>NC_080433.1:61190715-62440715 GCF_028018845.1 Melospiza georgiana
CTTGGAGAGAAGTGAGTCATTTTTCAAAGCGTACACTGAGCCTCTGGGAGTAGGAGGAAAAAGGAAATATGAATTTTTAAAGCAGATTTTGTATGACTCAGGTCAAACACATTCATCATTGAAATCAGTACATGGAGGTTGCTGCACTAACGACCCATCAGACCTGGGACATGTCATGCTCCTCATCTTCTCTCCTCAGGGATAAATCCCTAGAAGAGTAATGCACAAAAGTGTGACCACAGCTCCTCGCTGTCACCAGGTAAAAAGAAAGCTTAAAATCAGGAGACATGTCTCATGTTCACCACAGTCTGAACTGTGTATTCCATCATTAGTGTCCCAGGAGGTAAAAACAGAGTTATGGTGGACAGTTTGACCAACTACTCCAGGAGCAAGGAATGAAAAAGAGAAAACTATGAAACAGAGGATTTGGCAGTATTTGCTCTCTTGACTCTAAACCTTGAAATGCCCCCTATATTTTTCTAGGCGCTCACTAAAACCATAAGGGCTCACTTCTCGGTTTCAGAAACTGGAGCTTTAGGAAAACAAAAATATCCTGAATCTGAGGATGCAGTCTGATGTGACAAGCTTGATCTCCAGCTCAGAGAAGGAGAAGGGCTTCATTTGTTGCTCTCCCCTTTGCAATTTCATGTTCCCTTCTCAGCCAAGAGAAGAAAAGCTTTTGCCATGTACTGCCACACTACAGAATGCCTAGAAACAAAGAAAGCTACAGGCACTCTTGCATCCATTTCTTCTTCTCAATGTTTTAATGAGTAATTAAGCAATAATGATAGAAAAGAGATCACAGGTTCTAACACTGTCTTGTACCATAAAACCACCAGGTTCTGTTTCCAGAATTTTCTTCCAAAGTTAATCACTTCATCATCTCCATTTGTAGATTTCCATGATTTCTAGTAAAACCTTGGACCATGTAACTGAATTTCTGGAGGTGAGTTGTTCTACCATTTTTTATTTTGACTTCTCCCTTACTTCAACAACAGCTTCTCTCCTTTAACATCCCTCATCTTTTCATCTGCACCTACCCAATCACACTACACAGCCCACCTGCACTCACATGAAACCTATTTACCTCCTATTTACCTTTAGGACCTACTAGCCAATCATTTCATTAGCTCATGTAAAAATTCATATTGGAAAGGACTCCAGGAAGGCATTACCTGTCTCTGTGTAGAAGCTGTTAGACCTCACCTCAAGTACTGTGCTGGTCTGTTTGTCCCAATGAGTACAAGAAAAATATCCATCAACCGGATCCCATTCAGTGCAGGGCCATGGTGCCAGCTGCGTGCTGCAGCACTTACCCTGAGAGGGGACTCTGAGGGACAGGGGCTTGCCCAGCCTCCAGACAGTCCCCACTACCTAACAAGAAGTCTTTTCAAGCACGAGCATGAAGCATGAAGAGCATGAAGCCAGGCTCTTCATGGTGTGGCATGAAGGAAAGGCAACAGGCATCAGGCATAGGCCAACATCCATTTCATGAACTCCCAGATGAGCCTGTGGCCAGAAGAACAATACCATTTTGTTTGGAGGGCACTCCCTGGCCTGCACTGTTTATAAAATAAAAAGATCCTTTTTAAGACCACAGATCTATACACATTAACGTCAAAATATCTAACATGCTACATCAGTCACCCAAACCCCCTCCCCCACGTCAGTAAGAGCATCAAAGACTTAATTTTCTCTATTATTAGGTATATTGTTTACAGCAATACAGAAGATCACAGAGAGAGTTAAAAGGATATTTGCCATCTCTCATTAGCAATGTCAACACTGTCTCAAGGGTAAAGGGCTCTTTGAGTAAAATGCTCCATCTGTAAGGTCAGAAAGTCTGAGGGTTTGTCCCCTAAAATTTTCAGTGTCTGATTCCTATGGGATAGGAGGGGCAGAGGGCTGTATCCATACAGCAGTTTCTCATATTTAGAGGCAGGCTATGTTTTGCAAATCTTGTTTTCCTCTGTTTTGCAAATGGGCAGTTACTAGTCATTCACTCAATGTTACTTATAATTTTCTGTTCTTTCAGAGTAATTTTCAAAACACTTTGATTTTCTTTTCAGCTGTGAAAGAATAATCCAAAACCAAACATGTTATTCTTTGAAATTAACTCACTAAAGCTGGTTTCCCTATAAATTTGACTGAAGTGGATGATTAAGAAGTCTTCTCTACAAATAATGCTTCATGCATTCAATGCAGCTGTAATGAGACTACAGTCTGATTATTTAAATGGATGAACATTTTTATTTACTGCAAAATCACTTCTGGCTTGCCCTATATTTAATTCTTAATGAGACTTTGAAATCACAGTAGTGGTTTCACACATTGTTAGGGAGGTCAACTCCAAAAGCTGGTTACTTCAGTCCTCAGAGTTGACTCTGGCCCTTCATGTTCCCCTAGGGCACCAATTAAATTTAAAATATGAGCTTTACCAAGAACTTGTGAGTTAGTTTCCACATACTGCCTATTTTCATGCCCTGCACAGAGCAGATGCAAGGTTATTTGGCCCTAGTGGATTTCTGATGTCCTTTAAAGAGCTTCTAAATCTCTCTAGCAGAAATTTGAAGACATGTAGTATATTCTGGATCTTCTTCAACAAACTGATATTGTGTTAAGTTAAACTGCAACTCTTTTTGACATGTTTCTCTGAGGTCTGGTAAAATAGTTCTTCAACTGCCTATTATTCTGAATTGTTACAAAGGACCTCTAGGATGAGCACCTGTGGGACCTAGGATCTGAAGGCAGGTTACTCATTTGAGTACAGCCAGATATCACTACAGAGGTGAATTATTAGGGGACATTATTAGGGGACATTAGTTTGAACCTGCACTATGCCCAAGCCATGCTGACCTCCTCAGCACTGCTGGGCTTGCTGCAGCCATAGACTGTGAAACGAAGTGTGGCCTACATTCCATGTGCTACTGTACAAGGTGGATGTGCCCAGAAGCACTTTCACTGTTTGTCTCCAGACTCAGGGGCCTTCAAGGTTGGCAGGCAATTGTGGTTTGAATGCTTTGCATTAGAGAACACTCAAAGAGAAAGAAAATTACCTGGCAGTACAAGAGGATTGACAATGAAATTTTTGCTGTATTTTCAAATAATGACAGCAGTGAGCCATAATGATACCCCTGAGGGAGCTGTGTGATGATCCTTATTGATTCCAACAGCTGGTTCTTAGAGTGGTGGTCTCTGCTGTTCTTTTTTGGAGAGGGATGAGACCATACTGGAGTGGAGAAGGAAAGCCCTTCCTAGCAGATCATGTTAAGCCTTGCTGAATGATCAGAGGAGGAGCATGAAGCCTTTAGACAGGCACCTTTTCCTTGACTGTCATGTTACACAACCAGAGCCCCATCAGAAAAATCCCACTCAGAAAGGAACTTTGTCACATTTCCATGGGTTTTTACTTTGTTTTGTACAGATGTTTACTTCTCCTACCAAATTCTCCAGCTTAGTGCAAGTGAGACAGAAAATATGACCTGGATCTGAGAGAGCTGTATTCTACAGTAGTTAGCTGAAGGGGTAACTGGGGTCATTTAGAGGTCAGAAAGTCCTACATGACACAGGTCTGTTGTAAACAAAAATAGGACTTGATAGACTTCTAAGTGAAACTGATTTTTCACAGTAAGTGAACAGTGTGTACACTGGAACAGGCTACCTAGAGAGGCTGTGGATGCCCCATCATGAGTATTCAAGGCCAGGTTGGATAGTGCCTGATCTAGGAAAAAATATCACTACCCACAGCAAGGGAGGTGGGACTGGACAATCTTCAAAGGTCCCTTGGAACCCAAACTATTATGAAAAGGTATTTCCACCTCCCAGGTAACATGCCAGAGAGTTCTCAAGAAAAATAATCCATGTTCATTTCCTGAGTGTTAACTGGTCCAGAGTATAAATGTGCTGAATGTACCTGTCTGTGTATGGAAGCAAGGGGATATGGAAAGGGGAGAAAAACTTAAAGGTGAGCTGGGAGGCATCTTCCTTTTTTATTCTGTTGGGATCTGGCTTTCCTGAATACAAACTAGAGAGAGTCACATAAAAGCAAGAGATAACAAATGCTGCCTCTGTTTCTGGTGCAACTCTGCTGAAGAATGATAGATGCATGCAAAGCCTTATCAGACACAGATGTATACAATCATCAGGTTGTTTAAAGTTCCTCTTTTACTTGCCTTTTTGGCCAAAGAGTTAGAATAACATTGGAAAGGATTCAAGCTTAGTCATCTGAACCAAACTTCCATTAAAGATATAAACAACCAGATAAGAAAAGAGAAAAAAGAAGACAAGAAAGTTGAAAAAAAGGGATATTCATGGATATTCATGAGCAAAACAGTGGATGTAATCTTGCTAGATTCTGGCTGCCTAAGCAGATGACACCTCTGGGCTTCTGAGGGCCTGGGTTCCACAGCCCTAAAGTGGGAATGTGGCAACCACCACAGTAAAGCTTGCTCCTTTCAATCCATCTGCTTTCCTGTCATTGATATTTACAGCCCCACAAATGTATATAGGCCCAGCCACTCATGCTTTCATTATTAGACCCAGCATGCAGCATATAAAATTTTGTTCATTAATTCCCAATTGCAGATTTGTTTTATTTATCAAACACGGCCTTTGGAGGATAATAATGAGAATCTTGGGGTTTGCTAATCTGGTCTTTTTTTCTTTAACACTTTACTTGAATGAACACTTTTGGATAATGGCTGGACTCTGATTTTTTGTTCTACTTTGGAGTCTTGAAATAAAAAACTCTCATCACTGTGCCTTCACTTTCTATAAATCTTTCCTGCAGTTAGCAAAAAGAACCAGAACACAGTTTGCTAAAGAAGTATTGCTCTATTTCTCTAATCTAAACTATCAGTGCCATTTGCAGTCATTCCTGTACCAATAGCATCCACTTACCTCCTTCTGTGAACTTATCTCTTCTCTTCCTTCTGAAATCAGTAAATATCATTTTTCATCATTCAACATTAAAAAGATTTAAAGGACAGTAATGTAGGAAATTCTTGTCTGCATGGTTTTAGGGAAATAGCTCTTGTCAAACACTTGAATTACTTCTAAAATTATGTTACAACTTTGATTATGTCATAACTGCACAAATATCTTTGACTTATATAGATCTGTTAAATTAATACAACATTACAGAAATCTAAAAAATTGGTGCTATATAACATAAATGCAATAAGGTAGAAAGCCAATTCTGGGAAATATCGTTGCCAATAGAGGAGCATCAGTAAAAAAGTTTCACTACTCAGACTTTGTTTTCAAAAGGGATGAAAGAGGAAATTGCAGTTCCAGGGACAAAAACTGAAAATACAGCAAACGGTAATAAAGGACAGAGCAGACAAAACCCTCTGACTGCCTGGTAACCTGAGTAACCCACTCAAAAAATTGGTATAGCCAAAGGATATTCTTCCTTTTTAGAAAGATGAAGGGAAGTCTAGACTTACTGTATAAGGGAAAGGATACAAGAAAAGACTGATGTTATGATAGACCAAAAGTGTAACAACAAAACCCAGATAGGGGAAGTTTGAACAGGATTAATAAACTGATTAAGTGCCTTAGGTACTGGTGAATGAAGACTGAAATACTTTATGGGGTGTGGAGCCTATTTTAAAAAAGAATGTTGACAAGCAGAAAAAGATAGAGCAACTAAATCATTTGAGAGCTGAAGTGGAAAAGATAAGAAGCCTTGTCTCTTTTAGCTGACCAAAATGATGACCAAAGAGTGGCTAGGTAAGCATTTCAAAGGAAGAAACTACTGAGTTTTTAATTCTAGCAGTCAAAAACCTATCAAGAATCAGTGGTGAAAGACAGAAAAGGAAAGGAAACAGAAGGGGGAAGAGAAGAAAAAACAGGAGGGATGAAGGGAGGAACAAGGGATGGGAGACAGTCACATAGGCAAACCATAGAACCATGTTTTAAAAAGCAGGTGGTTAAACATTGACATGAATTACCAAATTAAAAGGTTTACTCTTCATCATTTGGGTTTTTTAAGTCTACATGCTTTCTCAAACACAGCTTTCAGTGGAAAACAAAAATATATATTCATAAAGAAACAATTGACACTGCAATATAGGGTATCCTTAACCACCTGTGACACATGGGAAGCTACCTCAAATGGTCTAAGGATCTTTCCTCTCCTGTTAGGTGTACAACCAACAATCTGTTGTTGGAAGTTCTGAGATCAATGGTTAAGCAAAAAAAAAAAAAAAAAAAAAAAAAAAAAAAAAAAAAAAAAAATCAAACCTTATGAACTGAGTACATGCTCCATGGTTCCCTTTCTTTACAGTCACTTCATGCATGGAAAAAATTATCTGGAGTTTTCTTTGAGAGTAAATGTTGAGGGAGCTTGTTGCCTTTGTGGTCTAGGGCAGAAGTTCGAAATATGGCACAGGAAAACTGTATTCTGCTGGCCACAAAACATTTCTGTTTTATGTTATCTGCAATAACTAATTCAAGAAAGTGGGGGAATGCCAGACAGGCAAAGGATGATTAGGGAACAAAAAGTGTGAGAAATAGCTGAGGTGACACAAAACGTCTTTATCATGCCCCATGAGTTCACTCACTCTGTTACTCCTGTTTTCCCTGATGACTGTCTTGCTGAGGGTGGGGGCCAAACAGCTGGTTGGCAGTTTTGACCACTGTGGTATCAAGCATGGGAAGGGAGCCTGAGAAGCAACTCTGCATCATGGGAAGGTCAAGTCACATCCTTTCAGCCTTGTTCTTCCCTGAGAGTCACAGCAGAACATGCAGTGTACAGTCTCTTTTGCAGCATGCAGATGAGAGGACATGGCTAGGTCAAGACACAAACTAAACTGCTGGCCAGGGCCAAGAAATACTCCTCCACATAATTCTAGGCTATAATTCAGGATTCACATACCACTCCCAAGAGGCAAACTGTGTGAGCTGACCCATTTTGGCAGATAAAAGAGTTTAATGGCACAGATGTAGCCTCTTCCATACCAGTTTACCTCAATGTCAGAGGCCAAGCCTGTCCACACTGACTTTGCAATCAGTGATGCATACATGCTGTCCTCAGGCTTTAGTCCAGATGAACAAACATGTCTTTGCATTTTTAGGGTTAATAAAGTTAGCCACATCTTCTCTTGGCATTAACCAACATCTTTAGTAGCTATTCCTTGGAACTGACCCTGTCTCTTAAATTTTAATGTTCTTCAGCAAAAATTATTTTCCATTTTTCTAAGCACTGCATGTTGTTCTTGTCAATTTCAATGAGTTATTTAATTATCAACTTGAAATGTCTCTATTTTCAGAGTAAATATTTGATTTATTATAATTAAGCCAAGTAAAAATTAACTCATGTATTTTGGTATATAATTTTAAATGCTGCAATGCCTTGAGACCTTGAGAAAGACCATATGTGTTTGCTTTAAAAGGCACTTCTGGTATGGGTAAAATTTTTAAACAAACAGTGCATGCAAATAAGTAGCTCTAAGAAATCAAAGGACAGTTCTCTACTCATAAGAGGTAATATTTGTTATTGTTGCTATCACCATTCCTGGAGCCAAAAGTTACAAAACTAGGTTTCCTAATTTGATTTATTCATGAATAAACAAAAAGAACCAAAGTATCTTTTTTCTTTTTCTCTAAATGAATAAAGTCAAGTTTGTTCCTATCTTCCATACTTCTCCCAGCTGAGCAGCTTATTGTACTACCAATGGAATGCAACAGATTGTGAAGGAGTCAAGGAGACATTCGAAAATAGATTTTTTTTCAGCCATACACTGCAAACAGCACATCTGTTATTGACAGAGTGAAAATAGAGTCTGCAAGGAGTTAGCACCAAATGTAATTCAGACTCAGGAACAGAATTCTTGCCTAGATTTTACTTTCTTATTTTACTTAGGTAAAATTGTGTCCGCTTCACTACAATAGCCATAAGCACACACAGAGGGCCTGTTTTAGAGGTTCCTAGGCAATGAAAGAAACCATTCAAAATAATATATTACAGTTCATTCCACATCATGCTTGTGACACCTTCACAAATGTGAAAAACCTCTTTAAGGGAACGGAGATATTGCAGTAAGAAGAGTTCAAACTGTTGGGCAATTAAGGTTATCAAGCCTCAGTGGACATGCCTTGTTTTTTCACCTGGAAATGTTACATTACAAGAAACTGAGCATTTTAGCCCTTCGCTGATTTCTAGAGAGTTCAGCATTCTGTACAGCCAGTGTCTAAATTATTTTAATGCAATCTGGGTATCTGACTCTTTCTGCATGCATCCAAGAAATTTCTTGAAAGTGCTGCACCATTTGTGGGAAATATCAGAATAGGAGCTATTTATAACAGCAGTAATTTGACTCCTGGAATGTAGTCCTAATTCATATCACCTAACTTCAGCTATCTAAAAGTTTCTCTAGAACGTTTACTTTCCTATGTTCCTCTACAACGGGGAGGGAGGACAGAGCATGTCCAGGTGGGTGACAGAGATTCCCAGTGGTATGATAAGGCACTAGGTTAGACTCGACATCAGCTTCTGCACGGCTCAAGTGAGGTGAAAAGATTTGCAGCTTTTGCATACAGCCATTTTCCACTCCGGACATTCACATTCCACATATTTTTACATTTGCATTTTTTAAACAGACCGTTCTGCTTCCAGAACAGTCTTCTCTGAACATGCACCCAGGTATTCAATATATTTTCCTAATCAGTGCAGAAAGCACATTTCTTGCTGAGGTCTTATTGGCTGCACACCATCCAAAACCACTGAGTTAGATTGTTCATATCCTCATTACTGCAGCTGTAGGCATTTTTGAGAGGAGAAGCCCATAAGTCATGTTTAGGTGTTCAGCAACCTGCTAATGGAAGGCAGAGCTTTTGTCCCAACCTAAGGAGTCATCACAGTTTATTACCAGCTGATGGCAGGATGCTCTTACCCACCACCATCTTCCAAGTGCTCAGTCAGATGTAGAACTACAACAAACACCTGTGAAAGAAAGCTGAATATAGGCAGTTTGGAATGTTTTGCCCTCTCACAAAACTATGTCTGACTGTGAATATCTGCACAGCTGCCTGTAGAAGGTTGCTCTGCTTCAGTGGATTGGATGAGGGACTTAAATTACCTGTTTGGCTCTTTTTAGGAGAATTAAATTTGTCCACAATTCCCAGACAAGTACTGGCCTAGCAGAAATCTGCTAAAATGACCTGCTAAAACCTAGAGAAGGCTTGTTTTATTATTAAAAAAATTAGATTTCTTTAGAATGGAAATGAATTGAAACCACAGCCAGCCTTCAAAGAGAAAGCAGGGTAATTACATTGCTACAAGGCAGTAGTTGAATTACTGGTGTAAAGGAATACTCATACATGTAACTATCCCAAAGGTAATGTTATTATCAGGCTATATGTGATACAGATGCTATTGCTTCCCAGGCTGACTGCCTTCTCCTTTCATTTAAATAGTCTTCTTGTATTCCCATTTTTGCTGACTTATTTACATCAGGATTTTTAGTCACTTCAGAAATTAATTAGGTCTTAATAAAAGTCCCAGAGTGAGGAGATGGAGAGACTTTCTAGAGCACAACTGCCTGGATCTTGTGATCAAGAACATTCTTCCTTCCCCACAGCTATATTTTATTTTAAACTGGCAGTTAAACTGATATTCTGAGGTCTTTCCTAATGTTAAGTACATCTGCTCCCAGTGCACAAATTGAAAGTTTCACAGTAACAATGTTCCTGCCATGTCTCTAGTGTGGCATTTCCAGTCTTGGATGCACTACTGTCAGGTAAACAACCACCTGCTTTCTTCTGTAATTTGTTCACAGGAGTTTATAATTCTTTCCTTTACTACTTGCTGTACGCACACACACAGAGAAACATATACATAGGGATTACAGGTATGGAAAAATACCCTTGGTAAAACAAAATAACTTAGACCAAGAAATACTAGGGACAAAAGGGGTTAGGATATCACTTTTTCTCCATCTGAAAATCTTTTGTCTATGCATTGCAATATCCTAGTTTTCCCCAAACTGCTGTATTTTATTTTCAGAATGACAGAATTTATAACAAAATACAAGAAAAGAGCTATTATGCCTGCCCAGAAAAAAAAATCCCAAACCAACAGAATAAGATATTCTCAGTGTAGATTTTAAACTTCTTCTACAAAGTTTTTAAATGTTGTCTGTAGTTTGACTTTCTAGATCAATAAAAACTATTCTGTTTTCTCTTCTGTTTTCTTTGCTGGGGAGGGATCTCATCTAAATGTTTATCATGAGCTCAGACAGAAAGTAAAGACATCTCAGGCACAATTCTTGTGGGGATGGTTTCATCAAATGAACAACCTGAATCAAAGTCCAACACTGCTAAAAGCTGAAAAGATTTTTCTCTCCACTTGCCATGTTATTTCCTTTCTGTTTTGCTCCTTCCCCTCTTCTCAATCTCTCTCCTTCCCATGCTCTAGCTCTGGGGTTCATCTGAGTGTCATGTTTTCATGGATTGTTTTCATGTCACTGTATCAACTGTAAGCTATTATCTATCACAAGAATAATTTTATTCCACACTGGGCAATACTGTATCACTTTCATCAGTATTTCATCAGTTACAAAGCACTCAATGCTGGCCTGTTAGGTAGGCAAATCAATCTGTCATCTTAGAATGGTTACTGCTTTATTTCCTTTTCTTTCTGTTTAAATGCCACATTGTTCTGAGTGCTTTCAGTGCACACTTCAGCGCCTGCTTCAGCACAGAGCTCACTGCAACAGTAGGACCATGATAACTTCACCAGGGCAATCAAATCAAGAGCATGGCTTCCTTTGCTAAAAATACAATCAATAGGGAGAAAAGCAGGAATATTCAAAGAGATTTGACTATCAACCTGTCCTGCAAATCCTTCCTCTTTTGTCACAGCAGGAATCCACAACAGCTCTACTCCTATGAGACATTTACATCAAGCTCCAAAGTTCACTAAGACCAATCCTATCATGTACCTGCGACAAGAGGAAACACTTCTGGAGGTTGAAAACCAGCATGTATTAGCTGGCAATCTGATTTTGCCACCACTATTCTGGGGCTATCAAACTTACACCAGAAGTGCTCATTTCAGTTTCTCAGCAACTATTTGAAACAGATTTGGTGGGAAGGAATACGTTTTAAACGTCCAGATCAGCAGAGCCTGGGCCTTGTATTAATAATGGAAGAGGATATAAGAAACAACTGCCATAAGTTCAGGTCCCAGCTTTCAGGTGTCTCTACAGAGCACTGATGTCAGACCAGCTCACACTGCTGACCAATACACCATCTAGAACGTTCTGTTTTGCCAAGGATTCTCTTAGGAGAGTAACATGCATGTTGCAACATTGTACAGATGAATGCGCCAAGTTAGGGATGATAGAGCTGACGCAGGGATATAAATCACTATGTCCAGAGGGTATGTGTCAGGGTGATGTGCAAACCTCAGCTAGTTCCTCTTGCAATTGCAGAGGAACCCTGAATCATGTACAAGGCAAGTGCCTTGTCCCCAAACAACCTGTGACAATGCATTGGTGATTGGGCTTGCAGACAAGGCTGTATTTTTACACACACAAAAAAAGCTTTTCCTGAGGCAGAAAGAAAACTACAAACAAATGGTTTGATTTCTCCCATTTTTCACACTGCAAACAGTGATTTGTGTTTGTTGTTTGTAAAGACTGTTGTGAGGACACATAAAACTGGAACTGGAAGATCTAACACCTTCCATACTGGCTAGAGTGACCAGAGATCATCCAGGCATGCCAATACAGTAACAGCTCCTTTTTAATAAGGTGAACTGCAATCAAACACCTTCATTTTGTGAAAACCTCCAGGCATAAAAAGAGGCTAGAAAGCAGCACTAAGTGTTGCTACTGAATACTTCCAGAGCAGGAAGAGAATGGGGAAGAGGTACTGACCAGAGTGACAGGTGCCTATCAATCCACATCTAATTAAGATTAATGAATGCAAACAATGCTAACTCTAACTACACCTACCTAAAAGGCTTGTACAGTCAAAATAGGCCACATGACTTTTTCTTTCTTTTGTCTTATTACTTTTTCTTTCTTTTGTCTTAGCAATAGGTTAAAAGGTGTTAATTCTTCTTTGCTGCAAGGGACCTCTCTGACTGTGCTTCCAAAAGCCTAAAAGCTCAGGGAGATCAGGGAGAAGGATGGGTAGGGCTTCACACTGAGGCCAAATATACCACACAAGCTGTGTGTTGCTGGCCTCCACACCCAGAAGAAATTGCATCTTTAAAGATGAAGTTCTAAGGTGACAGGCCTACTACTGCCTAAGTATTGTCTAAAAAACATGTTCTTTCTCTGATCATAGAAAGCACTTCTGCTGGTAGGAGTGAGTGGGCAGATGAGCTGAGCTTCAGCCATGCCTCCACAGCTTCCAAATAAATTTGTCTGAATAGTCAAAGTGAGGCAAGGGCCACAGCTGTTTTCACCATGAAGATATGCTGTTCCTGAGCAACCGCTTCTTGCACTGCTTGGGTAGGTGTAATACCAGCTCAGTAATTAACTACTGCACCCTCAGCAACTGCAGTTGTTTGCTTGATAAAACAGCACTGAGTCATCAGGATTCTGAACTCATGTGTCCTGCAGAACATCAGCTCAAACTTACTCAAGAAAATAAACTGATGGCTAAAAGTGTGTTCATAGCAAAGGTGTGCAGAGAAGAGCATGAGCAAGGAGCTATTTCCCTAAACAACTGATAAAGGCACACACCTGGGAAGCAAAGTGGTTGGGGTTCAGTACCTACTCCAGGGGCTTTCAAAGATGTCTAAGCAAAACCAGGGCAGGAAAACCAAGAGAGATTACCCTGATCAGCCTATAGCTCAGTTTCCTTCTCAAAGGTAGGCAGAAAGGATCTGAACTCAGATTTCATTCCTTTTGTGACAACTGATATATACATAAAGGACATCACTACCATTGATCCCATTCTGTGATTTGATTTTATTGGATCCGTTCAGAAACAAATCAAAACAAGGTTATAATCTATTCTCATGGTTTATTTTGACAAAAACCTGTCCATGTTGGGTAAGTCTCTGTATGCAATCTGGTCCTTTCACCTCAGGGAGGGTAGAAGATGGAAAGCAGAGATGATAATAGTGAGGATGATCCAAGACAGCAGTTTCTGTATAAGAGAAACCCAAATGGATGAGGAGTTTCCAGGTAGGAAAAAGACAAATGAGTAAGGCTACAAACGATGAATGGTGCTGAAAGGGTGACAAGGTAATGACTATTCACTGTGTCACACCACACAAAACTTACAGGGCACCACTGAAATTATTAGGTGTCAAATCAGGAGGAGAGAGAAGGTATCTCTTCACACGGTGCATAATTATATTGTCATAGGCTTCTGTACAGGCCAAAAGTGTTGATAAAGTCAAAAAGTAAGAGAAATTCAGTGAAGGCTGGTCCACTGGTAAAAATCAATAAAATTTTTAACAAAACAGTAGTTTTAATTCAATCTCTGACTTACAAAGCAGGGCAGGAGAGATCACTGTTCATGTTCTTTGTTCACTGTTCTTGTGCTGTCTCTGAGCATTGCTGCTCCAGTGCCATAGTGACATGCAGGCTATTGGGCTGTTTTCTGCACAGTGATGTCAAGGTTCTTAGTCTGACATTAATTTTGGGTTATTTTTTGTCTGAGAAAATCAGTTACTCACACAGCTGACAGCACAGACATAGGCTAGACAGAGACACAGAGGACACAGAAACCATCCTAACTCTCTGATGTCACAGTCCAGTAAATTCTAATTCCAATGTTTTGACTACCTGTGCCCTTAAGCTCTATCTACAGATGCAAAAACATTACATGAAGAGCATTAATTGAGTTCTATCTTTAAAGTTACCATGATAAAAGTGTTTATAGTGGAAAAACAATGAATACAAGACAAGTGCCATATCTCACACAGAACAATGATACTTCACACTTTCTCCTGCTCGGAGATATTTAACTTTCTACAAGTGTGACACTGCTTCTGTGCTGTTTCCTGTGTTGTCCCTAATATGTCCTTTCTGAAACATGAAGGAACAAATAAAGAAGCTTGTTTATTCAAGGACAAACACTGCCATTCCTTTGCATAACATCTTTGTCTATCTTGGGATGGAATTTGGTCCATCTCCTAGCACTCTACAATACCTTACAACCTAGTCTGGGCTGCTGCCAGGAAACTAATGTTTAAAACCACCTAAGGGAACATCTCAAACTTGTTAAACATTTCTACTAAGATTTCTACTCAGAGGAATCATAAGCTGGGGTAGGTAACATGGGAACCTGGACTAGTTCTTTGAAGAATTCTTTTTCTTCTCCATGAAGGAGCATTAGCTAGTTAGGGCTCAAAATGGCTGGTTTGACTCTCATGGACACTGTCCCCTCTCAGGCTCTCTACAGTGGAACCCACAAGTGAAAATCCATGCCCAAACATAGCACCCCTGCTCCACCAAGCCCTCAGTGAGGCTCAGGCAGCACTGAAATTTTTACAGAATTGCGACAGAGTACAGTGACCTATGCCAAAAGAAATTATTTCCTGTTATAATAAGTTTACAAATTAAGAGGTAATTAAGTACTACTTTTTTTTTTTTTTTTTAACTTTGGAGCTCCTTGTACAGTTTTCCCTAGCCTAATCAACTGTAGGAAGTTTTGCATTCTGACAACATAAGCCCGGGCTGCCTCCTATGGAAAACTGAATTTTGCTTCCAAAACAAAAGCTTCTCAGAGGAACCTGTCTTTTTCCCTAGGAATGAGACAGTTGTGCCTCTATAAATCTGTCCTATTCAGCATATCTCAATTTGACACCTAAAAGATATGTAAAAAGACACTCCAGAAAAATTAAGCAAGATGGAATTTTAAAGAAAATCATTTCTGACAGGTAAAAATATCATAGTAGACCGCAGATGTAAATCACATATTTGTGATATGTCTGTCCAGCTATACTAAGGAAAGAGTAAGAAAGGAATGAAAAAAATTACATGTATCAGTCTAATTAGACAGAATAATTTCTTACTTTGAAATAAGCATTAAGCATGGAACAGCATAGCCTTCAAAAGTTACTGTGAAAACAGACACTTGTCATCATGGTATGCTGGAGAAGAGGCTGGAAGAGCTAAGGGAACACTTGTTCCATGTTCTTGCAAACTTTGGGTCTCATTAGCTGCCTGTTGAAAGTGGCAAAGCTTAGGTTTTCCACAAGTTCTTTTATCACTTCTTTGTTTTCACCAAGCTGTTCACACGGACTCTGATGTCGCTCAGTGGCCTAACACAAAACCAGTCTGAGCTTTGGAAGAGTGAAAACAAGAGGAGAGGCAGGAAGCAGGCACTGCCTGCAGGGAAAGTGCAGCAGGACACAGCACACACCTGGCTGCTTTCCCCAGAGCAGGGGGGCATTCCAGGTGAAATCCCCCATCTGAAGACCACAGCATGATCCACGTCTGGTGTGATGGTAACTTGTTGCTGATTCAAGCTTCAAACTGCAATGTAAATTAAAATCTAGTGAACATGCATGCCTCAGGAGGCAGCAGTTTCCTACCTCCCAGACCCAAGTGAATGATCTTTCTCAGGGTGACCTTTCATCTGGCAGGAAGCTATTTCCCTGCCTATTCCCAAAACACATCTGATTATTTGAGGAAATGTGACAGCACCTCTGCATTGGATTAATTCAGAGGACAACAGTAACCTATTCACTTTCTAATTCTAACCAATTTTGGGTTTAAAATCAGAAAATGAAGTCAGCCACAACACACTGTTACATTTCACATCTGGAATGTGTGCTGCAGCTGTACTTCAGTCTCAGGGCAATTATTTCAATCCCAAACCCAGTTGTTGTAAATAAATCTAATTAATTAGAATGTTTTTCCTATGCCTTTACAGAAAAAAACCCTCGGTATTTCAGCAGAACCATAACCAGAAGTAGATTTTTGCTGCTGTTCTGCTCAGTTGTCCCAATTTATAAGAAATGTTCTTCAGTTAAACTTCCACCTATTTCCCACCCACACAAACTCAGTTTTATCTCAGATTTCTGACACTTCTATCTGAAAGTCTGCATGATTTCCCTGAAGCCTTAGTTTAATGCTAAGAAAATTAAAACTACTACATTCTGGAAATTTTCTATACTGTTATTTTAGGTCCATTTCTCAGGTTTTTTTCTTCTTTAATGAGGAGCACACAGCTTGCAAAAGTATTACAAACACTAAAATAAACTGTGCACACTTCCCAAATTCCCTGGCTAGAATTCCCCCTCCAGATGAGACAGCAAAAATGCTGCAAGTTGATAACTATTAGCAGTGGACATTCTCACAAAGCAGTAGACTAAACAGCTTCCTGCATTCCTAGGAAACTCTTCTCTCTCTCCCAGCAAACTGAAAAATAGACATTACTAAGATTATACTGTTCAAGTACAGTGATTTCCAGTTAAAACAATCACTATTCCAAATTATTTCAAAATTTCTGAACGATGTCACACACGACTACAATTTTGCTTAAAGTAGGTTAAAAATGCTTTTATTGCAATTTACTGCCTTTTGTAATGCAGCTGCGGTACAAAATACCGTCGTAGTGTCTTTGCATTTAAAAAAAAAAAAAAAAAACCCAAAACCACTAGCTCGTTGGCCGAGACTTTTAGTCAATCGCACGCTGCGGGTTTCTTTTAGCCGTGTTCATTCCATGACCGTGCCCTGCCCACCCGGGCACCACATGCTGCGAGGCCGAGGGCTTGGAGCCGAGGGCGCCAGGCCCGCAGTGAGCAGGCAGAGAAAGCTCTGCCCGGAAATCTCCAGGCACTGGCCTTTATTTGCCAAAGTCCTGAACACTTGTGTAAAAACAAACAAGGGCTCTCTGGGCGTGTTTAAGGGGGCGGCCAAGGCCGGCCTGGGCCGCGCCGTCCCCGCTCTCCCGCAGCGCCATCGGGGCAGCGGCGGCTCCTCCGGCTGGCGGCGAGCGCCATCTGGCGGCGGGCGGGGCTGCGGCCCGGGGCCTCAGCGAGGCGGCGGGAGCAGCTCCGGGCCCTCGGCCTCGCACGGCCTGAGCCCGAACCTGGAGGGTGGACGGCGGCAATAAACGACGTATTGCGCTTTAATGGCCAGGGGCTTCAGTTCCCACAACGCCTCTAGTTACTTAGAAGCTCTCGGAGAAGGCTTTCCTTTTGTCCTTTCCCAATTCTGCTCTGATTCGAGAGAAGCACCTAAAATAATACACCTGCATGCCGTGTACACCTGCATGCCATGTACACCTGCACACTATGTACACCTGCATGCCGGCACACTGATGCCGTGCCAGGGGGCCGTGGCATCAGTGACATTCCTCTGGGGATACTTCCCTCTTTAGGAAAGGCTGGCCAGCCTCCCCACAGGGCTCTGTAACCTCCAGGGCCTGACCATCGCTCAGGGAGTAATGCCAGCCCTGGTGTAATAAAAGACATCTTGAAGACATTAATTCGTTCATCTTTGCACTGTTAAAAAAAAAATTGACTGGGAGATTTCTGCTGCAATTATTGCATGAAACTGTAAGTACCTCAACATCACACATGTTGCCAGTAACCCCCAGTCTGGCCGCGGCCATTGAGCAGCAAGAGCGAGGCCACATTATCTGTTTCTTTGTGTGACAGGTTAATTCTACAATCCATTCTTTTCATGGGCAATAAATTTCACAAGGAATGTCGTCTCTTGGTAACACTGTGAAATATTTCTCTTCGCTTTTGCTTTCACCTAAATTATATGGCTGTTGTGAGTCAAGTGCTGATAACATCCCCCTGTCCTGACTGAGGGCAGTACCAGGGCCAATAAACATTTCTGACAAAATTTTTCAAACACAATTGCAACCTCCTTGTCACGGCCTATTTTCAGAAGACAAGGCTTTCCTGCAAGCTGTTTTACAATTCTACTAAGAGCTGTACTCTGAATAATAGACCTGAGTACTTGTGAACATTCTATAGAGATGTCACGTGGCTGGGGATCAATTAGGATGAATAAGCCCAGAACAGAGAAAGGGTGACAAAATTAAGACAGTGTTAATGCCTTGGCAATCCCATTTTATACAGCAATCCATGCATTAAGAGTATTTTGTCTCTATAATTTTTAAGGTATCTGGCAAAACCATTTCTCTTCAACTTACTTGGTAGAATATACATCATCCAGATGTTGATTATGATCTGAAAGTGAGAGGCATTTAATTCACAGCTTAAATTTCAATAGACTTATGAGACATTTATTTAAATACTGTGAGAAAAATAGTTTTCCTAGGTTAAAAGCCAGCTGCATGTGTGAAAGACATGAGCTGTCAAGATGTTATTTCAGAAGTCCCATATCTTTCCATTAATTATTAACCCACTGCTTCCCTGTCATTAATTAAAAGGGAGTGACTTGCATACTTTGTTGCTGGGCAACTATAGGAAAGATCAGCAAACTTTGTATGAATGATGGGGTTTGAATATCCCCAGCCAGGTCTCCTTCATGTTTTTGAATGCAGTCCAGTGTGGTCAAGTACAGCCTGATGTCTTTTCTTGGACATTTTTTAACTAAAGCAAATACCTATTGTAATCAGGTAAACCTTTTGTTCAAACTCAAAAAAAAAAAAAAAAAAAAAAAAAAAAAAAAAAAAAGAGGGGGAGAAAAAATGGGGAAAAAAAGGGGAAAAAAAAAGGGAAACAACCAAGCAAGGTTCACATAGGGTAATTCAAAGTGATTATTAGGTAACAGAAATACTAGTGTTGATATAATAACATTACTTCTAAAACAAATATAATTACTCTCTCTCTTGCAGTATTAACTGAAAATCACAAAGAACAGTGTGAATAAGAATCCAGTGGATAACAGAAGGAAAGAGCATTTCTTTCAGAAGGTAAACTGGAGTATTTTTCTACTTATTTTGTCTGCCTAGCTGGTAGTGCATACTGATCCTTTTGCCTTCTATACTATGAACAATGCTATTCTGCTTCAAAACTGAGCACTTAAAGGGATTAGTGTTTGTTGATTGCTTTCATGAGATAATATAGTCTTGTTCTCCTCTATGCTTTTTACCCATAATCTTTTATTTCCAAGGAGAAAATTCTGATTAGCCCTATGCTTTGAATAGCAGAATTATTTCTTAGAGTGTGACAATTGTGTAATCATTCAAATAAGCCAGTGAACAAGCCGGTAAAAATTTATCCCCAGCATAACAATTCTGATTCAATTGAAATTAAAACAGTCAAAAATCCACAGTACAGAGTTAAATTCCCTTGGGGGTTCAACAAGTGAAACCTCTCAGGCTGGAAATACCTGCTTTGATTTCTTAACCAGATTAATGCATCAGCCTTCCAGACTATACTGTGTGTTAAAATACAGCAACATAGACCAAGACCAACGAAACCAGTTCATAAACAAGCTGAAATTGCTTAATGAATAAAAAGCAAAATTAACATTGTAGCTCATATAGGCATCTGGGCTTGGAAATAAATTATGAAAGTCAGATTTCTAACAACTTTTTTTTTCAGAGGTGAGCTGAACTTTAAATGGTTTATATTAGAACAGAAAATATGCATGTGGCTTTTCAGAGAGATGTGGAGGGGCTTGTGGAGCACTGAAGCCAGAAAAAGCAGTGATGATACAATTTCTGTTACCTGGTGGTTTATGCAATGACAAAGTCATGGCCAGAATGGCTTTAATTTGATGAATGGTTAGAAGATCAAGAATGCACAATACACCCTAGAGCACTCCTGCACTACAGGTGAGATGAAGACTCTATGGCTGTACCTGGAATACTGCCCAACATTAACTTCTGCTTTCTTTGAAGAACTCTGAAAAATGTGAAAGGACTTCCAGAATGACTTAAAATAATTATATAAAGCCCAGGGAACCTAATAACAGAACTTCAAGTTACTTAATTTGTTGAAGAGGAAGCTCAGAGTTGATTCAATTGAATATCTCTGTAGAAGATTTTTAATAGTCAGTTTCCAGCTAAAGAATTTTCCTGTCTAATAGACAGGAAGATTCTTTAGCTGGAAACTAAGCCAAATGAAATGAGAACAAAAATAGGACCACATTATTCACAGTGAGCATAATTGAGTCCTGGAATTATCTACTCAGGAAGCAGGTGTTTTCTCCATCATTCTTGGTCTATCTGGGACAGGTATGAGCTTTGCACTATAGTGTTTGGAAAGAGATACACTGAAACCTGCTGAAAAACATTGCTGCAGTCTGTCCCAACAGTGAAACTGCCAGCTTGCCCAGATGCAGCAAGAAAAGCTTGTGATTCAGCATGAAGTGCCTGCTGCTGCCATTACTGACACCAGCAGGCTGTGTAGAAGCTATTTCAAATCTTCCCATGGTTGACATAGCAGCTGAGAGGAGTAAGAAGAATGTGTTACTTGGATCTAAAGGTTCCGGTGCTCCGGCACAGGACCAGGCAGGATCACAGGTACTCTAAGAGCCAGGCTCAGCAGCCCCTTTGGACCTCCTCTTTCCCATCACAGGGGGGTTCAGCCTTCCAACTAGCATGACCCTGATGCCAGCCACATGGTGTGACTCTAGCTCAGGAACCATACTTGAGTTGCCTGCATGCCTTAGCAGGCCCAGGAGTCACCCTCTTGACTGGCCCTCTCAATGTAAACCTGAAGTTAAACCCTCTCCAGGTTACTCAGATAAGGAGAGGGCATTCTGTGAACATCTGATTGGACAAAGAGGCAATGTGTGGACAGGGGACATGGGGAAGAGGGTTGCTTTGAATATTTGGTGGTGTGATGCTTGAGAGGTATTGTTGGTGAGTGACCAACACATGAATCACCAGAGTTCAAAGGCAGTAACCTGGAGACAAAACACCAGGAGAGCCAAAGACCTTCAGATAGAGAGATTTAAATAGCCTTCAGATAGAGATATTTAAATAGCCTTTTACTTCCTTTATGTCCTGCCAAACATAAAGGAAGTAAAAGGCCATTTAAATATCTCTCATGAGCACAGAAAGCATAGAGAGTTCTTAAAAGGTTCTGGTGAGGCTATGAATAATTGGAATTACACACATTCACTCAGAACTGAACAACAGTGTCAGCAAAGCTGTGGGACTCAGCAGGACCAGCTCACAGCTCCAGAACTGTACCTACCTGGGAAACCAGCCCAGCTCCATGGCAGAGCAAGGTGTGACTGTAAAATATGAGTTGGTTGCATTTTAAAAAAAAATTCTAATTGAAATTTCAGTGCAAATGAGGTATTCAACAAGGAAACTTCAACAAAACTGTTAACATTTGGTAAGACTATAAATATGATTAAGTGTATGAGAACATATTAAATAAATATTAATTGAATCATACGAGGCTGTACTCTTTGTATATTCTGCATAACATAATCTCCTTTGCAGAGGGGGACAACTTAAGTTCTTGTTCACAACAGGTTAAAATGGAATCAATTATTAAAAGTTTCTAAAAGGAGCACTGCATTTACAATTCTCCTATGTAAATTCAATGACAGTTCTCTTGATCTGTAGTTTTGATTTGTAATAGATGTAGTCTTTTACATTACTTATTTCTGAAACTTTAACCTTTAAAATCTTCTCTTTTTTCTTGGTTTGAAAGACAGGTGTCTGCCAAGGAAGGGGGGAACTTCCATGGGAAAGGAAAATATAGCCCCCTTTCTTCCAGATTATTATAACTTTGAAATGAAGGGGCTTTCAGGCAAGAATAACAGTTCTTTACTAGTTTGTATGTATAACAAGGCAAACAAACAGGAGCAACAAGAAACAAAACCAGAAATCCAGTAACAGCCTTCTCTTGCCTGTCAGGCACCTTCCCCTTGGAGAGTGTATAAAAGATTTCCTCAGTGTGGAGACATTGACATTGAGAGGCTTCTCTAGAATTGAGAGAAATTAGGAGATTCTCTGCACACCACTGTCATGTGTTGGTAAGTGACATTGACTTTTAATCTATATTATTTCTTTGCTAGCTGAAACATTGGTACCTTTATTATCATGCACTGTATTTTTATCTTCAAGTTGCTCTTTTTGTGTTATCTATCCTGTGTAGTAAGTAGTCTGTTTGAAGTCTTATGTCCATTTTCTTTGGTCTCCTCAATAAATGATTCATGTTTTTGTAGGACTGATCATTATTAAGAACTTGCAAGTAACAGTGAATTTTGGGGTGCTGGCCACCTCAATAAAGCTGCTGTCTACTGCTAGAAACTTGTCGAAGGCGGGGACTTGCCTAAGTTCTCCCCTCTCACTTTGTATCATATATACAGCAAAATTTTATCTCTTTGTGAAGATTCTCACTGTAATTTCAACTTTTGCTTGGCATAAGCTTCCAACTTGACTCAGCAAAATAAGTTAAAATATATATTTATTTTGTATTTAATCTATTAAATTTAAAGGCCAAAATATTGCCAACAGAAGCATCTAAAGATGCTGGAAAGAGTTCTGCAAATTTAGTTTGACTGAGGTCAGTGGCAATGGCCTTGATCTGCACCTGAATTAGTCCAGCTGCTGACTGAATGCTTTGAGCTCTGCCTCAGGCATTCCTTACTCTGGACAAGCTGCTTCTCCCTGCCTGTGTGCTCCACAGCTCCTGCCCGTGGGAGCCTCTGTCATTAGGAGGTCACCTGGAGTCACCAGGAGGGCTGTCAGAGAAGTTCCAGACCTCTGGAGGGGTTTTCTGTACCTGAGAGGCAGGCTGGAGGCTCACTGCTGTCATGTAATACAGATGTGCATTTCCTTGTCCTGAACCCACCAGATGTGTGCCTGCTGATGTGAAAAAGTAGGGTTACACACCTCAGTACAAAAACAAGTTCTATTAAGTGACTGTTTTCATGTTTTATAAGATGTCTAATAAGCTTACTTGAAAAATTTAACAAAATGGGTTTCCAAATTCCCAGCTAATCTGTCTCAAACAGTGACCAATAGCTAAAACGGTGAGGCCTGCATAAGTTAATTGTTTTACACAAATATCTGATATGTTGACAATTTAAGCCTTGAAATGTGCAGGTTATTTCAGCCAGGTCATTGTGGAAATAATTACAAGGAAATTTCTTTGGAGGGCAGCTACTTTGTAAGGGAGTGTATGCCTGGCTTTTATTTTTCTGATTGTACAAAATTTCCCAGGTGGGGCAAATGAAGCCAGGACCAAGACAATGCAATCTGCTAAGTCTCCTAGGAACATCAGCATAAAAACATGCTGCTGAAATGAGCTGAGAGATATGTCTTCTTGGTGGATGATATCAGTGTTTCATAAAGTACTCTAAATCCAATATGTTTTGAGGATAACTTCTTACTTTCTTGCAAAAACAGAAAAAAAAAAAAAAACTCATTGCATTAGTAAATTAAAAAAAAATTCAATAATGTAATCATCCTATCTTTGCAGTGATACATAATCCTGTTGTTGTCAGATTAAGACTGTTTTTTCTCCTAACTAATCAGATGGAGGGATTAAAACCTGCATACACAAGTGAAACACAAAACAGCCAGGGGGAGAGAAGGCAATTTAAAAGGACGGATGGGCTAGGAGACAGTGACATGCAGTGGAAAGACCATTGCTGGAAAGAAGTGTCTGTCATGAAAATGGATTGGCAGAAATGTGTCCACAGTGGCACTTTGGCAGCCTGGAGGATCTGCTCTTCTTGTCTCCAGCTTTCCAGCATACAGGTTTTTCAGGAGGTTTTTTATGAGGGTGCACACAAGTGACACAGATTATGAACTTCACAATGAATTGTCACAGCTTGGAATAGTTATGATATATCCCATCTACAAAAGTTCCAAACATGGCCTTATGTGTAAGCAACTGCTGCAGCAAATTAGTGGCTCTTTCCCAACATCTAACAATTTAAAGCTGTGATAGGCACCTATTTAAATGCACTTGCTAAAACCATTGCCTCTCCTTAGTTCCCCTCTCAGAGTAATGCCCAATGGTACCTTTTCTCTTCTGCATGGTTTGTGGTGCTCAGGGCAGCTCTGTGCCCCTGGAAAGCCAACAGCAGCTGTGCAAGTGGCATATAGACTCAAAAATACTACAGGCAGTTTCTGAATCACAGAGGATCAATATTAATTACATTTCATCACTTTGACACTGTACTGGAGGAAAATAAAAGCTAAAAATAACTTTATTTTCCCTGGTAATCCTCTTCCTCCTTTTCAGTCTTTTCATTCCATTTCTCTTCTTTAAACTCCAGTTGCATACACAGGACTAGCTCAGAGGCATCCCAAACCATGTTAGAAAGAAAAATTTGCTTTATGTGGCTTTCAAAACTTTTTGATCCTTTGATCCTTGACTAATCTGAGTGGGAGTTGACCTCCTCTCATCCTGGAGTAGAGAAAAGACACCCAGGAACTGCCTAATTACCAGCTGTATATCTGAACTGTCAGGTTTTCCCATCATGCTCTTCCATCTCTCTCCCCTCTGACAAACTTATTTTTCATGCATCCTTCCTTACATTAATTTGAAGAGATGCTTTTTTCACTTTGCCCTTTCAATATTTTTTCTTTATTTATCTCTTCAGCTTGACCTTTTTTCTCTCATTCAAGATGATTTTTATTAAACAAACATGGTAATTCATTGCAAGTTGCAGAAATCTAATGCATAGCACCAGAAGCCTTTCACAATTTCTCTAAGGTTTCTCAGAGTTACACAGAATTTCTCTAAGTTCTTCAGATTTCAGTCTGAAGCCAGAAAGATATGCTTTGGATGTTAACTCTTTTTTCATGTTTTCTTAACTGTTATTTATACACAGTTCCTTCATCCTGTGCATTTCCAATTTAATCTTTAAAAATAGCTCTTTGAGGTCTCAGACCTTTTAAGGATGTGGGCTGCTTTTTAAGTTAGCACTTTTCCCTTCCAGTTTCTAAATCATAATTTCCCACAATGATCACTGCTTCTTTACACAGTATTTTCAGAGACATAGTCTAGCATTTTCATTACTCTTGCACAACAAGTCATTTTTCTTTAACACTATTACTCATACTCTACTTTCTAGGTCTTCATCTCTCTTTTCACTGATTTGTTCCTTATTCTTTCTTTGTGGTTCCATTTAATCACCATTTGCTCTGTGTACAGCTGCTGGCTTCTTTTCCCCCAGCTATTTCATTTCTGCTGAAGGCAGCTATTTCTGCTGCATCTCTCTCTGAAAGTACCCCTTCTTCTACATTAAAAGTGGCAGTCTCTTTTAGCAACTTAATTAAACTGGAATATTTCTGTCAATAGCACTTACAGTTCCTGCAAGGGGACATCTTGCATTGCATGGAAGTGATAGCTTGCTAGAAAAGTTTCATTAAAAATAACAGAAGATCAAACTTCAGGTCTGACTCTTCTCCCTGTTTCAGCAGCATGAATTGCAGTTGAGTTATCCCCAGTTTGTGTGAGGAAAAGAGAGGAGGATCTGGCCCTCGATGTGCCAGTAGAGCCTGTAGATCACCTGCATACATATTGGGACATAGTTTTTGAGTACTGTAGTTGTAAGTAGTATGAATTTCCAAATAATTGAGAAAAATGTAGATCCCTGTTCCCCTCCTTCCTCTTTCCTATTAGTACTCATTAACAAATGCATCCAGTCATGAGTACAGGAGTGGCTTCCCAGACCTTCCACTAACATGGTGGCCACACTCCTGTGATTCAGCAGTCAGGAATCCCTGTTTGTGTCAGAAATATTTCCCTGCTTTTACAGAACAGCTCTTTTGCCCAGAATGAATTTTGGTTCTTCATCAGTTTTCACTTCTTTTGTTTAAATGGAGAAATACCTATTCTGATGAAAGGCAACATTCTGGACAGTGTGGTATGACTTGTCAGAAGCAAATCAGTTTGCAATCAGATTGGGACTGTGTAGCTGCAGGGATTTTTGTAGTCAGCAAGGTGACTACAGTGAATTTAATGGAAGTTTGGAATAACTATTTAACATTACATTGGCTACAGTGTGATGAAGCAAGGGAACTCGTGGGCCACAGCTCTAGAACAGATTAACAGACTGTCATTCCCCTCTCATCATGAGCTGACATAACTGTGTGCTGCTGCCATCATCACTATTTGCATCCCACATCAGTAGGTTTGATTCTGTGTCTCACAGCAAAGCTGACTACTAGAACACTAGTTCATGTGCTTATGAGTTCCACATAAGCACATAAGTACCTTCATGAATGCTACCACAACTTGAGATCTATTAAAGTTTAAAGAATATACAAGATTAAGAACTACAGCACTTGAAAATAATAGACATCCTCTTAATTAGGGCCAGAGTCCAGAAATACATTTGGTGTAACAGCACAGCAAGGTGTTAGTTGAATGAGTAGGTCTTTAGCCATCAACTTTCAAATGTTAGGAAAGTATCAGGTAAGCTGACACTTGAGGTATAGGAATGCAAAGCCTTTAAAAATGTGTAGAATGGCTTTTTCTCCCAGCAGCTAGCAGGGAGATTTATTTCTAGCTTTTATTATTTATTTATTTTATAAATAAATAGCTTTTAGCTTTTATTATTTATTTATTTTATTTCTAGATTTATTTCCAGCTCTTGTTTTTCATGATACATTTTTGTTCCATAGTTTTTTATTTAAGCTTTATATTTTTATTGTAGAAAAACATGATGTATTTTGAATTAGTAAAAAAAATCAGCAGACATCTACAAGGAATATGTAAAATGCAAATCACAATGATCAATACCAGTAGTTCAAAGAAGAAACTTAAACCAAAGTTAATTTTAAGGCTGCATCTTTCTCTCACATGTTTCTTAAAACTGAGTTAGTTCTTCTTCACTCTGCTAAAAATAATTGATGACATGGTAAATCTCCATATTCAGTGATTTATATTTCAGACTATTCTTCAGATAGCAGCCTTGGCCTGGCTGTGAGCCAGACAAGTCTCTTTGTGTTCCCTTTCTTTCATTCATCTTTTTAAAATGCTTTGTCTTTAAGTTTTTAGCCTAGAGCTGTAAAAAGGCAACTTGAGACAATAGAGATCTCAGGATATGATGTGATTCATAGGAGACATACCAAATTTTAAAAGCTCTTTCAGTCTGGAGCTTTAACAGCTTCAATTAAAAACTATGTTTTAGCCCAAATAAATGCACCCTCCTCAAAGACAATTATACTCTAAAGCTGGAGAAGCAGCCTTTTTCTAGTGCATATGCCAAGCTGTATTTTCTTTCTCAATTTAGAGGTTAGGGGCAGCTCTGGTAGAAGATCGATGGGAGCAGAGGGATGCTACCTCACAGAAAAGTGATACCAATCAATCAATTGGCAGTACCTTGCCTCTGAAGGACAGGGACTGCCTGTGTTCTTTAAATTCAAATTATTTCATTGGATTCAGAGGAAACTAGAAACAGTTGTCTTTTGCAGGTGAATTTTCAAATCGTAGAATTTCCCAGCACTGTCCCAAATTGCCCTGTGGGCCATTCAGAATAGGCTCCTGTGTCACAAGTTGACCACTGGCCTTTGATTTTTTTTTTTTTTTGTGTGTGTAATCAATATGACAGAATTTAACATTATCTCTTGATTTGAAATGCCAAACACTGTGAAGCATAGTAATGGAGGGTTTATCCTTTTTTTGATCCTGCTGTATGTGCTATATATCCCTTTCACCCCTAGCAGTAGTGAAAACAAAGTCAAACTCACACAAATACCAATTCAGCCCTGAGCAATGGGCTGCATCCTATGTCCATGCTTTCACTGGTCTCCAGCAATAGGGACTTGTAACAACTGCTGATGAATCTTTACTGGAGAATGAGAGGAAAAAGGGAAACAAGACAAGATGCTGAGAAGATGATCATAATCTATTCTCCAGAGTTTCTTCTTGGACACTGATTATCCTTTTCACAATGCTTGCACCAGAAGGCCATGGCCAACATGCAGCATACTTGTGATGAACTTTAATAATGACACAGTGCAGCTGAGAAGGTGTTAGGCCTCAGAATGAATTTTTCCTACACAAGGACATGCTAGATTGAGCTAAATATGCTTCAAGGCAAGTGTTGTAAGGGAATTAACTTTCTTCTGAAATCTTTTATTCTTTGTTGGAATTACAGTTCATATTGCCAAGGCAAACTTCATAGATTGCTTTTCCAGACCCAGTGTTCCTGGAGCTGCAGACTCTTTGACTCTCTCATCACTAGACCTAAATCTAACCCTAACCCCGGCCCTAGCACAAGGCCTAGCCCAATCCTGGGTTTTCCTGATCTGAAAGATGTAAGAGCAGCAAGGTTGGAGTCCTGCCAGGACCACTTAGGCATGCCTTTTCCACCACCAGTGTTCCTGGTGTTGTGGTCTCTTTGATTCTCTGAACCCTAACCATAACACTCACTCTAAATCTAACCCTAACACCAGCCCTAGCCCTAATCCTAGGGCTCTAACCCTATCCCATCAGTTTTCCAGGTCAGAAAGATGTAGAAGCAGCAAGGCTGCGGCCATGCTGGAATGGCTGGCATACTGTTTCCAGCCCTAGTGTTCCTGGAGCTGTAGGCTCTTTGATTCAGTCAAGCCTAACCTTAACCCTGCCCCTACCCCTAAGCCTAAGTCTAAAGTCCCCAGCAGTATTGGTGTTCAAGTTTAGAAAGAAGTAGAAGCATCAAGGTTGGGCCCTGCCGAGATGGCCTTGGCATGCCACTCCCAGCCCAAGTGTTCATGGAGCTGTAGGCACTTTGACTGTCCCAACCCTATCCCAAACCCAAACTTTTAACCTTACCCTAACCTTAAACCCAGCCTTAGCCCCAACCCAAGCCCAAGACTATAGGTTTTCTTATAAGATCAGAAAGAAGTAGGAGCAGCAAGGTTGGGGCCTTGCCGGGAACCTGTGGGCTTGCCTTTTCCAGCCCCAGTGTTCCTGAAGCTGTAGGCTCTTTGGCTCTCTCAACCCTAACTGTAAACCTAACACTAACCCCAGCCCTAGTGCTAGCCACAGCCCTAGCACTAGCCCTTACCCAATCCTATGAGTTTTCCCAATCAGAAAGATGTAGGACCAGCAAGGCCTCAACCTTGCTGGTCCTACATCTTTCTGATGGGTTGAGGCCTTGCTGGGATCACCTTGGCATGCCTTTTCCAGCCCTGTTGTTCCTGGAGCTGTAAGCTCTTTGACTCTCTGAGTCTTAACCCTAAACCTAAGTCTTTATCCCTAGCTCAAACACAAAACAAAAACTATACGTTTCCTTGCTGCTCCAACATCTTTCTGATCTGGAAAACTCATAGGTTTGGTTGGATAAGGGCTGGGGCTAGCACTAGGGCTGAGGTTAAGGTTAGGTTTGAGAGAGCCAAAGAGCCTAGAGCTCTAGGAACACTTGGGCTGAAAAAGGCATGCCAAAACAATCCCACCAAAGCCCTGTGTGAGCCCAAGAACTGGACCTACATTTCGTAAGGTCTAAGCAACTGCTGACGTTGGTCAACAGCCTTCCTCATTCTGGCTGATCCTGGATGTGTCTGCTTGCTGTGTGAATTGCCTGGAGCAGTGTGTGGCTTCTGGTAAACAAGAGCAAAATAGCCAGGATTCAAGTTGTGCTGAAGCCCGTTTGCTTATCTGTAATGATAATTAAGGCTGTAATAATTGCCTTCTCATTATGACTGAGATGAGAGTGGGACAGCTGCTATTTTAACAGATCACCAAACACGTGCAGAGGCATGGAGTATTTTACTTCCTGAAGCCACCTGTCCCATACCTTACCAAGTTACTTGCCAAAAAAGAGAAACAGCAGTGCTTTCACTTGCTCTGGTTTTGTCCAAGATTTATTTGTAATAAAAAAACCTATTTCTATTTCATAAAAACAGATTTATCTTTAATTTCCTTTCCTGCTTTGATGGAAAAATAGGACGGGAGAGAAAGCAATAACCTATCACTTGTCTTCAGTTACTGCTTGCTGTTTCTGAGAATTGAGCAGCCCATGTGAAAAGGCTTTAAATCATGGAAAGCTATTTCCTGTGTGCCTTTGCATTACTTCAGAAAATTCACCGTAATGACTTCTGGTCACAGCATTTCCTGATTGCAGGATTGCAACTTACTCCTGTACATGAGAGTGCAAAAATACAGTGTTTGTGGTTGGATTGCCCAGGCAAGCTGCACCTGCTGGGAGAGGCACGGGGCATGTGATTGGTTTCCGGAACAGTAGAGCTATTAGCTTTGTGGCAAAGGCCTAGAGCTGGAAAGATTGCATTCATTGTGTTGGGGGAATTGCTGAAGCCTGCCATATGTGTGAAACATTTGTCTGCTTTCCTCTCTGTGATTACAGTCATTTCATTAAATAAAGCAGGAGAGCCACAACATTTAGGATGTAAGCATTCTCATCTGTGGCCTTTTCCTTTAAAGCATCACCTGCCATACTCCCCAAGCTAAGGATCATCACCTTAACAAAAAGGTCTAATGAAACTGATATTTCTGTCTAAGCTACACTTTGCCAATTTGTACCTCAGAAAGCAAGTGTGAACCTTGGTTAAGCTTTTGTTACTGATGTTATTTTTGTTTGTTGAACAAATATTGCCTAACTGTTATTAGTACAGGTAGATTTATGATTACTGCATGTCTGTGAATGGAAGCATATGCTTCAGTGAATGGAAGCAGGTCACTGGGCCCAATCTCAGAAATTTTTTCCTCATGCCTTCTTAACAATGACCCTTCCAGGCTGTTCACATGTACATACTATTCATAGCTTGCACTACAGAGGGGAAATTCCCTGCTAGGCTGATCCTTAGAGCCCTACAGCCTGGATCTATCAACAGAATGGTGAAAAGTAGACATAAGGGAAGAAAGAGATCATGCAGAATTGAGTAGATCAAACCTCCCCATCCTAGGTAAGCTAATGAGAGAGAATGCACAATCAATACAGCAGTGAGAACTAGTGCAGGCCAACCCTGCCTCAAGTTTCTTTTTGTCTTCTTCTTTCATATGTGGGACTGTAAGAAATATCTGTAAGGCTTGTTTTGGTCTAAGACATAAGAAAATAGGCAAGAAAGAAAGAAAGCAAGCAACCAAGGAAGGAAGGAAGGAAGGAAATGTTCATACTAAGAGTGGGTATGAATATCTAGGAAAGAAATGTCCAGGAATAATTAGGGTAAGTTATCCTACCTCTTAAAGCAGAACTGCTGACAGCTATGCATGCATGACTATAGAAAGAAATAACTGAAAATAGCTACTCTTGAGGGAGAATACAGCCTTCTCATCTTTAATTTTTAACAAAAAAATATATTTCCTAGTCTGAACAGGTTTTCACAGAGCTGTGAAGATCTGAGCTCTGGTGTTATTAAGTTTTGTAGTGCAGTTTGAGGTACAATGAGTCACTGGACAGTGAGATTGAGGTAGGGGACTGTGCCTTCACAGAGAATTTCTTGTGCTGTTTTGTGATTTAGCTTTTCCTTCTCTTTGCCATTTGGTCTTTTGATGGTGGGATTTGCAATGGGAACATCGTAGCATTGGGAAGGAATCTCACAGGTCAAGTCCAGGCTCCCAGTGTCATCAAATATTGTTAGAACAATCATAATTCTTGCCACAATTTGCAGTATTAATGATTTGATGGTGTCCAGTCTTAACAAATAGCTATTATTCATGGAGCGAGAGTCCTGACGGTTAGAAATGAGTCTGGAATCCTCAAATGGAAATGAGGGAAAAGAAGAAGCCAGCTGAATTAAACTAAAAAGACTTAAATGTGATGACATTGCAGCTATTGCAGTGTGAGAAAATCACTTATCTAGGAGGCAAATAGTATCAAGAGGCTGGATGCTTGCAAAAAATCTACTGCTTCACCTGCATAAGGAGTGTGGGAGGTTCTAATAGCTAATGACATAATTTATTGATTTTCTGAGACTAAAGGAGCTACTCTATAGCTAGCAATTTCTGTAAGTAAGCACACAAAATAGTGCTGAGATTGAATGACTTTGCAGGATCACCTGTCCACAAAAACACCAGTAATTGCAAAGCTCTTCTGCTGCCATAGCAGAATCAAATAGAAAGCACCTTATTCTTCCAGTATGCAGCTAGCAATTCATCACATCAAAGCAAGGGATAGAATCTGCAGCAGGAATAACATGGACTCTTTTATGGTACAGAACCAGACTTTGAGCACCATGGTGTGTCTTGGGGCAGATATCAACAACATTCACAGGCACTGGGATCTCACTGGGTCCAGTGAGCCTCTATTTGTATAACGACAAAATACTACCATTCCACTGAGATCCTGGTAACATGCTTTTATCTAAATTGGAGGAAAAAATAGTCTACCATAGGTGCTTTAAATGTTGCTAATCCTCATTTCAAAATAGATGTTAGTGCAGGATGCACAAATTGAGGCAAGTCCAGACATTGATTTGGGCCTCAAAATACATTAATGATTGCTGAGTCATGGAGAGAGACCTGCTAAAACTGTCAGGTAGGTGCAACAGCATCACACAAAAAACCAAGATACAGATCAGGCAGAAGGAGTAAATGGACACTCTGTAAGGGCATCCATTAAGTTCAAGAGACAGCTGTAGAGGACTTGATTTTTACAATACATAAAAAAACCACTTTCAAATGAAGCTTGAGCCAAGGTTTGCTACATCTATATTTCATGGCAGAAAAAGTTATGAAAACAAATAAAAGAGGAAAAGTTACAGAAAACCTGGTGCTTCTAAAGCCCCCACTGGGAAAATCATTCTACAGAACTTTCTAGAAGAATTACCTAAAATTGATACAATATTTGCTAAACCTCTATGTTATGAAATGGAGGGATAAAGACAGGGAGAGAGAGAATTGGTTTCAACTGCCATGCTTCCAGTCATTCCGAGATTTTAAAGAAAATATAAGCTCTACCTCTAAGCAAAAAATGCTGGACAATGCAGTTGGCTGATTTCTTTTTAGAAGTAAATTGGAATATATTGTAATAGACAAAAATAAAAAATATGGAAAAGAGGCTTCATACAAACTCATCCACTATTCCACACTACTGGGAATAGATAGACCACTAGATACAGAAGTATTTCGTCTAACTGGAGTAAGATGAAACAGTTATTGTGTTAGTAATAAAAGCTGGCGTCACACCTATCTCAATAATTTCAAGAGCATAAAAATCATAGTCTGTAAACTCCAATTAAGGACATACTTGCCTTATTTCTCAAGGTATACTCAGTCTACTTCCACCTCAAATGAGACTGAAGATAAGTAGTGTTAAGAAACTTTAGCTTACCAAGGTATTTTGCTGTAAAACAGGCTGGTCTTTAGAACAAATGTGCTGCCTTTGCCAGCAAAGAATTCTTTCATCGGTTCTCTTTAGTGTAAAAAACCACTATAGACAGAAACATTAGCTTGGTATGCATGAAAAATTTATATTGAAGAGCCCCCAAATGCACACTGGGAATGAAAAGGTTTTGCCACAGGTCACTGTCCTGTCACTTAAATGTTCACACAAATAAGGCAGTGGACATGACCTTTGCTTTTGAAAGCCCAGTTATGCCATTCATGTCTGAGAGTTTCAGTCGATAAAAAATCTCAGCCTATTTATTATTTTACCATTTGAAGCAGGAGATAACAGTAAGCAAGCAGCAAACAGGACAGTTTGTGTTTTACTACAGAATGAGTAAAACCCCAAGGAAATTTGAAATAATTAATTTCTCTTTAAACAACAGACTCTAGTACAAAAAAGGATTAGTTTGTAACTCCCTGGTGGCCACAGAGAACTGTCACGTAGTATTTTTCATAAAATACTCAACTCCACAGGACGAGCTGTTACAGTTTCTGCTTGGCCTTCTCCTCAGAATCATACTAACAAGAGGTGAGCCTATCTTAGTACAGGAAACAAAAAGAGCTCAGAGAACTTAATGCTGCCACAGACACACTTGATGTCTAGAAATACACTGGAGGAATGTGAAACACCAAAGAAAGGCCAGAGATCAGCACTGGCATAATCACAAATATACATTGGTAGCCTATAACATAATATAAATTTTCTGATAAGGCCAGTGAAAGTACTTATTAATTGGCACTCAGTCAGTTTGTGATGGCAAATGTAACACCTGTAATTCAGTGACTGGAAATTGCCTCCAGTCTGATATTATTCATCAGTGTAGCAGCCTTCCCTTGAAAACTCTTTTCAGCACAATTCCCTTCCCCTTTTTTTGTGGTCATATGCTTGTTGCAGTCAGGATTTGTCTCACTTATTCCTTGCAACTACTGATAACCCCACTCCTTCCCAGGGCCTCTGACTCAGTATTCCCTTTGTTAAGTTCAAGTTTATAGAAGGGATATTAACAGGATTAAATCTGTAGGTTCAAGTCCCTCAATTAATAATTCCTCAAAAACAGTTTATGTTTGCCATTGCTTTTATTCATTGATCTGTGTAATTCAAGTACAATAATACAAAACAGGTAAACTGAGGCAACACCTGATCTTTATTTCTGAAATTATTAGTAGATGTATATCATACATCTACACAGTTCTACATACAAAGGTTTATGGCTTAATTTTTTTTAAGATGGCCATACATATATAAGACAGTTGTTAAACTGTGGGCACAGCTTTTGTAGTTCAGTTTAAGAGAATTCTTGTAAGTACAAGAAAATCTAAGGAGTAATAAGCTGCTCTTTCACAGCATAGAGACTGTGTAGGTTCATTAATAAAACTATAGTTAGATTTCAGTAGATGCAGGATCTATATAACTTGAAAAAGCCAATGTGTATCAAATACATCCTGAATTATGATGAAACTGTGAAAAAAATGTCTTCTTTTATGGATAGCAGCTCCCAAATAGAATGCGGATCAAATTTTTTATCCAAATGATTGTTTGAAATGATTTTTAAAACATCACATTATTGTCCTACCATCCTGCCATAATAATAATAGCAGAAAGTTTGATCCAGATATTTAGCAAGCAAGGTATGTTTTGGGTCCAAATAGCAGCCTGCCCAATAGCAGCCTGCCAAGCCACACAACTGCATTTCCCTGGCTTTATCAAGCCCTTGTGAAGCCTCAGTAGAGGGCATGCCGCCATCAGGTCCATTATTGTCCGCCCTGCTCAACATCTGCAGTGTCATTTGTCACGCCACAGTCACATTGCAACCATTCTTTGAAGCCTTACTGACACATTTACTTTGAGGAACCAAAGGTCTTCTCAGCAGAGTCCAAAGACATGTTATTAAGTAAAAACCAAGAAGGTGACATTGTAATATCAGCGAGAAATAAAATGTGATTAAAGTAGAAATCCCACTTTTCACCTTTGTGGAATAGCCCACTGTGCACTGCAGTCATGCTAATGGACCAAAAAAACCCTGCAGATAGATTAGACAGGATTATATACAATAGAACAAGTGAACTTGTACCATTTTTCTCAAGCTGTCTGAGTTGTATCCTCACAATATCTCAAAAAATGACTGAAAAACAACTATGAAGAAGGATGCAGTATTTTCAGTATGACAAGGTTGAATGTAACTGCTTTATGGGAAATGAACAGCACCAGATTGGAGTGCAAAATTCTGCAGATGAGTAGCAGATGGCAAATGAAGGCATGTGAATACATGCACCTCATACTAAGTCAGGCTAATTTACTAGAAATTTGTGTTCTGCTTTTACAAGTTTGCATTGGTATCAATTTTCTGTAAGTGTTCATTAAGAGTTAAAGCTGGATCAGATATGGATTTCATATTGTTCTCCCTCAACTGCAAATATTTGCATATTTTTAAAGCACTATAATAGAGTTTACTGTGTTCCAAAGCTCACAGGCATCAGGCAGAGCTGCCCTATGGGTGTGGGTGCAAGTTTGTACACATCTACAACCCCATGGCATTTAGAAGTCCTGTAAGTAACAACTTTTCTTCATATTGACTTTGCATGCAGAATAAGCACAGTTTTAGCCAGATTGACACCTCATTAATATAATTGTTCCAATACATAATTATTTTTGGATTGTGATAAGAGGAATTCATGATTTGCAATGCACAGCCATTTTAAAGAACCCATGGTGTTCTTTGGAGCCAAAAGAAACAACACAGTAGTCAGTTAAACAGTTTTCCTTGAGTGTGATTTCTTAATGTGCATCAGAAAAGCACAGAGCTTGGTGTATGTGGGTTCTTACATCTGCATCTGCTTTCATCTTTAGAGTACCTTCAGTCACTGTGAAAAAATTTACAGCTGATGTATATTCAGGACAGAAGCCCAAATTAATGTATTTGGAACAATGTGTTCTTGCTCCCATTCTCATAATGAAATTTGACTTGAATAGGAGCAGTGCTGGGCTCTCTGCAGCTACTGATTATACATGTCAATATTAGACTGTGTTTGACTGAAGCTGTATTATGCATAAGAATATAGCATCATGGTGTTGTTGTGATTCAGCAGGCAACATAATTACATGGATTGCAAGTGAAAATATGGCACTATGTATTAATAGCCCATCTCAGCCTTTCTTCATATCTGGACCTTTGTTTGCTTAATTAGGAATTATTATAAAGTTAAATCTCTATTTATTTTTCTGGTGATGGCCTTGTTCTGAATGTACATGCACCTAGAAGCCTTTGTTGACATGACTGAACAGGATATTGTATTTTATTTAATTTACTTTGGGGACTTCTGACACCAATTGCCAGCATGCTTGCAGTTCCAATCACATTGAGACATCTAATAGCAACATGATCTTAGAATAACAGCCATGTGTTGCTCCTGCATGTAGGAAAAACACTGCCACCCTGTTCTGGTAGACTCCAGGAGGCCAAGATACACTCCTCTGTAATTTTAGGTAAAGGACACTGATAATTTTTTTTTTTTTTTGGTCAGAATTACATTTTTAACAGGATATTAGAAAATATTTCCCACCCTGCATCCACAGCAGTATGATAGGAATATGTGAAAAAATTTTATCAATGTCTGCAAACAATAGGCTTAGCTAGTAAAGTGTTATTACTATCTCAGGTAGCATCACTCTTATATATTTATACTTAAAATAAGGAAACAATCCTAGTCTCAGGTCATAAACGTGGAAAGCTGTCACAGAGATATCTAGTGGCTATCCTAATTCCACAGAGAAAGAATGTGGAAAAAAAAGGAAACAAAGCCTGAGCTCTGAACTCAAGCCATATTAGAATCTCTCTTCTCAGAAAGAATAGAAACCTATTCTTGCCATATATATACTAGGATTTAACCCAGATTTTATAAGTCCTCAATCAATAGCAGAATTGCTTATTTGATTTCACACCTCATTATAGGTGTGAAATGCCTTGGACTTTTAATTTTCAACTTGAGGCTAAAAATCAGTAACTAAATTTTAAGTTCTCTTTAATGCAAGACCCTTCATGTTCTCACAACATTAAAAAAAATGCTTTTCCAGTTTAAATATCTAAGACCTAACAGGACAAAATAGTCTCAGACTGGAGCAGGTCATCTGAATCAACCTGGGTGCTATGAAGCCTTCTTCCAAATAGGTCTTTGGCAACAGCCAGTTAATAGCAGAAATATGAGAGAGTATTTCATGGGCAAATGCAACAAGTGTCTTGTGATTCAGTCACAAAGATACATGGTCCCTGGCAAAGCAATCTCATGGAAACCAATGTGTTAGGAGTAGGTAATGATTGACTTGCTATTTACAGAGGACTTCATTTAGCCTTTCCTGCTGTCTGTACTTTGTCTTTCAGTCATTACAAACAGTGGCAGCTTTCCTATGTTATTTGTAGATGTAGTTTCAGAAATTCACAAGAACCTGCAAATAAAACCAATAAATAACGAATAAAAATAAAGAATAAAAGTATAAAATATAATAAAAATAAATCTTTTATAAATATGTTCCATATACCCTACAACATTTTCAAAAGTGGCACAGGAAGCACCTTCACAACATTACTATGTTTAGTTTACTGTTATTAACTTCAGGTGGACATGGTGAAATCCATTAATGGACATCTCCAACTACAAAGTTAAGTACATAACAGATATAGTGACAGAACCATGGTGGTTCATCCTAAAACCTCAGTGATACTTGGTAGATTTTTAGTTAGGGCTATCCTATATTCATAGCAATTGTATTGAGAACAGTCTGAACTCTGATATGCAAACAGTCTGTCCTATGTTTTTCAAAGTCTTTTTTAAATCAGTGCTGAGTTTACAGTAATATGGTTGTTTTCCACCAGGAAATTATATGTTTTCAGTACTAAGGTGACATTTTCTTTCTTTTTCATGTTTATTATTAGTATGAAAATTGCAATCTTTGAACTCCATTATATATTAAATTTGAGATTTCTAAACTGAGTACAAAAACAGAACTAGAGAAAGAATAAATGAGAATTGAAAGGAACCTGGAGGAGGGTAACAATGACATGCAAGCTTTCTGTAATATATCAAACAAAAAAAGGAGGGAAAATCATCAAATACACTGAGTTGGAAGGGATCCATTAGGATCATCAAGTCCAACTCAAAAAAATAGGAATGAGGAACAACTGGAAATTAGCAACTCATAACTGGCTAAAACAATAAATTCCTTTGTTTTCACTGAGGTTTATTCTAATGAGACTAATGTGGGGTTTGACCATGCAGTGGGAGAAGAGTCACAACAGCAAGTTAGTGCTCTGCCAGCAAGTTTGCTTCCTTTGGTGCCGGCTAGATGTGCTGTGTGTCTGAGGGACAGCATCCCACCCTTCCTGAGGGCACAGCCTCCTCATCCCTGAATGCAGGGCTGCCTCACCAGCCAGGAGGCTCACCCAGCTGATCCCACCCCACAAGCTGCCTGTGTGTCCCAGCCTGTCCCACTGCAGCACACGGGGTCCCCTCCCAGCACTGTGCCCTGTGTGATGGGCAGTGAGTCCCTGCCACCGCCCTCCGGCCACCGGTATTGACCTGGTGAGGAACTGTCACACAGGATGCTCTCAGGGCAAGGTGGGGAGGGCTGTGCAGTGTCCACAGCTCTTTCATGGGCTCTCCCTGTCCGTGGGAGTCCCAACACAGCTTCAGGTTCAGTTTTATGTAACAGTATTCCTAAGAAGGCAATGTATGTACAGGAAGCTGTGTGCAGCAGAAGCTGTGACCTTATCTTTTCTTCGTGCCGTCACACCTCCTGTAAAACTGCAGCTAAAAGAGAAGAATCCAGCTGACAAGGGAGCTGTCTCTGCCTCTTCCTCTTCCTTCACAGAGATGGCAAAGATGGATGAGCTGATTCTGCCGTGGGAAAGGCAGCTGTGAGGGCTTGCTTTATGGGAGGCTTCTGGAGGCCTAGAACCTACCTAGCTCTGAGACAACTCAAATACATGTCCTTGCATCTTGATGTTTTCCATTATCTCCTTCATTACACACAGTAGCAGACCATATCTGTAGTATCCAATAAAACAAGGATATCAAGCACAGTCTTGGGGTCATAATTGCAACACAAATAACTCACAGAACTCAGAGAAGACAGAAAACTGAGACCAACTGTAAATATTTACCAATATTAACCAGTAATGTGAAAAATGAACTCCTGTGGAAATTGTATGATTAAAAGCTTGGGGAGACATGGACAGACACAACTTCCAAAAATCATGGCTGCATTTAGAAAGAAATAATTTAATACACCAAAACACCTCTAGAGACAAAGTACAATAAAAGTTAGCAAATAGGAGTATTTGTTCCATTTTAGCAAAGGTAAACATTTGGGGCCACTTACTTTAGGGGTAAATAAGATGGGGGATGGCAGTGACAGAAATATTTCTTCTTGGCTTGCTGTAGTGTCACTGCACTCTTACTCCGGTTTTAAAACTCCATAGAGTGGTGCTGAGAAAAATAAAATAAATTAATGTATTGTTGGATTTTTTTACACTTTTCACTTCCTTCATGCACTATGCCCTCAGCACAGAAATTCAAGTGGGACCAGGGAGCAGTGGAGCAGTCTGGAGAGAACTGGAGAGGTCTGCTGCACTGGAGAAAGGTAGAAGTGAGAACTAGACTATTGCTTTAGGAGCACTTAGTAGTCTTTGAGTGGATGGCTGTAGATGGCTATAGTAGTACCACTCGTGTATTTTTTATTTGAAATGCACCCAGCAAATGCCAAGTTGCTGGTGCTGTTCACTTGAAAGTTCTAGTATGGAAGTCCTGTCATGCAACATGGGCTGAGGTTTCAGAGCTGGAACTTGAACCATCATCCAGTGTTTGGAGCATCTGTAACACCTGTTTTCTGTCCCATCATGCTCACAACTATTCAAGCAGACGTGTTCTCTACACTCACATTATGTCCTAGCACAAACTGAGCAGCTATTTGCCAAAGCGAACAGCAATCCATGGTACAGGAGGGTTCTGAAATGCAAGGATTTATATTCCACAGTGATTCAAAGGCAGGTGTAAAGCAATCCCAGTACACTGAATCTATGCAAACAGGCTATGTACAAGTAACTTACAGGTGCTCAAAGAAGTGTAAGAAGCCATGGAAGGAAACAATACATAAAGAAATATACTGGTAACATTGCAGTAGTGCTGTCATGATTTCAGAGGTCATTGAGATATTGTATAAGGTACATTTTGGAGAAAAGAAAACGTGCAGTAAAGTCAGAGAACCTTTAACTGCTGCATGAATTTTGGACTTTTAAAGTTTTCAAGATTATCTATTGTCTTGAGGGCTCAAGTCTTCATTGATGAAAAGGAAGAGGACTCAGATGACTGCATGAGGGAATCAATGCGGTAAGGGGAAATTTTAGGCACCAGAGGACTCTGAGAAAACCCCCGACCTGCCCGGGGCTCCATCAGTGAGCGGGGCCCGCACTGGCCCCGCGGAGGATCCCCCGGCGCAGGGTCAGCGCCGCTGTGGCTGCAGCTCGAGCTGGTGAAGGGGGGAGCCTGGCGGGCCCACAGGGAACTTCAGGTGGCCGTGGCAAAGAAAGGTGTCAGCAAGGCTTCAGAAAGCCTGAGAGACACCAGGCGCAGGGCGGGATAACCGGGTCTGCCCGTCCCCACCGTCCCCGCGGGGAGCAGAGCGGCGGCGCGGGCCCTTCCCGCACATTCGGGCAGGGGCGGCCGATGCGGCGAGGCCCCGCTCCGGTCCGTCACCGCCCCGGCTGCGATGCTCCGGGGCGGGATCGGCGCTTCGCCACTCCCCGCAAGCCCCCGGGTGGCCCCGCCGAAAGACACCGGGTGCCGCCCCGGGGATGCTGGGCTCCTTCGTCAAGCCTCCCCTCGTCCCCACCCGGGCTCCCCCGGCCCCGGCCGCTGCCCCCACCCCTTCGGCCTCCGCCTTCCCCTCCCCTTCCCCTCCCGGTCCCTCCTCCCCGCCGGCGCCGGCCGTGCAGCCTCGACTGAGGGGCGGCTGCCGCTGCTGCTGCCGCTGCTGCCGGCGGCTCCGGGAAAATGTCCGAGCGCGGCGGCTTCTACCGGCAGGAGCTGAACAAGACGGTGTGGGAGGTGCCCCAGCGCTACCAGAACCTCACCCCCGTCGGCTCCGGCGCCTACGGTTCCGTCTGGTAGGTGCGGGGCGGCGGCAGAGGGGCCGGGAGCCGGCAGGTGCAGCCGGCGGTCGGCGGGGACGGACAATGCGGGGCAGGCGGGAGCCGCCGCGCTGCGCCGGGGGTCGTGTGCGGGAGCGGAGGGGCCGGCGGCGGCGGCGGGGCGGGGGCGTGTCCGCCAGGCACCGGGGTGAGGGGAGCTCCCGCCCCGCTGCACCGGCCGGCGGCCCCGCGGGGCCGGGCAAGCCGCGCCGTCACCCGGGCAACCGCGCCCGCCGCTCCCCGGGGCAGCCCTGCCCGCCCTCCCGCCGCTGCCCCGCGGCCGCCCCCCGGGCTCCGGGCTGCCGCCCGTGCTGCTCCTCGGGCCGGCAGCGCCGAGTGACCGCCCGCCGCGGGGCCGCTGCGGCCGGTGCTGCTCCCGCCTCCGGAGGGAGAATTGCCCCGAAGCCCGGAATCCTGCACAGTCATGGCGGTTCCGAGCGGGAGGACGGGCAGGCGGCGGGGCTGGGCAAGGGGTCCCCGAGCGGGGTCCGCCCCGGCCGGCACGGCTCCCGGCGGCGCGGCCCTTCCCGCCGGGGCTGTAACCGGGACACACGCAAGGCCGGGGCAGCCGCGGCGGGCGCAGCGGTCTGTCCGCCGAGACAATGGGAGCTGCTCCCGGAGCCGGGCAGGCTGAGGGAGAGCACGGGATGCTCACCCCGGGCTTTCGGGGGATCCTAAATTAGGACAGATTGCTGCCCAAGGGCTGCGGCGTCTTAAGGAATTGGAAGGGTTTGCCACATGTTGTCATAAAACGTTTCTCTTTCTTTGGTAATTCCTACGTCAGGCTTGCACTCCCGGGAACTCCCAGTGCAGGCTGGGCTTTACTTTAGTATTTGATGCACATTTTACTACGCTTATAAAAGCTTTGAATCAATTTATGGAAATAATAGTGGCGGTTTAAAGGTTTTTGAGAGAGTCGTGTTTCTTTTGTAAGCTGGGTGAGTGGAAAAACAATCAATAATAAATAATCCATGGCCCTTTAAATGCAAGTGCTACTTTAAATAAAAGTATTTTTTTTAAATTTTCTTTAGAACTTTGGTTTTTTGCTGTGCTCTAAACTCATGCAGTAGTTCTCACTTTTTCCCAGATACCAGAGAACAGTTTTGTATTAGTTCATTCTCTAGCTCTGTGAAATGTCCAAGTTTGCACATAAACTAGGAGTATGCATTTTCAAAAAACCTCCAACTATCAGCAGAAACACTCAGAACTGGTGTGAAGTGTCTTTGAATTCTTCTCTTTTTTTATTATTTCTAATTTATGCTTGCAGCAGGGAGGTCTAGGCCAATACCATGTGAGTGTCATTGTAGTTAGCATGTGCTAACTGCTCCGAGCAGATGCTGGGAATAGTTCCACAACGACTTAATTTATTTACACTATAAAATTTTTAGTTTGTGATAGGAAAGAGGAGAAAGTAAACTAAGAGCTGGATGGTTTTGCAGTAGCAGAGTAACTACTTTTGTGTTCCAATTGAAACTGCATTTCTGGTTACTTTCCCTATTTATGCTGACATAGTTTTGAGGGAAAGACCTACTTTACTGAATTTTATAATGATATGTCAAGAGTTTTGAGCAATTGCAAAGGAAGTGAAAACATGTCGTGGTTCACTTGCAGCGCAGCTGGTGCTTTGGTTTTTGAAACTGCACAGCCAAGGAAATCCTAGTAATTTTTATCAATTGCAAAGCCTAGGAAATGAAGATGTAAAATGGAAACTGGAACATGCTATGATAAAGATTTACTCTAAAATAGACATTTAAAAATAGAATATAGCAATAAAACTTTGCTCTATATTAATAGCCTTGTTAATATCAATGAAGTATAAACCCAAATAGAAGCTTGAATGTGAGGAAAAGGTATGCATCTCTTTGAGAAAAGCCTTCTATTTTTAGAGTCTATTGAAATAGATTTTTTTTTTTCTGTCTGTGTGCATGTGCTTTACCCAGGAGACCTACAAGGTGCAGCCATTCCCTTGAGTAATATGCTATATTGCTTCTGTGAATAGTTGTACTCCTATTCAGTAAAATACCTAAAAACATATTCAAGTCTTACAGAAACTACTAGAATTAAACAAATTCCTAAGTGCTTTGATGAATAGCAGCCAAGGTCCTGAACTCCAAATGCTGGCTTTGAAATGAGAAGAGAGTTGTTGTAACAAATTTTTTCTACCTCAGTGAAATTCTTCTCTAGGCCTACCCTTTTCTTTTTTAACAGTAAATTATTTGTCATAGCCCACAGACTTGGGTAACTGAATTGATAACTGATTATAAGAGACATACTGTAAATGCTTGCATTTAAGCATCTTTTGCTGGCAGCTCAAAACCAATAGAGCAGTTTGTGTCAGGAGGCTGTGTTTTGGCCCAATTTATTGACATTGCAGGTGTCCAGTAGAATTTGTGTTTGAGTTAGCTGCCGATGCATCAAATATGCTATGGAGATAGATACTAGTGGTTTAAAACAGATTCACTTTTAGAGGTATAGCTGTACCAAGCACACTGCTTTCCCATTTGGGTTTTTTTTTTTTTTGTTTTTATTTAGATGTGGAATAGGTAGAAACCCCAAATCTTCCCTTGTATAAAAAGCTCTAGTGCTTTTGTCACTTTTTTAATGACATATCACAAAGAACATTTGGTTTTGGAAATCTTCCAAACTCAGCTGCACTGCAAAGCAGAGTTGCACCTTAGCATCTATGTGAATTACAGAGAGAGCTGTGAGGTCTTTCTCTCAAGTAGTTAATCCTTGAAGTACTTTTTATGTTACTCTCGTACCTTAGCTTTGTGCAAGGCTTTCTTTTGCCTGTACTTTTTCCTGTGGCCATTCAAGCTCCTGTGTGTTCTGTCATTTGCTGCTGTCAGATCTGATTTTTTAAGTTTAGGAAAAAAAGTTTAAAGCCAGGGGGTGAGGGATGGGAGTGTATAGTTTAATTAGAAGTAAAGTTATCATTGGCATTTTCAACAGTATGTTTTGCTTAATTCCTTTTTTTTCTAGGGGTTGGGTTTTATTGGCAAGTCTCAATTTTACATGCACAACTGGTGTGGTTTGGGATTGTTTTCTTTTTTGCTATAGCTTTGCTTATCAAGGCAAGAGTTTTTTATTATTAGACTATTATTTTAACTCTTTCTCAAGCTAAAATTTGGTTAAATTTAAAGTTTTCTTCAAAAAATGCATTTTTGGTGCCCAGCCTTTATAGTTGGATTGCCTCTCACAGAAGTCAAAGGGCTGGTTCACTCTTAAGGGACTGGCACCAGACCTGCTAATTGAGAGTTTTGCAGCCTTTAAGTTATATTAAGCCATTTAGATAGGAAGCAAGATACCTTACTTTGACAAGGTAGTCTTAATCTACAATCCTTTCTTTTCAGTTCTAGAGAAAAGTGACTATGTCTCAGGTCAAACTGAGTTTTAAATTCTTGTTCCTTATGGTTCTGCTTTTTAAAATAAGAATTCTGGCTCTGTTTGAGTCTTCCAGCTGTCCCAGTGCTGTTGCTTATAAATGGGACCTTTAGCCTGGAGCATCTGTGCTTTCCAGCTGTGTTGCCCTGGTGGTTCCACTGTGGTTTGATGCCTGGCCACCTCTTCCTCTGGGAGGTGGCATTGCTGCCTGCTTGAGAAAGAGCTTCATCTTTTTAAAAGACTTCTTGTTGTTATACCACAAATTATGAAACATGTATAGCTTTTGGGTTTCCTGTTCTTTGCATCTTTTTTAAGCCTGTATGCCTCTTTTTTATACCAGCTTTTGTAAACTGCCTTCTAACCTATTTAGTCCTATTTTTGCCTGGGAGGGATTGACGGCATTATGCAGGATGCTGTCTCTGATCTCTCCAACAGGTTGTTTGCCATTAGCATATTGCAGGCTCTGTGTTCTACCTCCTTTGGAAAGAACAGACCTTGCAAGATGAACCAAACTCAGTCCAGAGTTTCTTCACAACCATAGACTCCTGCACTGTTTTCTCAGTCTGTTGCCATCAGTAGTACTTATATTCAGTCTCTTTTGATTTTGAGACTATGCAATGCCTGACACCATCTCAGGTGACCTAACAGATGTTTAAGTTGAGGTCTGCTAAGTCAAAGTGTAGTGGCACAGGCCTCAGTTCAAAAAAAGCAGGAAAGCAAAGTTGTTTACAACACTTCCAGCATCCCTCTATCCTGTTCCCTTTAAGCACATGCTTAAGATTCATTAAGTTTATGTCCTGGCTAATTTTGGGTAAGAATGGGAGAAGGTGTTTAAGCTACAGTTTTGCTTTGAGGAAGTACAAGTGGAAAAATAGAAGCAGAACGTTGTGATCTTGAAGTTTAACCCCTTCTTTCCTGCCATTCACCCCATTCTGTGCTTCTGGTACTCGCAGATGTTTTGAGGGCATTAGCTTGCAATACTGGAACATAACACTGCTGATACCATCCTTTTCACATTGAGGAACTCTAAGAAGATGCTAAGACAACTCAGTATCATGTAAAGGTTTTAAAAGCTGCTGTAAATTGAATCTAACAGACAAAAAGAAAAATTCCTTCATCCCAGATTGTACTCTATGATTTCAGGTTGGGTTCTGCTGGGTTTTTTTTTAATATCTGTTTAGTTAGCTGTAGTGATACTAAGTGTGTGATTTCAACTGTGAGATCAGGTTACTGGAGTTGTGGTGTGTATCACTGTAGCACTACATGCTACTTTAAATAGTAAATGCTGAGATAAACTTTTAGAGTAGTAGTAACACACAACTGCTGTATGTAAATACAGCTGGAAACTGAAGATGGCATAGATTTTTACAGGCTAAATGCACAATCCCAGACACACATGGATTTTTGTAGACTCCCTTTGGACTGCTTTCTGATTAAGTCTTTTGTTTTCAATATAAATGCAGGGGCTGAACTTCATCTTACAAATGGTTATAATTATTGGAAGCTTTTTCCACAACATTGTTAAAATCCTGCTGTCCAAGACCCGATAGGAGTTGTCTATTTTTGGTATGCAGCATTCAGAAGGAAAGCACTGACACCTTTCTTTAGTGGTGTAGATATATACAATAGAGCCCTCTAAGCATGGTCAAACACTTGCTTGAAAATTGAAATGCAGGCTGATATGAGACCCCAGTTAGAGGTAGGACAGCTCTTAAAAGTCAGTATATGTAACAAAAATACTTAGAAACAAGGCCTTGAAGGTGAGGTTGCAATGGAGAGGAGAACTAAATAAAAGAGGTTACATGGTCAGTGTTACCAATTAGAAGGAGGATCTTTGCAGCAGTATTGCTGGAGTGAGTGGATGAAAATAAGGAAAGCAACAAAAAAATGTTGCAGATTGAAAAAGATTCTAAAAGGAACATAAAGAAATAGCCATTAGAAATAAAAGCACAGTGGGATTTGCAGCTACAAAGCCAAAGAAGGTCAAGAATTTAGGAATTTTTGTGAAAGGTACATGAAGGAAGAAGGGAGGATGTTTCTGAGCACTGGCTGGGAAGACATCAAATAGGGAGTGTGTTGAGAGTGGTTTTGTGGAAAACTAGGGTGGAATGCAGATTGCATGTCCTTCCTTTTTCTGGTTTCATCCTGAGTATTTTCCAGCTGTTGGAACAGTGTAGTTAACTGACTTGGGAAAGGAAAGGGAAGCAGGATGGTAATTAGTGGTGTCAAGGTCCCTATTTTAAATGAGAATGTCTAATAAGATTTAACGAAGGAGGTGTTTGTGGAGAAGGATGAGAAAGGCTGAGAACTGCTGTGATAGAGATTTCTATGTAGGGTGCTGTCACTAAGCTTGTGGAGTATCTTGGGAGCACCTGACACAAGTGGGCATGAGAAGGGTGATAGAGGTGTTTGTGAAGAAAGGTGAAGAAAAGACAAGGTTAAGAAGTGGGGACTTTGTATTGTGCAGGTTTTCTTTCACAGGGAATTAATGAGATCTCTTTTAGAGAAAGGGAAGGCTTGGGATGGTAGAGAGATGAGAGGCATGAGGTGAACCAGTTGTGGCAGAAAGGCAACAGGGGTCATGGAATGGCCTTCTGTGTGGCTGTAAGAATACATTAACAGAGAGTATTCTCTGCAGGGCTCCTCCATCCTTACTTCAATGTATTTTTTATGATACTTACCTTGCTGACTACATGAGGCAGCAGTGGCATAGCTGCCTCCTTTCCTGTCCTGCTGTCAGCCATGATTACATCTGGGAACACAGTCCCTGTCCCAAAGACCTGAAAGTCTTAGGGCCTGGTTGCTTGCTTCACAAGGAGTGTTTGAATTCCAGAACCTATTAGTTGTTTCATACCAAAAATACAATATCTCAATTCTGCCCATACAGTCGGGAAGGGAGAGGACATTTCAAACCCCTGAACCCTGGGAATTAATTGCTACCATTTCATATTTTGCTGTTGTGGAGAGAGGAAACAGGAAATGTGAAGGAGAAATGGGGGGAGGAATAGGAAAAAGAAGGACAAAATATAAGTGAGATTTTGTCTGTATGGATTTGTTTAATGTTTTTGAAAGCACTGATATCTTTCATGTTAAACTTTATATCTACATTAACTGTGAGCATTTCCAGCTGAAGCTTCAAGGCCCACAATATATAACTAACTACCTGTTAGTCTTTTTTTTTTTTTTTTTTTTAATACTGAATGGAACATATTTGTCACTAGCAATGTACTGGTTTAGTGGCAGCTGACTGATATTCTTGTTTACTTACTGACATTGGGCTCAGGCTATGTACAATGCCTGATTATTTTAGTATCCATGAGCTGGTTGCACATGCTGAGGAAACTAACAGCTTATGACCCCAACCTTCTGTATGTTTTTTTCACAAACATGATTTTAAATACATCAGTCCCACTGATATAAGCTGTGCTCTCTGTACCTTCACCTAAAAAAGTGTGACTGCTCCTCAGTAAAGTTATTTAAATGTTTAAGTCACTGTGGAGGCACAGGAGACAGATCAAAAAATAAAATATGGCTTGTGGATTCAGAGGCTGATATAGCACTTTTATGATCATGTTCCATTGAATGAAAACTGGTGATGTATTCACATAAACATGTGGAGAGTGATTATTTTTCACTGAAAATGTCTGCTTAAAACAAAAAAAAACAGTAACATACTTTTATGTTGATTATAGAACAATTATGTTGCATATGTAAAAGATATTTGTGGGGTTATGTTTAGATTTAGGGGTAAATTAATCTGAGATAATTAACCGTCATTGTACTAAAACCAAAACCATTGATGCTACTGCTCAGCCTGGTGTGTTGGAAACATATCCAAGTGAGGGGATGTAATTTTTACAGTACAATCACCTGTCATCATCAAACAAGTGGGGTTTTCTGTCTAATTAGAAGATTAACATGTAGTTTCAGAGCTTCCCATTACATCCTCATTCTGTTTTTTCTTGCCACCATCTAATTTTTCTTTATGGTTTCCTTTTGATGCACATATATGTTGTGATTTGTATGGTTTAGCAAACAAACCTTACAGCTAGCTCTCGGGGAGTGAAAAATCACCAACATGAACTTGCAAAACAGTAACAAAACATTTATAAAGTAGAAACAAATTAACCATTTCCTGGGTTTACTTTACTGCCCAACTCAAAATGGCTGGGTAGCTGTTTTCTGTTCTCTTCCTTCACTGCCAATAGCTGATATGATCCTTTGCCAGTATTGGATGGATGCTGTGTGGGGTTTTTTTCATGGCTCCTTCATGTCTCAATAAAAAGTAGGTTTTTATTTAAATTAAAAATAAATAGAAATTTATGTTTTAAAGAAGAAGAACAAGATAGGTAAGTCCCAGAAGACGAAGCTCACGAACAAAACCTTGCAAATAAAAAATAAAATCACATGTTGTTCATGTGATTACTTTCTTTCACTTACGTGACATTTATGAGAAGTGTAAAAAAGTGTTGTTATTCACTGTAGTTCTAGGAACCCAAATTGCAAGAAATTGCTAGAAAATGTCCCAGGGCAGGGTTCCTGTGGTCCCTCTTTTGTATCTTACTTGCCAGTGCATGGTGCCGTAAGAGCTGCCTCCATCAGTGAAGAGATTCTCTGAGTGTTGACCCTTCTTCAGTTCTTTCCCCTTCAATACCTGCTTACACAGACCCTTCTGCTGCTATTTGTTTTTCTCAATAACTTAGCATCTTCCAAATTAAGAGTACATCTGTCCACAAGGAAGTTCATGTCACCTTCAGTGGAAGGAGTCATTGGGTACTTGAAAGGGGGGTGCTGAGATCTGCAGATAAGAATTCAAAATTGTGAACCTGTATTTTGAGCATGAATTGCCTTTTTGGGGTTTTTCTTTCTTTTTTGTTCTTTCTCTTAACAGTTACATGTAATGGGGAATTTTTGCATGTTTTGGAGGAATGTGACCCAATGAAGGAAATAAACTCATGCTGCAGTGAAAGAAACAAAAGTAGATACCTGGAACAATATGGGGAATACCCAGTGTCACTGTCACATGTGCTGTGTCCGGCATTCTCTCCAAGTTTTGGTATAGTGTCCAGCCAGTAGTCAAACTTCTGATGATATAAAGGTAACAGCCTTGCAAGATGAGATACTGAATTATATTTCAAAAAAATCTGAAAAGTTAGTCTTGTGGTTTTTCCACCTAACCCCAAATCAGTTGCTTAGATTGCATAGACCTAAATAATTTGTACAGCTATAATGCCAAAAGACTTTGTAGACAATCAAAATCTTGTGGTTATCCAGAGTGAAGGGATGGAACATTGAAGGGATGGAATATTGTCTGACACAAGTAACCTACAGCAAACAGGAATGATGCTGGAGACACCACACTGGCACCATGGACAGCCAGCTTTGGGTCACACCTTCATTCTGCATCAGCTACATCTGAGCTAGCTCCAGGAATGAAGAGAACCTGTAGACTGAATGCTGCATTCAAGATGAACCTTTTCCAGGCACTGTGGGTAGGGCAGTGCCCAGCTAGTAATGTTCTCTGAGCCCAAAGCATTAGGAATTTCAGGGACTAGCTATAGTTCAAGGTGAACAGCTGATCCCCGGAAGGATTCTTCCTGCATTCAATCCTGGAGTTTACTAAATCGGATCCAAGTTGGCTCCATGTGGGGTTTTTAAGATCAGGCTCCTACAAACAGCCCTCCAGCTGCTGAGGCAAATCTGATCCCAAAGACTAAGCAGCCACAGGTGAATGGTGTGCTTCTAGCCCCAAAATCCCTGAGGGGTCTGAGCAGGCTGCACACGTGAATGGCCTGTCTGTCCAGTTTTACTGCTCTGCAACCACAGAGGATAAACTCTGTGGATACTAGGGAAATTACTGTATGTACAGCCATAGTTATAAACAGCTACCAAAATCCATATCTCATCAAAAGTTATAATGTTATCTTGAGGCTTGAAGGTTATCTTGAGGTTAAAATCCCATGCTTTCTGCCTCTCAAGTTTTTGGACTGCAGTAGCTCCCTGTCTTCAAACTTTTCTCTGAAATCTTAAGAACTGGGAAAATGTGCACAGAACTAAAAACTGATATTTCATCTAGTGGAACTTCAATAGAATTATTAAATATAGGAGTTGACAACACTAAAAAGGTGAGTCTAATTTAAGCAATGATTGAATATCACACTAAACCAAAGTCTCTAATCTGTGTGAAAATGATGCCATCCCAGCAGAGTAATGGCTTTTTATCCTTGATCTTGAAAAGGAGAGACAGCAAAAAATGTGTCATAACTCTGATGGGTTCTGGGTCAAGAGCGATCATATCTGAAAAAGATATTGGTATGATTGTTACAAAGTTGTTTCTTGTTAACTAAAAAGATAGTGTAATTCTATTTCTTTCTAAATTATGATAGAAAGTCTGTCTAAAGCAGTTATTTGGCATCATGATTACATTTTATTATATTTTGTTCCAATTGTTAAATTGTTCTTATGTCAACATATTAAGTTTAATTTTTTTTTCTGAGGTGGAGTGGACAGGAGTGAGCAGGCAGCAGTGTGGCACTTTGCCAGCTGTGGTTAAACCATGGAATAGGCCTCTAACCCTTTTCTTCCCTGTTAAATCAAAATAGTTATCAGCATGGGTTTGGGGGTTTTTTAAAAAGCAATTTTCAGTCATTTTAACCATGCTGGTTACAGGCCCCCAAGGAAGGATTTACAGGTGCCAAGCACAGGTGTGCCTGTATTTTTACTTTGGCTGGAACCAGAGATGTCCTCTCCAGAGACATCTGAAACTCTACTCTGAAAGCTGAGCATTCATGGGGAAATCACAAAGAAAGGGAAGCAACTCCTCCTTCCTTCTATCACCTAATAGTTTACCCAGTGGCTGATGAGGGATTCAGGGGACAAACCAGATTGTAGCTGTGATGATATAATAGCAAGACAGAGAGATCTAGTCTAAAAATGTGATCACAGAGGCAGTAGCAGAGATCACATATACAAGTTCTCCTTGAATCTGACAAACAAGACAGTTCAAACAACACGAAACATATTTTTGAATGCTTTACTGTTAATAACTTGAATTATGATGATGGTAAACCAGGCAAGGAAGGTGTCTGAAGGCATTAGCTCTGATTATAACTTTGGTTAGTTGAGTGTGGAAGCACTCATTTAAACCAAGTCAGTCCCTGGCCTGTGCAGTTTCGATTCATGATTTCCTGTTGGAGGTCTCAGAATTCAACTTTCCTTTCCCTTTTCACTTTTCCCTTTTCCTCCTCTATCCTTATGTGATTCCATCTTTGGTCTAAAAAGCTGCTGTCATAAGAATTACTGAAGCTAAAAAGATTGTGCTTTGTATCATCTGAAAGCTTTGCAGCCTTGAGTCATATAGAGGATAAAAAGCAATTCATTCTAAAGATCAGTGGTTTTGAAACCACTGAAACTCACATTTGAACTTAGAATTGGGAAGAGAGTGCAGTTTATCATGATAACGGGCTTAAAATCTAATTCTTCTTAGCCTTCTTGTGTAATGTGTACAGTATTTCACAGACTGGTGCAAGCAAGAGTGGGAAGGCTTGTGAATTACCAGAAAAGCTGAGATGTTAAGCAAACTGGTGTTTTGAGCAATGTTATTTATTTACCTGGATAAACATTTCCTTTCCCCCAAAACTGGAAAGACTGTAGTCAGTGTGCATTTGTGAGACTTGGCAGTGTTCTCCAGTGGCTTTGTTGCCCATGGCTAAACACAGGGCAATTACATCTAATCTTTGTTATATTAGAAGCTAAGCATTGGCTTCCTTTTTATTTCTTTAGATTTATTTTTTCAACCTTCATGCTTTCCTTGTGGCTGGTCAAGTGGAATTTAAAATATTTCTGTTTGTCAGTTCTTTTCACACTTTGTTCCTTAAGCCGCTCCATCTAATTAAGCCACATATCCTGAATAACTCAGTCCCTGCCCCACTGTTGGAATGAGTTTCTCTGTTGTATCCCTTCCATCCACTCATCAGAGTGATTCCAGTCTTCTCCTCGTTCCTATGCATTCTTTCTTCTGCTCGGGAAATGCCCTTTCTGAGGTGCTCAGCAAAACCACAGCACTCTGCACCTTTAAAACTTGGCAGAAGATCAGCTTCTGTGATGCTTGCAAAGAACTAGCTAAGTAATCTGCTTATCTATGTCATTTATCTCATGAGTGACTCCCTCTTTCCACAGAGCCTACAGGAAACTTGTTAATTAGATCTACTTGCTTCTATTCTGTCTTTATGAAATTCTGGCTTGGCCTCGTGGAGGTTGGGTTATTTCTAGGACAATCATCTTTTGGATGCCACTGTTCTTCCTGCATGTTGATTGTATCCCTTGTTTCTTCTGATTAGCACCATCAGCTTATCCTGCAGATAGAGGTTTTGCTCTTCACTTGGCTCTTTGTGACTTTAGCATAGCACCAAATATGTGTCAGAGTCCACCTATTTGCAGCTGACTGTAGGCTCTGTGTATTAAATTGGAAGCTACTCCAGGCACCATGAGTGGTTTTTGTCTCTAGCAGGTGTGTTCTACAACGATTTGTGAGAGTGTTTAAAACACTGCAGAAGAAGTTAATAGCATTTTCTGTGACTGTTGACATTCTACTCCATGCATTTTTCATGTTGTTTAATTTTTGTGTTTGTAATTCCAAAAAAGTTCTGTAATAAGATAAATGTGTGGGAAGATTCTTAATTTGTTAGCGCTCTCTAGCAAGTACACATAGTGTTATCCACTCTTTAAACTGAGAATTTCTAGGTATTTTAATTGAACACAATTACTTAATAAGTAAGAGTAACAACTGAAAGAAATTTTTTTTCTTCTTAACAGGAGGTTACAGAGTCTTTTTATAATTGTACTATGTAGTGTACTATGTATGAAGTAATACATACTGGGATCATTTTTACCCCTGTGCTACATATCAGACATCTGTTTGTGGCTTGTGCTTGTCATGTCTTTCTAATGCCCAAAAAAAAAAGAGTGGGTCTCCCTTGCTTGCAAATATTGATTATATACTTAGTGTCCTCTTCAGCAGGGCACATCCATCTGTGGGACATTAAGCACATGCTGTGGATATGTGGGCTGGAGTATGAGACATGCCCGTTCCTCACTTGTTGGGAAAGGCATGGGCATGATTATGTCAGCATCCTAACTTGATACCAGTTTGGGGACATTGTCATCTATCAAGCTAATGGTTACCTAATAATTAATATTCATAGATACAAAGGCAGTGTTCCTCTAATTAGTAAAGGTTCCAATTTGCTCAGTAAGAACAAAGTTCAGTTTGAATCCCCATATTCCCTACGAGCCCTGCCTTGGAGCTGGAGGCTGGAGCTGCATGAGTGGAGCTAATTGTCTGGTTACTTTTCCTGCCATTTGGGGAAAGGGCTGCCTGGGGATGAGTCCTGAACAGTACCATGAGCATTAGTAATTTGCTATGGAAAACAAGGGACCTCTGTTGGAATACTTGGGAGTTACTGCTGACTAAGCACCCTGGTTGCAGTCCCTGAGTAGAAGGTGAAAGAGGGTGAAGAAAGGGGTAGGAGCCCTCAGGAGACTGCAAGTTCCTTCTGTGAACTCGTGGAGAGCTTTGCTGTAGAACATGCCATCATTGTGGACTTTTTCTTTCCCTCTTTCAGCTCAGCTTATGATACCAAAACAAGACAGAAGGTGGCAGTGAAAAAGCTCTCAAGACCTTTTCAATCGCTTATCCATGCCCGGAGGACCTACCGGGAGCTTCGGCTGCTTAAGCACATGAAGCACGAGAATGTAAGTGGAGAGTGAGTTCTTCCCTTTGGATTGACCTTACAAAAGTTTACAATAGAAGCTTAGTTTCAGTTAGGTACAATCTTTTTCAAAAAGGTGTATGCAACTGTCTAGCTACCCAAGATACCTGGACCTAGCCACCTTGGGTGTCGTGAAGTCACTGGAAGCTTTCAGCAGCACACTGCATTTTTATTTTAAAAGTATCTAATGAAATCTTGAAGGTGAGGTTAAAGAAACTCAAAACAAGTCATCTTACTCTTCTCTAATAAAGTAATAAAAGTATTCTGTTCACTACTGTTGAAACATCTTGAAACATCAGCCCAGGAAAAAAAAAGACCCCACACCTCAAACCTGCTTTTGCTGAATGTGGATTCTGTTGAGAAATTAGGGGCAGATAAGTCTTGTTGCAATTGACAACAGTGTAATAGTTAAATGAAAGGCAGTAGACCTTTAGATCTCACATTACTAATTAATGTTTATGTGGTAAACAGTGGTAAACACTAAGTTTATGTGGTAAACAGTTGATTTCAGTGGAGCATCCAGTTGCTTAAAGGTAGCTTGATGACTTGAAGCCTGAATAAAATATGGTTGATTGAAAAATATCCTGGAGAAAGAATAAAAAAGTTAATGAAAACAGACCAAGAAAGGTGATGAAGGTGTGCATAATCTAAAGTATAACAATTGTATAAGGCATGTGTCAGCTTTTCTGTAATGAGACATTACTTCTGCCTTTATTTTTTTTTACTCTTCATAATTAAGATTGTAATTAAGATGGCTGAGGTGATACCTTTATAGATCACCTACTATGTCAATTTTCAGTATAACCATATGTCATATTTTTGTAAGTTTCATCCTGAAAATGTTGAGCACTGTCAATACAAATCACATGTTGCTTTACAGGTTTGTAAAAATAAAATGTCACTTCTTGCCCCTTCTCTCACCTTACAGGTTATAGGACTGCTTGATGTTTTTACACCTGCAACGTCAATAGAAAACTTTAATGAAGTGTAAGTAAAATTTTTTAAATCATTCTGACTACTTACTAAGTAAGTAAATACCATTCTGCTTTTAAAAAGGAAGAACATACATTTCTAAAAGACTTTCAGCCACAGTCAGCTTTGTAAAAATAGTTTTGCAACTTTTCCACAAAAGAGGAGGCAGGGAGATAGACCTCATTTTTGTACTTTTCTAAATGAAAATTTAAATTATTTAAATTAGATTAAAGGTGTATGGTAAATGATTTAATGCTGCATAAATGCCAATAAACTTAAAACCTTTTCACTTCAACTGTGTGTTTGTAAACTGTGGGTTATTTGTTCATATATAGATGGCAGAGTTCAGGAATGCAGGAAGGTGTTCTGTTAGTTAACTGACACAAGGTAAATTTAGGCTAGACTCCTGGCTAACCTAGTACCAGGTATATTTTGGTGTGACTCAAACATATGATTTATGCTGATTTCCTTTTGTTTTACATAATTGTATGAGCACTTAAGAAAACAATTTAGCAGAAGAAATAGTAATTAACATGTTTTTGTCTCCATGGAAATTAGTGACCAAACCCCTTTGACTCTGGGGCAAAATTACACGAATGGGAATTGGGTATGACAGATGCATGCTTTTGTTCCAGCTCTGTACTTGGAAAATAACCAATGTTTCTGCAAAATTTGTCAGAAAATAAAACTTCCAGTGGGAACAGAGAGGGAAGTTACACAAAACACTCTCTAATATTTCCTTCCACCATCAGATATTCCAGGCCCTTGCAGGTCCTGTAGTTTTGGTGGCTCAGGCTGTCACTTTGATGTTGGGTGAGGCTTCCTCTTCATCAAAAAATGTGTTGCATGTATCACTGCTGTAGTGTGTCATGGAGAAAACAGAGATAAAAGCTTCTAATATCCTGCAAGGATTTTTCTTTTTAATTATATTGTCTCATAGTAGTGATTGCATTATTAGAACTCACAGATGATTTAAAGGATATAAAATGTGTTAATAGACAGTGGAAAAGGAGCCTACATGTCCTGTGTGGATACTCTTCTAGAAGAATTTTCTGTGTTGTTTTTTTTTCCCCACTTCTGTATTTTCACAGATATCTTGTGACAAATTTAATGGGTGCTGACCTGAATAACATTGTGAAGTGCCAGAAGTTAACAGATGATCATATACAGTTTCTCATCTATCAGTTACTTCGAGGTCTTAAGGTACTGTCTGAGTCCTGGAATCTAAATGTTGTGGTAATGAGTCAGCAACCTAAATGTTGTAAGGATGGTTGCAATGCTGCAACCTGGATGGTTGCAATGAGCATACTGAAATGCTTTTTTTTTAATATCTTAAAAGTGCACAACTAGCAATCATTTATCAATTATCAGATAATTTTTTTAACTAGAAATAAACCCCCAAGCCTACCAATGTTTACATGCACAATACATGTGAATACTCCCCTTGAAAGTTAACTTTAGATCATTTTAGATCTATTTCAGTTCCTATTGCAGGACAATAACATGCTATATATTTTTTTTATCCATTTCATATTCTTCAGAATTTTTGAGGCACTATGGACAATATGGAAACAATATGAATAGATAAAGAACAATATGGGAAGTAACTCACATTTGTGCTTTGAAAGGCATGAGGCCCTTTGAAAAAAATGCAGTCCTGATTTTTGTAGAGAGTGTCTTGTGGGTGAAGAGATAACCAAGTTAGTTGTGTCCTTTGGGAAATATCAAGGAGTAGAAATTTATCCCAGCAATGTATGATGCTGCACACAATCACTTAGGATTTAGTGTGCCTGTAAAGTCATTATTTCCTTTAATCAAATAAATTAATATTTATACACTTCAATGACACATGCAATTGGCAATGAATCTACAGCAATTTTTTTTCCAAAAGAATCCGAATATGTATCATTTTGCTGATGTTTAATATGTAAGTGTCTATAAACAGAAGATGTAGGTAATGCTTCCCGTTACTAGGTGCTAAGCTTTTTTTCAGACCAGTATGGATTTTCCCGGGATAAAAGCAAGCAGAAGAGAGAGGTCAGCAGCTTTACTTGCTAACCTAACAGTAATTGATATTTTAGACATGGAAAATAATATGTGTTTGAAAGCAAGCCATGGTAAATACTGGGTCTGAAATATTATTACATGATTTTCTTATTAAATGATTTTCAGCAAGTCACCTTGTGCCTGAGACAGTAATTCTTATTCATGCATGCAGGTTCCATCATTTTAAGAACAGATTTTAGTGAATAAAAATTGCACAACTGAGCCCTTAATTGCTTTGTCTCATTTACGTGAGTTAATAGCTTAGTTAGGAAGATGGATTCTGGCATTAATTATCCTGCTTGTGGTTTTGAATATAAGTCTATGTTGTGTCAAATCTAAATAATAGTAAGAATTGTGCTCTAAGTGAATATTAATTTCAGAAAAGCACTCAGGTGCATTTCTGGCTCTGTTCCAAAGGGGAGAGGTTGCTGGTAGCTCCTCTCTTCTGGAATTGAAATTCTCATGAAATTCTCATGTCTCATTAGCAAAAGAACATTTGATCCTGTGTATGACTGCTTGGTGGCGCCAGGAGGGGCTGCTGTGGTTGTCTCAGCAGAGCAGGGACACAGTTCCTTCTGTTGATAGCAGTGTTTTGGCTCCCTCCATTCAGCTGCTTGCAGCTGCTGTGAGAACATTGAGAGGTGGCCCTGCCTTTTGATAAACAGTTCTTAGGTCTGGAACATGAAGAATGCCCTTGTGTTCTCTTTGGGTTTTCCCAGTTGCTTTAGAGTTTTTGTGTTTAATCCCTTCCCCTAAAACAGGTGAATTCACCTCTAGAGAATAGAAGGTTTTCAAGGCCCTGCTCATGCTGGTAGATAAGATCATAGATAAACTTGCTGTTAATCCTAACTGGAGAACAATAGGCAATGACAGAGTAAGCTGTTCTAATTTTTTTATTTTAAATGTTTTATGTAAAATAGCAGACACACAAAATAGCCACTTAAATACCACTTTGCAAGTGGACCTGAAGCAATGCTGTGGCTTAGGGGCATATTTTGGTCACTGACCTGTCCCAGAGTGCAGGTGTGGCTGTTTTCACCCACATCAGTGTTCACAGTATGGGGAGGTGATTTATATCCTGTAGGAGTCAACCATGCTGCTCCCTAGGCCACTGCTGATCAACATCCAGGGAAGGCTGGAACAAATTCCAAATTGGTAGGAGACTTTATACAGAAGAATCACTGAGTGTGCTGCCTTTCATGGTGAAATCTAGTCTTCATGGTTACCTTTCTTGAAATATCCAGTTCTGGATAAGACAAAACAGGGAGGTTTTGAAGTTTGACATACCTCTGATCTGTAAACATGGTATGACGTAGGTATTTTCTGTATATAAAACAGTCTCAGAAGCAAGTGGCTTTCTTTGACCTCCCTTCACCTCTAACTTCAAATCTTACCCCTTTTGTTTTGTTTTGTTTCACAGTATATTCACTCAGCTGGAATCATCCATCGGGTGAGTTCAGTCTTTGAGGTAATGAAGATTAATGGAATGTGTCCCTCTGTGCATCAGATATGTTGCTAAGACATAGTTAGAATATATTTTAAAAAGCTGAAGTAGTACTCAACTAATTCTGTGTTCTGCCACAGGACCTGAAGCCCAGTAACCTAGCTGTAAATGAAGACTGTGAATTGAGGGTGGGTATCATGCTTTTGTAACAGAGTGTTGTCAAAACTCTCAATATGACAGTTTTCTAAGAAAATGTTATTTACCATTCTTATGGCTCATTCCATTGATTTCAACTTTTGCTACTTGCCCATTTCTGTGAACATTTTTTCCCAAATGTTAATTTAATATGAATACCAATATCTTTGCAAAATCCCTATGTACCCCACAGATGGTACAGAGATAATATTTGGTCTCTGAGTGAGTACTTAACTGAGGATATCTTGAGAGTCTGACCTGTCATATGTGTCTGCATCTGCCGTGTATACAACTTGTAACAACTTTCATTTTTGTATCTGTAGAACATCCAAGCTATATTAAATAATGGTGACAACAAAGATACCAGTATTACCACTTACAGGCAGTAAGAAAAAGAAACAAAAATCCCCAACCAACCAAAAAGAACCCTATAATCCTTGCTTCCCAAATGCTATTTTGATGTATACCTCTATATAGATACAACTCTTGGTGTGTCTGTGTGATATGATACTGCGTAGTAACATGAGACTCTGGAGAAGGAAAAGATGTCTTGGAGCTTTCTAAGCCTTTAAGCTTAAGAATGAGAAGTTAAACATTCCTCCATGACAGCCAGAAACATCTTTATTCCTGTTTCTAAGACTCTGATGTAATCACTTTATCCCAGCTGCGAGGGATTTAAGAAAAGACTCCAAATACCACAAGATCAGCAAAAAGCCACAATAATGAGTAAGAGCAGTGCAGTTAGGTTCCTGCACTAATCCGGATCTGTGGTGAGAAAGTGTAGTTCCTGTTTGATTTAGTGACACTTGCAGATGCTCAGCAAGTTTCATGATTATCTCTTTAATGTCTTCATGCATGTATGTTCAGCATCTGTGAAATTTTGTGGGTCATCTGTGTTTGATCATGTACTGTATTTTTGTACTGGAAATAAAGGAGACTTTTTCTGTTTTTTTTCTATTATTATGAAATCTGTGCAGCTCCCTGTCTAGCATTTGTTACACTGCTCTCTGCTTTGTTTATATTTTTAGCTTTACTTCCTCAAATTATTTTTAATAGGACAAACTAGTGGATATTTCCAAGTACTAACAAAAAGGAAATAGAAGCAAGGAGAAGGAAAGTGTGTGTGTGTGCACATTTGGTGGAAGGGATCAGCTGTTAAGGAAAAATATTGCCAAAATCCTTATAAAAATAAGGGCATTAGTTTTTGAGTTTCACACCATTATTTCTGCTTGTTTGCCTCATGCATTTTTCTTCACTTACTTAAGAAATAAATTATGCTTTTCAACTATACTGGAAATAAAGATGTTAATTGTTTATATCTTAACGTTTTTCTTCAGGCTTTTTATATCTTTTAATTGGATTATAACGGAGGAATTTTGAATTATACTCTTGAAGTTCTCTTATTCCCTGTGAAAAGGATTAGCCATCAGTTTAATAAATAATCCTGGATCTCATCACAGGAGATACTCAATGATCTTACTCACATTTCTATGTGAAGAGATGCTGGCTAGCCCAGGTGACTGACAATAGGCTGAGACTTTACCCTTCCAAGGCAGCCTCTCTTAGAGCTAGGGCAGGACATAGGCTAACCAGAGAACAGAACAGAAAGCAAGGAAATGAGCTGAAAGTTCAGTTGAAATAACTTCCCATCAGTGTAAACTTAGCAAGGGAAAGCATCTGGACACTTTGCAACCAGCCTCTTTTGTTTTGATGGTCAAGTTCTACTGAAAACAAATGAAGTGTGATTTAAATTTATATTGTTACACAGGATATACATTTCTCACCTAGTGGCATCAGGATAATGTGTGAATTGAGTAGATGCTTAGACATAAGAAAATTAGACAACAGAAATTCTGCACATTTGTGATCAGCTTATTTGGTCTTTAAATGGCCACTGGCACTTGCTGTCAGCGTTTTACACAAACACTCCCAGCTGATTATAATAATATTTCATTTTTTATAGCAACAGTGCTTATTTTTAGTAAATTAATGTCAGTGGAAAACTAAACCCAAGGCAAAATATAAAGTCTGCCTTGGAGAACAAAGCACCAGGTTCATTACAGTGGAAATATCTTCAAGCAGCACCAGAGGCTGCACAGATACAGCAGGAGAGCAGATGAGCTCGTCTGCAGAGTGCTGCTGTCCCACATCACTGATAGTGAGGGACTACAGAAAACTCAGTAATGATTAATGGGAAAATCAGGACCTATAACAAAAGTGTAAGGGGTTTTAAAAAATTATTATTTTATTTTTATTCTGTAGATTTTAGACTTTGGTTTAGCTCGTCAAACTGATGATGAAATGACTGGATATGTTGCAACAAGATGGTACAGAGCTCCAGAAATTATGTTAAACTGGATGCACTACAATCAAACAGGTAAACTGTGAAGGCTTGTATTTTGCTACAGCTGGATGTAGTGATAGTTTTAAACCAAGAAGCAGCTGTGTTTAAGGATCTCTTTGATTCATTGTGCCCATTTCTGTCTCTGTTTTTTGGCAGTTGACATATGGTCGGTTGGATGTATCATGGCAGAGCTATTGAAAGGAAAGGCTCTATTTCCAGGAAATGATTGTATCCTTAATATAAAACTTAAGATTGAACTAAAAAAATACTCTCCAATTCTTCCTTTTTTTTTCCGAAGGACTTGAGTGTTTCTATGGACATGGTTTTGAGGTAACAAACTTGTAAAAGAATAAACAATTTGCTAATCTTTCAGTTCAGTGTATATGACAACTGAATATGAGACCCACTGGTAGGATAAAAAACAGTAACAGATGTTCTTAAACAACAAAAAGTTACATTTATTCTTTTGTGTATCTGTGTTTAAATAATAACCTAGTTACAACAGGGTAGATTTCCTCCATGTGTGGATCCTATTGAAATAACATACACTAAAACTGAAGCTGAGTAAAGGCATCATTTTTTCATCAGCTAATATGATTTAACAAAATAGAACTGCTTTTAGGCTGAAAGTTCTGGAAAATGCAAATGAGTTAACTTTTAATAATAAGTGAATGAATATCTCTGTTCTGTCCTGTTATATTAAAAGAAGCCAGTAGCTCCAGAAATGCCACAGGACCAACAAAGCCCTTTCATTTCTTGCAGCACTGTGCTGTGGTCCCTGATGGAGCATCAGGGATTTCCACTGGCGTTTCCTGTGCTGGCAGGAGCAAAAAAGAGATGTTTCTGAGGAGAGTAGTAAAATAATAAAAGGAAACTGAAGAAAAACGCATAATAAGGAATGAGGAACCAACTGCATCGAGCTTTTATTATGAGAAACAAGAGCAGATTCTTCTGTATTTACATTTCTTGCTACTCTGAAACCCCTCCAAAAACAAACACTTCTGCTAGTACTTAGCTGTTGCTGGGTGCAAAGAATTATGACATTAGAATTGCCTGAAATAATCTTAACAGAGCTGAGACCAAGTCTCCCCACTGACCTTCTGTTGTGCTCAGCATCATTAGGCTCTATTGTAACCACAGGCATTCTCCAGGTATATCATCATCAGGACATGACTTGTCCTCAGAGTGTTTGATTACATGATATGTTGGTATTGAACAAATCAGTAAATATAGTTCACAAGAAATAAGATTTTTTGTTGTTATAAAATATTGTCTACAACTATATGATTATATCAATTTAAATAAAGCTGTAAAATAATCTTGAGTCTCTACAAAAAAATGTAATATACTTTACAGGTCCTAGGTAACAATGAAAAATGAACATTTTCAAAGGTCCTAATCTTGAGACATATATAAAACAAATTTTTAAAGGTGCCAAATGATAACTTTTCACTTGCCGGTCTTCAGATTAGTAATTTAGGCCTATCATCTTAAAATAGCCTATCATAATAAACTGATTTTCAGAAATCCCTCAGATCACTGAAACATAAATATGCTATTAATATTAAGCTGAAGAATGTATTAAATTGGGAACTAGGACAGAAAAGCAATACTGACATACCTGACAAGTTAATATAGTACAGTAGAGAATCTGGTACTCCAGGACTAGGTTTAAGCAGGTATGAATTGATATCCTTCCGTGAGCTATGGGGGAATTATCTTGCTGAGTGGTTTTAAGCATCTTAGTTACATGCATGGAAGCTCATTAATTGTCTAAACCCAGAAGGACTGTGTGCTGTTCATTTCCCTGAAATTATGCAGATATTGATCAACTGAAGAGAATAATGGAAGTTGTGGGCACGCCCAGTTCGGAGCTTCTGAAGAAAATATCATCAGAACACGTGAGTTCACAGCTTCATTCAGTTAACTGACTTCCTGTCATTCCTATTCTAACTAGCATTGTATGTCACTGCCTCTGTTACATGGACATTCTAATTTGGAAATGAGCAAATACCTTAAAATTATCTCTGGTTTTACTGCTAGAATGTTGTAATTCAAAAAACATGTTTTTGGAGGCAGCCAGATGCCTTGACTGTCACCTGAATAAATTTTGATACTTGTTCTCATGTACTCAGTTTTTGCAAAGTGTTAAGAAATTAGTCCAAATGATCTTTTTAAGTGCTTGTAATTAAAATATTCTTATAATTTAAAAAATTAAAACTGGTGCTCAGCTCAGAGCAATATATTTCTATTAAATCTGATAATCTGATGTCTCTGTAATTTGTATGCTTTCCATTATTGTAAGGTTTCTAAACAGAGATGTATCCAAATCAAAAAATGTCTGCTCTGCATGAGTGCTCCATTTAGATCCCTAATTTGAAAATCATATTTATTCATCTTTCTAAGTGCTTGCATGATGTCCAATTTCTTAATAATATTTAGTTAAGAGTGGGCTTTTTAACTTTCCATGTGGCTTCTTTAAATAGCAATCTAGTAAACGACCAATTTCCACTTAATTTCTCTGCTAAAGTGACACTTCAAAGATTCATTGTAAGCAGTAACTGTGGATAGCCAGCTGAGGAATGAGATGTAGTACTGTTTGATAAAGGCAGGTGATGCAGGTGATGGGCATGGGGTAAGAGTTCAGATAAACACCAGCACACAGATACCTCCTAAGCTGCAGCTCTTTTCTTAAACCCCTTCTGTATACACCTCAGACTAATATCAGTGGCTGTTTCTCAGCTTGTGTAAATATTGATGGGTTTCCTTTGACCTTGCTAATGAATACACTAGCAGGTTACGTAAGCAGGAGCAGTCAGAGAGCCAGAGCAGCCCTGTATTTCTGGAAGGTCCAAGCATAGTGAAACCTCTTCATCACAGGCCAATACACAGTCCCAGAGTTTTCAGGTACCCAACACCTAGGAATGGCTGTGGCAGGAGGCTAACTAAGCTTCCATCCTTTTGCCAGAGACTTCATCAACCAACAAATCTCAGACTGTGCTGTCCTAAGCACAGTCCTTGTAGAGCCCTTGTATAGGACACAGACCTAAGCATATGTCCTTATATAGTCTCATAGGTCCTTTTGTAGCCTTTATGTGCTGTTAAGACCTACAGGTTTTGCTGTAACATATTCTCAGAAGCGAATACAAAAATGTTATTTTCCCACAACTGGTGAGCTTTTTGATAGAAACACCTTAAATACTTACAGAAATAGTACCTGCTTTGTTCTTTTAATTTCTTATGTTTCAGAGCATAGCTCAGTGAGGTACAGGAATCCTGAAACTATTTTATTTGGGCTAATTATACCTTTAGAACACAAAAACCAGGTTAATGAACAGGAGGGCTGCTAGGTCACCTCTGGGCTGCTGCTGCCTGATTAGAGGAGCAATGTCAGATGAGATGCATACCTTGCTTGGAGGTAATTGCCAGCTGCAAGGGAGTTTCTTCATTCTAGTCCTTCTTTACCATGTAGTTTGGCCTTATGTTTAGGTATTTCTTAATGCAGTTTGCAGACATGGACAATTTTTTAACATTCCTGTAACAGCAATGTCAGAGATTTGCTGAAATGCCAAGTCTATTTTCAGTTATAAGTAGAGGATTAAAGAACTGGAAACTAAAAGATCAACCTCCTTGGATGCTTCAGCACAAGTTACTGAGGTGTTTGTTGGTGTTTCATGTTAATATGAGTTTAAATGGTAATTGTATTTCAGAATAATTTAAACACTGGGATCTCCTGGTCAGGTTTCTGCAGTGAGTATATAAGCAGAGGGGACAGGCTAGTATGTGCACTTTGATAGGTCTGTTTTGTTTTCAAATGATTTCTGGGCAAGGTTGGAGGTAATTTTCACTGCATCTTATTCAGTCATGTTAGGATTAGTTGTTGATTAGTTGCTTTTTTCCATGGACCAAGGATGCTTAGTTAGCCTTCTGCAGATAGTGTCCTTCTAACGGGACTGCTAAAATCCTGAGAGACATCTCTGTAACACAAACATGTTTTAAAAGGGTTAGGGTTTGTCCAAAGACCAGCTGAGGTTTTTTATGGATTTAGGGAATAGCCATCTGCTCCTTTTTTGACAATTCCTTTTCAGAATTCCCTGTTCTGTCTGATCCAAATATGCAACCTCTTCTCTTGCCATCCTACCTACCTCAGCCTAAAAATCTGTAGCTCATGTACTGTCAGGCTGACATTTGTGGATCCTATATCCAGGCAGGCTTTTACTAGCTGAGTTTGGATTAACCTTTCACAGCCATAGTGAAAAGGCAAGCTCTTAAATTCTGTTAAACATCTGAAAATCCATTCACATGGAGTAGCAGAATTTCTTCTTTGGTTAGTGAAGCTATGTCTCACCAGAGAAGAGAGATGAGGGAAGGCTACAGATTGAATTATACCACTTTGCTGAGGGTAACTGAAAGATGATTTAGGCTGCAGTTTCTGACTGAGCATTACATGCATGTATTCCCTGGGGATATACTGCAATGAACCAGTAAGCACAGGTGAAAACTAAAGTGCTAACACTGAAGACTTAAACCAAAATGTACCTGCTTAAAACTCTCTTGCTTATTGTCCAGTATACAGGGGTGAGTGTTTGAAACAAGGTCATACATTATGGTTTTATGTAAAAAGGATTTCCCATGTAAGAAACATAAAAAATACAATGTCTGGTTTCTTAGAGCTGATGTGGTTACTGTTGAGCAAAACTTAACCCTTATCATATATTAACTTGTTTCTAGGCAAGAAAATACATCGAATCTCTTCCACATATGCCTCAGCAGGATTTGAAAGCAGTGTTTCGTGGTGCCAATCCATTAGGTAAGAAAATCAGACTGACACAGATAAAATTTTTCACTAACATAGGGATTCAACCATTCCTTGTGTTCCTTGCTGTATGATCCCATATAATAATAATAATAATCAGAACAGTGAGAAAAGCATTGCTTAACCTTTCATCCTGAGACGGTTTTCCCATTATGAAGCCTGTGTCTTTTTGTTTCTGCTGGAGATTACAGGAACATCCTAAAGGGAAATGGTCCATAGATGAAAAGCACAAGCCAGCTGTAGATAGTAGAAATAAATAAAAATGTCATGGGGTCTAGATTAGAGACATCATTTCTGGCTCAGGAAGGCCATGAGCTGTAAATTGCTGGCAAGCAGAAGAATATTCCAGGAAGTATAGTTGTTTGAATGACCCTTTGAGTATTATTTCCTAGGAATATACGAGCCATTGTGGGGCACAGGATACTAGGCTAAGGCAGAGCTTTGATTCTGTGATTGTTTTTCTGTATAATCAATTAGTTCTGCCTTTGCAAAAGAGATGTTTCTGTGAGCTTTTTCTTGTGACATAAAAAGAAGACATTTGAATCATGAGAGTAATTTCACTGCAGTACCAGGTCAGTTCCATCAAGTGCACATTAAAGGAAAGTATTGTGAATTAAAATGGTTTGGATTCATTTTGTGTATTAATACAGATTTTATTCTTGCAAATATAGGTAGTTTGGAACATTTTCATATTAAAAAATGGGATTTATTTGCCTGAAGTACATGATAGCATGCTACGTATTAATAGCATAAAGGCAAATTAATGCCAATGCTTATATGAAAGTAGGGAAAAAATAGTATTTGAAGTAGTTATAATTTCCATTAAAAAAACTCATTTCAGCCATACAACTCTCTCTTATTTCTATAAGATACTTGAAGTATACTTCAAATGTCAACTTTAAACATATTTTGTTTATGCTGGATCCTGTGAAGTGGCTTTGGGGTTTTCCTCTGGTCATTTCATTGGTGCAGCTTATTAGAAGTGTAATCTCACACTTTATTATTCACAAGTTACTTAGCTTGGTCCTGATCAGTGCAAACTTAAGCACACAAAGCACAACATAGGATATTACCTTATAAGCACACATGGATCTTTTTAGAATTAAGATATCTGAAGAGGTGAATCAGATCTCCATTTGATTATACTGAGCCTTTGTGCATGCCACAAGCAAACCAGAAGCTTCCTTCAGCTCTCTTTTGTACTCGCAGCACAAAATCTTCAAAACTTACTTGTTATATTGCCTAAATTTTGCCAGTAATATTAGTTGTGTTTAAGGTGAATTATTTGTGTTTAAGGTAGAACATGGTCATAGCTGCATTTAAACTAATCGAAAGTGACAGTAATGGGCAACAATAGCTCAGCTCTTTTTAATGAATTACCATCAAAACTTGTAAATCATCTCATTTTAATGTGAGAATAGATGGTTTCTTTTATTTCACCTTAAACACAGTTTGCCAGTAATATTAGTTGTGTTTAGTGAGAGTAGATGGTTTCTTTTATTTCCTCGTGGTCTCTTCTGGCTCTGAACTGCATTTCTGGTTTTGCCTTAGCTGTAGATCTTCTTGAGAAGATGCTGATTTTGGACAGCGATAAGAGGATCACCGCGTCGGAAGCGCTCGCGCATCCCTACTTCGTGCAGTACCACGACCCGGATGATGAACCCGAGGCCGAGCTCTACGACGAGTCCATAGAGAACAAGGAGCGAACCATTGATGAATGGAAAGGTATCAGAACTGCATGCACTGCTTAACACATACAGCAGAAGACAGCCTTACTTAAATAACAGTTTTCCTCCATTTCTAGCCAGGGGAATTTGAACTTTTAAGCCTCAGGCAAACAAGTTCATATGTGTGCTTGTGGAATGGACAAGCAGAAAAGCTTATATTTTCTCTCTGGATTTTGCCCTCAGCCCCTGCTTCTATCCTCTCCTTACTAGATTCCCTGTAGCAGTGAAAGCTTGACTAAAAGCTGATGCTAGCTACAAGGTAATTACACATTCTGTTTTGCTTTTAGTTTTCTAGGTCAGATCCCCAGCTGAAGTAACTGTCCTGGGGGAAGTGACACTACTTGGGATTCTGGTCTAGTTCTGACCAGAACCAGAAAGTAATATTGTCCACATAGATGTGTATTTTGTTAATAATTCTTTAGATAGCAAAGGAATTTGGATTAATAACTACACCATGCTATTGGTCCTGTTTGAGATGATAGTTGATTTTACTTGGGAGTGACACCCCTAAACCTTTCTTTGATACATACTGCAACAACCTTCCATGCTTGCAACACAGTCATATTGCACTGCAGTATCACAGAAGTAAGGTGGCTCAACATTAGACTGCAAGGACACTGAAAAGTACAGTCCAATTTCACCACTGTATAATGAGGACATATTCTAAAAATTTCTTACTAGAGATTTTAAATTGAGATTAATGTTGTAGAAAACTAATTGTTTCTATTTATCAATAAAGGTCTTTCCTTGGCATAAGATGAAATATGTCTTCCATAAAATAAATGTTCTTTTATTTTTATTTGTGTTTTCTGTAACTTTTACTTGGGAAAGCTTTGATAAAAACGTATTATCACAGTGATTAGGTTTAGGATGAAGAATACTCCCATGTCTTACTCATGCCCATCCACTTGTTTTATCCTGGGCATTACAGGGGAGAAAGAAGACTGTCTATAGCAAATATCTTAAAGAAAGATAATAGTGGGGTTATGGCTCTCTCTACAATAAATCAACCTCCCAGAACCCTGGAAAGGCTTTTGTAGAAGCTGACTGTCTGTACAAACAAGGAGTATTGACTGGCATCACTTACTCCTTACACACGCTCTCCTTTGGCAGCCTACAGCAGCACCCATACATCTTGTTTGTTGAGAGCTGCCTTTATTTGCTGCTGTACTCAGGAATGGATGATTTTATTTTCTGCTGCTTTTTCAGTTGCCTGAGTCTTTAACAGGAAAGTTTAACAATTTATGAGTCATGAAGTGTATTTCTGTTTGTGATGAAACTCCATTGAAATTATTTCAGCAACAATCTTAACAACTTAACGCTTTCTAAACTGAAATGAGGACACGAAGGTGAAATCTCTTGGAAGGCAGTATCATATTATTTATCATTGCATTTTTCTTGTATCATTTTTTACATCATTGACCTTGATGGAACTACAGGTCCAATTCCTTTATTCACGTGTAAAAAAAAGGTGTGAGAGAAAAATCCCCAAACTCACACAGCAGGTTTGCTGCTTTTCCTTCTTCCCTCTGGCCGTATTTTTATCTTGGGGAATAAACTTTTTATTTTCAAGTACTGCATGTGTCCCATTTAAGTAAGATGAGATAAAATGTTTGTAGTGTTGATGAAATATTGACCCAATTTCTCAAGATGTTGTTGGCATGTTTCTGCTCTTTTTCTGTTCAAGTTAAAAATCAGTGGTGCTTGATCTCAAAGGACTGAGCACCGAAGTAAAATGAGATTTCAGACATTTTGTCTTATACATTATACACTTCAGAGTTTTTTTGGCCTCCATTGCACACTGCTGAGGCTCACAACCCAAGCTCATAGATTTCTTACTGACATGTTTAATCAGTTAGAAAATATTTCAAAATTTTAGAGGCCAAGAGTATGCTATTCAGAGTTGAATGCTATATATTCTCTCCTTAGATGTTGCTCCAGTAGGACATATCTCTGCTGGGTAGGTGCAGTGGGAAGTGGGTAAAGAATTTCATGAACATAAACCACACAGCCAGTAAGAATGATTTCTAATACAGTTCCTGGTGTGCAATATGTGAGGACACTGGCTTCTCCAAGTTCAGTCAGCTGTAGCTGCTCCCTGGCTGCCTGTAATTCTATGTAATAGTCATAAGTCAGTCACTCAAAGTCACCTAACAAATCCTCCAATGCCAGGAGTTCAGCACACAGAATTTCCTTCACAGAAATCTCTCACTGAAACTGTACACAGTGGTCCAGCACAACACAACCAGAGCATAAGCAGGATGCAATACCAAGATTTTTAAAATATTTTTTAGAGTCCTAGGTACACTTGGAGGCATAGCAGCTGTCTCAGACAGAGTTACGTAATAAAAAAGCTAATAAGCATGAGTTTGATATGATTTAAACATCACTGTTTGGAAAACAGAAGTTGGAAGTAATGCCAATACCTGAAGTTAGCCATATGCAAACAGGATTTGTTCCTTAAAAAGCAGCATCTAATTTGAGAAAATACGAAAGAGGTAGCCACTGACAACATATTCCTATAATGTCCAAGGCAGAAAACAGGACATGACTGTTAGCATGAAAAGATAAAGGGTTATTCCCAAAGCAGGGTAACATAGCAAGTAACCCATGTTTCTAGCTATTGATGAATATAGAATTTGCTGATGAAAGCTGTTACGTGCTTCTAAGACAAAAAGAAAAATTTTTTCAGAGTACCGTAAAATTAAGTCAGCTACAGTAAAACATTATAAAAACCAAAAAATCCAAAAAAATTCCAGGATCCTGAGGAATTAGCACAGAATTGCAAATGATATGTAATTGCAAATGATATGTAATTGAAGGCAACTGATTGAGAGATGATGAAGAATGTTTTCCACAGTTAAAAGTGTACATTTTAAAACCTATCTAGATACTTCTAAAGTTTCCATTTTCCATTACACATTGTTGTGTATTGCATTTTGGCAGGTCATCTGACAGGGTAATTGATGTTTTCCTTTCAGGAGCTGTGTGTTTTAGTAATTAGTTGAAGGGGACAGTCATGTTATACAATAACAGTATTTGTGAGTCTAATTTGTAATCTGAGGTTAAGAGGAGGATTCCTAGTGAATTCAGTCTATTTTTGGATCTGGAAGCTAGAGAGGATGGATATACAAACTACAGGTCACGTGTATCCGTAGAACTGTTTTGTCTGGAATATTTTTCTTTTGGAGAAAATATCACCTAATTCTTCTCTCTTCCTCACACCCCCTCTACAGAACTTACCTATGAAGAAGTGAATAGCTTTAAACCACCCGACCTAAAAATGGACAGCCTGGAGATAGAACAGTGAATACAGGCAGCTCTGTCTTGCCTTGCTGCACTATGAAGACTGTTAAAATATAACCATACAATTTAACCTGTGGTCAGACATAGATTTTACTATCCAAAGATGTTGGAGGAGATGTGGAAAAACAGATGCATTAAACAGAAGCCAGATGTCTGGTTTGGGTGGGGGTGTCTTTTGCCTTGTAATATGAATGTATTCCCAACTCACAAAGGGTGGTAAAGAACTGCTTCATTCTGAAAAAATTATGCACTGAGTTCTGTCAAGCTATGTGTTCTGCATGTTTCATTTTATCAGTTGTACTGCCAAAATAAAGGTGACCTTTTAAATTAATTTTAAAATTGTACATTTAAAGCATGAATGTATACAAACATAAACAAGAAGTCCATACAAGCAATCTTTTTTTTTTTTTGGTGGCATTTTATCTGTCTGTTTTCGTACTATTTATAGTTAGTGCCTTTATGAAGAGAGGGCGTGGTAGTGAGATAGACAGAATATGCATATGTAGTCATATCTGTGGTGGTCTTACACATGTACTGGATGTCTCTCAAGCAATCTTAACACCAGTTGAAAGTCAGTAAAAATAAATCTTTCTCTTCTCTTGCCATTCAAGTGTGTGTTCTCATTATTTTCCACATCTATTTTTCAATCTGCACAATACCCATTTGTGTGACAGTTTTCCTTCCCGGTGTATTCCTCACCATGCCATTGCTGGAGTGTTGGTGAATTTGCCTGGGTTTGCAGGAAGGTGCCTTGAAGGTACTGCAGCAGAGCTCTGTAGACTTCTGCAAGCTTCAGCAAAGGCTGTCACAGATGGCAGTGCAGGAGTGCTCAGTTCACAGCTTTGAATTAAATATTCCACATTGTCTTATTTTTTTTCACAAAATCCTTGGGAAAGTAATCTAATAATTGCCATTGGAAGACATGACAAAACAAGGAGAGTCAAGAATTTGACACATTCTTATTGGAGTTTCTTTTTAAGCAAATTTTTAAAGGTTTTCTGACTCTGAAAAGTTGAAAAATTAAATTTAAAAATTGCAGGATACATCAGATACCAAAATTTTTTAAAGAATCAAATTCATCTGATTCCTTCATTATACTGTATACAGGAACATAACATGCATAATACTGTGACAGGAATATCCTTTTGGCACAAGGCCTCTTGTATTGTATTAGCTGTGTCTTTGTACACACGTGTGATTCACAGCTGTTTAATGTTTAATTTGTGTCTTGTTCTTGCTCTGTCAGAGTCTTATTTTAGAGGTGGCTTTTTATAATATTTAGGTTTTCTGAAACTTTTGTCATTAATATTCAATTGTATAGCAGTTATATAAGGTAATGGATTCTACTGCATTTACTTTCCTCTGTATTTTTTCTATGTAAAAAGAAAGGCTTTTTCTTAATAAACAGATTTAAAAACAAAAACTCAAGTCCAAGAACTTTGCTTTTTTCAAAAATAGAAATAGACATTCCATCCAGAAAATATGTTTCTAATTTATGGACTAAGTGATAGACTGTTTTGGCAATGTTGACCAGTTACCCAACACTTGCAACCAATGAAATGCAGCCACTTGTATTCAGCTTCCCCCAGGGCATGTGAATCTGAGAGTAAATGCCTGCATGAATTTCTTGTGACTCTGTTGAAGTGCTGTCAGCCATTGTTACTTTGGCTTCCTGTGAAGCTGGATGAGGATTGTAATGATCATGCAATGACTGAATTTCATGCTGACTAAAATAGGTGAAAAAGTTCTAAATCTTTAAACTATTTGTCTAACCACATAATGAAAATATTCACTCAGTCATATCTTAAACATTTTTTTAATTTGTTTGTTTGCCAGTTAAAAGTAACTTAGTGCTTTATTTTCTCTGAAATCTGATATTGAGTTTACAAGCCTATTTGGTTGCTCCATTTCAGTTGGAAGGGCAAAGATAAAGTAAAGAGATTTCACAAGAACTTTTTGTGTCCGACAATAATTAATTTATTATGGGGTTTGTTCCTTCATTGTTAAATCTGGTTTCCTGGCTCTGAGGGTGGCTGTTGTAAAATGCTTCAAAGGATGGGTAAAACTGGTTGCCATAGCTCTGCCACTTGAGGTAGAAAGAAAGTTTTATGTTGCTTCCAAAATTTCTTCTGGCAACTCTGAATCTTCCTCTGAATATTTTCTTTGGCATTCAGAGATGCAGGTTTTTTTCTAGGAGATAAATTATGTAGGAAGAACATGGTCATGGCCGCATTTAAACTAATCGAAGGTGACAGTAATGGGCAACAATAGATCAGCCCTTTTTAATGAATTACCATCAAAACCTGTAAATCATCTCATTTTAATGTCAAGAAAAACAGTAGGGAGACAGACATCTTTTTCCTAGATGTGCAAAATGAAGGTAATTATTTAGACCTCAAAAACCAATAATTAAAGTATTTTTCTAGAGTAGGTAACCAGCTCCCTTGTGGCAATCCAACATGAGACTATAATTTGATAACTTTATCAGTTTACAACAGCAGGAGAAGGTAATTGGAAAGCCAGTACCCCAATGGGACAGAAAGGTGGGAGGCTTAGCACTAACAATGCTTATCATTTGAACACAGATGGAAGAAAACATTTATCTACCAACTCAAACAGGCAGATGGAGGTAAATATAGAGGAGTGAGGGCTTTGTCAGACTTGGTGAGGCAGATGGCTTAAAAGTAAATTTCAAAAAGTAAATATAAAGCTTTTATAAAAAAGTATTTGCTAAAAATGTCATTAATGAAGGCATTCATTACATGACCCAAATGTTATTTGCAAACTTGTAGTGGTTTCTGCTTAAACAGCAGGGGTTTAATCTCCTGAGAGCACTGTTACTTTCAGCAGCACATTTGTGCCTTTGCAGGTGCCCTATACATTGCATTTGTGCTTCAGGAGAGCAGGGTAGGTTTTAGCCTACACTAAATCAGGGTACTCTCATCCCTGGCCACCTGCAAAGCACAGAGGGGAAGGAGGAGCAGGGCTGGGCTTTGCTCATGGAGGAGGCACCTCAGGCTTCCAGTGGGCAGGACACAGCTGGTCAATTACTGACATGGTCAGCAATTTACTTTTAATCTGAATTTATTTAATTTCAGCTTTCAGTCACAAGAGCTTGTTATCCGTCCACCTAGTGAATTGAAATCACTTCCAGTATTTATTATCTCACTCTAATCAGGGTTAGTGCAACCCCAAGTCTAGTAATTTTATCATCACTGGCAGCAAACATTCTTGCAAAAGGAAAATCTTTTGCATGCATCTCAGTCTTTTGACATGCCTAAGTATACACAACTCTTTTAGAATCTGCAACTTTATTTTTTAAGCTCTTTACCTCATCAGCACTGAAAACCAGCAACAGGAAATTGATATGACACAGCCAAAGCAGACAGGAATAAAAAACCTTTAATCTACAATGGACCAATGGAAAGAAAAAACAAGGATAGTTTAGAGGAAAAGCACTGTTTTAGAAGATATCATGTGCCATACCCTGAAGATACAAAGTGGCTACTTGAGTCTGAAATAGCAGGGTTACTAATAAGTTCAAAAATTTATGGGGGGGGGGATAGGAAATTAGGCAATCAATACTGATATATTAAAATAAATACATCATTATCAATAGGTAGAGTCATTATTTAGACAGCTTTGTTGCAGAATTCCAGGTCGTGCTCTTGGTGGTTTTTTTGATATGGTATACCAGATGAAAGCAAGAGGGAAGGAGGGTCAGTGTGCTGCAGGATCTGACACAGCGAGCTCACCCGAAGGGTCAGGAGGGGAACAGCCCTCTCAAGGACAAAATGTTGGCAGCAAAAGAAACTTTGACAGAGGTTGGAAGCAGTCAATACAAAAGTTACTTCCTTCCTTTTTTCCTGTCACATGTGCTCCTGGATCATAGCAAGAAAACAGACCTCCACTTTCCCTACTCCTGGGACCTGGTCAAAGATGAATGTGTCCAAAAAGTACTGTACAGAACTGCCAGCACAAATTACTTAAGTGTCCTTTGCTACATCTGTAAATTACTGACTTGGCCCAAGAATCCCTGACAGATGAGCAGTGGTAAAGATTTAGCTCTCATGAAAAGAGAATTTCACTGTAAATGGAGTAAACTATGTCTTTTGTTAGCAGCAGAAAGGAATTCAACTTCAACAAGATCAGTCTCCTTAGGAATTAACAGCAACACTTCACTTTGCTTTAAAAGCAGCTGGTTTTTTGTCACACATTGCTGCTAATGCTGCTAGTATTTATGGATGCAAACTGGTTCTTAGAAATCAGCACATTTGCACAAGTGAGAGTACCAAGTGTCATTAATTTATGAGTCTGGGTAAGGGGTTTTAAGGCACTAGTACCAAGAGATTTAGAAAGCTACATTCATGTTGCTGCCACTGCCCTTCTTTCTGCTATAAAATAAAATATTGAACTGATTCACCTAAAAGGGTCTACATTTTCACTACAAGGAGGAAATATATTGTGAGTTTTCTGTGTGAACACTGATCTTCCAACCAATCTGACACTTAATCCATTAGACCAGAAATTTCAACATAATGAGCGAAACTCTTCAATTAGGCTTCCATCTTGAAGACACACAAATGCTTCATTTTGCACTCCCATTGTCCCCCAGCTCCAATTATTGTCACATATTAAGATGTGTACCATAGCACAGAGGTTTTAGCCAGTCCTTTTAGGTTCCAATTTAATCACAAGTAATAGTGAACACAGTAGTAATACTGAATCACAGCTGCAGTTCTGAGACAACTATACACTAAATCTGCCATAACTGGCAGCCTCCACTGAGCAATACTTTGTTCCTTATAGAGTAATGTCCTGTGGATTAACACCCAGATAATATATGCCTATTTTATATTAGAGCCTGATTGCTCTAATCAAGAACCCATAGTTAAATTACATTCTGTGCAAAAATTACATACAGTACTCCTGTTCTGCCCAGCTCTCTCATTAGGTGGTGGTGGAAACAAAGAAAACTAAGGCAGCACTGAGAAGGATGGGTAAGATGGGGGAAAGAATGCCATGATGGTTTGGGTGATTTAACAGGAGATGTGCAAAACTATGCAGTGACAAATGAGTAAAGCTATCCATCAGTGATATCCATTAATGCTCTTTTCATATGTTTTTTGCATTGAGGTTGGGAAATTCTTGAAGAATTGTTTTTTTGCTCTGTAGACTATAGCATCTCATACTGCAACAAACTGTGATAGTTTAAAAATTAAACTCCTTCAGTCTCTTGTAGGAGAGGATCTTTTGGTGGATTCTGAGGAGAGAAAGTTAGGAGAGTGTTAAAAGTAGTTGATTTATACATAGGTGTCTGCTACTCTCTACAACTGGCCTCTCTTCCTCCACCAACCTCCAGCAAACAGGGATAATGGAATACTACACAGTTACTTAGTAAGTTCTCACTTGACCTCTTGAAAAAAATGTAATGTATAGTTTGAATTATTTTTTAATATAAAAAAGCACTTAGGTGTGTATATTTATTTATTCCTTTCTGCTGATGGCTTAATGACCTTGCACCATGGCAAGGCCCTCCAGGAGGGCTACATGTCACAGAAACTAGAACTGAAACACCCTGCTCATTGGGCAGAGAGACAAAATCAGAAAAGTTGGAAAATGGTTGGCAGTGACTCCACTGGGGAAGGGTGGGGACAAAATAGCACAAGAGTATTTTCCAATTAAAACTGAGATTTTTTTTAATTACTATTTTTAAGCTGTACTTCTTGTTGTAAAAAATAGAATGAACTTACTTCCTCCAAGGCAACAGGTCCAAGTAAGGCACAGAGTATTTTTTGAAGGTGGATATATAGAAAGCTTCTTTAAAAATAATATCCTAGGAATCAGCTTTTGACAATTCAGCAAGATTTTATGTTTATTGACATTTAAGATATGTTTTACACAGCCAAATTATTCATATGTGAATTAGTGTTTCAAGAATAAAATGATCATACGAAAGACATATAAACAGGCAGAAAGGTGGGAAGATGTTTGATTCTTCAAAGGACTTTGTATGATCTCCTTTCCTGCACAATATCAGTGCCTGGACTAGAGATCAGTGCCAGTCCCCTCTCCAGTTCAGCTCCTGACAGGGCTGTGTCATTTTGTCATCTCCAAGTGGCAGCTTGTGGTGAGCAGCTTTGCCATCAAACTCTCTCACCAGACTTCAGACATGTAGGATTTCTCAGGAAAACATGGTTAGATTTCTCACTGCTTGCTTGTACAGCTTCTGTTCCAGCACCAAAGCTTCTCTTCCAGGCTGGAGGGAAATTGAGCTCTCAGTTATCAGAGGGATTAGAAAGAGTACTGAAAGAATACTGTACCCATCTCATCTACCTCATATGCTTTGCAGCTGATGGCAACCATCCAGCACATCAAAAGTTGGCTCTTAAAAAAAAAAAAACCCACCACATTCTGATACCTCTTAAATCTTCCCTTTATGTGATGAGCATTAGAAAAGTGTAATTTTTGCACCATTAATGCATTTATTATTTTTTGTTAATGATATGTGAAGAAGATCCCTTTTTTCTACTAACTTTACAATAAATGTATGCCAGAAGCAGAAATATCTGATAGCACTCTTTTTAAAATCCATCCTATCAAGTACATGTTGCCCAGAATAAGATATGGCTGTAGCATCTATCAGACAGTCCCCTGGCAACAAACTGTCTTTGGGAAAACATCACCATGTATCCAGCTGAGCCTAGCAGGATGCAGAGACTCTGCAGTTTGAGACACTGCTGTAAGATCTACCAGCTGTGGATGGACCCAAGTTTCTTGACTCATTCCCTTCATAGACATTTTGAATGGTTTATTAGACAAAGTTATGACAGTGCTGATTTCCTAGTCTTTTCAGTAAGTTTGCCAGGTCACCTCCTTTATGCATGACCAGCTGGTCTTATATTTGACCTACACAGCTGTTTCATCCATCTATAGCAAAATATGCCTAGATACTTACTGGAGGAAAAACATGGGAAAACCAGCAGCAGATAACTCTGTCAATTTAAAATGTTTTTTTAAAGTTGCTCTCTAATATTCTCAGCTTCTGCACAAGAGTGAACTTCTCTTGATGCTAAGCTAGTATACTTTTATCTACTGCATCAAAATCATTTAATTTCTGCCTTGATAAAAAGCAAGCAGTAAAAAAGTATCACTTTGTCACAACTGGATAAAGGAGAAGTAAGTGAAGGATAACAAGCAGAACTTATCCTCTCTATACTAGAAACATATATAATGGTAATTAAAAGTAATTTAACTAATGGATTAGTTCAAAATGAGAGAAAGCTGCTGTATCTTTCACCTTACCTGTACCATGTATCACACCGCCAACATCTGAATGGCAGACAGCATAGAAAGGATGTCAGAAATTAAAAAATAATCTCCTGGGGCAGTGGATTCTTAAAAGTAAACATCTGCTATTAATCTGACACTTCTGACAAGCCTCATGATAACTGCTAAATGCCAGAAGGTTGCTCTCCATCCTCACTAAACCAGCAATTGGAACAGGTCAGTGGAGAGCAGAGCTGAACACAGGGCTGGCAGCTGGAAGGTTGTGCTGTTCCTGTGCCCCAAGAGGAGCAAGGGCAGAGTGGCTCTTCCACATTTGGTAGTCCAGCACCAAAAGGGCTGGGCCCGTGGCAACTACCAAAATGGCACTGGGAGCCATGAAACTTGTCCAGATTGCTCCTTTAGAGCTAAACCACAAACTGAACTCTAGTGACAGCAAATCTGAATTATCTAACCACAGCATTGCTCAGGGGTGAAGTCAAACAAAACAAAGGTTGTGCCAGACCCTGAAGGACAAGAATTTTAATTATATTCATACAGAGAACACATAACACATATTTTAAACCAGGTTTTTGCCTTACACGTGTTGCTGGCCCCGGCCTATTTACTACATAGCTACTCTTGTCCGTACTCCAGCACTGCAGTAATTTCAAGCAGCTGCTGCAACAGTTCCATTCCACTTCAGCCATGCACAAGATACTTGCTCTGAGCACCTGAACCAAGTATGGGCTGGTTTTTATTTAACTCCATGAAATATTGTTGTAACTTGTGGTCTGACCCTGGAACAACCTGTTCATCACAGGGCAAAGGCCATACAAAAGCTCACGTTTGGACTCCCAGCTCTGCCAGCGGCAGCCTCTCGTACTTTTTAACACGTCGATGCAGCAGCCGAAGGCACCTCACCGGAACCTGAGCACAAACGCCAAACGGGCCCCGCGTGAGGGGGGGCCATGGCGGGGAAGAGCCGGCCGGAGGGGTTTGGTCCGCACTGCAAGGGCTCGCTCGGACAGCGAGAGCCCCGGCACCTGCCTCCCTGGCCTCGCTCCGCCGCTGCCGCCGGGACACCGCGCCCTTCGCGCCCAGACTCGGCGGAGCGCAGCCCCAGGCTCCAGGGCTGGGGGTCAGGCAGGGCGCCGCCGGGCCGCTGCGGATGCCGCTGTGGGTCCCCGGGGTGAGCGCTGCCGGCGGGCGGTGCTGCCGGCGGGGCTGCGCGGGGAGGGCGCGGGCGGCGCCGCTCGCTGAGGCCCGGCCCCTCAGCGCAGCCCGGCTCGGCGGCGCCGGCCGCTCCCGCTCCCCCGGCCCGGGCTCTTTGTCGGCGCGAGCCGGCGGGGGTCGGCAGCGCCATGTCCTCCCCCAAGAATGGCTTCTACCGGCAGGAGATCACCAAGACCCTCTGGGAAGTGCGGGACCGCTACCGGGACCTGCAGCCGGTGGGGTCCGGCGCCTACGGAGCCGTGTGGTGAGCGGGGCGGTGGGGGCGAGCGAGGGGGCGGCGGCCTCTGTCCCGTCCCGGGGGATGCTGCCGGGGCCGGCCCTCTAGCGCGCTGCTCCCTGCCAACTTTTCCCGGTTGTTGTCCGGACCCGGGCTGGCCCCGTCCGGTGCCGCCAGCCCCGCGGGTGCAGAGGGGCGGCCCCGCTGTTCACCTGGCCGCCCCGGGCCGGGCTCTTCGCCGGGAGAGCCCGGGTGTCTTCCGTGCCTGGAGCGAGCAGAGCCCGCAGCGCTGCCCCAGCCCTGCCCGGGGGCGCTGCCCCAGCCCTGCCCGGGAGCGCTGCCCGCCGCTGCCGAGCCCGGCCCGCGGCACCCCGGAGCGGCGGCGTCCCTGCAGCCCGGGGTGTTTTAGCTCTTGGGGTGGGCCCCTCGGTTTCGCTCTGCGTTGGTGATGGGCTTGGGTGTTTAGTGGGATTTTTTGTCTTATTTTTAGTTTGGGGATATTTTTTTTCCCACTCCGCAGATGTTCCTCTTTAAAGCTTTTGATAACTGTCTACATTTCATTACAGAGCCTGGCAGGCTTTTAAAGGAACGAAGTGAGATGGCTGCTGGCAGAGATGCTGTGGGGCGGTGTCTCCCCCCGAGGGTCCGGCAGCGTGGGGCAGGATGCAGCCGCCGGCCGGGTTTGCTGGGCTTTGCAGACTTGCTTCGGTCCTTGCTCACCAGACTCTTTCTTTTCCCTTAAAGCTCAGCCGTCGATGGAAGAAGTGGTACCAAAGTGGCCATTAAGAAATTGTACCGCCCGTTTCAGTCTGAACTCTTTGCCAAACGAGCTTACCGAGAGCTGCGCCTCTTGAAACACATGAAGCATGAAAACGTGAGTTGAGTCATTAGCTCAAGACTACAGCTTAGGCACTCTAAATCAAAGAAAATATGTACATTTGGACAAGGCACATGTGTAGCTGAATGGAATTCTGAAATCTTTCAGCCTGTTTTTTTGTCTGCCTGTCCTACAAACATCAGTTCACACAAACTAGACTATCCTGTGGGAAACACCACTTAATTTCCACGTAGGAAAAATTGGGTGGGGAAGGTTAGGACCACAGTGCAATTTGCTCAGTGCTAGTGAGAGGGATTAAAAGCCAGAAATTACAGTCTTCATTACTACCTTCCTGTAAGTTGCAGGAGAACACAGAGCACAGGTCTGTGGGTCTTAAGTACCAGCATCTTTATTTTCTTTTTTTTTTTTTTTGTTCCCCTGAGCTTGCTTGAAGATGCACACATGAATATCTTTGAGGAGAGGTTAGCATTTTTCTCCTTTTTTATTGTTCATGAAGCATTTGAACCTTTCAGGCTGATATAAATGGGAAACAGGAAAAGTCCACAAATGACTAAACAAATTGCTTTACGGTGAAGCAGAGAATAGGTAATAGAACTCTGCAGATAATTCCCATGTAATGTGAAAGAACAGCTGTAGAAAGAAGTGCTGAAAGTGTGGTTGAGAGAACAGATTCAGGGTCCCAATACTGCTTAGGAGTTTAGGAAAAAAAATAAAGAAGTTTGTGCAAAAACAGTTCTTATGGAGTCTCAAAGCATTTCACAAAAAACTGAGACATCAAAAGCGAGGATGAGAGAAAGTGGTAATAACAATAACTAGTCATTGCCATTTAACATTATAATACTAATATTGTGAGTACCAACTAGGTTTGTTTGAAGAATAATTTGTGGGCTGTCCTGACACTCCAGAAAGAAAAAAAGCTTTTTGTAGGCTTAAGAAACTGTCTACTTGTTTTAATCTAAAGAAACTGTCTACTTGTTTTAGTCTGATTACTTCAAAGTAACTGCCTGATAACCACTACTGCATATGTTTAAGAGTTAATGTTTGCAGGGAACTTCTGTGTATGGGCTTTAATACTCTCAGCATTTTCTTTACTGAACATTTGGGAGCAGAGCAGCCTGTGCAGTTGCCAAGCTCCTAACTGTGTCCAGAATTTTGAGATTATTTTTCTTCCATTTCCCAGAATAATCTGTTGGGTAGCATTTTCCACTCCAAGCAGGTTTTATGCAGTGTATGTCCTTTGGAATAATACTCTAGAACTCCACTGTGGGCTCAATTGGTAATTAAAGAGTCCAGAAGAAAATGCTCACTGGGGAACCTGAGCACAATCTGTACAAGTTACAAATCAATATCTATGAAGGAAGAGAATGATTTACAATCATAGGAAACAGTTTGGGCCACAGAAAGAAGTGGTTTAGGTACTAAGGAGAAGTTTTAACATGAATTGTTAAAATCATCTATTCCTTAGAGAACAAAGACTGAATAAATGATGCTGCAGGGGTTGGAAGCAGAAACTGTTCCACCCATCTGTGATGAGACTGACATGGCAGTGCAGCCATCAAGACAATTCCTATCTGCCACCCCAGCCTCAGTCCCTTTTGTCAGTCATGTTGGCCATGGTGAATTAGAAGCAGCAGCATTGCCTCTTAGGATTTTCAGTTCCTCAGCTGATCTCAAGGGTACTCCTTCAGCTGCTTCACCCATCCAAAATTAAACCAGAATGGCAGTATTGCTCCTCGTCATGATTTTCAGCCTGACCCCTTGGACCCACAACCATTCTGTCAAAGAGCTTCTTTTTGCATATTTCATAGAAACATAGAACCACAGAATGGCTTGCATTGAAAAGGATATGAAAAATCATGTAGTGCCAACCCTTCTGCTGTGGGCAGGGACACCTTTCACTAAACCAGGTTGCTCAAAACCCCATCCAATCTGACCTTGAACACTTCCAGGGATGGGATGTCCACAACTTCTCTGGGCAACCTGTTCCAGAGTCTCACCACCCTCTCAGGAAATACTTTCTTCTGTTTATTTGATAGTTAAAATTGCATCCAATTCACTCTTCTTAGCTGTTTTTATTTCAAAATTACCTCTGTGACCACAAGGAATTTGATGTTGGCTTTTATGGGAAGTGTGATGTTTTATTTGTTTCACTATAATTACCTCTCAATGGACCATCTCTGCCCCTCGTAGCCTTCAGGGAATTCTTGTGTTAAGCATGCAGCAATACATTATCACAGTTTATTTAACCTTATGCTGTATTCAGAATGATGGAAGAAATTGTAATGGTCTGACACATTGTGTTAAAAATAGCAGCTCTGATCTTCCATTAAGATAGCAGAAGATCCCATTAAACCTGTGTTTCATGGATATAATTCATCAGCGTGTCAGTGAAGAAAAATGGAGTAAAACTACTGCTGAATACCCTAGATGACCTCCATTATATCCTGTTTGAGAAATATGCTCATATTTTTTATGCAGAATGGTTGTAGGATGACCAGAAGTCCTGCAAAAGCAAAGGCAGGAGTAATTATACCAAATTTTATTGGATTTGTATTTACTTTGTAGGGACGCTAAGTCACAGGTCAATTTGCTTGTCTGTTGAGGCATTTTCAGGAGGAGCTGGCTGGTTGCACCATCTTTCATTAGACCTTTGCTCTCCCTAAAGTCTCTCAAGTAAAGCTCAAGTAAATGTAGTGAGGCATATTTCTGTGTAGACCATGTAGTGAGGAATGTTCCTGTGTAAACCACGCAGACTTGATCACGTGGGGCTTCTCATCAGCCCTTTGCAAACAAATCCAAAGGAGGGTTGAGGGCCAAGGGACAGGTACTCACATGTGTGTGACAGGTAAATCAGTCTTTAATGATGCTGGTATGCTTTTTTCCCTTTTTTTTTTTCTGTTTCCACTACTAAAGAAGCAGTCTAACACAGATCAATTCCTTAGACAGTGCCAAAAAGAAAAGTTTGTTTCCAGTGGGATAAGCTGCTGGATCACTCTGTAGCTGTATAAATAGCTGGCATGTGGAAGGGCATGGTATGGAAATGAGGAATAACCACAGTTAAGGCAGAATGAAGAAAGCTCTTCTTGGGGCTGTTTTTCTCCTTCATTTAATCATGTTGGTTTGTACTATTCCTCCCCATACAGCCTTACCAGCTCTTGATTACTTCTTTCACATCTGCTGAATCTTGTACAGAGGAACAGTCTTTTTATCTTTAGGAACTATTTTTCAGTAGTGCTGCTTCTGTTCTGTGTTTCTGTCCATTTTGAATTCATTTGAATAGGACCTTTAAAATTTACCTATTATGGCTCTGGCTTAAAACCAAAAGCAGTGAAAATATGGCTAGTGTGCTAACTTTGATCCTGGCTTTAGCTCTCAAACATTTGCATAGCTCTGTATTTGTGTATTCTTCTGCAGTTAATGGAGATGTCTGTGTATGCAGAGTGAAACCCAGACAAGTAAGTGGAGGTGCAGAACCTTTAGTTTCTTTTGGCAAATAACTTGGTTTTTCTTACACATTTGGATTGTGATACCTTGATACTGCTTTTGTTGAAACAAGTGCATAGTTGTTTGCAGTGCTCCAGCCCTGGTGCTCTCCTCACCTCCATGCTGTTAAGAGAAATTTTCAAGCAGGAGTATAGAATAGCTGGCAAGAGGAGATGGCACTGGAGAGAGGAAGAGAAGAGCAATGGCTTATGCTGGTGGCTTGTGTCAGAACAGAGTGTGGATTTTATCAAAGTGTGGCATTTGTGCGTGTGTGTATACCTGTGTGTAATGTATTCACCCACATTGAATTCTGACACAGTACTACCAGTTAGTCTGAATGTCTTTCTGGAGTAACATTTCTGACAAATGCTCATTAAACATTTCTTGGGTCAGTTAATATTCTACAGATGTTTTCCCTTCCTGGAAACTCTGTATGTAAGAGACCAGTGCAGTATTTGTTTAAAGGTACTCTATATTATGCTCTCATTCATTGCTCAGGGTGGAAATTATTCTCTGGTGTATTCCTACATCTGAAGACCAGTGTGTGTTTTGCATTATGAGAAGCATGTAGCTTTTTTTCCCCTTTGGAAGGAATTGGATATCCAACAGACACCAAATTATCTGTCTCTCTACAATTACATTTCTGAGGATGATCCACTTTTAGGTTGGCTGCTTTTTAATTCTATTTTCTTTTTTATTTAAAACAAAATGTTGAGCTTTTTATTTTCACCTACAGAGTGTCAACCAGGGAAGGAATTAGTTCCAGAGAAAATAGTTAGTCACGCTGTGTTCTTGCCTGAGAAAAATCTTAAATCTGTCACCTTTTGCAGTTCATCTAGCTTGACATGAGCAGTGGAAAGCAGCAGCATCTGCAGTGTACAAAATCAGACCAACAAGGGAGTTGAGATGAGTGATGCCTTAATGGATGAGAGTGTGCTCACTGTGTTAGAAGAGGTTTCCTGCAGCAAGTCCTGCAGGACTGCACCAGCTAAAAACTCGCATTCTTTGGGTACATATATGCCAGTAAAGTGCATATATTTCCTATCTGGAAATGGCAAATCTCCTTATTGGTCCTTATGAAAGCAAAAACACAGTTACAACTGGACAATTCATTGCTGTCAAAAATTTGTAAGGGAGAAATGCTCCTGTCTGCCTTTCTGCAGACTGAAAGGTGAGCACATCTAGGGAGCTAGCTGTGGACACTGGGCACTAACAGGACACTGGATTATTTTTATTTTGATACTCCAAAGTCAATAAGTCAGCATAGGGATCTCTGTTGTCTTTCTGCCTATTTTCCTAACTTGACTAATAGTTGCTTTATGTAGGCTGGGCTTCAGCTGATAGCCATTTATTCACACCCAGCTTTGGGTTCTGGTAAAGCAGGCTGATGAGCTTATTCCATGAAATTAAAATAAGAAAAGCTGCACTGAAACCCAAACTTTCTCTTTTGATTGCCATCCAGTCTAGAGATGAAGGTGAGTCTGTCTGCAGGATTTGAATCTGTACAGTGTTACATATGAATCCTTTGAAGGAAGAGTGTGGTGATGCTCATGGATATGGCTTGTGAGTGCCAATGTGCTGGCAGGAGAAAAGAAAAAGAGGTATTCCAGGTGTCCCTCATCTCTGTGAGGAGGAAAGGTGACTGTGGTACAAGCCTTGGCATGAACAGTAAAAATTTTAAAAAGACTGGGAGTTTTTAGCGTAGTAAAACGATGCCCATGATGAGAACAGCACAGGAACGTGAAGTTAATCCTGCAGAAAATTTAATGTGACATAATACGTAGTTCAGCAAGGCTCTCTCTTAAGAAATGTACTTGCATGTTTAGCCTGAATGCTAAAGCCACTCAACTTCACTGTGTTTTCATGCATAACATCTGCTGGAGAAAGCAGCACTTACTGCATGAGACACATAACCAACATTACTTATTAATTTATACTAGATTCAGGTCTTTTGATGTACTGCTGCTTACATCAGAAACTCTTTTACAGAAATTAAATGGGTCAGTCCTTGAATAGAAGTAATCCAATACAAAGTACAGGGGAAGGCAGAGGTAAGGAGCTATTCACCATTGTGCTCTGCTGTTGGAATGGTGTTTGGAAAAGAAGGCAGCTGAGAAGGGAAGGGCAGAAACCACCATACCAATGTGAACTTGCTATTTGTTAACAACAGTAAAGTTGGTGAATGTGGTCAGAGGACACACACAGTAGGGCTAAGAAAGGCTGGAGATGCTGCTACCCACTCCCCACTGGCTTCAGAGTAAATATATTGGGGTGAAAGCATACCTTTGGAAAACAAGTTAGACCAGGAGATGGGTAGTTTTGTGGGTTTTTGCTTCAGGAGGATGCAGCATCTCTTATGAAGACAGGCTGGGAAGGTTGGAGTTGTTCTGCCTGGAGAAGGCTCTGGGGGGACCTTAGAGCAGCCTTCCAGTACACAAGGAGGGCTACAAGAGAGATGGAGAGGAGCTTTTTATAAGACAGGACAAGGAGCAATAGTTTAAACTGAAAGAGGGTAGATTTAGATTGGACATAAGGAAGAAATTCTTTACTGTGTGGGTCATGAGGCACTGGCACAGGTTGTTCTGAGAAGATGTGAATGCTTCATCCCTGGAAGCATCCAAGGCTGGTTGAATGGGGCTCTGGGCAGCCTGGTCTGGTGGAAAGGGTCCCTGCCCATAGTAAGGGTTTAGAACTACATGAACTTAAAGGTCCCTTCCAAGCCAAACCAATCTGTAGTTCTATGGAAGTGATGCAGTATTACACCCTGTCCTTGAGATAAAAGCTATTAAAGTACTTCAGTGCAGGCTGAGGAAATCGAGGTTATTTTTCAGTCAAATGTACAGTAGTTGCATTCTTTGTGGGAGAAATTGCCTCTTGGCAAGTTAGTTGGGGTAAAAATAAGACCCTCAAAAGGCAGCACTGCTGCTGATTTCCACAGATCCTTTTCATCGCCATTGCAGAGTGTACTGGGTTCATTCCTCAGCTGAGCTTCCAGCTCTGATAGCGTCAGTAATTGTGCTGATTAATGCCAAAAATACATTTATAGAAGGTTTCATAGATATTTCTGGTACATTTCATATAGTCAACACTATGAAAAAATAAATTATTCTTGTGATTGTTTATGGTGGCTTGCTTTAGTGCTGGAACATCATAAAGTTCTTTACAAATGCTGTCTTTAATTGAGAGATTTCAAACATAAGCAGAATTTTCCATCATATTATAAAGGAGGGAGTTGACTACACTTTTTCTGTTTCTTTTCCTTTTCCTGAACAAGTAGCTGGAGTTGTATCTTCCTCAGAGGATTTCTTTTATCACATATTTCCTTGTGCTTAATATAGCTGCAAAAACCTCTGGCCTAAATGGAAATATGAATGACTCTGCTCCAGTACAGGAAAATAATCCCAAACCACAACTATTAAATAAAAATCACTGAGGAAAAGGAAATGGGTCCTTCACTATATTTTAATATTGATTCACTATTAGTATGTCTTACCATTTTGGACACTAACATGGATTTCAGGATTTTTAGAAAACCTGGTTTGTAGAGGAAAAGAAGTATTCTAAAATCCTTAGCATATTTAAAGAGTTTTCTAGTTCATTATTTAAAATTCCCTTCTTTGGGAGCTGAGCGTTGTTCTTGGTGGCTTCATTCACTGTAGAGGATTTGCAGCAATGGTAGGTTTGTCTCTGTAAGTTTGCAGCCCTACCTCAGCAGTAGTGCACATCAGGCAGCATTGAGTACCAGGAGCTCTGTGTACTTGAATAGATACACATTAGGATGTTAGTGAGCTTCACTAGTGTGTTTTGGGGCTGGTCTGTTCTGCATGGAAATGTGTTCTTCATGCTCCTGGATTCCACAGGGGGTGCCTGATAATGCCTTGGTGCACAGATGCATGAGATAGAGCAGCCACATTATTTCATCCTTCTCTGTGTCCCTTCTTCTCATTGTGGTGTCCCAGTGTCTTTCACTGCTACATTTAGATGTGGGATTTATTTTCTTGTCGTTCTTGCTTAGGTGTATGAGGGCATGGAAATACTTGCTAAGGAAACAAGCAAGACTTTTGAGAAAGTGGAGCTTGGTAAAGGAAGATGCATATTAAATAAGATTACTGCTAAAACGTTAACTTTCTTCATATATGTACATCTGAAGAGAGCACACTACTTTTCTGGTTGTGTGTTTGCATACACACACTGCCTTAGGAAATGCCTGTAGGGCTGCATTATGCTCCACTGTTGCAAAGTATGTCTTTGTAATCTCATCCTCCTCCTTTCTCTCACTACCTCCACAGAGAAGAGGAAAACCTTATGTAAAACTGATAAAAAAGAAAATTCTTATTGTAGTGTTAGCACTAGTTGGTATTACTTCAAATAATAACCACATCCTCTGTTGGTTTAATTATTATTTTATAATACTTATTCTTCTTTAATTAGTTTCATATAACAGTCCCAAGTAAATATTATTAGTGACTTTTTTTTCAAAGATATATGTGCAGAGAAAGGGAGTTACAATTTTCTGCCTTCATCTTTATTAGTTTTTCTACCTTCTTCATCATTTTGACAATATCCAGTCTAACTGTAGTAGTCTACCCTTAATGTGGAAAGAGTAAAAATGTGTGCAATAAGGATTTCGTCATGCTTGGGCATTTAAAGCTTTAAATAAAGGAAGGTGTGCTTTTCTTGCATTTCCCCCCTCCATTTCTGCTCATGCTTCTCTTTATTTTCACTTTTTCAAGATGATGTCTGATTTGGATGACAGTTCTTGATGACCTAATGTCTGTATGGCCACAAAGATAGGGTTGAACAAGGTTATAAAGCTTATTAGTCTTTTAGCTTGTTTCTGGCAAAGTCCTGCACAGCCTCATGTTGCTAAGAGCAGCCAAGTTGTGGGTTCAGTCCCCACACAGGCCGTTCACATAAGAGTTGTACTCAGTGGTCTGTGTGGGTCCCTTCCAGCTCAGAATATTTTGTGGTCCTGTGACATAGCAGCCTGCACCTGGGAAACACAACAAGCACTCTGAGGCTTGGGAGTCTTCCTCTGAACAGACAGAAATGGTCATGAATTAGCAGCAGGGGTAGAAAAGAGGCAGCTCTAAAAGCCTGTGTTATTTAGGCACTGCCTGGATTATGCAGCATCTAAAATCTGGCTTTAGATCGCTGCAGCTACCTCTTTTTGAGCATTGAGTTCTGTGTATTTAATTTTCTGGTGTTCAGTGGTCTTGAAAGTAGCATTGGTATTTAGTGTAATGAACCCAGTCAGTTTGTGTAGTTCTCCCAAAACCCATTCTAATAGGAAAAGCTGTGGTGGAAAATCCATTTTACTGGATTATTATTTCTCTGTTCAGTGATAGGATGCTTTTGTTTGACATAAAAACCTCTGGAGAACCTGAGGTATAAGCCATAGTAAATCATATAAAGTTCTTGCTAATTTTTTCTCAATAAAACCAGCTTCATTCTGGTTTCTTCTTTGTGCTTCCAAGAAGCTATTGTAGTCTATGTACCTAAATTACCCTGTTGCTGAAATTGGAAGATGTTTAAAGTGCACTTCATTGATAAGCAGCAGGCCCAGCTAGGTGGAGAGCACTTACAAGTGCTTCATTTTATAGTCTGATTTTTCTGGTTTATTTTCAGCATGTCAGTATTGAAAGTGATAAAATACTGTCTCCTCTTAAGCAAAACTGTTAGCCTCTGAACTTTTAGTTCCAGTAGGTACTTTTTATATTTTTTGTTATAGGGTAAAACTGCCATCTGAGTTATAAAATCTAACACATAACAAATCCTGGCACTACTTTAGGTATTCTTTCTGCCGTGTTTATGCCTATAGCTAATGTCTCAATGTGTTTTAGATTATATTTTTCCACTTATTAGGTGATTTAGGCTTTATTGTGTCAAATCAGCCATTAATTTTTTTTCTATTTTTTTCTTTTTTTTTTAGGTCATTGGAATTTTGGATGTATTCACACCAGATGTAACGCTGGAGAAGTTTAATGACTTGTAAGTTCCAAGTTGTTTTTGGAGCAGAGCATTGTTGCTTGTGTGGGATGAAAGGTTGTTGCTTTTTAAATAGAGAATTTCAAAATTGTTGCTTCATGGACTTTTCTTTCTGAGTTTCATCTTAATATAACTCTTACATGCAGCTTTGCTGGGCTGGAGTTCTCAGATTGTCATTGGAATCAGTTTCCTGTCTTTCAGCCCTTAATAAATGGCAGTTTAGAGAATTCCCTAATCCACCTTACGAATCCTGATTTCTTACCCTAAGGCCCAGGTTGCTCAAATGGTGGAGCAGTTCTTAACCCAATCCAGTAGGCTAAAAGTTACTCCCACTATGTGGCATATCTCAGTGGGATCCATCCAAATTCAAGGATCAGTTAAAAGTGCTGCTGCTGCTGAATTTTTTGGTGTTTATCTGCATTGTGGTTTGTTGTGCCCCGTGACTGTTTACCCAGTCAGTGGTCCAAACAGCACCTGATACAGGTTGTTTCTACCACATCTCCCTGACCTTTTGGTGGCTTCTCAAACACAAGATGTTTAACATGCCTGCTGTTTTATTTGTTTACTGCTACAATTCTGGTGAATTAGAGTTGCTAGAGAAGAAGTGTCCAGAAATCCTTTAGGGTTTAATGCAGGTTTCCTGTGTTAGTAGAACTGTTCTGGATTTCATCTAGTGTATCTGTGTTTCCTAAACAACCTTGTGTATTTATATGTTAACAAAGAAAGCTATCTGACAGAAAAATGTAGAAAATGAAGTACAGAAAACATGGAGCATGTGTTCATATTGATTGTTGAGCCAAAATGAATGTTGTCCATATTGTCTACTGTGCTGGCATTTTACACAGCATATGTAATAGAGTGCACATGTACATGATGAGCATTGAAGCACTGTGTTTGAAATGAGACCCTAAAATCATCCTCCAGATTTTGCTAGCTCAGTGGCTGTGCTGCTTGATCATGACTGTGAGGTACATTGCCTTGCATTAATGTCTTAGTTTTTTGTGTAGCTGTCTTTGAAATATCATGAGGCTTTTGGTTAGTTTCTTTCAAAGCTAGTTCTGATAACTAGCAAATTTCCATAATCAGTGACAGAACTGGGCAATAGCTCTTTGAGACAATCAGATAAAAACAGATAGGCTTGGAGGGTGGGAGGATGAATTGTTTGGTAAATGGAATTATCTATAATTTAATATTGTAATTGAACTATAACATACAATAATGCTTTACATAACAAAGTTAATCAAGTTAATCTGTTTGGTTTCCTTTCTATTTTTGTTTTGTTTTGTTTGAAGCTACCTCGTTATGCCATTTATGGGAACAGACTTGAGTAAGATAATGAAGCATGAGAAATTAACTGAAGATCGAATCCAGTTCCTGGTATATCAGATGTTGAAAGGCTTAAAGGTTTGCCAGTTGTACTACTATTTTGATTTCACAGGTTTTTTTCCTAGTAAACTGTTATGGAGAACTATAAGTACTTATAATTTAATAGCAGGATAAAATTTATCTCACCTAGTATAGTAAAAATTGTATACTAAATTAAAATCATTATATTCATTTATTATAGAAAGTACAATTTTACAGCTGAAGAATCCTGTCTCCCTCAGTTTCTTATCTTACATAAGGTGCTCCAGTCCCATAGTCATCATTATTAAGCTTGTTTCAGTGTCTGTCTTTAACTGAGAAGCCCATAGCTGAGCACAGCACTCCTGGTGTGTCTCACCAGAGCTAAGGAAAGGGAAGGATCATCTTCAAGGTGTTGGCAAATCCTCTGCCCAATGCATGAGGCTTTTGGTTGTCTTTGGTGCCGGGGCACAGGTCCTTTTCTGCCAAGCTGGTCAATCTCCAGCCTTGTCTGGTACATGGCATTATTCTCTCCCAGGATTTTTGTGAACTTTGGTGGGTTCCTGTCAGCCCATTTATTGGCCTGTGGAGGTCTCACTAAATGGCAACACAGTCATCTGGTGTGTCATTTGCTGAGGGAGCCCTCTGTCTCATCATCCAGGTCAGTAATGAAAATGATAAACAGAACTGACTTCAGTACCATCCCTAAGGGGGCAGTGCTGGTGATGGGCCTCCAGCTGGACTTCTGCCACTGATCACAGCTCTTTGATCCAGGCAGTTCAGTCAGCTTTGATCCTGGCAGCTCAGTCACTGTCCATTAATCCAACTCCTACTTCCACTGTCTCTCAGGGTGTTATGAGGGCTTCAAAAGCTTTGCAAGAGACAAGGTAAACAACACTGTCTGCCCTCCTGTCATCCACCAATCCAGTTGTCTTATCACAGAAGGCTAACAGGCTGTAAAGCATGATTTTCTTCTGTAAATCCATGTTGACTACTGCCAATCAGTTCTTTGTCCTTGTAATTTTTGGAAATGGTTTCCAGAATAACTTGCTTAGCACATTCCCAGAGAGTGAAGTGTGGCTGACTGGCCTTCCTTGATCCTCTTCTTCAATACACTTTTGAAGACATGAGCAATATTTGCTTTCTTACAATCATAAGGAACAGCTCCTGCTCACCATGACATTTCACATACAATTAAGTGGACTCCTGCTGACATTGGCCAGCTTCTCTTAGAATTCATGAGTGCATCCCATCAGACTGTTTGTTTAAATGTTAAATTTGTGTTTGTTCAGATATTCCTTATCTGATCCTCCTCCATTGAGGGTTAAATCTTCCTGCTCCAGACTTTTCCAGCAATTTCAGGGGCCTATGATATGGCTAATAGTACCAGTAAAGATGGATGAAAAGAAGGCATTGAGTACCTTGGCTTTTTCATGCCCCTGGTGCAATTGCCTGTGTTCTCCCTAGTTTTGTTTTTGCTCACAGTTTGCAGTTTCTTCATGTAGAAGTTCATGGTCTTACAACACAAAAAGAAGAATTCCTTAAGCTCCCTTTTTTATCTATAACCTATATTAATGTGATGGGAAAATGATTCTTGATCCATACTGGTACTACAGTTCTTAAATTACTGTGTTTACTTCTGGGTTTACTACTTCTTTCTTTTAGTGACACAATTCCAAGAGAAGAAAAACCTTGACCTAGGTCTGCAGGCTTTATTCAGGCTCTCCTGCAGTTAAAGCTGTTTAATTCTCTTTGCTGCTCTGGAGACACTTAAGGAGGCTATGGAATGGAATTGTCTTAAATGGAATGTCATTCCTGGGCTCCTGCTGGCACTGTACAGTTTTGGTTTTATGGCCCTGTAACCACACAATGTATGGGCAGAAATTTCCTCTGTGCTTGTACAGATAAGTGAGGTCAGTGTAGGGGTTTGCTTGTGCAGTGGAAATACAGACCTGATTTTGAGACAGGAGCATGTGGCACTCCTATCAGGATGTGGATTCATCCAGATCTATACTTGCATTGTCAAACACTATTAAAAATAATTAAATAGCAGCACAGCTTGCTGTGCCTGGACAATGACATCAGGAGCAGCATAACCATGATTCTGTTGTCCCTCAGCACTGAATAGATACAGAAGGGCAAGTAAATTGTTTTACTCCCATCAAAAACCATAATAAATACATTTTCTTGTTGAGTCCTGCATTATTGATTTCTCTTTGACCCTACCCTGGATTTTATGTTCTTATTTTAGTAGATTTTTGTTCACATAGCCTTTTATATGTGCTAAGTAATTATCTTTTGTGTTTATAGTTGTGCATTTAAGTGCTACAATTCCCATGTTACAAATGCAGGAACCTCAAGTCAGGTAAACTAAAGCCAGGTTTGGGGAAATTTGTTTTATTTAAACTGGAGGAAATATCACCTCTAACCTGGATTCTGAATGTGGAGTTACAATTACAGTTCTGTAATTAGTTCCCTAGTCACAAAGCCATGTCCTAATAAGTGTTGTCTGAAGGACTGTGTAAATGGAGTGGTCTGTTTAAGTTCCAGCAGGTAACTGTCTGGGAAGCAGATTTCCAGGAGAGGCATGCTGTTCACCAGGGATGAAAAACAGCATTTGTGCTGACTTTACAGGCATATGTGAACTGTAAAGAATTAGCTTAGGTTGAGTGTAGTGGAAAGGATGAATAATTAATTTAATTCTGGTGAAATGGCTTAGAAACATCTTGGCCTAGTGACAGTCACTCTATGACAGAGGCCAGCAGAGCAGAGCTTGTGGCCCCAAAGGCTGATGCTGAAGTCTGTTGGATCAGTAAATGTGGAAGACAAATGTGGAGCAACTGTGTGTGGTTGACATACATGGGAAGAAAACACAGCAGGAATTTATGAGCATGTATTGGGCAGGTTTGTGGCAAGGTTTGTTTGTTAGTGAAGGCTGCAGGGTGGCTGCTGTGAGAAGACACCAGGAACTGCCTCCTTGTTGAACAAAGTTCCAGCTGGCTGCAAAGCAGACTCACTGCTGGCTAAAGCTGAGCCTACCAGCAATGATCATGGCATGGTAATACATTTAAGGAGGGGTAAAACAATGTTGGCAGCAGCTGTGAGAGGGGAGTGAGAAAATGTGAGGCAGCCCTGCAGGCACCAGTGTCAGTGAGGATAGAGGGGGAGAAGATGCTACAGATGCTGGAGTAGAGGTTTCCCTGCAAGCCCTGGTGGCACAGGTTGCTCCTCTGCAACCCATGGAGGACCACAACAGAGCAGATATCCACCCAGCCGCCGTGGAGCACACCATGCTGGAGCCTGGGAATGTGGCCTAAATGAGGCTGCAGCCCATGGAGAGCCAGTGCTGGAGCAGGCCCCTGGCAGGTTTAGTGAGACCTGTGGCCCTTGAAGGACCCACACTGGAGCAGTCCACTCCTGAAGGACTGCATCCCGTGTGAAGAACACATGTGCTGAAAGAGTTCATGAAGGACTGTCTCCTGTGAGAGGAACATAAAAATAAAAGCAGTTACATGGCAACAGCTACCAGCTGGGATGCTGAGATAGTAACTGTGATAGATCTTCTGTAAGAAGTGGTTTACCTGAGTAGTTTCTTACCCCATGTTTTTAAAACTGTACGTACCTCAAAATGACCTGGAGGAAATAAAAGATTATTTTGCTACTAGACTGTTTTGTTATTTCTTATTACACAGCAAACTCTGGAGAACAGTCTTTCCTGTATCTGTTCCATTAATTGCTGGATTCTCATTGAACCCTTTGAGCCAGAAGTACACACCTAACTGAAAATATTTTTAAGAAATAGGAATGGTCTAGTGTTGAGGCATATTCTTGTAGCCCTGTCTGTGCTAGGAAATATGTTAAGCTGAAAGCAGTGTTGCTAACATGCAGACAAGAAAGAAAATGAGTCAGTAATTTGTTTATTCTTTTACAGATATCAGTAAATTAACTGTTTAAGAAAAGGTTAGCCAAGTTTTTCATTAAAGTCTTGTACTTTTTAAGGTCTACTGTATCTGGGTTAAAGACAGCCCATCTGTGTTTACTTGGATTGCTTTTTTGTCTGAGCATGGGGAACAAACATACATACATTTAGCTAGCACTCAGTAGAGGCATTGTAAGGGAAAAATGCTTGCAACACCTGGGAAGGGGGAGAATGCCACTGTAGATCTTTGTGGTAAAACTCATTCAGCTTCTCAAGCTTAGCCTCTCCTTTGTATGATGACTTTGTCACCTTTTAACTTTGATGGAGTCTATTCTGAGGGGGTTTTTTGGTGTTAAAGATGTAACATGCAATATGCATTTGTCTTTTGTAAAATATATAAGAACTTTATGGTATCTGTATTTATGTCTGGTCAAAGGCAAGAAGGCTGTTCATCATTTTTGTCACATTGCATATATTACTGTAACAACCTGTTTACATGTGACAGTTTAATGTGTGGAAGGGAGAGCTCTGTGTGACTGATGTACTGTGAAGGGATAAGGGAGATTTTTGCTAAGCCCCCCAGTCATTTTCTTTGCAGGCTTCATTTCTACATTCTATCTGTAGGCTGCTTCTGGATTGGTTGTATACAAAGGGCTCAACAGCCTTGATTTTAAAAAACCTGTATAAATTGAGGTCAAGACTGAGTTCATGAAGATTTTTATCTTCAGCCTTTGCTCTGCAAGTCTGTACAGTTCTTTTTTGTCAGTTCTTATCATTTTACTGTCTTTTTTCTACAGAGAATGAAATATTAATTTTCTTTCTTTGGTGAGCCTTGTAATTCAATGTGATGTGACACCATTTAAAAGCAATGGCTTACCTCTCCTTTGCCTGTTGCCTAGTTGGACCTTAGTCTGGCATTAAATTTTACTTACATGTGAGCTTGCATCTTGGAAGGGCTTCCATAATTTCTTTTTTGCTATTGTTTGACAGAAAAGCTGTGTATTGTCAAAGAGCACAGAAGGCAAGCTAAACATAAATGTCTGTATATGTAGGTGGAAAGAGAGTGCAGCTTTCAGTCTTGGGTCCCTGTTCTGCAGGAATGCCAGCTGGGCTCCTGTTCATAGGGGTCTGGGGGAGGTGGCTGTCAGTCCTCTCTCTTTATTCATTCTGCTTGGAAAGGGACAGACAGCTCTTGGGCGTACAAACAGCTGTTCAAGCTTCTCTTGCCATGTTTATGGTAAGATGTACTATTCTAGTTCTGTCCTTTTCTCATTTGTATTTACTGCCTTTTGTTCACATTTATGCTGGATTTTTCTGCTTGTCTGCTTTCCCTTCGCCCTCTGACTCATTTCCTCTTCAGTTTTTACTTCCCCGCCAAGATGCTTTTCATTTTCATTTTGCATGTTCCCTAGAACACATTCTCCTGAGTCTTTGTTAATTCCCTTTTGATTAGCTTTTTATTTTGTGTAGAGGTGACATAGAAAGAAAAGAATGCTTGAAATTTAGATGATTGTTGGATGACTTCCTAGCACAATCTGAAGCTTGCATTCCAGGATTTATGCATGCTATCAAAATTGTCTTTGGGATAATGCACAGAGCTCCTGTGCTGCAAGGCACTTCACTTGTGTTAACTGAGTTCTTGAATAAAATATGGTTCAGGTGAAGTGGTAGAAACTTTGAGAAGGATATGACTACTCTGTTCTGAATCATTAAGAATGAAAAATCTGTCAATGGATGGATAATTTAATGAGGAGAACCAGTAAGAACAGGATCCCATTTCAGAAGGCTGTTGAACAGAAATAGAAAACCTTCTGAATGAAGACTGGCACAGTTCCAGCATTGCTACCTTCCAGGAGATTATGAAATGCATTTAAAAAAATACTGCTATTGTTAAAGAAACATTGCAGCACAGCACCAGTATTTCAGCTTACAGAAAGGCTGATGTGTGCACTGCAATCAGGAATAACTGCTAATTCAGGTAATCTCAGTAGTGTTATGTTAAGAGGAGCTTTCAGAAAATATAGGAGCTTTCCCCAAGGTGTTAACATGATTTTGGTGCTGTGGACATTCATAAAACCTTCAGTGGGGTGAGAATGACAGCAAAATCATACTCTTCCCCCCAAACAGGTGAGATTTTCTTTGACTGAAATTGTGAAGGGTGCAGACCTTTTAATTCCTGGTTCTACATTCCACATTCTTAGGTGCCAAATGACTGGGTCTGCCAGCTATTTCCTTACTGTGTACAGTCTCAGCAGCACAAACCAACTATAGAATATTTTAAGCATCTGTTCTGGAAAATCAAGAGGCTTCAGTTAGAAGATATTGCAATAATTTAGAATGCAAGTAGATATTGTGATATCCTTGATCAAGATAGTGATAACAGAGGACATCTTTTTCTTAATTTATTGGGAGTTTAACTATTTACAGTTACATTTCTAGTTTGGGTTTGTTGTTTTGTTTTTTAAAGTACATATGGTCTCCATGTAAAATTGACAAACTTCCTCCTCCTCCTGTCCCAATTCACTTCATGCACATCCATAACAGATAAAACATTTTGTAGTTTTGTGTTTGCTGTAGTGGTTTTACAGCAAACATTCTGTGAAGCAGCCGTGTGCCCTCAAAGTCTTGTGTCAGCCCCAGGAAATCCTGTGAGAGGCTTTGGCATTTCCTATGGGTGCTGTTAAACCTTGCCCAATCTGTAAGTAATCTGCAGCAGGAACTGAACTACTGCAGCTGCCAGGACAGGCCTGGGCTCTGGCACAGCAGTGTGACCCTGCAACAGCAGGGCCCTACCACAGCCTGGGCTGGGTTGGTAAAGTTGTAGGCACAGGGTCAAAGAAGTGGGGGCTTTTCCCCCCATCCCTCTTTTCAGAACCTCTCAGACCACATCTGGTGTGGCTGGTCAGGTGTAAGAGAGGACTAACTGTCAGAGATTTTTTCAGTCACTGCTTGGCACCCTAAGTGCAGATCTTGTGCTGCTTAGGTTGTATGGGTTGTGTTTTAAGTTCAGAAATCTAAGTCTGAAAGGCACATTGGTTCTGTCTGAAGAAGTTGGTTTGGTTCTGTAGCTTTGCTTTCTTTGTCTTGGTGTTTCTCATCAGCTGGATTGTGAGGACCCTTTTGCAGAGGGACTGTTGCGTTTGTGAGCTTAACTGCCCATCCTGAGGGCTGCTGGGGAAGATGGTCATGGCTGTGGCTGATTTGCAATTATCCTGCAAAGCTCCTTTCTTCTGTGCAGTTCTTTGATGTCATGCTGACTATTCTTGGTTGGTATTTTCTGGCTCTGCCAGCTAGTTCCCAGTGACCCTGTTGCCACTTGTCCCATTCTTCAGAGCAGAATAAAATGAAAGCTCTTTGGGTGAAGCTGGAGGATTTGCATCTTATTCATCTTTTCTCGAGTCTTTTTTTAAAATACTTTTATTATTCTCATGTTTTTTAGCATCACTAGTATGGTCTGTGGGGGTTTCAGATCAGTTCCCCACCCCTGAAGGGATTAGCACATCCAGGCTGCTCTTGGAAACCATGTCCTCAGTTCAGAACAGCTTTCTGCATTTCGATCTTTGCAAGAGATGCATGTATCTGAACTAGTTACTAGAAGTTCCCTTTATTGACTGTGATGAAAATAGTCTCTTCTAGGGTATCATTCAGTGGTGAGAGAAGCTGCATTCCTTAGTGGGGAGCATTTAGTGGCAGTCATGGGTTTGAACACCTGTATTTTATCAGGTGTCATCCCAAAAGAACTAGTCCTAGGTGTTCAGTTTGGTGGTTTGGCTTTTGTGAGCCCTTAAATAGGTCACAATGAGTGATGAAAATATCCAAGTAAAGAGAATGTCTTTGAACTTGACCTTTCCACTTTCCATTGAGGAAATACTGAAGCATGTAGCAAGAATTCTCAGATAAGACCTTGACTGGCCTTCATCCCAGTCTTAATGATCTCTTAAAAGCCAGTGCTGCTGAAGCATATGAATCTAAACAGTGATGGCACACCAGAGACACCTATTGCAGGAGTGCATTTCTGATGTATAAAATACCATGTTTCATTCTGATATACATATATCAGTTGCAGTACTCAAACTGATTTAGTGGTTTCTCATTATTAAAAGAGGGAAAGGACAAAATGCTAATGAACATTAAATAAACATTAAAACCATAGCTAAAGGGATCTTCTGTGCAACAAATAAAATTTTTCTAATTTCAGTTTACTTTAGCACCATGTATAAGTATTTTCTCTCCTACCCCAGGCTACTTTTAAACTCAAGACCTTGACTAAAAAAATACTTTCTCTTTTTACAGTATATTCACTCATCAGGCATAATTCACAGGGTAAGTAGAAAAACATGAAAGATGTTTATATTTTGATAATGTGAATGACGTTTGTGTATAAGCATGCTTATAAATAGGCCTGAAATTCTGTTTATAGCTTTTCTCAGTTTGTTGGTACCTTTGATTTCTTCTCCAGTGCGAACAAAAGGTGGCATGGCTGTGTCAGTGTCAGCTGGCACTCAAGTTGCCCTGAATACAGCTTAGATTTGGGGTTCCTAGATTACTTTTTGAAGTTGAGTTGTAAGTCTCCACAAGAGCAAATAGTGTCTAAATTGAGATAGATCAGAGCTGGGGGTTTTTTTGTTTATTTTTTAATGAAGAGTAAACTTTTAAAAACAGTGTTTAGGTTTTCTTTAAATGTTTTATTAGTGTTCAGAGTTTTGAGGGATCCTTAGAAACTGAAAAAAATTATCCAAAATTATAGAGATTTAAGAACCTTAGGTTTTTTTTCTGAGAGAAATTAAGCATTTGTTTCCTTTTTAATCCCTTCTCTGTATAAAGTCCACTTAAAATCACTTCTGCACTGTGAGGAAGGAGTTCTGAATGATGCCTTTGTGGTACCAAGCAGCATATCTTCCCCCGAAACTGCATTAGAACAGTAGAAATTGTCCTTTTTTAATCAAGTGTCAGGAGCACCATAGACAGTGCACATAGTCTCAGCTTTAAGCTGGACGTGGAAAATACACAACTGACAAAATAATGTAAGATGTTTATATTTTTATTTTTGCAACTGCTGGGATCTTGGTCTAAACTTACCCTTGCTTAGTTTTCTTCTAAGGTCTCTCTTGATGACCCTTGAGCTTCTTGGTTTTATTATGGTTTTTTGCACCAAATTGTTTCTCTCCAAGGCCCCTCTGATCTTAAAAGATCTTTGTATAAAACAGGTGGATCCATGTTAAAAAGTTCAGAGAGAAGCTACTTCTAAAGATCTTGTGCTAGAGTGTATCAAACAAAGGTTTGAAAAAGCTGAAGGAGAATGTATATCTAGTAATGTATTTCTGAGCAATTGGTGTTGCAATATCATCTTAGTCCTTGCCAGTAATCTTCCCTTTGCTAAACTTTACAACTGTGGAAAATCATTGGAAGTCTCAAAGGTGGCTTAAGAGACGTAAGGGAATACTGTTTTTATGTTGCAGTTGTGTTAACTTTCTTAGGAAATTGATTTTTCCACAGAAGAAAGCATAGGGTTATGTAAAATCTTGTTTGATTCTTTCAGTACTCCTTCTAAATCTATCAGGGTAAGGAACTTCTTTAGTGCATATTTTAATATGCAACATGTACAGTCCAGAACTATATATGTGAATTGTTAACCTTGTGGTCATAGTATTAAATGCAACAAATTATTGTCCAAACCCCTCTTGTAGAAAAATTAGAGAATTCTTTCACTGGCAAGTATTTTCCTGACTTATAGCAGAAAAAAAAAAAGATTTTTCTTGGAGGGGAAGTATACTGGAAAAAAGCCAAATGTGCAAGTTTGCATCCTTGTTTGTGTTATTTGTGTTCTGACATCATTTTACCTGTTGCTGTTCAAAATAGTTACATAAAAACTACAAAACCAGAAAGAAGGAAGGACAGATACCAAAAAAGAGTACTCTATTGTCTTGCTGTAAAATTAAAAAAAAAAAAAAACAAAAAACACACAAAACATTCATTTAAAATCTGGTTGCAGGATCTAAAGCCTGGAAACTTGGCAGTAAATGAAGACTGTGAATTGAAGGTAAGGTATGTTTGTTTGAAAAACCTGTCAGACATGTTAGAAGACAGAAGACAACAGGTGCAGCAGCTGTGGACATGCTGGCTGGTTTCTGTGTTGGGCCAGGCTTTTTGCTCTTGAACCACAATTGGCCTGTGCATCCTCACAGAACAACAGGGAATTTGAACGGGGACTTTTGTGTCCTGGTGTGTAAGGACACATCAGATCTTATGGCCAAGGTGTTGTTCCTGAAAGAGACAGAAGAGTTGGTGGGAGTGATTCGGTTATGTGAGAATTTCAGCTTTAAATAAATAGAAAAAGTCTAACTCGACCAGCTAGGAGATACAGAAGATCAAAGTTTGTGAAGGACACCCTTAATGGAATGAAATAAAATGTGATGCAGAGCATTACAAAAGTGGATTTTAGCCTGCAACACACAAACTACATACTTGCATGTAGCCATTGTAATACAAATTTTGGTCTTTGGAGACTGACCTGAATGTTCCAGGGTTCTGTAATTTTAGTGTTTTCCTATCAAACACAAAAAGCCATTGACTTTTCCTGGCTTGGAGGTGGACAAATTGGGGATGGATCCCACGCTGATGGGAAAATAAGACATTGTAGAAAAAACAGTTGTATATGGATGTCGTCCCCCACACCCCCAGCTGTACAATTGTATTTTGAGATGCAGGCCAAGTGTCTCCTGATCTGTATCTACTTATTTAACAAATCTTTTTCTGCACATTCTCAAAGTCAGTTTATGCAGGCATAAGATCACTTTGCCAGGAATAGTGCAACCATTTTCCCTTTTTCCCTCATGTCTGTGCACTCTGCAGCTTCCCTTGCATCAGCTCCAGTGATGATGAGACTGTAAGCAAGTTGAAACAATTCCTTGAATGGTAATTAATTAGCTATCAGGTTTTTCACAGTGAGCTTTCTGATGCTCGTTTTTCCCTCATCTGATGCTCTCAACTCCTTCATAGGTATCAGAAAAGTGACAGTGGAGGCTGTATGAGGGGAAATCACTGTCCTTTCTGTACTCTCAAAGTGACAAGTTTTTTTTTAGTTAATGAAAAAAATTAGGAAAATTAAGTTTGCTGAGTCAAAGGAGACCTATCCTTAAGGAGCCGAGGGAAATTGGGTCATTGTTCTATAATTCACAGATTATAAGAAGGATTTTCAAACATGCTCTGAAAATTTCTGTGGAAGTTCAAGCTGAAAAGTTGGAGATTGCAGTGTGAGAATAAAAGTTTTATATGAAGATATTTGTTGAAATGGTACCATGTTAAGTACAAATAGGATACAGTTGTTCTGGAGTTTAATGAAATGTAAATTAAAATAAATCATGAAGTTAAAGTATAATACACAAAAATTCTTGCTGTCGTTTTCTACTTCTACAAATCTACAAAACCAAATTATATTTTAGCTGTTTCCAACTCTACATGTCACAAGCCTTGGTAGATAAATGCCTAAGAGACTGTGACAGAATAGACTGTACCACATCTGGATTTGATCTGTTACTTTTTTTTTTTTTCTTCCACCATCCCTGCTGTTGTTCTGGGAAAATTCATGTGCTGAATATGTACAATAAAAGCCATATATAAAGGTTTATACAAAAATTATATATACAAAAAAATTGCATCTAGTGAATCTTCAGTACCCAAAGAATCAGCCACAATCAAGTGCATTTAATTGGTATGAATAAAAAATGTCTCCCTTTGCATTCTGTTCCTGTTTTTAAATTGATTGGTAATCAGCAGTTATGAGGAAAACATGGAAATTATATTTCCAGTATGGCAATAAAGATAAGCCATAACATTTTGTATTCTTGATTTGTGAATGAAAATATAGTTTTCCTTTTTCTGTTAGTGCCAGGGAATGATGAAACTATCCTGAAATATTTTAGAATGCTTAATTGCAGAGAGCATTACAAAAACATGACTCTTGGCATAGGAATGCTCAGGTGTCCCTATTAAAACCCCTCCCCTATAAACATGTGCAGTGTGATTCACATGGCAAGCTGTGGCTGCTCATGCAAAGCTTCATGTTTAGTTACCTGTGTGTCACTGTGGTTTATCTTCAGTAGAACTTGACTTACCCATGCCTCCCAGTTCTTGTTAGAAGCATGAGCTTTCCAGTGAATACAAACTGATGGTTGTTCCAGGAATGGAATTTTCTTACTGTTTTCAGCATCTTTTGATGGTCCATACTGGTGGGCCTTTTTAAGGCAGATTTTATAGAAGTTGAAAGAAGGCCATAACATTCATTTTTAATCTTGCTGCTGTACACATTGCTATGTCTAGAGAGAAATATCTGAGAATCTTAGAAATAAGCTGAATTGTGCATAGCACTTAAAAAAAATTGCATGGTTCTTGCATTTGTTTCAAAAGGTTTTTGTATAGTTGATGCTGGAGGTTGGAGAAGACTTGATGGGACTAAGTGATGGTAATTCCCTACTCTTGTTGCTGTTTTTCAGTGTGACCTAGAGGAGGTCTTCCCTTGTATCAGTTATTCATGATGATCTATCATGATATATGATACATAGATATTCATTTCTACTATCATATAGTAGAAATAACAATACCTTCTTTCTTCAGAATATTGTTGGAACACACTCTTGAATAGCTGTGCCACCTGGGATATGAGAAGAGTGGACACTGTCTAAAATGGGTGCTGTTCTTTTAGCTGTAACTTGATACAATGGTGATTCTGTGGTTGGGGAATATTTTGCATTAAGTGTGTCCAATATCTCCTTAATTAATAAGTGAATAATTTTTTATTTTCTTTACTGGTCTTACAGCTTTTGATGGTGCCATAGAAGTATGTAACTTGAAAAAAAGTTATTCAAATCTCTCTGCTACCTCTGTCTTGATTTTTAAAATGAGAACAAGACACTTCAATGAGAAAAAGATCCAAAAATAAACTAATCTCTGCAGATTGCTCCAGTTTTGTTTTTTTCTTAGAGTTGTAAACAGCTGTATGAACTAGATAGCAAGCTGATCTGAATGTGCTTTGTGCTTCCACTGCAGATCCTGGATTTTGGATTGGCAAGGCACACAGACAGTGAGATGACTGGCTATGTGGTTACAAGGTGGTACAGAGCCCCAGAGGTCATTCTTAACTGGATGCATTATACTCAGACAGGTCAGTGTCTCTTCTAAAGTATCTTGACAGAACTAAAGCATTCACTGGGTCAGGTGAGATATACACAAGGCTTTGTTTCTGAAATGAACAAGAAATTGGAGGTGAAAATGACAGTGTAATGATGCAACATTTCCTTGTAGATAAATTGCAGGTAATAATGTGGTGGTGAGTTTGGGGATTTTTTATATACGTTTTCTGAGAGTAACAGAAAGTGCCAAGGTTATTAGAAGAAAATTATTTAAATTATACAGACATGACAGTCTGGTCTCTCTTCTTGTGTTCCTATAAAGGTGGGCTGATATTAATTTGAACAGACAGGGAGAAATGGCAAATGGAGAGAGTTCAAATAACACTATGAAAGTACTGAAAATTTACTTCCTATGCCTGTTATTGGGAAACTCATTCTGCATTTTATAAGATTATCTCCAGTTTGCTCATTACAAAGTCTGGTAGTTTTACCTATGCTGTTCATCATACTTGGCAAGGCACACATTTATTTTATAGAAGGCTATAAAGGTAATTTTTATACTTACTTAAAATATGTTTTAAATTAAACTTTATGCATGTTTAAACAGACAGGTTAATGTGCCTCTTGGTCTTTTTTTCAGTTGACATCTGGTCTGTGGGCTGTATAATGGCTGAGATGATAACAGGGAGACCTCTGTTTAAGGGAAATGATCGTATCCTTCAGTGAATTTATGATACTGATGTAAGAAAATTATGAGAGGTTATTATGTGATACAGTAAGTCTGTTCAAAACAGATGAGTATAAATTGAAATTCATAGTAAAATGGCTTACAACTCTTTCATTAAATCATTATTTCATATCAGTACCACGTCTGGCAATTAAAACTTGTATTACTGATTTTTTTCAGTAGAGGTGATCTTTGAATCACATCCCAAATAATCAAGTAGAAGGCTCTGTGATAATAGAAAAGCCATTTTTTTCCTAGTGCATGTAATACATGTGTTGATTGTTTAGATACTCTTAATAGTTTTGGACTGATTTTTGTCCAAACAACACAGAACAAGTCTGATGATATTAGAAAATTTTGCAGATGATTCAATTATCTGTTCCTAAATTCTAGAATATTTTCTTTGCCTTTTCTAAGAGAAATGGAGAACTTTCATCTTTCATAAACCTTCTGTTCAGTCATTGAATTAATTTTTTTACATTATTCTCCAACAGCAAAGAAATGCATTACTTTTGCAGGATTATTACTTTCCTAATAGTGAAAGAATTTGTTCCTTATTTCTGGTATTCAGATCTGGACCAGCTCACAGAAATAATGAAAATAACAGGTACACCAACACAAGATTTTGTTCAAAAATTGCACAGTCAAGATGTGAGTATTCTGATTTGTCAGTTGGTTTTCCATGTCTTATTTTTCCTTTGAGCCATGCTCAGTTCTTAGGCTGAGGTAATACATATTGACTGCTGATATGGCCCCTGATGGGCCTTCTCTGCCTTGACATGGTTTGTGCACCCACAGTAGCTACTGGAAATGAGGGTGGAATGACAGAAAATTATCAGAACATTATTTAAATATTTCAGGATTCCAGTGTGTACCATATAAACAGCAGAGGTGATACATGGCAACTTTTATTGTAAAAATACTAAAAGCAGGGAGATATTCAGAAAACCCAGTTTTTTGCAAATGTCTCTTTCCTGTCCTTATGTTGATGTCCTTCTAGAATCCTGAGGCCCTTCTTATAAAGAGCCTGAATTTATTCATTAGTGGAACTGTTCAGTTTAAATGTAAAGGAATTACTGTATAAGGTTCACTTCTAGAGATTGCTGTAAACTCATGATGACATTCTTTCAAGTAATTCATACATATTTATTTGAATACATATACTAAATATGGAGCACTAATAATTAAAGCTTCTCATCATAATTTCTAAATCATGGTTTTAAAGTGATTAAAAAAGATTCCATTCAGGAAGAAGATGAATATCATCAGAAAAAATGCATTTGTACAACATGCTGTCAAAATATTTTTGAGAAAGGTATTAAGCATATAGTTAATGTTGTCTCATTACAAAGGGAGCAAAGATCTAATTTAATATCCATGTTTGCTTTAAGGCAAAAAATTATATCAAAAGCCTCCCAAAAGTCCAGAAGAAAGACTTTGCATCCATCTTGAAGTATGCGAATCCTTTGGGTAAGGCTGTTTGTGTGGATGTGTGCAGCTTGTTCTTGTGTTTGCATTGGAGGCAGCTGCATTATAATTCAGTCATGTGACAGGGGTTGTGGTGGTTCTTGGGCTATTCTGTCTCTTGCTTTCCATAATTCATCATTTTGATTGTGGAAACTGAAGTTTAAACCCTGCCAGGAATCAGTTGTTTCTTAGAAGCATTAAAAAAAAGTTAGTATGTTGTGTTTTGGGTTTCAGTCTAGTACCTGCTTATTGGTTTTACTTGAGCAGTTTTCTCAAGAGCCCTAGCATATCAAGTAAATGTAATAAAATTTTCTCTGTACTGTATTTGAACTACAATTCTGAGAGCCCAATCTGACCTGCAGTTGAAATACAAGAAAATGGAAAGCTGACATTTTAGTAATAGAATTAATACATCCTGAGAAACATCTGTGCATTCCTGAGAAACAGTGGCTTGGATTCCATAGATCTTAACAGCCAAAAGAGCCTATCAACTGTGCATAACTGTGACATGACCTGAGGCAGGCAGAGCTCTGAAATTACTCTCCTTAAGCATTATCGATTCCCCAATGATCTGGGACAACACTAACAAGCCAGTTTTATTAGAATATTAATTTGGATAATTGAATTTTCTTAATTTAAGTTAAAATTTTAGGTTCAGATATGATATGAATAAAGCTGATTAATAAACAGCTCTTACCCTTACTGCATGGTTAGCTGATGGGTAGCTATAGCAAGCTACACATTTCCATTTAGTTCTTAGGATGTCTTTTATCATTTCTGTGGCCATCTGGCTGCTTCAGGTCTGGAATAGTTTAAAGAGAATATGCAACATGGCAAGCAGACATTGAAGCATCCTGTTCCACACTTTTTGAGGTGAAGCATCACTTCCCATACTGCCTCTACTTCGTTTCAGCTGCTTCAAACCCAAGAACATCCTTTCAGTATTGGAAAAAAAAGGCTCCCAATATTACCAGTTAGATTGTGCCTGGGCCAGTCTGACCCTCGCTGCTGGGCCAAAGGCAGCAACTTCGGTGTATCACCGCAGAGATACCTTGGCTTGCTGGAGGTTGCAGCTGGGCACTGAACAAGTCCAGGCTTGTAAGGGACCCCGTTACCTCAGGAGGGATAGCTTCAGGCGATGGTGAAGAGAAAAAGGAGATGGATTCTGCTGGAGGGTTTAATGTCCAGAGGTTTATTCCATGGTTACAGAGGTCTGAACGTGAGGACCTGCTCCAACAGAACAAATAACCGCATGGTCTGATCACCTTTTTAAGCTCAGGGACAGGGGGAGGGGAGGTACAGGTGAGCCACCAACCAGGTGAGAGGGGCAGGGTCTCAGAGGAAGATGACACCCAGCCAGGCCAATGACCCCTGGGCCTGAGGGGCATCCTTTGAACTTGACCAACCACACGACGCCTTGCTGGAACGTTTAGCCTGATTGACAGGACTCACTCAGCATGGGGGCAAGGGGGAAGGGATAGACGTACAGGCACACCTGGGAAAGTGACCTGGAAGGTCAAAATGGGACATCACAGCACACCACAACATTTCAGGATAGAAAATCAGAAAATAAATTAATCATTCATCTTACCTGTTTACACTAGCCCACTTTGACAGTCTAGCAATGGAATGAATCCAGAATCCAGAGGAGGGGAACATGCAGAACTTTAATGGGTTGTTTTGGCTGAGGTCAAAACCACATAGGAGATAAAGTTAGCTCTGAGGTTCTGAGTATGGACAGCTGACCTATCTTAGTGACCTTCAGAGTGTACTTGGTCTGGGTTTGGTGACACAGAGTGCAGTTCTCACTCCCTGTTCACCTGTTCATTCAGGTGCTGTCAGGGGGTGATATCCCTTAGAACCACAGTGAGTGGCAGTGCTTGAAGACACCTGGGAAAGCCCAGGCTCAGTGGTCCTGGAGCCAGAAGCTGAGGAGTCATTAGCTGAGATGTTTTCTGTACTGCATACAGAAGCAAGGGAGCACCTCTGCATTGCATCAGGCTTTGTACACATCCCAGCTTGCTCACAACAGTCATGCAAGGAGGCCCCACTGGCTATAAATGGACCCACAGTGATCTGTTACTCCATGTAGTTATTTGAAATACCTCCAGGGCAGTATTACTGTGTACAAGTGGAATCAGGTGTGTGGGTTGATGCACTGTTGGTTTTCTGTGCAATAGCTGTAAACCTTTTGGAGAAGATGCTGGTGCTGGATGCAGAGAAGCGAGTCACGGCAGCTGAGGCTTTGCTGCATCCCTACTTTGAACCAATTCACGATCCTGAGGAAGAGATTGAAGCTGAGAAATACGACGACACATTTGATAACATGGATCTTCCATTAGATGAGTGGAAGCGTGAGTTTAATTTTGTGATGTTTTCAGAATTAGCCAGATTGAAAGGCCATGCAGAAATAAAAATGATCCCCCTTACAAATTAACTCCCCTGCTTTTGGTCATACAGGGTAAATAGACAGCATTAAGATAAATGCTACTGATAAGCCAGCGTTCCTCTTACCAAGTTCTTGTGGAAGGACCTCTAAAGGTTCCTTCTCTGCTTCCTAACAGAGGCTGTCCTCCATTTCCCTAATGTTTCTGTCCTCCCATCTTCTGGAACATAGAAAAGAAACCATTTCTGTAACTTGCCTTTCAGTGGATAGAGCAGGTGAAGAGATTTTGTGACTGTTGCCTCTACAGGACTGCAGTGGTTGCTGGCCTTAGAGTCTCTGAGGGAGAAAAAACATATCTGTGTCAGCAGAGATTTAAGTCTAATCTTGTTTTCATCTAAGGTCAAAGGTTTGTAGTTTGGCTTTTAAATCAGGACCTAACTTTAAAATCTAATGTGCTCAGTAGCTCTTGCTGAGGATATTGCCCACTATACTCAAAAGTCAGTGCTCACATTCCTTTGAAAGCACCTATACCATTTCAGTACTGGGCTACTTTTTTAAATCTGAAATGGTGAAAAAGTCATCCTTGATTCCCTTAGGTTTTGTACTCTTCCTCTCTTTTTGCCTGAAGAGGTCTCTCTCTTCCTGAGCTAGATCAGAGCCCAGCCATGCTGGGGTTGTACCTTGCTCATTCATGTTTGTGCAGCTCCTTTTCTGATTAGACCGCAGCAATGCTATGTCTGTTCTGTTGTTTTGCAGGCATTACATATAAAGAGATACTGAACTTCAAGCCACCACAGACATTGGACTCAAAGGAGACAGCAGTGTAATGGCTCAGTATTTTCAGAACTCTGAAGGCAGAAAAGTTGTAAATGTTTGTGACATTTCAGGTGTATAAAACTCCTTATAAATACGTAATCTGTTTCATCTGCACTGTAACAATGTCCTTTACTCTGCATGTGGAAGTTGGTGCCTTTGGGCGTAGCATTTCAAAAATAGCCAGAAACTTATTTCTGCCTACAAACTTCTTCCTTCTGCACAGAAGGACTCAGACTGCAATAACCTGCTGCCATCCTCAAAAGAGCAGGATTAATTCTTCAACTCAGAGATCTGAAGAGTGCAAGTTACCACCCCAGGCAAGCTGAGAACACAGTATGTCTGATGTGCTGTGACTGATCTCCAAGGCCACTGAACTGTCTTGAATGCAAAGGGTATTCATGTGACTTCCTGTGGGATATTCCACTTTGCTGAGATGTCTGGGAAGGCTAATCATCTCCTGTTACCTCAGGGACTGCAGTGGGTAGCAGAGTGAGTGAGTGCCTGCATCCCCTGTCCTCTGTGAGTAGAAGAGAACCTCAGAATTGTTGATGTCCTAGATTTTTTTCAAAGTAACCAGCATAGCAGGACAAGATTTCATAAACTTGCTAGGTGAACAGTCACTGTATATATAATCACTGTATAATATTTTCCCTAAATACAGTGCATTTTCTTTGTATAGTAGAATAGGGATCAAGGATTTACAGGGAGAAATTCTTCAGATTTTCTAAAATTTTGTAAGCTCTTCAACATCTTAGTATTGAAATTATCTCAGACAATCAGCAGTGCTGATTTTAAAAATAAAGCTACATGTGGGTCACTTTGTAGGAAATGAAATGAGGACCAAAATGATAGACTTCCTCTTCATCAGGAATACCTGCAGCAACGTGGCTTTTTTTACAGTGTACAAAGCTGTTACCAAGTGAAGAATAATACTGATTTTTTACTGATTTCAACTCATCTTACTTGGAAAAACATTCAGACCTTTTGTGGAGAGGTACCTTAGCAGAAGGAGTCAGCTTCCTGATGGGATATATTGGTTAGGTGCTTTCTGAGTTCCTCTCACTGTCCTGTTACTTGTTTTCCTAGGTGCTTTGTTCATAAGGGTCTCTGAGAGGTGGGAAAAAGAGCTGGCAAACCTTTGTGGAGAATTTCTGTGTGAAATTGCTTATCTTTCTTAAAGGTAGTATCTTCACAGTTGACTGTTTGGATATTCCCAATGTAATAACACCATGGTGTGTTACTACTGAGTGAAATGAATGTGAAAGAATACATTTGATCCTAGCAGGTAGTAACTGGAAAAAAGAAGAAATTACTTGGTTTTTTTTTTTTTTTTTTTTGCTGTAATATCCAATATAAACCATAAGTTTAATAAAGGCACAGTTACTCTGTTTCTTTCAATGAATGTTTGAATTAAACACCTGTAAATATTAGCATTTGTTTAAAAATTGTTTGTGATGAGAGTTGATTAGCTGAGGTGGACACCTAGAGAGACTAAATAGTAAGAGAGACCTTAAATTCATGTATTTGACAAGTCATTAAAAATGACAGTTTCAGGAATTCATGAAAAAAAAAAGCAGAGAATGTATATTGAATCAAAATATTTTTCCAAACTACAGCTTTCTCACAGAGAAAGGCATACTTAAGAGTCATACCCCATTTTGCACTATGGACTTTTTTCTTGGTCTACACTTCTGTGTTAAATAGGAACTTTATCTTTTACAGAATAGATATTGTCTCTTAGAATCATGTTCTTTGGTCTTCTTAAAAGTCGTGGGAGAAAAGTGCCTCTTGGAATTAGTGGTGTTGATAGACTGAGTCAATGGGAAATGAAAAATGTCAAACACTTAATTGAAAATGCTGCCTCTATATTTTAAATGGAATTCAACACCCTAAATTTTAGCAAATACCTAAAGTCTGGAGATAATGCAGATGGCTCACATGTTAGTCAGACTAGGAGGGAGCATTTTGTTAATTGAAAAACTGCTTTGCATTTTCTTCCCTAAAGGCTAACGCTTCAGTGGGCATTTCCACAAAGTCAAGCACTAAAATCTTCCACTGGCTGTGGCAAACTTTTACCTCTCTTAATTTTAACTTAGCTTTGGAGAAGCAGCCAGCACACATGAGAAAGACATAAAAAGATAGTGTTAGCTTTTCTTGGTAGTGAAGAAATACAAGGTCTTCTTATCTGAAGACCTTGATGCATGTCAGCAAAAACAGACCTACTGCTGTGCCATCAGCAAATGGCAAAGCCAACATCAGGTTGGTCAGGAAGTTTCTGTGAAGACATTGAATTGTGCAGAAATGGCTCCAAGGGCCATCTCTCCAGTAGAGATCATTGAAAGAACTGTGAGGTGAAAGCAGAAATACTTTGCAGCAGAAGCAGCTGCTACTCCAGAGGGAGAGACAACAGTTCCTAAGTTTTTATTTGCTATTCCTACTGGTGCTAAGCAACTCAGGTATAAGAACCCAATTTCTGTTTGCCTTAAAAGAGAAATGTAAATACATTCTGCATGTACATGAAATGTGTTGTGACAAATAAAGGTTGTGAGTTTGTTTTTTACACAATAATGGTCTTATTTTCCTCATATGTATTCTCAGATGTATAATCAGTACTGAAAATATTACTTTCAGTAAAGGGATCTGCATGAAACTAGTATTGTAGGTACATTTCATGTAATAATAGCTGCTGATACAGGTTCTTTTGGAAGCTAGTCAGACCACAGATGCTAATCTTTCTCCCATTTTCTGAACCCAGAGTTGCCACAGAGCTGATCTGACTGTACTACTGCCACCATATTATTTCTTAACAGTTTCTTGGATTTTACCAGACATCTCTGCTTTGTTCTGAAGGACAGGATTTTAGTTCTTAAATACAATTGCATTTCTCAGTCTGATTTTAAAAGCCAAAGTCAGACTGATGGTCATCAAGCATATATATCTTTGAGTTGGACAGGATAGTTTGAGTTAACCAAGTTCCAGTAGGATGTATGGGGCTCACATGCTTTCTGACTATTTTAGAACAAGATTGTCTCTTTAAGTATTAGTTTTTGTTGCATTGAAGACTCACCAAATGTTGATTTTTGATAATGTTTTCTTGTGGGCCAGATGTTATCCAAGCTTCCTTTTTTTTTTTTTATTTTTTTTAAGTAGAATATCACTGAGGTGCATGCTAATGTGTCCTGCAAAATGTGCTCAGAAGATGCACTTTGTTCTTGATTGGGAATTACTGAGCATATGAGATGGGTGGGATTCTTTGAGTTTCCTACTTTCTGATCTGCTGTTCAGAAGTGAATACCAGATGCTTCTGGTCTGTTAACAGCTAAAGTTCTCAAAGAATGAAGCACCTGTTAGATGCTGTCATTCACTGGATCTTGGTATAAAATAGCCATGTATTTTGATGGTGCCTGCAGGGACCACAGAAAAGAATAGGGGCTCAAAACACCTGCTGTCTCTGCTGATTAATTCTCCATCTCCTACATACACTGGTGGCAACTGGTTGTATAAGCCAAACAATACCAGAAGCAGTTTAATGCACAGCAGCATTTAAAATCTCCTCCTAAGTCTTCATAAGAATTCAGAGCCTGAGTTGGAGAAAGATCAAGGGAGGAGGACTTCCATCATACAGACACTCTTTGAAACTTCTGGAGTACCACTTAATGAGCAGCTCTTGTGCACAGATCATTTGTAGCCTGTGGAGCAGAAATGTCTGAAAACTGTATTTTCATCTAGCAGCCATCTGCAGCTCTGAGGCATGGGACTGATGTATGCTTTTTAGCTACCAGGAACAGCATCCCACTAGGAGGTGAGTGGGGACAAGGAAGGTGTTTTAATGATTCATCATTTTTGTCTGCTGCTGTTTTACTCTGTGATGGGAGCTCCTTTATGCTTACCCTTGTTACTTTTCTTACCAGGAGTTTTCTACTTTGTGGTCTGCTTCATGAGGAAGCAATGAGGTGTATTTCCCAGCAAAGTTAGAGTGATCCAGGCATGCAGCTCTTACACCTTTCATTGAAGCATTTTGAATATGCTTTTACCTTTGAGAAGCAAAACAGACTGCCAGTGAAACAAATGAAAGGCAAGGAATGGAATTGCTCAGGTCCTTTTTGAGAATGTTCTTGGTTTACCACACAATGTCCTGGGAGCACATGCTCCTGGGGAGCAGGTAAAGTCTCTTGCCGTGTTTGCATGGTGAGGTTCCTGTCAAAGTGATACTTTTGATACCAACCCCTAATCCACTTCAGTCTGATCCTAATGGGAAATTCACTATTATTATAGCATTGTGATAGCACAGCTGAAAACAGCAAAATTGTACCGCCTGGAAAAGCATTGCCATTTAGTCCACAGGAGCCTGGGCCATGGCAGGTTTTTTTAGGCATTTTTAAAATCCCATTTATACATGATGGTTCCTGCTGACAAGTAGTACAACTTTGGCACGTGTCCAGCTATTTTGCTGTTCCTGTGTAACCCCTTACATTTTTGGTTTGAGCCAAGTTTTTTTTCATGAAATGGTAGTGCTCTACTATAAGGAGAAAAAAATACAGCCACGAAATGTAATCAGAAAAACGTTCACTCAGGTTTTTTCTAAAGCCATAGATCCAGCAAAGTGCTGCAGGCATGGTTCATTTACTAGCACTGACATGGCCACAGAGCCAGCAGTGCCTGGAAAATTGTGCTCAGCCCAACTGATGGGTGCATATGGCTGTCATCTCTTGTCTGTTGTTCTCCAGCCATGAGAGAGTAACAATGCAGCCTTTGTGAGGGGCTTGTTTGGGAAGCCTGATGGTGAGCTCTGCTATGAGGGTTATGAGAGTGTCGGCAGGAGGTCACGAAGCTTGGGCTGCTGAGACTGGGGGCCAGCTCAGAGCCACTGCAGTCAAGGGTGGCTCCATCCCCACAGTGACCCTGGGGGAGGCTCCCAGGCACTGTGGGGGCAAACCCTTCCAGCACAGGCTCCCGCCTTGGCCCTGCCTGAGCTGCAGCTCTCCCTGCCCTGCAGCCGTGTCCCTGCCGTGGGTCCCACCAAACCACCTCCACTCGCTGGCTGATGGCCCGGTCTGGCCTGTCCCCATCCCCAGGGAGGTGCCCCACACCCAGGGCTGGGGCTGTCTCCAGGTTCCCCCTGCCATCTGACCTAGATATAGCGGTTTTCATCAAATTAGAGTCAAGTTGAAAAGATTTGTTGGCAGTGCTCCATGATAAATGGAATGATTACATATTTCTGTAATGTTGGCAAACGACTCTAAGTTGCTGTGAGTCTCCATTTCGACTAAGTATCATGACAACATCATTAATGAGGTTTTTCATACATGATGCATTAGTGCAAAAGGTAATTATTATGAAAGAAAATTTCTGCAAGAGAGCACAGATTTCCTTTAAAGAAAGAAAATACAATGCAGGAAGAGTTTTTTGAAGGCATTACTAATATTGTAAATAAACAATCAGACTCATCAGAAAAGTAAAACCACAGCAGTGAGAATATTGTGAACACTGAGGTCAAGTCCTGCCTGCTGGCAGAGTGGGAGGGCTAGGTCACCAGGCACACATATAAACTCTAGGTCTCATGTCACCTTACAGACTTCAAGCATGACTCCCCATATGGCTTTCCAGCACTCTGGTAGTGCACTCTTTGCATTCAGATTGCTGAATTTTCCAGAACAGATGTGAAACTATGGCCGTACATTTGGAGACTCAATGAAATGAGTGTGATTCTTTTAATGAACAGCTCACTATAACTATAATTACTTTTTCTATTCAGTATGGCCATTGCAAGTCTTTAAAACAGAACATTAACTATGTTCCCTTAGGTTTCTCAATGGATTTTATGGCCTCTTATGCTTTATGGCTAGATTAGTGGTTTTGATCACCTGGATTTGATATGATTAATGTTATGAACTTGCTGTGTGTCTTCCAGGTTTTGAATTGCTTTCCTTAACTAGTGTTTGGTATCATTAGAGTAATTTGAGACGTAAATTATTTATATACAGAGAAAATTCCCTTTATGCTGTAACCTCAGATCTTAGCAGTGGGGTAAGCCTGACTTGCCATGAGAAAATGCTCAGGGAAGGCTGAGGAGCTGAGCTGAGCAAGCAGAGAGCATTGCTGTGTCCCACACACTGGCTTGCCTTAATGTATCAAATTCATACCAGTGGATGCCTGAGGGCTCTTTAGGGTTAATAAAATCTTCTCTAATATGGTGCTGTGACATCATCAGCTGGTTCATACATCCATTGTGATCAGCTAGGATTTTTGAAGAAGACTAAATCTCTCTCTTCTTGTCAGACCTTAGTAAACATGGGCATGATTGTAGGGCTTCTTGTGAAGCAGGCCTACAACAAATGGTCCTTTTCTCAGAAAAGAGAAAAATGAAAACTTGGAAGTTGGCAGAACTTGAAGCACTAATTCCCCTCATTTTTCTGTGTTAGTTTTATCTACTCAAGCAGTATTCCAACCAAGAAAACCAAGTGCAGCTAATCCTTAAAGAAAGAAGTAACCAAGTGAATGTCCTCACACATGTGGCCATGGACCCAAGCTGGCTTCTCCCACTGGAGTGTTGGGACAGAATTGCTGTGTAAGGACTTCTGTAAGCTCAGGGACACAAGATGTTTGTTCCCTTTAAAGACTGGCATATACATCTGCAGCATCCCTTACTGAAGCCAAGATATGAGGATGAGATTGCTTTATTGAGCCAACCCTATGGCAGGGAAAGTACCTCCCATACTGAATGCTTTTTCAACATCATGGACCGAAACCAAACATTTTATAGAATGTTGTGAAAGATAATTCACCAAAAAGAGTGAGTGGTCTGTGTATGCTGGCCACCTTGGTCAGTTTTGCTCACATAAAGGTCTGCCATAAGACACTGACATCAATAGGGTGTATTCTAACACTCAGCATAAGCAAAACAGGCAGAACATTGCCTTCCATGGTATAGCCATGGATTGTGGAAACTGTCTTTGCCTTCCTTAGGTACAGAACCTGTCTGTCAGTAACTCCAGTACCTCTGTTTCTTTTTGCTAGTATATCAGGGAGAAAAATACTACTCAGCATGAAGAGAAACACAAAGCATTTTCCGCGGATGTTTCTAAAAGTAGTTTTCTCTCTTACCAAACAATTCAAAGGTCTCCTGTCCCAATACATTTATCATTAGCAATGCTGTAGTAGAGATGTAGATGTAACAAAGCTTATGGGGAGTGGCAATAGTTTTTATCACTTTTATCAGACAGATATAAGAGCAAAGGAAGAGAGCTGGGGACGCTGTCTGGCAAACATGTACCTTTTATGGTGGGAAACCAGAGCTGCAATGACAAATCCTTTTTCTCTGGATGCTCCAGTCTAATTTCAAAATACCTTCCCCTCTAAACTATTTGCTCCTCTATGGTTTCCATAATGAAAGGAGCCTCCTGTGGAGACAGTTATCAATCTTTGATCACTGCAACCAGCATGAAACCCTTAATGCTATTTAGAGAATGAAAATGGATCCTAAGACCAAAAAAACCATCAGCCTCTCCTGTCTAACTGTAAATTTAATTGTTCTCTGGTTGTGCCTCCCTAAGCTTCATATACTAATTAGAAGTAAACCATAGTTTTAGAGATCATTTAGGTACTGTTTGATTTTGAGCTATTTCTAAATGATTGCTCTACACTTTTTCTTATTTACTCAGCTCTTCTTGTTGTGTAGCTATTTAGGATGGATTCACCCATTTCCCTTCCCAGTAGCTCCACTGGAAGGAAATGTTTGCCCTGGAATGAAGGGCTGTGAAGACCAAGTGACATAACATTCCACAGGCAGGCCCCGCAGTCTGCTCCCAGATTAGCAAATGGGTGCTGAAGTCTGGGCCCTCTAATCCTGGCCTGCTGGCTCAGGGGCTCTGCCCAGGTATTGAAATCCAAATAGAGTTTAATCATGAGGGTGGAGACTCCTTTATCAGGGAATTTCTCTTCGAGATAGGGTAATAGAAACCAAATGTCTTTGATGTCAACAGAGGCAACGTGTGCAACATAAGCCAGCACAGAGAGAAGGAAGGAGTCTGCCATCTGCCACAAGGCTCAGAGAAAGAGAAGATATTTTTTCTTCCCTATCTTTTTGTATAGCATATTGCATCTATGCTTTCTCTTTAATGGCTGATTTGTGGTTTGTTTGGTTTTTGGTTTTGGGGTTCTTTCAAATTGAGTTCTCCCCCTTTGCAGAGAATTTAAAGCCTTTCATGAATACCATTGAGACTGTCTCACAAAGCAGAGAGGAGGGGACGAAGTGATTGATTCTGTAACTCTCAGGCTTGCTGTGGGAATGGTTGTGGCAATATAAATTGTCTTTATAGGAACAATTGCTGAGGTTTTACAGATTTTGCAGGCCCAGCATCAGTGTTTCAGGAAAGCACTATGCATTCACCATTAAAGTGCATATAAAAAGATTCAATAAGAATACAAGATGCAGAATCTACTTACTTTTACAAAACTGTTCTACATGTCTTCTCAGACAGAAAAAAAGACTTAAACAGTTTTTACAGAGATACCATCCGTGCATGATAACAGAGAGAAAAATCATAAAGGTTCAAATGAAAAAGTAGTGTCTGTGAAGCCATTATCACATTTGAAATCTAGACCTGCCCATGATGATCCACCTAATGCCTGGCATGACCTGCCAGTTGTCTGCCACAGTGCTGCCCTCCTGCTGTCTCTCGAATTCTTCATTCCTCACACAGAGGTGTGATTTGGCTAAGCATTTGTAGTCAAAGCAGGTTACATATAAGGCCAGTTGCTTCATTCATTGAACCTTGGAAAATGTTTTGAGTTCCTTGATATATGAGGAATACTGAAAAAAGTAGATTAGTGGCAGCTGCAATAGCAACTGTGTCTTTTGTCAGGATAGGAAGGTGCCTTAAAGGCTTCATAAGGCTCCCTTTTGAGGTCATCCTTGTCCAAAAGGTATGGGTAAGGTAACATCTAAAATAGGGAGAGTGAAAAAAAATTATTCACACTGTCAGTGAGTACTCCTTTTCCTTGGAGCACATAGTTCATGGTGCAGAACAGAAAAGAACTATTCCCATAAAATATTTGTATAGCTGTCAGGTAAAACTTATATACCTGACATGGTATATACATAGGTATGTCCACCCTATGAATGGACATACTGATTTGTGAAGCAGTTACTCCTGTAATTTGTAATTGACACAGTTAAAAATATATTTTCTCAGAATCCCAATCTTTGAATATTGTCTATACACACATTAGAGTTCAGGACACACCTATTTGTTTTGAATAGAGTTTAGTACACACCTCTGTACTTGAATTAAAAAATTTGCAAGTGTTTTCAGTTAGAAAGCCCAAAATAATAAATCTCTTTCCAAAACTATACTAACATAGAAACCTAAAGCTAAGATTTATCAAGAAAATATATTTTCTTTTTGAAATTTTAAAATTCCATTTTACGCTCTTAAAAAACAATATGAATCCTGGTTTGGACAGAAATTTGTAAAAAAAAAAAAAAACCCAACAACAACAACAAAAAAAAAACCTGCTAGGATTCTAATGATCAGAAGCTCAAATTCATGTCCAGGATGTTACTTTGACTATTTCTTGGTAAGTTTTTGGTTTCTCCAAGAACATTTGCAACAGGAACATTTGCTTTGATTATTTAAATTTAAATACTTATTCAGGGTCTGGAATGAGATTACATTGTACCATCAAGGTGTGCCAGACACTGGATATGAGGAAATATGTCTTGGTGGAAAGAGTTATCAAGTGTTGCAACAGGCTGCCCAGGGAAGTGGTTGGGTCATGTTCCCTGGGAGCACTCAAAAGACGTGTAGATGTGACATTTAGGGATGTGGTGTAGTGGGACTTTGAAGTTGTAGGTTTATGGATGGACTTGGTGGTCTTAAAGGTCCTTTCCAACCTAAATGACTTTGTGAATCTATGAATAATTTTATTAATCTACATTATTCAAGAAAAAATTGTGCAAATGCCAATGGGAATCTTGCATAAAGAAGACTTGGCCATTATACCTGATTCAGGTATTTGAAGCACATCTGTGTATTTGTGAAACGTTACAGAAATTATTTAAATGTTGCTTATTCAACAAAGTATTTAGGCTGAAGTTTTCCTTTTAAACGGGAGCTTCAGGTCTGCAGCTTCCCATGGTGTGAAAGTGCATCGTGGCCTGCCGTGTGTTGAGAAGAGGTCAGATGCCAAGAGCATTTCCTGCGGGTGCCTGGGATACACACAAGTGAAATGCGAAATGCTGCCAGGCGACTTGAAAGGGATGGGCTCCAGGCGTGCTGGAGTCAGCAGAGCACTCTCCTGGGGCTTGGCTTGTTTAACTGATAGAGCTATCTCCAGTGGCAGCCAGAAGCCAGACGCGATTTTCAAGACTTAATGTGGTTTTGTCTTATCTTGATGATCACTGATTGGCTACAGACCGCAGACAAAGAAAGGATCGGGGAGGGGGAATGGACAAGGTGACGGGGTTTACTTTCTCAATGGACTACACATAGTTGGGACGTAATGTTTACTTGGAGCTGCTCCCCTTCCTCCCTAGGAAAGAGTGTGAGTCTACTTGTATTCCCTTATGTTCACAGAGGTTAGAAACAATTCAATAAGCTCTGTGTTTAACTTCACTTTTTATTTGATTTGGAGCTGTTTGTGACAGACAGTACATGACAGGGTACTCAGCTATGATAGAAATTTGATAGAGGGAGAACCAGCATCAGCCCAGTTGCCAAAAGACTGCAAAAGCTGCTTAAGTCTAAAAGAAAAGAGGAGCTTTTCTGTGCCTGAAATACATAATACTCCATTTGTCAAATAGTCCTTCTTTCACAAAATTAAATCAGAGCAAAACAAAATTGAAATCCAGTAAAACTGTCTCAAGAATAAAAAGAAAGATATTAGCCAATGCAGCAAACCAATACCAAGGAATAAAAGTACCCTAACACATTGAATTTTTTTACCTGGGGGAGAACAGAGAAGAATGGCTATTACTGCTGGCTGGAGGGGGAAGGTGCTCATCTGGTACACGATCAATAGAGTAAAACCCTAAATTCAGACAGACTGTATTTTGCTCCCACCTGAAAGCTATTATTTGGAATTTGCTTACCCCTGGAGCAAAACCAATATTATTGCCATGGTTTTTATGGCTGAAAAACAAAAATTCACTTTCTTAACAACTGTGCCAGCATTTCTTTCCTATTTTCAGCCACCTTGAAAGCAAACAGCTTCACACAGCATTTAACCAATGTGGTGTTCACCACAAGGCCCTGATGTGCAGCACCCAGGACATGGCCTAAATGCAATTTTGTGAATGTGCCTCTAGTAAGTCAGTGCTGGATTTCAGTTCTTCCTCTAACATCACCTCACACAAATTGTCCTGCTCTGCATTGACAAAACATTGCTGGGCAGGACGCAGGACCTCCAGAAGCTGAATGGGTTGATGAACATGGTGATGTCAAAGCTCAGATTTGTATGCCTGAGTTAGCTCCTAGCTGGTTAGAAGTCACCTCATCTTCCTGTGTCCTTCTTTTGGCTGACTGATTTGGCCTACTTAGGAAATGCTACTTACCCAGTTTTTGTGTAGTATTCAACACCCTTGTGCTCTGAGTGATACTCCTGGGATCTGGGTGGGTATTTACATGCCCTCTCCCCACTCTTGTAGCATCTGAACACTTCATATTTGAACGTGTTTAACTCCAGCATCCCCCCATCGTTGTTAACCAGGACAATCTGTGTGCAGGAGGACAGTGCAGCAGGGTTAAAGCGTCCAGAAGAAATGTGGCAGAGTCAGAAACTAAGTTTGGGTCACCCAAAGCAGGGAATTTCACTATTAAAACAAACTTTCAGTTAATCAACTGACAGTAGAAAGGACAGTGCTGAGCATGCCAAAGCAGTCAGCCTGTAACAATTTCCACTACAGATTTATAAGGAAATATATTTCTGTCCTTTAAAAATTGAACCAATGGTAAAGCTATTGTGACAAATAAATTAATGAGGCCTTTTCAAAGGCATTCAAAGGCATCCATGACTCTGTCTCTGCTGTTTCACAGATACCACATGTGGCCTAATTATTTTTTTAATAAAGCAAAGGAAATGTTATGAAGTAAATCCTGCACTGCAGATTAATGATGTTGGTTGAGCAAAGCTTTCATCAGAACAAGGACCACCTCTCCCCTGCTTTCTTACATGGTTACAAGCTTTGATCTTTGTCTGGGAGCCTTGCATCTCTGCAATTGACTCCAGTTAAAAATGACTCCAGCCAAATATTGCAACAAATGTTTAGATTAAAACCAAAAATCCCTACATCTGCAAATTTGCTCTCAACCCCCTGCTTTCTTTGAAGAAAATTTCAATCCTGTTTCTTACTGGGCTCTGATGGGTGGCTCCTGGTTAATCTCTGTCTGTCTCCCTGGTAACAGTCAAAGGAGAGGGCTCAGAGGTGGGCAGGCAGGGAGCCTCCAGCCACTGCTCCTCTTATCAGGGTCCATCAGCAGGTGTCCCTTGCTCATATCCAGGAACAATAAATGCAGCCTGTCTGTGGCTAAGGGAAACACCACACGGCTTTCCTCAGAAGTCTCAGAGAGCAGTAGCTGCGCTCCAGATTTTGAGATCTCTAACTCTATGCAGGCACTGCAATTGCCATGATAATATTTTTTTTTCACCTTAGTCAGTCTTTGTTCAAACACCTTCTACAGACATATATCACTCCAAAAAGAAATGCTGAGCCACAAGTTTTTGTGCAATCCGAAGGTTTAGATAGTGTGGCAACAGTAAAACAGTTTACTGTGTTCACAAAATCAATCTGTGTGTATATTTGCTTGGTGTTTTTTCCCCATGAAATGAGCAACTGTTTGCAAAAAAAAAAAAAAAAAGAATTTATGGCACAGCAACATGGGTGCTGCAGGTCATGCTTCTGCCAACATCTGCTGACCTGTAGCACTCTCCAAGCAATGGTAATCTACTCTGCATGCTCACTTTTAATAACTGTTCTGCAAGACTCCGGCTAGAATTAAAATTATAAAGGCTTCCTGTCAAACCAAGTTCAAAGGTAACATCTGCTCATGAAGAACATGAAAATAATTGAGCCTGAGCTGAAGCACTGTCCCTTACTTAAAAGTGACCCAGGAGTGAAAAGGATCTTAAATTGGTAAATTTCTTAATAAGTTATGTCACTGAAAATAGCACAGGGTAAGAAATTTGACCCACTTGAACCAAGTCGCTTCCAGAAGAGAATCAGAAGCTCCCCATAAATCGTTCCTGACAGAAGATGGCTATCCAAAATTACTGAATTATGGATAATAATCTTGCTTCAGAACCACCCTTGGACCCAGTGCAGTCATGGGCATCCAGCAAAAGCATTTAGGCGCGTTTTTCTCTTGAAACTGGTGGCAATTGTTCAACCCTTGAGTCTACCAAAAGTCAGCTCTCCAAAAGAAAAGCATCAAAAGATAGTTGGATGCCTTTAAGAGACTAAAAGATACTTTAAAGCACAGCTCCACAGTGCCTCATAAATGACCTCCTCCCTGGGAAGCCTGGCAGGAAACAATGCTGGGTCAGGTTTTAAGATGAATCAGGCTTTCTTGTAGGTTGTGAAAAAAACACAGAGAAAAACATCCAAATAATTGAGAGACCAAATACTCTTTCTTACTTTATGTTTTATACAATTTAGAAATCTGCATGTAATACCATGCTCCACATGCTTCTTTCATCAGGGATCTTGCCACCTACTTTCAGATAGCAATCAGATGAGAGCAGTATTACAGAAGATTATCACTGGAGACAGAGACGAATTTGATTAATTTAATAAAATTACTAGACAAAGGGTTGTGCAGTTGGCTCAGCCTGGACCTGCCTCTCCTTGGGTTAAACAACTGTGAAGTCATTTCACTGCAAAATGGTAGCAAGAGGAGCTGTGTGAAGCTGTGCCTTGCAGATGAACCTGCACAGATTTAGCAAGGATGGGACTCTTGCTGCAGGCTCTGACTGCCTAAGAAATACATGGAGCACCTGTCAAAGGGAAGCTATCACCAGGCCTGAGTCAGCCTGGTTAGGTATTCAGTTCTCTGCCTTGAGGTGAGGTAAGGGATACAGAGAAGCCGCATTTGCTGGGAAAAAAACACCATTTGGGAACAAAGCATGAGAAGAAAAACTGACAGTTGTTTTAAATACATTTGGCACTTGGTGCCATGGTTGGTTGAGGTGTCAGAGAACAGGTTGGATTTGATGATCTTGAAGGTCTCTTCCAACCTTGTGATTCTGTGATTCTGTGATTTTTAGTTCCTGGGACCTTGCATGCTGTCATTTTTTTCTACTTATTTAAACAGATACTGTAATTTTACTAGTAGTTCAGAATAAAGAAGGCAGCCAAGGAGGAATCAGTAGGGGGTTGTCTTTGGTTTCAAAGATTCTAGGATTAGTAACCTCACCTTTAAGTATAAACATGTAAATTATGTGTGATGCATTGTCTAACTGTGCTACATCTCAGTATAAGTATAAAAAGCTATAGTTTCTGAAGAAGTGCATTTCAATCAAGCCTCAGTAATACTAGATGACACACCATTATGAACGTACTTATTTTAGCCTCATATCCAAGACAAATATTTTACAGTAGATCCAACTACAACTTATTAATACCTAAACATTTCTGCTAATAAATCATGTAACCAGGTGTGAAAATAAAAATTAATGCCCATAACTAACTGGAAAAAAGGTATTTTCATCAAATAAAAAAATCTCCACAAAATGCTTTGTTTAGATCTTCAGCTTTTTAAATTCATAAACTGACTTTTTTTTCTGTTCATAATAGGTAAGCTATGCATTACTCAGATCCTTTTTCATCTTAATTAGTTCCCAACTTCTCTATAGCAAAGAGCTGTACTAACAGTGATAACACCATTTTTTGGTGCTATGAACAGAAGAAGTACACATCTGGTATAATTTGCTTTCATACACTTTAATATAATTATAATTATAATTTATTAATAAATAGTTGAAATGCTGCATTATTTGAGCATTTTTAAATGTAGACAGCTTCATTCAAAATAATAAAAATGTGTAATTGCTTTTTTTCCTGATTAAATACTGATACTCACAACAGTGCTACAAATTCAATTCTGTATTTTCAGGTGTCTATTAAAATTAATAGCAGTCAAGGCCTTTAGCATGTCTGAGAATAGGAATCCAAATTTCCAGTCAAAATACTCACTTAATGGCAGATGTCTGTCTCTTTTACAGTGCTTGACAAAAGAAAGTGCCTCTTCTACATTGTAAAACTGTGGAAGAGACATGGGCCATTAGCACAAGCAAAACATTTTCACTTGATAAGTCAATCTGGGCTGTTTTTTTCTGTCATGTCAGCAGTGTCTGAAAACAAAGGAGACACAGAAGCCCCAGGAGACAGCATGTCTGCCCAACCCTTTTTCTGAGGGATCTCTTAATTTGTTTTTGAAAGCACAGAGAACCTTCCAGGTGTCAAAGTTTAATATGCTACCTAGCATGCTGCAGCCACTGACACCGTGGGACGTGAGAAAGGCTCTTCCAAATCAGTGTCCTTGGGGAACATACATCTATACTTTTTCTCCACCTCCCTGGCTGTCACAACAATCCCTTGATTAGGCAATAAGACCCGGTCTTGTCTCGAGTGATTTGATAAGCTGTTGATAACCAAGAGTTCATTAAGCTCTTGGGATATATAAGCCACAAGGTTTTCGGCATGCCTCTGCACTTGAGTGGTTTGACAGCTCCCTGCTCAGCAGTCCAGGAGTCACTGGAAGATGTTATTGACTGCAGAAATTCTTGTTTTTGCCGTGAATGGTTTCCTAAGGGTGGCAACAGCCTTGGACATTGGATTATCCACGAAATGCGTCATGATACCCAAGGAGATGGGCATGTGCCACAAGATTGGATACTCTGAAATGAGACTTCCCAACCTGATGGGACACACAAGCATGGCAGAGGTTATCCAAAAATCCAGCACCTGGCAGCACCTTGTAAACACAGACTGTCACCCTCATGTGGGGACGTTCCTGTGCTCCCTGTTTGCACCCATCTGTTTAGATACGTAAGTATCACAGCACAGTACAAAACTCCAGCCTTTATTTGCCAGAACAGGAATGAAATCAAATGAATGTTTATCATAATCTAAAGGTGATCTCTACTTTTTCTGAAATAATTTTTGTTATTCTGAAGTAATTTCTGAAGTAAATTTCTGCTAGCTTTTTTGTATTCATCAAGTATGAAAAAAACGTACTGAAAACTTGTTCCACTTCAATTTTAGTTTGCCTTGGGAACATGAACAGTGTTGTCAAAGGATATGATGTTTTATTTTGTTACAGCTGAACTTTATTCTTATTCATTTAGGGTTGAAGCACCTACAGCTAATAGAATCAGGCTCATACTGAAGCTTTTATCAGGTTGTCATAAATGTATTTTTAAAATAATAACTAAATATTGTAAGCTCAGTCCATACAGAGACTGCTTGCATAATTTGCACAGCTGCTGCTTCTGGAATGATATTATTATTGAAGGATGTTGAATGTCAGCAAGGATGCTGTACTTTGCCCAGGCATCGCTGTTGCAATAGTTGGTGTTACCCCTGAGCTGCCTGAGCCCGGTGTTGCTCGCACACAGGTTCATCCAGCCCTGCAGGAGCATGTGTGCCTCTGTCCGTGCCAGCTGTGCCCCCGTGCTGCTGTGCCAGGGGCAGCCCTGGCCGGCCAGCCTGGACTGCGACCGCTTCCCTGGCGACGAGGACACGTGCCTGGCACCGCTCTCCAAGGACTACAAACACCTGCACAAAGGTAGCTCGGGATGTGAGGGGAGGGTGGCCATGCCCCGTGTTCCTGGGAATCAGGGAGACCCCAGGGACACTGTCATGCAGCCAGGTGTGGCTGTCCTGCTCCAGTGTCCGTGTGGAGGGGCAGGGTGCCAGCACTGTGAGCTGCAGCAAGCCCAGGGCTGGGGTCAGCCGTGCCTCCACCACCTGCAGCACCACCCTGCCCAGCTCTGGGCACTGCCACACACACAGCACACCGTGCTGGAATTGCTCATTACAGACTTATCAATGGCCCTTAGCACAGATGCTTTCATGTGTACAACAAACTGGTTTTCAAATCAGTTTAGTAAAATTTGGATTATTTTATCTGATTTTCCTTAAAGAAGCATGAGTTATCTTGGCATAAATGTTCAAATCTTCAAATGTACTCCCACTTACTAACTCTATGGAAAAGAGTAAGGTTCAGTTGCTGCTAGCACACCTAAATTCATGTATATTCACAGGCTTATAGTGCAGCTGATCCCAGAAGGACTGACAGAATCAGCCACCTAACCCCTTACCACCCGCTGTAGTTGTGTTAAAAATTATACTGTATTTGTTACCTTATTTGTTGCTGATAATTGATCTTGTCAGTCAGAACAAGGGCTGAATGGGCATGGGAAATGAAACTCCTTTAATCTCTAGCCTTTTTTTCAGAGAAGTGTGTTGACTTTTTACCTATTATCACTGGCCCTGTATTTGATGTGCATTTTCTCTGTCATTTCTGTGGTTAAACAGTGGGCTCTCAGCTTTGGCAGCAGAAATTTAAAACTAATTATTCTAAAAGATAACAATGAGACTTTGTAATTTCTTATCAGTCCTACCAAAGCCTACCTGCCAGACTTGCCCAGCCGTGGAGGAATTCTTTACACACAAAAGAGTTCTTGAAGTTTTCTGCGACAGTAACTTTGGTAAGTCCTTGCTAATGTACCTGGTGTTAAAGAGACTAACAACTCTTCTTCTAAATGCTTAGAAGTAGGATTACAATTAGTGACAGTTTCTGCAGGGATTTCGAAGGATTAAGAGTTTGGCTGCTAATTTAGCTTTAGGTTGATTTTCAGAATAAGTTATTTCTAATCTAAATATAAGGAAGATTTATTGTGCATGAAAGATTTATCAATGATCTGGTTTCCAGCCAAATAGCTGTTCTGGTCTAGTTGGCTACAACATGTTTATTTAAAATATTTCTGTCAAAAGCAGCCAAATAAGCAAGTTTGCCTTTTATTATCATTTAAGCAGAAAGTAAAGATTTAGTGTTTTACCAGTATATGGTGTATCTCTGCTACTTTTGTGAATGAGTTTTTTGTGATACCTAACTTACTGAGAGGGAGACTCAGAAAATCATATCAGTAGAAGGAATTCTTACCTCCTGTTGTCTTGTTGGAGTGATGAGTGGAGTTTGCCTTAGAGACTTCCTGGAAAGCCTTTGATGGCAGTGCAAAGACTTTCAGCAACTTGGCTGACATTAGATCAAGAAATACAGACAAATGTCGTGCTAAAAAGTGTTGATGGACTCAAGTGGGGTAGGTAGTGTGTATAGTGAAAAGGGAATATCTAAAAGGGTGGTATCCTAGGAATTCCACACACAGACAAGGCGAATTTAAGGAAAATTGCTTGGGCAGTTGCTGGGCAATTTTGTCATACAAGAATAAGACCAACAGCTTACAATATGTAATTACTCAAAGTCTGACATAACATGGTGATGGTAAAAATAAATTACTCATGCTTGTGAAAATATTTTTTCCTAGTCACCTAATTAAATGGAAAAAAACCCCCTTTACTACATAAAATTTATTTTTCAAAAATGTTTTAAACTTCTCCTGGAAAAGGCCTCACCATACTCTATCAACATAAATTATAATAATATTTTTAAGGAATTTTCCTGTTTTCACTGGTACTGTTTTCTATTGCATTTGAGAAATGGTCTGACTTGCACTTCCTTTTCCTTTTTCCTTAGCAGTGAAAGTAAAGCTGTCCAAGAAGAGAACAGCATTTGAGGACCAGGAGTATAACGTTGAATGCCAGGTGGAATTCATTACCCAGGGCTCACTGTTGCCCTACGAAACCCAGAGTATGATACAACAGTGGCTGCTAATTAATGAAAAATGTATAGAGAGGATGAGCCCAACCCACCGTCCCATGGTGTATCTCCTTGTGGGGAACATTGAAGAGGGCATCATTTTGGTCAAACAGGTTTATCGCTGGCAGAGGAAGGACTCCCAGCTGACTCTGGCCACTCAGAAGTGGAGACAACATAAATGCTTGTAAATATTTATCATATTATTTGTAAAAAGATGATTATATTTCTCATGCCAAACCTATCTTGTAAATAGGAATGTATTATAAGTTGAAAATAAAGCTTTCATTTCCTTTTAAATGGTATTGTAAGTTGAACTCAAACCACATTTGTTATCAGGCTTCCTTTTGGTAGTGGTACCACTACTCTCGTCCTGTTGGAACTTGGGCAGCTATGGATAAATATTTCTTTGAGTTATGATTTTAAAAAATGTAATATGTGCAAAACTCAGCATAAACCAGTTTCAAATCCAGCTGCTTTCAATGTATTTGTCTATACCTCTTGCTCTACCATTTTCTCGTTATCTAAACTTTCCCTTGCCTAATGTGTCATGAATCCGCTTCATTGTTTCCCGTTGGAGTATTTTGAAAGGAGGCGGCCCTCTGCTGGTCGCTTTCGCCGGAATCGGAGTGGAATAAAAAGAAGAATAATTAACCCAGTATGTTTGGCCCCAGTCGCAAGAAAATTTGGTTACTGGGTGTCACAAATCAAACCCCTGCTACTGAAAAGTCTCTTTCATTTTCAAACACATTACAAAAGTTAATTTATAAAATTTACCCGTTCTCCAAATGATCTGCAGGGAACTAATGGAGTCAAAACATTTTAAAAAATTACAGTAGGCAGATGATTAGCATCCTCATGGTCAGTGCAATACACTGAAATTAAAGATTACGTGAAGATGGACAGGACTTGACTTTAGTGTTATAAATGTGTATAGTAAACACAGTAACAGGTGGTAATACATAAATTAGAAACTACTTCAATAATACAGTGTCTATTATTATATTTTCTTTATACAAATACGGGAAAAGTTTATGAGCAGTAGATCTCTAAAATTCGCACCTGTAATGATCTGGGGTTCGGATACATTCCCCAAAAATGCAGGTTTGTATGAGGCTATGGAATGCGATGACACCTGTTCCATCATTTTCTACCATGAACTGCAAAATCTCGTAGAAAAAAGCGAGGGAAAGAAACCAGTGTAAAATGCGGTCAGTAATGAAAGACGCTGGGTACACACACGGGCCGGCTGCCCCGGCCCGCCTCGGACGGGCAGGAGAGGCATCAGCGCCCGGACCCGTCATTCTGCGGAAAAGGAGCAGTCACTCCTTGGTCCAGGCTCGCTCTTTATTTTTCATTATGCCAGAAGATGCCACACAGCCCACAGGGGCTGGGGGGTGTTTCGCTCTTGGGTCAGTTCCACGCTAAAACCCCTCCAGCGGTTGTAGTCCCCGGAGCTCCGCAGCGTCACTCGAACGGCGCCTCAAGCCGCGCTCCTGCAGGGCCGGGCGGGGCTGCGCTCGGCACGCCCACAGCCAGCCCCGGGACGCGCCGCCCTCCCCGCCCTCGGAAGGCGTCGGCCGGGCGCGGGGCCGGGCTGATTCCGTGGGAGGCTGCGGGGCCGGGCTGGTTTCCGTGAGGGGCTGCGGGGCTCCGCGGTACGCGAGCGGCGGCCCAGGTACGCGGCCCCACGGCCGGCAGCAGCGCGCTCGCATCCGCTGCCTGCCCGTCGGCTTCTTTGCCTCTCTTCAGCGTCTCTCTGGGGTTTGTGAGAGACCGATGAAGTTCTCAACCAGACGAATCCCTGTAACTGTTGTGCCGCGGTGTATGCAATCCCGTTGTTCCTACTTTGTGGCTCTGTAGCTCCAGCTGTCCCCGCGCTGTTGGGCCGGCCGCACAGGTGAGTCTGTGTGCCCCGAGGGGAGGAGCGGCCTGGGCTCGGAGCCCCCGCTGCTCGCCCGGAGCCGGGTGAGCCCCGCAGCCGGAGTGCCGGCGCCCGGCTCTGGAGCGCTCGGTCTCTGTGAATCCTGCCTGCCTGCACCCAGTTTCGGGGGGTACGCTTTTGTCAGAATCTGAGTCCTTAATGTCTCCCTTTGATTTCGCTCTGTAAGTACGAAGTTTAAAGTACAAAGCTGTCGTGCAAGCAGATATGCTCTATACTTATTCTCACTATCTAATCTGATAGCAACTGGTGTAAGTTTACTTCTGCTGTGAAATCTTAGTGTTTTTGTTCTGCTCAGTTGTAGCAATGGCTTCAGGAACAGCGCTGATTTATGATGAGGAGATGACCACTCACAAACTACTTTGGAATGAGTAAGTCACTGCTGTTGTTTTTATTAATGGATTCTTGTTAGGACTCGTGAGAGCAGTGCTAAATAAATGCATGTTTTGTAAATGTAATAGGAAGTATCTTGTATTATTTCCTGTCATTTCCAAGTAAAAAGAAAGTCTTTCCTCTAAGAGGAAAAAAATATTTTATTCACAATTTGTATCTAGATACTGTAATGATTATCTGAAACTGGATTTGAGAAGCTGCAGGCATCCAGTCTGGGAGAGCTTAACAAGAGATGTTAGGATGAGGCATCTGAGTACTCCCCTAAATAATGTGTTTTAAGCTAATTAAATTGTTTATAAAATTAAAGTATCATTGACTTTGGAAAAGTGTGCAGATATACTCACTCAGCTGAAACATGTCAATTACATTAAGTTAGAAATTGGTATATTTTACGTAATAATATTATGTAATATAATATTACGTAAATTTGCATAAATCAGAGGAGTTTCTTTGCAGTGCACAGAGTAACAATCCATTGTCTTCTCTCCCACACCTGCTTCTTCTCTGTTCACCTTCGTTGTAGCCTACAGCTTTTAATTGCAGCATTCCCATGTCTGTAGTTAAGCAACTTTTTACCAGTGAGAGAAGAAACAAAAAATGATGCTACTATATTTTTTGTTTGGGATTTTTTTAAGACTCATTTTTGCTTACATATTTTAGAGTCAATTTCTGACTGAGTTCTGAAACAGAAAATGCTTCAAGAATTTTATTCCATTTTTACTCTCATGTATCTCTCTTCGACGGTAAAGAATTTTCTTAAAATGGGGAGTTAAAAGCTAGGCTTTATGAAGTGTATCAGTTACCTGTGCTGATTTAGTATTACGGTAATATAATTATTGTTTATTTTTAGTCCCATTTGTGATATTGAAGTGCCAGAAAGACTTTCATCCTCCTATGAGCAGCTTAGAAGTTACCATCTTGTGGAAAGGTGTGTCCATGTGCCCGTCAGAGAAGGAAGTGAGGAGGAGATCCTGTTGGTTCACAGGTCTGAAACTTAACTTTCTCACTCTCTGGGGTCTTAAGCAATGAATGCTGATTTATACATAGGAATACAAGTAAACTTCTGAAAAATATTTATAGTTGCTTATTTAAGTGTTGTGTTAATCTCTTTCCCCTGCAGTTTAGAGCATTTGGAAGTGGCAAAAAGCACTCAGACAATGAATGAGGAGGAGCTGAAAAGGGTCTCTGAAAATTATGATGCTTTTTTCTTTCATCCGGTGCGTAAGTTAAACTGCTTCCTCTCTTGGGAGTTACCACTATTTCTGCACCTGAGTGGAATTTTTCAAAGAAGGGGATGATTAAAAATACTTTTTTTGCTACTAATGTAGTCTCACATTTATTTATGATATTGTAATTTTCTGTTTCTAGTTTAGTATAATGCTGTAATTTAAATTGCTCAAGTGTCCTGTCATCTATTTTGTAATTGTATCACACCAGGATAATGCGCTACTCAAAATTTAGCTCTATTTTTGTCACTTAATGTCAATGTAGACCATTAGTGACCTGCAAATCACATTTTGGTAATAGTTGCTCTTAAATGTTGTTCCATGAAATTGAGATTAAGTCTTCTGTGCTATGTTTCTGTAGGGTTTCATTCCTTTTTTTCAAAGATGCCATGTTATTCCACTCAATACATCCATCAAGCATGTTTGACAGCTCCACAGAGAGCATCCTTATAAAGATTCTGGTGATCCCTGGTAATCACAGGGGAAAGCACATTGGAGCCTGTGTTGTGCAGTTCTGTTTCAGCTATCTTTGTATAGCTTCAGTGGGGTGGAATTATGTCAGGACAGTTTGCTGTTGGGATGCTAAAGCACTCGTGGGTGCCCTCTTTAAGCTGATGAGTTTCTCTTTCTCAGAGCACTTACCACTGTGCCAGGCTGGCAGTAGGAGCAGCTTTGCAGCTGGTGGACGCTGTGATGGCAGGGAAAGTGCGCAATGGAATGGCGTTAGTCAGGTAAGAACATACCTGAGGAAATTTTCAGTTAGCAAAACCTCTTCTGTTGTGAATAATCTATAAAATTTTGGTTCAGGCCTCCAGGTCACCACAGCCAGAGGAATGCAGCTAATGGGTTCTGTTTGTTCAACAACGTGGCTATTGCAGCAGAATATGCAAAACTGAAATATGGTCTGCAGAGGTAAGTGCATGGTTGACTTTGGAGAAGTTTTTAATGTGTAACAACAGTTTGACTTTGACCTAGTTTAGATTAATGTCTAGAGCTTTCTGGATGTCATGTTCCTTTTAGTTCAGAAAAACATTTTTCATTTACATCTTCTGTAGATTAAGATGCTGTGGCTCTTCCTCTGAATGTTTTCTTTTACTGATCTGTACAGAATCCTAATCGTTGACTGGGATGTGCACCACGGGCAAGGAACTCAATATATATTTGAAGAAGATCCAAGGTTTGAAGGATTTTTTTTCTTCTTTTATGTCAGCTGTTTAAAGATTGCTTGCCTTTCTAGAGAATAAGATTTCTTAAACTTCTAAAACTAGAATCCTCTGTTTTTCATTTGTTACAAAATAGAAGTAAATATCTAAATCAAAATAAAATGTAAATCTCTTTTACTTTAAAGAATAAAATAAGCAATATGATTACGTCGATTTGCCACTACTCAGGTAGTACATCTGTTATCTGTTTATGAATCTCTCAGTCAAAGTCTTCAAGTAGTAGTTGGATAAAATATGTGAGATTTATATTTTTTTTTTGGAAAGTGACATAAGTAATTTTTAGCATGTTAATTTTTAGGTTAATTTTGGCATAGGACCCACTCTACCGATTTTCACAGTCTAAATCCTTTGAGAAAACTAATAAGAAAGGATAGGATAGTTTTATTTTCTTGCTTGCTTTCAGGCCATGCAGTCATCAGGTTCAGGATATAAAGCAATTTCCACAATCTTTTTGTCAAATTGGGTTTTTATTTTTTTTATTTCCAGTGTTTTGTACTTTTCTTGGCATCGCTATGAGCATCAGGAATTCTGGCCATCACTCAAAGAATCCGATTATGATGCTGTTGGTCTGGGAAAAGGAAAAGGTTTTAACATAAATTTGCCTTGGAATAAGGTAAATATTGTTTACAGCACAACAAAGCAATAGTTTTGTATCTCATCCTTTGTGGAATACTCTGTGAGTAAGTTCACTGCTTCACTTGCTTGGCAAATGTCTTGCACAGTGTATGTCCTTCCTGTCAGGGGAAGGTCTGCTGCAAAAATATGGCTCAGAATGTGGTAATGTTTGAAAAATAAAAGGGAGAGAAGAATTTATGCACTCATTTTTAATTTAATATCTTGCCTAGCCATCAAATCAAAAAGTGTTTCAGGAGACAGTTACATCCTTGTTTAGCAGAGGACTGAAACTCATTAAGATTAAAAATGGTGGATATTTATGTGTTTTACTTAAATAGAGGATTTTTTTACTGTACTTCATAAGATTCCCTCATCTTTAACTTCTCCTATCTTTCCCTAAAGTCTTGAAGAACCTTAGAAAATTTACCATTCCAACTGGAAAACATACCCTGCGTTTCTCATATTTTTCAGGTTGGGATGGGAAATTCAGATTATCTTGCTGCGTTTTTCCATGTGTTGCTTCCAATGGCTTTTGAGGTAATTTTTTTAGTGCCAAAGAGCATTTCCTGAGTGCTTCTAAAGCATGTACCATTGAATATTTTACAGAAATGCAGTAATTGCCAGTAGCACAGTTAATACATTTATTCTGCTGGTGTGATGTTGCCCTGATCAACTGAACAGTATTTATAGCATTTTAGCTTTTACATATTCAACACAATCATCTGCAACTTCTCCAGCATGTACAAAAATAGTGTAAAAGCGTAATGTATTCAAGGAGAATCCTTACTTGTGTTCATATTCAAATTGAAATAGCAACTGATCATGGTACAGTTGTAATCCCTACAATTGAAAATAGGACCTAAAGATGTGCTGCAACTGTCTGTCTTTTATAACAGTTTGATCCTGAACTGGTTATTGTCTCCTCTGGATATGATGCTGGAATTGGTGACCCTGAAGTAAGTAACTTGTGGTCTTTGTGTTGTCAGTCATGAATCTATTAGGAAAATATTCCTGCTGTTTTAATCCTGTGATTGCTAAGTGAAATTCACATTGATCAAGCTAAAAACACATGCTTGAATCTTTAGGGTGACCTTTGTTCATTCAATATTACAACAAGACATCTAAAGACAGATTATCCCATATGTGTAAGGGATATGTGTAATTACTGTGTTGGTTTTTTTCACCTCCTTAAATGCAGTTGGTTCAGCATTCTCTTTGATATGATGAGAGGCAAGTGCTCTGGTACTCCATCTCAGACTTGGCTATGTCAGATTGTTTGTTTGGGTTTCTTAACAGTGTTTTTGAATCAAGGTGTCATCTCTTAAAATTTTTTCTTTGGTTTAGGGTCAGATGAATGCCACTCCTGAGGTTTTTGCCCACCTTACCCATTTCCTGATGCAGTTAGCTAATGGAAAACTGTGTGTCATCCTAGAGGTAAAGACTTTTGAAATGTACTCTCAGGGGAAAGGTCTTTGTAGTAAAGCCATTTAGGGCAAACTAGAAGCTAGGAAGCACAACTTCTTAATAAAATAATTTCTTATTTTTATCTTTCTTTTGAGTAGCAGGAATGCAAAAATGGCTAAGATTTGACAGTGCTCTTACACTACAGAGTTTTGAAACAAAGGAGCCATATGCTTATCATTCAAAAAAACATATCTTCCACAAATCTGCTCAGTTCTTGTGAACAGTGATTAGTCTACTGCTCTTGACAGTCCCAAACTCATTAAAATGTATTTAATGAATAGGCTGTATCACCAATGTTTTTACAAGCACACCTTACTCCAGGAGATTTTATAAAACCTTTAACATAAATATACTCTTACTTAGTAATGGAACACTTAGAAAATTCCCTCTTTTTTGATTTAATGACTGTATGCAGGCTTTATAGAAGCTCTTTTTTATTCTTCTTTTAAACAATTAAAATGTTCTCCTTTTGAAAGGAGAAACTCCTTATTTCTGCTGCATGTTAGAAAAATAGTGTCTTTTCAAGTAAATAAATATGTGGAAATATTGCTGCCAACAAGGACTTCAAGAATCAACTGTATATCAATTGATTCACATGACCATTTGTTTTGCATGGCCCTTCTTCCATCATCCTTCTCTGTAGCAGGTTATTATAGATATTTTTGTCTATTAGCTGAAGTGCAAGTAAGCATTCCCTCCTACCACAGATGGTGTGACTGCTCCATAGGTGATAGATGGCTTCCTGCATGTCACCTACCAGTCTTAAATCCATCTTCTTCTCCAGATTCTGCCAAACTGTTAAGCAACCATGTCTTAAAAGTGTCAGGCTGTGGGGGATTTCTCTTGTAGAGCCGTTTTAGAGGACAGTTATAGCATTTGCCTTCTAAGGAATCTTCCACAAAGACTGTTGAAGATGGCATGTTGTAGATGGGAATGGAGAAGTCATGTGTTTTTATGGCAAATGACTGATTTCTGAAGTTACCTGAACTATGATGAAGTGAGTTCACTCATGGGATGCCAGAGAAGTTCAGCAGGTGGCCACTAAGTTACTGTTTTCATATTGAAAAATCATTGACTTACCTACACTTGCATATCATCTTCTGTTTCTGTAAATACAGATACATTTCAAAAGGGTAGTTTATTTTCTCTGTTGAAATTCAGAGAGATATTAAAAGTACTTGTCCCTTAGTTGACACAAAATACTTTTTAGGGCGGATACCACTTGAAATCATTGGGTGAATCAGTGTGCATGACTGTAAGAACTTTGCTTGGAGATCCTGTACCTCAGATAACTGGAGAAATGGCACCTTGTCTAAGGTAAGCATATAAAGAATTTTAGAGCAACTAATGTGTTTTTTAAAGAAACTAAAGACATGCATGCTTTGATCACTTTGCTGAAGTAAAGTTTTAATATGGTAGTTATAATATATTGCTTTCTACTTTGGATAACTTGCATTTTTTAAAAGTCCTCCAAGGTACAGTTTTATATACTTTTGTTTCTGAAATTACTTCAAGTTGTGAGATCTTACAGCATAAAACTATAAGCCATTTTATCCTTAGGCCTTGTTATCCTATAGAAATCCATCTCACTGGAGGCTGAGAAAATCCTGCTGTAATCAAGGTAATACCAGTTATCTACAGCCAGTATTTGGGAAGGTATGCAGCTGCAAGGGGTGGTGCTTCAGACCCCAGAGCCACTTCAGTCACTGCAGTACAGCAACAGCTGGGGCAAGGCTTTCTCTCATCACTGAGAGTTCAGGCTATGCAAGCCAGTCTTGATGAATTCTTGTGTTTCTGGAATTTGGAGCATTGAGCTCTGCGGTGCAAAAGCACTTGACTGTGTAGAGCTGTACCAAGATAATTAAATTTCAAGTCTAACTTCTTTTTAGAGACACTAAGACTGTGTGTCTACAGTGGTGGAATGTGACCTAGTAAAGCATTCTGAACCTTGGGCCTGAGTCAGTCCCACATCTAAAGAGTGTCTTTCTCTCTACCTGTTTGCATTATCTCCTCCACATCTCCATGTCCTCCATCTTTATCCCAGCTCAGTAGCTGTCCTCTGCTTTTTCTAGCTGAAATGCTCCTTATACCCTTTGTTGGCAGCACCTCCCAGCTGGCTGTGTTAGTTAAAACTCAGAGCTTGGATCAGTCAGGGAAGCAGTGTGGATATACACAGACTGTGGGCTGAGTTTCATTTGGTAAACTGATGGAGCAAAACTTGTTATTTTGCTCCTAGCACATCCCATAACCCCTCTGTGCCCTCTTTTTCTTCTCTACCAATTATGGTATCTCACATTGCTGTCATCCTATGTCATAGAAAGTTGATTACATACTTATCCAACATGTCAGCCCAGCTCCTGAACACCTGACAAGTAATCTGCAAGTACACAGAATTTCTTCTGGATTTAACACAACCTGAATTCTGTTTGTATGATAGCTGATGCAATGGGACTGTTTGCCCATAGTGCTGCAAATAGTGGTGCCAAATAATAATACCATAATATAACCAGTGATGATAAAAAGGAGACTTCAATGCAAAGAATAGCAGGGTGTGTGATTTACGTAGTTCCTGAACAGATTGTCTTGCTTTTGAGTCAGTCTAATTAAATCTTTACGTTGTGCAGATAAAATCTCTTGGCAAAACATTGACCGGACAAATTTTTCCTGAACTCATACAGGTGTGCTTCCTCCAACAGCAGGGTTGGGATTTCACTCAATGTATAAATGTGTGCACATGCTGTATGTGCTCTTCACTTTCTTTTTTGACTCTAATCTTTTCAAGCAATGTGCCTATTGACTCTTGTTCTGATTTGGATTCTTGGAAGAAATCAAAGTTTCTTCATTTTCAGTTGGATTTTTTGGTTTTGATTTTTTGTTGAAGTAAGTTATGATTCCTTTTATGATTTTCATTATTGCTAATACTGTTAATCTGGTTTATTTTTTAGTGCTGTTGAATCTATTCAAAATGTGAGAGCAGCACATAAACCCTACTGGAAATGGTTGGCTTATGAAGGTAGTTTCTCTTCATTCAAGCAAATATTATTGATAAATGGATTTATACAGAAATTGAAAAATTATTAAAATTAATACCAGTGGACTAACAAGCAAGTTAGTCATCAAGTGACTGATGAAGCAGTATGGGGCTTCATTTGAGGTCATGTCTTCAGCTGGTCAGAAAAAAAACTCTCTGAAGCTGGCAAACATCATGCCAAAAAGTAGCACTTTGATATCTTTGTTTGAGGATGCTGTTTTCTTTGTCAAAAATAGGGGCATAAGCTTCATTACAATATATAACCTTTCACTAGATGAAAATAAATGTAGTAGCACTGAAGAAATAACATCTGTGTCAGCAAGTATTGTAGCTAGTGCATGGGAGTAAATATGCATACTGTGAATACTGATGTATTCTATTTGTGAATAAATACATCCCAATATTAACATATTGCTTAGAAACTAATACCTGTGAAACCCATCTTTCTTTTTCTCTAGATACATCATTTTTACAAAATTTGAGCACCAAATCACGCTTACTAAAGAAGGCTAATTCAAATCCCTCCACAGAAGATGAATCTCAGATAACTAACAACAACAACACTGTCAAAGTAGAAAGGTTTTTGGAATTGCACATGAAAAATATTCTATTTCCAGTGCCTCCCATCAAAACAGCAACAACTGGCTCTGAAGGTTCAGAACATTTTCTTCCTGAACATGTTCAGCTGGTGAAGGAAATGGATGAAACAGAAATAAAAGCTCTTGCGAGGTTGGTCCTATTTATTTTATTTTCCACAGAGGATTAGAGGTCTCTGCACAGACTGTCATCTAGCTCTGTGTCTGCCATGGTCATCTTTTTGGCCTTAGTCAACTCAGTTACAGCCAGAATTTCTTCCTTTATAAATAAAGACATTTGTGTTGTATAGCACTCATAACCTGAAATCCTTTAAATAATCAGAATATTTTTCTCTATAACTCTTTCAATAGAGATAGGACAGCTAATGCAAATGTATTAATTTAGAAAGAGATTTTGCTAGGAAGCTGTCTTAAAGCTCTGTACTCACCTCTAGCTGGAAAAAATACCAAACTGCTCTGATTTGAGAAATGCAATGTTTGTCATGTCTTTGTCTAATTTAGACAGAATTCTGTTTCCTGAATAGCATCAGACATGTTTGTTTTCTTCCCAGTGCAGAATGGAGAGAGTTTTAGGGAGATGAAGACTGTCAGGCACCGGTGTTGTCATCTTCCTGCTAGAGCAGGTTTCTGAGAATCAGTGTGTAGCACCTATACAAAATGTACTTCATTAATACTAATTGCAAAGCACTTATCAGTGTTGCCTTTGAAGACAGTATTGCCTCTAACCTAGTTTTTCTTCATGTAATTTATTTTACTTACAGTGGCTTTTATGCAGACCTTGTGAAAGAAGACAAAACTTTGCTCTCTCTTGGCAGTACATTTGTGATCCTAGATAAGATACTTAAGAAGGAGGTAATAAGATCCTTCCTTGGTCTTGGGGGTGGGGGTAGAGGGGGATTCCTCTGATTTTTTGCTTCTGCTATATTGTTACCCAGATACTAGTTACTATTTATCTCCCAAGTCCACTAATCTCAGCTACAATGTGTTTGGCTATAAGAGTGAGCATGCAAGATGAGAAAAGGACTATTTAGGGATAGCTGTTAACCCCAATCCATCTTTCTAACCATCTTTGGGCAACTCATTGTCCAGACTTTCTGTAGGTAGTCACAGAATGAGTCCCTAAGAGCCTACTCACTGCTCTCAGACTCAGGGGGTGACAGGCATTAAGCCTTCCAGTTAAGGGGAGCAGAGGTTGCTCTATCAAGCACCAGTAAGGAACAGTAGAAATCTGAAGAAGTGCCAATACTTTTCATGTCTTAATGTGCAAAGCTTACACAGTAAATTTTGACTTACATGTGCATGCACACACTTACTCTTTAGTGATGTTTTCAACAGCTCTGCTGAATGCTGTGATTCTGAACAGAGTAATTCTAGTTCAGTGTTTTGATCCTTGCAGGGTCAGGAATTAAGAGAGGGCAGGCTTAGAGGGTGCATATCCATATTTATGTGTAAAATCTTGGAAGAGCAGAGAAGAAGAACTGAAAACAAGTTTAAAATATTACATCATAATAAGTCACTCTTCGAGTGAAAAGCTCTCTTTAGGGTACCAGACCTACAAGGAAGAGTAACTACCACAATGGCCTCTTTCTTCCAAGACGTCTTGCTCTTGGAAGTCACATGTGAAGATCCCAGGGACAAATTTTGGACTTTATAAACTGCACACAGCTCCAGGATAGCCTATAAATAGATTTTAAGAAATGATTACTGGTAAAAAGAAGTAGAACTTCTAATGAGTTGCAGGTGTAAGTTAACATTTTGTGCTGACAAAGAGGAGGAATGAGGAGGAAACATATCTTTTTGCTTAGCTTTTATGTAGAGTTTAAAGCACACACCACAAATGAACACTCAAGGGTTGACTGAGTATTGTGGCAGTTGTATTTTCCAAAAAAGAATAGCTTCCCTAGGTTAAAGGAAGAGTCAGAATATTCAGGAACAACCTCCTTTTCATAGGGTGTGTTTTTCTGCACAGTTTGTAGACTATTCTAGAGACCCAGTAAACGTGGCCTTCCTCTGGAAAAGTTATTTTTACAGTTGCCTTCTGGTGTAGCACCATACTTTTGAAATAATAGTGCAGTTTGTGGAATAAATAATAATGTTTCTGTAGAAAATAATGAATACAGCTGTTACACTTTAAAAATGACCTGATCTTTTGCAGCATTGCTTCTGAATGAAAAATTTATTTTGTAGGTGTGTAATGGAATTGCAGCATCACCCACAGCTGCTCTTTCTGCTGCTGTTGCACTAAGACATTCTGTTCGTTTTGGATTTCAAAGGTGAATTTGTATGTTTGCATTTAGAGCCCTTTGACAACATGTCAAAATCAAATACTAAATGTGGCAAATAGGGCAAATTGCCTGTGAAACCTTGATTTTAAAATAAATAGCATGCTCACATGCATAGCATTTTCAACATTTAATCCAGGTAACAGTGCATACACCAGCAACAGCCTTTTGCCTTTCCAAAGGCAAAACATTTGTAAGGATGATGGTTGTGCTAGCCTACACTTCCTTTGTCAGATTGTAATTGGCTTTGACCTGGGGACAATTGCTTGATTTTTGTTTTTCCTCCCCAGTATTTGATAAAAGAAATGAGCTGCCCTAAATGTGTTTTATTTCTACTTTTAATGGACCAAATTCAGTATACATTCTTTTTAATGCTTCTAATCTATACACAAAGTTTTATACAAATCACACCAACTGAAAAAAATTAATTGTTAATAGATGTAAATTTTTGTTTCCTGCAGAGTGCTTTGTGTATTTGTTGGAGACATGCAGATGATACCCAACACAGAAAATGGGTGAGGCCTCCCTGTACATTAGGGGGTACAGTCCCAAGAGCTTTCTGAATGTTCTTATCTGTCTATATGTGTGATGAAATCTGCACTAAGGAATCAGTCATGAGCTGACATTTATGAAGTTTACCTTGAGACATGATACAAAACATCCCCAAATACACATTCAAAGAGAAATTATTGTCTCTAAATGCTATTTCATGCATTTGGTGGTGAAGTATAATCCTTCTGTATTGATTGAAATTTAGATTGTTATTGAAAATACAACATAATAAAGCAATTGTTAATTAAATAGGAGACCTATCTCCCCTCTAACTGCAGAAGGCACATATTGCTGATGCAGAGTTCCTTACTGAAAGTCTTCTTTACTTACACATATTTTTTTTCTACCTCCCCTTTTTCTTAAAAGTGATTTGCCAATAGTCTTTAATCATCTTTTTAAAAATCTTTTATAAAGGATCTTTTTAAAAATTCATAAAAAGAATTTCAGTTTTAATTGTTTAAATTTCAGAATGTACTAATGCAAATAGTTATTTGCTCCTGTATTTAGTATTAGTATATAAAGAATGATGAAGGAAAATACTCCATTTTTATGCCATTGGGAAATAATTGGTTAAATACTCAAATGGGTTTTTTATTTACAGAAAAATGCTTATCATAAACATCTGTGAGAAAGAACAGTCTAGAAAGACTGGCTGCAAACACTATATTTCTCTAAACTGGAAAGAGGTAAGATTCACTTTCTAGAAACAACATAGGAGAAATTTTTTTAACAGAAATAATATATTTACAAATTTATAAAATTACATTGAGAATTGCACCCCTTGCTCCACTTTGGACCTTTGAAATTTTTTTCCTTTTTTTGCCCTTGTCAGGTTATTACTCCTTCTCAGAGCTTTAGAGTGTATTAGAATGCATAGGTTTGAGGAAACCTTCCCTAGTTACTGCAGTTCACCTTCAGCAAGGCATAGTTACATTGCAAAGACACTAGGGAAAGGATGAATAATCCTGCATGGTTAATATAAAAATTGCTAGGAAAATAGATCAGTATCTTGTTTCCTAGACCAATCAAAAGGTTTATGAGAGTCATCTTTCTGTTTTGTTTTATATCTGGAAATCTGGGGGTTTAAATTTGTGCTAACCAATTTGTTGTTGTTGTTAAAGGATGCTGGAGGAAATGATCTCTTTTCTGCTGTGCTTGGATTCATTCTTCCTGTAGCATATAGTTATCAACCAAACCTAACAGTAATAGCTGTTGGACCAAACAGGAACCTTGGAATAAGTGGGATTTCTCTGCTTGTTGCTTTACTACGAGGGTTGGCTGAGTCTCGAGTTTTTGCTGTGATTGAGGTAAGAAGTGGTGCTAAGCCATGGTACTTCAAAGTGTCTGGCAGAGACACTGGTTTGAACTGCTTCAAGCTGCCCAGTAGAAAATACTGGCTGTATTTATGCTGTATTTGGTACCCCTGGGGTCACAGCACAACCTGCCCAGGGTTCTGTCTGTCCTGAGAATAAAACAAGGACAGCTGCACACCGAGCTGTAGGCAGCTGTTGCAGCCTGCAGTGGGGAAGCAGAGGCATGAACACAAGGCATAACCCATGGTTATGTCTGTGTACCATAGATGTTCTGTCAATTTGCCACAACTTCCATTTTTATCTGAGATCCACAGCTCATTTGTGACCTGGAAAGAGGCACTTCCTGTCTGTTAAATAATCTGGCCTCTTTCCATCAAGTGTGACTGAAAGCAGCCTGCTGTTCTGTTCATAGCAGACCACTACATTTCCTCTCCTCTCCCTGGTGCTATGTTTTGTCACACACAACTTCCAGCCTGCAGAACACAAATCAGAAGGGCACATAGCCTTCAAGTGAACTTAATTGGCATAATACATAATTGAGGGCCGGAGTACCCCAGCTTTGTGTTTCAGGTAGAGAGCATGGGAAAGAAAATAAAGAATATAGGAACTTTTCCTAGGCTTTTTCCATATGCTACCACATAAAGGATGCTTGAATTTAGAAGTTGGAGGCTGTATCCAGAGCAGTGATCAGTGTCAGTGACTGTATCTTCCATGAATTTGTCTAGTCACATAAACAACTCAATTTCCACTCTTGGCCGCTCCAGCATCCTGTGGCTGTAACACAGTTTCTCTGTGTGATCTATGAAACAGTAACTTTTGGTTACTTTTGTGCCCTCTAGTTCTTCTTCAGTGAGAAACAACAAAAATTTTTCATGTACGCTTATTCTAATCTGTTCCCCATGCTATTCATTAAGCCTCCAATTAAGTGGATTTTTGACATAATTTATTCTGTAGTTTTCTCAAATGTTGTTTGTTTTAATTTACAATGCTGATACATAAATTGGCTAAGCTAAAATAATTTGTACACTGATATGCAGTATTCAAAAATAATGTATTTGCACACTACTAATTAGGAGTATGAAATGGAGGGAATTACTGATATTCTGAAGTGTAAACACAGACAATAAAAGGATATTAGGCATACATGTTAAAAAAAAAGATTGATACTTTTATATTGGTACTCTGCAGGTAGCTCCATAAAAGGATCATGATTTTCTAATGCATGTGCATGGCTTTTTAGAGAACTTGAAAAAAATGCTTCTATCTCTTAAAAACAAAATAGTGTTACAGTATTCCAAATATACTCTTCATATAGCATCAACATTTCAAATCCAGTTTCTGCAAGGAAATGATACTGATTTAGACTGTGAGAAGTCAAAAAGAGTAAATTTTTGGAATAAGCAAAATACATTGCTATTTTCCACTCATAGAAAGTAAATGATCCATGAAGTAAGCAAGCTCCATGCTCCCCTTAACCCAGCATTATTTCTGTCTTTATTTTCTGTCCTTAATCCAGCATTTCAGTCATAAAGGGAAAAGTGAGATTCTTTCTCCATTTGAAAGAAACAAGTTTTACAACAACAGATGAAAATTCATTAACATTTTTCAGAAAAAAAATCCATTTTAACACATTTTTATTTGTAAATGGGAGGTTGCTCAATCTTACTACTAATGCTAGCAATTGAATTACAAAAGCTTGTTTTAAAATATTTCATGTATCACTGAAGCAAAGAGAACTTGGTTCACAGGAGTATTTTTTTTTCTTCCTAATTAGGACACAGAGATAAGTTTAATGCAAAGTGTAGCCAAAGCATTAGTAGGTGCTTCTACACCTCCCTTTGGAATTTATGTACCTCCTACCCAAGAAAAGGTAAATAAAATAAAAGCATTAAGAGACCAGTTTCAGCAGGAATGGAAAATGCTTCAGTGTTCAGGTAAGTCGTCTGATTTTATCTTTAACTCTTATATACAGTAAATTTCTGAAAAGATTATATATAAATACAACTGAGTCCTGTAAGTCAGTGGGACCAGATTGATCTAATGTGAATCTCTGAATGTTTCTAGTGGTGAAACCCTGAATGCTTCTAATTCTGCCACTTGAGCTGGAAAGCACCAAATTTCAGAGCATAGCAGCTGTAGCCTTGGGACTTAGAATACTGTTACTTCAAAATTTTGGAATGAAATAGCCAAAATATGTGCTTAAAGAATGGGTAACGTGATGTGCCCTGGCTTTTATTGCTGATGTGTTTTCTGAGTATAGTACCAAACCAGATGATATTTTAAAATGTTTAACTTGTCCATGAATAACTCAATAATGATTAGTCATGCTGCAAGTACAGTTACAAAGAGCTGGAGATCAGGCACTGCATTTGTAGAGGAATCAGGCCAGGCAGGTGTGTATGTTTTCAAGCATACTTATCCAGAAATATTTTTTTGCTGAAGGACTTCTCTTTTTCAAAACGAAAACCAAACAGTTATCCAGGTGGGCATCTCTAAAAGAAAACTTCATTCTATCTTTCAGAAGCAATGCCCAATACCAGGGGTCTGGTTCCAATAAAAATATTCTTGTGGGGCCAGGAATGTGGTATGAGCTTGGTTAATAACTGGTTTCCTTACTGCTGTTCTTTTCAGTGAACGATGGGACTTCCAGAAATTGATTTCACTTCAGAATCATTTTGCAAAGAAGAAAAGGAAAATATGAGGACTTCACTCTGCCCTCTTTTCAAGCATAAATTATCAGTATAACAAATAAGAACTCCAAATCTCCAGAGACTTAGTAGTTGCCTAAGGCCACATCATGTAAATTCTCAAAATTAAAAACATCCCAAGGCAATAGCCATTATATGCCTTGTTTTGTAGTATTCCAGGTGTGATTTAGGGATAATTTTCAAGAGCACTTTTTTATTATTGACTTCAATAATTTGACCTTTTGATTTCAGGCACTTCAAATGATGTTTATACTGGTGTTCCTACTGGGTTCAACTTTATATAACTTTATATCATGCAGAATAAATAAATCTGTCTTTGCAGTTGTCTTTTTTAACTGTTCAGTGCGCTTCCCTTTTCATTTGTTTTGGTTTTCAGATATTCCTGGAGAGGAAATTATACCCATTCCTTGACCATTTTGAAATTGAAATCTCTTTCAAAAGAAAATAAAAGTTATGTGAAAGATTTTTCACAAAGAAGAGCTGAAGAGCATTAAGATGTTCTGTTTCAGTTTAGAGTTTCTTTGAACAGGCCTTTGAGGTCCAAAAAGGTATTTAAATTGGAAACTAGCCAATGGCCAAACTTTAGCTTCAGCATTTTTCCTAACAGGAAATTTGTTTCCTGACAGAGGAGATTTTTGCCATTCTCCCCTCTTGCACTGTCTCGCCTAAACGCCTCCTCCTCCTTATTTTTTTAAACGCAGCGTTTTAATGATAAAAGCATTTTCTTGTGTAATAGCTCAGCTCTTTCCCCTTTCCCTGCCTTTGTTCAATGGAATTTGTAGTGTTGCATTTTGATATGCATTTTTCTAAGCCTTTATTAAAACATGAATTAAGAGGGGAAACAGTGTACTGTTAGTAGCTTTGTTTGCAAATACGGTCCCAAGGCTGCTCGGGCCCGGCGTCGCTCATTGCTTTCCGGCACTCGCGTGTTGTTATGTGTTTGTCAGCCGAGCCGCGGCAGTTCAGGGTGAGAACTGAAGGAATGGTTTAAATTCACGAACGCTCCAACCGGCGTTTCCCTACCGCGGTCGGAGGTGCCGGAGCCGAGGCCGCGCTGCAGCAGCGCCGGGCCTGAGGGGCGGCCCCACGGGTTCCCTCGGCCCCCGCCGGGGCGGGAGCGGGGCGGGAGCGGGGCGGGCCCGGTCGCGCTCGGGTGACGTCGGCGGCGGCGGCGGGAGGAGGCGGCGGCGGCTCCGTCCCGCTCCCGCTGCCCGGGGAGCGCCGCAGGTACGGCCCGGGGGGCGGGAAGGGCGCGGGCAGCGCCGCGGGGCGCTGCTGGCGGCGGGGGGTTCGGGGGGGCCCGGCTGGATGCTCAGGGTGAGCCCCGCCGCCGGCAGCTCCTCCGGGGGTGCCGACACCCTTCCAGTCCTGGGTGGGTGCTCCGGCGTGCCCCGGGGATGGCGGGAACCCTCCGGCCCAGCCGTGCGGCCGCCCCCGGTCACCATCGCCGCCCGCGTCTTGCCCGCGCCCTCTCCCCGCGCGGCCGCGGCTGCAGGCACCGCGAGGGGAGGGAGGTGCTCCCGCAGGAATCCGGGATTAGATCTGGACAATCTTCCCTCTTTTATTTCAGTCTCCCGAGAAAAATTTGGCATCTGGAATTAAGCTTCCTGCACCATAACTTCACTGATGATAAAAGTTAAAGTGGGTTTTTCATAGCTCATGTCCTAAATGTGTGAGGTCAGTTCTCTTTTCTTTTGAGCTGTCTCAGTTCAAGTTAAAGCATACTTACCAATTTCTTATGCACCTTATGAGTTTTTTCCTTCTGATATTTTTCAGGTCTTCCTTCCCATGGGATCAGAGACCCAGACTGTACCTGCCAAAACCTGACAGTTCCATTTGCAATGGAGAGCATTACACAGCTGTTCAATGACTTGTGTGAAGCACACCTGACAGCTTTGCCATGGAAGGTTCACTTAGGCAGGCAGAAGATCAGCAAGAGAAGGGCTAAGCAAAATTTGAAAAGGGTTGCTTATAATGCCCTGTTCATGAACCTTTTTCAAGATGAGGCTCGTAAGCTGCAATCAAACGTTTCCAGACTCCCAGTGAAAAACAAAATTTTGATGCTGTCTTTCAACTTGAGAGTCGCTGGCCTAGGTGCTCAAGCAGATAGACTGGAGAATCTTGTGGAGGAACTGGAAACAGCTGAATGTTTACCATTTACTGAAGTTAATTCTGTCTTAGATCTCTTAGTACAGCTTGCTGGGACAGGTCCCCCTCAGCTGGTACCACAAAAAAAGGACTATTTTCTGAACAACAAATATGTTGGGAGGAATGTCAAATACCAGGGTTACGATTATTATGATGTGAGTGTGTTTGAAGCTGACATACAGTCTCTGATAACAAACGAAGAATGTCAGTTCAACGACACGATTCAGCAGACCCTGCAGATCATGGAGGCTGCCCCTGGCACTGGGCTCCCTGCCATGGGGCTGTTCTCCCAGAGCTGTCCTGCTGGGGACAAGTTTGAGAAGGAAACGCGCGTCTCGCTCTTCGGTGCTCTCGTCCACAGCCGCACCTATGATATGGACATCAAGCTGGATTTACCACCGGTGCCTGACAATGCAGATTTGTCTGGACTTGCAATTAAAGTATGGTATCATTTGGTTTGGACTAAGGAGTGCATGCATGCTTTCATGTGTCACTTTAAAATATAGTTAAAAATGTAGATAGTAGTTTAATTGGTGGTAGAAGCCTACAGCACTGGAATTTAAGATGGAGCAGGGATCCTTTCCTTTGCAGAGAACCAGATATTCTTTTTGGAGATGTATGATACCAAAAAACTTGGTCTTGCCCTGTAGCTGTGTCAAAACCCATCATGTGGCCATAGCCTTTATGAATTGAAGCCATCAGCTGTACCTATGCCTTCCCCACCCTAGCAACCTTTCCCTTGCATTTTTGCCTGCTTCGTCTGATGAGCTCCTCTGCATTGCTGCTTGTTTGTCAGTGCTCAGACTGACTGCCTAAGCATCCCTGCCTGAATGTACTGATTTGCTGTTCAGATTGCATTACCTAACTTGCTGTATTGTCTTGGCTTGCTATATCTTAAAGCATTTTTTCTGGTTTTTTTTTTTCCATTTAATGGCCTAGTTCCTGTTGTCCTATTACCTTTTCAGTGTGTACAGTTTCTACTGTATCTTTTTTCCCCTTTTGCTGTCCGTTCTGTTTATTTTTGCTGGCTTATTCTTGTAGAAGTACTGGGTACACTTTCAGAGTTTTTCTTCTTTCTTTCCATTTTTACTGTGTGTAGGTAGGCTTATTTATAGCCTACCCTTAGATCCTCATCTTGTTCCCTTTACTTAACATATGGATAGATCTTGCAACTCCTTTAATTCAGGGTCTGAACTGAAACTTGAAGGCAAACACATTAAATAGAAAAACCCTCTGCCATTCAGTGCTCACATGTGGATGTAAATTGTAACCTAGAGGAGGCAGAAGCTTTTTGAGTTAGTGCTGACCTCTTTCTATCACACTGGAAAATTTGCAATTTCTTGAGGAATATGCTGCTTTTTACATGGATGTGATTTACATGGATGTCTTTTACTAAAATTGAGAATAATTCTGCACATATGGGTCCTGTTGAGTGGGAGTTGAGGATGTGGCATATACACTGTTTGGACACTTACAGATTTTCTGCATATGAATTAGGGTACAAACTGTGTTAGTCATAGTTAACAAAATGCTTACAAATTTGAAGATTTGTGGCCCGGATCCTTTGTCTGGAACAAATGGTAAAGCAGTATTAATGCTACATTGTTGAATGTCCATACCTGAGATTCTCCATTTGTAGCTCTATATGCTTGCCAAACAAGAAAGTTTAAAATTTACCCCAACAAGTGTAGTATATTATTTTGAAGGTGATTTGTTTTTTATGTATGGGCATTAATACCTATAGAGGCTCATAAGATTAAAAGAGTGCCTACAATAAAAATTTAAGCTTGATATAATGGGAGGGTAGCTGAGAGAGGTTGGGTCACGTTGAGTCATTTGGTCAGGAATGATTGCAGAACATCTTTTTCATTAACAAATGTGTCTTCAGTAAAATGTTTCCATGTCTGACATTTGAACTCTTTCTGACAGGTTCCCCAAAGTATAGACCAGTCAGAAGATGAGGGATTCCAGTCAGCATCCAATCTGACTCCTGATTCTCAGTCAGAGCCAAGCATGACTCCAGACATAGACTTGTGGGATGCAGTGCTTACATATGGACCCAGCAAACGAAGGTGTTGGGAAAGAATTGGCTAGTACGTGTCTGATCTTACTGGTAAATTTACTGTGCACCATGTGCAAATGTGTGAAGGTGCATTGCATCTTAGTTCCACGTGACCTCAGTATAAATAGTGAAATGAGCATGTCTAATTCACTATGCTGCATTAATAGGGATAAAGGAATAAAAGTTGTGTGATTTCAACAGACTGGTTCTTAGAGTGCAGCACTTTCTCAGGAAGAGATAAAATCAACTTTGTCAAAAAACGAAGGGACTAGGAAAACACTGTTTGTGTGAAATGCAGCATTTTTCTATCTATTTTGACTTCTTACATGCTATGCAATTTGTCTCAGTATAAAATGATTCCATATTTTCAGTTTCAATAGAGAAAGTGGTAATTGTAGAGCAGTAGAAGATTTAAACAAATATCTCCCTGTATTGTAGAGTATTGTATTCCTTTCCCCATCCTGTAGACAAATGAGAAAATTGTAACAGATTTCTTGGTGCTCTAGTTAGGCTTGTAGATCTTTCGGCTTTTGAGTAGAAGATGCATCTCCTGAGAGAAAGCTCTCTGCAGTCCTGTTAGGGGTTCCTGGCTCCCCTAAAATGGAAGGTAAAAGGAAAAGAAGGTATGGCAGGTATTCTGAGATTTCAGATGGCCAGTGATGAGCCTGATTCTTGGAGAAGCTTTGCTCTGTATGTTTTCTTTAATTTTAAATAATAATCTAGTGGTGTGCTGTTGCATTGTTGAACAGTGGTTTTTTATCTCTGAGACTTAGAAGCTCAGAAACTCAGAAATTCACTGTTCTGACTTTTCAAAGCCACTATAGCCCACTTGAGCTTTTTCCTAGAACAAAACAATTTTTCTTGCTGCTATTTAGACTGTAGGGGTCTAAGAGCCATATATAGACCATATGCCTGACTGATTTTGTGTTGTACCTGCTACTAGAATTCAGAGTTTTTGGAAGAATTGGAAATAGAAATTGTTTTGGAGGGGATAGTAATCTTCACTGTGAACAGGCAAAATGTGTTAATAGAAGTTGATTCTAGCAGTTGGAGTGTATTTCTCTTCAACTTACTTGAATATTAGCATTAAATGAACCATGGAAATATGGCATATATTTTCCTTGTTTTCCTAGTGTGAAAACTGCATGAAGGAGGGCCATAAAAGCAGCTGGTAGTTCTGTGCCAAGGATTCTGTCTCTTTGAACTGATGTTCAAATTATCTGTGCATTTATGTATTTGTTCTCTGCACTGAGTTTGAGCTCTGGTTTCATTGACTGCACATTCCCTTACAAATGTGTATTACAAGTAACTTTTCTGCGTGGAATTCTGTCTGTGCAAAACTCTGAAATGCTTTTTTCTTCCTGTATGAGATGTATGCCATTCTTTTCATTACACAATTACCTTGTAATGTTGTGTTTACTCTGCCACAGCCCACCTGGTAAAAAAGAGGAACCGTATCTTACTGAAGCTGGGAGAGAAGCTTTTGACAAATTTTACAAACTTCGAGAAGGGGAATTGCAGCTGTTTGCTAATACTGTACTTCAGCTTCCTCAGCTTGTGCTGGTGAAAGAACCTGAACTGGTTAAGGATGTCTTGAATGTCCTCATTGGTGTGGTATCCACCACATTTTCACTCAATCAGGTAGGGAAGATTTTTATCTGCCCTTCCTAGTCAAATCTTTTTGGTTTTTTCCTTCATAGAGGTTTCCTCCTCAATACATTTATTTCTGCTGAGATCTTGCAGTTGTGGACTAGTGTTAAGAAGTTGAATGTTGCCTAATGTCAACAGGGCAGTATTTATCTATTGCAGTAATTATGTTACTGTAATAGGCTAAGATTATTTGTAGTTCTCTAAAGGGAAAATAGGTTTATGAGTACTTGAAAATAGGTGTGTAAATAATTTTGTAGAATTGGATTTTCTTTAAGGAATTAAGTAAAGAGTCTTATTCTGTAAATTTTAAAGCATCATTCCTACTCCTCCAATTTTGCTACAATTCCATGTTTGTCTCACTGTCCTAGCTATATAGTCTCAGTCACCTGAGTATCTAAACTGAGAATTTGTCTGCTATTATTTTTGTGTGTGTTTGCTATTTTAAATCAGAATACAGCTCTAGAAATCATTGAATCTGCCTGCCTTTTCTTTTTTTTTCCTCCCTGTATCCTCTTAGGCTGCTCAGTCCTTTGTGATAAAGGAGGGGGTGTATGTGTCTGGAACATCACCAGAGACAATGCATAACCTGCTCTCAGAAGTTGCAGAGTATGGAACCTATTACACGCGGCTAAGTCGCTTTTCTCTTCAGCCAGTTTTGGATTCCTCATACAGCAAAGGACTTGTGTTTCAGGTGAAACAATTGCATTAAATCAGCTGGGTTTAATGGGCCAATTATCTGAGGTAGAGAAGGTCACTGATTTAATGTAAAGCTGGAATTTCTGCATTCTGCAAAACTGCAGGATATTTTTAGTGTAATGCTTCATCCCAGGTCAGCAAGGAACAGTGCTGATGTATTTAAATCACAGCTCTCTGTGCTGAGGGCTTGCTTCCACTGAAACATGCAGTAAAATGTCTTTATTACCTTTTGTTTAGTAATATTGTTCTGTTGTGGACTAAAGAATTGAAATTTTTAAATGCTTTTAAAACGTTTCTTATATGTACAGAAAGATGTATAAAATTAAAATACAAGAACTTTCTTAGTACACTGTATATATATAAAATATATTTTTAAAAAATAAAAACTGAGGTAGAAAAAGATGGTTTGAATAGCTTTAATTACTTTTCCTTGGTTCAAAATTATGCATGCAAATTTTCCATATCAGTCCTCGGCATATTATGTTGAGCTGTATGTACGCACTGTAATATCTGGTGATTTAATCTCTTCCTAATGTATAGAATTAAGTTAGGATTAGTTATGAAAATCTATTCATGCTGAATATTTGAATTACAGCAATGTTATTCAATTTCTGTTAAGAAGGTTTCTCTGTTAGATAAAGTCCTAGATAAGTGTTTTGCAGTATCCAGTTTAGGCACGAAAGTAGGGAAGCAGGTTTCCCTGGGTTGGTTTTATAGAGAATGAGGAGCTCCTCAAAGGACAAGTTAAAGAATCTGAGCCAAGATGCTTTATTTCACTGTGCATGGCTCCAGGCTCTATGCACTGCATGTGTGAGGAGTACAGAGGAGTCATCTGGCTCATTGCAGTGTCTGAAGTTGCATGGACCCTCACTCGCCCCTTACTTTAGTGTTCAAGTCTCCCTTACCTGCATATGCCATTTATTTTACTAAAAGGTTTGTTTTTCATGCTGATGCAATCAATGAGAGACACTGATAGACTGTTAACAACTTTTACAGTAAGACTTTTAAGTATTTTCTGTTCATGCCAGGCATTCACAAGTGGACTGAGAAAGTATCTTCAATATTACCGAGCCTGTGTTTTGTCAACACCTCCTACTTTGAGTCTTCTAACAATCAGCTTTCTATTCAGGAAATTAGGTCGTCAGCTGAGGTAAGAGAATGGTATTAAATGTTTAAGCTTTTCCTTGCAGAAAAGGTGCATATACACTGAGAAGGCCATATTACATGGGCATTCTTATTTAGTCTGTCAGTATTTTTCCCCTGTTTTACAAAATTTTTTTATATCCAGACTATTCGAGGGAAAACATACAAGGTCTTTATACTCAGTTTCTTAGTTATGCCTGTTATCATTCAGCAGATTGAGTGTGATTGTTGTACAATATTGAAATTCAGCAAAGTTCATAACTGATCTTGGAGACTCCTGGTTGAAGTTTTTATACATGTTTTAATACTGTTTTTTAGGTATTTAGCTGAACTGTGTGGCATAGGAACGACAGCACTGGGGATCAGTGGTGGAGCTGGTGCTTCATTTCCTACGGTGATTTTTTGTTTGATATTTTTATGTTTGTTTTAGGTTTCAATGTTAATATTCTTCAAATATGTTGGATTTTACATTAAATACTTAGTGCTGGTCTCTCTACTAGCAAAGCTATGATCCTGGACCTCCAGTTAAAGCACTATAGTCCTTTCTCCAGATACTTAAACATATGGAAATTTGTCCAGGGTTTTCAATTCCTGAAATAAACAAAGGGCTCAAAATAAGCCTTCTAGTCATGTGAATCCAACTCTAAACATACCTGTCTCACTCTAGAGATGATAAAGTGAGCTTGGGGTAACTTGCTCAGGTGAAGTGATCTTAACTGCAAATAGATGGAGGACATGAGATGAAACTGCCTTCTGAGTCTAGTGAAATATGTCAAGCCGTGTATTTTTGTTATTAAAGATGTTGTGAAGTGTGTTGCCTAATGTTAAAATATTTTTCATTTTTAGGGTGTTAAATTGCTTTCATATCTGTACAAAGAGGCTCTCAACAATTGTAGCAATGAGCATTATCCAGTTCTTCTCTCTTTATTGAAGACAAGCTGTGAGCCATACACAAGGTGTGTCCATACTGTTTGTTCTCTGCATAACTGAGTTTAAGAATTATGAATTGGTAATCTGGTGAGTGACTCTCCATGTGTAACGGTGGCTTTTAATAATTTCAGTAAAAAATACGTCTGTATATGCAGTATATATTAAAATTGGTTAATTTTGCTGTTCTGACCCTCTTAGCTAAGTAACAATGTAAGGAGTTATGTGTGGCTAGATTAGTAAATAAATATGTGTAAATAAGACTTAATTCTTGCTGCTGGTCATGGAAGTTCATATTGAAATATAAGATTTGCATAAATGTTTTTTTTTTTCCTCATACCTCAGTTAAAATCCCAAAACTGGAAACTGACAAGTTTCTTTTATTGTACAAACTGGGGAAGTTCATGCTTTTTTCCACTGTCTTTTTGTTGTGGGCTTTTTAGTAAGCAAAAATGAATAAAATATCTGTTGTTCATTAAGTACATGTAACTAACTGATAATAGGAGTAACTAAAAGTAGAGTTCCTTGGATTGCAACAGTTTTGTTAAGCAGTGCTCATCAATTAAAAAATTATTAGTTTTCAGACATCTGAAGAGATGGTAAATTTTTTAATAGCTATTTACACGAATTATAGCTGTTGTCCATCATCAGTTTGCAATGTTACATAATAGATGTAAAAATACAAGAGAAAACAAAAATCTGCCAAAATGCTCTAAATTTAAGATTCCTCCCATGGCCACCCTTCTTGTGTTTTCTTCCTCTACATGAAATTATCTTCGGAGAAATTTAATTTCAGATTTACCAGAAGCCTCACTGAAATATCTTCACAGCTCTTACCCTGCTATTTATAGAAGGAAGTCAGATTTCTGAAATACCAAGGGCATCACATGGAACCTAAAAAAATCTGGATTGCTGCATTGATTCCTAAATTTGCTGCAGATAGCTATTGAAGTATCAATTATACATGATCAGGACTACCCTGGAAGGAAGCCTCTATTATCTGCATAAAGTGTTACCCACTCATTTATTAACCTGAAGGAAATTAAATAATACAAGTTGTTGCTCAAATAAACCACAGAAGCATCAGATTTAACAATTTAAAAGTGCTTAACTTTTTACTTGCAACCTTGAAGTTGAGCAGAGGTTGCTGTGTTAAATGCTTCCTCTTTGTTGCACAGTGTTAATTAAAAAAAAAAAAAAAAAATCTCCCAGGACCTCTGAGCCTTTTTATCTATAGCCTCAGATTGTATAAAAGTAGTGGGTTTTTTACTTCTTCAAAAGTTTGACTCAGAAAAAATATGAAAAAGTGTGAATAAATATGCCAAAATAGTAGTTGTCATCATTGCATATATATTAAAAATGTCTCTGGGTCTGGGGAAAAAGTACTTGGTATTGCATCTTTATTTTATACCCTTTTAGTTTCTCTCTGCTGAAATTACCACTGTTTAAAACAAATCCTTTCTGCTTTTCTCTTGCTGTGCCCTTGATATGCTGCAAAGTTTTCTGTATATTTTTATATATATTTAGTAAATTGATGTGCAGGAATAAAATAATTGTTTTAATTGAGGCACTGTTCTCTTATCTAAACTAATTATCACTAAAATAGTCTATTAAAAATAGCTTAAGAAAAGTGTAGGGCCACAATTTCCTGTATATTTAAATGTCAGTGTGACAGCACTTAATTGATGGCTTTTAACCTGCCTATATCTTGTGTCTTTTGGGATTTTAGAGAGCATACTAACTCCTTGGTTATAATAAAGAAGAGAATGCAAGAGAATTGATTTTCAACACTGTATAATTTTTTTTTCAGATTTATCTATGATTGGGTATATAGTGGTGTGTTCAGAGATGTTTATGGAGAATTTATGATTCAGGTGAATGAGGATTATCTTTGTTTCAGAGGTACAGTATATATATATGGAGCATTTCTAATTAGTATAATTTGTGCTGTTAATTAAATAACTAAAATATGTATTTCCATCTTTTTGTTACACAGATAAACATTACTGGACTCATGGTTATGTTTTGATTTCAAAAGAAGTAGAAGACTGTGTCCCTGTATTTCTTAAGCATATTGCTAATGATGTATACATATGTGGGAAAACCATAAACTTGCTGAAATTGTGCTGTCCTAGGGTAAGTTTTGGATTGCTTCCTTCCTATTACATTACTCTCTAGAGCAAGAGTGCAGGTTTTTAGCAAGTTCACTCCTTTAACAAAACTTGGTATTATGTAAGTAGGATGATGAAGGGCAATTACTTGCTCTCAGATACTTGTGAGCTGATTATCCACTCTACTTGCTACCACCTCACTGCAGAAATAGACATTTTAACACCATCAGATTTATTGTATACAATGTACATTATGTATTTTTTTCTTTGTAGTGAAAGCAGAAAAGTTTGTGGCATTCAAACAAGTGCCTTCCACTTCTTACACTACTCCTTTTTGGTCTAAAACTGCCTCACTCTTACCAGGTCATGGCTTACTTCTGCACAGCTCTTTAAGCTGTATCACTGCATTTTCAAAAAGTTCTGTTTATTGGTATTTTGCAGAACGATTCTTGTCCTTGATAAGAAAAACATGTTCAACTACTTTGTGTCTTCTCTCTATATGTCCAAAAATAAAACAACCAGAGAGGTGTCTAAAGTCTGTAAAGTCTGTAAACATTCCCAGGGAGCAAGTGTTCTCCTTAACATCAGAGCTGCTCAGTCTCAGCAGAGCAGCTCATTATCAGCTATGTGATGTCACATGTAAGCCTAATACCTCAAGTGAAATAGATCCTGTATGGAGGTTTTGTGAAGCAGGACTAAGTTAAAAAAATGTGTAATGTGAATTCATAATATTTAAAATGTATGTAAAAGGAAATCTCTCATTTTTCAGCATTATATATGTTGGTCAGATATACCTGTTCCCCGGATTTCAGTTATTTTTTCCCTTGAAGAACTGAAGGAAATAGAGAGAGATTGTGCAGTGTACGTAGGTCGAATGGAAAGAATTGCTCGATACAGTTCCATAAGCAAGGAGGAAAAGGTAAATGAAAAAGGAGCAAATACCTCATTATGATTTTTTAAAAATAGTCAATTTTCATTTTTGTTATAACCTCTAAAGAATTTGTATTTACAGTCAGATTTTTAATGGGTAAATTACAGTTTTAATTGCCGCAAATAAAAATTATTAAATATTGAAATTATGTAATATAGCTTTTAAAAGTATAGGTGGTGTGTTGATATTTTTTAGTCTTTTCATATATTAAATGAGTGTTAGACTTTGATCTTAGTTCTTTACATTAGGAGACTTGTCCTCTTACTGAAAAGACTGTTAGATTCTGATTTAACAAATGAGATAAACTAATTAGTAACCAGATAAGACTGTTTGTGATTTCCATGGCTAATTGTTTTTTCAGAACATTTTAACTACAAAGACAATTCTGGCCTTCAGATTCCATCAATTTAGTTTATATATCAGATGGAATTCGTTTGTTTTAAAGTTTGGAGTATTAACTTTCAAGACTAGTTTGTAGATTTTGCATTTACTTGTTTTATTCATGTTTTTGTTGTATTAATTGATTAATAACTATTATAAAATGTGCATCTGTCTTTGCAACTGTGTATCAGTGTATTTCAAGTCTAAAATAATAGAAAAAATTCCACCTTGGCTTTTTCTTTTAAATTTAATTTTATTGTCTTTTATTTTATTTTTAGGACTTGCGCATGGAAATAGCCAAACAAGAATTAATTGTTCATGCTCGGGAAACTGCTAGCAAAGTACTGAAAGCCATTAGTGGTAAGTTATAGTGGCATGTTATGTGCTCTCTAGTGATTTTGTTAATGTAAACTAACAGAATCTTTATTTCAACACAGACAAGCAAATATCAGAACGAATGGCTTTGGATGCAAAGAAACGGGAACAGTTTCAGAAGCTGAAGGAACAGTTTGCAAAGGACCAAGAGGTATCTCTCTGCCATTCTAGAGACAGACTATATTTCTTAGGCAAATAAATGAATGGATATGTTGTACTGAAGTTGAATTAGTAGCTCATGGTGTACAAATAAGAACTTCTTGTAGATGTGTGTGTTACAGCTGGTATTGGGAACAGCTTTTAAAAGTGTTAAATATTTATGCAGCGTCGTCTTGCAATAAAGCAGGAGGAGATTGATGATGATTTCAGCTATGCCCGAGAGCTCAGAGAGAGAGAAAAAAGACTGAAAGCTTTAGAAGAAGAACTTGAAAAAAAGGCAAGGTAAATGTATCTGAGTTGTCTTCAAAATTATCATAAAGATCTCAGGAAAAAGTAATTGTATGTTAAAATTCACAGTAGTTTGCAGAATTTGTTCTACAAGGGTAATATTTGCAGTTAGAAGATGGATGTAAGAATTTTTGGCAATCAGTGAGCAATTTTGTTACAAATTGTTAGTGGCCATAAAATCTGGGACCCACTGATTTGTGCCAACCCTATGCAGTCTGGGTTTTGCTATAATAAAAATTTCAGGAAAAAAATTGACTGCATCTTAAAATTTAAAAGCAGAGCCCACAGCAAAAATGGTCATGTATGTCAAAGCAGAAATAAAAAGCAGTTGGGAGTTAGATTGATATTTCACTTTCTTCTGTTTCATCTAAAATTACTTAAACCAAATGAATTACCTACTAATACTAATAAAAATAGTTACAAAAATACATGTTGACTAAAAATGCAGTCCTGTGTTTTCCACCTGTTTATTCTGTGACTGAAGCCTCTGGCTTCTACATTTTAAGAACCAATTCTCAGTTCTGAAGTGCTAAAAAGTTTTATTCTTTAGATGGGAAGATGAAAATCAGTGTGCAAAAATCTTTTACTTTCTTTTTACCTTCATTTAGGCAGGAATTAATTGACCATTATAGCAAACTTTCTGATGATGCAGCCCGTAGGGAACAAAGAAAATTATGGAAAAGCCAGCGCCACAAGTTGGAAACAGCCCGTCTTAAGTTTCTGTTAGAAGATCAAAAACGCATTGAGGTACCTCCTAAAAAGATTTAAGAAGTGTAATTTAGAAAATTTGATACTTGGTACTTAAAGACTTTTTTCTTTTTTTCTTTTTTTAATTTGTAGGAAATGCTTGAAAAACTTCCAGAGGGAAGCTACAGGAGAAAATTAGATATTATTCCTTATAAACAGTGCCAGTTGGCTTTGGATAAAACCCCTGTTGAGAAAGAGCCACCTTCACAAGTGAGTTTATTTTCTTACATAAATTTCAAGTTGCTGTTCCAGGTTTCCCTAAAGGGACTTAATTTCATGGTTCATTTCAGTTCAGTAAACACAAGGTTCACTGCAACAGCAAGGTGAGTAGTTATCATTTATGTACTCATCAGAAAAATTGGGAAAATTTTAATCCTGTAATAAAGTAATACCTTAATTAGTAGGTTGATATGTGACCAACCATACAGTGTAATAATTATTTCTTTTTTAGGAGTCTTTTGTCAAACCTCTGCCTTCTAATGAGACAGTTGTCAGAGAAGAATCTGAGACTGAACAGAGATATGCTGCTTCTGCTGACAAAGCACTGCCTGTGCCAGAGCCAGCAAATAATGATGAGCATTTTCAGCCTAAAGAAACAGGATCTGAAAGCAATCTCCAAAATTCAGAGAAAGCATGCAGTTCTCTATACAGTGCTGAGTCCTTGCCTGAATCCAATGTAAATATAGAAGATTTCTTATCAAAGTCACAAGATGAACAGTCTGTTGCTGTCAGGATGCAAGAATCTTTGCTCGATGAAGCATTCCAAAATATTAACTCAGATCTTTCTGAGACTTTGCAAGTGAGTGAAAGTCAGGCTGTTGTGAGAGGACCACCAGAAGAAGACAGTGCACCATTGCATCAGCAGAGCGAGTATGATTTCAGTACAGTTCTCAGACCATCTGCAGCTTGGCAGGGACATGTCAGAGTTGAGGAAAACGTATTTGATGTGGACAACAGAAGGCCTCGCTGGAATATTCATGGACATGCATCTGATGCCAACATTAGAGTGGGAGAATATGTACCTCAAGTGGACACTTACCAGCCACATTCAAGTCCTTATGGGCATTCTTCAGATTCCCATACAAAAAGCAGCAGCTGTACTTCTGAAGTTGAGTCTAGGCGACCTCGATGGAATATTCATGGGCATGTTTCTGAAGCTCATATTAAAATTGGGGAATATGCTTCAGAGATAGAGACCTCAAGGCCCAGGTGGAACATCCATGGACATGCTTCAGAAGCCAATATTAAGATTGGAGAGTATGTGTCAAATGTAGCTCCTGCAAGGCCTCGATGGAGCAGCCATGGTCACGCATCTGATGCCAATATCAAGATTGGTGAAAACGTGTCAGAGGTGGCCTCAGCCAGGCCTCGTTGGAACATCCACGGGCACGCCTCGCAGTCACACATCAAAATTGGAGAGCTGGTGTCGGATGCAGAGCCTTTGAAATCCCGTTGGAGCCCCTTTGGACACGCATCCCAGTCTAGCATCCAAATAGGGAAGTGGGCCCCATCTACAGAAAGTGATCCCATACCTCATCGTAAAGCCATTTCGGGTTCTTCATCCAACTCCACAGTTCAGACACTTCTGTACAGTGAGGAGTTCTCTCCCGCTGAAGGGGGCAGGAAGGATGCAAAACCATCACAAGTTAAGGAAGAGACTTTGCCTCAGTCACAGATATCTGACAGTGTTACAGACTCTCCTGATGCTAATATTCAAAATGATAAAAAGGAAAATACAATGGAAAAGAAAGAAGAAGGTAAAATAAAATTAGGTTTATTCAGTCAGCATTTGTTTAAGGGCTTGTGAAAGTAACTCCAAATGTTTATTTTCTAAACGGGTCCTTTCTTCCTTACTTATTCCACTTAATTCCTTGCATTACTTTTCATACAGTGCTAGATTTCAGAGGAAAGAATTTGAGCTTAGACTTGTCTCCTGTATGCAAGAAGCAGAGCATTAAAAAATGAAACTTTTAGCCTGGAATTTTGTGAAACAGGACCTTTAGGGTCCTTAAGTAGAGAACATGCATAAAACTACTTGGGTGGAGCTGTGGGGAGGTACTGTTATTGGTGTGGTTGTTTCTGGGATAGTTTATACAGGAATCTTGAACTGCTTTAGGAGCAGATCTGAGGTATGAACCAAGGATTATAAGCAGGTCTAAGTAAATGCTGACTTTAATTGTATTTACAGTAATTGCAGATGTTGTCAACAAGGACCTTTCTCCAGATTCCACACAGAGTTTACAGGTAAGAAGCAAAAGTGGTTGTTGAGAGGACTTATTTTTCTTTTGAAATATTGAACTGAAAGTAAAGGTAGTAAATTCCTCTCTGATCTAGCAGTTGCTGTAAAATCGTATTGTTTCTACGAGTCTGAAACACACAGGCGAGTAGGCTCTTCTCTTTTCATTTGAACAGCTAGGCAGTTACCTGTAGGAACACATTAAGCCTGAACAGTCAAAGCCAACATCTCTCATAAAATTTGTCCATTCATGAATTTTAGAAAGAAGAACCTGAAAAGGCCATTTCTCAAGATACCGTGCCTCAAGAAACTTTATCTTCTGAAGCTAATGCTGCCACAACCAAGGAGAGAGAAGGGGAAGAGGAAGATGCATGGAAGAAAGAACAAGCTTATTTGAAAGCCTTATCTGATCAGTATTGTATTGAAAAGTATCAAGATAGTTATGATTTGATGTGTGAGTAGAACTGCTGGAATAGTAGATCAATAGAAGATGTGATGAATTTGAGCTAGAAAGCTGAATGTTATGACTTACCAGTGAATTACCAATGTTAGGAACTGCAATAACCAAACAATTTGCTCCAAGGCACAAAGATGAGAAATACATTTTGACATGTTATGATGTTCTGACCTAGAAGTCTTTGTATACAGAGGTTAATAGGAACATATTATTAACCTTCTTAATTATAATAACTTATATTATTTGTGTATTTTTAAATGTAGCAGAGCCACCAGTTTCTCATCTCTTGCATCACGTGATACCAAGATCATACACATTTCCTGTGGACCCTACAGTGCAGTCTGCAACAGATGAAACTGCTGTACAGCTGAGTGAGCTCTTGTCTCTGCCAGTGCTGATGAAACGTTCTATTACTGCTCCACTTGTATCTCAGTGAGTATTTGTTAGGAATTTTGCAATTAATTTTGCAATTAAAGGAGTTGCACATAGATGTGTTAAATTTGCTCTTAGGTCCTAGAAATAATTCAGTAAATGGTCCATTAGTAATTAAAAAGATCAGATCTGCATGATAAATAACAACATAAACTTAGACATTTATGTGCAAATTAAAAATGTGAATGTGTGTTTGAAATATAAGCACTCAGAGGGAAGTCTTGTAGATTATGCAGCAGTGATTTTGACACCATTAGTTTCCTTGTTCTTTTAAAAAGAAGGTGTATTCTTTATGTGTGCTAGTTTATATTTGAAAAATGAAAGTGAAGGGAGTAAAAAAATCTTTAAATTCTTGAAATCTCATATTGATCAGGGTATATTTCATGCTTATGTGGGAACTCCAGCTTCAAGGCTGTTTTGAGGTATAATGGAAGCAGTTCTTGTTACATTGGAATATACAAGGAAACCACATACATGTTGGATGGTTTAATGAGTATATCTAATAATATTTTAAATAAAAGTTTTTGTTACTTTGTACAAGATAAGCTTTTGTCATGAAAACAATTACTCACAGACACTTTTTTAGAATCTGCTTTCCTTTAAGTTTCCATCTGCTAGCTCTCAGTGTGCTATACTCAAAGTTTGGTGCAATGTAGAAAGATGTTATTGTCTAACCTTATTTTAAACACCTGGTTGGCTGCCAGAATGATCTGTGTGCAGATTCACACATTCAGCAAACTGAGCCTGAGTTTTTGTGCTGCCAGAATAACCCTATCCCTGATAGGCAAGTATTTAAAGTATTTAAAGCTAAGTTGAATACCTACACAGTACTGTAGGCTGTGTATAGATCTGGATGCTAAACTGTAGTATAGATCTTAATATCTGGTGTCAGAGTTTTTTTCAATTAGTATATTCTTACTGGGGATTTAATAGTCTTTTAATTTGTGTAGGTGACAGAGATCAGAATGCTATTGATTAAAAATTGATAAAATGTTGATCCAGGTCCAGCAGCATATTCCAAAGATCACTGTATGTAGCCAGTCTTAAAATACTTCCCAAGTATTTTTCAGAACCCAGTTACCTGAAGTGGTAGGTTTTAGTTCTGATATATAATGGATGAGGATTTTTTGTCTCATGTTTTTTGCCTATATGAATAACATCTTAGATAGCAGGGTTAAGTACTGGAGCATTAATCTGATGTAGCCACAGCTGAATGTTAACAGTAAGGAAGGAGTTGCATGTAAGTGTAATACCTTTTCTGTGTTTTTATTCTTAGTGTTTCTCTTGTGAACAAAGCAATAGTTGATTACTACTTTGTGGAGCTGAATGTAGAGAAGCATTTTGAAGCACTGAGACACTTTTTGTTAATGGAAGATGGGGAGTTTGCTCAGTCACTCAGTGACCTGTTGTTTGAGAAGGTATTTGCTTTGTTGTCTTAACCCCAGGGTTTGGGTTGTCTGCTTTGCCTTCATGCCTCTGAATTGATTTGGATGGGAATGAGAGAATGGTGTGAATTGGAATCCTGGCTTGTGGAGTTTTCCTCTTTTGTACTGTGTTGACAAGTCTGTAGCAAGGAACTCTGTTAATGTTGTAGGGATGGAATAAAAAGGTCTTGGACAGATAAGCACTCCTGGAAGGGTACCTCACTATTTCCTGTGAAAGCTGCTGCACTATTGCTGTCCCCTCCTGTCTGCTGGCAGCAAGGCTGGAAGAGCCTGTTGCCATTTGCTAAAATCCAGTGGAAAGCTGCCCACTGTGTTGCAAACTACCTACTCTTACCTTAAATATCCTCAGCTAGAGAGCAGAGGGGAGGCCATGTGAAGAGAGTGCTCGCCCTCTGATGAGGCAGTGTTTTCATGACTTACTGCTGTGTTCATGGGGAAGACAGCAAGGTAGGACAGATAGCCTGGGTTGATTCAGATTGTTGCCCATGGACATAGGCAGCAGTAGGAGAGTTAATGCATTTTTCTGAGTTCTGAAAATGCTTTAGACCCAACTAGGGAGAGCACTTGGGGATTTAGACTTGATGAATAGCTTTATTTGTAAACCTCTGAGAGTGCTGAGGTGATGAGACAGGCAGATTCAAGTCAGGTAAATTCCTTGGGTCCCTGGCTTTCTAAAGACTCTATTCCCTGCAGGAGGAACTGAACCACAGCAGACATAAGAAAATAAATCAGTGTAGGTATGAGATTACCCTTCAGGCTGTGAACAGAAAATAGTTCAGAAGTTGCTTTTATGCTGTTCATGCATCCCTATGGCAGAAGTAAAAACTTCCAATCAAAGCAGGGTAATCATCACTTTATCATTGTGCTTTAATTCACCTGTGTTCAAGAGCCAAGACTTTTTATTAATATGATGTAATTAGTGGTTTGTTTGGTTTTTTTTTTTTTTATCTCCAGCTTGGATCAGGACAAACACCTGGTGAATTGCTGAATCCACTGGTTCTTAATTCTATCCTAAATAAAGCACTACAGTACAGTCTTCATGGTGACACCCAGCTTGCTTCCAATCTTTCTTTTGCCCTCAAGTATCTCCCAGAAATGTTCACGCCCAACGCACCGGATGCTCTGAGCTGCTTAGAGCTCAGGTACAAGGTAAGAGGTCATGGAGCAAGGTAGGATACTGCACTTATGCCATGGTTCTTATGTACAGTGGTGAAGTGAATATGTTAATAAGAATACAGTATCTAAGAATGGAGTAAAATAATGTGTAATGGAAACTACAGGATTTACTTAGCCTGCCCATTGCATTGCATTATTAAAATACATAATAATTGTTGCAATACTTGTATTTTTAAATAATGTTATAATTTCTAACAAAAAATGTAGTATGATCAGCACTGTTGTTTCTTGTAGGTTGACTGGCCTCTGAACATTGTCATTACTGAGAGCTGCATGAATAAATACAACAAGATTTTCTCCTTTTTGCTTCAGCTGAAGCACATGGTGTGGACTCTCAAGGATGTTTGGTTTCACTTGAAGCGCACTGGTGAGTGTGACTATTGAAAGAGAGCATCCTGTTCAAAATGCAAAGGAAGATGTTCTGAGAAAATTGTGGCTTTTGAAGTTTGACATAACTGTATATAAGCAATTGTCTAGCAGAGGGTGCTGAAGGCATTTTAAACAGGATTAGAATCTACTAATAAAAATCTAAATTCCTTAAAAAATTCTGATTTTAGATGGTCTCTGTGGTTGATAATATATTTCTGCTTTTATTTTCAGCTTTAGTGAGTCGTGCATCAAATTCTGTCCAGTTTCGACAGCTCCAGCTGTATAAACATGAGATGCAGCATTTTGTGAAAGTAATTCAAGGTTACATTGCCAATCAGATCCTTCATGTTACATGGTGTGAATTTGGAAACAAACTGTCTTCTGTGGGCAACCTGGAAGAAATTCACAGAACACATGCTGAATACCTCAACAAAGCAATCTTCAGGCAAGCTACCATACTTGCTTTTACTTCAAATGCATGTTAAGGGAGTGGCCAGTCCTAGCCTAATGTATTTGTGCAAAACTGACTTTTACTTGACACATTAATTAGTCTTTACATGTGAAAGTGTTCTTATGTAAGAAACGAACTTCATGGCATCTCACAAGGTCTGTACTTTGATACTTTTTCTCAGCTATCCATCCTTTTCATTTCCCTGGACTCCTTGAGTTACCTCCTGCTCCAGGTCACCATGCCTCTGCAAGCTTCCAGCTGCTCAGGACAGCTCTAAACTAAGGGCACACATGCCACAGTTCTTTTTCTGTCACTCTGTCCTTTGTAAATTACTGCTGTTTCATTCAGCATCATTAGTGTGCACAGTAAGCCTTGCTGAAGGATATGAGATGCATCTTCTGTACAATGTGTGTGCTTTTAATATGTGTGCAGTGGCCAGGACTTGGAAAGGACAAAAAGATTTGTCTAGCTTTATGAGAGCTGCAAGAGACAGCCATCTTTTAGGAATCACAAGCTTTTAGCCCCTTAGTTACTGTATGTGAGGCGTGGTGTGGTGTGACTGAAAGGAAAGGAGCTACAGTTTATTTGGTTTCTTCTTGTACAGTGTACACTGAAATGATGAAGTGGTGAGATGGAGGGAGATGATACAGAACAGAAATTAAAAGCAAGAAAAGAAATTTCTCCTTTCATGTCTCTCTTTGCGAGTTTTAATCAGAAAAGGCTTGCCTAGAGCTGCTCTTTGGATAGCAGGTGGTAGGATTGGAGGAGATTAAAGTTTAAGGAAAGTCAGAACATGTTGCTGTTAAATGTCATCTCTTTTGCAAAGGCAGATGTCTTTCTAGAAATCAGATTCTCTAGGGCAGATATAAGTTTCTTGGAAGTGCAAGTAAACTGTGTTAGATTTAGGCAACTTGTTTAAAATTTGTTGGCTGCAGTCTTGGGGATTTTTTAAAGCCATTATCTTTAACCTAAAGGGTTGTCATTCCTTTGCATTTATAGTCTTACAACCAGTAAATTACATCAACTGATTTGTGCAGTTGTTTTTGTTCTGTCAGGGGTCTGTTGACAGAGAAGGCAGCCCCTGTGATGAACATCATCCACAGCATCTTCAGCCTCATCCTGAAGTTCCGCAGCCAGCTCATCTCGCAGTCGTGGAGCTTCGATGCAGGGAAGCAAATGGCTGTCCATCCCAACTTTGGTCTGATGCAGCAGTCCTACAACACCTTCAAGTATTACTCCCATTTCTTATTCAAAGGTAAGAAATTGCATAAATTCTAGATGGAACAAAAGGTCAACTGGCTACTGGAATATTTTAGTAATATAATGTAAAAGTAGGAAGATTTATATGTTTAAGGAATGTTGGAAATATAGTTCCCAAATGAAAACTGCATTGTTGTGGTTTGCCAAGATCAGATCTGCATGTACATCAATTGAGATGTACACACATGAAATCTACCAGATATTTCAAAACTGACGGTAAGTTTTTGCTGATTTACAAAATAAGTATTTGGTATTTAGCTGTACTTTTGTGCATACATTTTTTCTTTTCTCTGGAAGTGAGTTCTGAAACTTTTTATTGGCAGCAGTGAGAGAGAGATAGATACCACTCAGAAGTAATTTTAGATATATATGCAATAGTTGAGTTTTACCACTGGTATGAGATGTGGAAGTTCTGATTCCCACGTTGGACTAAAGCTCAGAGAGCCTTCCAGCATGTGCTCCAGGCAAGCTTTTCAACTGTGTTCAACTATTGACAAATGTTCTTTCCTTTTCCATGGTAAAATTTCATCTCACTCTCAGCTTAGGCTATAATGTGCTGAAATGGTTACCTTCCATATGTCTTTCAGATCTTGCTTGTGTTTAAGTACATTACTTATCCTTCATCTGTTATAAAGGTTGTTTGTGGGATCTGGGTTCCTTTTTATAGAAAATCTTGAATTCCTGAGGGAGGTGCATCTGCTTTTCTTAGATCTATTCTTCTAAAATATTTTCTAGTTCAGACTATATTCTTCAGGAAATGAGCTGCCCTTTTTATTCTTTAAGGGTGTCCAAAAATGGTATCAAAGGACCAAAAACAGATATTTCAGGATGAGTTAGAATGGCTGCTTCCAAATTCTACAGGAAGTCAGAACACCTGTGGGAGCCACCTAAGCCCATACTACGAGATCTATGGTTGCTTCATGGACAGAGATTAATAGACCATTCTGTAAGGAAATCTGATGAGTGACCCAGTTTTTTACACCCTCTTTGTTAAGCACTACAAAACAAATATGTGCTTGTTCATCTCCACTTGTACCTTCAGTCACCATGTATTGTAAAATGCTCTCTCTCCACAAGGGGTTGATCCAGAATCCATTGAAAGCCAATACAAAGTTTTCTGGACTTCAATGGCTTTGGCTCAGGCCCTAACTTCTAAAAAGACACCTCCCCTTCTTCCTTGCATGCTGCTGCTGCTTGCTGATTCCCTTGGTATTGGTGCATGGGATGTTTGTGAGCTTAGGGAGCTTCTGTTGGCTTTTTTCCTTTGTACTGGAGGATGTTTAGAGCAGTTGGTGTGTCCGTTCATAGAGCGTGAGGGCTTTGTCCTAGAATTTCTCTTGGCTTTTCTCTCTCACAATGGACTTCACTCCAGAAAACTTCAGCAGAGCTGCTTCTTTCACAGAGGTCTCCTGAGGACCTAAACGTGCTTCCTGGTCAGTTGTGATTGTGATAGGAACACACCATCTTTATTGTGAAAGATTCTGTGATTTCTTTGTTTCTGTGAAAGCAACATAAGAAGGAAATGCTTTGTTAGAATAATGCATTTTCACTTGGAACTGACACATAGTCCTTCTTTTGCATTTATTTAAAATATTTTATAATTCCAGAAAGAAATACTGGGCTTTTCTTATGTTAAAATGTACATTTGTTCTCAGATTTCTGCATTATGATTTTCTTTTTTTTTTTTTTTTTTTAAATTAAAAGGCACAGATGCTGTCAAGGATGAATTTACAATATTAATCTTAGTTGAAGCTTACTTTATTTATTTTATTTTTTCCAGTGGTAACAAAGCTTGTAAATAGAGGATACCAACCACATTTGGAGGATTTTCTTCTGCGAATTAACTTTAATAACTACTACAAGGATAACTGAACTCTATAGAGTAAGGATCACTGATAACACAGTAAAACAGAAACTATATGTATATGCTTATGATTTATAGAAGCTTATGCAAATGCCATGCAGGAGGCATTTTTCTTCAGTGAAACAATCTGCTATCTAAAAGCCTGAAGAGTATAACCACCATACACAGAGCATGATGATGCTTAAAATCCACTAAACCTGCCTGTTGTTTGATCTGCTAAGAGTTAATATTGTCATTATTGCAGAGATAGCAGAGCTGAGTGCCTGGTTTTAACACAGGAGAGAGTGCAAAACTGTATATCTGTGAATGTGTAAATGTTGTATTTTCAGTGGTGTGAATTTCCCTCAATGTAAATACATGTATGTGAAATAAATTAACAGATACTTTCTAAAACTGCTGAGAGATGGGTATGAGGTACAAATGTTCCCACAGATATTAGTACCTGTTATTTGATGTGGTTTATTTTCAAACTGATATTAATTCTTAATCTAAATATAACTAATTTCTTTAAGACTTGTAGTCACAGTGGAAGAGAACATGGTGTGCCAAGGTGGTCTGTTAGGAGATACAATATTTGACTATTCAAGCACTTGGTGATTGTTGGAACGCTTGTGCCAAACTTAGTTTCTTTATCCTTAATTGAAACTATGCATCTTATTTTGTGGTGATTATTTAAAACACCTAAAACAGAAATTCAGCATCACTGAGGCAAAATAAAGCTGTAATTCCCAATATATTCCAACTACTGCTTTCAACTAAAGCATCATATTTGCATAATATTCCTTTTCCCACTTTGGTTTTTTCCCTTATATTGTGAGAAGAGACAATTGAACTTTCAATGTTATAATATGAGAATGCTATAGAGAGGCAGTCAGCATTAAAATACTTTGGTTTTGAGATCCTGAAGTCATGGTTGACTAAAAGGTGGATATATTCATGAGGAGTTTATTGTCTGGTGAGGGGACAGTTATTTAAAGCTACAGGCCTGACTGGCATGTTGCCAGGACTATGGACTATTGAATAAGATTATTTTATGATGTATAGATAGTTTTATTTTTTTTTTTCTGAATGAGAAATAAGTATTAGAGACAGAATATATACCAGCTGTGAAGTCGACCTGAATGTTTCTGCTCTGATTCCAAAGTCAGTGTCAAAACATGGTAATGACAGTTGCAACATACATCTTCTATGCTGTTTCTTCATCTGTGCTGCATTTAATTAACTCTCTGCCTTTTGTTCTGCAGAAAAGGGGATTGCAAGAGCAAGTGGCTTGCAGACTGAGCTGTTTTGTTGCCTAGGGAGGCAGAGACCTGTTTGTTTACCTGACTTGTTCTTCAGGAATTTACAGAAATGGGTGTGTATGTGCAGGCGTGGCTTTTGGTGCAGACTGATGTCTTGTCCTCAAGCCACTGGACTTCCCACCCAGCATCTTTGGGAGCAGTGTCTGATGTTTGGGACCTTATTGCTTGGCCCTACACTGTTACTATAGAAAGACCCGTTGAACACTGTCTGAGTGCTGTGGTTTGCCTGGGGCAGACCTTTAACATAAACACAAGCAGTAACAGACAACAGAGGTGATCATGGAAGCGCTGGTTGGACATATTTAAGCGCTCTTGGAATTCCTCCTTCCAGCAATGATGTTCTAAGTGAGACAGCCGTGGGCAAAGCAAAGAAAGATATTGTTCCTTTTAAGGCGAGCAGTTCAGGCTGGCGTGAACGGGAGGATGGAGAAGGTCTGGTCGCTGTCCGGAGCCGGACGCGCGGCCGCGCTGCCCCCGCCCCGAGCCCCGTCCCGCAGCCGCGCCGCGCCGCGGGTGCAGTTGCGGGCAGCGCCCTCGAGGTGGCGCCGTGTGGCCGAGGCTGAGCGGGGCTCCCGGGCGGGCGGGAGGCGGGATGGGGATGGAGGCTCCGCACCCTGAGGCAGACCGCGTTAAACAGCCCCGGCCCGCGCCGGTGATCCCTCTGTGTCCCAGTCCTCGCTCCCGCTGCCCCGGTGCCACAGCCTCAGCCTTCACCGGCTTCCCCTGCTCAGAGATCCCGCGGCCGCGTCTGCCGGCACCGCGCCCCGGGCGGAGCGGCTGTGCCGGGGAGGGCGGTGCCGAGCGCGGGCGGGCGGGCCCGGAGCCGCAGCCGCGACCGGCTGGGGATTCACGTGGAGCCGCTCCGTGCCGTGCCGTGCCGAGCCGCGCTGTGCCGAGCCGTGCCGTGCCGTGCCGTGCTGCGCTGTGCCGAGCCGCGCCGTGCCGAGCCGTGCTCTGTCCTGCCGCGGAGCGTCGCCTGCTTCAGCACCAAGAACAGCTACAAGTGTGGCTGCGCGCCCGCCGAGCCGAGCCGCGCCCGTCTGAACGCTTTTGTAAGTTATTCTGCATTTCCCTCCCTTCTTTGGTTCTGCTTTTTTTGCCATCCTTAGACGGTTTTCATGCAAGGGAATTCTAAGCTACTTTTTGAGTCAGGGACCGCATTTCACAGTGTTTTTCCAAGAACTGAGGTATGGAGGCCTGAGAGTTCTAAAAGAGAAATAACTAAAAATCTGATCCTTGAGAAGGACTTGTGAAGTCACTTCAGAAAGACGAACTTTTTAATTCATGTTTCCAGGGAGGAGCCAGTGAGTGAATACAAAGACCATCCTAAGTCACCAGAAGGGTCAGACCAGCAGCGTCAGTGCTTATGACCCTGCTCTAGGAAATCCGTGGAGGGATGGGAGAGGCCGCTGTAGAAGGTAGGAAGTAACACAGCTTGTGCTCCTTTGCTAGTAGAAGCTCTGAAAGTATTTGAGGTGATTTCAGTTCTTTGGGCAGAGGGTATGGGCAGATATCTGCAGCACGTGAATCCTCAGGCAGCAGCCAACTCCTCTGGTTTATAAAAGCTCACCTGAAGACTGTGGATTCTTACTGTGATTTTACAGTTGCTGGGCCCTGTGTCCACACTGTCCTTGCTCTAGGGGTGGCTCCTGGGACCAGCACTGCTCTGCTGGTGAGGTCTGGCTGCCCAGTGGAGCTGGGGCACAGCTCCTGTTCTGGCTCCATCGAGGGGCTGATCCTGCTGGTTTGGCCCAGGACAGCTCTGTGCTCCAGTCCCAGTGGTGAGCAGGGGTGGAAAAGAGGCATCAGAATATCAGTCCTAAGCTAAGATGCAAACATGGACATGTGCAATGAATGCCATCCTGGAGCATGTTTGAAATTAGGGCAGATTCTTGATGTCAAGGAGTGCTGGTTTCAATCACTGGGTGCAAGGAGTCAGGAAAAGGATGCCTTCATGTGCTTCTGTCATGGCAAATGAACAGCACAGCTACAGGGTTGGAGCTCCCATCAGTTTCTCCTCTTAAATAACTCCAGCCCTTTATCTGCAATTATTTCCAAATTTCCTAATTTTTTAAAGTGTTGAATACAAATTAAAAAAAAAAACCCAAGCCAAAAAAATTAATAACAAAGCAACATAATAGCATTTAGAGGTTAAAAAAAAAGAAATATTTTTATCTGATTCTAAATTATTTATTTGATGTTTGTCATTCATTGCTTATTTCATCTTCCTTCAAATGTTCAAGTGTTTTTAAGCTGGTCTGCCAAATAAGATTTAGACTATGGACATTCCAACTGGAAGTTTTAGGAAAAAATTGCAGAATTGTTTCTTTCTAGATATAAAACTTCTTAGTAAATACATTTTTTTCCTAAATATTTTCCACTTTCAAGTACTTGGCATAGAGGTGATTGACTTCTTAGGACCATTTTGATTATTTGTCAGCAACTTACTGTGGGAAGGGTGGGGGAAGGACTCATTAATGCTGGAGCATGAGCTACCACCAGAACAGGCACCATGAGAACCTAGTCATGAGCTGGTGGTGTGTGCTCTCAGAGCCTGAGCTGCTGTCTGTCTGTCTGCACCTCCCCATGCTCCAGTGGTGGATGTGCCTCACCTGGCTTTGATCATCTACACTGCAGACACTTACATCTGAGTCAGTTGTTTAGACTCTTTTTATAGCTCATGTGGAGAAAAAGACACTTCTGAGGCATGATTTACACATTTTATTTAGATGTCTATGCTAATACCAGGTGACTCACTGCCTAGAAAGGAGCTATTTCTCTTAATTTCCATGTTTTTCTTTTACACAGGAAGCCTAGGGGAATGTTTTAAATACAGGAGTTTCCATCTTAGATGTTCAAGCATCTCTCTTGAAGACCCGTGTGTTTTGCCCAAGAAAAGTCACCTCTGAGAACCCAAAAATGTATTTACATTATTCTTACAGAACATTTCCAAGAGGAATTTGCTAATAGGGCACACTCACACTCTTCTTCTGATGGATCTGGGCACACAGAGTGACACCATAATGTACCCAACATCAACCTTGTGAACTTACATATCCACTCAGAGAATAACTTCAGGCCAAGTGCTGGGCTGGGTATCTCTCTGCTGCCTGTGTGGACATTGTATGGGAGCCATGGTTTTAGGGGAATTCTCAAAAATTCCCCTAAACATTTAAAGCCACATCAAAAATGCTCTGCCTGCTCCCTGAGGGTGGGTCTTGCAACATTTAAACTTACAATCACATTTTTAAAAGGGGGTTTTTTTCTTCAAGTGAATATTCATTCAAGATTTTGATGATTCATAGAGCTGCAATTCTATCACTTCTGCAACATGCCATGAAAAGAAATCCCTTGAAGTCTAGACAATGGAAAACAGTTTGATTCTGTGTTTAACACTGCCTATATAGCCAGAAAACAAAGTTTACCTTATATCAAGCCTTGGGTATGGTTTTTTTTAATCTAGGAGTACAGAGAGATTTTGCACACTTAGCTTAGAAAATATGGCTTCTCCCCCTGGTTTTCTGCTCCCCTGTTAATCAGGCATCTGCTGCAAGAATTGCACAAACAAAAATGGAGCAGTCTGTACTCATGTCTGTCGAGCTTTATCCCAGCCTCTCATGTCCTTTGATTTACATGGCATGTACCTGTGCTGCACACAGAGTGGCTGCATCCTTCAGCTCCACAGCTGATGTCAGGGTGAGGGAAAGGAGAGGTGTTAGGGGGAAGTGGCAGGACCAAATGTAACATTTGTGTATAGGTGAGAGGAACTGAGAACTGCACTGCACACTAAACACCTCCCACTGTAAACACAGGAAGCATGAAGCCAAATGACAAGATGTAACCATGTAACCAAGGTAGTGGCAGCATTATTTAGAATTCAGACTGTGTGATCATACACTGGATGTGACACCATTGTGAAACCCTCCTGTTGGGTTCACATCTGTGATCAGTGTTGTTACCAGTAAAACTTTCAAGAAATAGGCATTAAGAAAAATATTAAAATTGCTATTTTAATTAATTTTAATAAAATAATCAAATCTGTAGCACTTATTTGGAAAAAAAAAGCAACAAACCCAACTCAGAAACAAACAAACAAAAACCCCAAACCCACACAACATTCCAAAATAAGAGCTGACATTAAAACATTCTGCAACTGTAGATTTAAAAGCTCATGAAGCAGAGTTATGGTGAGATCTTACCCCAAGTCATGAAAGGAGTCCCACTATCACATGAGACTGTCCAGAGACTCATCTCCAACAGGTTCTCATTTCAGCTTTGTAATCTGGGTGCCACTTGATTTTATGTGAGGGTACTTCAGGATATATGGTATAGCCACATACATGGCTTAGCATATGGTATAGGCTAAGTCTGATTTCCACAGAAATTTCCACAGAAGTATTTCCACAGAAATCTTTTGATAGGAAGAGTCACCACTTCCTTTTGAGCACAACTCCATGGTTTTTATATAAGCAGAATATTTGGCCAGTAATAAATACTATTTTCAGAACCTACTGCAAATACAAACAGCAGAAATCAAGAAGCAAATGATGATTTAAGTATTTAGATTCCCAAATGCTGTAAGCTGCACTCCCTTCTCTCTGAGGAGCTGAGCTAAGTGATAACATTCTAGTGATAATAATTGTGCTGCTGCTCAACCTCCTGCTTCTACACTGCTCCAGGAACAAGAACAGAAGGAATCACTATCATCAGGGATCAAACTATGACCCACCTGCAGAAATGAGAGTGCTGGAAGAGCACAAGCATTCCACTTGGCTCTGGACCATTGTGCTTCTTCAAACACAAAGCCCTGACGTTACTCATGCCCTGGCGAACCGAGCAGTTGGATGTCAGTGCAGCTGAACATGTGAAAACCTGAGTTTCTACTGCTGGTGAACATCTGTCAGACATACAACTTTACTGAGTGGCACACCAAGGGGCTGCATTAATCATTCCAACCCCAGAAATTGATTGCAAGACCTCTTGCACTTGATTGACATGTGAGCAAAGAGTATTTAGCAGCAAATAGCACTGTCTTTGCAGTTCTCACTGTACAATTCATTTTCCCTTTTAAAGATAAGATAATTGCTTGTAAATTATTTCAAAGTATCTCCTTCTGTGATTTTGGCAATATAGGTGCACAATAATTTGGTAGTTAATCCAAATTCTTGCATGTCCAAACACACAGTTATAATATTCTCCTTCTCTGTACCACTATTAATGGAGATCTACTCAAATTATTATTAGAATGCTGTTAAACAGACTTGATACTTTAGGCATGGTTAAGAATCATTATTTTTTACACCATTTTGGTCAGGAAAAAGCTTGGACAGAACTCCTCTAAAACTCTGTTCCCCTCTGTGTCCCAAAAGAAAAGATATAAACTGAGAAACAGAATCAGCACAGTCATGTTGATCAGTTTGGAGCAGCTTCTCCCCCCTCTGTTACTCCCTTGTGGAGCAGGCACACTGTAAGAGAGCACAGGTTCTGCAAGGGGATGTCTCAAGGGTATTGCAAATTGCCAGCACACTTTCCCTCCCTGATGCAATCCTGTTTACCCAGCACTGACTTTCTCTTAAAGTTTCTATTAAATGGTTTGGTTTCAGTAACCCAGATTTAAAGGAAGGATAATCCTCAATGAAAGCTTCGAATTCCCACAAAAATGGATTATTCCCAGCAGGCCTCTTTCAACTACACCATTCTTCCATGGGCTAGGTAATACACCTAGTCTGTCCTTTCTTTAAGGACTCCAAAATCCCAGAGAAAGTGCTGTGCTTGTCAGAGATCACAGTTCATCACAAATCAGTTCCTCCAGCTCCAAGACAGAGAAAATGTTTACATTCAAAGCATGCCCTATGTCCTGTGACAGTGAGGAGGACAAACTGACTATTAGTACAGTTGGAAAAGCAACAGTCCAGCTGTTCTCCATGTCTGCTGACAGCTCATACTGAGGAAGACTTAAAAAAAACACAATTCAACCCAAACTGGTAACAAGTTTGCATGGGGGTAGCAGAAGAATTTCTTTAAGGACACATAAATCACAAGTGTGAGACAGTGGTGGTCTCTTTGGAAAGAGAAGCCTTTGCATTAAACCAAACCTTTCAGGTGTCTGAACTTGTAACAAACAGAAACTCAGAAAGCTCAGTAACAACTAACTACAGAACAACTGTGATGATGTGACAATAATGGCAACCAACCTTCCCCTGGAACCTCAAGTGAAGCATTTTAAATAACTTGTGAGCAAGTCAGCGCCTCCTCTCGTCCCACATCCTCCAGCATCTTTTACCCCAGCTCAAACAGCACGTTCCTAAATGACAAACTTCCAGCTTGAAGATTTTCAAGAACCATGGAAACCAACTAAATAGTGCAAGAGTAGAGAAGGATTGGAAGAACCCCACTGACCAGTGTGATGAGCAGGTACCTCACCTGCCACACTTCTCAAACAGGCAGACTCTGTTAGGAGCACAGAAATAAATACACAACACACCTGGATTTGAGTGCTGGGGTAGTTTAAGGCTCAAGCTAATTTGGCTTATGGATCCTGCCCAAGGTAATTGGGTTACAAACTGCACTCCTGAGTTTACTAGATATTTATGGGTGTTGTGTGCAGACATACTGAACCTGAATAAATTTCATCACCAAGTTTTCAAGTGCAGATGTATGTAATCTCCCTTAATTCTGCTCTTAAAAAAATTCAATTGCTCCCCCCAAATTCTAGCCTGCACAGATTCTCAGAAAATAGATAATGATTAAATACCAATCTGAAGGTTCAGAAGAAATGAACTACTTAATTAAATGAAACATAGCTTCAAACAAGCAACAATGAATCTGTTCCTCCATTAAAGAGGACTAAAAGTTTCTGCATAGAGAAAGCAGTAAATAAATACCACAAGTACTATTAGTTAAGACATCAGACAAAAACAGATCAGATTCCTGACTTGCTATTTTTGTCTTCACATAACAACAATTCCATTTGGATGATTGAAGTTCAGCCTACATCAAGATAAAATACTGCTTTTGACTTGCACTGTAGTGAGGATAAAGGAAAGACTTTGGGCCTTTAAACATTTATATTACTGATGTGATGGGCTGTTGATTGCCACTGGTCTGTTCCAAGATCCACAATTGCTTCACATTAAGCACAGCTGAAGACTGCTGCAGATGCATCCAAATGTAGTGTTGTTTCAATAACTTAATAGCACTTTGATGTTTGCCTTGCTGAATTCTTCACTGCTGAAGGAGGATCAGAGTCTTCAGTTCACAGCAAAAAACAAAGCAAGGCAGTTATGAAGATCACGTAACGCAGAGCTCCGAAGCCCAGAGCGGAGGTTTGCTGCAATAGGATTGTTTGCTTCTGCTCTCCTGAGAACAAGCAGCTGCAGCAGCTGCTCCCTCCTCTTCTGCATCCTCCTTCACCTCCTGGAACCCTTCTGCTTCTTGGAATGGATGTTCTAAAAGTTTCAGTACGTTTCTTACCTAGAGAGAAAACATAGCATGGTTGTTAAGAATTTAGGAAGTGAAGACAAAATGATATGGAGAAGAACCTCATGCCAAATAATGAGCAAGTGTATTGTACCTAATACATGAACTCCAGACAAGCCAAATGTTAAACAGATGAACAATATATATAAGATGCAAACTGTAAAACTGAACCTGGCTGAGTTTGTATGTGTATGGAACTCGGGCTCAAATAACTTGAAATGCAAATATTAAATACAAATTCTTATATAATTTCTCAAAATAAGTAATTTTCCCATATTCTGCATGTAATGTTCCAGATGCTGAGGGTGAAAGTTGTAAATTTTAAAAGATAACATTTTCCAGAAAGGAACAAGTGAAAATTAATTCCTAACTTCCTTCCAAGCCACTCTCAGGACAGTAAAAGCAGTGTACATGCTTTGTCCTGAGGTCAGCCAACAAGAGCTGGTGAAGTTCAGATTCAGAGTTTTGACTCCATTATTTGTACTGCAGACCTTAAAATTACAGTGACAATAAAAACAATAGAGATCTCCTGAGCAGTGAATTCCCAATGCCCTTACTGCCCAAGATTCCAGACTAAATTTTGCCTGGTATAATGTCAGTCATTGACAGCACCACTACACATCCACACAAACCTATAGAGAGAGAGCAGTAATAGCATACCTCTGAGAAATCCCCATTTTCAGCTGCTTCTATGGCATTCTGGGCAATGTAATTCCTCAAGATATATTTTGGATTGTTTGAATTCATGACCTTGACACGCTCAGTGTTCCAGGCATCAGCACTACCAACACTTTCTATTTCCTTCTGCAAACGGACTCTGAAATTAAGCAGGTGACAACGACTGGTTTTTACCAAGAACCACATATGGACACATTTTCTTGTTTTGAGATACTTCACTTGCAGTTCTTAAAAAATACTACATCATCTATAATCCTCTCAGTTTATAAAATGCAGCATGACAAGAGAAGAGAAAACACACTTAGTTTAAAAGCAGTACTAGGGACAGTCAGCAGGTCCTGACACAGCTCAAGGAAGTGGCACAGCACAGCTTTTCTGTTCTCTAAAGTCAGATGAAGACACAGGATATGGTCTGTTCTGCATTGCTCTGCAATAACTGACACAGTCAGGTCTTTTCTTTCAAGTATTTCTATATTGTTTATTGGTTAAAGTGTTTGCTGTTCTGGTAAAAGCACAAGGATGCAATACAGCAGAGGCAGTTTGAGGTACTTTCTATCAGTTAAAGAACTTTCTCAGCCCTGCTGGAGAACAAGATCACAGACAGCCAGGAAAGGAAAGATCTGCCCTAATCCACACACAGAGTACAAAAAATTAAAGCTGTATTCAGGGGTTTTCTTTAAAAAAAAAAAGTCTCCTGCTAACACTTTTTAGGCTTTAGAACAGTCTGGATATTTGTTTTTCCTGGCCATGATTTCTGTTTTTACTCTTTGATTAAGAATACTTGCTTTCTATATTAACACAAATTTCAAAGGATAGAATGCTTAGAGGTCAGTCAGTTGTAGTTACTGAGCACTTAAAAGTTCACAACTGGAATTAGTCTATGTCAGAATCAATATCAACACTGGTGAAGCACTTTTCATACTAGAGTTGATGCTCGGTGATTTCTACATCCTCACGCTACTTCAAAATTTAGTAAACAAAGTAAAAAGATGACCTTGAACTTTCACAGCAACAAGGACACTCATCATGGCAGTAGATAATATTCTCCAGTTGCATGCCCTCCTCACCTTCCTAATCTGTATTTGAGACTTGGTGTCTTTTGTGAGACATGCACATTGTTCTCAAAATGCAGAAATACAATATCAATAGTGAGATATCAATACTGAGAAACTTTACCTGTATTTCTCCAGCCATTCCTTCCAGTGTCTTTTATTTCTGCTAAGTAAATCATCTGCTGTTAACTGCTGCAGTTTGGAGGACTGTTCAATGCGTTCCAGCTCTTTATTTATATTAGCTTTTGTTCCAATTAATGCTAACAGCTGAGGGTTAGACTGAGCCAACATCAGCATCATTGACAGCTGTCTGGGAACAAAAAGAACAAACAAAGTTAGATACTAAAGTTGAGCTGCTCATCAAGAACCATCTCCTTGCAATCAAAGTAGAAACAAAAACATTCACAACTGGGATTTCACTAGAGAGGTTAAGTAACAGAAATTCGTAATTAGCAAAACAACTGTTATTATAAATGATCCTAATTTCACTGTTTCTTCTCCCTTCTTCAGTGTGTTTAATTCATATTCCTGTGGTATATAAAGTGCAGACAGTAGATTTTCAAAATTACTGGTTTAGTTGCACAATTCTTATCAAAATACCCTTTGAACTTCAAAAGGAATTTGCTTAAAAATTTTGATCTTATTTAGATTTTACGATAATACAGAATTCACAGGTTTTGTTGTTTGGAGTTTTTTTTATTTCTTTAACACCTATTTTTGCCAGTACTAATAAAAACCTAAATGATATGGGGAAAAATACTTCATTTAAGTCCCATGAGACCAACACTGTGTTTGACTTTTTTAGTTAGCCAGTTTAAATCACAGATGAGAACTGCTCTCTGGCAATAAATTCCACACAATATCCAGACTACTCTGCTGCAGGTTTGACTAGGATTGCATCTTTTAATATTTCACTGTGTTAGCTGGTGCTGTACAATAGCTCCACCTTAGTTTGCAATACTATGCTAGCTTTCATTTTTCCTGAATTAATAACTGCAGCATAGCATAAAGTAAAATAAAAACCCAAAGAGTTGCAGCATATCAAAATACAAAGTGTTTTTATCTCCTCTGTGAATCCAGTTTTAAGCAAAGGACAAAAGAAACATTTCTCCTGGCTTCAAAATAGACAACTCATTATATCAAGTTATATTGTCCTACTTTCAGTCAGCAGAGATAAGCCAGGTGCTTTGATTTCTGAGTTTATATAAAGTACTATTGAGACCTGATGTACACATCTGATATGCCTAGATCTGTGATATCAAAGGGCTGGGATTAAAAAAGAAATCAGTCATGCACTCACATTAACACAGTACTATTCCCCTCCAAAATGTCACATCCCTATCAGGATGACCTATAGCTACTTTTCATGTTTCTCTAGTCCTGAATGAAGTGTTTAAAAAATACTGTCCCATCTCTACCACAAAAGCTATCTCTGTGCTGTGCTATCAACACACAGCAAAAGCTGAAAAATTTGGTGGGTTCATCCTTCATGGAGCACTTACTTAAAGAAGGCAGGGGGAAGGGAGAGAAGTATACCCAAAATATCTTTAATTTTTTTCCCCATCTGCAAAAAGTGAAAAATTGCTGCAGTCACTGCAGTAGTTGAACATGAGTTATTATTTTTCCAGGCTCAGAGAAGCTGGGCTGCAGAACAAACAGGACATGGACTACACCACCTAAAGGTTATCCTGAGGCCAGAACTTCAGCACTTGAAAGTGACTTTTTGCTGAGAGTACACTAGCAAGACACAGCAGCATTGTAGCTCAAACCCATTTCTTCTGTACAATACTCTCATATCACTTCATTATTTGGCACTCTCATTGCCTCAAGTCAGCAGAGACAGGGAAGGAAATGAAAAAAAAGACCAAGCAAAAGCTCAGACAACTTTAACTCAAGAGCCAACTGCTGAAAGTCACATGTGTATCATGGTGCATCTTCTTAACAGTGACATTTCCAATCTCAAAATCAGTGAGATATTATATACCATGCAGAGTTCATTATGGTTATAATGAAACTAAAAGCAAAAACCAAAAGCATTTAAGCAGAGTAATACCTTGGATCCATCTGTGGTTTAAAAACAACTTTCAACTCTTCCACAGAAGCACACTGACTTGTAAGCTCTTCTAAGAAATCTTCAAATTTTGAAGGATCAATGTCTACTGAGAATGAACTCAGCAAGTAAAAAATATTTGTGAAGTCTCCAGCTGAAAAAATAATTATATGAGTAATGCAACTAATAAAGCAGCAGGAAAGCAGTTTCCATACCTCCTTCTACCTCCTCCCCCAGCAGTACAGGTCACCATTCTAAAGAGGCAAATAAACTGATCTCTCAGTGAGGGTGCAAATGTGAGACAGGGGCCCTTGCATTAGGCAACAACTACTCCACAGCTCACAATAAGGTAACTGTTTTCAGCTTTTTGTTCTTCTCCCAGATAACAATGTAGCTGCACAAGGCTACTTTCTTTTAAGGTCAAGATATAAATTGTGTTTTGATTTGACAATAGATTCTGACAGGCTATTAAATAAGCACCTTCTGTGCTGTTCACCAACCTGTGAGATGCATGGTTTCAAGCAGTTCAGACACCAGCTTACTGTCTTCTTCTAATTCCAGTTGGATTAGGCCTAGTTTTTTTCTCATCTTCTGCAAATAGTGTTTCTCAAATTCTGCATCATATTCCTCTTCCAGGATGAGTTGGCTTATTTCCAAGGGCAGCTCTGGAACTAAAGCTTCAGCAAGTTTCCCCAGGTTCCACTTGCAAATCTCTGGCTGTTTGTTGTAGGCATAGCGCCCTGTGTTATCAGAACCATTGCACACGTGCTCAGGGTCATACCTGCAGGAGAAGAAATTGTCAGCATTCTTCTGCTCACCTGGACACCTATACTGGGAGAAGTAGTACTTTTATTATTTTAGTCTGCTCTAGGTCTTAAAAAATTGGAAGGAAATTTGATTCTTTTCCCAAAGCCACAGGCTACAAGAACAGTCTAACAGCTGAGATGCTGTGAACACAGTTGCAACTACATTGACAAGAAGAATTACAGGAGAACTAGAACTACCTTGATCTCCTTTGCCGTGAAGATAATTCAAAAATCTACTTTAGAATTAAAATATTAAAGCAACCATGAACACAAGGATTGTGCTGCAAAGTAAGAACAACATACCCACATTCCCAACAGTGATGCCCCACTGACCTGTCCATAAAGCCAAAAGGGCCATAGTCAATGGTCAGTCCAACAATGCTCATGTTATCTGTATTCAGCACGCCATGGCAAAACCCCACACACTGCCACTCCGCAACCAGCCTCGCCGTGCGCCTGGTCACCTGAAAGAAAGGGCCTGGTGTTCATCTGGCACCACAACAACCTATTTCCAACACATCCATGTATTTCCTAGCCTGAACTGATGTTTCTACAGCTCCAGTGGAAGCAGATTCTGGCACTATGCACACAAACATCTTAAGCACAGTTTGCCCCTCTCCTCCTGTTTCCATGCCTCCCCTTTCCATGTGCATCCACTTCTCTCCTTCCATGCTTGACTGGCCAGTCAACTGAACAGCTTTCAAATGCTCTGGGGACAGGACACTGAAATAAACTGTTTGACATCAGACCTGCATACTAGTGTAGTCATTATACTAATATATTATTTTGCCTAAAATAATTTTAAAGAGTAACTACAGGCAGGAAATCACATCAGCAAGCGTTGTCTTTTGGTTTACCTCATATATAGGGGTGATTTACAGGGAGGCTAAAGTGCTGACACAAAAAACCTATTCAGTGCAAAGAGGTTTTAGCACTGATAAACATTTATCTCCATGTTCTGAGAGTGGAAATAAGGCTACAAGATTAAATGAAAGTATTGCAAGAATGATGATTTTATTTAAATGCAATTCTTCACCAAATGCATGTTTCATTAGTAATTTTCCACTGCTGAACTGAGAACTATTTGTATGGAATAAAATCACTGCATGTGCCCCATCCTTCAAATAAATAGTGTAATATTTTAAAGCAGTTCTAGTTATTTAAATACATTAACCCACCTGGCAACTACAATACTAAAAATCTACAAGTCAGAAGCTAACATGGTTTTTAAATAAAACTAGTTGCAAATACTTCATTAAATTGCTGTAAGTAAAAATTTTGTATAGCCATTCACTAAAAGTTAAATCAAATTATTTTCATAGATAAAATAATTTTTCTTCCCGAACAGCTAACAATGCACAGAAATTCAAAACAACTATTTGCTCCATGCTGCAGTGTAAGTGTATTCCATTAAGGTTCAAAAAACAATCTACTAATTGTTCAATTAGACGTTTCTATGCCTTTGTGTTCAAATACAGAATTTTTCTACCTTTTTTTAAAAAAATACATTAAGTCAAGTAAAGGAGAAAAATTAGACAAATCTTGCCCTGACAGGCAGTGAAAACCACAAATGATGCATGAAACACAACCTCTTGGTCTACCTTGAGATCTCACACTTGTATTTTTTCCAATATTCTCATGGTAGGTACTTTACACATCTTTCCTGAATGCTGATTCATGGGGCAGCTGGAAGCCAGCAGCCAGCTGCATGTGTCCAAAACTGATTACCTAGGCCATGACCCAGTAAGAGAGGCACACCCTGCACAACGGCTCTGTGCCAGGAAAATGTAAAATTTAAAAATAAAAAATCCTGGCCACCAGGGTTGGGTGACACTCAAAGATGAGTATATCGATAATGAAGAGACAGCTCTGCATCCTCTTTAACCTTTATTATTTTTGATCAACATTTTTCTACAGCTAGACAAACCAGAAGGCAAGTATGGTGTGTGTATAGATGAGACTGTCAGCTGAAGGACATGCTCATTTAAATTTAGAAAACAGCTACAAATTATTTGAGAAGTACAGATAATGATGTCTGCTTTCTAGGCAGTGCTGTGAAATGCAATGCAATGTACTTTTTTCTCCATTTCCTCCACAGTGCAGAAAGAATGACAAAACAAGATAGAGCTGAAGTGACAGCAGTTCCCTGTAAATAGATGTGTTTGTTCAATTAAAAAAGGACTGGGGTGATTTTCAGGTGGAGGAAAGTCTGGAAAGTCTCCACTAAGGATGAGAGAGAAAACATGAGGAGGCAATGATAGACAGACATGGAGTGGGGATAGGCGGTGGCACGAGGAGCACAACAAACAAAAAATGGATCTGGGGAAACAAGCAAAGGATGCTAGGAATACAGGTGGGGGGAAGGAGAAGGAAACCAGTAGTAACTGGGCCAGGAAAAGCAGCCAAAAGCAGGAAGAGGCAGGACTGAGCACACACACACACATCACAATGATCCCAAGTCCCATGACTTCTGTTCCATCAGGAAGCAAACATGCCACCACTACAGAGCTGGACACAACAGAGTGAGTGACAAGCCACAGCTCTCCTCATCAAACCAAACTGTTCACACACAAAGGACTTGTCCAGAAGAGTTAAATTCTTTGGAACATAGTGGTGAACCAAGCCACAGCTGGCTTTGCAGAATTAATGCAAGTATGCACAGGTTGTGGTAAAGAAAAAAAAAAAGGGCAAGAAACCAAACTCTGGAATGTCAGATGTCAAGTCTGGGTTTTGACCTCTTATCAGTCTGGTATGAAAGTGCATCATGCTGCAGCCATTCCCTCAGTCCATACCAGATCATTTCAGGTTTCAAAGCACCACAACAGCTTTCAGATAGACTAGTCAAGTATTAGACACTGATATTTTTTAATTACTCTGTTTGCTGGCCAGTTATAAAAGTGCTCAACTGCCTTTTAACATTTCAGTTCTAAAGTCTGAAGTTAAACTGATTTGCAGACAACATTCTTGTTCATAATCTGGAAAATGAGACTCGGCATCTCAGTATTTTACAAAATGATGCCTTGCAAGTAATGTCTCAGCACCATCAAGTCATCATCTGACAGTCAGAGCCAGAACTCCTTCTCCCAGTCTAAGACAGTCCCAGAAAATGGAGACAAGCCTTCAGAAGCTCCCCCAAAGCAGGGAAATCGTGATTTACCATTAGGAAGGTTACACTGTTTCCACTGGTTAGATCAATATCAACACTGTTTTCATCAATAAGGTCTACTAAGAGTGCTTTCTTCAAAGAAGAGTTCAGACATTTGAGTGATACAAAGTTCTAGCTGACTCCAGTCATGTGTGCCTGCAGATGGACTTCCTCAAGATGACTGGTATGGATTTATGAAGAGAATCTGATCTTCCTTACCTCTTTGAAGAAAGCAGCATTCCTCTGAACAGTGTTGTCTGAATGAGCCTCCTGGATTTCTGGGTAGAAAGTGCTGATCACATAATCGAGCATCTGTATTCGAATGTCATTTCGGTTCACGCTGGGGCCCTTCCGTCCTGTGTACTCATCAGGGGGCTTAAAAATTTCAAAAGAGCCAAACCTGTTTCAAAATGAAAACATGTTTGAGAATTATCTGATACTATTAACATAATTTGATATTGCATGTAAAATTTGATATTGCAAATAAAAACATTTACTGCTGTTGCAGTAACAGCACATTATCTCCTAACATCAATTCTTAGGTGACTGGGAGAAAAGACCTGCAAGATTCCTGCACTGAACCTGGTGGGGCTCAGTGACTTGGTGAAAGGAAGCTCCTACATCCACGTGGACCTAAACTGACCAACTCTGCCAGTACTCAACAGCAGCTCATTAAAGTTCCTTACAACTCCTCCTACTGAAAAATTTTTATCCTGCAGGTATGTAGAAGTTGTACTTATTTTAAATACTAGACTGTACGTCAAGCACACCAAATATATTTTCCAGCTATGTAAACACACAGGAATGCACACAAATATACACATACATATGAAAGCACATATTCCTCATACCTCACCTTCCTCTAATTTTCTGTAACCTTAGAGGAAGCAATGCAACTTCCTGAAATGCCTAATAGCTTCTGCTGGAGCAGGAACCTCATACACTTCTCAGGCAGGGAAAATACCCCCAAACTTTCACAGAACTCAGTAGAATTTTCACAGAACTTTACAGAACTTAACTTTCACAGAACTTTACATTAGAACTGGAATTAAGGATGGAGGTATAATACACCACTACTACTACTATTAAAAAGAAAAAATCATGTATTCTGTACAGGAATAAACACGAAAAATCTCTTCTCCTAAGTCTGCAAAACTTAATTCTTCTTTCTACCAGGCCAGCATTCCTAGTATTTATCTGTCTCTGTGCAAAGACAGCAGCCCATCCCATCTGCTGAGCAAGAAAAGCAGTTTCCTACAGCCCAGCAAAAGAAGTTCCAAGCCTCCAGAACAAGAAACACAAACGGTGCTGTTAGAGAAACACACTTGACAAGACTGCTTAGTTTCAAAGGAATAAAAACAAAACAAAACTGATCAACAGAATAGGCTCCTACCTTATAAATGTAGAGGCTATTCTCAGAACGACTGTACACCTTTCATGTTTTGGGTTCCCATCATAAAAGACGTCCCGAAGGACTCTGGAGTCGGAGGTGACGCAGGCGCCGGCGCGGGTGGTCGGGATGCCCAGGTGGAACATGGCCTCGCTGCACAGGAACTCGCGGATGCTGGAGCGCAGCACCTTCCGCCCATCCGCCTGCCTGCACCGGGGACACACGGACAGGATGAGCCTCTGAGGCACCACTCCTGTCTCCTCTGCAGCAGCAGAGAAATAAAAGCCTAGGAGAAACACACTCTGTCCATGGCCCCACAAAAAAGCAGCAGCAGATGTGAGAAGCTGGACCTTCAAACTTCTGTTAAAATTCAATTAGATGGACACAACAACTTGCAATGAAGAGCACACATAACAGAATAAACCTTCCAGGCACACATATCCCTTCTAATCATTAACTATGTTTGTTTTATTGATGCAATACTATTTAATTTTTTTTTTAATTTGGACAGCTATAGCTATTTAATTGTATATCAACTCAGCGGTTTCCTCTTCATTAAATGAAATATAATGAAAAATATTATTTTGAATCTTTCTGGGTAAGCAATCTAGAAATGTGGTCCTAAATATGAGCATGCACAACAGCTACAGTAAAAAACTAAAGAGACAGACAACAAACTAGCTTATTTAATGGATACTAAGCAAATGGAACAGACACAGGTGGTTCTCAGCCCATACTCCCAGCACTTCCAAAGCCACAGGCAAGCAGGAGAGCTGCCCAGGGCAGAACTACAAAGCTACCGCCATATCTGGGACTTTCACTGAGACTTCCTTAACCCTCACAGACCTGAAGAAGGCCTTCAGAGGAACACATACATGAAACTAAAGTGTTACCAAGACTGTAGGGCTGGAACAGACAACACAGGAAATGCAAGTGGGAAAAATCACCTGAAATATTTAAAGTGTTTAAAGGCTAATGTCACTAATGCAGATACCCATCCCTTGCAGGGATTTGGCCAGTATGCCTGGCCAAATCTGGGGACTTTTCCACTATTGCTTCCCACAGCTGGAAAGAGTGGAAAGAAGGACCAGCAGAAACAAAACGCCCAAATTCAAATACCATCTGTGTGTGCAGCAATTACACACTGCTCTCCCCACTGTCATCATGGCCTGCATCCTCCCAAAGGGAGAAACTGCAGGGATTACCAGGGTTATCCTTGGAGGATAACCAGGGACAGAAGTAATGTGCCACCTGAACGATGCAGTGAGATGCAGTTACACTCTTGTTTCCCAGTGGAAAAGTTTGCCACCTCCTGACCTGGCATTTAAGCACTACACTCGCTGCTGCCAAAGGTTGACAAAAAACAAATAACCACGAGGGCTTAAGAGACGACCTTTGCCTCGGAGAATGACCCTCAGCACGGCTCCAGCCCCTCGCTAATGCGATCTGCGGGCCGCCGAGTCCGTCCCCGTGCTCCCCGCACACCGCCCAGGCCTTACCGGGAAAAGGGGGTGATGCCGGCGCCCTTGAGCTGGATCTCCCAGCGCTCGCCCCGCGGGCCCAGCACCTCGCCCAGGTACATGGCGGCGCCGTCGCCCAGCTGCCCCGCGAAGCTGCCGAACTGATGCCCGCAGTAGCAGTGAGCCGCGGGCTCCGCGCCCGCCGGCACCCGGTTCCCGCTGAAGAACAGCGCGGCCTCGGCCTCGGCCTCCTCCGGGTCGGCCGCGGGCGCCTCCAGCCCCAGCAGCGCCAGCGCCGGCAACGACATGGCCACGAGCCGCGGGTTCTGCAGCGGGCTGGGCCGCACCCGAGCGAAGCAGGCGCCGGGCACGGCCCGCGGGCCGCTCTCCTCCGAGGCGTCCACGGGCAGCGAGCGCAGAGCCAGGTTATCGAAGCGCAGCGAGCCCAGCCAGCCCCCGCCGCCCTCGGGCCGCTGCATGGCCGGGCCCGACGCCGCCCGCCGCAGCCGCGGGCCGAAACGGCGGGCGCTGCGCAGCACCGAGGCCATGCGGCCCTGCCGGGGGCGGTGCTGCGGCCAGTCCCGCCCATGGGGACAGCCCGGCCGTGGGCACAGCCCGCCCATGGGCACAGGCAGCGCGGCCGTGGGCACAGACAGCCCGCCCGTGGGGACAGCCCGGCCGTGGGCACAGCCCGCCCGGAGAGCCGAGAGCGCGGCCGGGCCCGGCGGGTAAAATTGCTCCCCGGGGGGAGCACGCAGCCAGCCGGTCGCGGGGATGCTGGACCCACAAGAAGAAAAAAGATAAACGAATGTATGCCACAAGTCAGAACTTATTCAGAATGCGCCTGTTTTGTGTTATTTCAATTAATAGCAGCCATCACAGTGGTGGGTCAAGACCAAACCCCCCCAAGGCTCGCACATTTACTTTCTCTGAAGGGTCTAGTGGACGCCTCCCTTCAAAGCCGGACACAGCAGGTAAACCATCTGCAGACAGTAGATGGCACTAAATTATTACTATTAGTTGTACTTTCCAACTAAACTCAATCATGAGTCTCAGCTCTAAAGAACTGGGGTGTAACCATAGCAGAGAGACAACATGGTGATGGCAGCAGGGAGAGGGAGAGGAGCTGCCCAGTGGCAGGTGATGCACACCCAGAACCCTGTTGCACTTGTACGAACCTGAGCAGCCTTGCCAGGCTTGCCCACACAGCTCTCCTGCAGGCCCTGGAGAAAGCAGATGTGCAGCTTAACTGCTGCAGAGACACATCACAGTAATAACCAGCCCGCTCTAATCAAATATCACTTTTCATTACTTTGTCCAGTTTGTAAATCATCTCTGTAGCCAGAATCAGGGACTGATCTTACCACTGAAATAATGTCACCTAGCTGGGATAATTTTTTTCCACTTTCCCTCACACATTAGTTATGATACACAAGTATCTTGGATTAAGGCAAGAGTGAAAGTAGCTGTGTGCATCTTTCCCCCTGCCCCTATCATCACTAGAGCTTTTCCTACACAAACCAACAGATAAAACATCCAACAAGCAAAAGTGTTTGCTCACTTTGCAGCACAGTCACTCCCAGCAGGGAGCTACCAAGGAGGAGCCAGAGCCAGGGCAGGCGTCAGGACTCAAAGGACAAGGGCTTGTGATGGAAAAGAGCACACATCCCCCAGCTCCCAGCCTTTTCTCCGCTGGGAGTGAGGGTAAGGGTAATCCCATCTTTGCTGCTGTTGCCTCCCTGGAATACAGAAAGCTCGTCTCTGCAGCAGGCACAAGGCAAATGATGGAAGGAGAGGATAACTACACAGCCCCCAGCCAGCTTCTTCAGCTGGGAGCGGCTGAACAGGAGAGCTGCTTCGGCTGTTCCTGGAGTCCTCCCATACACACACGGACACACAAGACCTGCTGGTGTGAGGATATGCACAGCTGGTGCATTTTTGCACCCAAAGAGACAGTAGACTGATTTCAGGTGTGTATATCTTTGGAGCTACTTTTGTCCTGTGCTTAATGTCTTCCATGTGTCCTCTTTCTACAGCATAGGCTTGGTCCCCCACTGAAGTCTGTCCATCAGTCAGCCCCACATGAGTGACCCTTCTCCTGCCAACACTTAAAAACTCCCACATCTTACAAAAATGTCAGTCTTAAAACACTCAAGTCTAAAATTAAAGTTTATTTCAGTTTTAAAAAGAAATAGGGAAATACATACATGAGTATCTTAAGAGTTACACAAGTGGGAACGTGATGTTTCTTTTCCCTGTGTAGCTCCCACTGCCTGGCACTTAGAGGTAACTTGATATGTTTCTCTTTTTAGATATTTTACAATTCACACAGAAATACAGCTTCCAGTGGAAACAGACATTTGAATCCACTTCAAAAAGTCAGTTTTTAAATTTTGTTCAGTATTTGGTATAGAAAAGACACCTCAAATGTGACGTGGGCCAGCAGTGTGCAATGTCATGCTGGTGAAGGATATGCTCCCAAAGCAGGCAGCTGCCTGAGCCAGCACTGCTCCAGAGCAGAGCTGCTTGCAGTGTCCTCTGCCACTCCCAGGGACAGCACTATAGTATTTAAAGTTTTTTTCCTTCCACCTAAATGGTTTTACCAGCAATCCTCTGCAGCCACGGCTCCAATTGCAACTGGAGGGAACTTTGCCTGATCAAGGAAAAAAGGGCTGCATTTTCTTTACACACAATCAAAAAAGATGGACCACTGATTGACAAAGGGTACACACAGACGATACATTATCTGTATGGAATACAGCTTATCATATATATGAATACAGGGTCTTTGTATTAATATATATATATTTAAGTAATGGTCATATTGATTTACCTGTGTCAATTTGAAAGATAAAGCTCTTTGCCAGGATTCAACATCTTTTGCACTTAAAGGATCTATTTCCCACACAGAGGACAGCACTTTAGGTGCAAATGACTGTGCCTGATGTGAAGCCAATGTTGGAGTGCTCTGCTGGACTGGGACTACAGCTGTCAGCTCCTTGCAAGACTGAGCACTGGAGTCATGAAAAGCAACAACAACAAAGTCAACTCACCATGCCTAACTCTGAACTCTGAATTTAGGTTCTCACATTGAGCAGACAGTCTCCCTGTGTGTTCAGTAGGGCAGGGAAACTCATCCTTTTCCTCTTAACCAGTTACATGGGGTAGGTAGAGAAACTTGTTCCCCTGCTCCAGCATTACACTCAGCAGAAGATAATTAGTCCAACTAATGTTCTCCAGGAAAATGTGTTAGATGGTGGAATTATCCTGTACTAGATCTAGCTAACCAGTGTTTGCTCTTAATAAAAATACTGGTTAATTAGGAAAATAAATACCTTCAACAGAAATGGTGGGTAAAATATTTTATTTTTTATATAATAGAACATACTGCTGTTTACTTTAAATCACTTTAAAGGCACACATTGTTAAAAATACTTCAAATTTACATCACATGTACAAATGCATAAAACAGATGTACATGTCACCAAAAAAATACAATATGGCTTCATAAGGTTGAGGTGGGGCTGGGACAATTCAACATATACTTAAATTTTACAGGATGCTGCTAACACTGAAAGGACTGACTAGAACAGAAAAGAATGGACCTAAACCATGGATTATGTTATATAAACAGTACAACACATTGAATACACAACATCAAGAATCTGTGTATGGATTAATAGAATTGTTAGTTCTGCAAATTCACCACTTTCCAGTGCCACTGAATAAACAGTGCATGTGTATGATCTGCCAATTTGCAACAGTGGGAAGATAAATTGCAAATTCTCCAAGAAGTTCTCTGAAGAATCAGCTGATATGGTTTGTTAAAAAAATAAAATAAAACAAAAAAAGAAAAAGATTGAAACAATAGACTTAAGGTACTGACTGGAGAGTATAACTGAATAACAAATGGACACCTTAGATGGTAATCACTTTTGGCTAAAAAGCATAAAACAAAGTCTACAAGAATGCTCCATGACAATCATTTAGCATTAGTCCCACCCAAGATTAAGGCTCCTATCTAAAATTTACCTTAGATTTGTTTTCCTTTGTGTAAAATTACCTGAGCACAGATATCAAAGATCTACAGAACTTTTAAAATAGCTGCAGATACTTTAAAAATCTGTAGATAACTTAAAGCAAAATATCCATATATTTAATTCTACCAGCTAAATATTCTCAAGAAAATAACCAACAGAACAACATTTTGGTATGTCAGTAAAGACAGGAGAAGAGTGAGCTTAAGCTTCTGCTTTCATCTTTTAAAAAATGTACATAAAACATAATAGAATTATTCAGATAGTACTGCTTAATTGTAAACAATACATTAAATGTTTTTAAAAAACAGGAATCAAAATTTAGGTAGTCACTCTACTATTCTATAAATTGTTTACAAATACTGCTTCTCCTCTTGCTAGAGATGGCTGGTGGTTTCTTAAGCACTAATAAATAGAAAATAAAAGGACCTGCCCCCACTGTTTTCTGTATTATCATTTGTACTTTGTGTCCTAGAAGCATGAATTGCTGTCATTCTCATTTGCTAAGATTTATTCCCTGGACACCTGTAAAGCCCAGACCCAGAAGAGCACCTAGCATCACCTTAGGAGCTCTGCAGAATCGGGTTAGATTCAGTAAGGTTTAAGATAAACATGCACTTTAATCATTTGCTGCACTGGAACTCATACAGTTCTCAAAGAGCAAGCCAGAAAAGCATCAGGGTGCATGGACAGACCAGCTCCCAGCAATATCAAAGCCATCACAGAGAGGAGCATCAGGCCCTTAAATTTAAAAGCTCAAAAAAGACTATACTGTACAGAAGACAGATGTACATACTTTTAGCAAACAAAGACTGTATGGAACTATTTCCAACACAAGCCTTTGGAAATATACCCTATTAAAAGTGGTTTCTGGATTTTATTGAACCAACTGAAAAACCACAATAAAACACAAAACACAACATCACCTTTTCCTCCTCCTGCCTCACATATTGGTTCCCATCTTTCATTCCCAAAAGAAATTAATACAGATAGAAACCTCACTTTAAGCAAGGAGCAACTGTGTATGAGCCTGAGGAGCAAATGGGACTTCTCCACTCAAATACATTGGGTTAACTTTGATATGACAATGTTATCTCTGCTGTTGAATCAGGACTAGCTGATTGCCAAGGGCATTTTACAATCACTGACAATCCTATAAAAAGGGAAGGAACCAAAAAATTCCAATGAAATATGAAGCTAGGATTAAAAAAACAAAAGAAAGAAAGAAAGAAAGATTGATGATGGATGAGTGTTCCAGATAATTAAAAATTAAAAAAGAAAGTAACAGCAGTCTGTAGTACCCATAATTCTGCATATAAATAGCAGGTAATCCAAATAAAATGCTACATTGGGTTGAAAAACTAAATTGAACACTGCTTTCCTATTAAATAGATTAAAATATTCATCCACCAAGAAATTACATTGATAAATAAAGTATATTCATGTAGCAAAAACAAGGGGCAGGTTAATTCCAGGCTTTTTATGCCAAATATGAAAGGTCAGAGAAACAAAAGTAAATTGTACAGTAGTTCTAGTCTCTTAAATTTACAATACTGGAACCAGCAGGATTTGGCTAAATAATAGTTTAAATAAGCTAAAGGAACAGAGTGTCCTGTAAACATCTGACACAAACCACACTGCATTCTGATGGGGTGGCTACACCTTCTCTATGCAGGAGAAAGACAATTCAACTGGTGGTGGTAACAAGGGATGCAATCTAAAGGCAACATTCCTGTTCTTCAGTAAGGCTTGTAAAAAATTTGAGCCGTGTACGTATGACAGCCTGTACAATTCTGAAATTTCTGGAAAGCTCTTAAGTTTAAAAAAAGCCTAAATGTTTTAGGTATAAAACACACATTGAGAAGATGTCCTTTAAATTATGTGTAAAAGTGTCTGGCACCAGAAACAAACACTTGGTATTATTATACCTAAGAAAAAAGGAAAGAATCACTCAAGTGTCCCTGAACTTCAGAGGAGATGCAGCTGATTAGGATACTTTGTGTTGTTCTTTCCTCTGGAAAAGGAGCCATGAACACACACCCTTTAAGCTGCCTGTACTACATCATCAGTTTTATATATATATATTATATACAATGCATATATATAGTGTACATGTATATAGTATGCATATATAATATATATATATAATTTGGATACACATTTCTTTTACCTCAATCTGGAATCATCTGGTTTCATGCAACACACCTATCAAGAATCAAAACTATTAATTAGATCATAGCTGGTGTAACTTCAGTACCAAATCTTTTATTATATAGTGATTGAGTGTTGCTCAGCATCAATCAGGTCTGACTAGAATCCTCATCCTTCAGTCCAGTCCATGCATTGCCTCCATTGCCCTTTCTTCAGCCACCTTCTTCACAGAGAGGCTCTACTGCTTGTTCACTGCTGAGGCATCTCTGTCAGCCTCTGAAGATAGCTCTGTGTTGCTGGCATTGAGAGAACAAACTGAACTGTCCTGTGACCTATTCGGTAGCAGCTGTATCCCAGCAGTCCAAACACTGTTGCTTTTAAAACAAATTTGAAGATCTTACTTGAAGCTGATGGAGGAGGCACACTGAAATAAAAGACAGAAAACAATATTAATATTTGCATAGCTGGAAACAATAGGCATTTTTCAATTAAAAGAAAGAAAAGGGATTTTTTTCTCCCCTTCCTTCCCAGTGCAGGAAATTTTCACATAACAGATGCATCATGAATGAACAATGTATTCTTTCATGTTCAAGGGCTACATACAATTAAATAACAATAAAAATTAATAAACACTAACAAAGCCCCTTCTACTTATGCCACTCTTCATGGCTAGGAACCTTTACTTGTCCATCACCCTGCTAAAATAATTAAGTCAATATTCAGACTTTCTGAAGTATACTAAAAGAAAATATTGAGATTTTCACAGAGCCGCTGGGAAGCCTCTGCACTGGCCACCTGAACCAGGAGGGCAGAGGACAACAGGCACACCAGGTCTGCCCCCCAACATTCAAGCAGTCAGTCTCACTGTGGGCATATGAAGCAGTTAATATTACCTTCCCAATAAAGTTGACTTTGAGAGCACAGCCACATGCAAGGGCAGCCCTGTATCCCCACTAACAGGCTCTGCACCCAGAGCAACTCATAATCCTCTCACAGGCAACTCAGAGGTTTCCATTAACTTTCAGAGGAGCCTCAAGTTATCATTTATTTATATCCAGAAAAAGTTTCTAATGTACTCAGAAGTAATCAGCTACAATAGTGCAAAAACACTGGATGCTCTCAAACCAGGTTAAATGTGCTGAGATAAGGATACAACTAGACTGAGTTTAGATCCATGTGCTCAAACTAGGGAAAAGTTATCACTGGTAAGACTTTGCACATTACAGCAACACAGAGGAGAGTTTTAAAAAAGTGTATGTATTGATCCAAGAATGGTGTAAAGGCATCTCTTTATATGTTCTTATACCTTTCTCCACCTACTCTTTCTCAATTCTAATACCTCACCACAATTTTAAAAAACCAATTAATAACAGCTGATCAGAGCACAGTGCTAATAATGGCCAGGTCATGGATTCAATCCCTGTATGGGCTATTCACTTAGGAGCTGGACTCGATGATCCTTGTACATCCCTTCCTACTCAAAATATTCTGTGGCAGACAGTAAGGTCTGGAGTCAGGCTTGGAGTCAGGTTCAATGCATGAACTTAAAAATTAGAAATACATGTATGCTTTTATCCAGAAAATCTTCAAGTTCATGTTCCAACTTCTAAAACTTAATTAAGTATCTGAGAATATCTTAAAAACTTGCCATCTTAGAGCAGTGATGAACACTAAACACACAAAAGAAAGCCCCAACTCTGCTCTGCAACTGCAGTGTAACAGCAGGAATGGCAAGAAAGTTGAAAGAAAAATAATTTGCAAATATAACACTCTTATGAATGTCATTTGCTTCAAATTATTTCAGAAAATCAAGTTAATGCAATATTAATGCCTTGTGTAAGATACTAGTAACTCTTCTGCTCAGTTATGGCACTGGCATGTTAAAGGCAATCAAGTCAGAGCCTAAACTTTGATGAGAAGGACTTTCTGTGCAGGCTTGAAGACATGCACTTGGTCTTTGGGCTGCTCAGTTCTGTGCTGTCAATGATGCAACCAACAGCCACCACACAACTACACAGGTTATTTGTGAGGGTGCAGAGGAAAATGGACATCTAGTCTGTGACTCCAGGGGAGGCTTAGCCTGGAAAGAGAGTTAGAAATGGCTAGGCAGAGCTTCTATACTTTGCATTCTTGAATCCAGAAACAAAAGTCTCTCTAAATCATATTTTAGATGGCTAAATATAACATTTATGTGGATGTCAGTCTTTTCTGGTTTTCATTGCCTCTGAAGAGATGAGTGAGGTGGTTACATTAACACCATAAACAGATGTGATAAGGAAAGTGTGAATTTCTGAAAAACTCCATAATCCTAAAGCTCCACAGAAAAATACTACTGGGTTATATTATAATCTCTCCTGTATTTCTGAAGTCCTGACCTTTGTGGCTTTATGGGATACACATAGTCTGAATGCTTTGGTTCTTCAATTCTGTCTTTTACAAAGCATATATGTCTATTTTAATAGGTACTTTGAAGCGAGAGTTCACAAGGTACATGGCTTGAACCAGCTCATAATTAGTTAGGTATACACATTAAAACAAGTCATTACTTAGACAAACACTTAAAATAGGGTACAAGCAACTGCAACACTAAGCTTGCCAGAACCAGCAGTGTCCTGACAAAACAAAAGCTTTAAATCCAGTGATTTACATTTACCTAAGTTAGACTAAAACCCTTGTTCTGGTTTCACCATCTTTAACAGCCCTCATTTGAATTTCATTTTAGAAGACTTAAATTAATTTTCTGTCCAGGCAAGGGCATATTCTCATCTCTACTGCCCTCCATATTCAACCTTTTTTTTTCCTGTGATTTTTTCTTTGCTGTCAGCTCAATCTGCAAGCACTGCATAGCAAGTCAGCAAGCTGACAGGCAGGGATGACAGCAGAGATGCTCCTTCAAGCTGTGACAATCAACCAAAAAACTACAAAGAAACTTCTGCTTTTTAGCAAAAGAAGCTGTTATATCAACATGTAGTAAAGCACAACTGTTACCTCATTATTTCCTGGATCTTTAAGTCAGAATTCCAGTTCTTTTCAATCCCAGGTACATGACCCATGCCAACAACACCAACTACAACAGCTGGGATATATTTTCTAGGTTCATCTGAGAAAAGAAAGATGAAGAGAAAGGAACATATCTGTAAAAGAACTATATTTCAAGCTATAAAGAAGTAGCCAATGTGTGAGACTACAAAATTGATTTTTCCAAGATATAGGGGCTTTCACTACCACATATTGAAACCCTGTTGTTGCATACTGATCTCACCTACTGCCTCTTTCATTGAAACTCTGAAAAAGTCAGCATGGTTTCTGGATTTTCAGGAACCAGTTAATTAATAAATAGACCTAGCCAGTGCTCATACTTCAGCCTCAGGGTGACAGGCTCAGCAGATGCAAGCTAAATTAACTTCTTTCCTTCTCTGTGTAGGTCATGTTTCTGTGCTGCTCAAGAGGAACATCCCTGGTCTTTGCTGTCTCCTGAACTTTCTCTGCCACTTTGGACAGCAGCACTTGGCACATAAAGTGTAACAAGACTTGGGCTCACAATCAGAGAAAAATGCTTCAGACCACACCTGTTCCTCTGAAGCTCTCTGTTAGAGACCTGGCCTCAGCAACTGCAAACCCAGGCCAGAGACATCCAGCAGTTAGCCAGCAACCATCAGACCAATGCAACATGTGCCAGCTCTCACCCTCACCTCCCATCTACCATCCATATTTCATAACAACCAAAATGTGGCTTCTGGAAGTTTTCCCCAATGAGAAATATAGCACTGTGCCACAATAAAATAACTCACAAAAAACTTTCTAAGGAATAATGATCAGGCTGCTTTCCTATGAGGAAAATTCTACATAATATATAAATATAAAATACAAGTTCTACTGTTTTGCTTTAAATATTCACCCTTGATTTTTCCAGGAAAAAAGTAAACGTGAAAAGCAGCCAGCCTCAAAATGGAACAAATCTGTATTGAAAACATAGAACTATTATACATATTTACCAAATTAGTTTTTCTAAGTTTTCTTTTTCTCAGTCTACTCTAGAGTTGCTCTAAAGCAGAACTGCAACAACAGTTCTGCACTAAAGTGCAGAACAAACACTATCTTCTTAAGATATTAAGTAAGAGGTAGCACACTTCAGTACGCTTATCTATAGGAAGGGCATGCCAATTACACATGGCAGCAGAATACTTCCAAAGATTAGTCAAGTACTATTTTTCTATATGCCTATACCTTGCTGAAATAGCAGTCACATATGATTATTACTGCCAGATCATCAAAGTTCCTAGCAGCCCAATTTACAATTATAAAAAAAAAAAAACTATGAAGAGTACTGAAATTAGAGAATTAACTTATCAAGAAACTAGACCCTCAGTAGCCAGTGACAACAATGAATTTGGTGAGAAAATGGGACAAGCAAGATAGATGACAGTCCCATACCCCTGCCTTTTGAAATGGTTGTCTGGCTAATTAGTACTTACCAGTTTTAAATAGCACAATGAGAAAGGAAACATAATTTAGAGTCTACTGCTCTAGGTGGTTTCAACAGAAGCCCTTTTTAATTTTTTTAAGCATTGTATCTTATGTGACATGTGGCATTCACGAACTGAACATCCCAGATTCCTTGAGAACTGAACTTTGTACCAGTACACAAAGAACACCTTGCTGATTATAATTTCTGCTTTAAAACAATTACTTTCTGAAGCTCGAGGTAGTTCTATCTGCTTTGCTGCTTGCTTCAGCATGTAGGTCAAGTAAATATCTCGTTCGGAGACAATCGTTCGATGAAGATCAGGGAATTCTCCAATCATTTCTGCCATCATCTGTTCCAGTAAATCCTTCTGTTTGCATTTCTCCACATCATCTTTACTGAAAGAAAGGTAAGTTTTCTCAGTATCTATTACGCTTTTAAAGGTCAACATAGAGAAACTAATGTATCAAAACAATTGGGTGTTACAACAAAACACAGTCTGCAGTTCTCTTCCCCCAGCTTTCCTCTCCAGAAGGAAAATAATCTCCATAAACCTGTAGAACTTGATACCTAACAATGCCTTTGCAGTGAAGCAAAGGGAAAGAAAAGAGGTCACTTGCCTTTAGCCAGTTCAACTGGATTTTCTCCTTTCCCACTTTAAAAGTTGGCAACTCAAGTCAGCAAAACCACTAGGGCTTCAGAGGCCAGAGTTACCGTGGTGCCCCATTTTCAGTGTGCTTCAATAAGCTTAGAAGAGCCTACACACAGCTCTTCTGAGGAAGCAGATCTGATCACTGAACACACAGATACTCTACTTAAGGAATGAAAAAGGCACACTGTAATGCACAGTCTGAGGGCATGGAGAAAGATCTGCAGGTTCCCAATGTCAATCACAGGGCCGTGAAAGTTATACACCAATTTGCAGAACAGAAAAATAGCAAACAGGCAGGAAATGCAAAAAAGGAACTGCAGGAGTAAATGTAATGAGCTTTTATTCTTTTCATAGATGCTATAAACCCTTCTGTTAGCACCCCTAGCTGTGGGTCATAGCTTGTGGCAATGACATTATCTGGTTTAGCATCACTGTCTATCAAAGAATGACGTCAAACAGGCTTCCTTTAGTTTCCAAGATGAAAAGGACACTACAAATGTCAGCAGGGCAAGATAAAGGAGAAATGCTAGCTTTCAACAGACCGAGAAACATCAACAGACTGACAATTTTGATGTTGAATTATTACTTCATTTTCCATCCAATCTCATGTTAATGGCTGGATGTGGAACTCTTAAGAATATACAAATTATTGCACTGAAGCCTTTACTCTCTTATTTAAAATATCCCCACACAGTAGTGAGAAAGATTTCATTTTTTTGCATAATAAAATAATAATTTAAAGAAATTTTTAAATCACACTAGAAATTCTTCAGCATCAAATCTTACATTTCACCTGGAAGTAATCCATTGAAAGACAAAGAAAGACCTGACAAGATCAGAAAGACAGCCTTCACTTCAAAAATACATATTATTGCAGGATAGTATGTATATTCATCCCTCTCACTAACTTCAAATTTCATTGCATCAGGCTGGGTACCCTCATACTAAAGTCAAACTGAAGAATTGAATAATCCACCCCAAACATAAAACATATGGGGTGCTTATTCATACCTGATGGGGTCAGATAAGAAGCAAAGGCCCCAGGCAAGCTTGACTTTTTGCCAGAAGGAAAGTGCAGCAATTGCTCTCTTGAATGTAACAGGGATGGGCCGGTCACCAAGGTGGAATTTACAGAAAGGTACTTTACTGGCCTGAAAGGGAAGATACAAACAACCAGTCAGCATTTCATACTGCAGCACAGCACATTCTTATTAATGAACAGTAAGGATTTACTGTGTTATACAAGGTATCTTAAAGAGCAAGATATTTCATACTTCAACATAAAAAAATATTTTGGCTTTGCAATAAGTAAAATTTACAAAATACTACTACATTACTTCATAGAGGAATAAATCCACTACACAATGCAGTTGGTATTCCATTAAATTGTAATGCCACACCCTTGAGGTTACTTGTACTGAAGCACAAAGCTTATGAGTATTTACTATATAAGATGACAGTGTGGCTCAATACCTATCTGGGCCTGAATGAAGTCCGAGGTGAACCATCATTGGTGTCATCATTTTGCTTTCCCCTAGGATTTGTCAGGATTATTAACCTTACATTTGGTCATGGTAAAAGATATTAAAGGAAGAGCTTATCAGACAATAACTGATGCCAGATATCACACGATAATGGGAGACTTGGCTGTAGCTCACCCTGACATATTTTAGCACAGTATGGAATTTCTAGAAAAATTTTTCTATGGACAGTTGTTTAAAAATTTCCAGCAATCACTTTAGAATAGGACAGAGCTAATTTTTTTTTCTTTCCTGCTTAAAATAGGAAACACTTAAAATGTTTCATTCTGGTCTAGAATGCTCAAGAAAATAAACCTTAAAGAAGTTTTCTTTTTATTAAGGATAAATATAACAAATGATTCCAGATTATTTATCAGCAATGTCTCTCAGATTTCCTTGCTAGTGCATAATTTACATTAAAATAGCAAGATACATTCTGCAAGATGGATGCACATACAGAAAATAGTGTCTCAGTATTCCCAGACAAAAAAATAAGAGTAGTGTAAAACACAGCTATGATTTAATTCCTGTATCACTGCTGGCAGTAGTACAAAAGGTGACATTAAAAGACCATACAGGACCAACAGATCAGTCAGATATTTGACTTCCCCAATCTTTGTAGATGAATGGAACAAATCAGATCTCATTAATCCTTTAGAGCTGCTTTTCACAGCCTGAAAGCCTGACACCACCAAACAATGGGACCAAGATCAATACTGAGAATTCAAAAATAATTATATAAAAGAAACGAAATCATTAATGAAAACAAATGTTTTCAGAAATATCATCAAGCAAATGCCTTATTTGAATTGCTTTCCTACCACTATGGTACAAAGATTTGTAGACATAAAAGTACAATTTGAAGCCAAAAATTGTTTTTACTACTTCATTGGCTTCAGCAGAAGTATGGCCAGAGTGCTCTTTTCTAGGCAATTGCAAAATGGTTTTATTGAGTTCAGCTCTGGAAGCAAAAGGCCAGTAATCTGACCTCAGAAAAGGCATCTCAAGTTCTCACCTCTTTGAAAGCCTCCCTGAATTCTCCTCCTGGGGCCATTCCCAACTGCTCTGTGATGTGAGCAGAAACCTTCAGAAGCAGCATTTGCATCAATCCAGACATGACTCCGTTCTGGCAGAAAAGGGAGAAAAACATGTTAAAAAAACAGGCTGAAGAATGCACTGTTCACAGAAATGAAAAAAACCATTAATTATTTTAATGAAGAAACAGCACTGAAGCTACATTTTGGGGCCAATTGCACTGATCAATACAGCCCATATGTCAGTTTTTATCATTTACCTCACTGTGTGGCCAAAGTATTCTGCCTTGCAACAAAAATGTACAAGTTTTTGTACATTTTGATTGTGTACAGGTTAAGAAAATAAAGAAGGATAGTCAGATTTTTTTAAGTCTATATTTACTCTGTGTGCTTGAAGCAGGTGTCTGAATAACTTAATGGTTGAACAGTTCTGTGGTATGGACACAGAAGGGATAGTGGAAGCAGGAAGCCAGGGAGAAAGGAAGAAAAAACCTGTCTTATCAGTTTGGCTTGAGCTAACTGGTACTGCACATCTCCCTGTTATCCACATTTGAGCCAGATACCAGTCTGCACCATGTTGCTTTGCTTAAAATGGAAAGCAAACAGGTACTTCTCCGCAAAGACTGTAAGGGTTTTGAAATTCAAGGAGGAGCTAAAGGAAGTCTGGTTTTAACCTGCAGCAGTTACTTGACAAGCTGTGGATGCCAGTGATCCACTGCAAATATGTATGTTTCATGTTAACATTGTGCTCAACTTCCAGCTTCAATTAAGACAAATGAATCCATTTTTTGCACTTAATATTTAATGTGGTTATAAAAAGACACCATTTGGGCTTTTTTCCCTCATTTCCAAACTTAAGGATAAAAATTGAAAGCAGCTTTGACTTTTAGTGTAGCTTTTGGGCCTGTCTCACTTCAATAAGAGGAGGCAACTAAGGCATAACTGAGCAACTTACCAGCTGGTCTGATGCTTATCAGAGAAAAACAAAGACACTATAATTTGGCATGAGACAGTTGGACTGTTCTTCCTGGTTTTCCCTATATAATCTATACTGTTAGTGATTCAAAGGGAAAAGGTTGGGGAATTTTTTGGTTGAGACCATAGATAAGAGAAATACATTCTTTAAAAGGCCCAATGTTCAAATTTTATTAATTTGCATTATTCCTGCAAACAAAGGAAAGGAGACTAATACTGAGCTATAATAACAGGAAGGATCTTTGCAGTTGGCTTTGGAGCCAACAGTCTGTGTTTTCTACTGTCTGCATGCAAGATCACTTCAAGCCCTGGTAGGAAGTGGTAACTGCAAAGTTGCCAACCTGACTTTACATCACAGAGAAAAAAAAGTCTGCTATTTTGTTTTCATTGTCCTTTTCCTCTTAACACAACATAAACTGTTGCATTTAGCTTTGATATAAAGAAAAAAAGTTTCTGTGCCCGTTCACAAGGTCAGAAGACCCCCAGCTATTCTGTTCCAGTTGTTGGACACATGCATTTTGGCTACATGCATCAGAATAATCCACCTTACCTACGATAAACAGATGCAACAATTCATGCAACATGCAAGTGTTTTGCAGTGTCTTTTCCTTTGATAGGGCATAAACAAAGAAAACAGGAAAGACACATTACTGCCTCCCTCAGTGAGTCAGAAAGCCAGCTCTGAGACCCTGTGTGAGCACTGCACAGCCCTGAGCCACTGCAAGGGCTTCTGCATGCATGCAGACTGTACTCCTGTGAGGGGAGGGTACACTCCTGGAAATCCCCAATTACATCAATAAAGCAATTCCAATATACAGTTACCACACAATCAAAATAACAATCTACAAACTTCTTCATCCAACTGGACACACAAACTCTTTACTACTGATCAAGCACTGCCATTCTAATCAAGTGCCCTGACATTTTTAAGTCAACTTGGTGTTGTTGCACTGTGCCTAGCTTAAAATCACTCAAATACAAGCTAGCTAAGTGGAACTGAAAAAATTTGGGATTTTTTTTTTTGCGCAAACATCCAGACATGTCCACATCAAACTGCCAGAGTAGTTATAATTTGAAGAGAATCCCACACTTTTTAGCCCAAATTTTTCCTCTAGGGCCTACTGTCAATTACAAACTACTCCAAAGACAAGTGGATAGGTAGGAATTAAAGAGCAATACACTAGGTTGAAGAAGGAATGCAGCTAAACAGAAAACACCAAAATTAAGTGCTCTTTAATAGTTGTTATGCAGATGCAGATTGCAGGAATAATAATAACATTTAAATATATTAGCAGAGCATTGCAATTGCAAAGTTAGACCTGTGTCCTGCAAATGGAGCAGCTGTTAAATGCAGGAGGACTCCTGTCAAGGTCAACAATTTGCCCAACCAATCCCCTTGTGAAAAGAAAGCCCTCAATGCTCCATCTGAAAACAGAAATAACACCCAAACCTAGATTTGCCACTTTAATAGTACTCTCACCTACATCAACAGTGTTAGGTTGCCAGCTGGTGGGAGCACTGGTTTTGATTGCAATCTGACAAATTGTTCTCAACACAAACCTTTAATTCTCACTGTAGGAATCATACCTGTTTTATAGCTTGTTGAAGTTTTTCCAGATTTATTTCTTTGGCTTCTTTTAGTAATGTCTTTTCATCCATTTTTAACATAGAAACTCTGTACTGGCACAGTTCCACCACAACTACATCAGGCTGCACTTCTTGTATTGTCTGAAAAAGATGAATTTATTTATACTGCTTTAGAAAGGAATAAACAGAAATGCAGCCAATATCAACATTTTAAAGAGAGACAGGACCTTAAAATCACATTCCAATAATAATTTTAAACTAAAAAAAAAAAAAGCAGAATAGTAAATAAGAGTTCTCCAAATAACTATGCATTGACAAAAATATTAAGGAAGGTGACAGCAAAATGTCTTAGCTACTGGATGCTTTGGGACAGGATAATGGTGAACATACTGTGCTGGGGAGGAGAGCAGGGAAGAAACACTTCAGGTTGAACTCTTCACATTCACAAAATTCATTTGATTGTTTTCTGTGGTATTTTTCCTTCTGAGACAGAATAAACTTTGTGCCAGAACTGTCAACCCTGCAACCCTGCTTCTTACAAGATTTCTGCCCCTCTACCTCCTGAATAAAGGCAGTCTAAACTGCAGAGTTTGCAGGAGGTACCATATGAAATAGTTCCTACTTGCACTAGGACTTCAGACCTATTTGCAGCTTGAGAATGGAATCCAATTGCTGTGCAGGATGGTTTTATAGCCAAATACTATCCAGGCACTGTAAGCTTCACTAGTGAGATTTCTACTTTCAACACTGATGCTGTATCTGCCTTTTTTATTGAAGGGCAAATAAAAATATTTGAGCTGGGAGACCAATGCATTGCATGAAAAATTATTACTGTAAATGTCTGCTTCTCATCCCATAGTGCTGTTTGCCCTCCAACAGCCAATTACAAAAAACAGAGCCTGAAGGTTACAGCACAGAACCAAGTCAGAGAGCTGGACTTCATTCTACTTAGTGCTAAACTGAAACATGATAAAGATGCTGCTGAAGGGCTCACACTATTTACCTTTACTACATCCTTTTTGCTGCTGTCACTGAAGTGGGCTGTTCCAACCACATACACTTTAGAACCATCCTCAGTATTAAGCTCAGTCACAGTGTTTGGTAAAGCAGGCCTTTTCTGCCTCTTCTTCAGCTTCATCTCCAGGAGGATTTTAAATGCATCTGCATCAGCTATAAATGTAAAGAAAAACAGAAAAGAAAAGCACACATGATATAAAGTGCAGGTAAGTAGAGACAGAAAATAAAAATGTCGTCACTAAACAGCAGAGCAGAGCTAAAAGGCCATTGATTTACCACTGTAATCTTACATTCAATTCTGAAGCTACATCATTGAGAGTGCCATCACTGGAGAGGCTGCCTCCAAGCATGGGTCTCAGTCCAGGTTTCCTACCCTGTGGACACTGGGACAGGTTGTCCACGCAGTTCAGTAAGGGAAAGAGAGAAGCTGTGTGGCAGGTGAGGTGGACAGAGAAGCAAAGAATACTTAGAAAAGGTATACACTAAATTAGAGAAAAAGAAAAAAAAAAAAAAAAAGCATTTTTTAAATTCTAAACCCAAAGCGTTCCATTTTGGGATTCTTGTCTATATAAACCATAGCAACACATGGACACTGGTGTGAATATGATGGCAAAGTCACCTCCACATATTGGCACATATAGGATACCTACAGTACCAACCTTAGCCTTTTCTGGGATTAACACACCAGGGATCAGTACACAAAGGAAAATTAAACCTCAAGAGATATTTAGGTCAGGAATTCATTCATTCTTCCCTAGATTTAACAACTATTTAAGATCAAAATGGTACAAAGTGAATTTAGCTTCTCTATGTCAAGCTTCCTGGAGGGAAAACAGGAGGATCTATCAGCTTTGTCACAGATGCTCATTGCCAGGTAGCCTCATTGACTGAGACACAGAAGATTTAACTCTTTAAACTCTTTATCAATGAGAAATTAAAGTTGTTTTGAATGAGTCATCTTAAAGCTGTAATGCATCTTAGGGAAAAAAATATCAAGCAGGAAAGCAGAGTTTTGTTTCCAACCAACTCTCTTTCTCTGGCAAGCTGCTGCACAAGTTAGCAGAAGTCTCAAGTGGTCTCCAGAAGCCTGGAATAGGATCATAAGCCCAGGGGAACAAAAAAAAAAAAAAAAAAAAAAAAAAAAGATTAGTGAACCGTTTGTAGGCAGGATGTCAAAGATGCAGATAAATTACAGCCTCCTACCACACATTCACTTTCTGAATCTGGTTTAGCTGTGTGGCTCTGGCCCCAGCTGTGTCCCACAAAGACTAATCTTGTAAGACTTTATGTAAAAAAAAAAAAACAAAACAACCCCAAACCGAAACCAACCAAACAAAAATCCCACCAAATTAGGAGAAAACCAAACAAACAAAAGAGAAAACCCAAACCCAAAAACCAAAAGCAACTCTTCAATATCCTTCTTAGCATTTGAGCAACCTGCTACTTCATGGTCAATACCCAAGAACATGGTGTGATGCAATCAGTACTGTCTGAGCTATGAAAATGTTGCTGCCAAAACAGATGGTGATGCTGAGGAGAAGGTAAGAAAAGCATGACTGAAAAAGGAAGTAGAGGTAAGGCTGTTGCATTTGTAGCCCTCTCAGTCACATAATTATAAAAGCAGCCATAGCAGATGAACAAAAACCCACCTAAGCAAATATCCCACCTCCCACTATGGTCAAAAGTGAATGCCTAATGGAGAACATAATACATGGGGAAGTGTGTGTAATACCTGCCTCAAATACTTTCCTAGCCTAGAGCCATTTATGATTCAGATTCCCCCAGCTGAAAGTGGTTTCTACACATTTGGTAATCCTTAAAGGGTGTAATTTCTATTTACTTTTCAAGCTTTCACCTCATACATGTACTCAGTACTGGACTGAATAATGTTTCATGTGAAGAAAAAATGTGATAGTGGTACAGCACCAGATGGTATAATTTAAGAACACAATTAAGGAAAACATCTTCAGGAACAGCTATGTTTTTTATTGAACCAACTTCTATACCTGGAAAAAAAGCCACATAAAAAATTAATCTGCTTCTTTAGGTCTGCATAGCTTTAGTCAAAGCTGTGTTTGCTCCCATGAAAGCTGAGATCCCTAGGAATTATTCAGCAGTGTTATTGTTACACACTAGTTTTCCCTAAGGTGGTTCAGAGCCTATTATTTGCCAGAAAGCACAATCTGAATGCTCCTACTGTTACAAATCAGCACCGGATACACTAATATAATAACAGTGTATCAATACAGATAAAGCAAATCCTAAGAAGCCTTTGTTTTTTTCCTCTTGAGAAATGCCTGTCATTATCTGAGCCTGCCAATAACAGGTAAGAAAAGATACTCTTCCTGGGCTTCACAAGACAGTTTTGGTTGGAATACTTGCCACATCCTGCAGTCTTGCCAAAACATTATCATGCTAGCATGGGCAAAGCTTTCTATGTGGGACAACTCATCACCATTGTATCACTAGATGCCAGACTGTCAAAGCAAACATATACTCATGCCTCACTGGCTTAGAAAGCAATAGCTAAGCTTAAAACAATAGCTGAGTGTACCTATTAAATCTAAAAATATTTACTTTTGAAAGTATGGGATCAGCAAACTGACAATCTACATGTCATTGCTCTTTCTCAACTTGATTTACACAACTGGGCCCTGAAACAAATCAAGAACAGATTAAATCAACCATGTCTTCATTAGCATCTCCTTTTTTTGCCAGCAGCCCTGTCCTTTTTAGGTAAGGCAAAGGCAAGGACATTTAGTTGAATACCCCTTCCAGTAAGATCACCCTCCCCAGCCCAACCAGAAACATACAGATATTCTGTGATATACTTGGTGCTCCCTTTGGGCCATCTCCTGGTGCATCAGAGGACGACATTGGATCTGCAGCAGCCTGTATGAAACAAATTCAAAAGGAGGCTGGGAATTATAATGAAATGTTTCAATACATCTTACCCTTTGTGAGTTTACTCAATTTGAACGTACCAATAATATTCAAGCAAGTAAATAATTTAAGCAGTATCACAATTCAAAATATCTGTGATTTTACAACTATTTTTTCCTAGCTGCCTGAGTGTGAGATAGATAAAAATGGACTACTTCATGCCTATTTTAAGAGATAAGATTTATACCTGATACAGAGTTTTAAAATAAATGGGATTCTGGATAAAAAGAACAAATTTATCTCTAACATTACTACAGTACTACAGCTACTACAGCACTTTGTGTTGAAAACTAAAATGTGCACTGATTATTTTATACCATTTGACTCAACTACCAGTCAGCATTAGTCTGTCAGGAGTCTGACAAAGTTAATCAGTACTCACAAGACTAAACACATCCATTTTAGAAGAGTCAGGCCAAGTATTTCTTGGAATAAGGCAATTACACAATATGCACATCAAATCTTACAAAATTCATGCACATGTTGACTTTATACCTATCAGAAATCAAAGATACAAGGCACCTGCAGAGCTCTGCTCTCTAAAGGAACAGAAGGCAATTGAAAAGATTCACAAAGACTGACTCTTCAATATTATCCCTAGAAGTATGTGATACAGGTCTTTGGCTAACAAAAACCTTTCTGATTTTTAATTAAATAGCAAGTTTTATAACCCGTGCATAGTATTTAAATAATTCCAGTTATTCAGCCAATGTCATTCAAGCAAGAGAGGCACAGTTAGTGCACAAAAGACTCAGAAGTAAGGGAAAGCTAAATTATAAACTACCTTTAGGCAACTACCTTAATTCAAAGTTTAATGAGGATGATTATTGGAAGAATTTGGAATTTCTGAACAACACCAAGTCAAAAAGTTAGAGACAGGATGAGAATCCATCACCATTTAAGTACTTTCCAAAGGAAAGACAATATTAATGAGTCAGCAAGCAGGCAGCCAACCTCTCCTGATGCATATCAGCTTTTTAGCTAAAATGACTGGTTTATGTACTTTGCACTTAACCTGGTAAGGTTTAAAGCAAGGCTGTACAAAGCACACCCAAATGTTAAGAGCTTTCTATAAGAGTAATTATTTTCTTCTTGCATTCCATAATGCCAAACAGGAATTCTGAGAAAATAAATCCTGAGTCTTACCGTGGCCCCACTGAAGGCAAGGAAAAATTTATGATACATTTCATGGACTAAACCCAAAATGTACAACAGCTTTATAATGCAAAGTTTAAAATAGTCACAGCAACACATCATCCTTTCACTACAAAGCAGAAGTCTGTTCATTGACAACTGCAAACTGCAATTACACTGCAAATTGCAATTACATTCACAAATCTAATTTAACACCAGCTCAGCTTTTGATCACAACATATGGCTTGACTACTGCTTGCATATGTTAAGTCTAGTCACAACAATATTTTGGAAAAATTTATCCATCTGTAACATATGGAATTAATCCTATCACTTGTGCTGGCTTTGTCATTACAACATCACAACACTGCAATAGCACAGCACTAAGCCACCATGTTAGGAATCTGCTGTCCTTTTTTCTATTAACTGGACAAAAGAACTGACATTCTTATACTTCATAAAATAAAAATTTCCTGAGTTTCACCTATTATACCAGAAAAAGGTTTTGAAATACATGGATATGAAAGAAGAAGGAAAGGAAGAGAAAGGACAGAAAAAGAATCTCAGTTTAATATGGCAAGGAACTTCAGCCATGTACAATGAGATTATTTGTATATAATCAATTTCTGTAATTTACTCACAAAACCTTTTTCCTCCTAAAGGTTTAATCTCATAGGTTAAGCGATTTTATGCAATTCCTCACTTGCAAGTAGAATAATAGAAAAGATCCATTTTAGCTTTTGCAACTGGAGGAAAAGAGAACCTGAAAAGAACCTAAATGTATTAAGAAAAATAGCATTCAGCTCTCCATTCCCATTTTAAAAGGGGTCTCACACCAGCATTCTCAGTCTTAAGACTTTGCAGAACTTGCTCAAAATAAGTGGAAGAACCTGGCTGATTCACTCTTGATCTTCCCTGCAATTGTACTGAGATACAAACTTCATCTCCAAGCCCTACCTCAGGCTGTTGCTCCTCTTGCATTCCTGCAGCGTAGGCTTATTTTCACCAACCACACAAGAACTGCAAGAAGCAAAAACAAATGGGAGAGAATTAAAAATTATTGGCATGACTCAGAATATCTGCTCAAGAATTGTCCAGGGAAAAAAAAAATATATGTCTCTATGGTCTCTAATAAAGGTTGAGTAATGAAGGCAGCAAAGTGAAGAGGCACAAATGTCACCTCTTCAACTCTACTGCCGTTAAGAGAACCAGAACAAACCAACAGCAACTCCCCCAGGTAAAACCAGCCTGTTTCAGTATGGTTCTTGAGGTGGCTCAAGCCAGAGAACGGTTTCTGCAACAGCAAAAATCTCACTCAACTCAGTCAGTAGTTCTGTCTAGTTCATATTAGTTCATATTAACAACATCAAGACAATTTTTAGGCAGATTCTAGGAATCATCTATATTTCTAATATTTTACTGCTGCACAGAATATGAGAGCAGTCACAATCTTAATATTCAACTATAGTCATACATGTTGTTTTATCTGCATCATGTGACCACACATATTTATAAAATATGCCAGGGTTAGAAGGTCAGCTAGTATCTGTGTGACAAACCCGTGAAACTGGGTTTTCAAACCCTTACTGAATGGTTTCCATGTTTTAGTTTAACAATAGGGATGAAGGAATCTTGAAAGCCCAAAGTTCTCCCTGTTGCTGGCAGAGTGCTGTGATTGGACTTGGGTGGTACCCTGAGGTACCACCATGACTACACAAGACACTGGATGCATGACTAGAGCTCATTCTGCTTATTCTCACTGCCATCACTAATACTGAAGCACTCCAAAAAAGTGCTGCTTCTTTACTGCAGTGTTTTGTGCTACCTCCATTTGAGCTATTTCACAGTATATGTGATCAGTGTTTTGTTTTGTTTTATTAAATAGAGAGAGAGCACTCCTGAACAACTTATTCATGGAATACATTTGCAGCCCCGCTCTGAGGAGTGGACAGACAAGTCTGGCTCCTGCCCAGATGAGGCTGGAGAAAAGCTGGCTGGCATTTGGGTGACAGCACACTTCAGCACACAAATGGGATGGCAATGGCAAGCCTCCCCCTTCCCCAAATACAAAAGCCTCCTGCAGTTGGATCAGTGCTCTGCATTCTGGTTTCTAGAAAGCCATTTTACTTTCTAGCTTTGCTTAAAATATGTTTCTTTAAAAGAGCATTTGCCTGGGCAGTATAAAGCAAGTGAGTGTAATTCTGTCCACTGGCACATCTCCCATCATGCAGCAGAGGGATTTCAGGATTTTGTGCCTTCTGGCTATCCACTGCTCATGGTCAGCCAGCAAACTGGGATCACAGCTGCAGGCTGGGCAAGAAAAAAGCAGAGCGGCCAAAACCCTGGCTTCCGCATGGTCTCTAGAGCAAAATCCCCATGAAACCCAACAGATTCCCACAGCTTGAGCAGGTAACAGCTACAGACACAACTCCTGAGCTGCGAGGCAAATACCTCATTAAAACAAAAAAATACACACTGCACAGAGTCCAAGAGGTTCATTAAAACAAATGACTCAAAACCATGCAAGAAGTCTGCATAGGCAACAGAAGCACTCCAGTTGTTGTGCTTCAAGGCAAAATTTTAAAACAAGGACCTTCCTGCCTTCCAAGGAGTCAAGTCAAGGAAATCTGGATGTTAGAGTAAGCTGAAATGGCAGGTGAAGCTGAACTGCTCTTCTGCTTCAGTATTTCCCCAATTTACAAGTGTGGACAGATACAGCAGAAGGAAAGCCCTGCCTTGACACCTGCAACCTGACTGGGACACACCAGCCCACAGAAACCTCATTCCAGACAGTCTCTCTGTTGTGGGGTTAAGTAAACTCAGTACCTCTTTTTATCCTGTCCTGTGTCTTGACAGACTGGCTTGACTACTTGGCTTAGACAGTAAACCACACTGGAAAGCAGGCTCAGTTTAAAAAAACACCACTTTTCCCCCCACTCTACCAAGGCATTTTTAGTTCACATGATTAAACAGCTGCAGGAAGAACTGCAGCACCAAAACTTGAGGAACAGCATGAAGCAGAGATGCTGAAACCAACTGCCCTTTAAGAAAATACTTGTTCAACTACAGCATCCCTCAGTGTACCTGATGCTCAGCTCTAGGCTTGATTCTCAATTGGTTTGTGTGCAAAATACCACAGAGTTTTTCTGTCAGTGAATCAGCTGGCCCTAAATACAACCTAAAGTTCTACACTTGATTAAGGTCTGTTGGCATTTGAAAATATGTCTCTTATCTACAGACTACTTTTCAAACTAATGAAGTGCACGTTTTGTTTTAAAAATAGACTCCTTTACAGAAGCACTACATGGTATTTTTTCCCACCAAGTGACATTTTAGAAAACATCATCCCATTTTCACTACTAACTAAATTATATATCTGATACTGGTGGGGTTGGGGGAGAGATCTTTGAAGTTTACTCAAGCTAACTCACACCAGTTTTTAACTGACCTATACCTTTGGAGAAAACAAGCTGTTTCCAGCTCACTGTTCCACTGCAGTTTTCAGCTCCAGGGAATCCATGGAACAATACTTCCATGGCCAGATGAGAGAGTGTGCAGCCACAATGACAGGCAAGTCTGCCACCTTTCTCCTTTAGGACAAATGGGTCCGTGGGAATCTCATGAGGTTTAATAAGTACAAGGTACTGCACTGAGTTGGGGCAATGCCCCATTATCAACACAGGCTGGGGATGAAGGGACTGAGAACAGCCCTGCTGAGGAGAACCTGGGGGTGCAGGTGGATGAGAGGCTGGACACAACCTGGCCATGTGCACCTGCAGCACAGAAAGGCAGCTGTGTCCTGGCCTGCATCCAAAGCAGCGTGGCCAGCAGGAGAGGGAAGTGATGCTGTCCCTCTGCTCTGTTTTTGTGAGACCCCACCTGCAGTGCTGGGTCCAGCTCTGGAGTCTCCAGCAAGAGAAGGACACTGACCTGTTGGACTGAGTCCAGAGGAAGCCACCATGATGGTTAGATGGCCAGAGCACCTCTCCTGCAAGGAAAGGCTGAGACAATTGTGTTTGTTCAGCCTGGAAAAGAGAAGGCTTTGGAGTGACCTAATTGCAGCCTTCCAGTACCTGAAGGGAGCCTACAAAAACCATGGAAAGGGACATTTTACAAGAGCTGTAGTAACAGAACATGAGGGAATGGCTTCAAACTGAAAGACAGTAGATTCAAATTAGATATCAGGAAAAAAATTCTTTGCTGTGAGGGTGGTGAGGCACTGCAAGAGCTGGCCCAAAGAGGCTGTGGATGCCCTACCCCCGTGAGAGTTCAAAGCCAGTCTGAATGGAGCTTGGAGCAACCTGGTCTAGTTACAGGAGCTTCTGTCAGCTGCAGGAAGGTCGGAACTAGATGAAGATCCCTTCCAATCCAGGATTATATGCCCTTGTTTTCAGGTGCTTAGATCTGCTCAAGTTACATTGGAGCTGAAATTTTCCATGCAGAAGTCTTGTTCTAGACTCACTAGAGTACAGGCAAGGCTGGGTACTCAGCTAGCAGCATCCTCCTCAGCAGCACTGGCAAAAGTCCATGTATTTAGGAATTAGTCAAATACCTTGGACTCCAGGCTGATCTAGTTCATCCACATGAAAGACACTATCCTTGTACTTCTGTGTATTCACACAAGGTATGTGAGTGCTATGATATTTGCAATATAATTTGAAGCCTCTGAGAGAACACCAAATGCACCTTGCTGTTACACAGATAACCAACTGAAGTGCACAAATGCGTATGCACTGCCTTTCACCATGTCCAATAGTAAGAAAAGGGGCCAATTCAGATCAAACTCTGGCATCATTTGAACAATTTACATCCATGCATTTCAAAATTTCCTGGAGTTCAATTTTCTAACCTGTGTTCTGGGCTTTTTTTCTTTTTTTAAGTTTACTTTCCTAAAGAAATGACACAAGGTGACAAGGCATCTAATTTGTTTGTGCTTGTTCACCCATAGGTGAATTTTAAACTATTTTGGCAAGCAGGGAAGAGTCTCACAATCATTCAAAAGTGCAACACATAGCACTGCTCCTCCAGGAGAAAAAGATCACTAAGATTAGATGAGGTGCTTGTGAAAAAGAGGCGGTCTGCAGAACTTGCCAGGGAACAGAAGGAAATTCAATCCCAAGCTGAAAAGCCACAGGCAAAAAAACTGTTCAGACAATTATTTACAGTGTTCCATAATAAGTACACTGCAGTATCTCATAACCTCAAGTTCTACTTACCATGAGATTTGGCATGAACATGTGAAACCAATTAAATTCCCCTCCTCCAGCTACTTCAAAGGCCTGGAAGAGCCCCTTGTGAGACATATCATACACTGAAAATCTCAGACATGACAGTGCACTTCTTTCAGATGCACTGGGAGACTCAGTTTTTAGGCACTCAAAGATCAGAGATTAGGAAGAACTTCTGTTCTCTTATCTGCCAGGAGACTGTCTGAATCAGGGATTCATTCTCCTGGTTGGAGTACTACCAAGAAAATTCCTGGAGCTAGAAGAAACAAGGAGGGGTGATTGATGATTGAATGATGATTGAATCTCCACCTCAAACACCTTTTTCCCAGGCAAATGGAATTCTTGTGCTTATTGTATCTTTGTTAGTCTGAGGAGACCTGCCATTCACTGGGCCATTAAAAACTGTTGTTTATACATACACATGTGAAAAAACTAAGCCCTTTTGCCAACTCTTGAAATACCTCGGAACCAAACAGGAGTTTTTGAGACCACCAAATAAACTGCAAACCTAGAATTTAGCCATTACTCATCTCTACTGATAGGCACACATTTCCTCTCAAGCTCTTTTTGCTCCTACAGCACACACAAGACAGCCATTGCTACTGAGAAAAGTACTGCCAAAGAGGGGCTGTATTGTTCCCATGCACATGGGCATTATTCTCTTTCCCCCAAAACAGCAAGTTCAGAAAGGAACACACAGAAAAGTTCAACATCTTCTAGCAATGCTTTCCCTGCACGTGCTGACAAAGCAGAGGCAGAAAGAACTCCCTGCCATGCTATTTCACATCAGCCCTCCAGTTTTCCTAACATAAACCAGCTTCAGCAGAACTTCCTTGCACAAAATCTTCTCATGAACTCATTTTTATAGCCTTAGTCAACCAAAGTGTTTCAGTTCCAGCTTCATATTTAGGCATCTGAAACTCTCCTAGTCTTGCGGTCTCAAGAACACAAGAGGTACATGCACTCACAAATCAGCTTCTAGCAAGGCAAGTTAAAGAACAAAAGGCCCTTTCCTGTTTAATTTCAGTGAGAAAATTCAAACACCACACAGACAGTTCATTCCAGTATCCTCCTACAGTAGGGCTAAACTTGTTCCCTTAATGTCTTGTCTAAATTTGCTTCCTTCAGACAGTGATTCAACTGAATCGATAAAAAAGCTCTCAAAAACCTCTCATGCTCCTGTCTAAAAAACAACATAGTCAGCTACTTTTTAACAAGATTTTTATTGGATGTTTTCCTCCTTCTCAGCTATACAGAAATTCAGAAGCAGCACTTTGTTTCCTCAACATGTTGACACTGTAAGAGGGAAATAAAAGTTGTCCATAGTCTTATAACTGCTCTGTATTTTCAATGTGCTGCACACACATCAGAATAGCTACTAAAGACACTAGAAAAGGAGTCACCAAACTACAGCTTGTTCCACCTTTTATTGAAAGGAACAGGCAAAAATTTCTGTATTTGATCTCCTTAACAAACAAATCTCAATTTATCTATTAGTGCTTTTGATAGCTACAGTATTCACTAACATTGCAGCAAGTACCCACATCTCTTGTGTTAATCAAAGTGTTAATATCAAAGTGTTAATCCTGTAGCCTCTGAGATAGGATTGTACATACATTCCTGCTTACAATTAAGTAACTGAGGTATATGAATGCTTAAATACGCCTACAAATCTGACCTCTGGTAGCTAAACAAGTAGTTAGAAGGCTCATGGAACTTTCAAAGCATTTCAATTTTGCGATCTGAATTTTCCTTTCTTTTTAATCATTGGTTCTTCTAGGATCCCCACACACCCCACAGGACAGCACTTCCTCCTAGTCACAAGGCACCACCACCCATCCTTGTTCCTCTGAAGTTGCTGTGGGAAAGACAAGAGATAGGCTGAGGACTGAATTTTAGAGCAAGGTGTTGAACAATAAGGTGGGAATCCTCCAGTGAGAATATAGCACACCTCACATAGGTCATGCAACAACTGAGCCAAAGCTGCCCTGCACTGGACATAAGCCACAAGCACACACAAAAGACTATGTCACAAACAGACTTGTGTGCAAGTCCTCTAACACCAGTATCCCTGGCCAGAACACAGCTTCCAACACAGCTTGGCTTGAGATGCAGCAATAAAAACTTACCTGCACCTATGTGCATTACGAGTGCTGTGCTCCTTTCATCCTCTAAACCTGCAGTTTCACTAGCAATGGATATTTGATTTAGCTGGTATAGTCTGTACATTTTACATTCATATTATGCACTGCATAAGCACATCTCATTTGAATACTGCCACCTTTTAAGAGGATCACTTATTTTATGTAAACAAAAGAGGCATATCAGTACTTCAGAAGATACAGACCAAACTTTTCTCCCGCTGACAAACTGCTGCATTCTTTACTTACTGCTGAAATACCTAACAAAGCACCTTCCATGCTTAACATTTAACCTACTAAGAAGGCAAAACCAAAATAACAGATAACCTCTGAAGTCTCATACTCTGCAACATAAACAGAGTATTTAAGATAGATGAGGTTTTTTCCATACTTATGCACAGAAATCTCACAAATGTTTACAAACAATCATCAGCTCCAAATGGTGTCTACTCTGTTGATAGCCTGTTCATACTCAGAAGGATGCATCTGTGGAGACCTGTCTACCAATTAATGTAACAGCCACAAATTCAGAAATTGGAATGTATTTCAAAATTATCACCAAGGTGACCTACTCCACATATTGCATGTTATCTCTTTGACACAAACCCACGCCTTTGAAACTCAATGAGCAACTGGTTCTGTAATCACAGATGGTTGTAGAGTGTGGCTCTGGTTTCTCACCACTCAGAAGTTCAGAAATTTCAAAATGCATATTTTTACCCTCTGAGCATCAATGAGGTTTTCCTGCAAAAGGATCTGTGCAGACATATGCAGCCTAAACTCAGGTACCTGCACACTAGGGTCAATGTCCATTTGCAGGCTTTGGTAGTTAAAACATCAAAGTCAAAGACAACTACATTCATTTTGCTTGAAAGGAGGTGTTGAAACATGAGCATATGTGGCCTGGGACACTAAAAACACGTTTATGGGTGAAAGACAAGATGGCATTCTCATATGCTCTGTGGTTTTACAAGTTATTGCTAATTACACTGACTGGGGCTACTTGATGAAATGAGTGAGGTATGAGGTGAATCAGGATGCTAATGCACTGCCTTGCAGATTTATGAACAAACATTAGCCCAAATCCTTACTCTTTTAAGAGGTTGCAGAGGTTACAAATATACTGCTAAGTTTAGAAACATGGGACAGAAAGACCACAGTGATGTGGCTCAAGTCTGGACAGGCACTCAGAAACTGGCATTTTTTTAGACCCTACACATCTATTCAAGTCACCTTCCTATTGCATTCCAACGTGAATTATGTGAATTCAGCAAAGATCTAGAACCAAAATAATTTTATTGACTTTCCTGTATCCAGCTGCCCAGGGTAAGCTATCAGTACATCTCCCTCTGGGCCACATAAAGCTATGAACAAAGCGATACTTCTGGTTTTGGAAAATCCTCTGCAAAACACTCCCAAGCAGAACAGCAGGGAAATAGCACAGCTGCTGCACGTGTATGGAGTTCTACAAGAAGCAGCTCTTCCACTCTGTTCATTACCTACCAGCAGCAAGCAAAGGAAACAAGTGAAGAAATTCTGTGGTGTCAATGGCTGTCTGCTGCATCTCAAAAGTACCAGCAGACACATTCACTCTTGTTATAAACATTCTGAAACATGATCCTTATGATGCTAAACTTGGGATTTCAGAGGACAAATAATTTTGCCCAACTGCCAAGCACATAACTTATCACTAGTGTTCTTTTGCCTGTCCCTTTCATCCTACTTTCCAAACACTATCTGTGAACAAGCTTTCAAAATCATTATGTGAACACAAAGCTGAAAGCAGTTATATGACATGAGCCCATCTTCTGGCAACAAGTAAAGAAATACAGCTCTATTGTGGCAGAGAACTGAAGAAAAACTCCTCAGAAAGAAAGCTCCAGGGTAGCAAATTCCAGCCTGCAGTCACAGAAGCCCCATGATATCACTAACAATTCAGTACTGTTGACACACTCACAGGAAAGCTGTTCTACTTCCAAGTTCATCCAGCTGTTGAGCCACTCATTTAACCTGTAAAGGACTCTGCACCTAACAAATTCAGTATATTCACAGAATGACTAGGTTGGAAGAGACCTTAAAGATCATTGAGTCCAACCCATGCCCTAACACCTCAACTAAACCACAACACTGAGTGCCACATCCACTCTTTTTTTAAACACATCCAGGGACAGCAACTCCACCATATCCCCGGGCAGGCTATTCCAGAACTTTATCACTCTTTCCATGTAAAACGTTTTCCTAATATCCAACCTCTATTTCCCTTGGCACAGCTTGAGACTGTGTCCTCTCATTCTGTCAGCTGCTGCCTGGAGAAAGAGACCAACCCCACCTGGCTACAGCCACCTTTCAGGGAGTTGCAGACAGTGATGAGGTCACCCCTGAGTCTCCTTTTCCCCAGACTAACACCCCCAGCTCCCTCAGTCGTTCCTGACAGGGTTTGTGTTCCCAGCCCCTCTCCAGCCTCGTGGCCTCCTCTGGACATGCTTCAGTGTCTCCATGTCCTTCCCAAACTGAGGGGCCAGAACTGGACACAGCACTCATGGTGAGGCCTCACCAGGGCTGAGTACAGGGGAAGGATGACATCTCTGTTACAGCTGGCCACACTGTGTATATATATATATATATATATATATATATATATATATATATATATATATATATATACACACACACACACACAAAACACCAACAAAACCACCTCTATTTCCATGACTATCTGCTGCCCTCCCAAGAAATGAGAAAATCCCTCAACAACTCGTGATCCCAGCTCCTCACACACAGGCCTTCTTTCCAGGCTACCCTGTAACCAGCTGTCTGGCTGTCCTTCTGAAGGACAGCTACCAGCGCAACATGCAAGATATGCACCCTAGCAAGGCAAGCCCAGCATCTCCTGATGCAGCAGCACACAGGTGATTGGATACTTTCTTCAATTCCACCAGCAGTCATGGTGCTGCTGTTCAGCCATGGCGTAGGCTCCTGTTCTCTCTCAAAAGTGTGCACACCCTTCCTGAGATAGACACAGTCTCAACATAAGAGCAGGACGTCGCACTATCAATAGAGACAGAGTTATTCAGCAGACAGCCTGAAGGGCTTAACCACTGGAAGATACACTCCCAGAGCTCCAGTGCAATGCTTGATAGGCAGGGTCATCAGGACATTTAAATTCTCTCATGGGGACATGCTAAGATCCTGCATCCCTCAGTGATTTCAATCAAAACTGCAAGACAGGTCGACTAAAGGCAAGGGAAGGAAGGAGGCAGGAGTAGAAAAGAGCTCCCCTACCTTTTTTTTTATTATGAGAAAAAGAAGCGTACAGGAAGAGAACTTGTCACTGAGTGCATGCACGTTTTCATACAAATCCATAAACTGTGGTTTAATATTAAAGTTATGTTCCCCTAGTCCTTTATTAGAAAGGGAGAAAAGAGTTTTCACTAAAAAAGTTTTAAGTTCAAATACAGAACTGCAGTATTAACTAACATGTTCAAACCATCTGAAATTTGAATGGGCCTTTAAAAAAGCATTCAATAACTGAAGGTCTGATCTCAGATTCAAGTCACATAGGTATTTGCAAATATGTTTCTAATCTAGTAACAACTATCACCAAGAGAATATATTGGTCAGATTTTGTACTAAATCATCTATGAAAGACAGCCAGTGTCCTGTCTCCCCACAGGACAGGGAGAGCTACAGAATCCTTCTTTCCTACTGGCACTGGCTGGCAAAGCACATGCTGTGATATCACTTCAGACAGACACAGTTACACACCACTCCCATTAAATCTGGAGCACACTTATCTCTGGCCTGCTCTCATTTCTACATTTTCAAAGACTGCCCCAAATCTCTCTCTGCACTTTTCCTGAATAGCAAATAAGGAACAAGAAGATGCTTTCCAAAAAGTATTCTTTTAAAAAAAGCACTCGTATGACTCTCCCACAAGTAGACGGCAATACCACGTGGTTCATTCACAGTTGTGGTGGCAGCAGCAGCAGTGTTTCATCATTTTTACCATATGGAAGAAAGAATTTATTGAAAAATCAATCTAACTCTTCAAGCTACACAATATCCAAGTGGTGTACAGTTAAGATGTCAGAGTGCCAGACACTGTGAGGACTGACATTTAAAATAAGCAACCTAAAACTGAAATTTACAATAGAATAGTCAATTCAAGTTACTGAATCTTTAAAGTCTACTGCCACCAACAGCAGTGCCACAGCCACAACCCCTATATTTTAATTAATAAACTCATTTAGCTTAGAATAATTAAATGGATACGTTTTCCCCCTACTGTGTAAGGTCTATTCCCTACTAAAATACAAATGAGAAACCTCTGGAATCTGTTTGGTTTGGGTTTTAAAAATTTTTTTGCTTGACTCTGTTAGCTTTCTAAGAAGGAATACTTCCATTAATGAGGTGGACAGCAGTTGCACAGATACACAACTCTACAAAATGGAGAAGTGTCATTCCAGACACCCTGGGTATTTTTTAAGACTAGTATTGTCACCACCACATTTGTGAAACAGCATCTAACTTGTAAAAGACCATCTCGTTCTCTCACTTTGCCAACCCACCAGTTGCAACTTTCTCCAAAGTTTTACCAAAGAAAAATACTCTTTTTCTTCCAGAAAGCTAGCAAAATTAAATACCTCTGTAATACGGACATCTGCATCAGAAAATGTATTTTCTTCAAGAGAAGAGCCCAGGCTATGCCTGTGACACGAGTTATGTTCAAGAGCTAGGTTAATTTGAACTATTTTCAGAGGTGATTTCAAAAAAAGACACAACTGGTTAAAAACCAGAAAAAAAAAAAAAAAAAAAAAAAAAAAAAAAAAAAAAAAAAAAAAAACCTGAGTCTCGGCTTTTCCGCAGCTTTCCGCCAGAAACAAACAAATCCCACGCTCTTATCACCCAACACCTGGACCAGGAGCGTTGTGCCACGTCCGTGAACCCCCAAACCAGTGAACAGCCATAATGAAGGAGCTGAAGACACCTTACAACCGGCCCCAGAGCCGCATTTCCCCCAAGTTTCCTGCCCAGCCGCAGTTCCCCGGTCGGCAGCACAGGGCAGGGCAGGGCAGCGCGGGGCCTCCTCGCGGGCCGCCCCGGGCACCGGCACCGGCCTCCTGTGGCCCCTCGAGCGGGGCCGATGGCCTCAGCCCGCCCGCTGCGAGGCGGAGCTCGCGAGGAGAGGCCCCTCGGTCCCGCCGCCCGCGGGGTCACCGGCGGGGCAGCGCCGGAGCAGCCCCGGCTGCAACTCCCTCGCCAGGCCCGGGGAGCGCTTCCAGCGACGGGAGCGAGCAGGGCCGCCGCGCCCCGGCCACCTCCCTGCCCGCCCGAGCGGCCGCTGCCCTGCAGCACCTCCGGGCCGGCACCTGGCGGGGCAGGGCCGGGTGCGTGCCGAGGGCGAACAGCGAGGGGACACGGCCGCGCCGCTCGCAGCCCCCTCCCCTCCTGCGGGGCACCGGGAGAACGGCGGCAGCCCCCATCCGCTTCCCCTTGCACGCGCCCACCACGACCGGGGTCGGCCCCAGCACGGCCCCGCCGCCCCCCGGCCCGGAGGGACGCGGCAGCGCGGCCGCCCCCCGTCCCCGCTGACCTGCCGTGCTGGGCGATGGGAGCGGCGGAGCCGCCGCTGGCCGGGGCGCTGCGGGCGGAGCGGGCGCGGGGCGCGTTAGCCGGACAACGTGCTGCACGAGTCAGCGCGGGGCGGGGCCACCGCGGGGCACCCTGGGCGCTGTAGTCCTCCTCCGCTACCTGTCGCGCAGTAGCGGGCGGCAGCTGACTACAGCTCCCAGCGCGCCAGGGCCGCCGGGCCCGCCCGCCGCCGGCCCCTCCTCTCTCGCTCGCCCCGCGTGGCTCGCCCGCCGGCGGCCGCTCCGCTGCGGGCCGGAGCTGCGCGGCCCCGTGTCCGGGCCGGGCCCAGCGGCCGCTCGGATCCGTGCCGGCGGAGGGACCGCCAGGGGCGCTCGGGATTTCTGCGGGAGCCCCGGAGCGGAGCGGGCGGGGTGCCACCATCAACGGGTGCCTTCAGCTTCCGTGGGGGGCGGGGGCCCCTCTGGCAGGAATTGAGCCACGTCTCTCTCTGAGGCTGCTTCTCTCTGTACTGGGGATCAACCCTGCGGCCGCGGACGCCGCTCTCGGCCCAGCCCGGCTAGGTGCAGGCGGTCCGGCTTGGCAGCGACCCTCAAGCCCTGGCCTGGGAGCCCGCAGCGCTGCCCAGGTGTCCGTACCTGCTGGGGCCGTCCTTGGAGCCCTGGGCATGAAACGTGTGCGGCTGTATGGAGTAAGGGAGAGCCCTCAGGGGTGGGACTGCAGGGGTGTCCATGTGAAAACACGCCTGGGGCCTGGGGCTGAAATCGCAGGGATATCACTCTCCGAACAACGTCATCTCTGAATTCATCCATTACTTCCTCGATGTGCAGCCCTGCTGGCCACTGCTGTTCTGGACCTTCGCTTTCTCTCTTGCAATGAGTCTTTCCTGCTGGAAGAGTTAAATGTTTCTCCCACAAAACATGAATAATCTGTGTTACGCCACCTCTCTAAGTACAAGGGGCATTTGGTGATACTCCAAATTACTAGGCTGACACATAAAAATATTTTACTGATCAAGAAAATATTTGTTTTCAGAAAGATGTGTCAAGAGTTGATTATAACAACTGGGTGTGTCCTGGAATTGTCTCTATCCTTTTCCTGTTTCTCTTTTCTGTTTCTGATAAGTCACAGTTAGTGACAGTATGGCTCAACACCCATTTAGTCTGAGCACACATTTGTTGTCTAAATACAGTTTTATTTGAACGGATGTGAAGGTTTGTTTTCTTATTTTTTCTTACTTCACACCCTGAGTTAGTTAAGGATTAGGCTGAGCTTTGCAACTATGTGGTATGTGGAAATCAAGTCCAGACATGTTGAGACAGTTGGGAGTTTTACTTCCTGTTTCAACTTGCTATAAAAGCCCAGACCAGGCATTTCACGTGTGAATGAATCAAATAAGGTGCAAGCTACACAGACCTTCAGTTCTGAGGAAGAACCATCCACTGTCTGACATAAAAGGAAAAAAAATCACTTTGGGCATTTTAATCCAGAGCTGTACACTGATTCCAAAGACTTTTTTTCCCCCACAACTGGTGAGTGAAGGCCACCAAGAAAGATGGGACACTCTGTTAGATCAGAACAAGTTGATTGATGCTTTTGAGGAGCATGCCTGATGGCTTTATTGGCATCCAAGGACATCAGCCCCAGATGCAGCTGCTCCCCCTGACACCACAGCTCCTTGCTTCTGAGTCTGCTTCTAATCCCACTTTTTCCAGCCATCAGCCTTGCCCAGCCACAGGCTTTCTGTGGTGCCAGATCTTCCCCAGGGCTGTCCCGTAGCAGGTAAAGCCCTGTGAACATTGGCTAAGCAGCACGAGAGGCCCTTATGCTTAGCAGCCTGAATATCAAGTTGCAGTAGGGTCCCTTACACTGCTGATCACAGATTTTATCCTCAGATTTGCTCAGCTATCAGTGTGTGCCAGGCTTAGCCTCAAGCCCCAGCTATTTGCAGTGTCATGTGTTTGGTTCAAGCTGATACTGATACTGAGTGACAGCTCAGTATTTTTTTGACTGCAGCTCCTCCTACTACCCCACCAATGGTGTTTTGTTCAAACTCTGTGAACCCCTTGACAGAATACATATCTCTTCCCAAGCTTCCCAGATGCAAAAGTTCAATGATTCTTTGGTCAGAGCATGGGAGCACTGCCTTAGCCTGCAGGAAATGCCTCACCTGATCCGATCTGATTGACAAGCCCTGTGCTTTTGGGAATAGTGAACCTTTGGTGGCCTGATTTTATTTTAGCTTGTGATGCTGCACCCTGATTATGTCAACAGTGTCGGTACTTTTGTGTATACTTCAGGCAGCGTTTCCTTTGCTGGCTCAGCAAGAGCTGTGCTGGCTGAACATGCCTTTACAAGGACTAAAGTAAGATGCAGGTCTCTACTGACACGAAACAATGTGGCTGGAGATTCTGCCTGTGCCCTTTCAGCTTTGCTTGTGGTGCACAGCACCTCTGAAAGTGGAGAGGGAGGTCAGAGAGGTTCCCTTGAGCCAGGACTGTGCCAGGGATCCCTCTGACAACTGCGGTGTCTCTACAAGAGCCTGCATGACTGTAAATTGCGTTCTGCTCTGAGTAATGAATGAGAGAGTTGTGGTAATTGAATACTCCATTAATTAGCAATTGCAAGATGAGTCACTTGTGTCTTCTGAGAAGCCTAATGTGACATGTAAATCGTGTTCTTAACATTTAATACATTGAATATCTTCTTTAAATGTTACTGTTGATGTGGGATTGTTTTGAGATCAATGGCAAATACCAGTAGTGAAGAGAGGGCTGGTAGAGATTCCCAGATTTCTTCATTCTTTCAATTCTACTTAAAATGCACTTCTTTTTTATACTGAAACTGATCCTCATGGAATGGTTACCAGCCACAGCACGGTATATCTGAAGTAAGTTTGTTGTGTAAGGAGCCAGAAAGGCTCCTCATGAACATGCCACTGTTCTTATGCATAAGAATTTCCAGCAATTTTTGGGATTTCCAGGACTAGGAACAAGGAGGGGAAGTTAAGTGCACTTCTGCCTGCCCTCCCTTCCTCTCTTTCCTTCTTTTCTTCCCTCCCTTCTGCCTTCATCTTCCATCCACTCTGCCCTCTTCTTTCTCTTTCTTAAGAAGTTATTTTTACATAAGGTTTCTGAAGAATTGAAAGGAGTAACGGTGACATCTGCCAGAAGAGCTGGATTGTCTTCAGTGATCTCTAGTGTGTAGCAAATAGAGACCCAGTGCCTGAGCAGATTGCCAGGGAAGGTACCAGGCTGTTTCCTGGATGGCCATATGTCTGTCCAGGTCACGACAGGTTTTTAAGAACTGGTAATAAAGAAAAAATCACCACTACCACACAAAACAAAAAACCTTGAGCATTAGAAACGTTATTCAAGCATCTGACCTAAACTGGTGTTTGCCAGTAGCTGATGCTCTGTGGGACTGGAAGACAACTTTCCTTTTGTAGCAGCCTTCAGCTGTTTAAACATTGTCACGCCTTCTCTTGCCTTCTCCAGATTAGTGAGCCTTAAGATTTTCTCCGTGAGTCCCATCCTCATGGATACTTGGCTGGGGTCGGTACTGCACACTGCCTGGAAAACTCACCTGGACCCAGCACTGCTGAGCGCTCCCCAGATCAGCAGGATCCTTCCCCACCACCTCCGGCGTTTCCAGCCCGGGAGCAAGGCGGGGGTGCCGTGACCATGGCTCGTCGGGATACCGGCGGGAGCGTGTCACGGGCGCGCTGGGGCAGCGGCGGGGAGCAGAGGGTGGGGAAGGGAAGGGAAGGGAAGGGAAGGGAAGGGAAGGGAAGGGAAGGGAAGGGAAGGGAAGGGAAGGGAAGGGAAGGGAAGGGAAGGGAAGGGAAGGGAAGGGAAGGGAAGGGAAGGGAAGGGAAGGGAAGGGAAGGGAAGGGAAGGGAAGGGAAGGGAAGGGAAGGGAAGGGAAGGGAAGGGAAGGGAAGGGAAGGGAAGGGAAGGGAAGGGAAGGGAAGGGAAGGGAGCAGGGGGCGGGGACACGGCGGGCTGGGCCCGGCCGGTCTCGCGGGGCTGCGCCGCCCCCTGGCGGCCGCGCTCCGTCAGCGCCCCTCGGGGATGCTGCGGCCCCCAGAGCCGCCCCAGCCCCGCACCCTCCCTCAGTCTTCTTTGCTGGGAGACACCATCCATCTCCGACTGCGAAGCAGAAGAAGACAGGCAGAGTGACTAACAGCTTCGCGGAATTTCTTTGACCGTCCTCCCTGGAGGAGATGCGTGGTTCCGTCATCTCGAGCTCACTCACTGCATGTTACGGCTCAGAAAAGCCCCCGAGGGCCACCTCCAGCGTGCTTCACTCCCTCGGATCGGGAGTATGGTCTGAATTCACGTTGCTCCTAAACAGCGTCATCTAAAATGCTAAGAGGGAAGTTAGAGAGTGCTTCTCTGCGCCCAGGAGGGATACGGCTGTTGTGTCACTCGGGAAGCACAGGGATGGCTGCCTGCCATGTCAGGAGTGCCACCCAGACCCAGTGCCACCCAGACCCAGTGCCCTCCGTGCACCGGTGTATCTGCTCCTGCGGCTGGGAAGGTCTAGGAGATGTTCCTCCTACACTGCCTCTGCGATGGAGCTGCTGTATGTGGCTGGAGTTGGCTCCAACAAAGCTGATTTGGTAAATCAGAAGAACCCAACCACACAGAGGACTACTTCAACTGTCTCTAGACTTTACAGTTTTCCCTTAAAACTTGTGTGAGGTGTGGGGACAGTTCATCATGAGTGGTTGCTGTGAAGGGAAGCTGATGACTGTGAGCAAGGCTTCAATAGCCCGAGTCCAGCCCTAGCTGCTGTGCTGGTGACTGCAGCATGGGCACAGGCTGCTGTGCAGTCCACAGCGAGCATGAGGAGGAGGATGGTGCTGATGGCAGAGGGGGTGGAAAGGCTCCAGCTCCTTTGTTCTTCCTCTGCATCATCCCCACCCCCTGCTCTCCCTCTTTCCATTAGATTTGTAGCAGACCTGCAGAGCACAGTGCATTGCAGAGGCATTCCTAGCGCTTGTGGGTAACACAGCTTTGATACAGAAGCTGCATCGGCACAGAGCTCTTTGTGAGATCGTTCGTGTGGGAGGCATGTGGAGCAAGAAACATGGCATTGCTGTGACAGCAAGGTGGGTGTGAGACACTGGCTCTGGGCTTTCCTTGTCCAGGAGGCAAATTAGCCGCTGCTTCTCTACAGGAAAGGCTGGAAAAGAAGGCAAAACAGATTGTACACAGATGTACCTCTGTGAGGAAGCTGAGGATTGCACAAATTAATCTTTCTGTTCACCAGAGGTAAACACAAGTCTCACAACAAAACCTAACCCCCATAAGCTTTGGAAGACAAGGAGACACAACAGAGCTATTATATGTGGTCTTGTTCCTACACATGAACAATTAAATTGCACGGTGCTGCCTTCAACTAATAACAGACTGGATTAGAGCTACAGAGCAGAAAATCTGGGCTAATGCCAGTTTGCAATAATGCACACTTGTCTGCCTCAGATTTGGAAGCTGTATGGCATTATGGGAGGCTTTGGTTGTAATCCCTGCAAATAAGTAAACAAATGAGTTGAAGATAAAGACCAGTTAATGAAGCACTGAAAATCACTGCTGATGTCAATGTGACATGTGGACACAATAAACAGAATGAGGGGTCCAGATACTTGGTTTAAAGTTGTACTGAAACCCCTGGTTTGGCAATGGGATTTTTTTCTCCTAAATTCCTCTGTTCTCAAAACCCTTGGGGCATACATATACAGTAACAGCTTCTCCACAACAAATTGAACTAGGGTTTGAAAGAGCTGGGTGCTTTCTGCTCTCCACTGATTCCCCAGGGGATCTTTCTAAGCAAAGAACAGTAAGTTAATTTGAGCAGGTGGTGCAAACATTTTCCCACATACTGCATCCATATGTGGAATCAGTGAAAGTGCTGTAATCAACTTGCCCACTCATCAGCTCCCCTATTTGCATGAGCTGTAAGACTCCTTATGTGTACTTGCATTCACTTGAGGACATTCATTTGAGGACTTGCACAACTGAAGTCTCTGGCAAAGTTCTCTCTCGCTTCAATGGCTACAGGACCTGGCCACTGGCTCCAGGAGCTTGCTGTGAGTGGCTAAAGACGGAAAGCCTCAATACCATTAGTATTGTATTAGTTCAATTATGTAATTCAATTAAAAGATAAATCAACCCTGTTACATGATTACAATCCCTTTTTTACTGATATCTAGAAATTCACAAACCCCAGCTGCTTTTACCTTCATAGATTAGATGAAGAAAGTGCTTAACACATGAAAGGTCCCTTCATAATGCCTTTCTCCTGAAAAAATAATTAAGTTGCTAATAAAATCATTAGGACACCGTATTGTTACATTATGTTTGTGTGTACATGTCTCAGTAGTAGGTAGTAGTTGTACAATGCAGAATCAGAACCTAAAATCCAAAATTATACCTACTACATATCAGAATATTCAATTGCCTCTCAAGGATTTGAGTCAAAAAGTCAATTCCCATGCCCGTGTCCTCTAATGGACCTTGAAACAAAGAGGTGGATTTCCAAGAAATTAAATATGTTCAAACTTTCTGCAAAAAATCCTGGGCCATACACCTAAAGATAAGAGCGAAGAGAAGGAAGGAAACATCCTCAAGACTTCTAAGGTGGACAACTTACTGCTTAAATGCAGACAAGTTTGAAAAGGACTCTATTAGGAAGAAAAATGAAGAATAAAATTACCTCATGATTGGAGGTACACAGTTTGTGGTAATTGGGAGTGCAGCTGTGGCAGAGCCTCATCCCTGATGCGCTACAACTGTGAAAGGCAGGTGAGCAGCATTGACAGCAATGAGACATGGAGTGCCCACAGTGCACTGACCAACACCAAAGGACACACAGGTGCAATGCAGGAAGACTATAAAATATTGGGCTAAAGAACAAGGACAGCAGACACTTGAAGCCTTCTGCTGTGATGTTGCTCTGTATGGGCAGATGATCAAAGCTTTCGGATGAGGTATAGTGTTACTTTGTATGGGTGAATGCTTAAAGCCCTCTGAAATTGCATGGTGATACTCTGTGTACTGTGGCTGTCTCGGTTGTGGCATGTGCTGTGACACATGGTCACAGTGAACAGCTTCTGCTCACCTGCCCTTGTGGCCCTGGTGGAGCAGTTTAAAGAGTTATTGCCCTTCAGTCAGAGTTTAGTGCCCCTAGTGAACTTGAGAGGGTTTATGCAAATCCATCCTACCTGCCATGACAGTTGCCTAGAAGCACTCTTGTAATCTGTCCCTCCATCTCTGGTGAGAATATAGGAATTAACAGCAATAACTTCCCAAGCGACTTGCTTAAGGGCTACCTGTGCCCTGCAACAAAATTTCTCCTTCTGAAAACCTGAATAGTCCCCAGACAGGTTACTATTTAAATTGGCTGCTTTTCTTGAGAAAAGAAATCCAAACTACAACAGTATAAAATCATACTGTTTATGTATTATGGACACATCAGCTGTGTGTGCTGGGCATTTTGTCCAGAAGGATACTGTGAGAGACTATTGAAAGCTTTGCCAAAATAAAGAGAATCTCACATCTGCTGTCTTCCCTTGGTCAGCTAGATGGGTGACTTTGTCATAAAGGAAAATTAAGTTAGTTAAGCAGGATTTTCCCCTCATGATCCCATGAAGATCATAACTTTAAAAGTACATGAAAAATGTGTCACAAAAATAAAAGAAGAAAGTTTTCAGCAATTTTTCCTATGGGAAACTGTAAGAAAACTTATTGTAGTTCTCATGTTTCTACCATGCTGATTAATGCTTTACTGTCTACAGACAAGCTATAAAATTAATAATGTAACAGGCATTTTTAATAGAAAATTATGGTAAGAATACTTAAGATTTTATCATCTTAAGAGAACAAAACAAGATCACTCATATCTGAGTATCAGAGAAGGACTGGCAGGCTGACAAATGATTGTCCTGACTAAAGCAATGAAGCCAGTGTGGGGTGTTGTTTGCACACAGGCTGTTTCCTTTGAATAAGCCTTTCCTGACCTTTACAGCAGGCAAGAGCAATGCTTGCTTGAGGACAGCACACTTAGTGTGAGCAATTCAAGGAAGCTGTAAAAGAACATGGATCCAGGCCCCAAGGCTTGGAAAAACCCCTGCTGTTGTACTGTTGTTGTGTTACAGAAAAACCATAACCAGTCACCTCAGCAAGGACATGGGTTTGAGTGACCCCAGGATAAGTGTGCTGCTCTTTCACCAGCCCACACACTGTGTGTGGTCACCTTGTCCTCTCCTGTGATGGCAAGATCTGCCAAAACACAGAGGCACAGCAGAGACAAAGAGGATACGTGTGCAGGTAGGAATCAGCAGGTACCTGCCTTTGCACTGGACATCTGTTTTCTGCTAAATGCTTCAGCTGTGCAATTATCCATGAGATTTCCCAGTCCCTCACCCAGGGACACAGAAAGCATGAACCTTGCTGGTAACCAAATATTCCTTTTCCCCATTAACCTTGTGCCAAGCACCAGTAGGAAGCAAGGGACTACTGATAGGTATTTTTTGATAAAAGCACATTATAGGCAATATATAGATCACCTCTATACATCAGGTTGTGTGCATTATCTTTTTTATATAATCAGTACTGACAGCTGTTCATTCCATAAAGCTACACTTAGAATATCACTAGAAAGTCTACTGTCCGTTGATTACATAACAAAATAAAATACACGGTGTATTGGGGTCTGTTTTATGCATCCAGAGGAACAGTCTTCTCCCTTGCATCAGCATTTATGAACTGGAAGCCCCCACTATTGTGATAAAAGTAAACAGAGAAGTGGTTGTTCTATGCAATGTGATACCCCAGTTTACTCTGTTTTGGATTGGCTACTCCACATTTAGTATCATGGCATTTGTTTAAGATGAGACAGGAAAAGGGGCTATAAAGAAATAAGGTCATTAACTTTCAAACCCAGCAAAGGTGATACAAAATTACACCAACCAAGTGAAAAGTGGAAGAAATCTTTCTTGCTGCAGATCTTGTAAATCTCAAGTATGGAAATCTGTATTGATAAGTGTTATATGAATGATGACTTGCCAAGTACACTGAACTGCTGTCACTATGCACATGACACACATCCCATATGTGAAATGCTTAATACCCTCAGCTCCTAATACAACAAGTGGGAACAGAGAATTAGTAGAAATATGTTCAAATATTTTAAAATTAAGTGTAAAATTGGCCAATGTTTAATCTTATCTTGTTCTCCCATTGCTCCCTGAAAAGTTTAAAGATTTACTTTTTTTTTTATTCCTTTGACATAGTATTTTGATGCATTACCACCAACCTAGCCTGCATGCTATGTGGATATACTAGTGTTGAAATGTATCTGATGTCTAGCATATAATAACTTTCTGTGGGGTCAGTGGAAAGTGCAATGAATTTTGCCTTGAGAGACTTGCTCAAGGCATGGATCATATTTTCCTCTAGTTACAGTGAAGGTACAGCTAAAATTAAATTTTGTGCTCTATGTTAAGGTTAAAAAACACATTAGCAGTAAATCATTAATTCAAAGAATCTCCGATCATTGCTATTAGTAGCAAACCGATATATAGCAGAGATTACACACCTGAGTTCCTAAAATAAACTTGCTGTGAAAAAATTAGTGCTTGTGCTAGTACGGTTGGTGAAGTACAATAGTACATTCCAAGGATCAGTAGGTTGAGTTCTTCCTCAGGATCATAGCTGCTGCAGGTGGAGACATCTGCTCAGCTGTGCAAGCTGGTAGGAACCCCACACAGATGCCTCTCTACTCTGCCCAGGCTGCACCTCTGAGTCTGCTGATGAGCAGAAGCAGTTTATCCAATATTTCCTCTTGGACAAAGGGTTTGTGATGGGGCAAGTAATACGTGGTGTTTCATAATCTATTAATTTTCCCTGAAGAGACCTGGAGTTGGAATTGAGTTCTGTTATGAAATGTTGACATATTTCCTTCCCCGAATGAATGGAAAGATTAAGGGGAAATTCTCTTTCCCCAAGTTTGTCTTTTCTCGTTCAACCTGGACTTGCACCACATCCATTCTGAACAGCCCTGGGAGTCTGTAAAACTATGACTTCTGTTTCATCTGATTAAACTTAAAGATAACTTTCAGTTTTAGATAAAAATAATTTCAATAGGAATTAGGTATCTTACACTGAAACACTGCTTTTTCTATTAACACTTCTGTTGAACTCAAAAGGACTTGAATTTAGGGTGTAAGAAATCACTCAACATGATGAAGCATTGCAATATCAGACTTTACTATAGGAGACCCTTTTGTTTTGTACTTACAGGGATCCCATCCAGTTGGCATCTTGTCCATGGGAGGAGCTCTTAAGCATATTGCCAGACAATAAACTACCAATAATAAATAGTTACAAGACCAATGGTACACTAGTATAACACCAGCAGAACCTATGCTGGCATCATAGGACTTCTAGTTTTCCCCAAGGTAAATATACAGGTACTTTATGAGCTCTGCTATCACTCTGTAAATTATGACATGAAAATCTTATTCAAGTGTCTGAGGAAAATTTGAGAAAACTTGACAACATTAAACCAATACTTTTTAAAGCTACTCTTGCTACCCATATTTTTGTGGTAGAACTCCTAACTACCTGATCTGGCTCTCTGTGCCAGTACTGCCACTCATTCTTCTAGCCAGAAGTACCTTAAATAGTCATGAACTGAGGACCACAAAAAGGCTCAGTTTCCTTGAAAAGCCATGAAGAATCCCTGCATTGTTATTCCCGTCTGTAACAGAGTGATGGGAAATAGTCACTTCAGATTTTCAAGTGTAAACTCCAGCAAAAAAAAAAAAAAAAAAAAAAAAAAAAAAAAAAAAAAAAATCACAGGAAATCAAGAGGATCACTTTAAATCAAAATCATCATGCATCTGCCAGGAAGAAGATGTAACACTTAAGATATTACCAAACCAAAAGAGTAAGGAAACAGGAAAATTCATGCTTCAAGCAGACAGCTTTTCCTTGCCAAATAGTATTGCAGATGCCTAATTAGGCATCTCCCATCACCCACATGTCCTTCAGATGCACAGTTTGGCAGGCAGCTTCTTGCATCACTAAGCACCAGTTTCCTCTAGGATATATTAGTTTGCATTTTCCAGGGTCAATCTCAGTGTATTTCATACCCAAGTTTGTAACCACTCTTTGAAAATCAGTAGTGCTGCTCTTAGTGGGGTTGGCACATCTGAATCCTCCCTTCTTATGTTATTTCCACAACACTTCGCTTTCCAAAACAACATGGAATGGGACATCTCTTTCATTAGATTGTCAGTCCACATATCACATGTAATGCAATAAAAATTTATTCACTTGTATGATTTCATGAGATTCTTTAACTGTTTTCTTCCTAAGATGTCAATATAAGATGTCAATATAATTTATGATTTGGCCAATGTCTGAAAAATCAAGGTGTTCTAGTAGATTTATTTTTCAGACACTGAAGCTGTTTCACCATTTCTTATACACTCAGGGAGTCCAATCCAACCTCCTTTACTTACGCAAACAGTTCCAGGAGCATGGATTGTGAGAATGGACAGAATTTAAGGCCTCTAATAAAGAACACGTGATTTTTCAGTTATGATTATGCTAAATTATTGGTTTGACACCTTTAATTTTCTGGTTGTGCATTAAACCTGTGCATTAAGATGTCACACATAAAGCACTTCCTTTCCCTCCCTAAATCTGTTACAGAAAGAAATCAAGAAAATGTGACCACTGAAACACAAGTAAACCTCAGCATTCAGTCCCAAAAGGGTTTGATAAAGATGTCAACCACAACAACCTGCTTTTTTGGTGTGACTGTTGCACATACAAATTAACCCCTGGAGATGCTAATTCTACCTCTGACTGAGACACTGTCTCTTTTACAGTTTCCTACTAATTTTTTTTAACCTGGCTTGTAGGAGTAGCTTACCTTTTGCTCTTTTGCAATGAGACTACATTGATGATGGAATCTCTCCTTGTAGCATGCTGGGTCACTAGTTACATAACAGTACCTTGCTGTGGTTTAATGTCTTCTCAGCGGCTCAGTGTTATCATGGGCTAAATCAAATGAATATTTAACAGGGCCAGGCCACACTGAAAATAGTTTCTAGCAGGGAAATTCTAAACTGAGTCACTGACTGAATGTGTAGTTAGTTAATATTCAGGTACAGATTTATGCTTATTGGTACAAAAGGTCCTAATAGTACAGCTTGATGCAGTAAAAGAAATAAAACCAGAACCTCACGTTATGCTTCCTGTGGGTTATCTATGTATTAAGTATTACTCCTAGTGCTTATAGAAGTTTAGTCCCTTGCCTAGGGTAAACCTGGGCTGCAGTATATGCCATTAAAGTTAAACACTGAGCTTTCCTGTTTCAGAATGTTTTCAGCTGGGGGTCTGTGTCACAGACATGTTTCATGAAAAATACTTTCCTTAGGATTTTTTCTCCTAAGAAGCCGGGAGGCCTCAGAAACAAAATGTAAACAATGGTTATCTGCTGCTGTGGAATGCAACAGGTGCATCTGTGATTGGTCTCATGTGGTTGTTTCTAATTAATGGCCAGTCACGGTCCATCTGTCCGGACTGTCTCGGTCAGTCACAAGCCTTTGTTATCATTCCTTTTCTATTCTAAGTTAGCCTTCCGATAAAATCCTTTCTTCTATTCTTTTAGTATAGTTTTAATATAATATATCTAATAAAATAATAAATCAAGCCTTCTGAAACATGGAGTCAACATTCTCGTCTCTTCCCTCATCATGGGACCCCTGCGAACACCACCACAGGTCTGCAGTGTTGCGGGCACGGCCAGCTGCCAGTCGCACCCGTTCACTTCGCCCGGGGAGGGGAGAGCGGAGCCCGGGGCCGGCGGCCGGGCAGCTGCTTGACCCCCCCGCCCAGCCCCGCAGCGCGGCCGAGCGCCCCGGCCCGCCCCGGGCCGCGCCCTCAAAAGGGGCAGGGGCGGAGGAGCTGTGGCAGTGCCAGCGGGCCGCCCCCTCAAAAGGGGCAGGGGGTGGAGGAGCGGCGGCACTGGCACCGGCTGCAGTGGCACTGGCCCCGGGCCGCACCGACCGACGGCTGCTCGGGGAGCCGGCGGGGCCGCACCTCGGACAGCGCCGAGGCGCCCGTGCTGCGCAGCGCCCGGCGGCACCGACGGCCGCGGGAGGCTCTCACCGTGACCGCCACCGCCCTCCCCACGACATCAGGGCCCGAGGGCACCATGACGCTGCTCAAGCTGTCCCTCATGGCCTTCAGCTTCGTCTTCTGGGCAGCGGGGCTGACCATGCTCATCATCGGCCTCTGGGCCAAGGTGTCTCTGGGCAGTTACTTGGCGCTGTCGGCCAGCGGCTACCCCAGCGCCCCCACCATCCTCTTGGCCACCGGCGTCGCTGTCATCATCTGGGGCTTCCTGGGATGCTTCGGCGCCGCTACGGAGCACCGGGGACTCCTGCGCGCCTACAGCGCCTTCCTGGCGGCCGTGCTGGCGGCCGGGCTGGCGGCCGGGCTCTCGGCGCTGCTGTACCGCCAGACCCTGGCGCAGGGCTTCCAGGAGGGGCTGCGCCGGGCGCTGCTGGCCTACGGGGAGGACGACGGCGTGGCGGACGCCCTGGACGCGCTGCAGCGAGCCTTGTCCTGCTGCGGCGTGGAGAGCTACCGCGACTGGCTGCGCTCGCCCTGGGCGCTGGGGCAGAACGGCTCGGTGCCCCTCAGCTGCTGCCGGGCCCGCCGCGGCTGCCAGCGAGGCCCGCCCGACGCGCGCTGGCTGCACCGCGACGGCTGCTTCGGCAGGGTGTCCGCCTTCGTCGGCAGCAACCTGTACTGTGTCGCCACCGCTGCCCTGGGGCTGGCACTGCTGCAGCTCGTCGGCATCGTGCTGGCCTGCCTGCTGGCTGCCCGCGTCCCTGCCCACCTGCTGGGCATCGCCACCCCTCGCTGAATCCCCCCACTCCTACCCCTAGTCCCCTCCTGCCCTCTTCTTTCCCTCATAACTGTGTACATCCCACTGGGAATATCCTTCCTTCAGATTCAGCATTTCCACTTGAGCATCGTCCTCCAGGCTCCGTTCCTCTGGAGCCTGTGTTAGGTGCTATGAGACTCTCAAGTCCTTCAGGGGGAAAGGTGCTGGGAAGGTGCGTGCTGGCCTGACCATGTGTCCTGCAGGGCAGCAGGTCCCCGCTGGAGCCTCTGGACAACTTCTGCAGGGAGTGGTGGCAGCATGGACATCACTCTCTGAGGCAGGAGGGACATCTGAGGCAAGGCTGGCCGGTTTTCTGGGTGATGTAAACAGCAAGGCACCTAAACGTGTACGAGGAAAGAGTAGAGGGTCTAGGAGAGCAAGAGAGGTGTCTCAACATTACACCATGTGAGTATTCTTCTGAGACTGGAAAATGATGTTACTGGAAAGCTGCTGGAGTGCTCGAGGGGCAGGCCTGGTCCAGGGGACAGCCATGCCAGCAGCTGGCACTGGGAGCTGCTTGAGGGACTGTCCAGCACCGTGCATCCCATTGCCGCAGATATCCTCCTTCCTTCGGTGTGAGTGAATTCAAGCTGTCCAGCTGCTACGGGTGCTTTTCCCGCTGTTTCCAATGCCGATTTCCATCTAAAGGTGGAGCTGCAGCTCTAAGTGTTACTCCCTCCTTCAGGATATGCCTGTCGTCGTAGCCAGTGTGTGGCTGGTTATAGATATCTTTGCAGGGCTGAAAAGACCTAAAACCTTGGTCCCTGTTGTACAGGAAGATGGCAAAAGCTGTACGATCAGATCTGATGAGGGATGGCAAGAGGAGGGAAGGGTTCACTGCCCTTCAGAAGTTTGCTTTGGACTTTTACTGTAAACATCGGGATGAATGGAATAGGCTGACTGTTTTATAGAAGGGTTTCTAGAAAACAGCCCTCAGACTGTAACATTGTTCCTCTCTCAAAGGATCTGTCTCTGAAGTCTGCCCCCACCTACATTTTTGAAGCCAGACTTGTAGACAACCTGAGAGTAAATGGAGAATCCCCAAGACTTGCTGTGCAGCCCTGGGTGTATTCAGGTCAGACAGCAAAATAAATGTACAAGAATTTGGGGTTTTTTTGCAACAGGTCTGGATTTGCATTTGGAGTTTGAGGAAGAGCAAGCCATGCACTTCAGAGAGTCCTGAACTTTCATAGCTTAACGCTGCCTTCTTTCCACTTCCTTAATACCCATGAACTCTATTTTTACGTATTTCTCTACTTCACAGCACAGACATGCCCACCTTAACCAGCAAACAGGGGAGGAATGATTTCAGAAAAGAACCACAAAGGAACTCCAGAACATGGCATCTCTTAGGAATGTGGCTTGCAAAGTTGTGGAGGATGATCAAATGAGTAAAGAAGATGACTGGTATCTTCATGGAAGAGTGGAGCAGCTTTGGGGGAAAAGCTTTTCTCATGTATTAGGCAGCTATTTAGCTATGATAATCATGTTCCAGGGTAACAGTGTAGTAGTGTGAACAGTCTTTGCAGTCATTTGGGTATTCATCTGCATGGGTGGACCCTGCAAATGTGTTAGGAATCTCTATAGGCAAAACTGTGCTTTAATTTTGAGGGCTGATGTTTATTATTTTACAAAATATAATTTTTGTTTTTGCTTGTAAATGTCTGTGTATATTTTTTGAGTTATGCAATAGTGGAGTTCCTGTTTTTTTTCTGGAAGTCAAGATGATGTTGTACAATTTTAACAATGGGCAAAAAGTATAGTTTGTATGGTAAATGTTACTTGAGAAATAAAGTTTAGCAGCTGCTAAGAGCAAAACACGTCACTGTGTCAACTCAGAGTATTTGCATTGCTGAATGTCTACACAAGGTGCAGCTAAATGCAAGTGAAATGAAGTGTACATTGAAATGTAGAGACAGAAGGATGTTGTGGGTTTTAAAAATTATTATTCAAAAGATCCATTATAGATGCAATAAAACAGGCATTTGTAGAGAGTGTGGGAAAGGGACATGGAATTGCACTGGGTTTATAAAAAGATCTTTATTTGAGTTAATAGGCTCTGAAAATTTACAAGAATATGACATTGCTCTATTTTTACTTCACTGATGACTAAAATTATTTCTTCTTTGATTTTGACTCTTCTGTGATTTCTTCTTTGATTTTGACCCTTTTTGCTTTATGTGACACAAAGCTGGTCAGTCAAAATGAAGTACTCAGCTAAAACACAAATTCACACATAGTGTAAATGTGCACTTCAGTGAATTTACTCTGGTTTTAAGTTGCTAAGAATATCAAAATAAGAATAAGTTTGAAACATACCAGTGTATGTTTGTATGGTGATCAGGTCTGAATCTGAGGATATCAGCTGAATGTAATGAATAATTTAAAATGTAAACATCACTCTGCATTCTTGCCCTCACTAAAATAGGATAAACCTTGGCAATGACCACGTAAGTGCTAAATATATTTATATCACCAAAGATTTAATGAACTGGCTGTGAGTGTTAGTTAAATATTTATTGCCAGTTCCTAGAATTAAGAACATTAACTTTTGTAATTGTAAGAAAGAAATGTCATTCTTCTCTAATTAATTTCCAGATTAAGAGATTCCCAGAAACTGTTTCAATTGTCTGGAATTCTTTGTGCTCAGTGACCAAATCTTACTTTAAGTTTTAAAATTTATCTGGATTCAAGGTTCATTTTGTTCTGGATGGCTGTTACTGGAAAATGTTACTCTGGACAGCACCATCTATCCCTTGCTGGAATATGTGTTTGTCTTCTGTCATCTGCTTCAACTTTAAAGTCACTCATAAAAATGGTATATTTTAATAAAAGATCATGCAGTTTTTTGCAAAAGGCTAATATAAATTCTAACATTACTGTGTATTTAAATCAAGGAGCAGTGTTGCAGTTGTAGACACAACAGCTCTATTGTTTGGACAAAGTGAGATTTAGGATTAACAGGGTGCTAAGATTAGACCCTTGTTATGAAACAAGGACTATTTTATAATGCTGATCTAGAATGCCAAAGAATATAAGTCTTTCAAACTTCAAAAGTGCTTTGATATTTAATCCAATATGAATTATTTACTGTAGCTAAACTTTGTGTTACAGAAAACCAGAACTAAAAATGGCCTTTATAACAGATGAGTTTTTAGATAAGAACAGGTGAATTTTAAAATAAGAGATGGCTATTCCGGGGTTAGAAAACTTAAACAATTGGCCTTCCAATGTGTGTAGAGTTTACTTTTAAATGCCACTGCTTACTTTGTGCCACTTGAAAAGTTAATGGCAGTCATGTTGTCTCCTTGAAGTTTAAGCTTTTCAGGATGATGTTTTGGAAAGACATTCAAAGCAAACCAGAGTGCAAAACAATCTAGTGGTAGGATCTCCTGTGATTCTTCTGTTTCCATTTCAGTCATTGTAGGGTAAGCCTTCTGACAGCAGTAGTGAATATTTCATTGGCCGTGCACCCATTGTGAGTCAAAACGGTAAAAATACGTATTTCTCCTCAACTCTGTGATTCAAACCCACAGATTTCACTTTGCTCAATATGCCATTTTAGTTTGCTGACAAATTACTTAAAGTACTACAATTTAATCCTGCTTTGTTGTGCCCTCTACTGTTGCCATCTACTTTCTGGGCCAGTAAAATGCAAATATCAAAGAATTTAGTGTCCCATGTTATCACAGAGAACACCATCACACATACACATTCTTCAGAAGCATATTGGTCAAATATATGGATTTGCTTGTGAATGAGACAGAAAAAAAGGAGCAAACTAAGGAACCTATTCTGTCCTTCACGTTACCTTTGATTTGCAATTAACACACAGTACTCTGTTGTAAGGAGGAAATATTTTGTTAATGCTTTTAAATCTACAAAACAGAATTTATTAGACCATCTTATCTGGGCTACAGAATTAAAATTATCAAATTAAGCATTATTTAAAATGCTCTAATTCTATAAAGATCTCTCTAATCTACCTGAAGTGGTTTCTGTGCAGCTTTGTTTCTCCTGTGCACTCATTCTCCTTATGTCTAGAGTCACTCTAAGGTTGGCTAAGTTTTGAGTTAAGTAGTGTTTGAAGCTTCAGTCTTAGACTATTCCCATTTTGTAGATGTTATCCCTGATTTGTCATATTAGGGTACGCAGACTGACACATTGTGAATATAACATTTGTATTTGTTGGTTTTGAATGGTATCTTGAGTCTTAGGCAGGGCCACAACAAAATAAAGGGAAGTGCAATGCTCATATTGACCAAGACAGACAACCCCTTGGGACTGACAATTCTTGAAAGACTATCAAATTCCATCCTAACACTACAACAAGGAGATCACATACTGCTTGGTAATTCATGTTTCTAGTTTTCCCAAAATAATGGTTCTACAGCTTTTCTCTGTCTTAGTTGAATGCATCATCCTGAGGTATCAGCACTTTAGAGAAGTGGTGTGGTCTCACAACCTAAGAAAAGGAATCTTTCATGCTTAGTGTTAATTATTTCAGATAGCTTCTCTTCTTCCAGGTCACAGAGATGGGGTGCTGAGAGTATCTCTGGTCACTTCTAAGACTGACTGGAGGGTTGGGATTGAGAATATCTTGGTTAAAATGTCAGCATCAGTAGCAGTAGTTCTACTGCTTTACTGCTGTTCTGAGGGCATCTTCCTGGGCTGTTTCTCTGCTTTTGGTTCCTTGACTTGGCAGACAGCACTGTGTAGGGTCCCAAAAGCCACCTCTAGGACAAGATACTCTTCTCAGTAGTTGTGCTGGAGTATTATGTCTTGTTCTTTGCCATAGTGTACTGGTGTCCCAGTAATCCCAGGAACTGCCATTCTTGCCTGGAAACCCTCAGAAGAGAAGAGGTGGAGGCTTGTCAGATGCAGTAGCACCTTGAGTTTCAGTGCAGAGTTCAGGGAAAACAATCATGTAGGTAAAGCACAAATCCAACAGCTAAATATACTTATCTCATAATTTGGAAAATATAGTTCACTGAAACAGGTAAAGAAAACATCAGAATAACTGAGGTATAAGCAGAATTGGAAACTCATTAATATTGCAAAATTTCCCACCAGTGTGGCATGTTCACACTTTCTTATCCATTTTGCCCTTCCACCTACCTCTCTAATTCCACTTCTTATTCCTGGAGTGTATTTATCTGTAATCTCAGTTATTAGTTTTCTGCTACCTTATGGGCTCCCTTGAACAAATTCCTTTATTTTCTAGCTTCCCACCCCAAGCTCAGGCAGTCCTTCGACATCTGACCTCCTTGCTGGAGAGGTTTTTGAAAAGAAGCCTTTTGATTGGCCTGTTTTAGTAACAGCACTTTTCTAGCACTAGTAGTTTATAATTATGTGAAAAGTTTGACAGAAAGTCATAATTAAACAATGATTTCAGATAGCTATTTTTCTATTAGGTATTTGTTTCTTAGCAAAGGCAACGCTCCCTCTGCTCTCCTTGCAACACTCCCTCACTCGCTCTCTGCTCCCCTTGCATATATCATCTCTCTTGGCTTTATGGTGTTGTTGCTGTTTTTGTGTTAAAATGATAATATTCTGGGAAACTTAGGCAGAAGATAAACTAGTAATTTTACATAGAAATAAGTGGGTTTTGATCAGCTCTAGTGATTACATTAATAATTTAATTAATAATGTTTAGAAGGTACCATTGAGCTAACTCATCAGAAAATAAATGTGTTATGAGATACTTAGTGGAGAAAAAATGAAGGTCCCAGAAAACAAGTCTCATGGCTTAAAAGCAGAATACAGATAATTTCAAGTCTCCTGGTAGAGGGCATTGAGACATACCCATGGTTCATACAGCTGACAAGTAGAAATGAAGAGATGATGTGAATGCTGTTTCAAAGCCAGCTTTATAGCATGTGTTGTATATGTCATGCTTCTCATGTGTCAGGGATGTCATCCTTTATTTCCATTCTATCTGATGTTCCTTGTGTGCTTATGACATTCACATTTGTTTCTTACCCAATTTTTGCCTTAAGACACTCATCATGCTCTTTTCCTTTAGCAGGGGGCTTAGCAGTGATGTTGAAGAACCACTCTGTCCCTGCTGGTAGATCCAATAAGATTTCTCCTGTGCTTCCTACATATTTCACCCCTAAAAAAGGACATCCTTATTTTTCTCTGAGCCTGCACTGTTCGGTGTCTTGTTTGCTTCTAATTTATAATACAAAACATAGATTAATCAGCTTGTCCACAGAGACTATAATAATAATAAAAAAGCTTCCCTTTAAGCCATTTGTTTGTCAGAGTTTACTCAATTGTACCATCTAAGCTTCATTAAAGTAATTCCCCTGCTGCTGCTTCCTCTCCAGCTTTTAATTATGACATTTTAGTACAATGGTCAGATCCTTAGCTGGTACATTTTTGGGAACTTCATTTTTTTTGTTCTTCCCTCTTGACTGTTATCATATGATTTCTATCCTATATTTACATGTTTTCAAGGTGTGCTATTCTGCTTCAAATGAGATTTTAAAAGTATTTGACACCCTCTTCTCCCACACAAAGATGAGAGGAACTGGCATCAGGTTGTAGCAGAGGAGTGTTAGATTGGATATTAGGAAAGATTTATACACCAAAAGGGTGGTCAAGCATTGGAACAGGCTTACCAGGGAAGTGGTTGAGTCACTCACTGTCCTTGGAGGTGTTTAATGGACATGTTGATGTGGCACTTAGGGACATGGTGGCCTTGGCAGTGCTGGGTTAATGGCTGGACATGATGACCTTAAAGAAGACAGTCCCATCTGCTGGCTAGCAATGGGAGCAGGCAGACCTCACAGTCCATCTCATCACAGCTCCCAGATCCCTGCTGATTTATTCAGGGCTGTGGAAGTTGTGTGGTCAGCCTGTGGTGCTGTGTTTCTGTGGTCCATGCAGTTTCCTGCAGGACAGATCAGTGTGATTGTGTTATCAGTGCAAAAAGTGTTATCTATGCTGTGCTGGCACTGTGCTGCAGGGGCTCTTTGCTCACATGGTGAGCACATGCTCAAGGAGCTAATGTGAATTGGGAATGTTACCTGAGGGTATCAATTCATCAAAGGGTAGATTCTGGAGATAAGAAAGAAACATTAAATGGTTCTCCTTGGGATTACTTTTGAAGGCTCTGGAAGTTTATTCTGTTCTCAGGTTTACAGAAAAGGACCTGGCAGCTGTGGAGGCTGGGTCCAAAAGGAGTTAGCAGGGTGCTCTTGTGACAAAGGTAGCCAGCCACATTCTGGGCTGTGTTAACAGAACTGTAGCCAGCAGGATTAAAGAAAATATTAATTCTTTTTCTCTGGCACTCATGAGGTTGTGTTTGAACAAATGTGTCCAGTTTTGGACAAGATAAGTTGATAAACTGTGACTTATCTGGCCCAGGGTCACTAAGTCTGTTGGGAAGCTAGGCAACATGATATATGAGGAGAGGCTGTGGGAGCTGGGTTTGTTCAGCCTGGAGACAAAAAGGCTTGGGGGGGTCATCAAACAGCTCTCTTCATGTTTCTCATGGCATGATTTAGTATGCCCAAGATGCAGTTCTCTGGGTATCAGAGCTGTCTACATTTGCAGATTCTGCATTCTTGTGTTTAATCACATAGTGGTCACTTGTAGGAACTGACGTGCATGTAAGTCACACTTAAGGTTTGAGGGGGAAAGAACAATCATTATGTGAGCAAACAGTGTGTAGGTAATTGCCACTGGTAGCAGTGCATTGTAATATGTTTTTCTTTACTTGCAAGGAAAGCAAATGCTTAATTTCAGTCCCACTATGCCAGAGACAAGAAGCAGTGATTTTTTTTCACTATCTTGTCCAGCAATTTCAGGACAAGGCAGTTAATATTTGTGTCCAGAGATTTTGTACATCATTCATCTTCTACTCCTATTCTCAGGCTGGACTGACTGATTTGTTGCTGTGCTGAGTGCAGGCACTTGGGTTGAAGTGGTATGAGCTCCTATTGTGCAGTTGTCCTTCCCTCACCCATTCTTGGGGATGTTTTCAGCTTAGAAGGGCTGAAGAACCACGGCATAGCCAGGAGCAGAAGCCCAGATAGAGGACAGACACCTCAGTTGGTGAGTGCCATATAAATCTGCCCATATAAATCCCCATAATCTGGGGCACATGCTGGCATGGCTAGCCCTGCTCCTGGTTGCAGCGATGGCTCCCACAGAGCTGCCTGAAGCATCTCTGCAGTCACTTCTGGTGTTCACTCACTGCTGTTAGCAGCCTGGGAGAGCCCACACCCATTGTGAGCACCAGTCAAACTGCTGGCTCACAGAAGGATTGAATGAAAACTCTTGAAAAATATAACCAGATGTTCAACAATAGCCACTGAGTGCTAACAGATGGGACAGGCCAGTCAAGTGTTCTTGAGGCCTTGCCTTGGCATGCAGCAGCTTTTGTAATAGAATATGGCTAAGCACAATCCTGCATTTTTATTTTCTGTATAATGGGAATGTGTTACACACTCTGAAGAGGCCAGGATAAAAGCTGATTGCAAATGTGTTATAAATTTTAACCCGCTAAGAGAATCTTGATCTTAAAAATGTGCTACAATGCATTTTGGAACACTTCAGCTACACTTTACTCACAATAAGCTTCTGTAGAATGAGTGGATGTTACTTTAATGGTCCTGTACTTACTGAACAGTATGCCTTGAGCTTATAGCTGGTACTTTTATTAATATGGACGCTTTCTAGAAAGCAGATATCATCTCAGGAGGTACCCTTAGGCACTCTGTACCTCCAGTACACTGCCTGCTGGGACAACGCTTTTTGGGAAATAGGAGTTTTACAGGCACAGCAGGAAACTTTCCTTTCAGTGAAATCCTTTGTGCCAGTGCAGGTTGCAAGCAAATTCAGGGAGTAACAGTGTTGAACATGTGGACTTCAACTGTTCTGGACTATAGAGAAGGTGCTGAGAATGCTAGAGGGAATGGTTTGGCTGTTTTGGGCCACAGATCTCCTTGGGGAGAGATGAAGAGATTACTGGAATTTCAAGTTGTTCTGATACTTGTTTCTGTTGATGACATGTGTCCTGACATATGGCCTGAAAATTGGGGATGCTCCAAAACTGGGGATGCTCCAGATCAAAGCCACCATATTCCCAATTCCTTTACTGTCTGACAGTGCCCTGCATTCACTGGGCAGAATAAATCTGAACTGTGGAATCCAGGCAGCACTTTTTTTGGTATAAAATAAGAGGCAGAAGAAGATAAATGCTTAAGCTGACTATTTAAAATTTGGATCAAATAGAGTAATTCAATAGGTAAATGAAACATCTCTCTGAAAATGCTGTTATAGAACACCCAAGAAAACATCAATATCAATGTCATGTAACTTATCTTACCAATGCCAGAAAACTTTTCATAATACCCTTATGTAAGGATTTCCTGGTCAATTCCTTGTATTTTAAACAAGCACCTGCAATTAAAACATGCAATTTCTAGCTTCAAATTCCTTAATTTTACGTTTTTAATAAGTAGAGCACATAAAGTGCCTTATGTAAAGAACAGACAAGAAGCCAGTTGTTCACCTTGCTGCCAGGCATCTGATTTCCAGGCAGATTATCTTAAATGTTTTATAAAGTTTGATATAAGAGAATGTTTGCAGTTCAACAGGGCAGGTATTAACACCATTTCTGGCAAAAAGGACTGTACTATACAGTTTCATGTTAAGTTTCTTTTTCTTTCTCCTGCAAATCTCTGCTTTGTACCCTGGGCTAAAAGCAAGACTATGGCCCCAAATACCAAGCAGGTGTGCTAGGTTGGAGAAATCACTGCTTGCAATGCTGCTTGTCATTCAGATTAAAATGGTGCATGGACACATTTTCCTAGAGGGCCCTTTACATGTGGTAAAAAGTCAGTGCTTGACATAATTGTATTAGACACTGGAAAGCTGACATGAATTTTTTTCTTGATGCAAACATCAGTCATTTGCAGTTTTTGTGTTCAAAAAGTAATTCTCGTCTTCCTTTTTAGAGACTTTCAGGCTGAGAAATTTTTAGTCTCTTAGTGGCTGCACAACTGTTCCTATTCATCACATGAGCAAGTTTGGGCTGGTAAATTCTGGTGCTGTTATATTGATTGTTGTTATATTGATTATTGATATCAGTATAACTGATGTTGTTATATTGGTTTTCTGAGAACATATTAATGTTATTAAAAAGCCAGTAATGCATGTACAGCTGGAGAAACTCCAGGAAGCTTTTAACAGTGCAATGGACATATCCAAAGGCTAGTGTCTATCAAGCTAGCAGGGGAAAGATCAGGCAACTGGATTCCATGTCACATTGTGTGGGATTTCTGGAAAGCCCCTCCAAAGTCATGTATAGCAGAGGCAGACTGCAACTCACTCATGTGGACCCTCACTCACTGCATCACCAAATCTAGATGGTTCCAGCTTTGGGTGGCAGCAGACTTGTACGGCACCAAAACCTCACAGTAAAATCTCAGACTACATACTGAGGGGGAGGATCAGAGGATAACCTCTGTGACCAGCTGTGGAAAGAGACAATTCCTCACAGGCTGTTTCCCCCTCACAGTGTCTCAGAGGACTCAAATTCTTGCCAAAACCTGGCGACAGACAGATCCTTGCAGATACCACAGTGCTGTTTTTGATGCACCCTATAAGCTGCCCTAACCACTATGTTACAGTTTTAGTTCCTTAAAGATTTTAAGATATAGCACATCTCTAGGATTATTTTTGTTTCCTTTTTTTGTATCTTGCTCTCTGATGTAAAACAAAACAAAACAAAACAGGCTGAAACCACTACCACTTTTCAGTTTCACTGGACTCAAGCTCCACTTGTAATTTTAAAATATTTTTAGTTCAGGTGTTTATTCCACCTACCAACAATTTCTTCAGTCTAGCTAGGATTTTCTGAGCAGATCTACCTTTGGGAAACCTGGGCTGTCCCAAGTGAATACCAAAAATGCCCTTCAATTTCATGGGTCACTGATGCTCAGATGCAGCGTGACGTGATCCAGTGCCCATCTTTGCAGAGACTGACCTTGCCCATCAGAAAATGTACAAATAAAATGTGTTTAATCCTTGTTGCAGACAGAGAGACAGGGCCCTGAGGGACAGACTGGCTGCAGCAGCAGTGTGGCTGCTGCACACTGTGGCTGCATTCTGCACATGGGCTGGGCTGCCAGCTGTGCTCCATTATCCTACCCGGAGCCATGGAATGCCAGCTGTGGAACTGCCCTCCCAGCACAATGGTATAAATTCTACTTGTGCAAAACCAATATTTTCCAAAAAGGAGTTTGGTTTCCACAAAGCCTGCCTAGAAAGAGCTGTTTCATTTCCCTGGGGACTTTTGAGATCCCTGGATATTTATGAATGTACTTGTTCAGATAATTTAGAGCATGAGGATGTGACAGATTGTGTACAGAGATGTGGAAACTCCTGAGTAAGTGCTTGCTTGGGCTGATGTGGACAAACAAGGACTCATGGGGCTTCACAGAGATGGGCTTCCCAACAGCCCAACCCAAAACTGCAGGATTGTGCCTCAGTGGGTTGTTACCCTGCTCAGCAGTTTGGGGGTAGCTCACACAGAGCCAGCCCCACTCTCTGTGTGGTGATGCCCAAATCCTTTACATAATCTCTGTCTCTTCAACAGATTGGCTCTTATCTCTCTGTTCTGCCTCATCTGCTCCCATCCTGTGATGAGAATTCTCTGCTGCCTTCTGTCCCTGAAACAATCCCATGAGACTTAAAAAGAAGTGTTCTATTAGCCTTCAGTCCCAGGTAATTTTCACCAGGTGTAATTACAGCCTGACTTCTCTCCATTGCCCCTGAAATTTTGCTTTGAAATTGTCTGACACTGCTTCCTATTAGAAAAGCCATTTTACTTCACTTGGGGTGACTGCACTTCAGAAATGAGTAAAGTGATTTCTAAATGCAGCCTGAAAATGCTTTCAGCTAAGGGTTACTCTGGGTTCTTTCTTTATTTTTTTCTCAGAAAGAATTCAGTAAATTTGTCAGCCAACAAAAGAGATGGAAATTCAGGCTTTATCTGTACACATCAGAAAGGAGTCTGGCTCATGAAGAGAAAGGTGAAATTATTCCTTCTTCTTTGAAAGCTGACCTTTCCTCTGGCAAGGTACATCAAATTACTGATTTCATTGCAGTACCACTGGGAGCACTCTAATTCCATAAAATAAATTAGCATAAACACAAAGCACACATGACAGGTATATGAGAAAATGTTCCAAGTTCTTTCTGTGCAATATTAATATGTTATTCATCAGAGCTGTGAGTGAAGTGAGGGATTAATGTTTTTAGCTACATATGATTTATGATAGTGAAAGAACAAACATTGCTGCTTACTGTTAGGAGGGCGTTCTTTCCAGACAACTTAGTAAAAAGAATTTCTACTCCCTGTCTATCATTGAGATTAATTCAGATCATATTACATAAGCTTTTTGGAAACATGTTTTCTCTATTTCTGTCACCTGCACTTGCGACAGTTTTAGCTTTTATGTTGCAATATAAAAATTTTAGTTTCTTCCAGAAACTGATTATAAAACTCTTGATAGAAAAGACTATACAACACATGCAAAGATGTGTAGTTACCTTGGCTGATAACAAATGGTAAGGAAAACAGTAGGAAAAAATCAGATAAATAAATGCCTGTATCTGCAAGTTACATGCAAGACCAATGCTATGATTGTTTCTCAATAAGAAATTACATAAAAGGTGATTTTAGCTTTAAACTGTTAAAAATTTGCTGATTCCTAAGTCTAGCTTCGGGCAAAGCTTGAACTTTCATTGTTGCCACTGGGTAAATGCATAATTCATGCAATATGCAGGATTAATTTCTCTTGTATGTAATTTAGGAAACCTGTTGTTAAACCTAGTTACCAGGATAAGGGCTGAGATTGTTAAAAATACTTATCATTCTAAATCATTCCAAATGATAGAATGACACATAATGGCAACAAATGAATACATTTTATCTCTTTGAATGGTGTTAATAATGGATATGTGTGAATATTAACCAGAAAAATTGGACATTCAGTAAGTCTATACAGAACTGGTTTAATGACATACAAAATGTCACCTTTTGGATTAATTTATCAGAAGGAATAGAAACTTAGAAATAGAAGGTTCCTTTTTGAACTTTTCATTTCCACATGAAATGATTGTGATCAATGCCGACGTTGAAGTTAATGGAAAAATTTCCATGTATGTACCAAAGGCAGATCCTGCCAACAAATTAAAAGTGTTTAGGTCAGTCTCCTGGTGAGGGTGGAGAGGAGCAGGAGCAGCTGGCAGAAGCTGTTCAGAAATGCTGGCTGTGTGCTGTGTGTGGCAATGCTGTTTCCTGCACAGAGCGTTGGGCATTCAGTGCTGTCAGCTCCCAGCAGGTAACAAATGAGCCCTGGGCAGCAGCACCTTGCAGCTCAAGGTTCACACACAGGCTGGTCCTCTGCCTGCCTCTCGTGTAGTCTCACTGTGTCACACTCACTGGCTAGAGAGAACCTTTCTTACTGCAAGATTCTTAATGAACAGGACAGTTTTAACAGCAAAGGAGTGCTGCTGCTGAGACAAAGAACTGCATCCCACTTCAGAACACTGAACCCTAGGAAAAGGGGAGAAAATCTGTCTGCTTCAAAGTTCTTACCCACTGATCCAAAATTCCTAAGTAAATTTTAATTGTATATTTTTCTAGGAAGCGTAAGAACTGAGCTGAATTCCTCACTTCATAACACCATGGAAAGGCAGTGGAATTGCTGCAACTGGTGAATAAATCGGTGTACCCACCTGTACTCATATTGTTCACCTTGCAAGTGTCAGAGGTGAGGCACTGTGGGTTTTTTAATGCGGCCTCAGACAGTGCAGGAATGGTTCCTGCAGGTGAGACAGGTATGGCATCCTGAAGCAGCCTGGCTGGAGCCTGCTGTCTTGTAAGCTGGCAGGCTTGTATGAGCCATTAGCTGAAGAAGAAACCTCAAGAGTCAGGATACAGAGTGTAAGTATGCTCAGCCTGCATTGCTACCTTTACATTAAAAAATGTGAAACCCCTCAGAGAAGCAGAGGTTATGCTTGCCCAAATGAATTTCTTTGTGTATGGTAACTCAGTGGCAACAGACATATTAATAATAAAATCAGACAAGTCACAATCTTAATATCCCAACAAAAGACACTGGGGCTTCTATAGCCAAATCGTGTTCCCCAAAGCAGCATCTGTTATCCACAGTGTTTATCAATGTGCTGAAAGCAGCATGGTAAAGAGGTGGTGCAGGAAGGTCAGTGAAAACTCATTTCACAGAGGAGAGCTGCACTGTGGCATTTGACCTTGACATTTAGCTTTGGTATGGCACATAGAACACCTTTATTTTACCTGTACAATCTTGGGTAAATATACAACTTGGTGCAGGCTACTTGCCTGTACAAAATTGCAAAGCTGTTTTTGTTTAACTATCTCTAAGTTTTGATTTACTAATTTCATATATGTATCCGCTGTCATCTCTATTTTCATCTTGTACATTGCTTTTCCTGTATATGTGTCAGGTATTTTCATCCCAACATTTTTGCAGGAGAGAGAAAAAGCAATACTTCAGAAAATATTTTACATATATTTTTTCCCTCACATGTACTAAAGTAATGAGCTCACAGAACTCTCTGGCTAACCTTAATAACTAAATAATGAAAATAATTCAGAAAATAATACAATAATAATTTTATAATAATTACAAAAAAAAAAGGGTCCTGTGCCTGAATAAAGCAGTCCATATTAAATTCCCCCTGCATTTCTATGGGCTGTGATTGGTGTTTTGTTATGCCTCAGAAGTAGAGGTTCCAGCTGGCCAAGTTTGCTGTGGTGGAGGACACTCAGCAGGAAGGTGGCCCTTCAGTCACAGCCCCTCTGAGGACAAGGGCCATCCTGACAGCCCAGCAGGACTCCTACCAGCAGGAGCAGCTCCTTGTCCAGCCCAAGTGATAGCAAAATAAATGGCCCTGGCTAATGTAGAGGAGAGTTGACTCCCTTTTGTTTGTAAAGCTTTTGCCTTTGAACTCTTGAATTAAAAGAAAAGTAATTAATATATCAACACAAGGGCAGATACATATTAACATTTCAGAAGGTGATTAAGGGACCTATCAAGAAGAAGATATTTTAACAGAAACATTTGGAGGTAATATGTCATTGGAATAACAGTTCTACTAAATACTAGGCATTATTCTCCAGGAGGAAGACAGAATTGGACCAGCACATACAAATTACCTAGTGCACGTAGAAAGTTAGTTAGGTGATTGCTAACAGAAACAATGTTATCTTATTCATACATTTGCTGCTTTTATTAGCATTCAGCAGGAAGAAAATGGAAATGATACCATAAAATCCTCAGGTTTTATTCAGATGTACCAACTTCTATGCTATAAAATCTGAGTGTATCAGACATCAATGCTAAACAGGTCTTGTCTGTGCTGCTTGGGAGCCAAATGCTTTGGGGCTTTATTTCTGCTATAAATCTGCAGAGGAAACATCATTAAAGCTAGCTGTTTGTGTAGTCATTTATTACTCTAACCTGATAGATTGCTCAGCACAATCATGGCTTATTTGGACACATTTGGTATCACTTATCACATGGTTTCTGGCTTCCTAAGCAGAAACAACAAATGAACATTTAAAATTTCAACATTACAATGAAGACATTAATATTCCTGTCTCTAAGGAGTTTCCTAATGGAGTCAATTCCAGAGAATACAAGAAACTGGTGGGGGAGGCCAGAAAGTGGATTTGGGAGGTGTTAGGTACTCTGCGACAGGCAGTCTTGTATTTGTGTCCATCCTGTGATAAAGAAAAGCTTGCTCTCCAGTGAAAATGAGGGATTTATTTAACATTTAGCATGGAGCAAGAGTAAGCACACCACATAATTTTCACAGAGGTAGTAAATAGACTGTAAATTTTAGCCTAATTTTACCTCACAGAAGCTGAATGTTAGCACATTCAGTGGGCAAAGCTGGTAAACTCCACTCAGTTTGGCTCTCCAGAGCTGGTGAACAGGATTGGCACCTGCTGGTTCTCCTGTTTTCCTCACTGCTGGGAGGGTTCTGCAGCCTCTTCCATGGCAGCTGTGGGGATGAGCTGCAGCCAGGCAGATGCTTGGGTGAGGCAGAGCAAGGTGCTTCCTGTCACCATCTTATCTTCTGAAAAATCCCTTTGCCAGGATTTCTTCACCTGGGAGGCTGAGAAGCCTCAGCGAAAAATGAAAACAATAATTATCTGATTGCTTCTCCTGTGTTTTGCTGCTTTGGAATGTGGTTGGAGATTGTTTATCCAACAGGTGGTTGTTTGATTGGTTTCATGTGAATTGTGTTTACTTAATGACCAATCACAGCCAGCTGTGTTGGGACTCTGGAAGAAGTCACCAGGTTTTCATTAGTATCTTGTTAAACCTTCTGTCTGTATCTTTTCTCTATTCTTTAGTATAGTTTTAGTATAGCATTCTTTAATATAATACCATAAAATAATAAGTTAGCCTTCTAAGAATATGGATGCAGGTTCATCAGTTCCTTCTTTGTCCTAGCAAATACCACAGCTTCCACAGGAGCTCTGTGACAGCAGCTCCCAGCACTGCTGCTGTCCAAACACTAGGGAGTAACATGTGCTAAATTAGCAAGTTATCTCATCAGAAGGCTTCTGCTTTGATTTTGCACATGAAATCTGTCACCAAGTATCTTGCAATTTACTATTAGCCCAAACATGAAGCATTTATAAAACCCTTAGAGATTTACAGATTTTAGTTCACTACATAACTTACAAAACTTAATTATACTACTTAAACTTGAAGAAATTAGCTAAAAATTTAAAGAATTGTTTCAATGCTTAGGATAAAAATCAAAAATCCAATTCCCATTTGTAGTGAAAATGACATCCCTATTTTAACATGTATTTGCCAAGGAAGCAGTACAACAGAAGACCATAAAGTTTTGATTATAATTGTTTAAAGTCCAGGGCCAGAACCTCCGAAGGAGACACTTGCTCTGCTAGGAAAAAGAGGAGCATGCCTGCAGGGAAAATTTCATTTGTCAGCCCACATTTCTTCTGTTGTTACCCAGAAATTCAGTGTAACATAAACCTGCATCTAGATGGTAAAAGGAAAATATGAAAAGAAATAGTTCTAGCTTTAGGTCCAAGGGTCTCTTTCCAAGACTTTATTCTTGGATCTGCTCCTGGTCCCCATCTTGCCATTACTTTAATATGAAACTCTGTTTAAACAAAGACTTATGGCAGGAGACTGGGCCTCCCCAGCAGGTGAGTAGAAACTGAGGATTCAGAGCAAATCAGGCCAAGCCAGCAACACTTATAAATAAAGACAGGCTTGCAGAGAAACACTGACTGCTGCTGGGGGACATCCTGACAAACACGTGGTAAAAAGAGTTAAATAGACTTTTGAAAAGATCTTAAACATAGAGGGAGAGTTACCTCTCTGTATATATACTAGCTGATGTTCTCTTTCCATAACAGGGAATTCCTTGATTTCACACGGTCCCATGGAGAGGTTTTGAGGGAGCTTGGTGCCAGGGGAATGGGGGGGGACAGAGGCATTAGTTATGTCCAATGCCATTCCTTCTACAGCCACAGCCTGTCTAGCTGAAAGGCTTTATTCATTGTCCCAGCTCTCTCTGCTGCTCCTAATAGGAGAGATACTCCAGTACCTCCATCACCTTTGGGACCCTTCATGCCTCCTTCCCAAGCACTGAAATATTCTCTGTCATTGCCTTGGAGTAATTCTCATGATACTTAAGCTTCTCACAGGAGCTCCTTTGACTCTTCTGCCACTTCTGTTGTCATGTGAAGCATCCTATGAAGAAACCTGGGATAATGGGCTTCTCAGACTCTCAGCTTTGTTATTCTGGACCATTTATTCTTTATAGCTAGTCTGAATCTAGATATATCTTCTTCTAGTTCAAACTCTCTTTTAGACCCTCTTCTAGTTTAAAACCATTATGCCTTGTCATATTGTTACAGACCCTATTAAAAAGTCTGCCTCCATCTTTCTTACAATCCTCTTTAAGTATTGAAAGGCCACAATAAGATCTCCCTGGAGCCTTCCCTTCTCCTGACTATTAATTTATTCTGGACATTTAGTCACTCTTTTATATTGTCCAAGCCTTTCCAATAACAGGATAAATCTGTCAATGTGAACTCTGCAGGACTGTACATAGAGGACAAACAGTACAGAGTTTTCTTAGCCCCCACTGTGGCACATCCTTTTTCCAAGTTTGCATGGATGAACACATCCATCACTTTGCAAAAGAAGTCCCTGAACTGCTCTCAGAAACTCTTTTCCTCAGCAACAAAATGTACCCATCTGTCTCCTCCGCTGTGCGCCTCGGGGTCTGGGCACAGGCTTGTTATTCCAGAGCAGGAGCTGGTAAACTGCCATGGGGTTATTGCCATGCTGTAAAAGCTCTGAGAGAAAAAAAATGGTATAATCTTCTAAGTGTGTAATTTTTCTTTACAGGCACCCATCTGCAGTGGGGTGGTTTTCTGTCTCATTTCATGCAAGATGTCAGATTTTGCTGGTGAATCATGTATTCCTCTTTCAGGGATTTATTGCAGTCTTTGCTGTCCCTGGATGTGTTTGTGGAAATCTAGGCTGGTGACTGCTATGAGCCCTGTGATTATAAAGCAAAATGAGTTGAGCAAGAGTCAGTAAACTTCTTTGCTCTCGAGAGCAGCAGGAGGCCCAACAACTTCTTTCAGCTGAAGCTGGCACTGACACCAGGCAAATCCATTGTGTGAACAAACAGCAAATCAGTGAAGCATCAAAAAAGAGAAGAATCCAAAACCACTGAGGACAGCAGGACTGGGAGGCCAGCATTTCCTTGACTCTGACCTGCAGAGCCCTGAGATCCTCAATGTGGTGGCAGTCATTCATAATTATTTTTGCTTATACAATGTTATAAACCAGTTAAAAATGCTAACATCTGGGGGAATAGCAAAAGCTGAAGATTTGTTTCTTGTAAATAAAGAACACAGAATGTTTTGCTATTAGTTACTGTCTGTTTACAGACAGAGTGAAATATTCATCATTAAAAGTCAGAAAATATTGGAAGATGTCTCAAAAATTATTGTTAAAAACTCCCAATATGCTCTGTGGCATGTATTTTAGCAGAATGATTTTAATGAGAAAAGATGTTGAGTCTTTACAATGAATCCTTGATCAATATTCTACAATGATTCTGCCAGAATTTAAAAAAAATATTTTTTTCTAGTAGGAGGAGAGTTCAGAGAGCTTTCCTGCAGAACCAAAACCCATCTTGACCTGGTTTTGCTGGCAGGTACTGCTCTACCTGTGGCATATTGTCAGCTTTAGATTAGATAGTTTAGACACAGCTGGAGTAGCTTTGGGACAAAGTGTTTTACTTTCTTGTGCTTCAGTGTGTGTAACTGTAAGCCAGGGATAATAAGGATGAGCTCTTCTGGAGCTTCTTGAACCCTCTGACTGAAAGGCTAAAGATGGTTTTCACTGTTCCTATTAATACTCTTCTGCGATGGTGATATAAAGGCAAGAATCTTCCCCTATGCCATGCTAGGTCAAGTGTGTTTGAGGCTGTCTTCAGTTCTCCTTCAGTCAGTGGCTTTAGCAGCCTGGGCTCATGCTCTAGGTTAGCTTTTCATCAGTGCTCCCTTTGATGTAAGCCTGAGAGGGCAGTGCCAAGCTTGCCTCAAGCTGGAGATGCCATTCCCTCAGTGCAGCCTCTCCTGCAGCCTGCCAGCTCCAGCCTTGCTGCACTTCACATGGAGACGATAACCTGGGCTGGGACAGTGACAGAGCTTCACTCTGCTCTGCTTCCTCCGGTCCAGTGCTGGCTTTGGGGGCTGGAGACACCGAGGATGTGCACAGTGACTGCCAGCTGTACTAATTGTGCCCCCAGCAGCACAGAGATAAATTCCACCCTTGGCTTTAGTGTCAGGAGTCACAGAAGTACAATGCAGAGAACAGCTCCCACCATCAGGGCCTGACTCACTGACAGTATCAGGCCAGCAGCACCAGAGCATCCTCACCAGCAGGCTGAGCACTGGAAAATGCCAGTGCAGTCAGCAAGATGTAACCAGATGGGCTGGCCTAATATGTGATAATGGGAAATGAAGGGAAAAGAAATTACTAAAAATAGCTTATTTACAAAGTGAAGTACAGAAGATGAACATTCCTATGCAAGATGCATATTTACATGTATATATAGAATTTGTAGGTGTACAGTTGATATATATAAATGTTTATTTGTGTAGCTGTATATTTATTCAGTATAGCTAAATATTAGTAACATCAATACTAAAATCATTATTTCATTAGAAAAGTCCCCACAGAAGCACTTCTCTAGCTGCTGCGAGACAGAAATGGTTGATCTCCTGCTGGGTTTATACTGCCTAATTATAGCTCAAAAGATGTTTCTGACACACTTGTCTCTCTTTTTGGTTGTCAAATGTACTCTGAGTAAGAGTACCCTGGAGAAAGGGGTTTCTGTGCTCTCAACATGCAGTCCTGTTTCCTGTGAAGTAAAAGGGAAAGCAGCCTTGAAGAATGTGAGTCATCAGATCTGTCAAGCTGAAACCACTAGGCAGAGGCAAGGCAGATGGAGATGTAAATGCAATCCAGGCTGAACAGACATTTTAAAAATGCAGCATTATCTCATCTTTCTCCTCTTTGGTCATTCAGTTTAAATGAGTCCCCTTTGGTGGGCAGAACACTAAAATTTTCCTTTTAGTTCAGCAGAGCAGTGTTTGCTATGTGCCTGCATCCATTGTTTACCCCAACATCAGGCAAGATGCACTTGCTGTCTGCTGCTTTGGTCAGTGACACACCAGGTGTGGGCCACAGCCTGCCCCCAGCAAGCAGGGCTGGGGTAACACTGAGCTGGGTGCCCAGCATCAGCAGCTTGTGAAAGGCATTGGTGCTGGAACACAACATGTAGAGGTGAATAAAGTGGCTGCTCTCTGAGTTCAGCTTATCCCAGGGATGAGGGAAAGCATATGGTTTCCTTTCTTTCTTTAAATAGGTCAAGTCTGATATTGATTTCTACGAGTGCAGCAACAGCTGCTAAATCAATAGGAACCAGCAGTATCACAGAGAAGGACACTGTCCACACAGACTTGAGTCCTGCTCTTGAATGAAAAGGCAACATGTGAACCTCTGTGGGCAACTCTTCCTAGGAAACACCACCCTCATCAGATGAGTAAGGGTACGTGCCTGAGAATCTGGCCCTGCATTTTCTACATAATGAAATTCTCTCCAGTTATGGAATTTTGCTGCTTTCAAAACACTTCACAAAGTGCAGATCCTTGATTTGGAGAAAATCTGCTTTGCCTGATACTGGTACTTCCATATACTGGTATGCATCACTCCAGACCAGTACTGACCTATGTAGCTGTACCAAGTGGAGAGTGAATGGACAGCCTCAAGGAATCCCCCACAATTTCAGCTGTGAAATTGTCAGCTGAGCTGCTGCAGCCAGCAAGAAATTCAGCACACTGCCTACTGAAAATTGAGAGCACAGTGGCATAAGGAAGTTACATCACTTTAAAACTGGCCTTAGGGTCCTATTCTTTCACCTTGCTTTTAGTAACCAGTCTTATGGCAATTTTCTGTTTTCTTTTTTTATAATTATTTATTGGTCTAACAAGTTCTGGACTATAATGGTTTTAATCAATCTAAAAAATTGCAGTGGGGCATTTGACTCATCCCCAGAAGCTGAGAGCCATTGCTTTCAGGTGACTCTGAGTGCCTGGCAGTAACCCACCAGGCCAGGCACTGACCTTGCCTGCAATCCTGTCACAGGTGATGCTCCACTCCTGTACCTTGAGTGGGATGAGACCCAGGCTATGCAGGGGCAGATTTGTTATTTAAAGTCACTCCAGTGCCTTTGCCCAGGGCTGGAAGGGCACAAGCCAGCAGAAGCATTGCAGTCCCATCTCCCAGCAGCCCAGGACTGAGCTCCACGTCCCCCCTCAGCTCCGAGAGCTCAGGGTGTTCCAGCCAGCTCCTCCAGCTGTCCCCAACCCTCTGCCCTGCTGGCAGCACCCATTATGGGATTGGGCTGTTCAGGCCAAAGAGGCCGTGCAGTGGGCACAACTGATTTAATTAATGTAAGGGGAATGGTGGTTTTCCATTATGTAAATCACAGGTCCTGCATACTGCTTATCATAAAATGTAATGATGTGGGATGGACTGAACTTTGCTTGGATGGGCTGGTTGGGCTTGGCTGTTGTTTCCCTCGTAACATGGGATTGATGTCTTCAACAAAGCATTTTTATGCCAGATAAGGTAAAAGGCTGTTAAGAAGCCCATCCTGCAGAGATGAGGTAGTGCTTTTCATCATACCAATTTCTTCTCCCCCAGCAAGGCTGACAGCATAAAACTCCCTCCCAGGGCAGGTGTTGGGCACTCATACAGGGGCCTGAAGCTATTCCTGCCTAAGGAGGCACAGCTGGCACAGTCAGGAACAGGACCAAAGAAGCAACCATGTCATTGGAAGGGGCCACAAACCATCAAAAGACCCCCAAAGAAAACCCCTCCCTGGGGGAACTACTGGGGCATTCCCACATAAACCTGAATGTACATAGGCTGTCAAACTCTTTGTTGTTTGGGTGCTGGCCCCAACAGATCAAGACTGCCCTGATGACTCCAACCATGGACATCAAAATTGCAACAATCAAGTATTTTTGCAGATCCATGGGCAGTGACACCTTTCCTCCCCACTATCTACTCTTGTCCTTCCCATCTCTTTCTTTCTTCTCCTCATATACTTTCTTTGTCATATTTTTATAATTGTATAGAGAAGAAACAAAATGGCTCCTTTCCAGTGCAACCAATTTGTTTTAAAATAAACTTGCCTCAAAAATGTACACTGGTGATTCAGTGTCATTTTACTCTAATCCACCCCAAGGGATCTATTGACAAGAACTTCAGTTTCCCTGCTTAAGGGGTTGGTTGTAACACTAAGCTAGGAAGTAGTACACATTAAAATATTCAGAATAATAGGCATTTATTTTCAGTACTATTTTCATTAAATATTGGTATAATATATCCATGTCTGAGGTAATAAATTAAAAATAAACTCAAGATTTCAGTCCCATATTTGTGCTGCATATTTTTTTCTACCATTATACATAATTTTGAAGCAAACACACACAGTCTGTAATTCTGAATGCAGCTAGGAATATTGTTTTACACAGTCACTTTTTGTTTCACTATAATTTTGCTGAGAATGGTTATTGCATGATACACTTTTATAGACGTTTTAGTTATACTAGAGTTTTCTATTAGATCACACATATCATAATTATAGGAAAATGGGCATGAAGATGTGCTTTGAGCCAAGGATGGCAAATACTGAATCAGTGATAGCACATACTGCAGCATTATTGTCTGCCTTCACTAGAGCCCAGATCCAGCAAAGCCATTTCAGTGTGTGCTTAGTTTTAGACATGAGTCATTTCAGTGTCATCCATGGCCTTAATTTTTGCTGAATCAAGGACTAGCCAAATCTGTAGAACTGAATTAATAGACTTCTTTAACTGTGTGTTATTTGAAAACAGGTTTGCTGGTTTCATATTTTGTAAGATATTTTGTAATGACCCCTGTAAGGTTGTTCGTATCAGTGAAGCACCCATGAAAGTTTCTAACCTGGTTCATAAATACACTATGAAAAAATAAGCAGCTACAATGACTCTCTTCTACACATTTTGTTAAAAGTAACACCTGGTTTGAAAAGTTATTAAAGTAATTTTTTCCATGGTAAAATATATTTAAAAAAATAAACTCTTAATTTAATCATCTTCCATCAAACATATAAGCATGTTAAAGGGCGGGGCATAATTCAGGTATTTTCATTTATAAATGCAAGAGATTGAGTGTGTCAATCTTTTGCACTTAAATGCTGGTGGTAGTAAGGCCCTTTCAGCTAAGTCTTCATCAAGCCCAACATCAGTGAGCTAAATAAACAAACAAACACAAATTTTGCTTGCATATAACTTTTTCATAATCCTGAATAAAAAAAAAAAAATCCTCCCTGCTTAGAAAAGAACTCTTATTTAACTGCTGCCATTAAGAAGTATACCTCACTTCCATGTTAAGTTTAATCAGTGATTCTGAATGCAAAGGATTTAAACACTCACTAAAATTGCTGTGGCATGCCATTAGACTCTTAATGTTCATAAATTGTGCTAATTCCCATTTCAATCAGGAAGCTATAGTTTAGAGTTAGAGCTAATGGTTTGTCTTAGTGTTAAAGGTCTATTTCCACCAGATTTCCTTTATTCTATTTTGCAAATGACTGCCAGTGCTTATGATGTGATCCTGAAGGACCGTTTGGCGTTATTACCAGAAGCGATAGTCCGTGAGAAAACTCTCCATGCTCATGCAGTGAGTTGCATTGCTGTGGGAGGGACCGAGGCCAGCGCTCCCGGGCCTGCCCTCAGTACTCCACCGAGCTCACCATGGCCATGGGCTCGTCAAATGTCGCCAGCCGGATCTGCTTGGGCGTGGGGATGGAGAGCATCTCCCCGGGCTCCGCCGGAGAGTGAATGCCATTGTCCATCATGCTGGACACCTCCTCCTCGTGGTCCTCGTACAGCGTGTTGATGTGCAGCAAGGGGTGGGCTGGGTTGCAGCTCAGAGCAGGAGCGGGCTCTGGCTTGACCTGGTTCAGAGCCACGCTGGTGGCAGCAGCAGTGGTGGCTATGTGGTTGTGGTTGCACGTGACAAAAGCCGCAGCCGCGGGCACAGTTCTGCATGCCTCGGATGAGTACAGGATCTCTTTTGCAGGGTGAGGGGTGTCTACAAGAGAACAAAACACACAGATGAAGGACAGGTAGTCTCCCACCATTCCAGTCCATCAGCGAGGAGTGTCCTGAACCAATACAAGGCATTGGCAGTCTCGCCACTGATTTCAGTGGGATCAGAAGAGGATCCCAAGCGGAATTTTTTTGGGACCCTTTGAGAAATCCAAACAGGACTGTTTGAAAACAACAGGGTCGTAAGCTCAGGGAAACAGGACAAACAAGAAGAGGGGTTTCTAAATCTCACTCTTTTTTATGCATGCTCATGCTTCCTTATGTGAATGATATTTTTGTAAAATGAAGGAAAAAAACCCAAAACAACTGAAAAGTATATTTATTCCCCTCCTAGCCTGGTCAGTGTTTTTAAAACAGTATTATTTAATGTTTTGACAAATGCAATGACTATTGAAATCCACAGGATGCAATACAAAAGGCATTGATATTTTCAATGGGAAAAACCAGTGGTTACACATTGTAAGCCACTTGTCTTTAGAAAGAACTCAGCAATTTGTCATAAACTGAAGTCTCTTTCCAGAATTTATAAGTCTGCCTTACCTGATGGACTGCAATGTAGGTCTAACTCAAAAACAAAGTTGAAAATTTTTAATGTGAATAGGGAGTCACAGAGCGTCAAAACTCCAGTAATTATTTTTTGTCCTTAAAATATTCAAGCACTAATTTAGATTAAGGTAATTGAACCAGAAAACCCCAGAAGTTTTGAGGAGTTGAAATCAGAGCAGGTGACTGGATAAAGAATGCTGTAGAATAGCTCACATGCACATTGGGGAGTTGGAGGACTCTAGGGAGCATAGGGATTTGGAAGTGACAGAAACTTTTATACCTCAAATCACTTCTTTGCTGGGCAGTGGGGTGACGGTAGAGGTCAGTCTGTCGAAGCCCAGAGGGAGGTCTTAGCTTGTAATGAGATGAGAGCCATTGCTTTAAGTACGTACAGATTTTTCTGTAACTTCAACTGCATTGTGCTTCTTTCTTATGTCAGTAGCTTACAAAAATAAACAAGAAGATATCTCTCTATCAGTTTATTTACTGATCTATCACTTTTTGTAATGTTCAAATGGCTTTCCTCATCATCCTAGTTCATAGCAATTACTTATATATTTGAAACAGTCCCTTGAGTTAGGAAAGGGACAGGCTTTACAGGACCCACAGGGAACTGAGGCACAGAAAGAGCATCTCCTGTAAGGCCACATGGGAAGGGAAAGGCAGAAATCCTGAATCCCTGACCAGCACCCACACTTCAGAACATCCATCCTCTGGTCCACATAGGACACAGGGCAATTTAAAGTGTGCGTGAAGAACAATGTCAACAAGCTGAGTTTCAATTATCTAGGTGAAAAACATATGACAACCCCTGAGAGTTGGTAGTCCAAGAGATCTTTTTTCCACAGGCAGCTTTAACTGCCATTAATAGTCTCCCACACACCCCTAAGGGGCTGTTACTGTTCAGGGTACTGTCATCTACCATGGCAGTTTCCGTATGACTTGAAAATAAGGCAGGTTTGAAATGTGCCAGGTGCTGGTGGAGCAGGAAGGGTATCCTGGAAGCCAAATGCTCCTCATTTCCTTGGCAGAGCATGCCCACATTTGTAGTTGTGAAAACCTGCTTACATTTGAAAGATTACCCACACCAACAGCCTGCAGCCTGTTTTGTACAGCTCTACCTGGAATAATCCTTACCCTCCATACAGTTGTTTAAGAGAGAGAACCTCTATTTCTGAGACCTGCAAACCTTGAGATTACCAGCTATCCCCAAATCTAGCAAGGTAGGTCAAACAGTTTCAATAAACTCTGAGTTCCTTAAGATTGCTATGTATATTATGGCCTGTGGAGGTGTTATGGGCATTATGGCATACTGTACCTTTGAGAGAGGAGGTAACATGCACTACAACATTCTCTTCCTGGTTTAAAAATCCACCCTCTTGGCTTTTTGATGTAGGCATCGAGGGCATGGCTTGAACCTCTGGCTTGGGTTTTTTGCTACTGAGTATATATGGATGAACATCCAAGGAAAAGTGCCGTGTGTGCTTTTTTTCACTGCTTGTGCTTGGGATGGCATTTGGCTCGCTCTTGTGAGCGGATGATTGCTGTGAGGTCTTTGCAGCAGACTCCAACAGAGGAGCTATAAGGCTGTCGGTCGCTGTTTTTCTCCGCACGGGCTTGGGCTTATCAGGCTTGTGGTTCTCCACCTTCATGATGGCTAACTGCTCCTTGAATGGCTGGGGAAGGGGATTGGTGGTCGGGATCCATTTCATCTTCTTCCTTGGCCTCTTAATGATGAGCTGTTCATTGGCATCAATGTCTGCTGGATCAACGCTTGGGTCTATGGTCTGGATCCCTGAATCCCGCATGGTTGGAGTGGCGTCGTGGTTGGACTGGGCCAGCGCCGCGAGCAGCTGGCGCACCACGTTGTCGTACATCAGATCGCTCTCATTTGTAATGAAATCCAGACGGTTCAATGACTTAATGTGGTCCCTATTTTCATTACAAAACATGGCCAAAATATTAATATCACAAAACTGGGACTTCTGCCACTGTTTCTTGGTTTTTATTCCGACTTTGTTCAGTTTATCAAATATGAAGTTAGACTTGCGGAATATGAAGAGGTGAATCAAGTTGATGAGGATTATCAAGTTCATGAAGCAGAGGAGAACAATATCCACACCAGCAATAATCCGCTGGAGCTGGACAGATGGCAGTTTACAGTTCACTCTGATGTGCAATTTGGAGCTGCTCGTTTTGTCTGGAGGCTCACCTAGTGCACATGTAAATTCATTTTGCTTCTGTGTAGCATAGTAGGTGGATAAGTATGTGATTGGTATGATGCTTAAAAAGATGATGAACAGATGTCTTGCAAGATAAAGCTTAGCTAAAAAGTTACTTCGTCCTCTTCTTTCCAGATATTTCTCAAACAAGTTCTGCTCGGGGCTTTTTTCCTTTTCTGCATTCTCAATGATTTCTCTTTTCTCTCTCTCAGTTATCCCTGGGCCTTTGGACTGAATCTGTTTCTCTATTTTTGGTGCCCGCCCTTCAGCTGCACGGTGGTAGCAGTTATCGATCTCCTGAAGCAAAAAATTAAGCTCCGAAGTCAGTCGAGTGGAGGCCAGAAATTCCCAGCCCAGAGCTGGAATGTACATTATCCCAGCAAAAGCCAGCAGCGCATAAGGTAGGAACTTATGCTCAAACAAGGAGGGCCAGTGGCTGGCATCAACTCCTGGCAAGGCATCTTTTAATTCTGTCCAACAATATCCTCTGGCATACAAGGCTTGATCGCGGGTGAAGTTGTGTGGTGTGTAACAGTATATTGGCTCCTCTGTATAACAGAGAGAAAAGTCACTGCTGTGCATTTAACCTACAAAAGGGGCTCTGGAAAATAAACATTTCAGATTATATCAATTTTATTTTACTGTATCTTCACATGACCATTAAGCCCTCCACATCTATTAGCCAGCTCAGGTTGAACACATCCTCACAAACCCTACGGCAAAACCATTTACCTGAAAGTTTTAGAATGACCCTGAGTTAGAAATGTCAGCAAGAAATACATATTTTGGTTTAATGACTTCTCTGAAAACAATATCCTGAGCAACTGTGACGTGAACTCTGTAAAGCTAAAAGACCTGATATTCACTACAAAGCTAGTAGCTGAGAACGTTCCATGCAAATGCTGAAAATTATATGAAATTTAAGGTTTATCCCAGCTAAGAATTCTTCTATATAGAAATAAGTTAGATGTAGCTTAAGGCAATGTTTTTAATAATTATTAACAAAGTCAACTCATTTGATATGAGAGAAAAAAAAATGAAACTCGAGACATACAAAGATTTAGTCAACTGTATCCCTCTCAGCTAATATTCTTGAATAAAAATGTTACTGACCAGGACAGAATCTAGTGTGTTAACTATTCATTGGTATGAAAATTAAAGTCTACATTTGAAACTGTAACTTTGATATTTTTACACAATGTGTAATTAAATGCAACTTGCCCTCAGACTGTATTACGGAAGAAACAGATACTGGGGATCAAGAAAGAAATCAGACAAAGTAATAGGAGAGAAAGTATAGCAAGGATTAGTAAATTCACAGTGATGCCATTTTTCTCTCAGGAAATATTTCAGTCATAGTCTGGTGGAGGACAGAAAGGGTTTGTCAAAGGAAATTACACCACCTACTTGTCTATTTTAACACTCCTTCTAAACATTTGTATTTTACCATCATCATCAGAATGTTGAGATAAAGGTCCTGACCCAGTAGATAAATTATGTTCTTACATGATCTTTTTTTCCTAGCAATACATGAAAGAGAGAAAAAACTTGTGAAATCTAAAGCAGCATTAATTTCCCAAAGAACAACGACCATTATGAAGACATCCTATTCAAAGAGGAAGACCATGTTTTCATGTTTTGACAGGTAGAACAAAGAGAATATATTTTAGAGTGTTCTGGTACACCTTTAAAAAACTTCCCAGAATGAAGCCCATAGGAAAAGGCATGCTCTCTTGACTTGAGAATTGCTCAAGAACACCAAGCCTGCTCTGGCTCTGAATAAAGTTTACAATCCAGATCAAGAAGAGCTCCCTGGAAGAGCATGGTGACACTGTTCTCTTAATAATGAAAATGAAAAAAAAATCATATTGACAACAACAAATAGAATATTTAAAATTAATAGAAAGGCAAATCCCACTAATCTTTGGCTTAACAAATGACTCCTACTTGACCAGTTACTTTTCACATGTGAGCACAGCTAAAGTTAGTTCTTTGGTGTCGAGGTACAAACCTCTTCTGTGACCTAGAGAGAATTAATACTACCAACTTAAACAGAGTTGACAGAATAAATGCTGCTACTCAAGACAGCATGTAAAGTGAGCATGCCCTGCAAATACTTTAATATAGTTTTTGAAGACTATTTTAAAATGAGCTAACTTCAGTCTCAGAGGATGGATTAAAGCCCTTTAATTTAGACTATTTTTGTGTACTTACAGCCATATGTAACATGAAAAATGCTCATTGACTCCATTGGTTTCATAATTATGCAGCCTCCCAACCCCACCCAGGAAGGAATGCATACAAAAAAATTAATCTCCTATTGTCAAAGACTTGTAGAATTCTCCAGGAGACCAAACAGAACATGTAAAAATGTCCCCATGGGGTAAAAAAAGGCAAAGCAGAATGCTATGTTTCTCATAAGCAGAATTTTTTTGAATTGGGTATCCCTAAGCCCAGTAGAACTTTCCAATATGAAACCATGTTTTCTCTGGCAGACATGAGTTCATTTCTCCCAGGTCTCAACATCACAAATACTTGGGAAAACAGCAGCAAGTATTGCTACAAATCAGCCATAAGGACTATTTTTTGATTCCTGCATCAGTTACTGCTATAAAATAAACTGATTAGTTCTTTCAGTTCTCTTCACTGAGACCCAAAAGCTAGGGTGACCTTTGCCAAAACTGTATATATATACAACAACAATCCACTATCTTTTTCCTTTAAAAATTAAAAAAAAAAAAAAAAAAAAAAAAAACGAAAATGTCTTAATATTTTACAATTACATTGGACAGATCACTGATAGACTAACTGCACTCCATCCACTGCCACTGCTTTGGTGAAAAAAGTCTAAAGAGCTTCAGAACTTAAATTTGGACAGACCAGCTGCATTACAGGCTACAAAGTGAAGCTGTCCCAAACAGTAGGAAAAGCAAACGTCACTTGAGAGGAATTTGCTCTCTTTTCCTCTGTTCAAATTGTTTTTATCTGATCTAATTGTCTGTGAGGTTGTAAAAGATCTCTAATTTATTTGGCCAGCTGAGCATGGTGTCCCACTCTTACTCAATGTTTTGTACCTTGTTGCTACTAGTCTAGTATTTTCTTTGCATATTTGCAAAATTGGCATGATTTTCGTTGTATAACATGTAAATCCCAAGACTCTTCAGATAAAAACAAATCCTCTGTAGAGCCAGTGGGACTTCTGTTAACTGATTGCAGTGAGAGCAGTGGGGTTCCAACATAATTTTATTCAGATGGTATTTTCTAATATAGAATCATAGAATCACAGACTGGTTTGGGCTGGAAGGGATCTTAAAGATCATTTAGTCCCAGTCCCCCTGCCATGGGCAGGGACACCTTCCACTAGACCAGGCTACTCAAAACCCCACCCAGCCTGGCCTTGAACACTTCCAGGGATGGGGCTGCCACAACCTCTCTAAGCACTATCTTTGAGCTATAATTACTGCCAGATAATGTCATAAATTTTGGTAAAGTTATTCCACAGGGATATTTAGCAGGACTTGACTCACAAAGCATGGCATCAAACCTAGAAGCTCATTCCCCTAGAAAATGGTCCAGACAACTGAGAAGAGAGGAATTCCCTTCTGAAGTGATTCAAAGCAAAATCATTTAGCTGTTGCCTGGACAAAGAACCTGTCTCTCTGCACTGACAAGAGGCTGCCAAGCAGGATCCACACCAGGTTTTGAGTTAGTTTTTGTGAATGTTCCTTCTTAGACAGTGGCACCATTTAACCTGGCATTTAACAAACACCCCGAAGGTGTTTGATCCAGGTACAGCAGGGTATGGAACTGTTTCTTCTCTACTGCAGCCTGTGTCCATCATTAATTAATGAAAAAGAAAACCACCATGTCAGTAGCTGATTTTGTTATGAAAGGCAGCGATGTATAGCTGGATATTGACATGCAGATCTGATGAGGACAGCAGAGGAACACGTTGTTCTCACACATATAACTCACTTAGCTGGGAGACCTCTGCTTAATGCACTTGGCAAGAAGACACAGCAGTTTTTTTTGTTTGCTTGTTTTACAATGTTCTCCTGATAGGCAAGTAGCATTAAAAAAAGATTGCAATGGTGTTAAAATCACAGCTCTGGTGTTGGATCATGCAATATACAAAATGCATTTTCTTTTAACTTTATATTCATAAATATAGAAAGTTTCTACTGATACTCTTCTTTCATGGTGAAAATTACACAGTTTGTGAAGGTCCTTTTTCATATAGCCATTCCAGCCACCATGAAACACAGCCTTTTCCTGAGATGCCACAGTTTAACTGTGTACAGCAATGAAGTAAAGTGTTGTAAAGAAAATTTTTAAAAGCTTAGGGAGCATTATTATGGCTGAGTGGATTGGTCATCCTCTCAACGTTGTCTAGTTTTAAGCCTATAAAAATAATCTGTCTCTCTGCTCCTTGAAAGATATATTCCTAGTAATTACTACATTAAAAAAAAAAGGCTTTGATGGTAATATGTGATGATTTTTTCATACTAACTTAAGCCTAAACATGCACACTAAGAAGCTTCATTTCCCTTTTTTCAATATGTCAGATGTTTTCAACAATTGCACATAAATACATTTTATCCTGCTCACTATGCACCTAAGTAGCTTCTAGAAATCTGCAGAATTGTCCCCTAGGATAAGGTATGAGAGAGATCTGACTGCATTTTTCAGACATGCAATCAAGATGAAATAAACAACACAGAATTACTTAGTTGTGTGTTATGCCACTTGAGAAATTAAAATCCCTTGGCAGATAAGTTTTTTCACATTCCTCATTCTGCAACATCTCACCCCATCCCATCATATTCAGCATTTCTGAAAGGGAGAGAAGTGACTTGAGGGAGGTGCTGTGGCACAGAACTCTTATCTCAGGGGAATGAAAGTGCATGGCTGCAGAAGACACTCAGGGTAGGGAGAGGGATAATGGAAGGGGTTGTGCTCACAAACACTTCTTTAGAAAGAATCCAGATAGCATGGAAAGGAGTGAAGTGTCAGAGTACTGAAACCAGGAGCTGTCAAGTCTGCTGCTTTTAGAAAAGGCTTGGAGAAATGCCTGTGGGCTTCCTGCAGGCACACACTGCCACTCCTACTGCTCCCAACCCAAGGTCAGCCACCTCCTTTCAGTGGTCCCCCAACCTCCACATACCTTAATATACATTCAGCTGTGCTCTTTGAGAGGCCCTGAATTAAACACCATTTTTTCAGGCTGCAAAATACACATTTAGAGTGCTTTGGTAGGAACTACAAAAAATATTAATAATAAACAGTATATGCTCCTACATAACAGGGCAAATGATTTTTTATACCTAATACATTCCCAGTGGAATAAAGTATATTTGCCAAAATATAAACCATGATAAAAAATTGCATATGCCTCCTGTGACCTCCAGCTTTTAGAATTCACTCTAGAAAAAGAAATCACTCTTCATTAATCTTCCCACTGAAATGCATTATTTAGCATTCAAACGCAATAATTGCGTAAAGCAAAAGAAACAGTAAAATTTTCCAACAGCAGACAGAAAAAATCGAAACAGTTTTGAGAAAATATAATACAAAAATATAAAAAGAAAATTCTTGCAAGGCAAGAATTCAATTCAAGGCAAAGGTAAGTATGCTCTTGTGGGAAGATTTCTTCAAGGACCTAGTTAACATTCCATGTGACTGTCAGTACCCCACCCAGGGCATAGGCAGCAGAGCTGGTGATCAGGTACTGTGAACAGGCTGCATCTCCAGCCTCTGGACAAGGGCCTGAACACTCGAGCTGGAGACCCCAGCTAAGTATCAGGGAAGGATATTGATAACTGCAGTTTCTGAGGTAAATATACTGCACACTCATGCTAGCCTAGTGCCTCCTAGCAACTGGCACTGTGCCCTCTTGGAGAGAGCTCTAAATCATCCTCATTCCTGTGCCCAACCTGCCTCTGCAGGTAAGCTGCAATCCAGCCAGGATCTCTGAAGCACTCCTTGTGCAGACCTCTCCTCTTGTCTCCAAGGAGAAATCCAACATTGAGGTAGAATCTCTGAATCTCCCTGACCATGTTTCTAATAGACAAAACAAATTAGAAACTCCCTGAATTCAGCAATAAATGCTGGTATTTAACAAGGGTATTCCTTATCATACTGCTCTGTGGCACATACATGGAAGCTATCTGCATACATGCCTCATTCATCTTGAGTACTAAAAGGATTGCACAAGAAAGCAGGAGGCAAACTGTTTATTTTTAGAAACAGAAATAATTTATTTAGTACTTTTTCAGCAATTTTTAAATGGAAAAGAAGAAATGTCCTGGATCCTCTTCTCTCTGAAAAAAAATGAATAAGAACATTTATGTTATTGAGGTTGAAAATGTAGTTTAAGAAAGTAAAATATCATCTACACAGTATACATGTCTTCCATCCCAGTCACACCGTCCACAAGGAATATGTAATTCTGCTTCAAATTATTTTAACAAATGCTAGCTAATACCCAAATTAACTGTCAGCAAAAGGAAAAACTCACTTATTTTAACTACTTTATTTAAACTACTTTACTTAAAGGACATTTAAAGGCTAGAAATTAGTACAAGGTAAGGATGGATCCCTGATATTAATTTTGTGTGTCATACAGTCCTATTGAACTCACTGACTTTACTCATATGAATGAGAAAACATACATCAAACAAAGCCTTAACTCAGCAAGCTAATTATTAAAAATTACTAGTTTTACTGAAATAAAGAGAAAATACCTTTACCTTTCTTAGGGAATACTCTTTCCAGTCTGAATAGAGGTTTCATGCCCATGAAGTCTTCCTAAGGTACAAATTTCTCCATGATCAGCAAAGCCTTTTTTGCCCAATCTCTGAAACCACTTGTCCTGTTTAAGAAAAAAATCTTGAAAAGAAAGTCCCTAAAAAAATGAGACAGGAAACCACTGCTGCTATTGGGTTTTATTTGCCTATACTCTGTAAGGATTAGTCATAAAGAGTGAGCTGCGGATAAGCAATTTCAAAGATTGATTGGCAATGGCTCACCCACAAGGGTAACTGAAGTGCAGGGGTAGCAGCAGGTCTCCCTGTATTTCCAATTTGGGTCTTTTTGCCTTGCAGAACTGCTGCTTGAAGTGCAAATATTTTGGATCTGTAGAATCAACGAATTAACAATGCACTTTCCTGGTGTATTTATAAATTCACAGAACCATATTCCCTGTATGTAACAGACTCTGGCTCTTCTAAAAGCAGCTGATGTACTCACACTTACTGGAAATCTGAGGCTTCAGGCTTTGTGCACCTGCCCAGGTTAGTCAGGAACACCAGACACCTACTCCTGCTTGTCTGGTGTGTATTGGAAACAGCAGCTGTTTTGAGGAAGGTGCAGAAACACTTAGATGAAATCCCTCAGGCTGCTCCTACAGAGGAATGTGTCCTCAGTCATGAGCTGCCCTCTACCATGTGGTGGCCATGCAGCACGGTAAAGTCACTGAAAAGAGACCTTATTTATAGTGGCTGACTATTGGTGCCAAGATTTGAGGGAAGGTTAGATCTGAATTTAAAGGAATGTATTAATCTAAATATAATTAACGAAATTCAGCCATGCAGTCAGTCCTACAAAAGAGATCTGAATAACGTTCACTTCTAAATTTAGTGCTTGCATGAGGAGGTGAGTGGAATTTCAGTGATGTACAGATCTTCTGCATAGGAGAAGTAGTAAGGTGTGAAAATAATATTTTAATGTTTTGCAGAGGTCAAAAATTGCCCTCTAGAGATGGAACCCCAAAGCAATTACATGCACTCAGAGAGGATGATAACGTGGACTGCAGTAACACCTGAAGGAACTGCAAGAATAAATGCTGAAATGAAATGAATCATGAAAATCCAGTGAAACTGGTGAGACATGAACTGTGGTGGCTTCTTAAATCAAGGGTCGAGTACAAAATACAATCACAGAAAGCAAGAGGAAACAGCATGTTCTTTCTATTGCATTATTATTATTATTTAATGACTAGAAATTAAAAAGATGGCTTGTATTAAGTACCTCTTGGCATAAAGTACAGCACCCGGAAAAATTAATATTGAAAAAGAAGAAAAGGACCAACAGTTAGCTCATTACGTAATAATATTATGTTAATAACATAGTATTTAGAGGCCAGAGATGGCTGCTCTGCTGCTTTTGGAAAACTGGCTCCTCCATGTGTAGAGAAATTGGGTTTTGTGAAGCATCAGAACTGTTTTGATTCATCACAGAAGAGACAGAACAATCCACCACCCGAGGCTCCCAAGCCTCTGCCATTCCAGTGTGGAGGGCTCCTGACCTCCTGAGGAAAACATCAATCTCACAGAAGGTAAGGTACCTCAACCTCAAAATGTGAAATAATTACATCATCATAAAACTAAAATTAAACTGAAACTCCAGAAACTGAGTCCAGTCACTGAGCTGTGAGCTGCAAAAACCCCACCACACACCTCAGCACCTGGCTGCAGCACTGCTCCATGAACTCAGCCTGCATGACAGGCTTGGTGCCACTGAAGGAAAGCAAACAAACCCCCAAAGCTTGCTAACTGTGCCTGCTATCACAGTGAACAGCTGCATCCATTCAAATGCAAGAGTGTAATACAAGCCTGAGACAAAATCCCCAGCGATGGAAATGTGTTTCCTGATTTCAATGTTTTTCTTGGAATAAATCCTGTATCATGTGGAAAAGAAGGAATCTACAAGAATTATGCTGGTTTACTGTGAAATTATTCAGCTTTTGTAAACATATACACATACTGAGCGTGTCCACTGCAGCTATTTTTAATACTGAGAGGACCCAAGGATTTCAGTGATGATGCAGATTCTTCCTGAAGACTTTTATACGTGTAAGAAACCACATAAGCTGAAATTTCCTCTACATCATGGATGCATGATTTCTATCTAGTTTATAGACAACAAAGAGCCTCAAATAATTCAGCTTTGAAAAACAGTCTTGACCTTACTCTTTATTTATTCACAAGGCTTCCTTTTGTCAAAGGTGAATAAATTAGGTAGCTCTTAAATAGAAATATTTTTTGCCGTCTGTTCAGATCTGTTGGTTATCTGAAAGTATGTAGTAAGCTAAAATTCATCTGTATTTTGGACCTCTTCCCACATATGACACTTGAAAAAATAAAGGGGTTAATAATGCAAACAGGTCATTAAAGACATGATTAAAAAATGATGATGCATGTGAGTTGATGAGGTCTGAGAAATGGAATTTATGACAGAAAAAATATCTGCAGTCCCTAGGAACTGCAGTGGTGTGATGTAAAGCTCATGCATTTCCTCAAGAATACCTTTCTATTCACCCTTCACCTGTGGAACTGGAAATCTTTAAACAATCAAAGCTCACAGAGTCCCAGCTAGTGTATCCTGTGCACACCTTGAGTTTGTGTGTGTGTAAAGGGCCCTTATCCTTTGGGAAAAGTTCCATCAGCAATGCAAACAGCCAAACTGCAGCCAGCCTGTGGGTGCTTGCATCATTGTATTCCTTTTAAAAAACATGTGCTAAGAAAGCACTTAAGTGGTACTGCTACCCTCCCTAAATCCTCTTTTCTCTGCTAATATCACCTCAGAACAATTTCTGCAGTGGTGTCATCACTTTGTCATACACTGAACAATCCAGCTCTGTACTCTTAGCACTAACAAAGTCACTTGGGAAAATGCCATCTTCACTTTCTTTAAGTGCAGTTGGAGAGAAAAAATGGAAAGTAAGATCAAAAGCCATCTATTAGGTAAGTCACCTAAATAAGCATATGTAATTATTCTGACAGAATCTGAAACAAATAGAAATAGAAAAGTGACCAGAAATACAAAATAAAACTCCATCTCACAATATGACATCTACTATTTCAAACATATTGTAGGGTGAAAAGTGAAAAAGACACTGAACTCATGCATATACTGTATTACACAGTAATGCAAGCATTGCTTATGCAAATGATTACAAATCCGAAAATATAACATAAAACCTTGAACTGATACTTCAGCCATTAAACACTGTTTCCTTCCATTGTTTTCTTATGAAAATTTTCCAGCAGAAGGATGGTAGAGGGCTGAACTACACCACTGCTAAGAGACACAGAAATACAGTATTTTTGAGCAACCTCCTTTGTATTTTGTAGGCAGTGTTCTAAGAACCTACCATGAAAACCAATGCCAAAGCTTGGCTTTTGACTAAAGTATAAAAATCAACTGGATGAATGCTTTGCTTAATTTTAATAAAATACCAGCATTTAACAGCTCGGGTGGGAAAAGCAAAAATGACTGCAATATGGAAAGAATAATTCCCTGTGAACAGAAAGTGTGAGGCACTGTACAAGAGGGATATGACTTAGCAGTACCATTACAACATCCGTTTGGAAACCAAAATATTTCAATATTGTGAAGATAACACAACAAACCCAGTAATGTAATCTCCTTTGGAACCCACCATTGTCTGGTCCCTTACAGAGAGAACTTCTCACAGACATTATTGATGGGGCTGCTTCTCAACCCAGCACAACACTGGAACGTTTAAACCACTCACTAAAAACATTAACTGATACAAAAGAACTAAGCAGCACATCATGAGAGCCAAGTGTCTCTCAACCTACTGGATTGCAGAACAGTGTGCTGGAGGTGCAGCAAACGCCAGGAGACACTCAACACCAAAGGCTGCTGCCACCTGCTGCTGTAGCACCATTGCCAGCCAGGGAGGAGAGGACACAGCACAGGCTGACCCAGCAGCATCCCACCCTTGGCTGCAGCTGGTGTGCACTGGTGCCATGGCAAAACCGGGGAGAGCGAAGGACAAAAAACATGGAACATCAAACAGACCCACCTCAAACTGGCAGTCTAACACTCCACATTCTGTGCATTTTGGAAAGGAAGTGAAAATGGAAAGGCTGATGGACTGATCTTGTTTATCTATATCCATACTGACCATGCCTTGACAAGAGATACTGAAACTTTATAACTAAAAAAAGTTATAAACTGAAAATGAACACAGACTACAGCTGGACTAAGACTATGTACCTTAAATCTTTAGCCTCTAAAATGTAATTAAATTTGGTGTAATACCATTTCTTTCACTAAATATTAACATAAGGCTGACTTAGGTCAGAAAGAAACACTTCCAATAAAAAGAATCCCAAAACCTTTATCATAGGAAAGGAAACAATCCAGGAGGCTTCAATGCAGCTAAAATGGAAATACAAAAGTAACAAGCAATAAAATTTGCTTTACCACCAGGCAGTACCAGTATGAATAGTCACCTATTCCTACACTGGGAGAGTGCAGTACTATCAAATCTGAACTCTCTGTTCATACTGGTTGTATTTTACTTCTAGTTTGCACGGGAATAACTAACTGCTAGGAAATAAAAAGCTTGGTATGAGAAATCAAATCTCCAGAGAGTCACATACAAGCATGGATCTCTGCAAAGCACTGCATAAACATCTGCATGAGGGCTCCAGAAGATGGCTAAGACTATACAGGGTGTGATGGGGGTTATGTCACTGTTCTGATGGGGGTTATGCCATGTGCTCTTTCAAACACATTTGCTCTCATATTTAAATAAAAAATTAGTTGTTATCTTTAAATCAGTAATTTTCAAACAAAACAAGAGCAAACCAAAGTTCCCTTGGGACCACCCACTGTATGCACTGTTACCTCAACAAGGACACTGCTATTGGAGAGATATCCTTTAGCCTATACTGCCTTCTGATAGCCCCCTCACTCCAGGAAACCAGAAAAGTCACAATTATATACAGATTTCATCCACTAGGTGAGAGAAAAATGCCTCAAAAACTTTATTATCCTCAAGGTCATCATACATTGACCTCTAAAGAGAGGATATTCTAGTTTTATATGAAGTCCATTCATGGTTGAGTTTTAGAAAGGGAAATAATATTCATTCTTCTTCTGTGAGTGCTCATGCGGGTTTTCTTTGTGTTGGGTAGTTGAATATCGCTCCTAGATGACTTTATGATGATCTTATGCTCAGTAAAATGGAAAAGATTTATAGATTCATAGATTTATTTTAATTAACTTTCTAGGGGTGTCCTTTCTGGAATCACACTGGTTTGCTTGAAAACCAAAGGAGATTAAGGAGACTCAGAAATGACACTGTAGGAGGTTAGCTACATGACTTTCTTTCCTCCTGTGAAAAGCTTTAGGAAGTGGGGGCCAGAGCAAGAATCATATCTTCTTCAGCCATCAGAGTGAACTCTTGTCCCCACTGAAATCAATGGTCAAGCTCTTACTGCCTCCTTTGCAGCCTGAAATTAACTTTCAGGAGCACATCCTAGCAGTGTGTCTGCCCTTTGCCTTCCTCCTGCAGAGAGCTCAGTTTCACCCCAAATGCACCCCAGATGGCAATGTAGTAGTGAAGTATGCAAACAAAACCTTATCTCCCAATACATTTTAGCTGCGTTACAGATTCATTTATAGAGCCAAAGCCCACCAGGGATGACAGCCCCTCTTTCCCCCTTGAGCCACACTGTAAGGACACCAAGCAGACAGGGCTGCACAACACGGAGGAGGTTGAGAGCCCTCCCCTCTGTCCTCATGAGACTCCATGTGCAGGACTGAAACTCTCTGCACAGGAAACATCTGCCCCAGTGAGACCAGAGGGACCATGAAAATCATCAGAGGGATGGAGAACTTCTATGACAGGCTGAGAGAACTGGGGCTGTCCAGCCTGGAAAAGAGAAGGTTCCAGGAAGACCCTACTGAGGCCTTTCAGCACTGAAAGGAGGCTTTGAGAATGATGTGGACAGACTTTTAGCAGGGCCTGTTTCGCAGGACAGTGGTTTTAAACTGGAAAAGGGTTGCTTTAGATTGAACACAAGGAAGAAATTCTTTACTGTGAGGATGGTGAGGCACCAGAACAGATTGTCCATAGAAGTTGTGGATGTCCCATCTCTTCAAGGAACTGTTCAAGGCCAGGCTGGACAGGGCCTTGAGTAGCCTGGTCTAATGGAAGGCATTCATGTCCATGGCAGGGAGCTGGACTATATGATCTTTGAAGTACTTTATGACCCAAACCGTTCTATGACTTTATGACAGCAGAAAAGCACAGTATCTAATTTAAAGTCTTTTGTAACACATTAAGCTCAGATGAACTGTGATTTTTTCACAATATTGGCACAGTATCTGCTAAACAATTAGGTCTTGCCTTTTATGCTGCCAAAACAGTAATTTGTCATTAAATTTCTCAAAAGAAATGTAAAGATCAGAACACTCCAACTCAAGGGCAAATAAATCACTTACATGAAGAGCACATGTGTTTACCTAAACAATGACTTTGCCCATGGCACTAAAACAACATAATTCACTAGGCAGCCACAGGCAAAACAGAGTATACAATATATTATACTACAGGCATAATGATTTTTAAGGTTGTCAATTACAATCTTTTAAATAAACACCATGCTCTTTCTTTGTCCTCTGATGTAGGGCTGAACTTTACTTTCATTCATGCTTCCTTGCAGCCTCTGTCCCCAGCAGAGCTATTGCTGCCTGGGCACTCCCAGCTTTCCATGATGATGGGGAGCCTTCTGCATATCCCCAGGGTAGGACACCCACCCTGCCTGACCAATTCTCTCCAGCCTTGTTGCACAGACTGTACAGCTGGTCTTGACTTTCAGCTACACTTTGCACACACATAAACTAGATAAGAGGCTCTGATCTGCTCTATCCACTGATCATGAGAGTTCTTCCAATCCTCAGCAAAAAAGTGTTGAGAAATCACTGCTTTTAGACAACTACCTTTTCATGTCTCGAGTGCACACACCACTGTTCCAACAGCTTTATCAATACTGATTAAGTAACGTGGTATAGAGCCCAGAAAAGGGGGTTGTTTTCAGTTTAGTGGCATGATGGTATCTTCACATAGCTTGCACTGGGTATCATAAACAGAATGAAAAATAATGGCAAGTATCAGATAAGCACACAAGGGCCCAAAGCAAAGTTTGGGAAGCTATTATGATATTCACAACCAAAAGGCAGTAGGTACCTTACTCAATTTCATCAGCAAAGGTTGTACTTGCATAGCTACTATTTAAATTGCACAGAAGGAGCAGTATTCAAAAGCAAAAAAGTTAGATTTTTTTCAAGATTGGTGACAGTGTATGGGTGAAACAACACAAACTGTAGAATCAGTAGTAAGCATGAATCCAGCTGAACTATTGTTATTACCAGGGTCAGTATCTCTGGACATGCATGACTTAGCAAAGAAGTCTGAGTAAATACTGTTTCATTAAAAGAGCAACATCTGACTAAGATCACATTAAAATTAATTAAGTCTTGCTCTTGAACTCTGTGGAAGCAGAAATGAATTCATTAACCTGGAACTCTTTGACTTAGGCTTAAAAGTTATCTATTTAGTTTTATTAGATCCTTAGACCTTTTCCATTACATTCTCTTGCATAACATTTTCTTTTTCCCATATTATTTTTCTAACTGAGACCATCTGAACAAACATGACATCATATGAGAGAATGAACGTTATCCCACGTTTTCCCAGAGATGTAAAGGTGTTTTCTGTGTTATCTTATAAGTTTTGTCCTGGCAGGACACAATAGCCTACTGCTTATTATCTATCTATCTAGATAATCTATCTATCTGACTGGGTCAAATCAGCACACACAGCCCATAAGTAGACATAAGTGACATTGCCTTTAGTCCTTCTGAAAAATAAATCTGGAACACAGCTGTGAGCCTAGATAACAGTCTTCCACAGCACAAAATAAACTCAACAGCAGAAGTACAGGCAGATGTGACCAAATTCAACAGGCCCTCTTTCTTCTGTATGTGTGTGGACTACAGTTTACACAGGGACATCCACTGTATAAATCTGAGTCTCAGACTGGACACTTCTCTACGATCTGCAGCCTCAGATGGTTTCCTCACATGGAGCAAGCTGCTGCTGTCTGACCAAGCAGCGAGGCACCAGGGGCCTTCTGCCAGCAATCCTGCCCTATCTCAAGAACACACAGGAAAGGGGCAAGACCTTGCCTGCATCCAAGGCTGTCTTTAGGGGTACTCAAATCTGTGCATCTCAAACAGTATGAAAGCATATATGTAAGCATGCACTCCTGTGAGCTGCTGTAGGATCGCCTTTTCATTAGCTTAGTTCTCTGCAGAGGAAGTGATCACAAAACTTTTGCATCCCACAGATGACCTTGAAACCTGTCTTTCAGTTGCTATGAAGAGCCAGTTTTTATGTACCTGGTAAACATGGTTTCTCCAAGATACCTCCAGAAGACCAGCCAAAAGATGAGATTCTTACTAACTGTGGCTGAAGATCTTGAGCTATAAAACTATTTTTTTAAAAAAATGAGGTAGATTAAAAAAGTTTTAACTATAATTAAGAAAAATCTCCAGACTCCACTTGTAAGCAGTTATACTGCTAGGTGATTTAATTCACCTCATAATGAAAACAAGTATTAAGGACTGGAAGTCAATCCCAAAGAAGCATGCAAAGCAAGAGCCTGATTCTGGTATGTTTAAACTGGTTAACTACAGCCAACTCTCATCTCACAAGCTACGGACTGTCAGATCTGCCAGGTCAGTCCTGCACATTAAAGCACTCATAATTTCCCATGGATTTTCAGTATGGAGCTGCAAGGGACATTAAAAGCAGTCATGCACTGGCAGCTACACTCATCAAGCCTACAATCCACACAGCAAAACAATGTTTACACGTGTGCTAGTGGCCCAAAAGGTGCCATAACAGTTCACTGGATCGGAAATTTTCAAGGTTCACCAAAACGTGACCTTCTGAGGCTGGTGGTGATGGGCATTCAAACCAGGCTTTTTAGACCAGTTTATGCAAGATAACCCTCAGCAGAAGAGATACCAGTGATTTCTTTCCACTGCCACAATCTGGCAGAGCACACTGTATGGGGCTCCATATATAGTATCAGTCTCCATGAAAGCATCAGCCTCTCCCTGCTAGGCTGTGTTAACACTCACGCTGTAGAAGTAACATCAGGACAATGCCTGACATCAGCCAGGGTCCAGCTCAGGACCTGTCCAGGATCCACCTCAAGCATTATTAACCTGCTCTGACACCCACGCCAGCTCTCACCTGCGGCTGGGCAGCACCAGCACCGCCCCAGCCCTCGCCTGCCGGCCAGGGCAAGAGGCAGCAGCTGTCCCCATTGGGGACCGGCCTGGACGGCGACAGCACCACCCTGCCCAGCGAGGCAACACCGCTGTCCTGCCCCCACGGCGAGGGGCAGCGGCGCCTCCCGAGCACAGGTGGCTCCGGGGCAGCGGCACTGCCGCCCTGCCGCCGTCCCCACCCTGCCGCTGTCCCCACCCTGCCGCTGTCCCCACCCTGCCGCTGTCCCCGCCGCCACGGCGAGGGCTGGCTGACATCTCCCAGCACCAGGGTCTCGTTCAGCATGCACTGGCACACGACCCTGCCCGTCCTGCCGCCCTTACCGGCAAAGTTCTTGGTGAAGACGAGGGTGACGAGGAGGATGGGGATGAGAACGGTCCCGATGGTGACCACGCGGTCGAAGGGCAGCTCCAGCTTCAGCTGGAGCAGCAGAGCCGCCAGCGCGCCCGCCTTGTCATCCTGCTGCCCCGGCAGGATGAGCTCCTTCAGCTTCTCGCCCGCCAGCAGCGCCGTGGCCATGTCAGGGTGGTTATCGATGATGTGTTGCATAAGCAGCGGCGGCGGGCGGCCTCACGCCGCCGGGCTTCCCCGGGGACGGACGGCGCCCGCCCGGCCTGCGGGGACAACACCGACAGCGGTGACGGCGGGGCCGCGGCCGGGCCGCGCTGCCGCAGCGGCCCCGTGCGCTCCCCCGGCCCCGCGGGCCCGGCGCGCAGCCCCCGCCGGCCCGGGCGGCGCGGGGCGGGCGGGGCGGCCGCGACCCCGGCGGCAGCGGCAGCAGCGGCTGTGCGGCGCACGGCAGCCCCGCTCCCCGCAGCCTGCGGAGCCAAATCGCGAGAGGCGGGCGGCGACACGAGATGCCCGGTGACAGCTGTGCCATAAGCGCTGCCTCCGCTTCGCAACCCGTGCCGTACAACAGCGGCGCAGCAGCCATGCAAGCAGGCAGACCGGAGCCGCCTCCCCAAGTGCTGCAGACAAGGAAGGGGGCATTTACCTGGCAGCTTCGGTTCCCTCGGCTCCCGGGGGATGCTGAACAAAACCCACGGCCGTACAGAAGAGCGGAAGCCGAAAATAAACTTACACTGGACCTTCCTGCCGAAAAATGGTCCCTGCACCACGACAAGTAATGAAATCGCTCCGGGCTCGGAGCGGGAGGTGGCTGATGCGCTGATGCACGTTCAGCAGCGGGCGCCTGGCGCTCGCATGGAAATGCCCGCCTGCACCGAGCAGCAATAGCGTGCGGAGCAGTTTCAAGAAGGGGCTCGCTCGCAGCCGTGGGGAGGAGGAGGAGGCAAGAGCAGCCCGAAATGAACTGCGGGAAGGCAGAGGTCCTTTAAGGCATCCCAGCGAACAGCTGGAGCCTGCGGAGCCGGGCGCGGCCGCAGCAGGGCGGCCGGGAGCGGCGCGGCCGCAGCAGCCAGTGCGGCACAGCCCATGCGGGCTCCGAGCGCAACACGTCGCGGCGGCCCCGGCGCCCGCGTCCCCGCAGGAGCCACCGCGCGGCCGCGGCACTGCGCATGCGCCGGGAGGCCCGGGAGCACGGCGGGCAGCGGCGGCCCCGGGAGGGTCCCGGGCACGGCCGGGGGGACACGGGCGGCACCGGGAACGGTGATCCCGGCAGGACGGGGCGCGGGGCCCCTCCCTTCTCCTGCCCGGAGCCCGCACACGGCAGCTCGGGCGCGGGTACGCGGGAGCTCCCCGGCTGAGGGATAGAGAGGGTAGTGATGAGGGAAAGGGAAACCCTCACCCAAGCGGGCCCTGAAGGTCTGGGATCTGCGGGCACGTCAGGGATTTAAGTGCTGCCAATAGAAAGCCCTTCCAGATGCTGTCCTTTTAAAGAAGGTGTCGGCCACACCTGGTAAAACAGCCTAGAAGCGGAGGGCAGCTTTCACCCAGAGCCTCTGATGATGTCCAGACCTGTGTATTCACAGATGGCCACACCTTGCTGTGCTCTGGAACAGGCAGGGAACGGAGTACGCATTAACACTCTGGGAATAAAGCTACACCACACAGCATCAAAGGAGGCCATATGTGCTGCATCATAGCCTGCAGCCATGGTGTCAAAAGCTCCAGGTCACAGATCCTGCTTCTTGTTTATGGATTTTATATTTAGCAGTACTTAGATAAAAACCAGAAATAAATATTGCTGATATTTCTGTCAAAGATTTGCAGTTGTCATCTGCAACTCACATGAGCAAGGCAGGGATTTTTATCTTTGCGTTGAAATTTTCATTTCCCTGGTCACTGTGACAGTGTGATGGTTGTGTTTATTATTCAAGTTTAAATATTGGGTGCAAGCTTTAAATAATACTTCTTGGCAGGGGTCCTTCCCTCCAGGCAGGGAGATAATGAACTAGGCAAGAGGGATGTCCTGATGGTCACTGAGCAAGGATCCCAGGCAGCAGACACAAAGCTGTTGGTGCCACATGCTCCTGAAGAGTACTGAAGGCAATAGAGCCTAAATAGAGCCTGAACCTGTAACCATCACTCGTTTAATTTTTCCTGCCTCTAATCCTCCATGGGCTCTGCCTCTGTTGGTTTTCTGTAAGGACATGCAGTATCTGCCTCATAGGCAGAAAGCAGGGAGGAGAGGTCCCCTTTTCTCACCCCCTTGTGCAGGTACAGTGGTTACTTGTCATGTAGTACAGAGTCACCAGCTGTACCCTGTGCAGGGCAAGGTAGGAGGCAGAGCAGTGAGGATCCTGGTGTGGTGAACTTGGGAACAGTGTACAGCCTGTGTTGTTCCCACAGCTGAGGAGAAGTGGGGACAGTTTCTGGCTCAGGCTGCAAGCCTCAATAATCCTAGCTATCTGTGATGAGAGATAGATGCATCAATTTCTCTTGCTCTAGCTGCATTTGGAATAATTTGTCTTTTATCAGCCTCTAATAAAGAGCTTTCCATTCCAACAAAAAAGAACCAAAATACCTTCTGCACTTGTTACTGCTGCTGCCAGAGGGATGATGCTGAACATGGCACTGACAGCCTGAGGCAGCACAGCTGCTGTGCAAAACTTTTGCTCAGACTTTCAACACTGTAATTGGTTCCCCATGATTTGTCTGCTGTTGACAATCTTGTTCTGCTCCTTGAGACTGCAGCTGAAAGACCACTTTTCTAATTCTCACTATGTCATCTTCTTTTTGAATCCTCCTTCATCCATCCACTTACTTAATTCAAAACAATCAGCTTGCTTCTTGTTTTCAGAAACTGCCTGTGGCATTTCTCCTATCTTCCCCTACCTCAGCCCTTAGCACTCATATGCTATCTAGATGCTGACTCTAGATGCTTGTTCATGTTTTTCCATGAAGAAATAATGCCAGCTGTAGTAACCATTTCTGAGGAACCTTGATCTAAACATCTACAAACTTTACAAACTTAGGAGCAGTCATCTACTCCCCTACATCTCCAAGTGTGGCTGCAACTGGTCAGTTAAGGAAGGGTTAAAATGAGGTAGCCTGTGTTGATTCCTTTCCCTAACTGTTCCAGCTTCCAACAATGTTGAGGGAATTTCCTGAGCTTGTGATGGTTTGATAACCCCCAAAAGATCGCAGGGTATTTTTTCTGGTCTCCTGTTGGGACTGTGTACATTTCTGGCATCCACAGCCTCTTTATTAAGGAATCCCAAAGGCTTACAACCTGTTGTATCCAACCTACCTTGTTCTGTTTGCTCCAAAGGTAATCAAATCATCAAATTAGACAGGCCCCTATGGGAGCATATCTGGATCCATCCCTGCCCATCTTTTCCATGACGCATATACTTCTGTAGACATCTACTATATCTTCCCCTTAAATTATATCTAGTTCCACATTTAATATCCAGGGCATAGAAGACTAACCATAAATCAGACACTCTGCTTTTAACATAAATGTGACATCCACAAGTGATTAAAATTTCTCCTATGAAGCTTACTTCATTATAATGCCATTATTTGATTTAATCATATTGATTTTGTAATCCTGCTTTGCAAGATGATGTCTGTACAGCAAGCCAAAGAGAGAGGCAAGATGGAATGGTATGTCAGACCAGAACATGGGTAAACAAAAACCTGTAGCAAGGCAGAGTGTGGGACATGGAAAATTACTGTCACAATTTACAGATAAACACCACAGTCAAGTTTCTCAGTAATAACATCCTGGCATGTATGCTGCTGGGTGATCTAGACAATAATCAGCCTGTGATAATATTCCTGTGCTAATAAATATTTCACAAGTTGCTGGTAGGGTCAGAAATTGATTTACAGATCAAAGTGGAAAGTCATGTGAAGGAATTCTAATTAGTTCTAACAAAAGATCAAAAAAGAAGTATTATTTTTTTAGTTTGAATAAATCACTTATTATCACATAGAAAATACTGATTATTGAAGGTAAAGTGTGGGTCTTTTTTAAGTCATGTTTTCTCCAGTTCTGAAGGCTCAGAAATTCAAAAGCAAATGAGAAAAACTGAGATTGATTTCAAATGATTGATTTCAAATTCTGACAGGGACACTTCTAGCACCTAGAATTTACCTTCTAAGCAGAGGGATAATACCTTTAGATGTGAGATTTATCTATCCAAACACGAAGGTGCCTGAGCGAGATATTGCAGAGCACTATTCCTGAACCATGTAGGAGGAGAACCAGCTAAATGGAACAGTGCAGTTCATGTGACCAAACGTAGATGTTCTCTTCCAAATGAGATGAATCATTTACACATTGTAGGTGTCCAGAGTTTACACATGAATCCCACTGACTGTCTCTTATATTGCAGCTTGTCTTAGCTTAGCCATTTCCCCAAGGGCGACTGTGTGCTGTCCTTGTCCTTAGAATTGCTGCCTTTTAATATGAAGGCTTTAAAACTGGTCATGCTGCCATGAATCTTTCATGCAGTTCCTCACACCGAATTTACGGAAAGGATGCAGTTTCCCTGTTAACACTGTCAAGGAGCAGGACTAGAAAGCACTTGTGGGGCTTTTCTTACCTTCAGCCAGGGCTGTGGCTCAAATCCACGTGGTCTTTACCCCACCAGCCACCCTGGGAATCACATTTCTCCTCCTGGGGGTGGTGTGGCCCTGCATAGCCCAGCTACTCCCGTGCTGGCAGGGATGCTCTCCCCAGGGCAGGTCTGCAGTCAGTGCTGCCATGGCTGTGCAGGTGCTGTCTGTCTGTCTGTGTGAGCAGCAGGCACAGCTTTGGTGAGTGCAGCCTCTGCAGAATGCTCCCAGTGAGACAGGACTGTGTAGGGTTGGAAATGGCAGCTGGCAGATGGCAGGGAGCTCTGACTGTGTCTTAGGTGATGGTTTTGGTGGTAAAGTGAAGTGAGATGCCAGGTGATAGTGAAAAGGAGCAACTGGCAATGCAGCCTGGCATTTTGGCAGTAGCAGGAGGCTCTGTGTTCCCTGGGAAGAAAAAGTGACTCTTAAGAAGATGTGATATGGTTGCTGACATCAATGAAGTATTTTTTGCTGCAATGCACATCTCCTTGCTAGTGGGTCTCTTCTGGAGTTGTTTAGAGCAGAATAGACCATTTCACATTCAGTGAACATATAGTCAAACTGCCTGACCATTTTAGGGCTGACCAAAAGTTAAAGCAGATCGTTAAAGCCATTGTCAAAACACCCCTAAAACACTGACAGGCTGGGGGCATCCATCACCTCTCTGGAAAGCCTGTGCCAGTGTTTTCTCACCCTCTCAGTAAAGAAATGCTTCCCAATGTCCAGTCAAAACCTCCCCTGGGGCAGCTCTGAACCATTCCCATGGGACTTTATCGCTGGATACCATGGAGAAGGGATCAGAGTCTCCTCCTCCACCTACCCTCCTCAGTAGCAATGAGGTCACCTTTCAGCCTTTGCTCCAAAGCAGACAGGCCTGAAGTACTCAACTGCTCCTCAGAGGACATTCCTTACATGCTTACTCTGAGCCAGAGACTCAAACATTGGGCTTCAAAACCAGCTAATGCCACCATGGGAACCTGCAGGGTAACTGAAGCTGCTCAAGGGCAAAGAGATTGTATAAGCACAAAATGGGTTATTCTGTTGCTCTGGTATGCAAGCTGTCTCTGCATAAATCTAGAAACTGCTTGGCTTAAATAGCTGGTAGGGAAGTCAAGGCTGAAGTAAGATAACATATTTCTGTTCAAAAAGCATATGGTATAGAGGAAATGTAACCAGCTTGAACGAGGGTCTAAAGGGAGTTTTGGGACTATCTAGATAGCAGTATGAGCAATACCATATTGGATCAAAGGTGCCTGGATAACAGTGTTAGAAACACCAAATTTGGGTGTGGATATAGCAGAACTGGGACCACTAAGGAAAAAATAATCAGAAGCATGTCATTAAATAGGTCCTATTTGTCTGGGAGGACCCTAGGCAGAGAAAAAAAGGTGCAGGGTTGGTGACAAGGTAGGTTCAGGAAAATAACCACTAGGAATTAATTAAATAGGAAAAAAAGCCCAAGAAATAATTAAAAAAAAAAAAAAAAACCAAACAAGCATTAGGAATATTCCTGTGGAGAACAAAGAGGGATGAGATGTTCTGGTTCTAGAAGTGTGAACACCTCCAGTGGTAAAGCTATTCTGTAACCAGGATGGCAGACAACACCCCTGAGACAACAACCTCCTGCACTCTCATCGGGTCTGTGTCCAAAAGACTTGTGTGCAAGGGTGGGGTGAGGAGGGAAAGGCTTGTGCCCAATAGTAAGTAAGTGGAAAAGGGAAGGGAATTGTGGTATGATGGAGCTTGCACAGCAGTTGTTAATTAGCTGTACTAGTAACAGGCCACAGAATTGTAACTCAGAATTGCTGTCTTGTGGTGATACAGTTGTGAGTCCTGCTCATATCAGACATTTGTTCATTAGCCAGTTAAAGTGCTATCAGTCTCTTACAGGTGTGCACACTAATCAATAGACATTTTTAGTATTAGTTACATTATCAGGTCTCCAGTCTAAAGGAGCAGAGTCAGACACATAAGATACCACAATCATTATTTTAAAAGCTATTTTATATGCAAAACTCTAAAACCATTTCATTTTCCCAAGACTTTCTGATTATCCCCAACAATGAAGAAGATTAAATGGGCAGTACTTTTTGTCCTGTGATGTGGGGCTTTTTGAGCATTGGCTTAATGCTTTTTTCCCAGTGTCATTATAACATTGATCATTGAACCAAGACAGTTTGCAGTGGTGCAAGCCCAAAGTTTTGAGTGGGCTCAATACTGCAGCTGAAGACACAGGGCTGAAACACTTCAGTAGCAGAGACTGCAGCTGCATACAGATTGCTCGTGGCCAGAAATGTGCACAGTGTTAGAAAGGTTGGCATGGTAGAGCATGGGACCTGGGGATGGAATCACCAACGGGAGACTGAAGAGACATTCAGGCAGAGCCCACTGAAAGTATACAAACTAATAAATACCAAGGAAAAAAAAAACTCCAAGAAAACAGCATCTTAAAATTTTATTTGAATTTAATTTTGGCAATTTGTATTACATCAAAGGAGACTAAAGACATAATATATTGTGTATTTTTGCTGGTTTTAGCTCAGATAGAGTGAATTATCTTCACAGTAGCTAGTATGGTTCTCTGATTTGGATCTGTGCTGAAAACACTGGGAAATTTCACCTGTTGCTGAGCAGTGCTTACACAGACAAGGCCTTTTCCCCTTCTCACCCTGCCCCACCAGTGAGGAGGCTAGGGGTGCACAAGGAGTTGGGAGGGGACACGGCTGGGGCAGCTGACCCAAACTGACCCAAAGGATATAGCTGACCACAGGGCATCATGCTCAGTATCTAGAGCTGGGGGAAGGAGCAGGAAGGGGAGGTCACTTGGATTGATAGAGTGTGTTTTTCTTCCCAAGGCACTGCTATATGTGATGAGGGCCTGCCCTCCTGGGGATGCCTGAACACCTGCCTGCCCACGGGAAGTGAATTAATTCCTTGCTTTGCTTTCCTTGTGTGTATGGCTTTTGCTTTACCTTTTAAACTGTCTTTATCTCAACCCATGAGTTTTCTCACTGTGACTGTTCCAACTGTCCCCCTCATCCCACTGGGGGAGTGAGTGAGTGGCTGTGGGGGGATTAGCTGCCACCTGGGGTTAAACCATGACAATATTGACTTAAGGGTGGTCTTTACACTTGTATCGTTCTGCTGACAGAGAAGAGCTTGTTTCTTGTTTTAGTCTCTTGCTTCAAAATTTTAAATTCTGACCAAAGTAAGCAAAGCACACACTGAACGCTTTGCTCTCAGTACAGACTGCAATCAGCAACATTCTTTGAAATTCCACTCTGAAGCTTGCAAAGGGAAGGCTTCATTCTGCCAGACGGTGGTATTAAGTATCACATGGAAGGCAGTCATAATTCCAGTTCACTGTAGCAAGGAGTGTTTAAAGTTGAAGTAAACTTGTAATGCAAATGAAGAAGGAAGCACAGATGAGATGATGATGGTTCTTTTTGTTAAGCCCTAAGTGAAGGAATAAGAGCCCTCATATCTGCTCTAAGTCCTGCTTGTTTGAGCATCACAAGCTAAAATACAGAAATATAATTTGGAGCCAAGGAACTCATAAACTGCTGGGAGTCCTCATCTTGCTGTACTACACAGAGGGCCCCTATAGCTTGTCCCCTCTCCCTGGTCCCATTAATTTTGCACTGTGCTGCACTCTGGTTCTGCTTCAGCAAGGCAGACAGAGAACATTGCTGTAGCCTATTTCATAGCATGATAAGGCATTTTATTGAGAACTACATATTCAAATTCTTCAGGCTGAAGAAGGCTCAGGTTTTTCACTTCCAAGGATAAGTGAAAAATCCCTAGGATATCACACTGTCTCCTCTGCTACTGGATTTCAGAATTTTCAATGAAAAATAAAGGAAAATGCTAATGCAATTTTATAGTTGCTCAGAGCGTTCTGTTATGATCAATTATTACCCTGCTGTTCCTGTTCTTTGACATTCAAATAAATGGTATATTAAGAGGAAGGAAGGTTTTAACTCTACATCTTGATATACAGAAGTATTACTGGAAGGATTTCTTCTCTTGCATGTTTATTAAGGAATTCTAGCATGGTGGCTTCTGGAGGGAGCTCTCAGATCTGCACGAAGAGCTGTGCTGCCAGAAGGCTGAGCATCCTGCTGCTACCCTGTGTGGGCTTAGGAGGAGAGCTGTGGAACATTGTGCCGCAGAGGCAGAGAGAGAGGCTGTGTTCCAGGAAGGAGAGACAAGCAGGGCTAACAGAAGAGAACTTAACACAGGATTGTGGAGTCAGGAGAGTTTTCTTGTGGGTCTGTGATCCTGTTATGAGGATCTCATAGACAGGGTTATGAGTACACAGTCCCCTCTCCCTGCAGTGGGGATCTGAAATCTCTGCCTCATTCAGGAGAGAGGCAGATGCTTTTCACTGCAAACATTCCTGTGCAGATGCTTAACAGGGAGGTAATCTGGCCTTTACATTTTTGCTACTGCAGTATGAAGGCATTCCAGGGAGGACAGCTCAAGCAAATGAAGGGGAGAAACAAGTCTCATCCAGGTAGCCTCTAGCTATCCCTGCATCACATAGTCAAGTAAACATGAAAAATGGAAAGGAAATGAGAAGGGATGAGAAAGTAAGTGAAGCTCCTCCTCCATTTTTCATCACTTTTTGTTCATTATTTTAACCTTCTTTGCATAAACTGACAAAATGCATATGAGTCATTACTTGTTTTTAACACTTAACATTGTCCATTTAATTGCAAGGAATTAAGAAGGAGTGGCTGTGCCAACACATTATTATTAATGTACTTGAAAACAGTGAATAATCTACACAGCTCAATTATAGGGATCCCCATGTCCCAAAGAAGGCAATTGTAAAGATTTACATTTTAATTGATATCTTACTCTGTAAAGAAAAATAAAAGCCCTCAGCTACCTAAGTCCTTACAATTAATTAAGCACAAAATACTCCATAAAGATTAACAGTGCCCTCATCCCAGGAGTGCTCAAATAAAAAAATGCCAAAAGGCAGAAGAACATTAAAAATCTGTAAGTTATCTGTAAAACACGTCTAGTTTTGCAGTTACAGTTACAAAACCAAGTCATAGCTGTATGTACAGTCTTAACATCCAGGTGATTTTCAAGCCAGTACCATTTTGCTTTTGTGTTCCACATGCACAGGCCAGCCCCACTCTGCATCTTCTAAGTATACTGGATTGCAAAGTAAAATAGCTGAGAGCTGTTTCAGTACTTGAATGGACTTTGTCAGTGATGTTCCATGGCCCTGAAAGGCTGGAGTACCTCCCTTGCAGCCACACCATCCTCCAGACACTGTGGAGCCTTTACTGGTCATCCCACGTCAGCAAGGCAGCACCATCCCACCTACCAGGCCGTGTTTTGTTCCACTGTTCCCCAAGTGTTGATGGATGAGAATGCAGCATTTGCCTTGTTTGCCAGATTTATTGTATGCTCTGTGTTCAGTCTCCATACTCAGTGAATTCACATCATGATGAACTGCCCCTCTGATCCACTGTCCCAAGCCACAGCTGCCAGCAAACACAAGCAGTGTGCAGGCCCTGCAAAGCCATATGCCTTGGCAGCCCAACAAACTTCTGCCCTCGAGCCTGCTACAAAACACCAAGCCTCACAATGCACCACAGGGACGTGTGCCCCTGGGAGCAGTTCTGCTTTCCCATGGAGGAGGGCGGATTCGCTCCTTGCAGCTCCCATAACACTGTCACAGGCACAGCAGGACCATGAGGGCTGCTGCCTGGAGCCTGTCAGGCATGACAGCAGGCATGGTGCCAAGGTAATGTACTCGTCTCAAGCTTGGCATCCACATGTGCAGATGTGTGGATACTTGCCAACATCTACCTACCTCGTACGGTCAATTATTTCTTGTATATTCAGTGTGGGGGTCAGGCAGCCTTTGTCACATCTTTTTGCAGATGCTGCCTGCATATGAATTCAGGCATTGGTCTACCCACAAGACATGTTCCATGATATTGGAAAGACTTAGTGTCCAGGAACTTCAGCTGGTGAAATTCCTCATTTCATATCCCAGAAAAGGTAATGCAGAACCAAAATACAATCTTCAGTGGCTTCTGCTGCCTAATGTTTGCAAATGGGCATGTACAAATTTCCATTTCCTGGCATTAATTTCCAGATGTAAGCCTATTTTCTCACAGATGCCAAAATACACATGTCCAACAAGATTGGACAAAAACTCCCAATAAAACCAGTGCTTTGGCAAGTTTACAATACAGCAGTTTTGAGTAATAATACAGCAACAACGAGAAAGAGTTAAAATATCTGGCTTTACTATTCAAGAACTCATAATCTTTTCCCCTTTGACTATTGCTTACACAAGAATATTTTGGCTTAGTTTCAGCTCAGAGATTAAGAGGGACTGAAGTAAAGAACTGAGAAAGGAAAAATTCTTGCAGTGTTTCTCAAAAAAATTAGAACTCAAATATATGAGAGAAGGAGTAAATTCTTAAAAGCAATAAGCAATATCAGAACTACTAAAAATCCAACTGTACATGGCCCTGAGTAACCAGACCCTGTTGGGACAGGCTCAGAACACGGGGGATGGACTAGGTGATCTCCAGAGGTCTCTTCCACACTAAACCTCTTCTATGCCTTTATGCTACACAGGTAGCATTTCATGTCTGTCTTACATCTGGAAAGATGCCCAAACCCAGAAAGAAAATATACTTTGGGGATGTAGTGTTTGTTAAGTGCTGTACAGTAGCTACAAATCATGTCCCTCCATTCCTGGCTGCAAACATTGAGCTTTGTAAGGGATGTTCCCCCTAAGAGCTATCAGGAGGACATGTAATGTGCGACACATGTAATGAAGACCTGGACTCCCATCTATCAACATAACAGGTTTTCCTTGTAATTCTATGAGTGAAGCCTTGGGCAAAACTTTTTAAATTCATGCAGTGTTTTGTTATATTTGGCAAACCTGCAGGTGCTGATGGCTACCTTCTATAACCTAGCACACTTTCTTAACTTTATTGCTCTACACAGCCAGCCACACTTACAGAAGTGGAAATACTCTCATTAGTAAAGCTACAGCACTGCACAAGTGTGTGTAAACAATCTGTGCTTGTGCATGGCTTAGCAATTGGGCTCTTGCTGGATGCTCTGTAACCTAGGTGTAGTAATGTGGAGATCTCCAGGAGTATCCTGGGTGAACTATTTACCTCTGACTAGTAAATATCAGTGGTTGCATCATTTCTCACCATTCTGAATTTATATTACGAAATACTAATTTGGACACAAGCCCCTATTGCTACAGCATGCCTAAGGCTAGAAGCTGAAGTTATGGATCAAATCCATTTTGTCTGTCCAGACAGACACAAGAGGTAAAGTTCCTTATACAAACTTGCAACAGATGAAACTCTGAGAGCTGGACAGGGTAGACAGTGGGCAGGGATGGTAAAGTTGTCAGTCATGATGCAGAAAATAAAGTTACACTAAATTAGTAAATTAGCATTTTCTTTGGAAAGTAGCAGGGAGATACTTTATATCCCATCATTTTCTACTAGAGCTTATTCAAAAATAGTCACATGAAATCCCCCCAAATTAAAGGAAACAGTCTGCAAACTGTTTATTAAGGAGTTAATTAAAAAGTAATCTGAACTATTTTCAACTTAACTGCTTGAACCCTGAAGTTCTATTAAAAATGGAACACATCCCTTTCCCCCATTATACCTGGGGAACTCTGGGCCATGTGGTCTGGCCTGAAGAGAACCTGCAGAGATCAGACTGTGTAAGTGTCACAGCTAATACCAACCAACCAGGTAATGGCAGACACCCCCTGGGATGAAGGCTGGGGAATGGAGTGCCTTCTTCCTAACCCTGTTAGTGTCAGATCATGTCATGTTTTCTGCAGGCAAGAACTGAAAGCATTCCAGCTCTTCACCATGCTGGACAGCTTCTTGTAACTGATGCATTTTAAAAGAAACCAGAGAGAAGAGCAGGATTTATACCAGGAACCCAGAAAGCCATATCTGAAGCCAACTGTATCAAATACACTTGGACAAAATGACAAATTTGGTTGATATACTCAGAAATAATTATTTTATGTACTAGATTCTTTTGAAGGATTTTCTAAGATATTTAATATGTATTTGTTAGTTTTTTGATACTGAAAATTACAGCATATGAATAACTTTCATGCTTATTCACAAGCTGCTAGAAATATGACAATAACAGGAAAGATATTTGATGAAGAAAGGTTAGACACATGTTATTAAATAAATTATATTATTAAATAAAGCTTCTGCTGGAGCAGAATTAAATTTGGATATAATGACATTTTCACATAAGAAGAAAAATTAAAGTAAAAAGTAACAGTCAAGTCAAGCAGCACAGGTAATATCTGCAGAAAATATAACACTGCCCCTGGGCATTCAGCTGTTTGTGAGCTGTAGCTGTTCATCATGATTCTAAAGCCACAAAAGGAAAATTACTCTTTATGATATTAGGTCCCAGTGTATTTTCTTATGTGAATGTAAGACAAATACACATTTTTGATTAGTAAAAGAAATAAAACCAGAAAATAGTGTTAAAGGAATGTCAACTAGTAAAACCTGCAAAAGCCTATTTTCTGAAGAAAGGAACAAGGTGCTGTATACAACTTGCTCTGTATCACACAGTGGAAAGCAGAAGTCACTACCAAAATCTGAAATACACAGCATGGAATTGCTGGCAGCAGGAGCTGGATCAGGCTCCATGGTTTCTTTAAACACAACACTTCTGTGGCTCTGCAGAGGCTGTGCAGTAATTCCCTGCTCTGCCAGGGACAGGAAGGTATGTGCCTCCCCAGGCACTGCTGATGCACAAGATGTCAGTGAGGTGGAATAATTGCTGAGGTACCTGTCTCATTCTATCTGTGCTAATGGAACCACTGAGGTGTTAATGGATCAAGACACTGCTTACATGTACCACAAAATAGGCAGCAGCTGCTCAAAAATTCACACTGAAACTGTAATATCGTGGTAAAAGGGGAGAAAGAGATTCAATGTGTACCTGACTGAAAGTCATCATTGAAAGGTTTTCAGCCCCATGCATGCAAATACACACTGATGTAGAGACAGTGCACTTTGTGAACATGAAAAAAAAATCATATTACCTCCTGGGCTTTTAATGGGATTTTTAGCTTTGCAGTCAGTGGAGAATGGAGAATGTCCTTACACAGAGCCTGTATCTGCACTGCATAAAGCAGCTGCATTTCAAAGTAAGAAAAAAACTCAATAAGAAAGAAGTTAATTTTCTAGGGGCAAACAGTACACAGATATTTTTTAGAAGCTAATGTTTGAGATTACCTTTAAAGAGAATCTGGGATGGTTTCATTCCTCATGTTCTTAAACATTTTTGCATTTCCCAGTCTTTAACATGAGGTAAGTAAATCCACATCTCCATAGGCCTGGCTGTATGGAAATGGTGAGCTGATTCACACTTTTAACATACATTAGTTGTCTATGTTTACATAAGGGCACCCAGGGTACTGCATTAACCTCTTCCTCACATGTTGTGGGACTTTCTGCATACATACCTACCTATTGCACAAAAAGGAGACAGGGAAAAAAAAAAGTTGAAACTCTTAAACAGATCTACAGCCTCAAAAATTCTGTAAAGTCCACAAGGTGGACAAAAACAAAAATTTAAATTACATTCCTCTTTGGGCATGGAGTACTCAGCCCTGTCTAGGAAAACATCTGAATTTCAATGGCATTGCTGAGAAGTGAATTTACTTCTTTGTATCTAAGCCCTATCTTCAGACTGCATGAGGTAAGTTCCTGATGAGTGGATTTATCATTCAGCAGAAGGCTTGCTGATACAAGGTCTGATGTGCTATGGGTTTCCAGCCACAAGCACACACAAAAAAAAAAAAAAAAAAGGTAAATTCATTTTACAGTAAGAGCACAAAGAATTACTAAAATAGATATTTTTGGAACAGGTTGCTCCTGGATTGCAAACGTAATTTTATTTTGTAGGAAATAATGACGAGTTTGATGCACTGGGGACAAACAGAAGTAAAGAGAGAGAATGCAATTTTAAAGCACTTTAGCACTTTACCACATTCAAGAGATATTTTAAAAATGTACCTACAGTGCTATGAGGTAAAAGTTGAATTTTCCACATGGTTCACTGGAAAATTTACTGTTAAAACTCTCTGAAACATCATTTATAGAAGGAACATGTTTGGAACATTAACATGCAGTTCTAACCACTGTCACCAGGCTTGCACTACTGTTTCTTCAGGTATGGGATGTGCAAGGCTGATGCTTATCAAGAGTTACTCCTTAGCAGCCTATGACTAAAGGCAGCACTCTGCTCAGGCCTGGATATACAAAGAGTGACACAAACACTTGGGCATGGGAAGCAGAGGGGAAACTATGCTGAACTGTTCACATTTCTCATGGTGAGGAAACAATGGTAACTTGTTTTAGGGTATCTCTACAAGCAGGCAGCAGGACAACACAGATTGGCTTTTAAGTCCAGACCAAATCTTGTTAACTTCAATCCCAGGCAGATGTGCAGATTAATCTGGATAAAGATTACACAGCAATATAAAACGTAGCATTAATCTGCTTGTAATGAATTTATTTTTATTTCTACTATTAATAAATTCAGTAAAAAATTGAGCGTTTTTTTTTTTGTTACATGTTTCTTTCCATGTGTATCTGTTGTGAGTCCCTTTTTTTCTTTTAAAATCTGTTTGTGAAGTTTTCTCTTGCTAGACTCTTCTGTGGTGGTAGCAATGTCTCCATACACAAATGAGGTTCATGTACAGGGCACTACCATAGAGGCCACACATGGCTGCAGCACACAATCATTTTTAGGACTTAAATTCTAGATATAATAAAGTAAAAAGGGATAATATTACTGTTACCGTTTTCAGTTCAAACAGGACAGAATGTATCTGGAATGACTTATTCCCTGGCTAGCAGTACCTAGCGTAACACACTTAAAAACCCCCTTGATTGTATTATTCAGATGAAGGAATCTGACAGAAGACTGGTCAAAAATTGTTTCTAAAAATGGGTGATGGCTTAAGTAAAATAAATGACCATCCTGAGAAAGTTAACTGCAGCTATTTTCTACCCTATTACCAGCAATTCCTTGGCTCTAAAGGTAAAAATCACCACATCTCATAAATGTCAAGTCTTCCAAGATGCAACTCCAGCGCAACCTCAAGACTACAGAAATTTGGACAGAAGAAATTGCATCACCTGCCAGAAAAATGACAGTACAGCACATACTGAACTTGACTGGCTCTGACCATGCCAGCACCTGCCCTTTCTGCACAGGCTGTTGGACTGGTGGCAGAAGTAGGGAATCTATTAAAACAAGCATGCTAATTCAAGGATGGAAATACACATCTGGAGTGCTACAGGCACAGTTCTTTTCCACAGCAAGACCTGAACACTCTGCAGAGAGAGCTCTTCCCAAAACAGAATGCCGCAAGGTGAAAATGTCTTTTGGTCACTATTCTGTTCCACACAAAGGATGTCTTCATTTTAGGCAGTCTAAATAAATTGTTTATGTTGGATTTCTTCTTCTGCCTCACTTAGGCCATCTGGGCAGTTTGCTCATTAATTTAAAGGAACCCAAAGGGGAGATTTTCACTACTCTTCTGCTCTCACTACTTCATCCTCTTCACTGCCCAGGGCACAGCTCTTAAAAACAGAACAGAAACCACCAAAGGCCCTTGACTTCCCAAAAGCTGTTTTCAGCAAAATGCCAAGAGCTGACAATATGCATATTTTCATGCTTCTGCCCTCCCTGCTGCCAGGGCTGTGTATGGGTTTGGCTCAGCTCTCTGTCCCAGCTGGCCTGGCCACCTGCTCTGTGCCAAGGGCAGGCATTCCAGTGCAGCAGGACCTGCACCTTGCTCCAGCTGGGCTGCTCTGCCAGGTCATGCTGCAGGCCCTGCCACCCTCCCTTGCCCCAGGGCCACTCTGCTGTCAAGGACCAATTAAAATAACAATTTTGCACCATTAGCACTTGTCCTTTGGAGCACAGTTTTGTCTTTGTGTCAACAAGGTATGCTGTTGGTTAAAAAGTCTCACTCTGAGGCACAACACTGTGTCCCCTTTCCCTTACAGTAGCTTCACTGCTCTTTTGGCAGCTAAACACACACATATATTGTGACAGCCATCACTTTCCAAGCTGTCAGTGACTGGCAGCATCTCTCTGGTACTCATTTATCAGATTAAACCTTTTCTGATCCAGAGATGGGGCAAATGAGAGATGTTTTAAAAACTTTCATTCTATTTTTAGTCTCATGTGAAGAGTGAGACAATACAGATTTCATTTCCCACAGTCATACAGGGACATGTTTTGTTGTTTGACAGACAGAGCCTCACAGAATTATTGGATAGCTTGAGTGGGAAGGGACCTTAAAGATCATCTAGTTCTATGCCCCCTTCTGTGGACAGGAACACCTTCCACTAGACCAGCTTGCTCAGAGCTCCATCCAGCCTGGCCTTGGACACTTCCAGAGATGGGGAAGTGCCATATTGTTAGGAATACATGGATCTCTTATGAAAACTCACACTTCCACTAAGCATCATTGCACTAAAAGGCACATTAACAGAGAGCTCTCTCTGTTCACAAAATAGCACCAAATCCCCAACTTTTATTGAAGCAAAATCATTTTGGGGGCTCTAGCTTTACTGTGCTAATAAAGACATGCCCAAGCATGTTAGGACCTGACAGACAGGGAATGTCTCATGGACCTCCCTTCTGCATTATCACCTGTGTGCTTTTATGAAAGAACTGAGAAGCCACAAATCACCACCCAGCTCCCTCACCACCAGCTAGAGCAGCACCTTTAGCACCCATGTGCAGATTCAATACTACCACCTTTCCTTAAGAAGAGTGCAGATAAGTTACAGTAGCTGCACATTGTGCATTGCAAGGGAAAGAAGCACAGTGCATACCAGGAATGGAAGTGGCATGAAAGGACTGTAAAAAAGACAAACAGAAGCTTCCCATCTTTTCCCCCTGCCTTATTTGTTTCTCTGCAGCCTATACTCCTATCTAACACGCTTCTGTTTGATACAGAAAGCCATCTTGCTGTACTGGCAATTTTTAAACACAGTGTCTAATTATCGTGCTACTCCTGAAGTGCTGTCTGGCAAGACTTAACCACCAAGGAAAGGACAAGGAAGAGACAAAAATACTGTTTAATGGGAAAGCACAGTGCCAAATTAAGCCAAGAGCAGAAATACTGCTAATCTATGGTTTTGTTTTAATTTTGCCAAAATAAACACAATACTTTATTCTATAGCACATTTACAGGAAGGCAAAACAGTTTTAATTTTCTTTTTTTTCTTTAACCCACCACTTAAGGCATTGCTCTGACATGCACCACAGCAGATGGCTAAACTACAGTGGAAAGCAAGAACACCCTGTGTGATCTCAGCTGTATTTACAAAGGCCTTAAAAACTGGAAGTGGGGTTTTGGCTTAAGGTACTCAGTACCAGTTGAGTGGAAATATTTAATGTATCATTCCAGTTCACATCAAACATACATTACTGTAATGCTCCCACAACAATGACACACATTTACGTTCTTGGGACAGTCCAGTTTTAGGTGGCACTACACAAGGCTGAGAAAACTGAGAAGCTGAAACAATTATGGAATATGGAAAAGCTGATGTAGGAGTCCTTCAGTACTTTTCTCCTGAAGTCTGGAGGATTCAGGCATATTGTTCTTTGCAGAGGCACATTAATACACATTTTAAACAGAAAAGCTAATAAGGTGCCACTACTACTTTACAGTATTAATTTCAATTTTTTCACTTCTTAAAAGAAAAAAAAAAATCTTGTTTGCAGAAACTTCTATCCATTTCAGAACATGTGCCTCTCCCTGAGGACAAAAAGTGCTTGATCTGCTCAGGAGTAAATTTTTTATAAGTGTTTTTAGTTTCAAAACAGATGAATACCAAACTCTTGAATGCATCTTGAATACCAAAAAACTAGTCACACCTGTCAATTAAAGAGAGTAACATAAAAATCTTGCTTACTTTTCCCATAAACAACAGTTTTGATTAAAAAAAATAGTATAATCTAGGGTGATTATATATAATCATTGAACCCTATAATACCCATTGAACACTGTATTCATTACATGTTACCAGAAGAAACATATTTAAAATTTCAAGCACTTTGTTTTTAACTACAGTGAAATCACCTTAAATACTTCTGCTGTACCCTCCACCTTAACGATGATCAAATATGCCATTATCATTTGGGGATACATAAGATACCAAAGCCAACAACAGCTCTTATTTAATAATGAATGGTCAGATTCTTTTATGGGGCAGGAGAAAACAGGGTTACATTACACCATTATGTTTACATAATGTTTACTTAGGAATGCAAAATCCAATCCTACTATGGTAACCCAGGCTGTTGTACTGATCAATCTTCCAAATGACACCAGTTCTAAAAATACTGAAAACTGATCAATATCTGGCAAGGTTAAACTGAAGACCAGACACTTACTTGTGCAGGTGTTCCAGCTCTGTGGGCAGGTCACAACCTATATAAACTCTGTTCATTAAACTGTATTCTAACAGTGCACAAAAACAGGGATCCTACAAGAGAAAATTAATATATAATTGTAATCATGGTGCTCTGTAAAGTGAATTTGCAAACAAATTAACATGGCACATGAATGTAAGAGATTTAATAGGATCTCTTCCAGAAACAGAACTCTACAAATGGTGCAAGTATGGTGCAAAATGCGAGGAAGGTACCTACAGCTGCTCTCACTCACATAGTTACATGTTAGGTGTGGGGGAATTAAATTTTCATTCAGACCATTTCTGGAACACTGTTTTCCTTGTTGTTTGTCAGACATAAAATGAGATATTAAGACAAGCTGAACTTATTCCTGTGGAAGGACCATGCATGAGTCCAAAAGGAGTCCTCCCTGGCACTTGTTGCATTAATTGGGAACAATCACTTCTGCCACCCTCCACTTGAAGTGATGCAACTACATTTTGTGAAGAACCTAATTGTGTGAGGTCATTCAGAACATGCTTAATGGACTTGCATGATGCTGGAGAACTTGAGAGGAAGTCAGAGCCTCCAGGCTGGAGACAAAAAGGAGCTAGGAGTCTGTACACACAGAGCAGGATTTCCCTTGTGCTTGGAAATCTACTGTGTGTGTGCCTGAACTGTCTGTTCGTACTGAACACACGGAGATCAGATACTCCCAAATGCAGACTGAGGACAATATTCCTAACATGTTCTGATGCTTCCTCACATCAGATTAACCACAAAATCATACAACTGCTGGGGCAAATAACATATGCAATTCAAAGATATAAACCCAAAACTTACTTTCACAAGAACGTGAGGATTTCCCACGACAATCAGCAAAGCTTTTGCTCGAGTAATTGCTACGTTAAATCTCTTTGGGTTACAGAGAAAGCCCAGAGAGTGTTTTTCATCATCAATTACCATTTTCTGAGATCGCACCTAAAATTAAGGATAGTTTTAGAAATAAAATGATGAGAATACAACATACCACAGTGTAACTTTAACATAGTATTTCCTTACTGCAAAAATCCACTCAGCTGAATGACAATTCACAATGTGTCTTTCAGTATTCCTTCTTCAGTAGCCTCATCAGTGTGCTTTGTCTTAGCATAGGAAAACCAGCCAAAGCAAGTAGTGTGCTAAAACTATGACTCATTATTTTTTTACCCATTTTTCATCCATACGTGAACTTATCTTTGAAAAAAGAAAATCTTCATTACCTAAATAATGAGTTCTTATAAATAAGAGTGCAGTACATACCTAGAAATACTTTAAGGGAATTCTAATAGTGGACTGAAAAGCTATGGTATGATGTTGATCATCATACCACTTGTGAAACTAAGTACAGTACCACTGCCCTCAGGAAGAAAAAAAAAAAAAGTGAGAAAATCCTGGATTCTTCCTCCAAGCTGCAAGTATGAAGTACTACTACCATTATTTAAACAGAAAGCAACAGATTTTTAACAATCCATATTTTAAAGAGAAGAGCAACTAAACAAGCATGCACTTAATAAGCTCTGCTTTCAAATACTGTGATAGACTGACAAAAATATAGCTTCTAAATTTTTTAAAGGCCTATATCAAAACTGAAACACAGAGAATTAGACACATAAAAATTCTCAATAATACCACAGTAAATTTACGCACTGTTGATAAGATGATAACCATGTATTCCTGCCCTTGAAACTCTTCTACTGTGCCAACCTTTATGTCTTCCAAATCAATACTTCTGAGAAGAAATCTAATTTTTTCCACCTATCAAGAAAAAAAAAAACGTGGTTGAGGGAATTTAGTGTTACATTTGAGGGTGCACTGCTTTAAAACCAAAACCATACCACATACACCAAGCTACACAATCATTCACTAGTGAGATTTTCAAATAACATAGTAACTTTTCCTTCAAGAAAGTATCACAGCTAATACACAACTTAGGTAAAGGAGTACTCTCTACCATAAACTGAATAGAAGGCAAGATTTTTAGTAGTCCAGATTTTAAAGATAACTCAGATCCTTAAACCCTCTTTTTCCAGTGTGCATCATATCCAAAACAATGCATATGACAGATCCAAGGACAAGCAGCTTCCATTAGCCCTTGAAGAAGATGACCACAAAGATTCCACCTTTGCTTGCCAGGAGCATCATGCAGAGTGACAGGCAGATGTGGGGTATGATCTTAAGTACCCACCAAAAGAGAGAGAGAACAAGGAGTCTCAGGCACTGGGATCCTGGTACATATGGGATTACTGCACTGCCATCTGCTAAAAGTTGTTCAGAGATTATAACTGAAGTGCTCCAAAAGATTTCAGAAGAAATCCTGCCTGACTATGCTGAAGATTACAGTCAAAGACTACTTTCTAATCAGTGTTCCTGCAATACAAAGTGACTTTTTTAATGTGGACATTACTATCATATGCCTTGTATTATAGGCAGATGAAGGACAAAGTCGCATTAAATCATATGAAATTATTGTTTATGGAGTGTAAGAAATTCAGTAACATCAACAGTATGAATACTTACGAATATTTGAAAAAACAAATAACTGTAAACACAGCCACCATGAAATACAGTGTGGGAACTCAGCACATCACTCCTGATGTCCAGAGTTACCAAGACAACCCTTTGGGGGCTTGGAAATCCTGAAATGTTGCCAGAAGTGCTTGGTGGTTGGATTTTGACCCTGCACGGGATGTGCCACCTCTGTGAGGACAAGAGGTGTCCAATTCCTTCACCACTTGGGGATAAGTGGTGAAGGAATTGATTATTCACAGGGTGAAAATACAAGTTTTGGGATTTTGGTACAGGGGGGTTTTTAGGAGACAAGATGGAGGAATTAGGACGTGTCTTGTCCTTCTCCTCTTCTTCTTGTCATCCATCTTTGGTGGTGATGCTGGCACTTTAAGATTGGTTCACATTAAATGTGCACTTGTTAATAAGGGTAAAAGGTATCGGAAGGTAAAGGTAAATATCTTATACGTAGTTTTTAGTATAAAAATAGACGACTGCCCAGAGGGAGGTCAGTGTGCCCATGGCTGTCTTGCTGGGCAGACCTCTGTCAGGCTGGGGGACGACTTTGTAGATAAGAATCAATAAACAATATTGAAGACCGAAAAATCTGGAGAGTGCTCTCGTCCTTTGGAGCATGGGTTGTCCCAAGGCCATCCTACGCCTAACCAGGCAGAGACAACAGGCTGAGAATGGAGAATACAGCAGCTCTGAGGCTCTGAAGACATCAGACCTGCTGAACACTGTACCTGTTTGCGGTATGGTGCAATCACTCCAATGTCTGTCACTGGCACTGCAGAGTATTCACTTCTGGCCAGCTGGCAACAGTACGTCATCACTTGGACGGCCTCGGCTGGATTGAACCATGAAGGACTGCGACCTTCACGTGTTTCACTGCCCTGTGTTGGGGGAAAGGAAATGAGATGATGGAGATCAGGTGCAGAAATGACTATGTACTTATTAACACATTATTCTTATACCTCCTGAATGCAAAAAAAGTGATGGAATATTCTGTATCATTTCTCTCCCTCTCTATACACCTTTTCGAGAGAACAAGTATTACCTGACATTTTATATATATTTTTATACATTTATAAATATAAGCAATATAACAAAAGTATTTTAAGTATGCAACAAAGGAGTTATATCTCAACTCAGAATAAAATGTTAATAAGCTGACATCTTGCTTTTTTCAAGGCGGAAGAGTTCTAAACCAAGCCTCTCCAAGCAGCAGATATTACTTCTTACTAACTTCTTGGAAGATTCAAGAATTTTTTTTTCCCAAGGTACTACTTTTTCCCCTGCCAAGTTAAGCTCTAATGATCCTTTAGTTTTAGAGGCTTGTAACCATCTGAATGTAGGAAACTCTCATCAAAAGCAATCTAGAGCAGCTGATGGTAACACCAGTCTGGTCATCTGCTATGAATTTAAACTTGCATGAAAATGTCTCCACAGTGCACTTCAGGAGGCAGCTGTTCAAGTTCCTACTAAATATGTGACTTAAGTATTTGTTTTTAAAACCAGATGGTCAGGAAGTCACATTATCTGTGAAAGGCATATTAAGCTTTTTTCATATCCTTTCTAGAATTTATTCTAAAGAAATCAGCAAGCTGCTAGCAAGCCTATACATTTAGTTCACTGTATGAACATTTCACATACCCTTATTCCATGAAAAATTAATGGAAATCCCTTCCTGGGCAATTTCTCCCAATTCAAGAAAGAAGTCACTACTGAAGTATCTGCACAAACTTCTAGCTCCTTATGATAAAACAATTTAGATGGCAAGGCAAGCAACGCAGAATGTGACCTGTAGTTCTTTGTGAGTTTAGTGATCTGCAAAGACAAAATCCAAAATCTGTAACTGAAACAGGTAATTATTCATCAGACTTCTCAGAACACAGCTACTACCTTACCATCCACTAGCATTTAGCATTTCTAAGGCTGCCAAAGAACTGTATTCAAGGCAAAAACAGCAGTTGTGGTCTTCTGTAAGTAAGAAGTACACCAAAGCAGTTTTTTGAAGGACCATCTCCCTCCCTTCCAAAGGGGAAACAAAGAGAATTGAATGTACATGATAGACAAATAGGACATTCTCCAGTTTCTTGAAACATTTGATGTATAGACACATTCTCCTTTTTTAAGAGTCAGATTATTTCCATGGGATTTCAATGGATACAATGTCTTTTTCTGAAAAAGTCTTGACAGGCAAACAGGGAGCATCGGAACAGCTGACAGAAGCTGGCCTTAAAACATCTAAAAGGTGTTTTAAAGGTCTTTAAATGAAAAAATAATCTTAAGGAAGCATTCCAGAAAGTAATGACCAGCTCAAAAAACCCCAGTCCTGTAAAAGGGATAACATAGGATATTCCAGTCAAAACCTATCCTTAAAGCCCTCCCATTTCCTGATCTCTCACTATGCCAATTCTCCTCAAGCACCACGTAAGGAACACAACAACCAGAGTTTGCGCTAACAGATTTTAGGAGGAATTGTGACAGGTTTTTCAGCAGGCTGAACCTGACCTAAAGCCTAGGTCCAAATACCCTCACTTTCACCCTTAAATGTGCCATCAGATTTCCTCCCTTCTCTATTTCCATGGTCATTTAGTCATCTTTTGCTCTCAGTTTAGTCCTTTGAAGTATGTTACCATGAGAATAGGAAGGCACCTTAGGAAGCTTAACATCAGCCCTATGTTTGGGATTCAGACAGTAATTAAAGCAGCTCAAACATCTGTAATTGTTTAAATACTATGCTACCTCTGCCACTTAACATAGATTTTAGGTACTTGCCCATACAGAAATCTGGGGAAGCTAACCTTCAAATGAAGACATGATACAGAAATAAGAACAATTTCTCTTCTTTCCTTTGTGAAACATGATGTTTGCAAAATTAATCTTCAAAGAAGATACTCTGTCTTTTTATGGTAAAAGCAGAAATTGTACTTTTTCATCTGTGGAAAATGAAGTAATGGTAAACCTGGACTATGAATGTGAAAGAGAATTTTAAGCTATTATTTACAACTGTGCTTTGTGCACCATATTTGACTTATGATACTTAAGAATAGAGGATCCCTTCAAAGAAAAGTTTTACCATGATGGAAGAGTCAGCATCTTTACTATTCAGACTACATATGCAAATTAATCAAGCTTTTCTAGAGAATTCATGCTCAAGCTAGACTTATCATTAAGCATCAGGGAGCAAAACGGTGACAAGAAACCACAAGTTCTCCTTTTTTGATTGAGCTGAAAAAGATTGATGGAAGGCTTAACTCACCAACAAAGGATTGTATGCTCCACAGGCACCAAAAGCATCCTCATCTCTGAGATACAGCTCTCTTGATGACAGTCTTTCTAGCAAGGACATACTTAATCCAAAAGACTGTGCAAGTTTAGATTTTATTACTGGCCCTAATTGCTTCGGATCTCCAACGAGAATTATCTGTATATGAAATTTAAAAACATCCATTTTAGATTAAAATAATTGTTACTGAAACTTCATTTTATAATGACATACATGTTTCAGAATTCAAAGACCAATTCATATCAAGTATTCTGCTTTCTTTCAAACATTTGTTTGCAAAGAACAGAACACATCCTTTATTGTGGTATCTCCCACACAGACCCAGTCCTCCCAGCACAGATTTGCTCTAGAGGTAAAGAAACTTGTTTAAGTGTTGAGAATTGATATTATGCATGAATAATCTCTATTAAAAAACTCATTACCAGAAAATGGCTGCTTGCACTCTACATAATCCACAAAATATGAAAATAATAAACAAGCTTTTTCCCTTTAAGTAAATGATGTTAAGAGAATTACCTGTCCATCAGCTTCTGAAATCAACCCAATAGGAATGAGACTCTCTGGTTCACTTGCTTGACCTGCTTCATCCAGAATCACATGAGTGAAATGCCCAAGCCTGTAATTAAGTAACATTAACCTGAAACAGGGCTGTTTTCAGATTAGTTCGTTCTGCCACCCTGTGGTTGACCTCAGCAATTGTGTTAACATCCTTGTCAAGTGTGCCAGGCAACCCAAAGACACAGAGCAAAGATGGGTATTTCCAGAAGGAAATAGAGAAAAAACAATCCCCTAACTTTCATTTTTCTTCTTTGATTTCACTTACATACTCTGATATACACAACCTTTAATTAAAGCATTGTAGCAACGTTAAGATAGTTAGAAAAGCTTCCCTTATTCTCAGTATTCCTAAGATATTGAATTAAAACAAGGCACTTGGTACAGCAAAAACAATCCCCAAGCTTTGTTTCTGCCAAACAACTTGAGATAGGAAAGCTTTAGACTGTCCTTTTCCGAAATTAAAATCCAAGTCAGACACAACCTTGGTTAAAAGAACTGGTTATGAAAGTTGTTTACAGTTATTAAAGGGGACTTGATAAAAACCAAATACATGGTAATTTCTAGTGTGGCAATCATTTTGAGCCAAAGTGATTGTCAAGAGCAATGTAATTCCCACAGGAGGCAGAGGAGACATTATTGTTTCAAAAATCTTAAACATTCCTCCAGATAATTCCTAAATTTACCATGAGGAAAGTTTCTGCTTAAACATTACTCAAACCAAGTGCTTTGCTCTCTAACACAATACAGGTTCATGCAATAAACTATTAAAACAGCCCAAGTTACAGGTCAGTCAGGCTGTAAAAGCTCTGGGGTTTGTGTCATTCAGCCACTTCAGTGACACTGCTATCTATGGTACTGTACCGTGTATCTGTTTGATAAAACAGTCCTGCACTGCTGCATGTTGTAATTACAATCCTGGACCACAATGCCTTCTGAATATCATCACCATCTTTGCAGTAAGGTTTCACCATGTCATCAATTTGCTGCACAAAAAAAAGTAAAAAAAAACTTGAAAAAAAAAAAAAAGGTAAAACAACTTGCCAGCCTAAAACAGAAATTTTAAATCTGAATAGAAAAGCTCTCTGAAAACTGTTTTAAAAGCTGAGCAAAACACATAGCCTAACACCCATTCATACACCAAAATGAATGAACTAATTTTCCTAAGAAAATAGTACATATGGAAGACATCTGTGCTTTACTGTAAGGATCAAAATGGAACTTTTGGCTATTTTATGTACTCATCTATATATACACAAACATATATGTGCATATATACATACACACACACATATGTATATACACACAAATGTATATCTCTATATATACACATTTACATGTAAATACATACACATATGTATACATATACATGTATATATATGAAATGAACCCACAAGGTGTGTGTCCTGCATAGAGATGACAATCCTACCTGCTTACTTTCTGTGTAAGCAGTCTTAACCTGGACTGATAACAAAAAAAAACCTAAATGAAATCAAAAATCCCCACCAACGCCTATTTGCTGTTTGTAGAGTAATGCATAGCAAGAAAAAGGTGAAGATCTTATGCTCATACAATCAAATTAAGGATTATGATCAACTTTCCAGTTAATCTTCTGGAAAAGCTGAAGAAATGTAATACTCTGGATGCTAAGCAAACCTAAGCAGCCTCATAGCCGCTGAGAGTTAAAATACTAAATCAGTATTTTAAGGTAAAAATATTAAAATGGAAACCTTAAGTGACAGGCATATCTAATATTTACCTCTGCTGACCTGAAGGCAGCATTAACTCGAACCATAGTTCCTGGTTTTAAGAGATTGCTTTGATGCAGTCTCAAGCAAATCAGATCTGTTGCAGCATTTGATGGTGCACACACCAAAATCCGACTGTCTGGCAGAGTAAAGTGTATCTACATTAAAGAAGACAGATATTAAAAAAAAAAGGTTATTTAAGAAGCAGCAGTAGTGCAAACATTCCCATTTTATTGTACTGAATACAGAACCCAGAGGAGTTCTGCACATGTGTGATTTCCATTCATTCTTTTACAGTTCAGAAATGCTCCTGCCAACAGTCATGACTAAGTAGTCTCAAACTGAGTGTAGCCATAAAAGAACTAATTAATGATTATCACATTAATGTACACCGTGCTTCATGAATACATTATGCACTACTGGAATCACAAGGTAGATACTGTTCACTGAAGTTTTAAAGACAAAAAAGCTTGAAAATAAGCCATTCAAAATTTTGTTAAATCCATATGAAGATGGATTTTCCTCATTCCATGGAGCTGTAGAAAATTATTTTAAAAGAGTATTTTGAAAATGCCTTTGGAAAAAAATATGTTGGCACTTACAGAAATACTATAAATGTTCCAACATGGAAAAGACTAGAGATGACTGATTTGTTATTTACTACTACCTGTAAAATAGCTTCAATTACTGTCACTGTTTTTCCAGTTCCTGGTGGTCCAAAGAGAAGATAAGGTGTTGGGCGACATTCACCACTCAGTATCCTTTTCACTGCCAGCTTCTGTTGCACATTCAGCACAGGATTGAAAAATTCACCTTCTCTCTGTTTAAGTGCCACAGTTTCACCAGCTGTAATCGAGACAAGCATATCTCAGAAATTCACATATGTTTTTAATGTAAGTAGATTAAAACAATTCCTATTCATAACATGCTTCTGCACATTTTTTGTTTTCCTTTTGTGGTAACAACCAATGAATTTCTCTAAAATTCCATTTTCATTGAATACTAAGTAGAAAATAAGCCATTCATATTTCTAAAGTGTACTGGCTCTTTATTGAAAAGCACAAAAGGACCCTGATTACATAACCGAACAATCAATAAAAACTCTATTCAGTAATTTTAGAATCAAGTTCACTTTCTTGTCCTAGAACAGCAAAACTTGAGAAACTTCCAGTAACTGGCACTTTGGGAATGGTATCAGTATTACATGATCAGCCCTCTGCTACAACTGCTAGAAGTTTTTTTTCTTAATCCTGTCTGAATTAGTTTAACTTCAGCTTTCTGCAGTAGAATCTTATTAACCTTTGGACAGAAGTGCATTCTAGGTAATTTCTCAGAAATTCTTAAAAATACTTTTGACAAAAAATGGCATGATCACTCTCCTCTCAGGCATTTCATTAAAATGATATTTAAAGTCATATTTTCAAAAAAAAAAAAAGCATAGCAATAATCTGGGATACTTGAAAAAGTTTTAGCATCTTTAGCAAAACTTTCCCAAAGATGAGAAACAGCATCCCAATAACAAATTGAAAACTCTGAATATGATCAAAAAGTCATGAGTAAATGACTGGGAAACAACTATTTATTTATTACAAAATATCAGATGCTTGCTCCCCCTTCCCCCAAAGAAAGTGTTCAAAGCCAGCCTGGGTGAACTCTGGGCAACCCAGTCTAGTGGGAGGTGTTCTTGACTGTGGCAGAGAGGTTGGAACTCGATGACCTTTAAGGTCCTTTCCAACCCAAATCATTCTAGATTCTGTGAATTAGAGATGTTTAAGTCATGCACCAAAAGCCTCCATAGAAACTTCCTGCTAGTATTTCTAGAGTTTGTCTTTAAAGGCAGAGCCTGATTTACTGATGTGATACTTATTATTTAAGCACAGAAAATATACCAAGTTGGCTTTTTTGCAGAGTTACTCTCATCACCTCTGTTATGTTCACCTCCCTTGATGTCATACCTTTTGTCTGTTTGTTCTGCTTTTTTCTGATCTGCAAAGAGAAAGTGAAGATAAATGCATTTATAACCTTATGAAGACAGGCAACTATCTTCCCTGATAATTTTGAATTTGCTAAGCTTTAATTTTTTCCCCATTAAATAGAATACCTACTGTTAAGACAGAAAGGTAAGAACAGTAGGAGAAGGTGCCAGGAATTTCCATGTTAAGTTTAAGATTTCCAATACTTTGGCTCTGTTAACATTAGACATTTATTTCATAAATACTCTGCAGGCTCAGATGAGGATTCTGAAGCCATGATTACATAACTTGTTTGCTTCCACAACAGCAGTCAAATTCCAGACCACTTTGAAAGATACATCTTCCTTGGTGGACATGTCCCTTTAGATGGCAGCACAGGAGAAAATTGCTTGTAGGGAATGTGGTGTTGGCAAGGTTCTGGATGTCATCTTAAAAATACTGGTTCCAAATCAGATTGATTGATTACTTCTTGTTGTAAAGCATAAACTCCAGGTGAAATAATTAGGGAATTAGGAAAAAATCTTGAGTGTAAAGGTGGTGAAATACAGGTTATGCAGACACTGAGAAAAGTCTAGACAAAAAAAAAAAAAAAAAGAAATGCTGCCACATGCCCCCAAGCAGACTTGATTTAGTGCTGGTGACAGTCTTGCTTCAAAAAGGAAAGAGAATTAGGCAGCCTCCAAAAGTCCTTTCTACATTTTACTAATATATTATAAGTGGCAGCTAAGCCTGGGTAAATCTACTCAGAAAAGGATGATTTTTCTTCTATTACAAAATTATTTCCTGCCACATTAACTGGACTTACAGTATCTACTCAACAGTAGCTATGAGAACTAGTCTAAGGCAAATCTGACAATTTCCACCACAATCACACTTTTCACTTTTTTTAATATGCACTTTCCATTTTGTAAGCTTTATAGTATCAGCTGTCATAAAATCTCCCATCTCCAGGCAGCAAACAAAAACTTCTGTCATTAGAATGCAGCAGAATACAATTTGATTCTTTGATACTCCATTATTCAAGTCCCTTCTGGCAATCGCTGTACAGTAAGTATCTGGTACCCATCTGAATGAAGGAGTATTTTAAGGAACATTTACAGAATAGTTACCTTACTTTCCTGCTGTGAAGGTTGTTTAAGGCCATCATCAACAGCACAATACTCTGTAGCATTCTGGGTCCTTATAGCTTGTGGTGATTGTAACACAAGCCTTTCTGGAAATAACACTAAATTAAGCAGAGAAAAAGAAAGTAGAGAAATTTCAAACAAACACTTTGCATATTTCACTGATTAATTTTACTGTTCATACATCAGCTTAGTCTGAGCTGCCAAAATTGGTTTATAAGAACTAAGGTGGTAATAAGTGAAGTTCACATGCATTGCTCAACTCAACCATGGAACAGGAAATCAGTGGTTTTTAATAAATTCTGAGGTAATACAAAGCACAGCCATTTCAGTGGCTATTATTATAGCAGTATGCATGAGTCCTACATTTCTTGTTGGCTCTAACAGTTCACAAAGTTTGCTTCCTACCCTCCTGCCTGTGATGGCCAACAGATGAAATAATTTTGACAAAACCTTCTACACATTCAGTATTGTTTTTTCTTCTTAAAAACCAAACCAAAACAAAAAGCCCCTAAGGCATGGAAAACTCCTGTAAGAACAAATTACAATGCATTCTTCCCAGTATGCCCTGATGTGAAAGCAATAAAATCCACAGGACTCTGCACAAAGAAACTCCTCTAGACAGCTTAACAGTCAAATGAAATGTACCTTTTTCACCCAGGTACACAGCTTGCTGAATGGCCAACTGGCATCGCCTGCTAGGAATACTGAAACCAGAATACAGATTTGTAATTAAAGTAAAAGCTTACATTTCCATGTACTGTGAGAGCACACTCCTAGGAGTTACCTGGTACTTTTTACTGTGCATAAAAAAAAGGTTTTATATAAAAATGTGTGTTTTTAAAAGAAACAATCTACTGAGAAATATGTTGCAGAGGTATAAACAGCTTAGCTATGAAAAATATTGACACACATAGTCTCTGGCTTTTCAGTGATACAAAGATAGCCTGGTGTTCAACACTTTCAAGGAAGCTCTTTGCAAGGCTGAATTTACAGAGAAGATTTATTACATAACTCCAAGCAGGTAACAACATCCCATGAATTAAACATAAGTATAAAAGAATGGGAGGTTATCACCACCTACTTTTACTTCCTGCATAGTCTTGCAGCTATATTAGTACATTAAAAAAACAAAAACAAAACCAAACCACCCAAAACCTAAGAAAAATACCCCCAAACACCCCACCTCATTCCTCCCCATTTTTCTATCTGGCATTGGTGTGGCTATCTAGAAATGATTAAGATAACAACTCTTTGGACACTTGTACAGTTAAAGTCTTTTAACCATGAATATGGTGGCAAAGGTGGGTTGAGGAAAAGAAGTGAAAAACTTGGCAAGATCTTAACTATGTCTTTCTCTGTGTCCACCAAAATAAACAGCTGATGGTCATATTTTAAAAGTCATTCTACTAGAGGAATCATTAAACACAGCTTTCTGGAAGCTTATAAAAACACCTGCAATGAACAAATTCCACATCCATGGGCTCCAAGTTGTAAGCACGTTCAAAGTCAGCATTAACCTTAAGAGTAACATCTTCTTCACATATCTGTTGCAAAGATAAAAGAAGTCAGGATCCTGATGAAGATTTAGTACTTTAAACATAAAAAAGCACCTCTGAAAGCACTTAACCCCCCACTAACTCCAAAATGTAAATCTAGATTTACCTACTAACAACACATTACATATCTAGATTATGTTAAAAGTGCTTTCAGAGCAGGCAAACATTATAACCTCAAAAGAATACGGAAGCCAGTTATCAAAAATACAACAAAAATACAAAATCACCATTCCAAATACAGATAGAATAAACCTATCTTCTCAGAAGTCAGGTTAAAATAGTCTCCAACTCCAGGAATTGCAAGCTTCCCCTATAAAACCTGTGGACCATGGTATTTTCAAGAGGAGAAACACTTTGCTTACCTCAGAGACATAGGCAATGTACTCTATTATATGATCTGAGTAGACCTGACTTTTCAGTATCACCTTATCACCTAATTGAAAACAAAGATAAAAGGCAAAATACTGTTACAAGGAATAGCAACATTTTCACTGCAGCATGTAATTTCTCCTTCCCTCCTGCATGTTTAAACTAGGAATTTGGAAGAGGCTAACTTCAGCAAAGTTGCTGCATCCATCAGTACTGTTTTGAAATGCCATATGTAGTTGTATATTATAAAAGGTATCTAGTATTGATGCCATCAGACAACACCTCTTGAAAACACTATCTTGTATATTACTTGAAATTCTAAACTTAATTTTAGCTGCTTTCCCAGTCTTTTTGCTACACTTACTGCTTTTAAAGCTATTACTACATTGCACAGTTTATTTTTGCTGAAAGTCCCACTGATTATTGTAAAAGAAAAACCCTAAAGTGCTGAAACATCTGTAAGAACAGACACATGCAATGCTGCTTCAGATAGCAGCCACTGTAAGACTGAGACACTAACATAGTGTCCTTGAGTCCCCTGTCCAGTAGCCTAAATGAATAACTTTGTACTCAAACGTCTGAAAGACTTCTTTAAACAAATGAATAAACAATACAGTTTGCATTGTGAAAACATAGATCAACATGCCATTTGACTTTATCTCACATTCATTTCTACCTGGAATCAGGCGAGGTCTGCCCTCTTCTACTCCTGGCACTTCCAGCACTAACAAGTTCCCATTCCTTTTTAAAGTAACCCCACTCATGTAGTAATCTTTTAAATCCATTTCTGCTTTGATCTCTTCAAGCCATAAAAGAGTAGAAAAGTTTGCTTTATAATTATCTAGATTAAGACGCTGAAAAAAAAACCCAGAAGACACTATTGTGGTACACGAAGATACAGAATCCACTATTGCTAACATTAAACAAAACACTTCTTGAGACAGACTGCACAGCAACTGGGTTGCCAAATAAGATATCTAAATACATGCATCCATGCACTAGATAATATTTTAAACCTGCTAAATAGCCAAAATGAGATTAGTATAGTCCTTGAGCTCAAATACAACAGCCCCTCAGCTAAAGAGTTAACCAAGTCTCTCTCTACTACAGCAGCAGTTTCACCATCTGAATTCAGGGGCAGTCTACAGACTGAGTTCTAGGCTCAGAGAACAAAAAATCTAAATAGATGGACAGAGACAGCTGAAAAGAGAGAGTCATGTCAGTCTTGGCCCTGGCTGATGATCATGCAACTTACGGCGAGCTCAAAGAATCTGCATTTTCTCCCTCAGAGCTTACCGAATCTCACTGCAGAGGAATTCTCCAACAGCACCAACTTCTATCTAAGCTTAGGGTGTGGTTAAAAAAAGTAACCATTGATGGCAGGCCTTCACTGTAAAATTATTATAGACACTACAGAGCTTTATCTTCCTTTTTGAGAGAGGATGTCTAACCTACTAATTTAATGCTGTGATCCCAAGTTTAATGTGAGATATTTAGTCAGCAGACAATATAGCCTCTTACTTTAAGTATCAGCTCCAGTTTGTAAGTACTTAAAATTTATAAAAACATGTGAGCTGCAGCCATATTCTACCAGAAATCAGAGCAAAGTTTTGGAGAAGGAATCATTGTAGTACTCTTGTTAAGACTTTATAGCTTTTTGGGGGGTGTTTTATATGTATTCTGAAACTGCTATACTTGTGGGAAGAATTTGAACAAGATTTAGTGAATTACATCTGAAGATGTTTACAAAAACAATTTTTAACAATCAGAAAAGAATCCTCTGTTATTGCAGTAATTCAAGAGATTGCAATTTTCTATGAAATAACAACTTTCCTGACATCTCAAAAAACCCCTTCCAGTGATGCCTAAAAAGTGAGAATACAGAGAAATCTTTCTTCAGCTTCTATGATGTCAACCCCCAAAACACTTCAAGTCTCTTTTCAGATTTTCCCATTTATGCTTTTGTAGGCTTGGATTCTGTAACATACTGAAACCCATGGAAGTTATGGGATCCAAACTGAAGTTTAAGTCTACCTGATTAAGTGTTATGTCATCTTCTCTTACACTAAGGACTATACATTCTTCCTAAGTTAAAGGTGCTTGAACAAAACCACCATATCAAAAAGTATTTTTTATATAAAACCTACACTTACATACCTCTGCTAGGAGGGGCTGAAAGGTCAGTATGTCTAATTGCTGTTCCACACATTTTCTTAACTCATCTGGTATGGTAAAATGTGGGAGAAAGTTTGAACACCACCTTCTCTTATTTCTAAAATGAAAATGTACAACATTACATTTAGCTTGCTCAAGTAATGTACGTAAAACCAGCTGATTAACATGCCACATCACCATGACTATAAACCCAAAACACACACACACACAACAGACTAGTGACTCCTTCAAAGTGACAACTGAGAAATTTGTAATACTGGGAAGAAAGGTAAGAGATCTTATGAAGATGCTCCTTGATGCTGTAGGGAAAAAAAATGCACGTGGCCAAAGCTCAATTGAAGGTGAAGCTGTCCAGTACTGTGGGAGACAACAAAAATGTTTTAAAAATATGCCAATAGCAAAAAGTACTATTGGCCCATTACAGGATGAGGATGGTCACCTAACACACAGGGACACAGACAAAGCTCAGATGTTTAATGCTTTCTTTGTCTCTGTCCTCAACATCAATGAGGGGCTAAGGGAGTGCCACTGCCCTTAGCTGGAGAGTCATGACTGAGAATGATAAACTCCAAGTTGAACCTGAACTTCTGCAGGATTTGCTGCTGGATCGCTGTAAGTCTATGGGACTTGATGGTATTCATCTGAATACTCAAAGGCCTGGTTGATGTCATCACAAGACAGTAAAGTTTTAGATACTGTGTCTCAGAGGATCCTTCAGGACAAAATATCCAGCCCACAGCTGGACAAACACATCATGTGACAGTGAGCAACTGGCTCACAGGTTGGGCACAAAGGGTTACAGTGAAGGGGGTGACATCTGACTGGTGACCTGTCCCTAGTGGGGTTTCACAGGGCTCCACCTTAGGGTTACTTTTCTTCAACATCCTCTCAGATGACTTGGAAGCCACATTTGAAGGTATGCTGAGTAAGTCTGCCAATGACACTAAATAGGGAGGAGCTGAGAACTCCCTCAGATGCAGAGTAGCGCTGAAGAGAGACTTACACCAATTAGAAAGATGGACAACCATCAACAAAAGTTTTGAATGAAAGATGGGAGACATTAGTCAGATGTAGACATTAAAGTTGTGTAATGAATTAAGAAGCTTATGATCTCAGAAAACTATTCTCAGTTTCCCATTTTTTTCCACAATAACACAATTGTTACTAAGTAGATAACTAAAGAAACAGTGTTTTATCTTATTACCATACTGCACATTAGAAATTCTGTTTGAAAAACCTACAAAAAAAATCAAGCAGTTAATTACTAAACAACCTCTTCTATCAGAAATGTCCACAACCATCTTGTTTACAACATATACATGCATATGTAAAAACATGTAGAGATTCTCCCAGTTTCACATTTTCTTTCTCAGCATTACAGAAAAGATATAACAATACCAAACAGAGCAGTGTTAGGTAAGTATTATTTTATACTCAAAGTGACAGTACCTTTTTTGTTTAGGGGCAGCCACTGTTGTCTTCCTTAGCTGAGAATCTGGAATATTTTTAGGCTTTCCTGGAGAATAAGGTTGTACAGGTGCTATAAGTAATTCTTCTTCTTTTGTTACAGTGGCTTCAATATAGCGGCCAACAGTAAAATCAGAAAAGCCAAGCAGCAGGAGCTCTTTACTGTACCCATGAATCCTTCAAGTAAACAGAAGTTATCTTCTTAAAACCAACATGGCCACACTTCATTTTCCCCAGCCATGAGATAAATTCTCATTTCAGTTATATATGAGAATTGCTAATTTAGGGTAATTCCTCAACGCTCCCCCACCTCAAGTTCAATCCAGGTATCCCAAAAAATTAAAAAAACCCACCCACCTCACTCAACCAAAAAATACCAACTCAAAACCCCAGCAAAAAATCTCAACCCCACAATTTCATCAAAATCTTGGGTAAAATGCAAAATCCCTCCACTCAACCTACTAGGGCATAGAATTAATACTTCTGTTACAAGGAACATCTTGGAATTACTGCTACTGCAAAAGAAGAGCCAAACAGGTCCAACAGAGGAACCTGAAGCAAATCCCTTCACTGTCTGCAGTAACTGCTCCGCAGCACCTTGTGAAAGGCTACTCAAAACTGAACCCTAACTTCAAGACATCAACGGAGAAAGCAGGAAAAATCCTCTAAATCTGGAAAACATACTTTGTATTTGCAATTGTTGCTTGGGCAGTGACACATGGGACAAAAAGAGGAGGTTTGGTCAGATTGGTTTCTATGAAACCTAAGCACCGCTACAGTGCAATACCCTAACTACATGGTCCAACCCTGCTACCAAGTGCTGGAAACAAATGCATCCCAGAAGAATTCCAGCTTACCTTCTCTTTGGCAGGAAAACCACTTTTGCCAACTAAGACTATCTGCTCAGGTTAAAACTATATCCTGGTTTTCTCTGACATAAAAACTCAAAACAGACACCAAACCGTCCAAATTTATGGTCTACATCTGCAGTCTCTCTGGCCTCTTAAGTGGCCAGCAAACACAGTTAAGCCTTGTTAACTTCATGCTGCAGCCTCCCATGAAGCTTTGTGTGGCTTATTCTGTATTCTTAGAAGACTCTAAGACTTTGTGTCTTTTATGGCTTTACAGCGAAATATAAATCATCCTTTCTACATGTCTGTCTCCATGAAGGCAAGCCATGCCTGCAGCTCTATCTTTCAAACTAGAGCTAAATCATCCTCCTAAGAAATTTTTTACCCTTTACTTCACTATTTAAAATGAGAAGTAGTGTGAATATTATTGCAGCATTACGTCAATGAATTAAACCTTATTTTCCTCTGTCCAACTATTCCTTTACCATCCTAGGAATCAATGGCTGTGGAACACAAAGTCTGTAGAGCTACAGCTGGAAGTGAGTGAAAAGTTACACAAATGTAATACTCCTACTTGAATGCAGGAGCTCCCACAAAGCCACTTTCTATTCTTAACTAAATGAAGAAAGTATTTTGTGCAGCTGAGTATTTTTTCTTTTTCAGGGGTTTTCTAAGATTTGCAAACCACTTCCTCTGTGAATTACACCTTCAGTGAAGAAAGCATTTTCTTTTATATTTCAGCATACATAACTTGAATTTCCCATCACAGAACAGGAAAACTCAAGATCAGGGCATGTAGCAATACCAGATACTAGACTAGAGGAAATGCATCAGACATAACAGAGGAAATCTGCATTAGCTCTAGTGCTCATGGAGCAATGGATTTACTACTAAGAATATATCCATCTGCAGGCATTATACTCACCTCACTGTGTCATTTTAGAGATGCAACCTACTCCCACTCATATTGCTTCATTAGCTACTACAATTTTCTTTCAATAAAAATTCAGAATCAAGCAGTGAAATGGTAACTGCTTTCACAGTCACATACATTTCCAGATGTTTTGCTAATATGTATTGGCTTACTTTATACTACACCATGTGCCTGTTTTGACTGTGGTAGAGTTAATTTTCTTCATAGTAGCTAGTATGGGGCTCTGGCTTGGATCTGTGCTGAAGAGTGTTGATAGCATAGGGATGTTTCTACAGTGTTGAAAAAGGCTTGCACAGAGTCAAGGCCTTTTCCCCTTCTCATGTTGTCCCACCACTGAGGAGTCCAGGGGTGCACAAGGAGTTGGAAGGGGACACAGGCAGGACAGCTGACACCAACTGCTCCAAGGGATATTCCACATCATAGGGCATCATGCTCAGTACATAAAGCTGGGGGAAGGAAGAAGGGAGGACATTCTGAGTGACAGCATTTGTCTTCCCAAGTCACCATCATGTGTGATGGAGCTGTGCTGTGCTGGGGATGGCTGAACACCTGACTGCCCATGGAAGTGAATGTATTCCTTGTTTTACTTTGCTTCTGATGTGGCTTTTGCTTTACCTTATCAATTCTCTTTATATCAACACATGAGTTTTCTCATTTTTACTCTTCCCATCGTCCCCACGGTCCCACTGGAAGGAGTGAGCAAGCAGCTGAATGGGGATCAGTTTCCAGCTGGGGTTAAAGCACAACATGCCAAGAAGAGAACTATGCTCAGAAACAGAACTGCTAAGTCTATTTTCACTACTTCTTGGCATTGTATTGGTTAGAAATAAGGGAAAGAAATACTTACACAGCTGTGCATATAATCACTATGGATATTTTTTCACCTGGTGCTATCACAATTTCTGGAGTAATATTGCTGTGCTTAGTTGGTTGCTCCACATGGTCTTTTTGCTCACTTTCTCCATTTTGCATATTTTCATCTTTCACCAAGGAATTGTTTTCCTTTGTCCTTGATAAATTCGTATCTTGAAAATTAATTCCTTCTGGAGTAAATGTATAACAATAAACTTTGTTATCACAATTTCTATTGCTAACACAGGCAAATCTTCTCAAACAAACCTACTGGTCTCCCGAGGAGCTAACATTCAGCACTCAAACACTCATTTCACTGTACCTGGAATGACTCCATTCTTCATAATGGATGTATGGTTCAATGACTCACATGCTGTTCCTTCACTGTTGTTAAATGAATTAATTGCAGCTTTTGAGAGGTTTTCTTGATTTATTGGAAAAGATGGACTGCTTTCACAGTTTTGAGGAATCTCAATACTGAATTGCTTGTCTTTCACCCATCCAGCTAATCTGCAGCTGATTAAGGACTGTGGTATGCTCCCTTTATTCCTAGAAGTAGTTTGTGATTAGTTACATAATTAAGTGCAGGGTGTATGTTCTTGAGAAGTTTATTTCTACCTGAAGTCAAATCCAATTGTCTGCAGCAGGTTAGTTCCCCTTATTTCATAACTGCTATCAGAAAGAAATTGCACTGCTGCTTCCAACTAATGAGCACAAGAACCTCTGCTTTATGTTAATATTTCTAGGTCGCATCAACTACCATTAAAGCATATACAAATACCATGTATAATATAAACAATGGGAGCTTAAAGTTCATCATTGGGTAAGCAACTCTTAGGAAAGAACACAGAATAACAAAGAATGGATATGCAGGCTTGTCTTCATTTAAGCCTTGATGCCCAGATGTGAAAAAAAACCCACACACAAACAACCCCCATCAACCAACCCCCCCAAAACCCCCACCACCAAAACAAAACCCTCCCAAGGATGCACCGAATAGTTCTTCAGCATCCAAGTTCACAAAAAAAGAAAAAAAAAAAAAAAAAAAAAATCTGTTCTCCTTTTAATACACAAATATGCAACAATCCTCTTGTTCTAAGATTTTGAAGATGGCAGAGTATCTGCAGCTTAAGTTAAACACACAAGTAAAAGCTTTTGCTTCAATCCTTGCTCTAGGAAAGATTTTACTAGGATTGAAAAGAGATACAGAACTGGAGAGTCTCAAAACACTGTCTGCAAGATAAATGCTCAGTATCAAAAAGGCTATCCTACAGACATTAAATTCAGTGTGAATTTAATTCCATAGTAACTGGAGGTTACTTAAATAACACAAACCACAAGGCTCAACTAGCAGAGACTTCTGAATGTAAAACAGGTTAACAGATAGAGTGATAGAAATAAAGAAATCTTCAAATAATCAGAAAGGCTTACTCTATCCAGACCATCATTCTTTTAGATTCACCCTGCTTCAGAGTTCCAAAGTCAGTCATTCTTGATACTTTCAACTCTCCTTTGTCTCTCATTATGTCTTCATAAGGTTCATCCACATTACCTTCATTAGAGTGAGACTGTCTGCAAAAATAATTTTAAGTAGCAGTTTTTAAACACTAATAGCCTCAGGAAATATTTTTGACTCGGCACAAGTTTAGGAAACTATACCAAGACACAGTCACAATATTTAGAAACAAGCAGGTGAAATAGTTCATTTGTTTTTTCAGCCATTTATACTTCCAAGAAAATTAGATTAAGTAATTTAAGCAGCAACAAGTCTTTTGTCAGCAGCACAGTAAACCAGCATAAAACTTTGGATGCAAGACTAAAATGATTGGAGGAGTTAACAAATCCCTGCTAAAGAACTAAATCAAATGGTGAGTGAAGGAATTTCATTTTCATGGCTCTCTTTGGGAGCTGAACAAAGACACAACAAACAGCAGCTCCTTAGCAGGAGTCATGATTAGCACTGCAGCTAAGAGATAAAATGACTAGACTGGAAGTGTTTCACCCTATGCACTTGTGTCTTCTGCTTACTGTTCCTACCTGAAATCAGCAAGCTGAGGACAAAACTAACAAACAGTTGAAAACCAAAGATTACCCTCGAAAACTTTTATTACACACAACTAATGAAAAAGGCCTATGAAACCAGGCATGTGCTCTTTCCTGTCTGAAACACTGAGCACAAGTCTAAACTCCTGGTGTCTTCTGCCTGTAAAACAAATTTCCACATAGTTCCTATTCTGTAATTAAGAAACTATTAATTTAGATAAAGTGGCATGAAAATAATTTAGAAATATTTTAATAATCTCACTAATATGTATACACCCTCATTAATCCTGAGTTATCTGACATACTGAAGCAGAAAATGAGTGCAGCTGCTTTTCATTAGCTGTATCAATTTACTAGTCAAGCCCACTAGATGTCTCCCACTGCAGCCTAAGCTGCAGTTTTTGATATGGTAGATGTACACTAAACCTGAGAAATCAATCAATTTTCTATATAAAATGCATAATTAAAAATAGGTGCAACTGGAAAAAACAAATTATGAACAATTTGTACTGTTTTGCAAAATCATGCAAACGCCTCAAGTTTCATTTAGGTGCAACTTACTATATCTGTTATCTCTAGAGAAAACAAAACAGCTTATATCATTCTTTGTAGATCCTTTGAAGACATATATATGGCCACAAGGCCTTGGCTAAATTTCCTAGAGATCTACCAAAGATGATGTCTGAAAGATATCAGAATGCTCTCCCCTTGGACTTTCCAATTGACAATTTATTTTTGGCCAGCAGAGTTAGACTATGTAATCCTGCCAAGACCTCAGCATGGAAAGTGACTTTACAGTTAAAATATCAATTTATTCAGGTGGTAACTGTGTGTTTCACAGTACAGACACTTAAATTCCAAAGTCAAATTCCAGATCTTTGCTGAGGTCTGTTATTGACCTGTTGCCCATTTTACTTTCGTGTAGTTATTTTCCCTAAGTTTTGCTTCTCCATACTGAGGATCACCTACTTTTTTCCACCTCTTCTGCAGTGTATCCAAATCCTCCTCATACCACATTTAACATCTAAAGGCCCTGCAGAACCTCTCAGATCAATACTTGCAGGTTGAATTAATCCATTATTTAGACCATGAAACTTTTCCTTTTAAGACAGATATCCGAACAATCACTGTAACTTGAGACAAATAGATTAAAGAAACATGTATTTTATGTGAATTTTGCTGTGATTTGTTTTCAAACAGTGAAGTCCCTACTAGAGGAGCACAATGAACTTGGCATTTTACTAACATACATAAAAAACTCCTTCCCTGCCTAGCAATATCCCGGAGAGGAGCTGCTATTTGTTTTGCTTCTCTAGTAGCACTCATGTTCCCACCTTCTGGAAGGAGATAAAAACCCAAACAAGGGCCAAACCATCTCATGCTCTGATTTTACCAATGGTCTATTATGCCTTCTAGTCACCTAGGGAAATAGTCACAGTATTTCTTGCTGAACAGATGCAATAAAACGTCAGGTGCAAAACTACACCAGGTCTCTAACTGTGATAAAGAGAAGAAAGTAATGTTACCCATCCTGGCTGACTGGCACCAAGCAGAGAGCTCTCCAAATGTAACAGGACTGGCTGCTCTCCACCACAATCGTGTTCACTAGATCATTTCTCCGAGGTAGGTAGCCATCAGGAAGTCTCAGTGAATCCAAAGTGAAAAATATGCTGTCATCTATTGTCCCAGCTCTGCCACAGATGCTGGAAATGCGAACCTGTAATAGTTTGTATTCACTTGATATTATCTCTTTAAACTAACACACATACTATTTTTCACCTGAAGCAGCCCCTCTAGCATCAACAAAAATGCATTCTGAAATTTCAGTTATTCATAGGAGATAAACACAGAGCCCTAACCCAGAATCGCTGCGCCTGCTTTCAGATTTAGAAGAGTAAAGAAACACAAGTACTTCACATAAGCATTAAGTTCCACTGAAGTGCATGCTACAACATGCACTAGACTTAACCATGATACCTTTCTTGTGACATGTCAACTTAACTAATTTACACTTCCATACTAGCAGTAATGAGACATTTTTTTCCTATGCTTGATGTGCAAATATTCAATATATAGAGTTAAGACAAAGACAATAAACCACAAACCTACTATAGCATATGCATTACTAGAGCAAACAAATGTTTTCATTAAAATAAAAAGAAGAGACTGTGGTTGTTTTTAAGCTGAAACACTTGAATAAATTAAACTTAATAAATTCCCAATCATGACACGTCCTCATTATAACTAATAGCAAGAATTCAAACCAGCAATTCATAATAGGTAAGTTAGTGACTCCTTCTGTTCAATGAAAGTTATGTATGCATTTTCAAAATTATTTTACACACATGCTCTAAATGGATGAATTAATACATTTTATCTTTCAATTAAAGATGTTTTATAGAAGATCTACCAATACTTGTAACTGAAACCAATTTGAAACCCCACTTCACCCAGGATTCCTATTGCCAAAAACAACATGCAGAACATTTACCTTGTTTACTTGTTTATACCTCAAAGGCCTTACAGCAACTGCCTCAGTCTTCCATGTTGTCGAGTTAATATAATATTTAGCTTGCACCCAGTCCCCTTCACAAGGTTTGAAATCTATACAAACAGAACACTTCTCAAGGTTAATTACTATTGATACTATTTACATTACTCCACTACAGAATTAGTGTGAGTTAAATAAAAGCCAGAACAATGCATTATTCAGACCCACTGAGTCCAAAGTTTTCTCTGCAGTCCTTCACTTTGCAGGTTGTGGCAAACGACATAGGAGATGCTAGCTGAAAATCCACCTGCTAACATGTAACTTATGCTTAAATGCAGGCTGTGCTCAGTGAGAATGCACTGGCAGCTTTCTCCATCCATGCTTGGCTGTTTCACTATGTTCCACTGCATATTCCATTAGAATTTCTTTGGGATGACAACTGCAAGGTTGTCAGAAGATATTTCTATTGTATACACAAAATTATTAAGAAATAGCAAACAAGAAGTCCCTACACACCTTCCCAGACGTTTTGCATTGCAAAGTATGTATTCTGATTAATATAGCCACCATCCACAGAGAGAGAGGTAATATTGCCAATTAATGTTTTCTGATTTAGTTCAGAGGCATCACAAGTAGGACTGGACTCTTCTTGGGTACTCTGGATGGTGTCCACCTGTTAATACAAAAATAACCCAAACATTTAAACAGTTGACACTTATAATTAAATACATATTCCTACAACAAATATACAAAATTTCAATTGCTAATGGACACAAAGCTTCTTACTACACAATTACTTACTATAGCTGTTACTTTTTGGACACAAAAAGAGTAAATAATAAACAGTAACTTCTCTTTTAAAGAGAAACTTTAAAACTTCTCTTTTAAAGAGCAATGCATGCTGCAGTGCTGACAACTGCTAAAATTACATGTTGATTTTTCAAACTTTCTCATACCTCCCTTACTCTAGGTCTGCTTAAGATTTTTCAATTGACAGGAACACCATATCCAGCAATCTGTCTGTACAAAAGTGGAAGTAGAAAATGACTATTTCAGAAAGCAAAAAATATATTTTCAAGATGGTATTTATAAACACTACATGTATTTATATAGAGACTGACCCTGTCACTTTTTAGTAATTTGATTAAGAAAACCCCTAGAGCAGCTTCTAACAGACTCTTCATATCACCACCTCAGCTATGAGTTTACTGAAGTCTGACCCAATCTGAAGCATACTATCCTACTAAATTTTATGATTTATTTTGTTGAACATAATGCTTACCATTTGCAATAGTAATGAATAGTGTAAGTCTATGCATACTTCTGAGGTTTGTAAACACTAGTTGACTATAAATAGCTATTTTGTTTTTAGCCAATACTGTTTTATTGCATTAAAAGAGTTACTATTACATAATACTTGACAACATGAAAAGTTACTGTAAAAAAATGAAAGAAAAATCTATACTTTGTTCCAGTCTGACAGACATATCTTCCCATTCACTAGGAAGATCTAAGAATATCAAACTTTCTCCAAAGTGCTTTTTATGGCTTCACTTGGATAGGACATGAATAAGCAAACTGTTCCTCAGAAGATTACTAAATTGACACTTCATGCAAACTACACATGCACTTACACTTGAAAGTAATTTGCAGGCATAAAGAAATGTTTTTAAGACATGATAACACCTTAAAACTCCCAACATACATTTTCTTTTGATACTTCTCAATTTTTCTCTACCAATAAAACTAAAGTTCTTTCTCATACTAGGTTAAAAAGGCCTTCCTGCTACCACTGGTGGCAGCCTGTTTTTAAAGACTGCTACAAACCTATAATCATTCCATGCAGAGTTTAATTAGGACTGGACCTCAAATAAACTGAAATCCGAACTTTGGAGCCAGGATCTTTCCAAACCACGCGGCCAGCAGCTCCAAAGAGCACACTGAGCAGAGAGCTGACCATGGTCTTCCTAAAAGCAAGCAACATAAACACACTGACACCACCAAAGTCTGAAATGCACCTTCCAGATTCTGCCCCAAACTGCACTGGCAGTGTCCAGGCTTCAGAGCTTCTGTCTGCAATAGAGGAGTACCTTTTAGTTCACTTAAAACAAAAAGTTAAGTGGTAATATCTCAACTATTTGGGTACTGGTATTCAAGTATCTTTTTGTACAGTAGTTATTAATTATGCTTGTTAGGAAGCTAAATTTTCTCCTCTAACTAGGGGTTTGAAAATGGACTTAATTCTCTACCATGCAAAACAACTACAATTCAAATACTGTTGTCTGTTTTTATCAAATGTTCAGAGTATCTCAAGTTTGTGCCAGTATATGCAAAGTAAGGCAATACATCACAAAGTACAGATTGGTTTAGGTTTTTATTTATGTTCTTGGAAAAGTTATACAGATGCGGAGTAGCTATGACTAAAATTTTGACCTGATAATCTCAAGTAATAGCTTCTTGTTCACTACACCTACACCTGTATTCAGAGAATCAGTATTAAACGTAGTTTGAAAGGCAATGGAATGAAACAATAAAATGACCCACAAACCCCTTATCCCCTCTAGGGTGAACAGCTTATCCCCTCTAGGTGAACAGCTTGCAATTTCTCCTATTTTGTAGAATTTGTAAGGCTAAAACTATAGTAACTTCCAAAACAAAGTCTCAAGGTACTCAAGGAGAAAGTGAGACTACTATTTATCTTCACCTCTTACCCTGACAGCCTTCAGGCCGCCTGATGTTTTATCCTCTTCCACAGTGGCAATAACTTCTTGTCCAACAGCCAGCAACATGTTTTTTGTAACAACATCCTTTGTGAAGACTATTGTGTCATCTATCATCCCATAATCATGGCAAAGTCTTGTCACTACTCCTTGTACTGTTTTCAATGCTTTTTCATCTGCATCAAAAGGAAAAGTGTTGACATAAACCCAAATCACTTGTTTATAGAACTATGCAAAAAGTTATGAAGGCTATTAAAAGGGACATCCATTCTGTCAAAAGCCCAAATGAAAATAGCAACAGCTGCCAACTAATTATTTTCACAATTAAGTCTTGAATCTTAGGGCAATTTATGGTTTCAACCAATTAAGAAAGCTAGTTAAATACAAATATTTTAAAACCAACATGCTTAAAACTGTATTTTAAAAAATGAATTAATGGAATATCTCACACTAACAGAGACCCATAAGGATCATGGGGGTCTAACTCTCTGCTCCTCACAGGACTACCTAAAACTAAACAATATGATTCAGTGCATCATCCAGATGCCCCTTAACTCTGACAGACTTGGTGCTTTCCCTGGGAAGCCTGTTCCAGTGACTACCACCCTGCCAGTGAGGAGCCTTTCCCCACTGTCCAATTTAAACTTCCCCTGATGCAGTTTCCTTCCATGTCCTTGTGTCCTGTCACTGGTACTCGGAGATAGGAGACCAGCACCCTCCCGAAGGTGTGGGCTGTGCTGAGGTCCCACCTCAGCTTTCTTTCCTCCAAGCCGAACAAGCCGAGTGACCTCAGCTGCTCCTCTTAAATCACACCCCCGAAACCTTTCACCGTCTTGCTCAGCCTCCAACTAGACTCACTCTAATGGCTTGAGGTAGGTCGTGTATTGAGGCCTCTGAAAGTGCACAGAGGATTGTGAGGCTGTCCCAGTGCAGAGCAGAGCAGACAACCCCTCCCTCACACACCAAGGATGCAGTGTCTGATGCACCCCAGCAGGACATGACCGGCCCCCATGGCTGCCCGGGCACTGCTCCCACTCCTCACTCCATACTCTCAGCAGCAACAGGAACCTGTCCTACCTAGGAAACGGCAAAAAAAGTACTTCCGGGAAAACTTCCACATGCTCTGGAGTCAAAATGATGCCTTATCATCTCAATGATGCCTTATCATCTCAATCTCCTCCTTATATCCCTTCCTAAGGAAACAGGGCTGCACTCAGCTCCAGGCAGTGGGGGACGAGCACGCTTCACGGCTCAAAAGCTGCACCACAAACCCACAACAGGCCCGGAATTCCTACCAGAGGTCGCCCCTCTCTCATCTTCACCACCTGCGCGTCTCCAGAAGTAGGAGACCGCCTTAGAAAGGAGAGAGAGCATCCCGGAGCGCCTCAGCGAGGAGCCGGAGCCCCAGGACGGCCTCAGAACCCGCACTGCGGGCGCAGCCGGGACGCGACGTCTCCCTGCGGCCGCCTCGAGCCCGCGCTGCTGCCGCGGCCAATGGCGACGCTCGCTCCGGGTCACGCGGCAGCGCCACGCGCCTCGGGGGCGCCCGCAGGCCCGCGCAGGGGCGGCCCCGGCGCCGGGAAGCGCCCTCAGGGCTCCGGGCCGCCCTCAGCGCTGCCCTCAGGGAGCGGCCGGGGCGGGGCTGCCCTCTGCAGGGTCTGCCCTCTGCAGGTGCACGGCCGGCTGCGCCTGAGGGCGTGGGAAAGGTGGAGTCGCGCGAGGCTACCGCGAAGAGCTTAAAGGAAGAGGGTGTGTGCAGCCTGTTGCTTGCTGGTGGTGCTGTCTGAAATTGTGGTCGTAGTGTATGACAGCGTTCCTGCGATGGGACGCCCGAAGCAGGGAGAACCCACGGACCGGCTGTGACCTCCCCTGGGCTGAGCTCTCCGTGGCTCTGGGAATACGCCGGGCACGGAGTCGCTCCAGCGTGGTGAAACACCGGGCTTGGGAGAGTTTGCATGTGGAACATTGGTGGATTGTGATGCTCTCAGCAGCAGCCAGTTTCAAAATGGTAGAATAAACTCTAGAACGTGGTAAACTTGCCTAACAGGAAAAAAAAGGTGCTTTGGACTTAATATCGTTAATAAAGCAGCTGCTATAGTGCCTGAGGAAATATGATTTTACTGACTTGTTTACTATCTCTGTAGTTCTAGAGAACTATCTCAGTAGTTCTGGAGTTACTGTGTCTGTAGTTCTGTGCTTACTATCCATCTGTGCTTACTATCTGTGTGGTTACTATCTCTGTATTTTTTTACTAGTTGTGAAAAATGCATGTATTTTATGATTGGCTTTTCGCAAATATTAAAATGATTATTATATGTGTTGTGTCAGAAAGTAATTCTGAATTAATTTTCTTAAGTACTGTGTTAAATATAGTTTTAGGTTATGAAAATTGTTAAAATAGAAACGATGCTATGTAAGGTGCTTTGTTGAAAAGAAAGGACTTGCAGCGAGACAGCAGCCACAGGGCACCTAAATCTTTCAGAGAAAGGGAATTTATTGCCTTCTTATCAGAAGAAACGAACTTCTTCCCGCCTCGAAGGTGCTGTTAGGATTATGAGGAAGAAGTTGATGAAGACCAGATGGAATCCTGTGTTTGAATGGAATTTATGCATCATATATGAAGTGTATGAATATGCATTGGGCTGTTGTTCTTAATGGTTAATCCTTTGTTAACGGGTGTCCTTTCCTGGGCTCATGATGCCCAGAAAAAGGCACCTGGACATCCGTAACTCTTTGTTTTTGTTGTCTCATATTGTCTTCATTCAATTTGTCCAAATTGTTATTACTCTAATTGTGTTACTATTTTTTTAACCATTTTATTACTATTAAACTTTAAAAAATTTTAAAAACAAGTGATTGGCATTTTTCACACCAGTTCTCTTCACAAAGTGCAGTTCGGGTATCTTGTATAAGACCTCTTTGCATTTTGTTCAACAAATGCTGTTTCACAAAGCAAAGTTTTTTGAGTTTATGAGCTCAGCGTCCCAGTAGTTTAAATAGGAGCTGCCATATAAAGCTGTTCCAGGAGATGCTTTCAGGAGGTTGAGCAGAGCAGTGTGTAATTTTTTGTAGAAATCACAAAATACACTGCCTAAGTTGTGTGACTAAAGCAGCAGTTGTCTTTGGCAAATTTTTAGGTTCTGGCTGTATGGTTCACTCAGTGTTATTTAGGAAAAGAAGGGCTAGGAATGCATTTCAGATGGTTTAACACTGTTACAGAGTTCTGTACAGTTCCTAGAGCAGAATAAATTCTGGTTGCCAGTGACTGCACACAGGTTCCAGTGTCTCATTCTGAAGTAACTATCATGATGCCGTTGGAAGGAGAAATGTGAGTGTCTGTAGTCAGTGCTGGTTTTAGAAAAGTGCTGAGAGAGCCTTAGCCTCTTTTGGATACGTTGATTTAAAGAATTTTAATTACTGTTTTCTTTCACTGAGTTTCCAGTGGGTGTGCTGACAGGGAACTGTTAGCTGGCAAAAATGTAATGGATGAAGAGATTGTGTTTCTGGAAAAGATGATGTTTTAAATGAAGGATTAAATCCAAAGTATTGTACTGGGGAAGCAAATGTTATTCTAGGGGAGCAAAGAATCAGTTTGAAGCTATTTGATCTAGATTTTGATCTTGGTTCAGTACATGCCCCAGGACATGAGCTAGGAAACATGGACTGAGGAAACAGCTTCAGAGAAACAGAACAGGTTAAAGAGCTGGTTTTAAAAGAGGTGAAAATACTCAACAAGGAATACAGGTAATGAACTAAAGTAGCATAATTAAATATTGTGTGAAAAAACACAGAAGTGTTTTTCACACTGCAGCTGTTAACTCATCAGAAAATGGAAGAGTTGGTCAGGATGCTAAATGTAAACTTCACCAGAGCTTCAGGTGTGGTGTTCATTTAGATTTTGGAATGTGTGTGTGAACCTTTGTTCAGGGCTAGGGAACGTGGCCCAGGACAGAATGCTTTTTCCTTAGTCCTTATTAGCAAAACTAGGACTCTGGCAAGTTTATGTACCTTTTTGTCACATTGTCCCTTGGCCCTTGAGTTATAACTGGTAATCTGGTTTTTATCTTTTGTCATTACTGTGGGGGATGCTCACATTGCACACAGCCTGTGGCAAATGACCAAGCATCTGCTATAGCTGCTTCAGGCAGCTGCATTTATTCAGTGGTCAGTCCTGTGGTGGAAGTATGTAGTTAATCATAGCTGCTCATTATTTGATTTAATTGTCATCCCTTGACATCTTTTGGCCTAATTTAAAATTAAAACTCTTAATCTGTAAATCCTTTTCAGAAGGTTCTCATGTTGTGTTCCAATTGTTATACTTGCTGCAGTCCTTGTGTAAAATTCCTATGCATTCTTTAGAATTAGGAGGAATCTCTTTGTACACCACATTTGTACCTTATCTAGTATTAGAAGGTCTTAATCAATGACTTGGGTTCTGATCTTGCACAAAAAAGAGACTTTTTCTGCAATCAGGAACATGAGGTGAAGGGAACCTAAAATAAAGGCCTCAGAAAATTTTTAGAGTAGAAACTGAACTTTGAAGTTTAAGTGTTTTTTGTTCATGCTGATGCCAAGTGCAGAGGATGCATTAATTATGCAATGAACCTCTGTGCAAAAGGGAAATGGGAAATACTGAGAAGTACACAGGAAAGGGGGTAGGAGGAATTTCACAATAACCTGAGAAAACACTGTATAACCATGCTTGAGAGAGGGAACTTTCAGGTACAATACTGGCTGAAACACTTGGAACTGTGAACAAGTTGTTCTAGGGTTTGAATTCTGCTCTGGTCAGTGGTGCAGGACTTTATAAATTCTTTTTATTCAAAGAGATTAGATCAACTAAATACCTATCTCACACATTTTGTGAAAAAAATAAACAATACAAAACAAAACAACCCCCCCCCCCACAAACCTTCTCCCTAAACTGATCAAAAGGGTTAAAATATGATTGTGTTTTGTGTCTATGGTAATTTGTGTCAATCAGTTCCTAGTATTCACTGAAAAAGCTGTCAGATAAGCAATACCCATTTTCCATTAAACCATGGTCTTTGGAAAGTAACAGATAATGGAAATAGTTGTGCAGTGTTTCTTCCATAAGCAGAGGAACAGTAAGGCTTAATTACTTCAGAAAGTTCTGCTGGACTGTACAATCTTTTTCCCCCTCTTTTCTAGCACAGTTTACAGATGTGTCTATTGCTATGTATGGTGTACTAATTCCCCTGTTTAAATCTATTAAAACAACTGTAACATTTTCAGTATCGGCTGACATTATGAAAAAGGGAAAATCTACACTCTGTACAAACTGAGAAGTTGTGCTGTTCAGAAGTTTTTCTAGCATACTTTGAAGGTGATGCCCTTCAGAATACTGAAGATTTAATTGTGTCTTGGTTACAAGAGTGTTTAAAGTTTAGACAAAAGACCCTGTCATTGCTGTAGCTGTCAAGGTGCCAACATCTTCAAGATAAAAATGCCCTTTTTTTCCCTCTTTTCATTGCTTAATAAGCAGGAGGACTGGGTCCAAGGTACGCTGGCCATTGCATGTCACTGCTGCCTGCTGGGCTGAAAATATGTTGTTTGGTCATCTGGGTGCTCTGTGAGTGCGAGTGACGGCACGATTGAAATGTGCCAGCTTTGTCTGAGCACTCCAGAAAACTGGGGTTAGTGGAAAAAGAGGAGTGTTCTACAGTGAAAATAATAATCTTGATAGATTTCTAACCTCTAACTTTTGAGCTTCCCATCTTGTTGTGATATAGTAATAGTTGAACTTTTATCTGTAAGTTTTTTTTCTAGGAGAATATTGCATTGTATGTGCATTTTGCTATTTTGAAACAGGAGCTTGATTGTTAGATATTGTGATCACTGGGTATTATGATAGCCAAAAGTGGAAAAGTGAGGAAACTTTTATTTAAGATGCTAAGTAAGGGGTAGTACTCAAATAAAAAAGGGACATGAAACTTTTAATTTGTTGGTCTGATTTGGGGGCAGCCCTACGAGATGTAGTACAGTCATTTTCTAGTGTGTTCTCTTAATTAAAATTCAGGAGGCATTTTCCTGTTCCCTGGCTTAACTGAAGTTCTTGCTGTGCTTTTGTTCCATATCTGAATAGATGTTGTTGAAAGCCAAAGTGTAAGGGAGAACTTTTCAAAGCCAGCATGACTCACTGAACGGTGAGAATATCACAAAGTGTACAGGCAGCTGTGTTCACAGGGCTGCTTTAAACTGACAGTTCACTTTTCAGTGGAAGGTAAGCACCAAGGTTTTTAACTGCTGAAAAATCTACAGTACCTTAATTCTAATATAAGATGCTCCTCGTGGTATTTTAAGAGGTTGGGGAGCAGAGAGGTGAGCAAAAAAGGATGAAGTGAACAAGAGAAATGGTTGGTACAGGGTAAATTAGAAACAGTTTGCTGTAGCTGAGTTATTGTGGGTGTGTGTGTTCATGGGACTCATAGGGAAGTCTGTCATTTTAGATAGCTGATAAAAAGTGTTGAAATCAAATGGAATTTATATTGAAACCTGTTTGATTTTCTTTGCTGCCCTAGAGTTGAAAAAGAAAAAAGCTTTGGTTATAGAGGCATGCACTAACTAAACACCTCTAAAACTGGTTCTTAGATCTTGATATAGAAATTTACTGAGGTATCATAGATACACAAACTTTAAATATGTTGGTACTTTTATTATGTCATTATGAACTGTGGCTGTAGGATGAAATTTAGTTAAGGTGTGCAAGTAAGTTGTTAGAAAGTTTATGTATTTTGAGATGTAAATACATCCAGTAGCTAAACATTGTGTTTATTCATTTCGTCTTGAATGCAAAAAAACCGAGTTGAACACTGATTTTGGTATGTGAAGGGTCTAAATTATATTTTTTTCTCTTTCTTTGTAACTTGCATTATTATTATTTAATTGCCTTTGTGAAGTGTTATGACCAGGGAAGAAGGTTACAGAGAAGAATTTAGCTATGACAGGATGCCAACTTTGGAGCGAGGAAAACAAGAGAATGGAAATTATATACCAGATATCAAATCCAGTGACCTTCAGCTGTCAAAGAGGCTGCATCCTTGCTTTAGTTACAAAACATGGATATTTTCTTTGCTGATGGGAGTAAGTACTTTAAATTATAGCAAATTTCAAAATAGAGGCCTTAGTGCCCAGTTCTTAGTGCCTAGTGCTCTGTTCTGTTTGACATCATTTGAATACTAAGAATTTCATCACTGATATTATTGAAAAAAAATCCTTTGTAAAAATAGAAACATATTTAGCAAATTTGGAATGTAGACTGCTGGTATTCTTTGACTATTTTTTTACTTATCAGAGGTGGTGTATGAAGGCTTATTTTTATCATTGATATTAATCATATAAGTAGAGAATAAGTTTGGTAGGGGTAAATATCAGCCCATGTGTATGTATAAGCAGTGCCTTTTGGTAGAATATATAAAGTATGCAGACCATGTGTATTCTTTTGAAAATACTTCTAACTATTGAATGTACTCTGGCTCCCATGATAGCATTTTGGCATTAAAAAGATGTGTGGTACTTGACTGCCACATTAATCTATCAGGGTTCAATAGCCACATAATTATTTGGTATAATCGTTAGTGTGAAGAGGTATATACTTGTGCTTCTTACACAAATAACACAGTGATTTGAATTTTTCTGTTCACTGCTAGAATCACAGTATACTCATCTTGCATGTACATCATATGCTTCTCCATGTTCTGGGCCAAGTTAATTAAACTTCATTATTGCAATTAAAATTTGATCTTTTCTTTTTCTGTCAGCTTGTGTGTCTTGAAGCGTACTTTTTATTAAGAACTAAGATTGTCCCACTGTTAATATGGTAATTGCTTGTTTATGCACAGTGAATAAAAGTATTGCCTTATTTTTGTGGAAACAGCTGAGCATTTTTTCTTTTCTGACAAACTGCAAGGCTTGGATTTCCTTTCAGATGTACTGTCACATGAAAAGAAGTGCTGGCTATATTTGTATTAAATTTTCTCACACTTAATTGTCCAAAAGAACAACTGCCTGTAATTTACTAAGTAGTTGTAAATTTTTGGAGATAATAATATTTAATGATCATTTGCTGAAGTCATATTATCAAGGAGAATTAATTTCATGGGAAAATGAAAATAAAATGAAAATGCAATTTTATTAATAAACTCTTAGATTAAGTTCCAATTAGATTTTTCTTCCAAGTGTTTAGTGTCTATCAACCCTTCTGAAAGACAGTGTCCAGAAGAGAAAGTCTGCATGCTGAGCACTGTAAGTCACAGTGAACAGAACCATCTACTTCAGGAAGCAGTTGCCAACTGTACGGTGACATCAAAGTGGCTGACGGGCTGGTTTGGTGCAGAAACCATTTGATGAGCACCAAACACAATTTCAACTCATGGTTCCATAGATTGTTCTAACAGTCTGCCAAAATTCTGTGTGTGTTTGTACATGCACAGACGCTTTCCTTATTTTCTGTCCTTTTTTGACAAGGACTCTTTAAATACCCCCCAAAATTTTCCAACATGAAAAAAAAATAACCAAATAAAACAAAAGAGCAGTTCTGTCTCTTACCTTTCCTAGCTCCTTCAAAGAAATGCCTACTCATAGGAATGACAAGGAAAACCAAAATAATGTTAGTAGAAGACACTAATGGCTTATTGCAGAGTGTGGTACTGTGGTAGTTATGAAATAAACCTTTTAAGGTAAGAGGAGCAGTTGAACATTTTTGGATGTGCCACTGAATGAAGACAGGAAGAGAATTTGGAGGGATGTAAGAATATAGTGGAAGAAACTTCATTAATGTATCCCAATACTATTTTTACTGCTGTGTTCTAGTTGGCAATTGCCCAGCTGCCCATATGCATAATGAATGTTGGTAGACTCAAGCAGGGAATGCAAAGTAGAGACATAGCTGAGGTTTCTGAAACATTTTTACCACTAAACACTGGAGTTACCTTTTGAGTTATATTGAGGTATTTTCCAGGTCAGGACAAAATTCTTGATTTAAACATGAACATTGTTCATTATTAGGTCTTAGTAACCAGCAAAATATCTTCAGAAATCAGTGTATTTTGATATTTTTCTTCAAATTTATTCACACAAAAACTGCTTTCTTAAAAATAGCTCAATTTGAAAGGGGTTGATTACTGATTTATGTCTGACTAGTGTTTTTTTAAAAACAGTTTTGTTCATATAAATTTATCTTATTTGTTGCTTTGCAGACTTGCCTCCTTATTACTTCTGGATTTTCACTATATCTGGGAAATATTTTTCCATCTGAAATGGATTATTTACGTTGTGCAGCAGGTTCAGTAAGCATTCTTAATTATTTGCTGTGGCTGTTTGACAGCAAATGCAATAGAAAATAATTTTTGTGGTTTTATGTCTTTTATTCTTTCTTTTTCTACTGCTTTTCTTCATGGAAGATTTAATTATATTTAACAGTTCATTAAATGGATTTTTGTTGCATGGTTAAAGGAATAACTGTTGTCATAAAGACAACTGGGTTTGTGCTACCATTTTTGTTAATCAGCTTACTACTGGAATGCAAGGTTAATCTGCTGAGCAGTTTTTCTGTGCTTCATTTTAAGAAAAATTTTCTTGCTATGTATTTGGAAAGTTTTCTGGCTGTATGCTATCAAAATGTATTTAATATTATATCTCAAAGTGTTAAGTTTTCAGTTTATTTTTCCATATTATCCATGTACCGAAGCAGACTAAAATTCTCTTGAATTTTATTATTTTTTTATTTTATTAGTAAAATAATGCATTAAAGTAAAATAATATACCTTGAAGATGGCTGACATTTTCCAGAGCCCAGTATTTTTTTCTGTACTTTGAGGTGCACATATACATGTTTACTGTGGTATATATAATTAGTTTGTGCTTTAGATATTAATAAGTCTCATGTACTTGCTTTGTTTGTGGCAGTATTCTGTTGTTGTTATTTTCTCAACTTGACTTATATATTTAAGTGAGGTCCAAGATTACTTGAAACAAACAAGTCCCAGGAGTTGCTCTGTGAATGAGTTATCACTTGGGTTTCCACTAAAGGTGTTAAAGCTGGAGGAGTTTAAGTCAGTATCCTCACAAATACCTCATTCCCTGCAGCATTGGTTTGGTTACTGAGATGTCTTTCTCTGCCCCGATCTTGACTCTTGGAACTTCATGTTTGAAAATTTCCAAAGACCTGGTAGAACTTTGGCTGCAGCAGGTTATCACATTGGGTTTGAAGGTGTGTGTGTTTGGTGTCTGTATGTGAGGAAGGTGTTGGAGCTCCTGCTGCAGAGGGTGATGTTGGTGCAGTCAGAAGAGCCTAGAGAGATGTGGAGCCAGCTGGCCACCAAGTGTCTCGTTTAGCCTGAAGCTGAGTTGCTCTCTAGACTGTCACCATCTGGACTAGTACTTGCATTAAGTTGCCTAAACATAGTCCTGTAGCGTTCTAGGAACTCCAGGACATAGAAGAATGTTTTAATTATGTTCAGTAAAGGTCATTTAGGTGTTGAGGAAGTGCTGCCAAGAATTTTACCTATCAGTATTAATCTCTTCATAGTGTTCCATTGTTAAGCCGTTAGTGTTCAGGTGTGTGGGAAGAGAATTAGAAATGTGGCATTTATTGCATGATTCATTATTTAACTTTTATTATAATGTTATTATAATACTATAACACTTTTATTATAATTTTAATAGGCATTTGTGTAAAACAGAGTTGGATCTGTAACAGAACCATGTCTGTTGTGGTGGGGAACAGTGAAAGGATAGAGAAATTACTTTGTGAGACTTTTTATTGGTGCATGACTTTTCCATTTCTCTATGTCCTCAAGTAGGGAAACATAGTTCCCAGTGAGGCAAAAGGACATCCCAGGCACAATTCTCCAAGTGTGTCTTGACTCAGCAGATTTTCACAAGGTTCTTCAGAACTGTTTTGAGATTGGGCAAATTTTAGCATACTCAGTGAGGATGATGTCTGTCTAAAGAATGTGCAGGTCCAGTTTGGGAATAGCACTGTTTTCTCCTGCTCAAGGCCTCCTAGAGTTGATTTAAATTAGCAAAGGCATGAAATACCTCATGAAAGACTTTCTTTCTTTTACTCATCACATTTTGCTGGGTAGTTAGTCAAAACTGAGGGATATGGAAGGTATATTTAAACTTCTTGTAATTCTCAGACACTGACTGTGATTAATGAGTTCAGTCAAGTGAAACTTTTTCTTCAGAGGTTCTGATCTTCTGTTTGTCTAAGTGTACTGAGTATGAATTCAGACACATAAAATACATCTATAGAAGTATATATAAAATTCATTGTGCAGAAGATCCCACTAGTCTTTTCTTTTAATTTTCCCAGTGTATTCCTTCAGCAGTTGTGAGCTTTGCTATAGCAAGGAATAAAATTAATGTGGTAAGTATGAAACTTTATTGTCAATTTTATGTATCTTTCTATATATCTAGATCTATCTATATAATCTATCTTTATATATCTGTATGTGTGTTCATATTCCCCCCATGTTTAGAATAAGAGAAAAAACCCATTCTGAAACTGTTTTTCAGATACCAAATTTTCAGATTCTCTTTGTCTCCACATTTGCTGTTACAACGACATGTTTAGTTTGGTTTGGATGCAAACTTGTCCTCAATCCATCAGCTATAAATGTAAGTTACTAAAACAATTACTAATTGTGATACATTTATCTTTGTTAACAAACAAGGTGGGGAGGACATTAGGTGGCTGGAGATCACATGTCATTACTTTGCTGCCAATATCCCAGTATTCCTGCTTGGTCTGTGAGGAGAGATCATACAGCAGCAACTTTACATTTCTCTTTGCCCAATGTTAGTTACCTGCAATAATATTGACAAGAATATAATTTATTTATTCTTACTTTTTCAATTTCTGTTATTTACTTCTTGTACCTAGGACTAAGTGTGATAGTCCATCAGTTTAAGTTACAGTGCTTCTGGACTCAAACTTGTGCATCTACTTGGCACTGCACTGCCAAGTATAATGTGAGGCCTTGCCAGCTCATACCAGTGTTAGTGCTGTGTCAAAACATGTCTAAATCATGGGAATTTTAAATCTGGATTAAATTGTTCTGCAGGCCACACATTTAAACTTCTTCTTTTGCCTAACAAGTCCTGTATTCTTTATTGTAGCACGTTTTCTAGAAATTTACCTCAATGACATTTATCACTCTTTGCAGAGTTAGTACAACTGTACAGTCTGTTGGGTGCAGCAAAGCACATAGTTTCAATTATCATTTCCTAAGCAAAAGTGAATTTCAGTGTCCAAAAAAGCCTCCTAAATCTGCCACTTACTACATTTTTCAAAAAACATGTGCTGAAAGATATGTGTCAGAGAGAGATGGAGATTTCATCATCAACAAAGCAGGTCTGACATGAGGAAACAATATCATTCTGTTCTAAGTTGTTGAATAATGGTTTGCTGTAATTGTATAGGTTTGGAATGGTGTCAGTTCTTGCTAGACTTTTGGTACTTTGCCCCAATGGCCTGACTGACTACCAGATGTTTTTTTGGGCAGCTGATGGAAAAACATGGTGCTTTTGAAGACAAGATAGGGAGATACATTCTTCCTAACTTGTGTGCCTCTAGGAAATGATTCAGTCCATGCAGTGTACGTGTCTACCTCTTTTCATGAGAATAATAAGGAACAAAAAAGCAACATTAAGTATCGCATTCACTTATTTGTCTCTTGAATATGAGCAATGGCAGCATCCATGTTTTTGCCATGTAGTCTGCAAGCATCGTGAACCCATGAAGAGTGTTTGTGAATGCTTTACCAGCACTGAGCAGGGCACAGAACTGGGATCCTTGGTGAAGTTCTTTGGTTTGTGTTTTCATTCAGTGTCCAATATGGTAGCACACTGTTTGAGATTGCAGCCTAGGAGTTGTGACCTGTGGCCCTCCTTCCCCTGAGAATGTTCCATTAGTTGCTGCAGCGTTCTGGGCTCACATAGAAGGAGCTGCAAAAAGCAAATGTACCCAGCAAACACTCCCTTCTCATAAGCTCTTCTTCTGGAAGACAGTGATAGAATCTTCAGGCAAAATATTTCCATAAATGAAGTAAATGTTTCTTTCTTAGGTTAGGCATTCTGAGTATTATGTTGTTGTTGTTGAAGTTTGTCAAGAGCCAAGAAAAAAGATAACAAAGTATGTTATCAGTAGATGTGTCTAAATCTGACAGAAACTACTCAACCTGCCTAATCATGCTAGACTCAGCCCCTTCCTTTATTTTTCATATGGAAGACATAACTCATTCATGTCTGGGATTTTACTGACAGATAAATTTCAACTTGATTCTACTTATTCTGCTGGAAATCTTCATGGCAACTACTGTGATCATTTCAGCTAGGTCTACTGAAGACTGCTGTACAAGAAAGAAAGTAGGTACCCTTAAGGATTGTGCATGGTAAAAAAATCCCCATTTTCCTGTATTACATGTGCCGAAAATTTATTGGCAACACCAGTATATAACTTTCCATGCTAAAGCTATATTTGAACTACAAATAAAAGTACCATACTAAACAGTTATTTCTTCTTTTAGCTTTTAAAAGTGCAAAGACCCCACTCAAAATTACCCATTGAAAATTATATAGCACAGAGTTCTTTGAATATCCCATGAATGGGCATGGCAAATGTTTTATTTCTGTTTTGTAGAATGAAACTTGATGTTTGAAATATTAAAGTACTACAACTTGTATGTAGGCAAACAATACCTTTTTGAAGCCTGATGTAGAGAAAGTATTTGTCTTGTATGCTGGTTTGGTGGTATCTGCACAATGACTCTTGGCTTCAGGATTTGGGGCTATTGATAAAATTTTCTTTATTCACTAGTGCTGTCCCAAACCCCACCCTCATTTTTCTACAACAGTACTTCTTTTAGAATGAAGCAAACATGATGTTACACTGGAAATACTGGTTGATGTAGTTGTGTAGTGCCCTGTCCTCCTTTGTCTCGTGCTAATCCACATCTGTAAAATCTGAAGGCTCAGGAAAAAAGTATATTCTTTGAAGGTGGAAAAGGGAGACAAGATGAAAGTATTTCATTATTGAATGGTGGCTGTAGAACAGCTAATCTGATACTAATTAATTTGGTTTTAATGTAATTGATGTGGTCTTACCCAGGAGGACACTGTGATGTGTCACTGTCACCTCTTCTGGGCCAATCAGATATTAAGTACCACTGTTAGGACCTGTAAGAGGTTGTATAAGAAACTAGAAAGAAATGTGTATTTGTGTATTTTGTACATTTTTTACCACGATTTTTTTTATTCCCCTCTAGAATGCTGCACACGACAGTGCCATTGTTTTGAGCAATGTCAGCTTTCCTGCTCGAATTCTTAAGTCATACTCAGTAAGAAAAGCATTGTTTCATTGAATCAATTTATTATTTCACCTTTGTCAGTGCTAAGGTTCTTTAAAGCCGGGAAGAGATCACTGTAGCTAAGAATTGAAAGAATAAAGACAAAAATGAGAGATATATAGTAAAATATTTCCTTTTAGAAGATTGCAAGATCAATCACAACTGCTTTTTATTACGGGAAGGAGACTACATAATGACATAAGGATAAATAGTGTAAACTGAACTATTGTTCAGGGGAGCTAATAAATGAAAGCATAAATATGTATAATGAAGCTGATCTTTTTTTCACTTAAGCTAGTTAGTGTTTTGCCACATTTTAGATCTGGAAAACATGGACTTTATGCCTAGCTAGTAGCATAAATGCATTTTATTCTTTCCACTGAGGTCCTTTCTATATGCAAGTAGGAAATTTGATGTTCAAATATGTTATTAATAACTTGTGTGCTCTTACTTATTTTAGGTAATTGAGGTGATTATTGGAATTTCATCAGTATTTGGTGGAATAATTGCTTTGAATATGGATGTTCTAGTCTCAGGTCCATACCTCTCAGTAACATTCTTTTGGATCTTAGTTGCTGTAAGTAGTGCAAATAGAAGCTACTCTTTTAAAACAATGGCTTTTATTCAATTTTTTTTTCACTTTTCTCCTCCCCAGTGGAGTATTTATTTGGCTCTAATACTGTTTGGGAATTGCTGCTTAGAAAATTAATTAAAACTTCAATTACTTAATATATTTATGGAATATTTTTCATCTGTTTTGGTTTCCAATACTTCAGTAAATTGTTCTGATACATTCTCAGACCTCAATTCAGTAAAACAGAAATGAGTATTAAAACAAGTGTATTTGAAGTGAGGTGTTCTGTCAAAAAAGGTCATAGGTTTTAGAATATTTTAGGCTGCAAAAGGAAAAGTTTAGTTTCGTTTTAGCATGGTAAAATCCTTAGAATATCTTATTTAACCTCTCAGTTTTACCTGTTTTAAAAGTCTGAGACTGTGATTGGTAACCCTTCTCCTTAATGACAGCCTGTACCCAGGAGCAGTGGATTCAGAAATGATGCTGTGCTACCCTGCTAGCCACAAAGGAACTGATTTGGAAAGAAGACAACGACCACTAGGTTTATACATGTGTCTGTAAAATCCCTTTTCATGAAGTGGAAAAAGTTCATAAACAAGCTTTTCAGCATTCAAAATTCACAAAAGAAAAGAGCTGTGAATAGTGGGAATTACTGTAACTCAATAATAATTTTTGTAATTTTCAAGTTAATAAATACTTATTTTGTTGCACTCTTTTGTTTAGTGCTTTCCAAGTGCTATTGCAAGTCATGTAGCTGCTGAATATCCAAGTAAATGTCTGGTAAGTATGTAAAATACTTGGACTTCTAAATTAAAGTGGAATAATGCTAAGAAAATCTGCCTGATAATGGGCACTAATCAAGTTTGCTCACTTGTTTTTAGCTGCTTCTACAAAATGTAACAAATAAATATGTAGCAGGAGTGTTAGCTGGTATCCCTTAAAAGAACTCCAGCAGGTCCTTTGGAGGCCTCATTTAATCAGTTCTAGAAAAGAATTTGAAGAGTTTGGTTGGTTGTTGTTTGGTTTTTTTTTTGTTTGTTTGTTTTGTTCTGTTTTGGTTTTTGGATATTTTGTACCAATTCTGTGGGAAAAGATACTACTATAGAAAAATGACATGCCTCATATGGTATGGCAAGAACTGCTTTCAAGCTCCTGAGATGAAGTTCCCTTTTTCTTTCATTATCTGTTGTGGTTTCTGAAAGAAGAAAATTAGGTGTGCAGGCTGTGCTGGACCTAGAACCTATTTTAAACAAATTCTTCATCTTTGTGATTAGCAGCAAGCACTAATAATATTCAGTAGAGTGCATTTATTCCTTGAATGTTCTAGATGTATAGTTAAGGCTCCCTAAAATATCTGTTCTAATTAATAGTCATGTGACCATATTTAAGTGAGTAATGAGGCATAACCACAACTGAAGTCAGAGTACAATCCTGTAGGGGTGATATTTGAGTGAAGCTCAGCTGCTGTTGTGTGGCAGTAAATTTGCCTCAGGACACTCAAATTTATTTGCTTAAGGTATTTTATGTTGCAAGTCTGCAATATCTGTTTTTAATTCTCATTGCTTCATATAAATTGAGGAATAAATGGTGGCTTCTATACTGGCTCTCCAGATTGGGTATTACTTCCTCTAGGTGTGTATCAAAGGCTCTTACAAAATAAGGCAAAAATGTCATCATCTGTATTGAATGAAATATGAATTACAAGCCAGCAGTGTTTTGGCTAGGAAATTTAGGTTATACAAATCTTGCTTCTGTATCTTCATGAAATGTGGATAGCTCTTAGTATTTGTCTTTTGTGTATAATCTTATGCAGTTTTACACACTTTTGTTATGCTTGCTTCAAGGAGACATAGCTTACAAACCAGAGTTAATTTTTTAGATTATTATTTAACATTTATTATCTTATTTTTTAGGTTGAGGTCCTGATTGCCATTAGCAGTGTTACCTCTCCTTTGTTGTTCACTGCTTCTGCATACTTATCCTTCAGTATCATGCAAGTTGTTGACATCTTTAAAAGTTATCCACCTGCTGTTAAAGTATGTGTTTTTATGCAATTGAAAAATGAACTTCTATATGTTACAGTAGCAAGGCAGTAGCAAATCAGGGAATATATGAAGACAAGGTCCTGCATTATAAAGATTGAATGAAATGTTATTGAAATTATGTAAAAACTCTTGTTTGACTTATTATATAATTGAAATTATATTACATCTATTGGCACCCTGAAATTGTAGTTTAGAATAAAATCCTATCTTTTTAAAAGACACAGTAAAATAATATACAGTATGCTAGACTCCTTGAGACTTTTATAATTTGTAGTATTTAAATTAAAGATTCTAGGAGTCTTTGAAGAGTACATTTTTCTGTTTCTTAGGATGCTTACCAATCATTGGGATTGTAAGATTACACCTGTGTTTATTCAAAGTCTGGATTTGGACAGAGAAGAAACAGTTTGCAAAGTTTAAAGCATTTCAGTATGAAATGTTACCTGTGCATTGCTGAAGAGCTTTCTTGAGCTCTACTGGCAAAGTGTTTGCCAATCCCTGATGTTGTTCAAAGAACCACTTAGGGGCATTAGACCAAGGCCATTAAGAGTCTCCACTAGTCATTAAGTAGTCTTGTAACTTTAGAAGGAAAGAGAGAAAAGGTTTAATAAACTGATGTCTCAGGGACTGGAAAATCAACTTCTGTGATCCTGTTGATATTCTGGGGGAGTGTGCTGTGTTGTTGAACCACAGGAATGGTGACATTTCACATCCCCTCTCTAAGTAGCTTCTGTCACCCATGTTGGAGACAGATGACTGCACTGTCTAGACAGTTGGTGTGGCCCTGCAGAGCATTTCTTACATTCTCACTCTGCTTTGTGTGTGGTTACAAGAGTGGGCTGCTCTGCACAGGGTGATGAACTATGGAGCAGGAGGAAACAGCAAGACAGAAAATGAATAGAAACTTCATTGGCAAGCAGAGCAGTCCTACAGCATCCCAAAAAATAGTAAAGAAAGGCAGGTCCAGCCATAGTAGCCAGGTGCAGTGATTGCCAGGCAAGTCCACAGTACTGAAGCAAATCCAAGGTCATCCAGAAACTCAGGTCAGCAGGGCAAGGTCAGAGCCAGCAAGGCATAGGGCCAGGCCCAAGCATAGCTGTGACATTGCTTAGGTCAAAACCAGCAGTAAGACACTATTTTAGAAGATAGTTTCCTCAATTCTGTTCTGTTTCCAAAGGAAAAGATAATTTGAAAAATTAACATATTTTTAGAAGCTATAGATCTCTTCTACTTTCAACAAACTCAGGCACTTAAATTTTGGTTGAAACTTTATGCTGAAATAAACTGTAAATTATAATTTGTTAAAAAAGTCTAGATAGGAATTGTTAAAGTATAGAGATGGGAACATTATCAAATATTTTATTCAAGTAATTAACAACATATGTCTATTTTCAGCAATCTTATGATGTACTCCTGTTGCTTCTGATGTTGATGCTGCTAATTCAGGCATGCCTTACTATTGGAACTGTAATACAGTGTGTGAATTACAAGACAAAAATGAAACTACAAGATTCAGCATGGACACCATCACAGGTTAAGAAACAGGAATACAGAACAACAGAGGTTTGTATTTATACCCACTAGAAAATTTGAAAATGCCTATTTTAAAATACTTTTTTTGAAAATGTTTTGTGGTCTTAAATTCTGATCTTAATTCAGACCACAATTAAAAGTTGTTCTATGAAACTTAGTTTTGTAATCAAGATAATAGTTTCCTGGTTAGATGATAACTGGGCATGACATGGGACACAGAACTGTACTGCTTAGGCTTTCCTCTGTTGTACAGAGCTAAACCCTGTATCCTTAAAGACTCTCAGAGAGTAACTCATGTTTACTTCAATAGAAGGAGAGTGCTGGATTCAGTCTAGCACTGGATAGAAAGCACTGCGAGCAGAGACTGAAATCAGTCAAGTTAGTAAACATCTGCTAATGGAAAGGGAAAGCTTTGGAATTATGTCCCTTCAGGCTGCTGAGGATATTTGGTGTGGGTTGCTTATTTGCTGGGTCTGTGTCCTGGGCCTTAGGTTCTGTATAAAAGATGAAGCACAGCAGCACTTCCACTGCTGCAAGTCATGTTTTGGAGCATGGGTCATGGCACGGCTAAAGAGTTCTCTGCTGGAGATTATTGACAAAAGTGTTCCTGGTTTGTGAGTCAATGAGAACTTAGGTGTTAAATGCTAAAAGGAGCACTTTCCCTGCAAAAGCAACACTTTTTTGCTTACCTTTTAGTATTTAAACGCATGAATAATGTTACAGGTGAAGTTGCAAGTCCCTTTGGCTTCTCAGAAGTCTGTGTTCTTAGGCAAGACCTTACTTTGCTTGCATGTATATAGGTAAATCTTGCTTCAGTTGCACCATGAGGGCTGCTTCTGGTTTTGGGGTTAAAGGTTCAGGTGTGAAGGCTTTCAGTCATATTTTAGAAAAAGTCTTGAAAAAATGTCTTAAGTAACATGTTTAAAGTGGGAATCTGGCCAAGTTTCTTAGACCCAAACATTTCAAGTATTATACAATTTACACTGTTATATCCTAAATAGAAACTCTGTAATATCCAAAACTATACAATTTACAAATGTATAGAATATTTTAATAGCTCTGGCTGTACCTATTCACATTTGCATTCTGCTAGATTTTCTCAGGTGTTTATTTGCTTGAACTTCAGTTTTTAATCAAAACATTTTTCATGTTTACATTTGTCTGAAATTTGTTTACTTTTAGGTTTCCAATAATACCTTAAAGGATTTTGACAAAGATAAAGCTTGGAAAGCAGTTGTGGTGCAGATGGCTCAGTAGTTTGGATCCTTCAAATGCAGCCAACACAGCACAATCCAATAAAATAAATCAACTGTTTGAATGAAGGTTTAAAAACTTCAATTTTTAAACAGCAATATAGTTGCAGCAGTAGGAGCCATGGAATAACACAGTAAATGATGTATCTGTCTTATAATTTTAAAATTTGTTGTTAATATTTTTAACACATCTGTCTTTTCTGTTGGTATCTGTAGTCTAGTGTTTAGAAGATACCTTTAGAAAAAGGTAATGAGTCACATGGATTTATGCTGATGGCAAAGTGAAATATTGCAATATGTAGTAGGCTTCATATATTTGCAAGAGATTGTTGTAACTGCAGTTATGCAGTCAGTGTGACTGATAAATGCTTTTGTAAAGTTATGAGTACAAGTCATAATTGATGTTTTTGCTTATACTTCACTTTTGTAGGAGTTGTAAAGTTTTCTGCATCTTATTGCTTTTATATAAATAAAAGTCTTTATTATGTGGAAACTTGAGAATGTGGATTGACATTCTTATCTGAAGGGTGAAAACAGAATATTCTTTCCCATTAAACTTCAATTTCTGGGCTATTAAAAGAGGGGAGAGGCTTTTTCTGAGTGCTGGGACACATAAGCTGCTAGCCAGAACTAAAACATCCAACAAACAGAAAGAAACTGGCCAAATAACAGTAGATACTACTGATTTTGAAAGAGGCTTTGTTTATTTTTAGATATATTACTTCTCATTTATTTCTTTTCCTAACTATTTTTAAAACCTGTTTAACTTAGCTACCCTGAAACAAGGAACATTCCCCATACAGGTGACCTTTTCTTGTAGCTGAACTATGGGTACGATAGGGTAGATTTCAAACTCTATTAGAATTTCCAAGTTAATAGGAATTCTGGGGTAACCAGGGTGATAGCTGCTGACAAGGTGGTGAGGTTATTTTGTTCCTGTTTTTGTTGTTTTATTGTTGGGTTTTGAGAGATTATAGACTTAGAAGTTCATTCTTTTTAAGGTGAAATAATTCTGTTTGTTCAGAGCATGCTGCAAAACTTCGCTCTTTGCATTTGAGAAGGGGAAAGAAAGAGAGAAGGGTGTGTAGTGTGTGGAGCCTTTCAGGCACAGGAACATGTTTATTTTCATTTTGGGAAAGCTGACCTTTATTCTGGAATTAAATACATAGAGGGTACTCTTTCAAATTCAGAGCAGTGCTTTTTAAGAGCATGTAAACAGCAACCTCCTGGTCCACCTAAAAACAATAGGGTGTGCATTTGGGCCAGTCTACTACATCAACAACCACAGGCTGCAGTTGCTGTTTCTTAAATATTGCAAAATTTCATGACTGTACTGGTGCTACTTGTGTGACCATTCTCTCAATGTCACAGGTAATTAAGTGTATATCTGCTACAATCCTACCAATTTTACAAGTAGGAAAACTTAGGTTGACGGTACCCTATTTTTTTGAAAGTTGCAAAGGAATAGTTACACTCCTATCTAAAAATAAAAGTCTAACTTCCTAAATCTCATGAATTAAACAGGAAAAAGACTGTGGACAGTGTAGAAGTTCTTCATGAATCATTTAAAGAAAAAAGAGATTAATATGCAGAATAGTGGGACTATAACTTAACCATTTCCTTGATGATTTGTTTTAGTTTATATGGTAAAACACATTGTTTAACGGAATCTGTACCTTTAATAGATTATGTTTTCTGTCAAGTGAAGATGGAATCAACCTGACTCTACCGTCAGGCAGTCCAGCTCACGGCCTAAAGCCGAGGGGCCGCCAGCCCAGCCCTGAGGACAGGGAGGGCACACGGCCGGCCCCGTGACTCCTGGCCCCACGCCTCTGAAAGACCGGGGCCAGGGACACCCGCCTGATTACAGGGGGTCCCTCCAACCGCCCGCCGAGGCCAGGGGACGCACAGAACCCCACTTACGGGGCCGCCCCCCGCTGCCCGGCACCCCCCAACAAGCACTACGGAGCACAGGCTCCGGCCCGCGCCCCACTTGGGGACAGGCCAGAGCCCGGCCGCAGCGCAGCGCGGCAACACGGCCGCCTGCAGAGCCCCGGGAGCCTCCTGTACGAGGCCGCCAGCCACGTGGCGCCAGCCCGAAGCACTGCCAAAGGCAGGAGCGTGCCCTGCGGCACGGCACTTCTGCAAGCTGCCCCCTGGCAAGGGCCCGGGAGCGCTCGTTCCTGTCGCCTGGCTAAAGGAGCCTCCCCAGCCCTGCTTACAGGGACCCGGGTGGGGCTGCTCCTGGGGACAAAGGGTGCCGCCAAGGTCCTGACACGGGCCCCGAGTACAGGGCCCGCACGCTGGCAGCTCACCAGCACCACCGGCAGCGTGGGCGCACGCCCTGGCCCTGGCTACAGGCGGGTCACGCTGCCCACGCTGCCGCTAAGCGGCTTCGCGCCGCCCTCAGAAAGCAGGGGCAAGGCCGGAGGCTTTCTCCACCCGTGCATTTTGGGCACCCGCCTGCGGCTGCACAGAGCTCCTCTTTCCCTCCTGGGAAGTCTAAGCTACACTGGCTCTGTTCCTAAAGCACAACCACACTTCCTCACTCACACCAACTAGGGGGAAGACAGGGGAGGGGGAGGCAGGGGAGGGGGAGACAGTCCCAGAAGAGGGAGCAAGCTCTGTGCAGCCAACCTCCTCTAGGGAGCCATTGCTAATGCTGCGCGGGAGAGGAAAGCCTCAGCCCTGCCCCTGCACTGAGAGGAGGCCACAGGGGCCTCGACGCGCTGAAGCGCTTCAGGACCGGCACCAGGGACGCAGGCTGTGACACGCCCCGAGTACAGGGGGTCACGCTGGCCAGGGGCCAGCAGCAGGCAGAAAGCTGCCGGGGTTGGGAAAAAGCCCTGCCCTGCTTACAGGGTAGCTGGGCTGGGGGCCGGGAGAGCTCCGTTTCCCCCCTGCGGTGCGGAGACAGGGGCTCTCACACCCTCCTTTACAGGGTCGCCCCTCTCTCCGGGCAGCCAAAGGAGCACAAGGCAAAAGGCCAAGCACAGCAAGGACCAGCCCTGCACGCAGGGAGGTCGCCCAGCGCAAAGCCGGCCGCGGCACCCTGAAGGCGCCCTGGCCTGGAAAAGGCCCTTTGCCCAGAGGGCCCCTCGCGTCCCTCTTCGGCTCCTGTGCCTCGCCGTTCCGCTCTTGATCTCGAAGGCGCTGCCGCTCTTGCCCCGTCGTCCCACGGCTTCTGCCAACGGACGACGACACGCTCAGGCCTGAGAAACTCCAGGCCCCGTGCCTGCAGGGAACCGCCACCCAACAGCCCCACAGGGACATCCCCAACCGGCTGCCCAAAAGCCCCACACTTCAGCTCCAAGCTGCTGCTCTTACCTTGCGGCTGCGCTTCTGGGCTCGAGGCCGCCGATGCTGAAGGCTGGCTCTTGCCTCGCCGATCCACTCTTGAGCTCGAAGAGGCCGCTCCTGCGGCTCGCTCTTTCCTCGCTGTCCCACGGCTTCTGCAAACGTCGACGAGGACACAATCAGGCCCGAGGAGCTCCAGCTGCCATAGGGAAGGGCCACCCAACAGCCCCACAGCCTCGTGCCAGCAACGCCGCGGCCCCCCAGCTGCCCAAAAGCCTCCAACTACAGCTTCACTCACCGTCCCGACGTCCGGCGCAGTCCCACGCCGTGCTGGGAGCCGGGCCCTCTGGGCAAAGGAAGCTGGGCACGCAAGGCAGCGGCCAAGAGGCTGCACACCCCTGCTTACAGGGGGCTCAGGCCGCTGCCTGGACTAAAAAGTGCCCGGGGCTCCAGAGCACTTACAGGCCCCCACTTACAGGGCGGCTCTGGTCCCCAAGGCCTATGGAGGCTCCTTCTCTCCACCAGCTGCGGGGCGCTCCCCACTAACGGGGCGGGCGCCCCACACAGGCTGCCAGCTGAAAGGGAGCACAAAGGCTCCCAGACCCGCAGCCTGCTTACAGGCCGGTCCACACCCGGGGAGCCACAGAGCTCGGCCTTCCCCCAAGGCGACAGGAACCTGACTCTACCGTCAGGCAGTCCAGCTCACGGCCTAAAGCCGAGGGGCCGCCAGCCCAGCCCTGAGGACAGGGAGGGCACACGGCCGGCCCCGTGACTCCTGGCCCCACGCCTCTGAAAGACCGGGGCCAGGGACACCCGCCTGATTACAGGGGGTCCCTCCAACCGCCCGCCGAGGCCAGGGGACGCACAGAACCCCACTTACGGGGCCGCCCCCCGCTGCCCGGCACCCCCCAACAAGCACTACGGAGCACAGGCTCCGGCCCGCGCCCCACTTGGGGACAGGCCAGAGCCCGGCCGCAGCGCAGCGCGGCAACACGGCCGCCTGCAGAGCCCCGGGAGCCTCCTGTACGAGGCCGCCAGCCACGTGGCGCCAGCCCGAAGCACTGCCAAAGGCAGGAGCGTGCCCTGCGGCACGGCACTTCTGCAAGCTGCCCCCTGGCAAGGGCCCGGGAGCGCTCGTTCCTGTCGCCTGGCTAAAGGAGCCTCCCCAGCCCTGCTTACAGGGACCCGGGTGGGGCTGCTCCTGGGGACAAAGGGTGCCGCCAAGGTCCTGACACGGGCCCCGAGTACAGGGCCCGCACGCTGGCAGCTCACCAGCACCACCGGCAGCGTGGGCGCACGCCCTGGCCCTGGCTACAGGCGGGTCACGCTGCCCACGCTGCCGCTAAGCGGCTTCGCGCCGCCCTCAGAAAGCAGGGGCAAGGCCGGAGGCTTTCTCCACCCGTGCATTTTGGGCACCCGCCTGCGGCTGCACAGAGCTCCTCTTTCCCTCCTGGGAAGTCTAAGCTACACTGGCTCTGTTCCTAAAGCACAACCACACTTCCTCACTCACACCAACTAGGGGGAAGACAGGGGAGGGGGAGGCAGGGGAGGGGGAGACAGTCCCAGAAGAGGGAGCAAGCTCTGTGCAGCCAACCTCCTCTAGGGAGCCATTGCTAATGCTGCGCGGGAGAGGAAAGCCTCAGCCCTGCCCCTGCACTGAGAGGAGGCCACAGGGGCCTCGACGCGCTGAAGCGCTTCAGGACCGGCACCAGGGACGCAGGCTGTGACACGCCCCGAGTACAGGGGGTCACGCTGGCCAGGGGCCAGCAGCAGGCAGAAAGCTGCCGGGGTTGGGAAAAAGCCCTGCCCTGCTTACAGGGTAGCTGGGCTGGGGGCCGGGAGAGCTCCGTTTCCCCCCTGCGGTGCGGAGACAGGGGCTCTCACACCCTCCTTTACAGGGTCGCCCCTCTCTCCGGGCAGCCAAAGGAGCACAAGGCAAAAGGCCAAGCACAGCAAGGACCAGCCCTGCACGCAGGGAGGTCGCCCAGCGCAAAGCCGGCCGCGGCACCCTGAAGGCGCCCTGGCCTGGAAAAGGCCCTTTGCCCAGAGGGCCCCTCGCGTCCCTCTTCGGCTCCTGTGCCTCGCCGTTCCGCTCTTGATCTCGAAGGCGCTGCCGCTCTTGCCCCGTCGTCCCACGGCTTCTGCCAACGGACGACGACACGCTCAGGCCTGAGAAACTCCAGGCCCCGTGCCTGCAGGGAACCGCCACCCAACAGCCCCACAGGGACATCCCCAACCGGCTGCCCAAAAGCCCCACACTTCAGCTCCAAGCTGCTGCTCTTACCTTGCGGCTGCGCTTCTGGGCTCGAGGCCGCCGATGCTGAAGGCTGGCTCTTGCCTCGCCGATCCACTCTTGAGCTCGAAGAGGCCGCTCCTGCGGCTCGCTCTTTCCTCGCTGTCCCACGGCTTCTGCAAACGTCGACGAGGACACAATCAGGCCCGAGGAGCTCCAGCTGCCATAGGGAAGGGCCACCCAACAGCCCCACAGCCTCGTGCCAGCAACGCCGCGGCCCCCCAGCTGCCCAAAAGCCTCCAACTACAGCTTCACTCACCGTCCCGACGTCCGGCGCAGTCCCACGCCGTGCTGGGAGCCGGGCCCTCTGGGCAAAGGAAGCTGGGCACGCAAGGCAGCGGCCAAGAGGCTGCACACCCCTGCTTACAGGGGGCTCAGGCCGCTGCCTGGACTAAAAAGTGCCCGGGGCTCTAGAGCACTTACAGGCCCCCACTTACAGGGCGGCTCTGGTCCCCAAGGCCTATGGAGGCTCCTTCTCTCCACCAGCTGCGGGGCGCTCCCCACTAACGGGGCGGGCGCCCCACACAGGCTGCCAGCTGAAAGGGAGCACAAAGGCTCCCAGACCCGCAGCCTGCTTACAGGCCGGTCCACACCCGGGGAGCCACAGAGCTCGGCCTTCCCCCAAGGCGACAGGAACCTGACTCTACCGTCAGGCAGTCCAGCTCACGGCCTAAAGCCGAGGGGCCGCCAGCCCAGCCCTGAGGACAGGGAGGGCACACGGCCGGCCCCGTGACTCCTGGCCCCACGCCTCTGAAAGACCGGGGCCAGGGACACCCGCCTGATTACAGGGGGTCCCTCCAACCGCCCGCCGAGGCCAGGGGACGCACAGAACCCCACTTACGGGGCCGCCCCCCGCTGCCCGGCACCCCCCAACAAGCACTACGGAGCACAGGCTCCGGCCCGCGCCCCACTTGGGGACAGGCCAGAGCCCGGCCGCAGCGCAGCGCGGCAACACGGCCGCCTGCAGAGCCCCGGGAGCCTCCTGTACGAGGCCGCCAGCCACGTGGCGCCAGCCCGAAGCACTGCCAAAGGCAGGAGCGTGCCCTGCGGCACGGCACTTCTGCAAGCTGCCCCCTGGCAAGGGCCCGGGAGCGCTCGTTCCTGTCGCCTGGCTAAAGGAGCCTCCCCAGCCCTGCTTACAGGGACCCGGGTGGGGCTGCTCCTGGGGACAAAGGGTGCCGCCAAGGTCCTGACACGGGCCCCGAGTACAGGGCCCGCACGCTGGCAGCTCACCAGCACCACCGGCAGCGTGGGCGCACGCCCTGGCCCTGGCTACAGGCGGGTCACGCTGCCCACGCTGCCGCTAAGCGGCTTCGCGCCGCCCTCAGAAAGCAGGGGCAAGGCCGGAGGCTTTCTCCACCCGTGCATTTTGGGCACCCGCCTGCGGCTGCACAGAGCTCCTCTTTCCCTCCTGGGAAGTCTAAGCTACACTGGCTCTGTTCCTAAAGCACAACCACACTTCCTCACTCACACCAACTAGGGGGAAGACAGGGGAGGGGGAGGCAGGGGAGGGGGAGACAGTCCCAGAAGAGGGAGCAAGCTCTGTGCAGCCAACCTCCTCTAGGGAGCCATTGCTAATGCTGCGCGGGAGAGGAAAGCCTCAGCCCTGCCCCTGCACTGAGAGGAGGCCACAGGGGCCTCGACGCGCTGAAGCGCTTCAGGACCGGCACCAGGGACGCAGGCTGTGACACGCCCCGAGTACAGGGGGTCACGCTGGCCAGGGGCCAGCAGCAGGCAGAAAGCTGCCGGGGTTGGGGAAAAGCCCTGCCCTGCTTACAGGGTAGCTGGGCTGGGGGCCGGGAGAGCTCCGTTTCCCCCCTGCGGTGCGGAGACAGGGGCTCTCACACCCTCCTTTACAGGGTCGCCCCTCTCTCCGGGCAGCCAAAGGAGCACAAGGCAAAAGGCCAAGCACAGCAAGGACCAGCCCTGCACGCAGGGAGGTCGCCCAGCGCAAAGCCGGCCGCGGCACCCTGAAGGCGCCCTGGCCTGGAAAAGGCCCTTTGCCCAGAGGGCCCCTCGCGTCCCTCTTCGGCTCCTGTGCCTCGCCGTTCCGCTCTTGATCTCTAAGGCGCTGCCGCTCTTGCCCCGTCGTCCCACGGCTTCTGCCAACGGACGACGACACGCTCAGGCCTGAGAAACTCCAGGCCCCGTGCCTGCAGGGAACCGCCACCCAACAGCCCCACAGGGACATCCCCAACCGGCTGCCCAAAAGCCCCACACTTCAGCTCCAAGCTGCTGCTCTTACCTTGCGGCTGCGCTTCTGGGCTCGAGGCCGCCGATGCTGAAGGCTGGCTCTTGCCTCGCCGATCCACTCTTGAGCTCGAAGAGGCCGCTCCTGCGGCTCGCTCTTTCCTCGCTGTCCCACGGCTTCTGCAAACGTCGACGAGGACACAATCAGGCCCGAGGAGCTCCAGCTGCCATAGGGAAGGGCCACCCAACAGCCCCACAGCCTCGTGCCAGCAACGCCGCGGCCCCCCAGCTGCCCAAAAGCCTCCAACTACAGCTTCACTCACCGTCCCGACGTCCGGCGCAGTCCCACGCCGTGCTGGGAGCCGGGCCCTCTGGGCAAAGGAAGCTGGGCACGCAAGGCAGCGGCCAAGAGGCTGCACACCCCTGCTTACAGGGGGCTCAGGCCGCTGCCTGGACTAAAAAGTGCCCGGGGCTCCAGAGCACTTACAGGCCCCCACTTACAGGGCGGCTCTGGTCCCCAAGGCCTATGGAGGCTCCTTCTCTCCACCAGCTGCGGGGCGCTCCCCACTAACGGGGCGGGCGCCCCACACAGGCTGCCAGCTGAAAGGGAGCACAAAGGCTCCCAGACCCGCAGCCTGCTTACAGGCCGGTCCACACCCGGGGAGCCACAGAGCTCGGCCTTCCCCCAAGGCGACAGGAACCTGACTCTACCGTCAGGCAGTCCAGCTCACGGCCTAAAGCCGAGGGGCCGCCAGCCCAGCCCTGAGGACAGGGAGGGCACACGGCCGGCCCCGTGACTCCTGGCCCCACGCCTCTGAAAGACCGGGGCCAGGGACACCCGCCTGATTACAGGGGGTCCCTCCAACCGCCCGCCGAGGCCAGGGGACGCACAGAACCCCACTTACGGGGCCGCCCCCCGCTGCCCGGCACCCCCCAACAAGCACTACGGAGCACAGGCTCCGGCCCGCGCCCCACTTGGGGACAGGCCAGAGCCCGGCCGCAGCGCAGCGCGGCAACACGGCCGCCTGCAGAGCCCCGGGAGCCTCCTGTACGAGGCCGCCAGCCACGTGGCGCCAGCCCGAAGCACTGCCAAAGGCAGGAGCGTGCCCTGCGGCACGGCACTTCTGCAAGCTGCCCCCTGGCAAGGGCCCGGGAGCGCTCGTTCCTGTCGCCTGGCTAAAGGAGCCTCCCCAGCCCTGCTTACAGGGACCCGGGTGGGGCTGCTCCTGGGGACAAAGGGTGCCGCCAAGGTCCTGACACGGGCCCCGAGTACAGGGCCCGCACGCTGGCAGCTCACCAGCACCACCGGCAGCGTGGGCGCACGCCCTGGCCCTGGCTACAGGTGGGTCACGCTGCCCACGCTGCCGCTAAGCGGCTTCGCGCCGCCCTCAGAAAGCAGGGGCAAGGCCGGAGGCTTTCTCCACCCGTGCATTTTGGGCACCCGCCTGCGGCTGCACAGAGCTCCTCTTTCCCTCCTGGGAAGTCTAAGCTACACTGGCTCTGTTCCTAAAGCACAACCACACTTCCTCACTCACACCAACTAGGGGGAAGACAGGGGAGGGGGAGGCAGGGGAGGGGGAGACAGTCCCAGAAGAGGGAGCAAGCTCTGTGCAGCCAACCTCCTCTAGGGAGCCATTGCTAATGCTGAGCGGGAGAGGAAAGCCTCAGCCCTGCCCCTGCACTGAGAGGAGGCCACAGGGGCCTCGACGCGCTGAAGCGCTTCAGGACCGGCACCAGGGACGCAGGCTGTGACACGCCCCGAGTACAGGGGGTCACGCTGGCCAGGGGCCAGCAGCAGGCAGAAAGCTGCCGGGGTTGGGGAAAAGCCCTGCCCTGCTTACAGGGTAGCTGGGCTGGGGGCCGGGAGAGCTCCGTTTCCCCCCTGCGGTGCGGAGACAGGGGCTCTCACACACTCCTTTACAGGGTCGCCCCTCTCTCCGGGCAGCCAAAGGAGCACAAGGCAAAAGGCCAAGCACAGCAAGGACCAGCCCTGCACGCAGGGAGGTCGCCCAGCGCAAAGCCGGCCGCGGCACCCTGAAGGCGCCCTGGCCTGGAAAAAGCCCTTTGCCCAGAGGGCCCCTCGCGTCCCTCTTCGGCTCCTGTGCCTCGCCGTTCCGCTCTTGATCTCGAAGGCGCTGCCGCTCTTGCCTCGTCGTCCCACGGCTTCTGCCAACGGACGACGACACGCTCAGGCCTGAGAAACTCCAGGCCCCGTGCCTGCAGGGAACCGCCACCCAACAGCCCCACAGGGACATCCCCAACCGGCTGCCCAAAAGCCCCACACTTCAGCTCCAAGCTGCTGCTCTTACCTTGCGGCTGCGCTTCTGGGCTCGAGGCCGCCGATGCTGAAGGCTGGCTCTTGCCTCGCCGATCCACTCTTGAGCTCGAAGAGGCCGCTCCTGCGGCTCGCTCTTTCCTCGCTGTCCCACGGCTTCTGCAAACGTCGACGAGGACACAATCAGGCCCGAGGAGCTCCAGCTGCCATAGGGAAGGGCCACCCAACAGCCCCACAGCCTCGTGCCAGCAACGCCGCGGCCCCCCAGCTGCCCAAAAGCCTCCAACTACAGCTTCACTCACCGTCCCGACGTCCGGCGCAGTCCCACGCCGTGCTGGGAGCCGGGCCCTCTGGGCAAAGGAAGCTGGGCACGCAAGGCAGCGGCCAAGAGGCTGCACACCCCTGCTTACAGGGGGCTCAGGCCGCTGCCTGGACTAAAAAGTGCCCGGGGCTCTAGAGCACTTACAGGCCCCCACTTACAGGGCGGCTCTGGTCCCCAAGGCCTATGGAGGCTCCTTCTCTCCACCAGCTGCGGGGCGCTCCCCACTAACGGGGCGGGCGCCCCACACAGGCTGCCAGCTGAAAGGGAGCACAAAGGCTCCCAGACCCGCAGCCTGCTTACAGGCCGGTCCACACCCGGGGAGCCACAGAGCTCGGCCTTCCCCCAAGGCGACAGGAACCTGACTCTACCGTCAGGCAGTCCAGCTCACGGCCTAAAGCCGAGGGGCCGCCAGCCCAGCCCTGAGGACAGGGAGGGCACACGGCCGGCCCCGTGACTCCTGGCCCCACGCCTCTGAAAGACCGGGGCCAGGGACACCCGCCTGATTACAGGGGGTCCCTCCAACCGCCCGCCGAGGCCAGGGGACGCACAGAACCCCACTTACGGGGCCGCCCCCCGCTGCCCGGCACCCCCCAACAAGCACTACGGAGCACAGGCTCCGGCCCGCGCCCCACTTGGGGACAGGCCAGAGCCCGGCCGCAGCGCAGCGCGGCAACACGGCCGCCTGCAGAGCCCCGGGAGCCTCCTGTACGAGGCCGCCAGCCACGTGGCGCCAGCCCGAAGCACTGCCAAAGGCAGGAGCGTGCCCTGCGGCACGGCACTTCTGCAAGCTGCCCCCTGGCAAGGGCCCGGGAGCGCTCGTTCCTGTCGCCTGGCTAAAGGAGCCTCCCCAGCCCTGCTTACAGGGACCCGGGTGGGGCTGCTCCTGGGGACAAAGGGTGCCGCCAAGGTCCTGACACGGGCCCCGAGTACAGGGCCCGCACGCTGGCAGCTCACCAGCACCACCGGCAGCGTGGGCGCACGCCCTGGCCCTGGCTACAGGCGGGTCACGCTGCCCACGCTGCCGCTAAGTGGCTTCGCGCCGCCCTCAGAAAGCAGGGGCAAGGCCGGAGGCTTTCTCCACCCGTGCATTTTGGGCACCCGCCTGCGGCTGCACAGAGCTCCTCTTTCCCTCCTGGGAAGTCTAAGCTACACTGGCTCTGTTCCTAAAGCACAACCACACTTCCTCACTCACACCAACTAGGGGGAAGACAGGGGAGGGGGAGGCAGGGGAGGGGGAGACAGTCCCAGAAGAGGGAGCAAGCTCTGTGCAGCCAACCTCCTCTAGGGAGCCATTGCTAATGCTGCGCGGGAGAGGAAAGCCTCAGCCCTGCCCCTGCACTGAGAGGAGGCCACAGGGGCCTCGACGCGCTGAAGCGCTTCAGGACCGGCACCAGGGACGCAGGCTGTGACACGCCCCGAGTACAGGGGGTCACGCTGGCCAGGGGCCAGCAGCAGGCAGAAAGCTGCCGGGGTTGGGGAAAAGCCCTGCCCTGCTTACAGGGTAGCTGGGCTGGGGGCCGGGAGAGCTCCGTTTCCCCCCTGCGGTGCGGAGACAGGGGCTCTCACACCCTCCTTTACAGGGTCGCCCCTCTCTCCGGGCAGCCAAAGGAGCACAAGGCAAAAGGCCAAGCACAGCAAGGACCAGCCCTGCACGCAGGGAGGTCGCCCAGCGCAAAGCCGGCCGCGGCACCCTGAAGGCGCCCTGGCCTGGAAAAGGCCCTTTGCCCAGAGGGCCCCTCGCGTCCCTCTTCGGCTCCTGTGCCTCGCCGTTCCGCTCTTGATCTCGAAGGCGCTGCCGCTCTTGCCCCGTCGTCCCACGGCTTCTGCCAACGGACGACGACACGCTCAGGCCTGAGAAACTCCAGGCCCCGTGCCTGCAGGGAACCACCACCCAACAGCCCCACAGGGACATCCCCAACCGGCTGCCCAAAAGCCCCACACTTCAGCTCCAAGCTGCTGCTCTTACCTTGCGGCTGCGCTTCTGGGCTCGAGGCCGCCGATGCTGAAGGCTGGCTCTTGCCTCGCCGATCCACTCTTGAGCTCGAAGAGGCCGCTCCTGCGGCTCGCTCTTTCCTCGCTGTCCCACGGCTTCTGCAAACGTCGACGAGGACACAATCAGGCCCGAGGAGCTCCAGCTGCCATAGGGAAGGGCCACCCAACAGCCCCACAGCCTCGTGCCAGCAACGCCGCGGCCCCCCAGCTGCCCAAAAGCCTCCAACTACAGCTTCACTCACCGTCCCGACGTCCGGCGCAGTCCCACGCCGTGCTGGGAGCCGGGCCCTCTGGGCAAAGGAAGCTGGGCACGCAAGGCAGTGGCCAAGAGGCTGCACACCCCTGCTTACAGGGGGCTCAGGCCGCTGCCTGGACTAAAAAGTGCCCGGGGCTCTAGAGCACTTACAGGCCCCCACTTACAGGGCGGCTCTGGTCCCCAAGGCCTATGGAGGCTCCTTCTCTCCACCAGCTGCGGGGCGCTCCCCACTAACGGGGCGGGCGCCCCACACAGGCTGCCAGCTGAAAGGGAGCACAAAGGCTCCCAGACCCGCAGCCTGCTTACAGGCCGGTCCACACCCGGGGAGCCACAGAGCTCGGCCTTCCCCCAAGGCGACAGGAACCTGACTCTACCGTCAGGCAGTCCAGCTCACGGCCTAAAGCCGAGGGGCCGCCAGCCCAGCCCTGAGGACAGGGAGGGCACACGGCCGGCCCCGTGACTCCTGGCCCCACGCCTCTGAAAGACCGGGGCCAGGGACACCCGCCTGATTACAGGGGGTCCCTCCAACCGCCCGCCGAGGCCAGGGGACGCACAGAACCCCACTTACGGGGCCGCCCCCCGCTGCCCGGCACCCCCCAACAAGCACTACGGAGCACAGGCTCCGGCCCGCGCCCCACTTGGGGACAGGCCAGAGCCCGGCCGCAGCGCAGCGCGGCAACACGGCCGCCTGCAGAGCCCCGGGAGCCTCCTGTACGAGGCCGCCAGCCACGTGGCGCCAGCCCGAAGCACTGCCAAAGGCAGGAGCGTGCCCTGCGGCACGGCACTTCTGCAAGCTGCCCCCTGGCAAGGGCCCGGGAGCGCTCGTTCCTGTCGCCTGGCTAAAGGAGCCTCCCCAGCCCTGCTTACAGGGACCCGGGTGGGGCTGCTCCTGGGGACAAAGGGTGCCGCCAAGGTCCTGACACGGGCCCCGAGTACAGGGCCCGCACGCTGGCAGCTCACCAGCACCACCGGCAGCGTGGGCGCACGCCCTGGCCCTGGCTACAGGCGGGTCACGCTGCCCACGCTGCCGCTAAGCGGCTTCGCGCCGCCCTCAGAAAGCAGGGGCAAGGCCGGAGGCTTTCTCCACCCGTGCATTTTGGGCACCCGCCTGCGGCTGCACAGAGCTCCTCTTTCCCTCCTGGGAAGTCTAAGCTACACTGGCTCTGTTCCTAAAGCACAACCACACTTCCTCACTCACACCAACTAGGGGGAAGACAGGGGAGGGGGAGGCAGGGGAGGGGGAGACAGTCCCAGAAGAGGGAGCAAGCTCTGTGCAGCCAACCTCCTCTAGGGAGCCATTGCTAATGCTGCGCGGGAGAGGAAAGCCTCAGCCCTGCCCCTGCACTGAGAGGAGGCCACAGGGGCCTCGACGCGCTGAAGCGCTTCAGGACCGGCACCAGGGACGCAGGCTGTGACACGCCCCGAGTACAGGGGGTCACGCTGGCCAGGGGCCAGCAGCAGGCAGAAAGCTGCCGGGGTTGGGGAAAAGCCCTGCCCTGCTTACAGGGTAGCTGGGCTGGGGGCCGGGAGAGCTCCGTTTCCCCCCTGCGGTGCGGAGACAGGGGCTCTCACACCCTCCTTTACAGGGTCGCCCCTCTCTCCGGGCAGCCAAAGGAGCACAAGGCAAAAGGCCAAGCACAGCAAGGACCAGCCCTGCACGCAGGGAGGTCGCCCAGCGCAAAGCCGGCCGCGGCACCCTGAAGGCGCCCTGGCCTGGAAAAGGCCCTTTGCCCAGAGGGCCCCTCGCGTCCCTCTTCGGCTCCTGTGCCTCGCCGTTCCGCTCTTGATCTCGAAGGCGCTGCCGCTCTTGCCCCGTCGTCCCACGGCTTCTGCCAACGGACGACGACACGCTCAGGCCTGAGAAACTCCAGGCCCCGTGCCTGCAGGGAACCGCCACCCAACAGCCCCACAGGGACATCCCCAACCGGCTGCCCAAAAGCCCCACACTTCAGCTCCAAGCTGCTGCTCTTACCTTGCGGCTGCGCTTCTGGGCTCGAGGCCGCCGATGCTGAAGGCTGGCTCTTGCCTCGCCGATCCACTCTTGAACTCGAAGAGGCCGCTCCTGCGGCTCGCTCTTTCCTCGCTGTCCCACGGCTTCTGCAAACGTCGACGAGGACACAATCAGGCCCGAGGAGCTCCAGCTGCCATAGGGAAGGGCCACCCAACAGCCCCACAGCCTCGTGCCCGCAACGCCGCGGCCCCCCAGCTGCCCAAAAGCCTCCAACTACAGCTTCACTCACCGTCCCGACGTCCGGCGCAGTCCCACGCCGTGCTGGGAGCCGGGCCCTCTGGGCAAAGGAAGCTGGGCACGCAAGGCAGCGGCCAAGAGGCTGCACACCCCTGCTTACAGGGGGCTCAGGCCGCTGCCTGGACTAAAAAGTGCCCGGGGCTCCAGAGCACTTACAGGCCCCCACTTACAGGGCGGCTCTGGTCCCCAAGGCCTATGGAGGCTCCTTCTCTCCACCAGCTGCGGGGCGCTCCCCACTAACGGGGCGGGCGCCCCACACAGGCTGCCAGCTGAAAGGGAGCACAAAGGCTCCCAGACCCGCAGCCTGCTTACAGGCCGGTCCACACCCGGGGAGCCACAGAGCTCGGCCTTCCCCCAAGGCGACAGGAACCTGACTCTACCGTCAGGCAGTCCAGCTCACGGCCTAAAGCCGAGGGGCCGCCAGCCCAGCCCTGAGGACAGGGAGGGCACACGGCCGGCCCCGTGACTCCTGGCCCCACGCCTCTGAAAGACCGGGGCCAGGGACACCCGTCTGATTACAGGGGGTCCCTCCAACCGCCCGCCGAGGCCAGGGGACGCACAGAACCCCACTTACGGGGCTGCCCCCCGCTGCCCGGCACCCCCCAACAAGCACTACGGAGCACAGGCTCCGGCCCGCGCCCCACTTGGGGACAGGCCAGAGCCCGGCCGCAGCGCAGCGCGGCAACACGGCCGCCTGCAGAGCCCCGGGAGCCTCCTGTACGAGGCCGCCAGCCACGTGGCGCCAGCCCGAAGCACTGCCAAAGGCAGGAGCGTGCCCTGCGGCACGGCACTTCTGCAAGCTGCCCCCTGGCAAGGGCCCGGGAGCGCTCGTTCCTGTCGCCTGGCTAAAGGAGCCTCCCCAGCCCTGCTTACAGGGACCCGGGTGGGGCTGCTCCTGGGGACAAAGGGTGCCGCCAAGGTCCTGACACGGGCCCCGAGTACAGGGCCCGCACGCTGGCAGCTCACCAGCACCACCGGCAGCGTGGGCGCACGCCCTGGCCCTGGCTACAGGCGGGTCACGCTGCCCACGCTGCCGCTAAGCGGCTTCGCGCCGCCCTCAGAAAGCAGGGGCAAGGCCGGAGGCTTTCTCCACCCGTGCATTTTGGGCACCCGCCTGCGGCTGCACAGAGCTCCTCTTTCCCTCCTGGGAAGTCTAAGCTACACTGGCTCTGTTCCTAAAGCACAACCACACTTCCTCACTCACACCAACTAGGGGGAAGACAGGGGAGGGGGAGGCAGGGGAGGGGGAGACAGTCCCAGAAGAGGGAGCAAGCTCTGTGCAGCCAACCTCCTCTAGGGAGCCATTGCTAATGCTGCGCGGGAGAGGAAAGCCTCAGCCCTGCCCCTGCACTGAGAGGAGGCCACAGGGGCCTCGACGCGCTGAAGCGCTTCAGGACCGGCACCAGGGACGCAGGCTGTGACACGCCCCGAGTACAGGGGGTCACGCTGGCCAGGGGCCAGCAGCAGGCAGAAAGCTGCCGGGGTTGGGAAAAAGCCCTGCCCTGCTTACAGGGTAGCTGGGCTGGGGGCCGGGAGAGCTCCGTTTCCCCCCTGCGGTGCGGAGACAGGGGCTCTCACACCCTCCTTTACAGGGTCGCCCCTCTCTCCGGGCAGCCAAAGGAGCACAAGGCAAAAGGCCAAGCACAGCAAGGACCAGCCCTGCACGCAGGGAGGTCGCCCAGCGCAAAGCCGGCCGCGGCACCCTGAAGGCGCCCTGGCCTGGAAAAGGCCCTTTGCCCAGAGGGCCCCTCGCGTCCCTCTTCGGCTCCTGTGCCTCGCCGTTCCGCTCTTGATCTCGAAGGCGCTGCCGCTCTTGCCCCGTCGTCCCACGGCTTCTGCCAACGGACGACGACACGCTCAGGCCTGAGAAACTCCAGGCCCCGTGCCTGCAGGGAACCGCCACCCAACAGCCCCACAGGGACATCCCCAACCGGCTGCCCAAAAGCCCCACACTTCAGCTCCAAGCTGCTGCTCTTACCTTGCGGCTGCGCTTCTGGGCTCGAGGCCGCCGATGCTGAAGGCTGGCTCTTGCCTCGCCGATCCACTCTTGAGCTCGAAGAGGCCGCTCCTGCGGCTCGCTCTTTCCTCGCTGTCCCACGGCTTCTGCAAACGTCGACGAGGACACAATCAGGCCCGAGGAGCTCCAGCTGCCATAGGGAAGGGCCACCCAACAGCCCCACAGCCTCGTGCCAGCAACGCCGCGGCCCCCCAGCTGCCCAAAAGCCTCCAACTACAGCTTCACTCACCGTCCCGACGTCCGGCGCAGTCCCACGCCGTGCTGGGAGCCGGGCCCTCTGGGCAAAGGAAGCTGGGCACGCAAGGCAGCGGCCAAGAGGCTGCACACCCCTGCTTACAGGGGGCTCAGGCCGCTGCCTGGACTAAAAAGTGCCCGGGGCTCTAGAGCACTTACAGGCCCCCACTTACAGGGCGGCTCTGGTCCCCAAGGCCTATGGAGGCTCCTTCTCTCCACCAGCTGCGGGGCGCTCCCCACTAACGGGGCGGGCGCCCCACACAGGCTGCCAGCTGAAAGGGAGCACAAAGGCTCCCAGACCCGCAGCCTGCTTACAGGCCGGTCCACACCCGGGGAGCCACAGAGCTCGGCCTTCCCCCAAGGCGACAGGAACCTGACTCTACCGTCAGGCAGTCCAGCTCACGGCCTAAAGCCGAGGGGCCGCCAGCCCAGCCCTGAGGACAGGGAGGGCACACGGCCGGCCCCGTGACTCCTGGCCCCACGCCTCTGAAAGACCGGGGCCAGGGACACCCGCCTGATTACAGGGGGTCCCTCCAACCGCCCGCCGAGGCCAGGGGACGCACAGAACCCCACTTACGGGGCCGCCCCCCGCTGCCCGGCACCCCCCAACAAGCACTACGGAGCACAGGCTCCGGCCCGCGCCCCACTTGGGGACAGGCCAGAGCCCGGCCGCAGCGCAGCGCGGCAACACGGCCGCCTGCAGAGCCCCGGGAGCCTCCTGTACGAGGCCGCCAGCCACGTGGCGCCAGCCCGAAGCACTGCCAAAGGCAGGAGCGTGCCCTGCGGCACGGCACTTCTGCAAGCTGCCCCCTGGCAAGGGCCCGGGAGCGCTCGTTCCTGTCGCCTGGCTAAAGGAGCCTCCCCAGCCCTGCTTACAGGGACCCGGGTGGGGCTGCTCCTGGGGACAAAGGGTGCCGCCAAGGTCCTGACACGGGCCCCGAGTACAGGGCCCGCACGCTGGCAGCTCACCAGCACCACCGGCAGCGTGGGCGCACGCCCTGGCCCTGGCTACAGGCGGGTCACGCTGCCCACGCTGCCGCTAAGTGGCTTCGCGCCGCCCTCAGAAAGCAGGGGCAAGGCCGGAGGCTTTCTCCACCCGTGCATTTTGGGCACCCGCCTGCGGCTGCACAGAGCTCCTCTTTCCCTCCTGGGAAGTCTAAGCTACACTGGCTCTGTTCCTAAAGCACAACCACACTTCCTCACTCACACCAACTAGGGGGAAGACAGGGGAGGGGGAGGCAGGGGAGGGGGAGACAGTCCCAGAAGAGGGAGCAAGCTCTGTGCAGCCAACCTCCTCTAGGGAGCCATTGCTAATGCTGCGCGGGAGAGGAAAGCCTCAGCCCTGCCCCTGCACTGAGAGGAGGCCACAGGGGCCTCGACGCGCTGAAGCGCTTCAGGACCGGCACCAGGGACGCAGGCTGTGACACGCCCCGAGTACAGGGGGTCACGCTGGCCAGGGGCCAGCAGCAGGCAGAAAGCTGCCGGGGTTGGGGAAAAGCCCTGCCCTGCTTACAGGGTAGCTGGGCTGGGGGCCGGGAGAGCTCCGTTTCCCCCCTGCGGTGCGGAGACAGGGGCTCTCACACCCTCCTTTACAGGGTCGCCCCTCTCTCCGGGCAGCCAAAGGAGCACAAGGCAAAAGGCCAAGCACAGCAAGGACCAGCCCTGCACGCAGGGAGGTCGCCCAGCGCAAAGCCGGCCGCGGCACCCTGAAGGCGCCCTGGCCTGGAAAAGGCCCTTTGCCCAGAGGGCCCCTCGCGTCCCTCTTCGGCTCCTGTGCCTCGCCGTTCCGCTCTTGATCTCGAAGGCGCTGCCGCTCTTGCCCCGTCGTCCCACGGCTTCTGCCAACGGACGACGACACGCTCAGGCCTGAGAAACTCCAGGCCCCGTGCCTGCAGGGAACCACCACCCAACAGCCCCACAGGGACATCCCCAACCGGCTGCCCAAAAGCCCCACACTTCAGCTCCAAGCTGCTGCTCTTACCTTGCGGCTGCGCTTCTGGGCTCGAGGCCGCCGATGCTGAAGGCTGGCTCTTGCCTCGCCGATCCACTCTTGAGCTCGAAGAGGCCGCTCCTGCGGCTCGCTCTTTCCTCGCTGTCCCACGGCTTCTGCAAACGTCGACGAGGACACAATCAGGCCCGAGGAGCTCCAGCTGCCATAGGGAAGGGCCACCCAACAGCCCCACAGCCTCGTGCCAGCAACGCCGCGGCCCCCCAGCTGCCCAAAAGCCTCCAACTACAGCTTCACTCACCGTCCCGACGTCCGGCGCAGTCCCACGCCGTGCTGGGAGCCGGGCCCTCTGGGCAAAGGAAGCTGGGCACGCAAGGCAGCGGCCAAGAGGCTGCACACCCCTGCTTACAGGGGGCTCAGGCCGCTGCCTGGACTAAAAAGTGCCCGGGGCTCTAGAGCACTTACAGGCCCCCACTTACAGGGCGGCTCTGGTCCCCAAGGCCTATGGAGGCTCCTTCTCTCCACCAGCTGCGGGGCGCTCCCCACTAACGGGGCGGGCGCCCCACACAGGCTGCCAGCTGAAAGGGAGCACAAAGGCTCCCAGACCCGCAGCCTGCTTACAGGCCGGTCCACACCCGGGGAGCCACAGAGCTCGGCCTTCCCCCAAGGCGACAGGAACCTGACTCTACCGTCAGGCAGTCCAGCTCACGGCCTAAAGCCGAGGGGCCGCCAGCCCAGCCCTGAGGACAGGGAGGGCACACGGCCGGCCCCGTGACTCCTGGCCCCACGCCTCTGAAAGACCGGGGCCAGGGACACCCGCCTGATTACAGGGGGTCCCTCCAACCGCCCGCCGAGGCCAGGGGACGCACAGAACCCCACTTACGGGGCCGCCCCCCGCTGCCCGGCACCCCCCAACAAGCACTACGGAGCACAGGCTCCGGCCCGCGCCCCACTTGGGGACAGGCCAGAGCCCGGCCGCAGCGCAGCGCGGCAACACGGCCGCCTGCAGAGCCCCGGGAGCCTCCTGTACGAGGCCGCCAGCCACGTGGCGCCAGCCCGAAGCACTGCCAAAGGCAGGAGCGTGCCCTGCGGCACGGCACTTCTGCAAGCTGCCCCCTGGCAAGGGCCCGGGAGCGCTCGTTCCTGTCGCCTGGCTAAAGGAGCCTCCCCAGCCCTGCTTACAGGGACCCGGGTGGGGCTGCTCCTGGGGACAAAGGGTGCCGCCAAGGTCCTGACACGGGCCCCGAGTACAGGGCCCGCACGCTGGCAGCTCACCAGCACCACCGGCAGCGTGGGCGCACGCCCTGGCCCTGGCTACAGGCGGGTCACGCTGCCCACGCTGCCGCTAAGTGGCTTCGCGCCGCCCTCAGAAAGCAGGGGCAAGGCCGGAGGCTTTCTCCACCCGTGCATTTTGGGCACCCGCCTGCGGCTGCACAGAGCTCCTCTTTCCCTCCTGGGAAGTCTAAGCTACACTGGCTCTGTTCCTAAAGCACAACCACACTTCCTCACTCACACCAACTAGGGGGAAGACAGGGGAGGGGGAGGCAGGGGAGGGGGAGACAGTCCCAGAAGAGGGAGCAAGCTCTGTGCAGCCAACCTCCTCTAGGGAGCCATTGCTAATGCTGCGCGGGAGAGGAAAGCCTCAGCCCTGCCCCTGCACTGAGAGGAGGCCACAGGGGCCTCGACGCGCTGAAGCGCTTCAGGACCGGCACCAGGGACGCAGGCTGTGACACGCCCCGAGTACAGGGGGTCACGCTGGCCAGGGGCCAGCAGCAGGCAGAAAGCTGCCGGGGTTGGGGAAAAGCCCTGCCCTGCTTACAGGGTAGCTGGGCTGGGGGCCGGGAGAGCTCCGTTTCCCCCCTGCGGTGCGGAGACAGGGGCTCTCACACCCTCCTTTACAGGGTCGCCCCTCTCTCCGGGCAGCCAAAGGAGCACAAGGCAAAAGGCCAAGCACAGCAAGGACCAGCCCTGCACGCAGGGAGGTCGCCCAGCGCAAAGCCGGCCGCGGCACCCTGAAGGCGCCCTGGCCTGGAAAAGGCCCTTTGCCCAGAGGGCCCCTCGCGTCCCTCTTCGGCTCCTGTGCCTCGCCGTTCCGCTCTTGATCTCGAAGGCGCTGCCGCTCTTGCCCCGTCGTCCCACGGCTTCTGCCAACGGACGACGACACGCTCAGGCCTGAGAAACTCCAGGCCCCGTGCCTGCAGGGAACCACCACCCAACAGCCCCACAGGGACATCCCCAACCGGCTGCCCAAAAGCCCCACACTTCAGCTCCAAGCTGCTGCTCTTACCTTGCGGCTGCGCTTCTGGGCTCGAGGCCGCCGATGCTGAAGGCTGGCTCTTGCCTCGCCGATCCACTCTTGAGCTCGAAGAGGCCGCTCCTGCGGCTCGCTCTTTCCTCGCTGTCCCACGGCTTCTGCAAACGTCGACGAGGACACAATCAGGCCCGAGGAGCTCCAGCTGCCATAGGGAAGGGCCACCCAACAGCCCCACAGCCTCGTGCCAGCAACGCCGCGGCCCCCCAGCTGCCCAAAAGCCTCCAACTACAGCTTCACTCACCGTCCCGACGTCCGGCGCAGTCCCACGCCGTGCTGGGAGCCGGGCCCTCTGGGCAAAGGAAGCTGGGCACGCAAGGCAGTGGCCAAGAGGCTGCACACCCCTGCTTACAGGGGGCTCAGGCCGCTGCCTGGACTAAAAAGTGCCCGGGGCTCCAGAGCACTTACAGGCCCCCACTTACAGGGCGGCTCTGGTCCCCAAGGCCTATGGAGGCTCCTTCTCTCCACCAGCTGCGGGGCGCTCCCCACTAACGGGGCGGGCGCCCCACACAGGCTGCCAGCTGAAAGGGAGCACAAAGGCTCCCAGACCCGCAGCCTGCTTACAGGCCGGTCCACACCCGGGGAGCCACAGAGCTCGGCCTTCCCCCAAGGCGACAGGAACCTGACTCTACCGTCAGGCAGTCCAGCTCACGGCCTAAAGCCGAGGGGCCGCCAGCCCAGCCCTGAGGACAGGGAGGGCACACGGCCGGCCCCGTGACTCCTGGCCCCACGCCTCTGAAAGACCGGGGCCAGGGACACCCGCCTGATTACAGGGGGTCCCTCCAACCGCCCGCCGAGGCCAGGGGACGCACAGAACCCCACTTACGGGGCCGCCCCCCGCTGCCCGGCACCCCCCAACAAGCACTACGGAGCACAGGCTCCGGCCCGCGCCCCACTTGGGGACAGGCCAGAGCCCGGCCGCAGCGCAGCGCGGCAACACGGCCGCCTGCAGAGCCCCGGGAGCCTCCTGTACGAGGCCGCCAGCCACGTGGCGCCAGCCCGAAGCACTGCCAAAGGCAGGAGCGTGCCCTGCGGCACGGCACTTCTGCAAGCTGCCCCCTGGCAAGGGCCCGGGAGCGCTCGTTCCTGTCGCCTGGCTAAAGGAGCCTCCCCAGCCCTGCTTACAGGGACCCGGGTGGGGCTGCTCCTGGGGACAAAGGGTGCCGCCAAGGTCCTGACACGGGCCCCGAGTACAGGGCCCGCACGCTGGCAGCTCACCAGCACCACCGGCAGCGTGGGCGCACGCCCTGGCCCTGGCTACAGGCGGGTCACGCTGCCCACGCTGCCGCTAAGCGGCTTCGCGCCGCCCTCAGAAAGCAGGGGCAAGGCCGGAGGCTTTCTCCACCCGTGCATTTTGGGCACCCGCCTGCGGCTGCACAGAGCTCCTCTTTCCCTCCTGGGAAGTCTAAGCTACACTGGCTCTGTTCCTAAAGCACAACCACACTTCCTCACTCACACCAACTAGGGGGAAGACAGGGGAGGGGGAGGCAGGGGAGGGGGAGACAGTCCCAGAAGAGGGAGCAAGCTCTGTGCAGCCAACCTCCTCTAGGGAGCCATTGCTAATGCTGCGCGGGAGAGGAAAGCCTCAGCCCTGCCCCTGCACTGAGAGGAGGCCACAGGGGCCTCGACGCGCTGAAGCGCTTCAGGACCGGCACCAGGGACGCAGGCTGTGACACGCCCCGAGTACAGGGGGTCACGCTGGCCAGGGGCCAGCAGCAGGCAGAAAGCTGCCGGGGTTGGGGAAAAGCCCTGCCCTGCTTACAGGGTAGCTGGGCTGGGGGCCGGGAGAGCTCCGTTTCCCCCCTGCGGTGCGGAGACAGGGGCTCTCACACCCTCCTTTACAGGGTCGCCCCTCTCTCCGGGCAGCCAAAGGAGCACAAGGCAAAAGGCCAAGCACAGCAAGGACCAGCCCTGCACGCAGGGAGGTCGCCCAGCGCAAAGCCGGCCGCGGCACCCTGAAGGCGCCCTGGCCTGGAAAAGGCCCTTTGCCCAGAGGGCCCCTCGCGTCCCTCTTCGGCTCCTGTGCCTCGCCGTTCCGCTCTTGATCTCGAAGGCGCTGCCGCTCTTGCCCCGTCGTCCCACGGCTTCTGCCAACGGACGACGACACGCTCAGGCCTGAGAAACTCCAGGCCCCGTGCCTGCAGGGAACCGCCACCCAACAGCCCCACAGGGACATCCCCAACCGGCTGCCCAAAAGCCCCACACTTCAGCTCCAAGCTGCTGCTCTTACCTTGCGGCTGCGCTTCTGGGCTCGAGGCCGCCGATGCTGAAGGCTGGCTCTTGCCTCGCCGATCCACTCTTGAGCTCGAAGAGGCCGCTCCTGCGGCTCGCTCTTTCCTCGCTGTCCCACGGCTTCTGCAAACGTCGACGAGGACACAATCAGGCCCGAGGAGCTCCAGCTGCCATAGGGAAGGGCCACCCAACAGCCCCACAGCCTCGTGCCCGCAACGCCGCGGCCCCCCAGCTGCCCAAAAGCCTCCAACTACAGCTTCACTCACCGTCCCGACGTCCGGCGCAGTCCCACGCCGTGCTGGGAGCCGGGCCCTCTGGGCAAAGGAAGCTGGGCACGCAAGGCAGCGGCCAAGAGGCTGCACACCCCTGCTTACAGGGGGCTCAGGCCGCTGCCTGGACTAAAAAGTGCCCGGGGCTCCAGAGCACTTACAGGCCCCCACTTACAGGGCGGCTCTGGTCCCCAAGGCCTATGGAGGCTCCTTCTCTCCACCAGCTGCGGGGCGCTCCCCACTAACGGGGCGGGCGCCCCACACAGGCTGCCAGCTGAAAGGGAGCACAAAGGCTCCCAGACCCGCAGCCTGCTTACAGGCCGGTCCACACCCGGGGAGCCACAGAGCTCGGCCTTCCCCCAAGGCGACAGGAACCTGACTCTACCGTCAGGCAGTCCAGCTCACGGCCTAAAGCCGAGGGGCCGCCAGCCCAGCCCTGAGGACAGGGAGGGCACACGGCCGGCCCCGTGACTCCTGGCCCCACGCCTCTGAAAGACCGGGGCCAGGGACACCCGTCTGATTACAGGGGGTCCCTCCAACCGCCCGCCGAGGCCAGGGGACGCACAGAACCCCACTTACGGGGCCGCCCCCCGCTGCCCGGCACCCCCCAACAAGCACTACGGAGCACAGGCTCCGGCCCGCGCCCCACTTGGGGACAGGCCAGAGCCCGGCCGCAGCGCAGCGCGGCAACACGGCCGCCTGCAGAGCCCCGGGAGCCTCCTGTACGAGGCCGCCAGCCACGTGGCGCCAGCCCGAAGCACTGCCAAAGGCAGGAGCGTGCCCTGCGGCACGGCACTTCTGCAAGCTGCCCCCTGGCAAGGGCCCGGGAGCGCTCGTTCCTGTCGCCTGGCTAAAGGAGCCTCCCCAGCCCTGCTTACAGGGACCCGGGTGGGGCTGCTCCTGGGGACAAAGGGTGCCGCCAAGGTCCTGACACGGGCCCCGAGTACAGGGCCCGCACGCTGGCAGCTCACCAGCACCACCGGCAGCGTGGGCGCACGCCCTGGCCCTGGCTACAGGCGGGTCACGCTGCCCACGCTGCCGCTAAGCGGCTTCGCGCCGCCCTCAGAAAGCAGGGGCAAGGCCGGAGGCTTTCTCCACCCGTGCATTTTGGGCACCCGCCTGCGGCTGCACAGAGCTCCTCTTTCCCTCCTGGGAAGTCTAAGCTACACTGGCTCTGTTCCTAAAGCACAACCACACTTCCTCACTCACACCAACTAGGGGGAAGACAGGGGAGGGGGAGGCAGGGGAGGGGGAGACAGTCCCAGAAGAGGGAGCAAGCTCTGTGCAGCCAACCTCCTCTAGGGAGCCATTGCTAATGCTGCGCGGGAGAGGAAAGCCTCAGCCCTGCCCCTGCACTGAGAGGAGGCCACAGGGGCCTCGACGCGCTGAAGCGCTTCAGGACCGGCACCAGGGACGCAGGCTGTGACACGCCCCGAGTACAGGGGGTCACGCTGGCCAGGGGTCAGCAGCAGGCAGAAAGCTGCCGGGGTTGGGAAAAAGCCCTGCCCTGCTTACAGGGTAGCTGGGCTGGGGGCCGGGAGAGCTCCGTTTCCCCCCTGCGGTGCGGAGACAGGGGCTCTCACACCCTCCTTTACAGGGTCGCCCCTCTCTCCGGGCAGCCAAAGGAGCACAAGGCAAAAGGCCAAGCACAGCAAGGACCAGCCCTGCACGCAGGGAGGTCGCCCAGCGCAAAGCCGGCCGCGGCACCCTGAAGGCGCCCTGGCCTGGAAAAGGCCCTTTGCCCAGAGGGCCCCTCGCGTCCCTCTTCGGCTCCTGTGCCTCGCCGTTCCGCTCTTGATCTCGAAGGCGCTGCCGCTCTTGCCCCGTCGTCCCACGGCTTCTGCCAACGGACGACGACACGCTCAGGCCTGAGAAACTCCAGGCCCCGTGCCTGCAGGGAACCGCCACCCAACAGCCCCACAGGGACATCCCCAACCAGCTGCCCAAAAGCCCCACACTTCAGCTCCAAGCTGCTGCTCTTACCTTGCGGCTGCGCTTCTGGGCTCGAGGCCGCCGATGCTGAAGGCTGGCTCTTGCCTCGCCGATCCACTCTTGAGCTCGAAGAGGCCGCTCCTGCGGCTCGCTCTTTCCTCGCTGTCCCACGGCTTCTGCAAACGTCGACGAGGACACAATCAGGCCCGAGGAGCTCCAGCTGCCATAGGGAAGGGCCACCCAACAGCCCCACAGCCTCGTGCCAGCAACGCCGCGGCCCCCCAGCTGCCCAAAAGCCTCCAACTACAGCTTCACTCACCGTCCCGACGTCCGGCGCAGTCCCACGCCGTGCTGGGAGCCGGGCCCTCTGGGCAAAGGAAGCTGGGCACGCAAGGCAGCGGCCAAGAGGCTGCACACCCCTGCTTACAGGGGGCTCAGGCCGCTGCCTGGACTAAAAAGTGCCCGGGGCTCCAGAGCACTTACAGGCCCCCACTTACAGGGCGGCTCTGGTCCCCAAGGCCTATGGAGGCTCCTTCTCTCCACCAGCTGCGGGGCGCTCCCCACTAACGGGGCGGGCGCCCCACACAGGCTGCCAGCTGAAAGGGAGCACAAAGGCTCCCAGACCCGCAGCCTGCTTACAGGCCGGTCCACACCCGGGGAGCCACAGAGCTCGGCCTTCCCCCAAGGCGACAGGAACCTGACTCTACCGTCAGGCAGTCCAGCTCACGGCCTAAAGCCGAGGGGCCGCCAGCCCAGCCCTGAGGACAGGGAGGGCACACGGCCGGCCCCGTGACTCCTGGCCCCACGCCTCTGAAAGACCGGGGCCAGGGACACCCGCCTGATTACAGGGGGTCCCTCCAACCGCCCGCCGAGGCCAGGGGACGCACAGAACCCCACTTACGGGGCCGCCCCCCGCTGCCCGGCACCCCCCAACAAGCACTACGGAGCACAGGCTCCGGCCCGCGCCCCACTTGGGGACAGGCCAGAGCCCGGCCGCAGCGCAGCGCGGCAACACGGCCGCCTGCAGAGCCCCGGGAGCCTCCTGTACGAGGCCGCCAGCCACGTGGCGCCAGCCCGAAGCACTGCCAAAGGCAGGAGCGTGCCCTGCGGCACGGCACTTCTGCAAGCTGCCCCCTGGCAAGGGCCCGGGAGCGCTCGTTCCTGTCGCCTGGCTAAAGGAGCCTCCCCAGCCCTGCTTACAGGGACCCGGGTGGGGCTGCTCCTGGGGACAAAGGGTGCCGCCAAGGTCCTGACACGGGCCCCGAGTACAGGGCCCGCACGCTGGCAGCTCACCAGCACCACCGGCAGCGTGGGCGCACGCCCTGGCCCTGGCTACAGGCGGGTCACGCTGCCCACGCTGCCGCTAAGCGGCTTCGCGCCGCCCTCAGAAAGCAGGGGCAAGGCCGGAGGCTTTCTCCACCCGTGCATTTTGGGCACCCGCCTGCGGCTGCACAGAGCTCCTCTTTCCCTCCTGGGAAGTCTAAGCTACACTGGCTCTGTTCCTAAAGCACAACCACACTTCCTCACTCACACCAACTAGGGGGAAGACAGGGGAGGGGGAGGCAGGGGAGGGGGAGACAGTCCCAGAAGAGGGAGCAAGCTCTGTGCAGCCAACCTCCTCTAGGGAGCCATTGCTAATGCTGCGCGGGAGAGGAAAGCCTCAGCCCTGCCCCTGCACTGAGAGGAGGCCACAGGGGCCTCGACGCGCTGAAGCGCTTCAGGACCGGCACCAGGGACGCAGGCTGTGACACACCCCGAGTACAGGGGGTCACGCTGGCCAGGGGCCAGCAGCAGGCAGAAAGCTGCCGGGGTTGGGGAAAAGCCCTGCCCTGCTTACAGGGTAGCTGGGCTGGGGGCCGGGAGAGCTCCGTTTCCCCCCTGCGGTGCGGAGACAGGGGCTCTCACACCCTCCTTTACAGGGTCGCCCCTCTCTCCGGGCAGCCAAAGGAGCACAAGGCAAAAGGCCAAGCACAGCAAGGACCAGCCCTGCACGCAGGGAGGTCGCCCAGCGCAAAGCCGGCCGCGGCACCCTGAAGGCGCCCTGGCCTGGAAAAGGCCCTTTGCCCAGAGGGCCCCTCGCGTCCCTCTTCGGCTCCTGTGCCTCGCCGTTCCGCTCTTGATCTCGAAGGCGCTGCCGCTCTTGCCCCGTCGTCCCACGGCTTCTGCCAACGGACGACGACACGCTCAGGCCTGAGAAACTCCAGGCCCCGTGCCTGCAGGGAACCGCCACCCAACAGCCCCACAGGGACATCCCCAACCAGCTGCCCAAAAGCCCCACACTTCAGCTCCAAGCTGCTGCTCTTACCTTGCGGCTGCGCTTCTGGGCTCGAGGCCGCCGATGCTGAAGGCTGGCTCTTGCCTCGCCGATCCACTCTTGAGCTCGAAGAGGCCGCTCCTGCGGCTCGCTCTTTCCTCGCTGTCCCACGGCTTCTGCAAACGTCGACGAGGACACAATCAGGCCCGAGGAGCTCCAGCTGCCATAGGGAAGGGCCACCCAACAGCCCCACAGCCTCGTGCCAGCAACGCCGCGGCCCCCCAGCTGCCCAAAAGCCTCCAACTACAGCTTCACTCACCGTCCCGACGTCCGGCGCAGTCCCACGCCGTGCTGGGAGCCGGGCCCTCTGGGCAAAGGAAGCTGGGCACGCAAGGCAGCGGCCAAGAGGCTGCACACCCCTGCTTACAGGGGGCTCAGGCCGCTGCCTGGACTAAAAAGTGCCCGGGGCTCCAGAGCACTTACAGGCCCCCACTTACAGGGCGGCTCTGGTCCCCAAGGCCTATGGAGGCTCCTTCTCTCCACCAGCTGCGGGGCGCTCCCCACTAACGGGGCGGGCGCCCCACACAGGCTGCCAGCTGAAAGGGAGCACAAAGGCTCCCAGACCCGCAGCCTGCTTACAGGCCGGTCCACACCCGGGGAGCCACAGAGCTCGGCCTTCCCCCAAGGCGACAGGAACCTGACTCTACCGTCAGGCAGTCCAGCTCACGGCCTAAAGCCGAGGGGCCGCCAGCCCAGCCCTGAGGACAGGGAGGGCACACGGCCGGCCCCGTGACTCCTGGCCCCACGCCTCTGAAAGACCGGGGCCAGGGACACCCGCCTGATTACAGGGGGTCCCTCCAACCGCCCGCCGAGGCCAGGGGACGCACAGAACCCCACTTACGGGGCCGCCCCCCGCTGCCCGGCACCCCCCAACAAGCACTACGGAGCACAGGCTCCGGCCCGCGCCCCACTTGGGGACAGGCCAGAGCCCGGCCGCAGCGCAGCGCGGCAACACGGCCGCCTGCAGAGCCCCGGGAGCCTCCTGTACGAGGCCGCCAGCCACGTGGCGCCAGCCCGAAGCACTGCCAAAGGCAGGAGCGTGCCCTGCGGCACGGCACTTCTGCAAGCTGCCCCCTGGCAAGGGCCCGGGAGCGCTCGTTCCTGTCGCCTGGCTAAAGGAGCCTCCCCAGCCCTGCTTACAGGGACCCGGGTGGGGCTGCTCCTGGGGACAAAGGGTGCCGCCAAGGTCCTGACACGGGCCCCGAGTACAGGGCCCGCACGCTGGCAGCTCACCAGCACCACCGGCAGCGTGGGCGCACGCCCTGGCCCTGGCTACAGGCAGGTCACGCTGCCCACGCTGCCGCTAAGCGGCTTCGCGCCGCCCTCAGAAAGCAGGGGCAAGGCCGGAGGCTTTCTCCACCCGTGCATTTTGGGCACCCGCCTGCGGCTGCACAGAGCTCCTCTTTCCCTCCTGGGAAGTCTAAGCTACACTGGCTCTGTTCCTAAAGCACAACCACACTTCCTCACTCACACCAACTAGGGGGAAGACAGGGGAGGGGGAGGCAGGGGAGGGGGAGACAGTCCCAGAAGAGGGAGCAAGCTCTGTGCAGCCAACCTCCTCTAGGGAGCCATTGCTAATGCTGAGCGGGAGAGGAAAGCCTCAGCCCTGCCCCTGCACTGAGAGGAGGCCACAGGGGCCTCGACGCGCTGAAGCGCTTCAGGACCGGCACCAGGGACGCAGGCTGTGACACGCCCCGAGTACAGGGGGTCACGCTGGCCAGGGGCCAGCAGCAGGCAGAAAGCTGCCGGGGTTGGGGAAAAGCCCTGCCCTGCTTACAGGGTAGCTGGGCTGGGGGCCGGGAGAGCTCCGTTTCCCCCCTGCGGTGCGGAGACAGGGGCTCTCACACCCTCCTTTACAGGGTCGCCCCTCTCTCCGGGCAGCCAAAGGAGCACAAGGCAAAAGGCCAAGCACAGCAAGGACCAGCCCTGCACGCAGGGAGGTCGCCCAGCGCAAAGCCGGCCGCGGCACCCTGAAGGCGCCCTGGCCTGGAAAAAGCCCTTTGCCCAGAGGGCCCCTCGCGTCCCTCTTCGGCTCCTGTGCCTCGCCGTTCCGCTCTTGATCTCGAAGGCGCTGCCGCTCTTGCCTCGTCGTCCCACGGCTTCTGCCAACGGACGACGACACGCTCAGGCCTGAGAAACTCCAGGCCCCGTGCCTGCAGGGAACCGCCACCCAACAGCCCCACAGGGACATCCCCAACCGGCTGCCCAAAAGCCCCACACTTCAGCTCCAAGCTGCTGCTCTTACCTTGCGGCTGCGCTTCTGGGCTCGAGGCCGCCGATGCTGAAGGCTGGCTCTTGCCTCGCCGATCCACTCTTGAGCTCGAAGATGCCGCTCCTGCGGCTCGCTCTTTCCTCGCTGTCCCACGGCTTCTGCAAACGTCAACGAGGACACAATCAGGCCCGAGGAGCTCCAGCTGCCATAGGGAAGGGCCACCCAACAGCCCCACAGCCTCGTGCCAGCAACGCCGCGGCCCCCCAGCTGCCCAAAAGCCTCCAACTACAGCTTCACTCACCGTCCCGACGTCCGGCGCAGTCCCACGCCGTGCTGGGAGCCGGGCCCTCTGGGCAAAGGAAGCTGGGCACGCAAGGCAGCGGCCAAGAGGCTGCACACCCCTGCTTACAGGGGGCTCAGGCCGCTGCCTGGACTAAAAAGTGCCCGGGGCTCTAGAGCACTTACAGGCCCCCACTTACAGGGCGGCTCTGGTCCCCAAGGCCTATGGAGGCTCCTTCTCTCCACCAGCTGCGGGGCGCTCCCCACTAACGGGGCGGGCGCCCCACACAGGCTGCCAGCTGAAAGGGAGCACAAAGGCTCCCAGACCCGCAGCCTGCTTACAGGCCGGTCCACACCCGGGGAGCCACAGAGCTCGGCCTTCCCCCAAGGCGACAGGAACCTGACTCTACCGTCAGGCAGTCCAGCTCACGGCCTAAAGCCGAGGGGCCGCCAGCCCAGCCCTGAGGACAGGGAGGGCACACGGCCGGCCCCGTGACTCCTGGCCCCACGCCTCTGAAAGACCGGGGCCAGGGACACCCGTCTGATTACAGGGGGTCCCTCCAACCGCCCGCCGAGGCCAGGGGACGCACAGAACCCCACTTACGGGGCCGCCCCCCGCTGCCCGGCACCCCCCAACAAGCACTACGGAGCACAGGCTCCGGCCCGCGCCCCACTTGGGGACAGGCCAGAGCCCGGCCGCAGCGCAGCGCGGCAACACGGCCGCCTGCAGAGCCCCGGGAGCCTCCTGTACGAGGCCGCCAGCCACGTGGCGCCAGCCCGAAGCACTGCCAAAGGCAGGAGCGTGCCCTGCGGCACGGCACTTCTGCAAGCTGCCCCCTGGCAAGGGCCCGGGAGCGCTCGTTCCTGTCGCCTGGCTAAAGGAGCCTCCCCAGCCCTGCTTACAGGGACCCAGGTGGGGCTGCTCCTGGGGACAAAGGGTGCCGCCAAGGTCCTGACACGGGCCCCGAGTACAGGGCCCGCACGCTGGCAGCTCACCAGCACCACCGGCAGCGTGGGCGCACGCCCTGGCCCTGGCTACAGGCGGGTCACGCTGCCCACGCTGCCGCTAAGCGGCTTCGCGCCGCCCTCAGAAAGCAGGGGCAAGGCCGGAGGCTTTCTCCACCCGTGCATTTTGGGCACCCGCCTGCGGCTGCACAGAGCTCCTCTTTCCCTCCTGGGAAGTCTAAGCTACACTGGCTCTGTTCCTAAAGCACAACCACACTTCCTCACTCACACCAACTAGGGGGAAGACAGGGGAGGGGGAGGCAGGGGAGGGGGAGACAGTCCCAGAAGAGGGAGCAAGCTCTGTGCAGCCAACCTCCTCTAGGGAGCCATTGCTAATGCTGCGCGGGAGAGGAAAGCCTCAGCCCTGCCCCTGCACTGAGAGGAGGCCACAGGGGCCTCGACGCGCTGAAGCGCTTCAGGACCGGCACCAGGGACGCAGGCTGTGACACACCCCGAGTACAGGGGGTCACGCTGGCCAGGGGCCAGCAGCAGGCAGAAAGCTGCCGGGGTTGGGGAAAAGCCCTGCCCTGCTTACAGGGTAGCTGGGCTGGGGGCCGGGAGAGCTCCGTTTCCCCCCTGCGGTGCGGAGACAGGGGCTCTCACACCCTCCTTTACAGGGTCGCCCCTCTCTCCGGGCAGCCAAAGGAGCACAAGGCAAAAGGCCAAGCACAGCAAGGACCAGCCCTGCACGCAGGGAGGTCGCCCAGCGCAAAGCCGGCCGCGGCACCCTGAAGGCGCCCTGGCCTGGAAAAGGCCCTTTGCCCAGAGGGCCCCTCGCGTCCCTCTTCGGCTCCTGTGCCTCGCCGTTCCGCTCTTGATCTCGAAGGCGCTGCCGCTCTTGCCCCGTCGTCCCACGGCTTCTGCCAACGGACGACGACACGCTCAGGCCTGAGAAACTCCAGGCCCCGTGCCTGCAGGGAACCGCCACCCAACAGCCCCACAGGGACATCCCCAACCGGCTGCCCAAAAGCCCCACACTTCAGCTCCAAGCTGCTGCTCTTACCTTGCGGCTGCGCTTCTGGGCTCGAGGCCGCCGATGCTGAAGGCTGGCTCTTGCCTCGCCGATCCACTCTTGAGCTCGAAGAGGCCGCTCCTGCGGCTCGCTCTTTCCTCGCTGTCCCACGGCTTCTGCAAACGTCGACGAGGACACAATCAGGCCCGAGGAGCTCCAGCTGCCATAGGGAAGGGCCACCCAACAGCCCCACAGCCTCGTGCCAGCAACGCCGCGGCCCCCCAGCTGCCCAAAAGCCTCCAACTACAGCTTCACTCACCGTCCCGACGTCCGGCGCAGTCCCACGCCGTGCTGGGAGCCGGGCCCTCTGGGCAAAGGAAGCTGGGCACGCAAGGCAGCGGCCAAGAGGCTGCACACCCCTGCTTACAGGGGGCTCAGGCCGCTGCCTGGACTAAAAAGTGCCCGGGGCTCCAGAGCACTTACAGGCCCCCACTTACAGGGCGGCTCTGGTCCCCAAGGCCTATGGAGGCTCCTTCTCTCCACCAGCTGCGGGGCGCTCCCCACTAACGGGGCGGGCGCCCCACACAGGCTGCCAGCTGAAAGGGAGCACAAAGGCTCCCAGACCCACAGCCTGCTTACAGGCCGGTCCACACCCGGGGAGCCACAGAGCTCGGCCTTCCCCCAAGGCGACAGGAACCTGACTCTACCGTCAGGCAGTCCAGCTCACGGCCTAAAGCCGAGGGGCCGCCAGCCCAGCCCTGAGGACAGGGAGGGCACACGGCCGGCCCCGTGACTCCTGGCCCCACGCCTCTGAAAGACCGGGGCCAGGGACACCCGCCTGATTACAGGGGGTCCCTCCAACCGCCCGCCGAGGCCAGGGGACGCACAGAACCCCACTTACGGGGCCGCCCCCCGCTGCCCGGCACCCCCCAACAAGCACTACGGAGCACAGGCTCCGGCCCGCGCCCCACTTGGGGACAGGCCAGAGCCCGGCCGCAGCGCAGCGCGGCAACACGGCCGCCTGCAGAGCCCCGGGAGCCTCCTGTACGAGGCCGCCAGCCACGTGGCGCCAGCCCGAAGCACTGCCAAAGGCAGGAGCGTGCCCTGCGGCACTTCTGCAAGCTGCCCCCTGGCAAGGGCCCGGGAGCGCTCGTTCCTGTCGCCTGGCTAAAGGAGCCTCCCCAGCCCTGCTTACAGGGACCCGGGTGGGGCTGCTCCTGGGGACAAAGGGTGCCGCCAAGGTCCTGACACGGGCCCCGAGTACAGGGCCCGCACGCTGGCAGCTCACCAGCACCACCGGCAGCGTGGGCACACGCCCTGGCCCTGGCTACAGGCGGGTCACGCTGCCCACGCTGCCGCTAAGCGGCTTCGCGCCGCCCTCAGAAAGCAGGGGCAAGGCCGGAGGCTTTCTCCACCCGTGCATTTTGGGCACCCGCCTGCGGCTGCACAGAGCTCCTCTTTCCCTCCTGGGAAGTCTAAGCTACACTGGCTCTGTTCCTAAAGCACAACCACACTTCCTCACTCACACCAACTAGGGGGAAGACAGGGGAGGGGGAGGCAGGGGAGGGGGAGACAGTCCCAGAAGAGGGAGCAAGCTCTGTGCAGCCAACCTCCTCTAGGGAGCCATTGCTAATGCTGAGCGGGAGAGGAAAGCCTCAGCCCTGCCCCTGCACTGAGAGGAGGCCACAGGGGCCTCGACGCGCTGAAGCGCTTCAGGACCGGCACCAGGGACGCAGGCTGTGACACGCCCCGAGTACAGGGGGTCACGCTGGCCAGGGGCCAGCAGCAGGCAGAAAGCTGCCGGGGTTGGGGAAAAGCCCTGCCCTGCTTACAGGGTAGCTGGGCTGGGGGCCGGGAGAGCTCCGTTTCCCCCCTGCGGTGCGGAGACAGGGGCTCTCACACACTCCTTTACAGGGTCGCCCCTCTCTCCGGGCAGCCAAAGGAGCACAAGGCAAAAGGCCAAGCACAGCAAGGACCAGCCCTGCACGCAGGGAGGTCGCCCAGCGCAAAGCCGGCCGCGGCACCCTGAAGGCGCCCTGGCCTGGAAAAAGCCCTTTGCCCAGAGGGCCCCTCGCGTCCCTCTTCGGCTCCTGTGCCTCGCCGTTCCGCTCTTGATCTCGAAGGCGCTGCCGCTCTTGCCTCGTCGTCCCACGGCTTCTGCCAACGGACGACGACACGCTCAGGCCTGAGAAACTCCAGGCCCCGTGCCTGCAGGGAACCGCCACCCAACAGCCCCACAGGGACATCCCCAACCGGCTGCCCAAAAGCCCCACACTTCAGCTCCAAGCTGCTGCTCTTACCTTGCGGCTGCGCTTCTGGGCTCGAGGCCGCCGATGCTGAAGGCTGGCTCTTGCCTCGCCGATCCACTCTTGAGCTCGAAGATGCCGCTCCTGCGGCTCGCTCTTTCCTCGCTGTCCCACGGCTTCTGCAAACGTCAACGAGGACACAATCAGGCCCGAGGAGCTCCAGCTGCCATAGGGAAGGGCCACCCAACAGCCCCACAGCCTCGTGCCAGCAACGCCGCGGCCCCCCAGCTGCCCAAAAGCCTCCAACTACAGCTTCACTCACCGTCCCGACGTCCGGCGCAGTCCCACGCCGTGCTGGGAGCCGGGCCCTCTGGGCAAAGGAAGCTGGGCACGCAAGGCAGCGGCCAAGAGGCTGCACACCCCTGCTTACAGGGGGCTCAGGCCGCTGCCTGGACTAAAAAGTGCCCGGGGCTCTAGAGCACTTACAGGCCCCCACTTACAGGGCGGCTCTGGTCCCCAAGGCCTATGGAGGCTCCTTCTCTCCACCAGCTGCGGGGCGCTCCCCACTAACGGGGCGGGCGCCCCACACAGGCTGCCAGCTGAAAGGGAGCACAAAGGCTCCCAGACCCGCAGCCTGCTTACAGGCCGGTCCACACCCGGGGAGCCACAGAGCTCGGCCTTCCCCCAAGGCGACAGGAACCTGACTCTACCGTCAGGCAGTCCAGCTCACGGCCTAAAGCCGAGGGGCCGCCAGCCCAGCCCTGAGGACAGGGAGGGCACACGGCCGGCCCCGTGACTCCTGGCCCCACGCCTCTGAAAGACCGGGGCCAGGGACACCCGTCTGATTACAGGGGGTCCCTCCAACCGCCCGCCGAGGCCAGGGGACGCACAGAACCCCACTTACGGGGCCGCCCCCCGCTGCCCGGCACCCCCCAACAAGCACTACGGAGCACAGGCTCCGGCCCGCGCCCCACTTGGGGACAGGCCAGAGCCCGGCCGCAGCGCAGCGCGGCAACACGGCCGCCTGCAGAGCCCCGGGAGCCTCCTGTACGAGGCCGCCAGCCACGTGGCGCCAGCCCGAAGCACTGCCAAAGGCAGGAGCGTGCCCTGCGGCACGGCACTTCTGCAAGCTGCCCCCTGGCAAGGGCCCGGGAGCGCTCGTTCCTGTTGCCTGGCTAAAGGAGCCTCCCCAGCCCTGCTTACAGGGACCCGGGTGGGGCTGCTCCTGGGGACAAAGGGTGCCGCCAAGGTCCTGACACGGGCCCCGAGTACAGGGCCCGCACGCTGGCAGCTCACCAGCACCACCGGCAGCGTGGGCGCACGCCCTGGCCCTGGCTACAGGCGGGTCACGCTGCCCACGCTGCCGCTAAGCGGCTTCGCGCCGCCCTCAGAAAGCAGGGGCAAGGCCGGAGGCTTTCTCCACCCGTGCATTTTGGGCACCCGCCTGCGGCTGCACAGAGCTCCTCTTTCCCTCCTGGGAAGTCTAAGCTACACTGGCTCTGTTCCTAAAGCACAACCACACTTCCTCACTCACACCAACTAGGGGGAAGACAGGGGAGGGGGAGGCAGGGGAGGGGGAGACAGTCCCAGAAGAGGGAGCAAGCTCTGTGCAGCCAACCTCCTCTAGGGAGCCATTGCTAATGCTGCGCGGGAGAGGAAAGCCTCAGCCCTGCCCCTGCACTGAGAGGAGGCCACAGGGGCCTCGACGCGCTGAAGCGCTTCAGGACCGGCACCAGGGACGCAGGCTGTGACACGCCCCGAGTACAGGGGGTCACGCTGGCCAGGGGCCAGCAGCAGGCAGAAAGCTGCCGGGGTTGGGGAAAAGCCCTGCCCTGCTTACAGGGTAGCTGGGCTGGGGGCCGGGAGAGCTCCGTTTCCCCCCTGCGGTGCGGAGACAGGGGCTCTCACACCCTCCTTTACAGGGTCGCCCCTCTCTCCGGGCAGCCAAAGGAGCACAAGGCAAAAGGCCAAGCACAGCAAGGACCAGCCCTGCACGCAGGGAGGTCGCCCAGCGCAAAGCCGGCCGCGGCACCCTGAAGGCGCCCTGGCCTGGAAAAGGCCCTTTGCCCAGAGGGCCCCTCGCGTCCCTCTTCGGCTCCTGTGCCTCGCCGTTCCGCTCTTGATCTCGAAGGCGCTGCCGCTCTTGCCCCGTCGTCCCACGGCTTCTGCCAACGGACGACGACACGCTCAGGCCTGAGAAACTCCAGGCCCCGTGCCTGCAGGGAACCACCACCCAACAGCCCCACAGGGACATCCCCAACCGGCTGCCCAAAAGCCCCACACTTCAGCTCCAAGCTGCTGCTCTTACCTTGCGGCTGCGCTTCTGGGCTCGAGGCCGCCGATGCTGAAGGCTGGCTCTTGCCTCGCCGATCCACTCTTGAGCTCGAAGAGGCCGCTCCTGCGGCTCGCTCTTTCCTCGCTGTCCCACGGCTTCTGCAAACGTCGACGAGGACACAATCAGGCCCGAGGAGCTCCAGCTGCCATAGGGAAGGGCCACCCAACAGCCCCACAGCCTCGTGCCAGCAACGCCGCGGCCCCCCAGCTGCCCAAAAGCCTCCAACTACAGCTTCACTCACCGTCCCGACGTCCGGCGCAGTCCCACGCCGTGCTGGGAGCCGGGCCCTCTGGGCAAAGGAAGCTGGGCACGCAAGGCAGCGGCCAAGAGGCTGCACACCCCTGCTTACAGGGGGCTCAGGCCGCTGCCTGGACTAAAAAGTGCCCGGGGCTCCAGAGCACTTACAGGCCCCCACTTACAGGGCGGCTCTGGTCCCCAAGGCCTATGGAGGCTCCTTCTCTCCACCAGCTGCGGGGCGCTCCCCACTAACGGGGCGGGCGCCCCACACAGGCTGCCAGCTGAAAGGGAGCACAAAGGCTCCCAGACCCGCAGCCTGCTTACAGGCCGGTCCACACCCGGGGAGCCACAGAGCTCGGCCTTCCCCCAAGGCGACAGGAACCTGACTCTACCGTCAGGCAGTCCAGCTCACGGCCTAAAGCCGAGGGGCCGCCAGCCCAGCCCTGAGGACAGGGAGGGCACACGGCCGGCCCCGTGACTCCTGGCCCCACGCCTCTGAAAGACCGGGGCCAGGGACACCCGCCTGATTACAGGGGGTCCCTCCAACCGCCCGCCGAGGCCAGGGGACGCACAGAACCCCACTTACGGGGCCGCCCCCCGCTGCCCGGCACCCCCCAACAAGCACTACGGAGCACAGGCTCCGGCCCGCGCCCCACTTGGGGACAGGCCAGAGCCCGGCCGCAGCGCAGCGCGGCAACACGGCCGCCTGCAGAGCCCCGGGAGCCTCCTGTACGAGGCCGCCAGCCACGTGGCGCCAGCCCGAAGCACTGCCAAAGGCAGGAGCGTGCCCTGCGGCACGGCACTTCTGCAAGCTGCCCCCTGGCAAGGGCCCGGGAGCGCTCGTTCCTGTCGCCTGGCTAAAGGAGCCTCCCCAGCCCTGCTTACAGGGACCCGGGTGGGGCTGCTCCTGGGGACAAAGGGTGCCGCCAAGGTCCTGACACGGGCCCCGAGTACAGGGCCCGCACGCTGGCAGCTCACCAGCACCACCGGCAGCGTGGGCGCACGCCCTGGCCCTGGCTACAGGCGGGTCACGCTGCCCACGCTGCCGCTAAGCGGCTTCGCGCCGCCCTCAGAAAGCAGGGGCAAGGCCGGAGGCTTTCTCCACCCGTGCATTTTGGGCACCCGCCTGCGGCTGCACAGAGCTCCTCTTTCCCTCCTGGGAAGTCTAAGCTACACTGGCTCTGTTCCTAAAGCACAACCACACTTCCTCACTCACACCAACTAGGGGGAAGACAGGGGAGGGGGAGGCAGGGGAGGGGGAGACAGTCCCAGAAGAGGGAGCAAGCTCTGTGCAGCCAACCTCCTCTAGGGAGCCATTGCTAATGCTGCGCGGGAGAGGAAAGCCTCAGCCCTGCCCCTGCACTGAGAGGAGGCCACAGGGGCCTCGACGCGCTGAAGCGCTTCAGGACCGGCACCAGGGACGCAGGCTGTGACACGCCCCGAGTACAGGGGGTCACGCTGGCCAGGGGCCAGCAGCAGGCAGAAAGCTGCCGGGGTTGGGGAAAAGCCCTGCCCTGCTTACAGGGTAGCTGGGCTGGGGGCCGGGAGAGCTCCGTTTCCCCCCTGCGGTGCGGAGACAGGGGCTCTCACACCCTCCTTTACAGGGTCGCCCCTCTCTCCGGGCAGCCAAAGGAGCACAAGGCAAAAGGCCAAGCACAGCAAGGACCAGCCCTGCACGCAGGGAGGTCGCCCAGCGCAAAGCCGGCCGCGGCACCCTGAAGGCGCCCTGGCCTGGAAAAGGCCCTTTGCCCAGAGGGCCCCTCGCGTCCCTCTTCGGCTCCTGTGCCTCGCCGTTCCGCTCTTGATCTCGAAGGCGCTGCCGCTCTTGCCCCGTCGTCCCACGGCTTCTGCCAACGGACGACGACACGCTCAGGCCTGAGAAACTCCAGGCCCCGTGCCTGCAGGGAACCGCCACCCAACAGCCCCACAGGGACATCCCCAACCGGCTGCCCAAAAGCCCCACACTTCAGCTCCAAGCTGCTGCTCTTACCTTGCGGCTGCGCTTCTGGGCTCGAGGCCGCCGATGCTGAAGGCTGGCTCTTGCCTCGCCGATCCACTCTTGAACTCGAAGAGGCCGCTCCTGCGGCTCGCTCTTTCCTCGCTGTCCCACGGCTTCTGCAAACGTCGACGAGGACACAATCAGGCCCGAGGAGCTCCAGCTGCCATAGGGAAGGGCCACCCAACAGCCCCACAGCCTCGTGCCAGCAACGCCGCGGCCCCCCAGCTGCCCAAAAGCCTCCAACTACAGCTTCACTCACCGTCCCGACGTCCGGCGCAGTCCCACGCCGTGCTGGGAGCCGGGCCCTCTGGGCAAAGGAAGCTGGGCACGCAAGGCAGCGGCCAAGAGGCTGCACACCCCTGCTTACAGGGGGCTCAGGCCGCTGCCTGGACTAAAAAGTGCCCGGGGCTCCAGAGCACTTACAGGCCCCCACTTACAGGGCGGCTCTGGTCCCCAAGGCCTATGGAGGCTCCTTCTCTCCACCAGCTGCGGGGCGCTCCCCACTAACGGGGCGGGCGCCCCACACAGGCTGCCAGCTGAAAGGGAGCACAAAGGCTCCCAGACCCGCAGCCTGCTTACAGGCCGGTCCACACCCGGGGAGCCACAGAGCTCGGCCTTCCCCCAAGGCGACAGGAACCTGACTCTACCGTCAGGCAGTCCAGCTCACGGCCTAAAGCCGAGGGGCCGCCAGCCCAGCCCTGAGGACAGGGAGGGCACACGGCCGGCCCCGTGACTCCTGGCCCCACGCCTCTGAAAGACCGGGGCCAGGGACACCCGTCTGATTACAGGGGGTCCCTCCAACCGCCCGCCGAGGCCAGGGGACGCACAGAACCCCACTTACGGGGCCGCCCCCCGCTGCCCGGCACCCCCCAACAAGCACTACGGAGCACAGGCTCCGGCCCGCGCCCCACTTGGGGACAGGCCAGAGCCCGGCCGCAGCGCAGCGCGGCAACACGGCCGCCTGCAGAGCCCCGGGAGCCTCCTGTACGAGGCCGCCAGCCACGTGGCGCCAGCCCGAAGCACTGCCAAAGGCAGGAGCGTGCCCTGCGGCACGGCACTTCTGCAAGCTGCCCCCTGGCAAGGGCCCGGGAGCGCTCGTTCCTGTCGCCTGGCTAAAGGAGCCTCCCCAGCCCTGCTTACAGGGACCCGGGTGGGGCTGCTCCTGGGGACAAAGGGTGCCGCCAAGGTCCTGACACGGGCCCCGAGTACAGGGCCCGCACGCTGGCAGCTCACCAGCACCACCGGCAGCGTGGGCGCACGCCCTGGCCCTGGCTACAGGCGGGTCACGCTGCCCACGCTGCCGCTAAGCGGCTTCGCGCCGCCCTCAGAAAGCAGGGGCAAGGCCGGAGGCTTTCTCCACCCGTGCATTTTGGGCACCCGCCTGCGGCTGCACAGAGCTCCTCTTTCCCTCCTGGGAAGTCTAAGCTACACTGGCTCTGTTCCTAAAGCACAACCACACTTCCTCACTCACACCAACTAGGGGGAAGACAGGGGAGGGGGAGGCAGGGGAGGGGGAGACAGTCCCAGAAGAGGGAGCAAGCTCTGTGCAGCCAACCTCCTCTAGGGAGCCATTGCTAATGCTGCGCGGGAGAGGAAAGCCTCAGCCCTGCCCCTGCACTGAGAGGAGGCCACAGGGGCCTCGACGCGCTGAAGCGCTTCAGGACCGGCACCAGGGACGCAGGCTGTGACACGCCCCGAGTACAGGGGGTCACGCTGGCCAGGGGCCAGCAGCAGGCAGAAAGCTGCCGGGGTTGGGAAAAAGCCCTGCCCTGCTTACAGGGTAGCTGGGCTGGGGGCCGGGAGAGCTCCGTTTCCCCCCTGCGGTGCGGAGACAGGGGCTCTCACACCCTCCTTTACAGGGTCGCCCCTCTCTCCGGGCAGCCAAAGGAGCACAAGGCAAAAGGCCAAGCACAGCAAGGACCAGCCCTGCACGCAGGGAGGTCGCCCAGCGCAAAGCCGGCCGCGGCACCCTGAAGGCGCCCTGGCCTGGAAAAGGCCCTTTGCCCAGAGGGCCCCTCGCGTCCCTCTTCGGCTCCTGTGCCTCGCCGTTCCGCTCTTGATCTCGAAGGCGCTGCCGCTCTTGCCCCGTCGTCCCACGGCTTCTGCCAACGGACGACGACACGCTCAGGCCTGAGAAACTCCAGGCCCCGTGCCTGCAGGGAACCGCCACCCAACAGCCCCACAGGGACATCCCCAACCGGCTGCCCAAAAGCCCCACACTTCAGCTCCAAGCTGCTGCTCTTACCTTGCGGCTGCGCTTCTGGGCTCGAGGCCGCCGATGCTGAAGGCTGGCTCTTGCCTCGCCGATCCACTCTTGAGCTCGAAGAGGCCGCTCCTGCGGCTCGCTCTTTCCTCGCTGTCCCACGGCTTCTGCAAACGTCGACGAGGACACAATCAGGCCCGAGGAGCTCCAGCTGCCATAGGGAAGGGCCACCCAACAGCCCCACAGCCTCGTGCCAGCAACGCCGCGGCCCCCCAGCTGCCCAAAAGCCTCCAACTACAGCTTCACTCACCGTCCCGACGTCCGGCGCAGTCCCACGCCGTGCTGGGAGCCGGGCCCTCTGGGCAAAGGAAGCTGGGCACGCAAGGCAGCGGCCAAGAGGCTGCACACCCCTGCTTACAGGGGGCTCAGGCCGCTGCCTGGACTAAAAAGTGCCCGGGGCTCCAGAGCACTTACAGGCCCCCACTTACAGGGCGGCTCTGGTCCCCAAGGCCTATGGAGGCTCCTTCTCTCCACCAGCTGCGGGGCGCTCCCCACTAACGGGGCGGGCGCCCCACACAGGCTGCCAGCTGAAAGGGAGCACAAAGGCTCCCAGACCCGCAGCCTGCTTACAGGCCGGTCCACACCCGGGGAGCCACAGAGCTCGGCCTTCCCCCAAGGCGACAGGAACCTGACTCTACCGTCAGGCAGTCCAGCTCACGGCCTAAAGCCGAGGGGCCGCCAGCCCAGCCCTGAGGACAGGGAGGGCACACGGCCGGCCCCGTGACTCCTGGCCCCACGCCTCTGAAAGACCGGGGCCAGGGACACCCGCCTGATTACAGGGGGTCCCTCCAACCGCCCGCCGAGGCCAGGGGACGCACAGAACCCCACTTACGGGGCCGCCCCCCGCTGCCCGGCACCCCCCAACAAGCACTACGGAGCACAGGCTCCGGCCCGCGCCCCACTTGGGGACAGGCCAGAGCCCGGCCGCAGCGCAGCGCGGCAACACGGCCGCCTGCAGAGCCCCGGGAGCCTCCTGTACGAGGCCGCCAGCCACGTGGCGCCAGCCCGAAGCACTGCCAAAGGCAGGAGCGTGCCCTGCGGCACGGCACTTCTGCAAGCTGCCCCCTGGCAAGGGCCCGGGAGCGCTCGTTCCTGTCGCCTGGCTAAAGGAGCCTCCCCAGCCCTGCTTACAGGGACCCGGGTGGGGCTGCTCCTGGGGACAAAGGGTGCCGCCAAGGTCCTGACATGGGCCCCGAGTACAAGGCCCGCACGCTGGCAGCTCACCAGCACCACCGGCAGCGTGGGCGCACGCCCTGGCCCTGGCTACAGGCGGGTCACGCTGCCCACGCTGCCGCTAAGCGGCTTCGCGCCGCCCTCAGAAAGCAGGGGCAAGGCCGGAGGCTTTCTCCACCCGTGCATTTTGGGCACCCGCCTGCGGCTGCACAGAGCTCCTCTTTCCCTCCTGGGAAGTCTAAGCTACACTGGCTCTGTTCCTAAAGCACAACCACACTTCCTCACTCACACCAACTAGGGGGAAGACAGGGGAGGGGGAGGCAGGGGAGGGGGAGACAGTCCCAGAAGAGGGAGCAAGCTCTGTGCAGCCAACCTCCTCTAGGGAGCCATTGCTAATGCTGCGCGGGAGAGGAAAGCCTCAGCCCTGCCCCTGCACTGAGAGGAGGCCACAGGGGCCTCGACGCGCTGAAGCGCTTCAGGACCGGCACCAGGGACGCAGGCTGTGACACGCCCCGAGTACAGGGGGTCACGCTGGCCAGGGGCCAGCAGCAGGCAGAAAGCTGCCGGGGTTGGGGAAAAGCCCTGCCCTGCTTACAGGGTAGCTGGGCTGGGGGCCGGGAGAGCTCCGTTTCCCCCCTGCGGTGCGGAGACAGGGGCTCTCACACCCTCCTTTACAGGGTCGCCCCTCTCTCCGGGCAGCCAAAGGAGCACAAGGCAAAAGGCCAAGCACAGCAAGGACCAGCCCTGCACGCAGGGAGGTCGCCCAGCGCAAAGCCGGCCGCGGCACCCTGAAGGCGCCCTGGCCTGGAAAAGGCCCTTTGCCCAGAGGGCCCCTCGCGTCCCTCTTCGGCTCCTGTGCCTCGCCGTTCCGCTCTTGATCTCGAAGGCGCTGCCGCTCTTGCCCCGTCGTCCCACGGCTTCTGCCAACGGACGACGACACGCTCAGGCCTGAGAAACTCCAGGCCCCGTGCCTGCAGGGAACCGCCACCCAACAGCCCCACAGGGACATCCCCAACCGGCTGCCCAAAAGCCCCACACTTCAGCTCCAAGCTGCTGCTCTTACCTTGCGGCTGCGCTTCTGGGCTCGAGGCCGCCGATGCTGAAGGCTGGCTCTTGCCTCGCCGATCCACTCTTGAGCTCGAAGAGGCCGCTCCTGCGGCTCGCTCTTTCCTCGCTGTCCCACGGCTTCTGCAAACGTCGACGAGGACACAATCAGGCCCGAGGAGCTCCAGCTGCCATAGGGAAGGGCCACCCAACAGCCCCACAGCCTCGTGCCAGCAACGCCGCGGCCCCCCAGCTGCCCAAAAGCCTCCAACTACAGCTTCACTCACCGTCCCGACGTCCGGCGCAGTCCCACGCCGTGCTGGGAGCCGGGCCCTCTGGGCAAAGGAAGCTGGGCACGCAAGGCAGCGGCCAAGAGGCTGCACACCCCTGCTTACAGGGGGCTCAGGCCGCTGCCTGGACTAAAAAGTGCCCGGGGCTCCAGAGCACTTACAGGCCCCCACTTACAGGGCGGCTCTGGTCCCCAAGGCCTATGGAGGCTCCTTCTCTCCACCAGCTGCGGGGCGCTCCCCACTAACGGGGCGGGCGCCCCACACAGGCTGCCAGCTGAAAGGGAGCACAAAGGCTCCCAGACCCGCAGCCTGCTTACAGGCCGGTCCACACCCGGGGAGCCACAGAGCTCGGCCTTCCCCCAAGGCGACAGGAACCTGACTCTACCGTCAGGCAGTCCAGCTCACGGCCTAAAGCCGAGGGGCCGCCAGCCCAGCCCTGAGGACAGGGAGGGCACACGGCCGGCCCCGTGACTCCTGGCCCCACGCCTCTGAAAGACCGGGGCCAGGGACACCCGCCTGATTACAGGGGGTCCCTCCAACCGCCCGCCGAGGCCAGGGGACGCACAGAACCCCACTTACGGGGCCGCCCCCCGCTGCCCGGCACCCCCCAACAAGCACTACGGAGCACAGGCTCCGGCCCGCGCCCCACTTGGGGACAGGCCAGAGCCCGGCCGCAGCGCAGCGCGGCAACACGGCCGCCTGCAGAGCCCCGGGAGCCTCCTGTACGAGGCCGCCAGCCACGTGGCGCCAGCCCGAAGCACTGCCAAAGGCAGGAGCGTGCCCTGCGGCACGGCACTTCTGCAAGCTGCCCCCTGGCAAGGGCCCGGGAGCGCTCGTTCCTGTCGCCTGGCTAAAGGAGCCTCCCCAGCCCTGCTTACAGGGACCCGGGTGGGGCTGCTCCTGGGGACAAAGGGTGCCGCCAAGGTCCTGACACGGGCCCCGAGTACAGGGCCCGCACGCTGGCAGCTCACCAGCACCACCGGCAGCGTGGGCGCACGCCCTGGCCCTGGCTACAGGCGGGTCACGCTGCCCACGCTGCCGCTAAGCGGCTTCGCGCCGCCCTCAGAAAGCAGGGGCAAGGCCGGAGGCTTTCTCCACCCGTGCATTTTGGGCACCCGCCTGCGGCTGCACAGAGCTCCTCTTTCCCTCCTGGGAAGTCTAAGCTACACTGGCTCTGTTCCTAAAGCACAACCACACTTCCTCACTCACACCAACTAGGGGGAAGACAGGGGAGGGGGAGGCAGGGGAGGGGGAGACAGTCCCAGAAGAGGGAGCAAGCTCTGTGCAGCCAACCTCCTCTAGGGAGCCATTGCTAATGCTGCGCGGGAGAGGAAAGCCTCAGCCCTGCCCCTGCACTGAGAGGAGGCCACAGGGGCCTCGACGCGCTGAAGCGCTTCAGGACCGGCACCAGGGACGCAGGCTGTGACACGCCCCGAGTACAGGGGGTCACGCTGGCCAGGGGCCAGCAGCAGGCAGAAAGCTGCCGGGGTTGGGGAAAAGCCCTGCCCTGCTTACAGGGTAGCTGGGCTGGGGGCCGGGAGAGCTCCGTTTCCCCCCTGCGGTGCGGAGACAGGGGCTCTCACACCCTCCTTTACAGGGTCGCCCCTCTCTCCGGGCAGCCAAAGGAGCACAAGGCAAAAGGCCAAGCACAGCAAGGACCAGCCCTGCACGCAGGGAGGTCGCCCAGCGCAAAGCCGGCCGCGGCACCCTGAAGGCGCCCTGGCCTGGAAAAGGCCCTTTGCCCAGAGGGCCCCTCGCGTCCCTCTTCGGCTCCTGTGCCTCGCCGTTCCGCTCTTGATCTCGAAGGCGCTGCCGCTCTTGCCCCGTCGTCCCACGGCTTCTGCCAACGGACGACGACACGCTCAGGCCTGAGAAACTCCAGGCCCCGTGCCTGCAGGGAACCGCCACCCAACAGCCCCACAGGGACATCCCCAACCGGCTGCCCAAAAGCCCCACACTTCAGCTCCAAGCTGCTGCTCTTACCTTGCGGCTGCGCTTCTGGGCTCGAGGCCGCCGATGCTGAAGGCTGGCTCTTGCCTCGCCGATCCACTCTTGAGCTCGAAGAGGCCGCTCCTGCGGCTCGCTCTTTCCTCGCTGTCCCACGGCTTCTGCAAACGTCGACGAGGACACAATCAGGCCCGAGGAGCTCCAGCTGCCATAGGGAAGGGCCACCCAACAGCCCCACAGCCTCGTGCCAGCAACGCCGCGGCCCCCCAGCTGCCCAAAAGCCTCCAACTACAGCTTCACTCACCGTCCCGACGTCCGGCGCAGTCCCACGCCGTGCTGGGAGCCGGGCCCTCTGGGCAAAGGAAGCTGGGCACGCAAGGCAGCGGCCAAGAGGCTGCACACCCCTGCTTACAGGGGGCTCAGGCCGCTGCCTGGACTAAAAAGTGCCCGGGGCTCCAGAGCACTTACAGGCCCCCACTTACAGGGCGGCTCTGGTCCCCAAGGCCTATGGAGGCTCCTTCTCTCCACCAGCTGCGGGGCGCTCCCCACTAACGGGGCGGGCGCCCCACACAGGCTGCCAGCTGAAAGGGAGCACAAAGGCTCCCAGACCCGCAGCCTGCTTACAGGCCGGTCCACACCCGGGGAGCCACAGAGCTCGGCCTTCCCCCAAGGCGACAGGAACCTGACTCTACCGTCAGGCAGTCCAGCTCACGGCCTAAAGCCGAGGGGCCGCCAGCCCAGCCCTGAGGACAGGGAGGGCACACGGCCGGCCCCGTGACTCCTGGCCCCACGCCTCTGAAAGACCGGGGCCAGGGACACCCGCCTGATTACAGGGGGTCCCTCCAACCGCCCGCCGAGGCCAGGGGACGCACAGAACCCCACTTACGGGGCCGCCCCCCGCTGCCCGGCACCCCCCAACAAGCACTACGGAGCACAGGCTCCGGCCCGCGCCCCACTTGGGGACAGGCCAGAGCCCGGCCGCAGCGCAGCGCGGCAACACGGCCGCCTGCAGAGCCCCGGGAGCCTCCTGTACGAGGCCGCCAGCCACGTGGCGCCAGCCCGAAGCACTGCCAAAGGCAGGAGCGTGCCCTGCGGCACGGCACTTCTGCAAGCTGCCCCCTGGCAAGGGCCCGGGAGCGCTCGTTCCTGTCGCCTGGCTAAAGGAGCCTCCCCAGCCCTGCTTACAGGGACCCGGGTGGGGCTGCTCCTGGGGACAAAGGGTGCCGCCAAGGTCCTGACACGGGCCCCGAGTACAGGGCCCGCACGCTGGCAGCTCACCAGCACCACCGGCAGCGTGGGCGCACGCCCTGGCCCTGGCTACAGGCGGGTCACGCTGCCCACGCTGCCGCTAAGCGGCTTCGCGCCGCCCTCAGAAAGCAGGGGCAAGGCCGGAGGCTTTCTCCACCCGTGCATTTTGGGCACCCGCCTGCGGCTGCACAGAGCTCCTCTTTCCCTCCTGGGAAGTCTAAGCTACACTGGCTCTGTTCCTAAAGCACAACCACACTTCCTCACTCACACCAACTAGGGGGAAGACAGGGGAGGGGGAGGCAGGGGAGGGGGAGACAGTCCCAGAAGAGGGAGCAAGCTCTGTGCAGCCAACCTCCTCTAGGGAGCCATTGCTAATGCTGCGCGGGAGAGGAAAGCCTCAGCCCTGCCCCTGCACTGAGAGGAGGCCACAGGGGCCTCGACGCGCTGAAGCGCTTCAGGACCGGCACCAGGGACGCAGGCTGTGACACGCCCCGAGTACAGGGGGTCACGCTGGCCAGGGGCCAGCAGCAGGCAGAAAGCTGCCGGGGTTGGGGAAAAGCCCTGCCCTGCTTACAGGGTAGCTGGGCTGGGGGCCGGGAGAGCTCCGTTTCCCCCCTGCGGTGCGGAGACAGGGGCTCTCACACCCTCCTTTACAGGGTCGCCCCTCTCTCCGGGCAGCCAAAGGAGCACAAGGCAAAAGGCCAAGCACAGCAAGGACCAGCCCTGCACGCAGGGAGGTCGCCCAGCGCAAAGCCGGCCGCGGCACCCTGAAGGCGCCCTGGCCTGGAAAAGGCCCTTTGCCCAGAGGGCCCCTCGCGTCCCTCTTCGGCTCCTGTGCCTCGCCGTTCCGCTCTTGATCTCGAAGGCGCTGCCGCTCTTGCCCCGTCGTCCCACGGCTTCTGCCAACGGACGACGACACGCTCAGGCCTGAGAAACTCCAGGCCCCGTGCCTGCAGGGAACCGCCACCCAACAGCCCCACAGGGACATCCCCAACCGGCTGCCCAAAAGCCCCACACTTCAGCTCCAAGCTGCTGCTCTTACCTTGCGGCTGCGCTTCTGGGCTCGAGGCCGCCGATGCTGAAGGCTGGCTCTTGCCTCGCCGATCCACTCTTGAGCTCGAAGAGGCCGCTCCTGCGGCTCGCTCTTTCCTCGCTGTCCCACGGCTTCTGCAAACGTCGACGAGGACACAATCAGGCCCGAGGAGCTCCAGCTGCCATAGGGAAGGGCCACCCAACAGCCCCACAGCCTCGTGCCAGCAACGCCGCGGCCCCCCAGCTGCCCAAAAGCCTCCAACTACAGCTTCACTCACCGTCCCGACGTCCGGCGCAGTCCCACGCCGTGCTGGGAGCCGGGCCCTCTGGGCAAAGGAAGCTGGGCACGCAAGGCAGCGGCCAAGAGGCTGCACACCCCTGCTTACAGGGGGCTCAGGCCGCTGCCTGGACTAAAAAGTGCCCGGGGCTCCAGAGCACTTACAGGCCCCCACTTACAGGGCGGCTCTGGTCCCCAAGGCCTATGGAGGCTCCTTCTCTCCACCAGCTGCGGGGCGCTCCCCACTAACGGGGCGGGCGCCCCACACAGGCTGCCAGCTGAAAGGGAGCACAAAGGCTCCCAGACCCGCAGCCTGCTTACAGGCCGGTCCACACCCGGGGAGCCACAGAGCTCGGCCTTCCCCCAAGGCGACAGGAACCTGACTCTACCGTCAGGCAGTCCAGCTCACGGCCTAAAGCCGAGGGGCCGCCAGCCCAGCCCTGAGGACAGGGAGGGCACACGGCCGGCCCCGTGACTCCTGGCCCCACGCCTCTGAAAGACCGGGGCCAGGGACACCCGCCTGATTACAGGGGGTCCCTCCAACCGCCCGCCGAGGCCAGGGGACGCACAGAACCCCACTTACGGGGCCGCCCCCCGCTGCCCGGCACCCCCCAACAAGCACTACGGAGCACAGGCTCCGGCCCGCGCCCCACTTGGGGACAGGCCAGAGCCCGGCCGCAGCGCAGCGCGGCAACACGGCCGCCTGCAGAGCCCCGGGAGCCTCCTGTACGAGGCCGCCAGCCACGTGGCGCCAGCCCGAAGCACTGCCAAAGGCAGGAGCGTGCCCTGCGGCACGGCACTTCTGCAAGCTGCCCCCTGGCAAGGGCCCGGGAGCGCTCGTTCCTGTCGCCTGGCTAAAGGAGCCTCCCCAGCCCTGCTTACAGGGACCCGGGTGGGGCTGCTCCTGGGGACAAAGGGTGCCGCCAAGGTCCTGACACGGGCCCCGAGTACAGGGCCCGCACGCTGGCAGCTCACCAGCACCACCGGCAGCGTGGGCGCACGCCCTGGCCCTGGCTACAGGCGGGTCACGCTGCCCACGCTGCCGCTAAGCGGCTTCGCGCCGCCCTCAGAAAGCAGGGGCAAGGCCGGAGGCTTTCTCCACCCGTGCATTTTGGGCACCCGCCTGCGGCTGCACAGAGCTCCTCTTTCCCTCCTGGGAAGTCTAAGCTACACTGGCTCTGTTCCTAAAGCACAACCACACTTCCTCACTCACACCAACTAGGGGGAAGACAGGGGAGGGGGAGGCAGGGGAGGGGGAGACAGTCCCAGAAGAGGGAGCAAGCTCTGTGCAGCCAACCTCCTCTAGGGAGCCATTGCTAATGCTGCGCGGGAGAGGAAAGCCTCAGCCCTGCCCCTGCACTGAGAGGAGGCCACAGGGGCCTCGACGCGCTGAAGCGCTTCAGGACCGGCACCAGGGACGCAGGCTGTGACACGCCCCGAGTACAGGGGGTCACGCTGGCCAGGGGCCAGCAGCAGGCAGAAAGCTGCCGGGGTTGGGAAAAAGCCCTGCCCTGCTTACAGGGTAGCTGGGCTGGGGGCCGGGAGAGCTCCGTTTCCCCCCTGCGGTGCGGAGACAGGGGCTCTCACACCCTCCTTTACAGGGTCGCCCCTCTCTCCGGGCAGCCAAAGGAGCACAAGGCAAAAGGCCAAGCACAGCAAGGACCAGCCCTGCACGCAGGGAGGTCGCCCAGCGCAAAGCCGGCCGCGGCACCCTGAAGGCACCCTGGCCTGGAAAAGGCCCTTTGCCCAGAGGGCCCCTCGCGTCCCTCTTCGGCTCCTGTGCCTCGCCGTTCCGCTCTTGATCTCGAAGGCGCTGCCGCTCTTGCCCCGTCGTCCCACGGCTTCTGCCAATGGACGACGACACGCTCAGGCCTGAGAAACTCCAGGCCCCGTGCCTGCAGGGAACCGCCACCTAACAGCCCCACAGGGACATCCCCAACCGGCTGCCCAAAAGCCCCACACTTCAGCTCCAAGCTGCTGCTCTTACCTTGCGGCTGCGCTTCTGGGCTCGAGGCCGCCGATGCTGAAGGCTGGCTCTTGCCTCGCCGATCCACTCTTGAGCTCGAAGAGGCCGCTCCTGCGGCTCGCTCTTTCCTCGCTGTCCCACGGCTTCTGCAAACGTCGACGAGGACACAATCAGGCCCGAGGAGCTCCAGCTGCCATAGGGAAGGGCCACCCAACAGCCCCACAGCCTCGTGCCAGCAACGCCGCGGCCCCCCAGCTGCCCAAAAGCCTCCAACTACAGCTTCACTCACCGTCCCGACGTCCGGCGCAGTCCCACGCCGTGCTGGGAGCCGGGCCCTCTGGGCAAAGGAAGCTGGGCACGCAAGGCAGCGGCCAAGAGGCTGCACACCCCTGCTTACAGGGGGCTCAGGCCGCTGCCTGGACTAAAAAGTGCCCGGGGCTCCAGAGCACTTACAGGCCCCCACTTACAGGGCGGCTCTGGTCCCCAAGGCCTATGGAGGCTCCTTCTCTCCACCAGCTGCGGGGCGCTCCCCACTAACGGGGCGGGCGCCCCACACAGGCTGCCAGCTGAAAGGGAGCACAAAGGCTCCCAGACCCGCAGCCTGCTTACAGGCCGGTCCACACCCGGGGAGCCACAGAGCTCGGCCTTCCCCCAAGGCGACAGGAACCTGACTCTACCGTCAGGCAGTCCAGCTCACGGCCTAAAGCCGAGGGGCCGCCAGCCCAGCCCTGAGGACAGGGAGGGCACACGGCCGGCCCCGTGACTCCTGGCCCCACGCCTCTGAAAGACCGGGGCCAGGGACACCCGCCTGATTACAGGGGGTCCCTCCAACCGCCCGCCGAGGCCAGGGGACGCACAGAACCCCACTTACGGGGCCGCCCCCCGCTGCCCGGCACCCCCCAACAAGCACTACGGAGCACAGGCTCCGGCCCGCGCCCCACTTGGGGACAGGCCAGAGCCCGGCCGCAGTGCAGCGCGGCAACACGGCCGCCTGCAGAGCCCCGGGAGCCTCCTGTACGAGGCCGCCAGCCCGAAGCACTGCCAAAGGCAGGAGCGTGCCCTGCGGCACGGCACTTCTGCAAGCTGCCCCCTGGCAAGGGCCCGGGAGCGCTCGTTCCTGTCACCTGGCTAAAGGAGCCTCCCCAGCCCTGCTTACAGGGACCCGGGTGGGGCTGCTCCTGGGGACAAAGGGTGCCGCCAAGGTCCTGACACGGGCCCCGAGTACAGGGCCCGCACGCTGGCAGCTCACCAGCACCACCGGCAGCGTGGGCGCACGCCCTGGCCCTGGCTACAGGCGGGTCACGCTGCCCACGCTGCCGCTAAGCGGCTTCGCGCCGCCCTCAGAAAGCAGGGGCAAGGCCGGAGGCTTTCTCCACCCGTGCATTTTGGGCACCCGCCTGCGGCTGCACAGAGCTCCTCTTTCCCTCCTGGGAAGTCTAAGCTACACTGGCTCTGTTCCTAAAGCACAACCACACTTCCTCACTCACACCAACTAGGGGGAAGACAGGGGAGGGGGAGGCAGGGGAGGGGGAGACAGTCCCAGAAGAGGGAGCAAGCTCTGTGCAGCCAACCTCCTCTAGGGAGCCATTGCTAATGCTGCGCGGGAGAGGAAAGCCTCAGCCCTGCCCCTGCACTGAGAGGAGGCCACAGGGGCCTCGACGCGCTGAAGCGCTTCAGGACCGGCACCAGGGACGCAGGCTGTGACACGCCCCGAGTACAGGGGGTCACGCTGGCCAGGGGCCAGCAGCAGGCAGAAAGCTGCCGGGGTTGGGAAAATGCCCTGCCCTGCTTACAGGGTAGCTGGGCTGGGGGCCGGGAGAGCTCCGTTTCCCCCCTGCGGTGCGGAGACAGGGGCTCTCACACCCTCCTTTACAGGGTCGCCCCTCTCTCCGGGCAGCCAAAGGAGCACAAGGCAAAAGGCCAAGCACAGCAAGGACCAGCCCTGCACGCAGGGAGGTCGCCCAGCGCAAAGCCGGCCGCGGCACCCTGAAGGCGCCCTGGCCTGGAAAAGGCCCTTTGCCCAGAGGGCCCCTCGCGTCCCTCTTCGGCTCCTGTGCCTCGCCGTTCCGCTCTTGATCTCGAAGGCGCTGCCGCTCTTGCCCCGTCGTCCCACGGCTTCTGCCAACGGACGACGACACGCTCAGGCCTGAGAAACTCCAGGCCCCGTGCCTGCAGGGAACCGCCACCCAACAGCCCCACAGGGACATCCCCAACCGGCTGCCCAAAAGCCCCACACTTCAGCTCCAAGCTGCTGCTCTTACCTTGCGGCTGCGCTTCTGGGCTCGAGGCCGCCGATGCTGAAGGCTGGCTCTTGCCTCGCCGATCCACTCTTGAGCTCGAAGAGGCCGCTCCTGCGGCTCGCTCTTTCCTCGCTGTCCCACGGCTTCTGCAAACGTCGACGAGGACACAATCAGGCCCGAGGAGCTCCAGCTGCCATAGGGAAGGGCCACCCAACAGCCCCACAGCCTCGTGCCAGCAACGCCGCGGCCCCCCAGCTGCCCAAAAGCCTCCAACTACAGCTTCACTCACCGTCCCGACGTCCGGCGCAGTCCCACGCCGTGCTGGGAGCCGGGCCCTCTGGGCAAAGGAAGCTGGGCACGCAAGGCAGCGGCCAAGAGGCTGCACACCCCTGCTTACAGGGGGCTCAGGCCGCTGCCTGGACTAAAAAGTGCCCGGGGCTCCAGAGCACTTACAGGCCCCCACTTACAGGGCGGCTCTGGTCCCCAAGGCCTATGGAGGCTCCTTCTCTCCACCAGCTGCGGGGCGCTCCCCACTAACGGGGCGGGCGCCCCACACAGGCTGCCAGCTGAAAGGGAGCACAAAGGCTCCCAGACCCGCAGCCTGCTTACAGGCCGGTCCACACCCGGGGAGCCACAGAGCTCGGCCTTCCCCCAAGGCGACAGGAACCTGACTCTACCGTCAGGCAGTCCAGCTCACGGCCTAAAGCCGAGGGGCCGCCAGCCCAGCCCTGAGGACAGGGAGGGCACACGGCCGGCCCCGTGACTCCTGGCCCCACGCCTCTGAAAGACCGGGGCCAGGGACACCCGCCTGATTACAGGGGGTCCCTCCAACCGCCCGCCGAGGCCAGGGGACGCACAGAACCCCACTTACGGGGCCGCCCCCCGCTGCCCGGCACCCCCCAACAAGCACTACGGAGCACAGGCTCCGGCCCGCGCCCCACTTGGGGACAGGCCAGAGCCCGGCCGCAGCGCAGCGCGGCAACACGGCCGCCTGCAGAGCCCCGGGAGCCTCCTGTATGAGGCCGCCAGCCACGTGGCGCCAGCCCGAAGCACTGCCAAAGGCAGGAGCGTGCCCTGCGGCACGGCACTTCTGCAAGCTGCCCCCTGGCAAGGGCCCGGGAGCGCTCGTTCCTGTCGCCTGGCTAAAGGAGCCTCCCCAGCCCTGCTTACAGGGACCCGGGTGGGGCTGCTCCTGGGGACAAAGGGTGCCGCCAAGGTCCTGACACGGGCCCCGAGTACAGGGCCCGCACGCTGGCAGCTCACCAGCACCACCGGCAGCGTGGGCGCACGCCCTGGCCCTGGCTACAGGCGGGTCACGCTGCCCACGCTGCCGCTAAGCGGCTTCGCGCCGCCCTCAGAAAGCAGGGGCAAGGCCGGAGGCTTTCTCCACCCGTGCATTTTGGGCACCCGCCTGCGGCTGCACAGAGCTCCTCTTTCCCTCCTGGGAAGTCTAAGCTACACTGGCTCTGTTCCTAAAGCACAATCACACTTCCTCACTCACGCCAACTAGGGGGAAGACAGGGGAGGGGGAGGCAGGGGAGGGGGAGACAGTCCCAGAAGAGGGAGCAAGCTCTGTGCAGCCAACCTCCTCTAGGGAGCCATTGCTAATGCTGCGCGGGAGAGGAAAGCCTCAGCCCTGCCCCTGCACTGAGAGGAGGCCACAGGGGCCTCGACGCGCTGAAGCGCTTCAGGACCGGCACCAGGGACGCAGGCTGTGACACGCCCCGAGTACAGGGGGTCACGCTGGCCAGGGGCCAGCAGCAGGCAGAAAGCTGCCGGGGTTGGGGAAAAGCCCTGCCCTGCTTACAGGGTAGCTGGGCTGGGGGCCGGGAGAGCTCCGTTTCCCCCCTGCGGTGCGGAGACAGGGGCTCTCACACCCTCCTTTACAGGGTCGCCCCTCTCTCCGGGCAGCCAAAGGAGCACAAGGCAAAAGGCCAAGCACAGCAAGGACCAGCCCTGCACGCAGGGAGGTCGCCCAGCGCAAAGCCGGCCGCGGCACCCTGAAGGCGCCCTGGCCTGGAAAAGGCCCTTTGCCCAGAGGGCCCCTCGCGTCCCTCTTCGGCTCCTGTGCCTCGCCGTTCCGCTCTTGATCTCGAAGGCGCTGCCGCTCTTGCCCCGTCGTCCCACGGCTTCTGCCAACGGACGACGACACGCTCAGGCCTGAGAAACTCCAGGCCCCGTGCCTGCAGGGAACCGCCACCCAACAGCCCCACAGGGACATCCCCAACCGGCTGCCCAAAAGCCCCACACTTCAGCTCCAAGCTGCTGCTCTTACCTTGCGGCTGCGCTTCTGGGCTCGAGGCCGCCGATGCTGAAGGCTGGCTCTTGCCTCGCCGATCCACTCTTGAGCTCGAAGAGGCCGCTCCTGCGGCTCGCTCTTTCCTCGCTGTCCCACGGCTTCTGCAAACGTCGACGAGGACACAATCAGGCCCGAGGAGCTCCAGCTGCCATAGGGAAGGGCCACCCAACAGCCCCACAGCCTCGTGCCAGCAACGCCGCGGCCCCCCAGCTGCCCAAAAGCCTCCAACTACAGCTTCACTCACCGTCCCGACGTCCGGCGCAGTCCCACGCCGTGCTGGGAGCCGGGCCCTCTGGGCAAAGGAAGCTGGGCACGCAAGGCAGCGGCCAAGAGGCTGCACACCCCTGCTTACAGGGGGCTCAGGCCGCTGCCTGGACTAAAAAGTGCCCGGGGCTCCAGAGCACTTACAGGCCCCCACTTACAGGGCGGCTCTGGTCCCCAAGGCCTATGGAGGCTCCTTCTCTCCACCAGCTGCGGGGCGCTCCCCACTAACGGGGCGGGCGCCCCACACAGGCTGCCAGCTGAAAGGGAGCACAAAGGCTCCCAGACCCGCAGCCTGCTTACAGGCCGGTCCACACCCGGGGAGCCACAGAGCTCGGCCTTCCCCCAAGGCGACAGGAACCTGACTCTACCGTCAGGCAGTCCAGCTCACGGCCTAAAGCCGAGGGGCCGCCAGCCCAGCCCTGAGGACAGGGAGGGCACACGGCCGGCCCCGTGACTCCTGGCCCCACGCCTCTGAAAGACCGGGGCCAGGGACACCCGCCTGATTACAGGGGGTCCCTCCAACCGCCCGCCGAGGCCAGGGGACGCACAGAACCCCACTTACGGGGCCGCCCCCCGCTGCCCGGCACCCCCCAACAAGCACTACGGAGCACAGGCTCCGGCCCGCGCCCCACTTGGGGACAGGCCAGAGCCCGGCCGCAGCGCAGCGCGGCAACACGGCCGCCTGCAGAGCCCCGGGAGCCTCCTGTACGAGGCCGCCAGCCACGTGGCGCCAGCCCGAAGCACTGCCAAAGGCAGGAGCGTGCCCTGCGGCACGGCACTTCTGCAAGCTGCCCCCTGGCAAGGGCCCGGGAGCGCTCGTTCCTGTCGCCTGGCTAAAGGAGCCTCCCCAGCCCTGCTTACAGGGACCCGGGTGGGGCTGCTCCTGGGGACAAAGGGTGCCGCCAAGGTCCTGACACGGGCCCCGAGTACAGGGCCCGCACGCTGGCAGCTCACCAGCACCACCGGCAGCGTGGGCGCACGCCCTGGCCCTGGCTACAGGCGGGTCACGCTGCCCACGCTGCCGCTAAGCGGCTTCGCGCCGCCCTCAGAAAGCAGGGGCAAGGCCGGAGGCTTTCTCCACCCGTGCATTTTGGGCACCCGCCTGCGGCTGCACAGAGCTCCTCTTTCCCTCCTGGGAAGTCTAAGCTACACTGGCTCTGTTCCTAAAGCACAACCACACTTCCTCACTCACACCAACTAGGGGGAAGACAGGGGAGGGGGAGGCAGGGGAGGGGGAGACAGTCCCAGAAGAGGGAGCAAGCTCTGTGCAGCCAACCTCCTCTAGGGAGCCATTGCTAATGCTGCGCGGGAGAGGAAAGCCTCAGCCCTGCCCCTGCACTGAGAGGAGGCCACAGGGGCCTCGACGCGCTGAAGCGCTTCAGGACCGGCACCAGGGACGCAGGCTGTGACACGCCCCGAGTACAGGGGGTCACGCTGGCCAGGGGCCAGCAGCAGGCAGAAAGCTGCCGGGGTTGGGGAAAAGCCCTGCCCTGCTTACAGGGTAGCTGGGCTGGGGGCCGGGAGAGCTCCGTTTCCCCCCTGCGGTGCGGAGACAGGGGCTCTCACACCCTCCTTTACAGGGTCGCCCCTCTCTCCGGGCAGCCAAAGGAGCACAAGGCAAAAGGCCAAGCACAGCAAGGACCAGCCCTGCACGCAGGGAGGTCGCCCAGCGCAAAGCCGGCCGCGGCACCCTGAAGGCGCCCTGGCCTGGAAAAGGCCCTTTGCCCAGAGGGCCCCTCGCGTCCCTCTTCGGCTCCTGTGCCTCGCCGTTCCGCTCTTGATCTCGAAGGCGCTGCCGCTCTTGCCCCGTCGTCCCACGGCTTCTGCCAACGGACGACGACACGCTCAGGCCTGAGAAACTCCAGGCCCCGTGCCTGCAGGGAACCGCCACCCAACAGCCCCACAGGGACATCCCCAACCGGCTGCCCAAAAGCCCCACACTTCAGCTCCAAGCTGCTGCTCTTACCTTGCGGCTGCGCTTCTGGGCTCGAGGCCGCCGATGCTGAAGGCTGGCTCTTGCCTCGCCGATCCACTCTTGAGCTCGAAGAGGCCGCTCCTGCGGCTCGCTCTTTCCTCGCTGTCCCACGGCTTCTGCAAACGTCGACGAGGACACAATCAGGCCCGAGGAGCTCCAGCTGCCATAGGGAAGGGCCACCCAACAGCCCCACAGCCTCGTGCCAGCAACGCCGCGGCCCCCCAGCTGCCCAAAAGCCTCCAACTACAGCTTCACTCACCGTCCCGACGTCCGGCGCAGTCCCACGCCGTGCTGGGAGCCGGGCCCTCTGGGCAAAGGAAGCTGGGCACGCAAGGCAGCGGCCAAGAGGCTGCACACCCCTGCTTACAGGGGGCTCAGGCCGCTGCCTGGACTAAAAAGTGCCCGGGGCTCCAGAGCACTTACAGGCCCCCACTTACAGGGCGGCTCTGGTCCCCAAGGCCTATGGAGGCTCCTTCTCTCCACCAGCTGCGGGGCGCTCCCCACTAACGGGGCGGGCGCCCCACACAGGCTGCCAGCTGAAAGGGAGCACAAAGGCTCCCAGACCCGCAGCCTGCTTACAGGCCGGTCCACACCCGGGGAGCCACAGAGCTCGGCCTTCCCCCAAGGCGACAGGAACCTGACTCTACCGTCAGGCAGTCCAGCTCACGGCCTAAAGCCGAGGGGCCGCCAGCCCAGCCCTGAGGACAGGGAGGGCACACGGCCGGCCCCGTGACTCCTGGCCCCACGCCTCTGAAAGACCGGGGCCAGGGACACCCGCCTGATTACAGGGGGTCCCTCCAACCGCCCGCCGAGGCCAGGGGACGCACAGAACCCCACTTACGGGGCCGCCCCCCGCTGCCCGGCACCCCCCAACAAGCACTACGGAGCACAGGCTCCGGCCCGCGCCCCACTTGGGGACAGGCCAGAGCCCGGCCGCAGCGCAGCGCGGCAACACGGCCGCCTGCAGAGCCCCGGGAGCCTCCTGTACGAGGCCGCCAGCCACGTGGCGCCAGCCCGAAGCACTGCCAAAGGCAGGAGCGTGCCCTGCGGCACGGCACTTCTGCAAGCTGCCCCCTGGCAAGGGCCCGGGAGCGCTCGTTCCTGTCGCCTGGCTAAAGGAGCCTCCCCAGCCCTGCTTACAGGGACCCGGGTGGGGCTGCTCCTGGGGACAAAGGGTGCCGCCAAGGTCCTGACACGGGCCCCGAGTACAGGGCCCGCACGCTGGCAGCTCACCAGCACCACCGGCAGCGTGGGCGCACGCCCTGGCCCTGGCTACAGGCGGGTCACGCTGCCCACGCTGCCGCTAAGCGGCTTCGCGCCGCCCTCAGAAAGCAGGGGCAAGGCCGGAGGCTTTCTCCACCCGTGCATTTTGGGCACCCGCCTGCGGCTGCACAGAGCTCCTCTTTCCCTCCTGGGAAGTCTAAGCTACACTGGCTCTGTTCCTAAAGCACAACCACACTTCCTCACTCACACCAACTAGGGGGAAGACAGGGGAGGGGGAGGCAGGGGAGGGGGAGACAGTCCCAGAAGAGGGAGCAAGCTCTGTGCAGCCAACCTCCTCTAGGGAGCCATTGCTAATGCTGCGCGGGAGAGGAAAGCCTCAGCCCTGCCCCTGCACTGAGAGGAGGCCACAGGGGCCTCGACGCGCTGAAGCGCTTCAGGACCGGCACCAGGGACGCAGGCTGTGACACACCCCGAGTACAGGGGGTCACGCTGGCCAGGGGCCAGCAGCAGGCAGAAAGCTGCCGGGGTTGGGGAAAAGCCCTGCCCTGCTTACAGGGTAGCTGGGCTGGGGGCCGGGAGAGCTCCGTTTCCCCCCTGCGGTGCGGAGACAGGGGCTCTCACACCCTCCTTTACAGGGTCGCCCCTCTCTCCGGGCAGCCAAAGGAGCACAAGGCAAAAGGCCAAGCACAGCAAGGACCAGCCCTGCACGCAGGGAGGTCGCCCAGCGCAAAGCCGGCCGCGGCACCCTGAAGGCGCCCTGGCCTGGAAAAGGCCCTTTGCCCAGAGGGCCCCTCGCGTCCCTCTTCGGCTCCTGTGCCTCGCCGTTCCGCTCTTGATCTCGAAGGCGCTGCCGCTCTTGCCCCGTCGTCCCACGGCTTCTGCCAACGGACGACGACACGCTCAGGCCTGAGAAACTCCAGGCCCCGTGCCTGCAGGGAACCGCCACCCAACAGCCCCACAGGGACATCCCCAACCGGCTGCCCAAAAGCCCCACACTTCAGCTCCAAGCTGCTGCTCTTACCTTGCGGCTGCGCTTCTGGGCTCGAGGCCGCCGATGCTGAAGGCTGGCTCTTGCCTCGCCGATCCACTCTTGAGCTCGAAGAGGCCGCTCCTGCGGCTCGCTCTTTCCTCGCTGTCCCACGGCTTCTGCAAACGTCGACGAGGACACAATCAGGCCCGAGGAGCTCCAGCTGCCATAGGGAAGGGCCACCCAACAGCCCCACAGCCTCGTGCCAGCAACGCCGCGGCCCCCCAGCTGCCCAAAAGCCTCCAACTACAGCTTCACTCACCGTCCCGACGTCCGGCGCAGTCCCACGCCGTGCTGGGAGCCGGGCCCTCTGGGCAAAGGAAGCTGGGCACGCAAGGCAGCGGCCAAGAGGCTGCACACCCCTGCTTACAGGGGGCTCAGGCCGCTGCCTGGACTAAAAAGTGCCCGGGGCTCCAGAGCACTTACAGGCCCCCACTTACAGGGCGGCTCTGGTCCCCAAGGCCTATGGAGGCTCCTTCTCTCCACCAGCTGCGGGGCGCTCCCCACTAACGGGGCGGGCGCCCCACACAGGCTGCCAGCTGAAAGGGAGCACAAAGGCTCCCAGACCCGCAGCCTGCTTACAGGCCGGTCCACACCCGGGGAGCCACAGAGCTCGGCCTTCCCCCAAGGCGACAGGAACCTGACTCTACCGTCAGGCAGTCCAGCTCACGGCCTAAAGCCGAGGGGCCGCCAGCCCAGCCCTGAGGACAGGGAGGGCACACGGCCGGCCCCGTGACTCCTGGCCCCACGCCTCTGAAAGACCGGGGCCAGGGACACCCGCCTGATTACAGGGGGTCCCTCCAACCGCCCGCCGAGGCCAGGGGACGCACAGAACCCCACTTACGGGGCCGCCCCCCGCTGCCCGGCACCCCCCAACAAGCACTACGGAGCACAGGCTCCGGCCCGCGCCCCACTTGGGGACAGGCCAGAGCCCGGCCGCAGCGCAGCGCGGCAACACGGCCGCCTGCAGAGCCCCGGGAGCCTCCTGTACGAGGCCGCCAGCCACGTGGCGCCAGCCCGAAGCACTGCCAAAGGCAGGAGCGTGCCCTGCGGCACGGCACTTCTGCAAGCTGCCCCCTGGCAAGGGCCCGGGAGCGCTCGTTCCTGTCGCCTGGCTAAAGGAGCCTCCCCAGCCCTGCTTACAGGGACCCGGGTGGGGCTGCTCCTGGGGACAAAGGGTGCCGCCAAGGTCCTGACACGGGCCCCGAGTACAGGGCCCGCACGCTGGCAGCTCACCAGCACCACCGGCAGCGTGGGCGCACGCCCTGGCCCTGGCTACAGGCGGGTCACGCTGCCCACGCTGCCGCTAAGCGGCTTCGCGCCGCCCTCAGAAAGCAGGGGCAAGGCCGGAGGCTTTCTCCACCCGTGCATTTTGGGCACCCGCCTGCGGCTGCACAGAGCTCCTCTTTCCCTCCTGGGAAGTCTAAGCTACACTGGCTCTGTTCCTAAAGCACAACCACACTTCCTCACTCACACCAACTAGGGGGAAGACAGGGGAGGGGGAGGCAGGGGAGGGGGAGACAGTCCCAGAAGAGGGAGCAAGCTCTGTGCAGCCAACCTCCTCTAGGGAGCCATTGCTAATGCTGAGCGGGAGAGGAAAGCCTCAGCCCTGCCCCTGCACTGAGAGGAGGCCACAGGGGCCTCGACGCGCTGAAGCGCTTCAGGACCGGCACCAGGGACGCAGGCTGTGACACGCCCTGAGTACAGGGGGTCACGCTGGCCAGGGGCCAGCAGCAGGCAGAAAGCTGCCGGGGTTGGGGAAAAGCCCTGCCCTGCTTACAGGGTAGCTGGGCTGGGGGCCGGGAGAGCTCCGTTTCCCCCCTGCGGTGCGGAGACAGGGGCTCTCACACCCTCCTTTACAGGGTCGCCCCTCTCTCCGGGCAGCCAAAGGAGCACAAGGCAAAAGGCCAAGCACAGCAAGGACCAGCCCTGCACGCAGGGAGGTCGCCCAGCGCAAAGCCGGCCGCGGCACCCTGAAGGCGCCCTGGCCTGGAAAAGGCCCTTTGCCCAGAGGGCCCCTCGCGTCCCTCTTCGGCTCCTGTGCCTCGCCGTTCCGCTCTTGATCTCGAAGGCGCTGCCGCTCTTGCCCCGTCGTCCCACGGCTTCTGCCAACGGACGACGACACGCTCAGGCCTGAGAAACTCCAGGCCCCGTGCCTGCAGGGAACCGCCACCCAACAGCCCCACAGGGACATCCCCAACCGGCTGCCCAAAAGCCCCACACTTCAGCTCCAAGCTGCTGCTCTTACCTTGCGGCTGCGCTTCTGGGCTCGAGGCCGCCGATGCTGAAGGCTGGCTCTTGCCTCGCCGATCCACTCTTGAGCTCGAAGAGGCCGCTCCTGCGGCTCGCTCTTTCCTCGCTGTCCCACGGCTTCTGCAAACGTCGACGAGGACACAATCAGGCCCGAGGAGCTCCAGCTGCCATAGGGAAGGGCCACCCAACAGCCCCACAGCCTCGTGCCAGCAACGCCGCGGCCCCCCAGCTGCCCAAAAGCCTCCAACTACAGCTTCACTCACCGTCCCGACGTCCGGCGCAGTCCCACGCCGTGCTGGGAGCCGGGCCCTCTGGGCAAAGGAAGCTGGGCACGCAAGGCAGCGGCCAAGAGGCTGCACACCCCTGCTTACAGGGGGCTCAGGCCGCTGCCTGGACTAAAAAGTGCCCGGGGCTCCAGAGCACTTACAGGCCCCCACTTACAGGGCGGCTCTGGTCCCCAAGGCCTATGGAGGCTCCTTCTCTCCACCAGCTGCGGGGCGCTCCCCACTAACGGGGCGGGCGCCCCACACAGGCTGCCAGCTGAAAGGGAGCACAAAGGCTCCCAGACCCGCAGCCTGCTTACAGGCCGGTCCACACCCGGGGAGCCACAGAGCTCGGCCTTCCCCCAAGGCGACAGGAACCTGACTCTACCGTCAGGCAGTCCAGCTCACGGCCTAAAGCCGAGGGGCCGCCAGCCCAGCCCTGAGGACAGGGAGGGCACACGGCCGGCCCCGTGACTCCTGGCCCCACGCCTCTGAAAGACCGGGGCCAGGGACACCCGCCTGATTACAGGGGGTCCCTCCAACCGCCCGCCGAGGCCAGGGGACGCACAGAACCCCACTTACGGGGCCGCCCCCCCGCTGCCCGGCACCCCCCAACAAGCACTACGGAGCACAGGCTCCGGCCCGCGCCCCACTTGGGGACAGGCCAGAGCCCGGCCGCAGCGCAGCGCGGCAACACGGCCGCCTGCAGAGCCCCGGGAGCCTCCTGTACGAGGCCGCCAGCCACGTGGCGCCAGCCCGAAGCACTGCCAAAGGCAGGAGCGTGCCCTGCGGCACGGCACTTCTGCAAGCTGCCCCCTGGCAAGGGCCCGGGAGCGCTCGTTCCTGTCGCCTGGCTAAAGGAGCCTCCCCAGCCCTGCTTACAGGGACCCGGGTGGGGCTGCTCCTGGGGACAAAGGGTGCCGCCAAGGTCCTGACACGGGCCCCGAGTACAGGGCCCGCACGCTGGCAGCTCACCAGCACCACCGGCAGCGTGGGCGCACGCCCTGGCCCTGGCTACAGGCGGGTCACGCTGCCCACGCTGCCGCTAAGCGGCTTCGCGCCGCCCTCAGAAAGCAGGGGCAAGGCCGGAGGCTTTCTCCACCCGTGCATTTTGGGCACCCGCCTGCGGCTGCACAGAGCTCCTCTTTCCCTCCTGGGAAGTCTAAGCTACACTGGCTCTGTTCCTAAAGCACAACCACACTTCCTCACTCACACCAACTAGGGGGAAGACAGGGGAGGGGGAGGCAGGGGAGGGGGAGACAGTCCCAGAAGAGGGAGCAAGCTCTGTGCAGCCAACCTCCTCTAGGGAGCCATTGCTAATGCTGCGCGGGAGAGGAAAGCCTCAGCCCTGCCCCTGCACTGAGAGGAGGCCACAGGGGCCTCGACGCGCTGAAGCGCTTCAGGACCGGCACCAGGGACGCAGGCTGTGACACACCCCGAGTACAGGGGGTCACGCTGGCCAGGGGCCAGCAGCAGGCAGAAAGCTGCCGGGGTTGGGGAAAAGCCCTGCCCTGCTTACAGGGTAGCTGGGCTGGGGGCCGGGAGAGCTCCGTTTCCCCCCTGCGGTGCGGAGACAGGGGCTCTCACACCCTCCTTTACAGGGTCGCCCCTCTCTCCGGGCAGCCAAAGGAGCACAAGGCAAAAGGCCAAGCACAGCAAGGACCAGCCCTGCACGCAGGGAGGTCGCCCAGCGCAAAGCCGGCCGCGGCACCCTGAAGGCGCCCTGGCCTGGAAAAGGCCCTTTGCCCAGAGGGCCCCTCGCGTCCCTCTTCGGCTCCTGTGCCTCGCCGTTCCGCTCTTGATCTCGAAGGCGCTGCCGCTCTTGCCCCGTCGTCCCACGGCTTCTGCCAACGGACGACGACACGCTCAGGCCTGAGAAACTCCAGGCCCCGTGCCTGCAGGGAACCGCCACCCAACAGCCCCACAGGGACATCCCCAACCGGCTGCCCAAAAGCCCCACACTTCAGCTCCAAGCTGCTGCTCTTACCTTGCGGCTGCGCTTCTGGGCTCGAGGCCGCCGATGCTGAAGGCTGGCTCTTGCCTCGCCGATCCACTCTTGAGCTCGAAGAGGCCGCTCCTGCGGCTCGCTCTTTCCTCGCTGTCCCACGGCTTCTGCAAACGTCGACGAGGACACAATCAGGCCCGAGGAGCTCCAGCTGCCATAGGGAAGGGCCACCCAACAGCCCCACAGCCTCGTGCCAGCAACGCCGCGGCCCCCCAGCTGCCCAAAAGCCTCCAACTACAGCTTCACTCACCGTCCCGACGTCCGGCGCAGTCCCACGCCGTGCTGGGAGCCGGGCCCTCTGGGCAAAGGAAGCTGGGCACGCAAGGCAGCGGCCAAGAGGCTGCACACCCCTGCTTACAGGGGGCTCAGGCCGCTGCCTGGACTAAAAAGTGCCCGGGGCTCCAGAGCACTTACAGGCCCCCACTTACAGGGCGGCTCTGGTCCCCAAGGCCTATGGAGGCTCCTTCTCTCCACCAGCTGCGGGGCGCTCCCCACTAACGGGGCGGGCGCCCCACACAGGCTGCCAGCTGAAAGGGAGCACAAAGGCTCCCAGACCCGCAGCCTGCTTACAGGCCGGTCCACACCCGGGGAGCCACAGAGCTCGGCCTTCCCCCAAGGCGACAGGAACCTGACTCTACCGTCAGGCAGTCCAGCTCACGGCCTAAAGCCGAGGGGCCGCCAGCCCAGCCCTGAGGACAGGGAGGGCACACGGCCGGCCCCGTGACTCCTGGCCCCACGCCTCTGAAAGACCGGGGCCAGGGACACCCGCCTGATTACAGGGGGTCCCTCCAACCGCCCGCCGAGGCCAGGGGACGCACAGAACCCCACTTACGGGGCCGCCCCCCGCTGCCCGGCACCCCCCAACAAGCACTACGGAGCACAGGCTCCGGCCCGCGCCCCACTTGGGGACAGGCCAGAGCCCGGCCGCAGCGCAGCGCGGCAACACGGCCGCCTGCAGAGCCCCGGGAGCCTCCTGTACGAGGCCGCCAGCCACGTGGCGCCAGCCCGAAGCACTGCCAAAGGCAGGAGCGTGCCCTGCGGCACGGCACTTCTGCAAGCTGCCCCCTGGCAAGGGCCCGGGAGCGCTCGTTCCTGTCGCCTGGCTAAAGGAGCCTCCCCAGCCCTGCTTACAGGGACCCGGGTGGGGCTGCTCCTGGGGACAAAGGGTGCCGCCAAGGTCCTGACACGGGCCCCGAGTACAGGGCCCGCACGCTGGCAGCTCACCAGCACCACCGGCAGCGTGGGCGCACGCCCTGGCCCTGGCTACAGGCGGGTCACGCTGCCCACGCTGCCGCTAAGCGGCTTCGCGCCGCCCTCAGAAAGCAGGGGCAAGGCCGGAGGCTTTCTCCACCCGTGCATTTTGGGCACCCGCCTGCGGCTGCACAGAGCTCCTCTTTCCCTCCTGGGAAGTCTAAGCTACACTGGCTCTGTTCCTAAAGCACAACCACACTTCCTCACTCACACCAACTAGGGGGAAGACAGGGGAGGGGGAGGCAGGGGAGGGGGAGACAGTCCCAGAAGAGGGAGCAAGCTCTGTGCAGCCAACCTCCTCTAGGGAGCCATTGCTAATGCTGAGCGGGAGAGGAAAGCCTCAGCCCTGCCCCTGCACTGAGAGGAGGCCACAGGGGCCTCGACGCGCTGAAGCGCTTCAGGACCGGCACCAGGGACGCAGGCTGTGACACGCCCTGAGTACAGGGGGTCACGCTGGCCAGGGGCCAGCAGCAGGCAGAAAGCTGCCGGGGTTGGGGAAAAGCCCTGCCCTGCTTACAGGGTAGCTGGGCTGGGGGCCGGGAGAGCTCCGTTTCCCCCCTGCGGTGCGGAGACAGGGGCTCTCACACCCTCCTTTACAGGGTCGCCCCTCTCTCCGGGCAGCCAAAGGAGCACAAGGCAAAAGGCCAAGCACAGCAAGGACCAGCCCTGCACGCAGGGAGGTCGCCCAGCGCAAAGCCGGCCGCGGCACCCTGAAGGCGCCCTGGCCTGGAAAAGGCCCTTTGCCCAGAGGGCCCCTCGCGTCCCTCTTCGGCTCCTGTGCCTCGCCGTTCCGCTCTTGATCTCGAAGGCGCTGCCGCTCTTGCCCCGTCGTCCCACGGCTTCTGCCAACGGACGACGACACGCTCAGGCCTGAGAAACTCCAGGCCCCGTGCCTGCAGGGAACCGCCACCCAACAGCCCCACAGGGACATCCCCAACCGGCTGCCCAAAAGCCCCACACTTCAGCTCCAAGCTGCTGCTCTTACCTTGCGGCTGCGCTTCTGGGCTCGAGGCCGCCGATGCTGAAGGCTGGCTCTTGCCTCGCCGATCCACTCTTGAGCTCGAAGAGGCCGCTCCTGCGGCTCGCTCTTTCCTCGCTGTCCCACGGCTTCTGCAAACGTCGACGAGGACACAATCAGGCCCGAGGAGCTCCAGCTGCCATAGGGAAGGGCCACCCAACAGCCCCACAGCCTCGTGCCAGCAACGCCGCGGCCCCCCAGCTGCCCAAAAGCCTCCAACTACAGCTTCACTCACCGTCCCGACGTCCGGCGCAGTCCCACGCCGTGCTGGGAGCCGGGCCCTCTGGGCAAAGGAAGCTGGGCACGCAAGGCAGCGGCCAAGAGGCTGCACACCCCTGCTTACAGGGGGCTCAGGCCGCTGCCTGGACTAAAAAGTGCCCGGGGCTCCAGAGCACTTACAGGCCCCCACTTACAGGGCGGCTCTGGTCCCCAAGGCCTATGGAGGCTCCTTCTCTCCACCAGCTGCGGGGCGCTCCCCACTAACGGGGCGGGTGCCCCACACAGGCTGCCAGCTGAAAGGGAGCACAAAGGCTCCCAGACCCGCAGCCTGCTTACAGGCCGGTCCACACCCGGGGAGCCACAGAGCTCGGCCTTCCCCCAAGGCGACAGGAACCTGACTCTACCGTCAGGCAGTCCAGCTCACGGCCTAAAGCCGAGGGGCCGCCAGCCCAGCCCTGAGGACAGGGAGGGCACACGGCCGGCCCCGTGACTCCTGGCCCCACGCCTCTGAAAGACCGGGGCCAGGGACACCCGCCTGATTACAGGGGGTCCCTCCAACCGCCCGCCGAGGCCAGGGGACGCACAGAACCCCACTTACGGGGCCGCCCCCCGCTGCCCGGCACCCCCCAACAAGCACTACGGAGCACAGGCTCCGGCCCGCGCCCCACTTGGGGACAGGCCAGAGCCCGGCCGCAGCGCAGCGCGGCAACACGGCCGCCTGCAGAGCCCCGGGAGCCTCCTGTACGAGGCCGCCAGCCACGTGGCGCCAGCCCGAAGCACTGCCAAAGGCAGGAGCGTGCCCTGCGGCACGGCACTTCTGCAAGCTGCCCCCTGGCAAGGGCCCGGGAGCGCTCGTTCCTGTCGCCTGGCTAAAGGAGCCTCCCCAGCCCTGCTTACAGGGACCCGGGTGGGGCTGCTCCTGGGGACAAAGGGTGCCGCCAAGGTCCTGACACGGGCCCCGAGTACAGGGCCCGCACGCTGGCAGCTCACCAGCACCACCGGCAGCGTGGGCGCACGCCCTGGCCCTGGCTACAGGCGGGTCACGCTGCCCACGCTGCCGCTAAGCGGCTTCGCGCCGCCCTCAGAAAGCAGGGGCAAGGCCGGAGGCTTTCTCCACCCGTGCATTTTGGGCACCCGCCTGCGGCTGCACAGAGCTCCTCTTTCCCTCCTGGGAAGTCTAAGCTACACTGGCTCTGTTCCTAAAGCACAACCACACTTCCTCACTCACACCAACTAGGGGGAAGACAGGGGAGGGGGAGGCAGGGGAGGGGGAGACAGTCCCAGAAGAGGGAGCAAGCTCTGTGCAGCCAACCTCCTCTAGGGAGCCATTGCTAATGCTGCGCGGGAGAGGAAAGCCTCAGCCCTGCCCCTGCACTGAGAGGAGGCCACAGGGGCCTCGACGCGCTGAAGCGCTTCAGGACCGGCACCAGGGACGCAGGCTGTGACACGCCCCGAGTACAGGGGGTCACGCTGGCCAGGGGCCAGCAGCAGGCAGAAAGCTGCCGGGGTTGGGGAAAAGCCCTGCCCTGCTTACAGGGTAGCTGGGCTGGGGGCCGGGAGAGCTCCGTTTCCCCCCTGCGGTGCGGAGACAGGGGCTCTCACACCCTCCTTTACAGGGTCGCCCCTCTCTCCGGGCAGCCAAAGGAGCACAAGGCAAAAGGCCAAGCACAGCAAGGACCAGCCCTGCACGCAGGGAGGTCGCCCAGCGCAAAGCCGGCCGCGGCACCCTGAAGGCGCCCTGGCCTGGAAAAGGCCCTTTGCCCAAAGGGCCCCTCGCGTCCCTCTTCGGCTCCTGTGCCTCGCCGTTCCGCTCTTGATCTCGAAGGCGCTGCCGCTCTTGCCCCGTCGTCCCACGGCTTCTGCCAACGGACGACGACACGCTCAGGCCTGAGAAACTCCAGGCCCCGTGCCTGCAGGGAACCGCCACCCAACAGCCCCACAGGGACATCCCCAACCGGCTGCCCAAAAGCCCCACACTTCAGCTCCAAGCTGCTGCTCTTACCTTGCGGCTGCGCTTCTGGGCTCGAGGCCGCCGATGCTGAAGGCTGGCTCTTGCCTCGCCGATCCACTCTTGAGCTCGAAGAGGCCGCTCCTGCGGCTCGCTCTTTCCTCGCTGTCCCACGGCTTCTGCAAACGTCGACGAGGACACAATCAGGCCCGAGGAGCTCCAGCTGCCATAGGGAAGGGCCACCCAACAGCCCCACAGCCTCGTGCCAGCAACGCCGCGGCCCCCCAGCTGCCCAAAAGCCTCCAACTACAGCTTCACTCACCGTCCCGACGTCCGGCGCAGTCCCACGCCGTGCTGGGAGCCGGGCCCTCTGGGCAAAGGAAGCTGGGCACGCAAGGCAGCGGCCAAGAGGCTGCACACCCCTGCTTACAGGGGGCTCAGGCCGCTGCCTGGACTAAAAAGTGCCCGGGGCTCCAGAGCACTTACAGGCCCCCACTTACAGGGCGGCTCTGGTCCCCAAGGCCTATGGAGGCTCCTTCTCTCCACCAGCTGCGGGGCGCTCCCCACTAACGGGGCGGGCGCCCCACACAGGCTGCCAGCTGAAAGGGAGCACAAAGGCTCCCAGACCCGCAGCCTGCTTACAGGCCGGTCCACACCCGGGGAGCCACAGAGCTCGGCCTTCCCCCAAGGCGACAGGAACCTGACTCTACCGTCAGGCAGTCCAGCTCACGGCCTAAAGCCGAGGGGCCGCCAGCCCAGCCCTGAGGACAGGGAGGGCACACGGCCGGCCCCGTGACTCCTGGCCCCACGCCTCTGAAAGACCGGGGCCAGGGACACCCGCCTGATTACAGGGGGTCCCTCCAACCGCCCGCCGAGGCCAGGGGACGCACAGAACCCCACTTACGGGGCCGCCCCCCGCTGCCCGGCACCCCCCAACAAGCACTACGGAGCACAGGCTCCGGCCCGCGCCCCACTTGGGGACAGGCCAGAGCCCGGCCGCAGCGCAGCGCGGCAACACGGCCGCCTGCAGAGCCCCGGGAGCCTCCTGTACGAGGCCGCCAGCCACGTGGCGCCAGCCCGAAGCACTGCCAAAGGCAGGAGCGTGCCCTGCGGCACGGCACTTCTGCAAGCTGCCCCCTGGCAAGGGCCCGGGAGCGCTCGTTCCTGTCGCCTGGCTAAAGGAGCCTCCCCAGCCCTGCTTACAGGGACCCGGGTGGGGCTGCTCCTGGGGACAAAGGGTGCCGCCAAGGTCCTGACACGGGCCCCGAGTACAGGGCCCGCACGCTGGCAGCTCACCAGCACCACCGGCAGCGTGGGCGCACGCCCTGGCCCTGGCTACAGGCGGGTCACGCTGCCCACGCTGCCGCTAAGCGGCTTCGCGCCGCCCTCAGAAAGCAGGGGCAAGGCCGGAGGCTTTCTCCACCCGTGCATTTTGGGCACCCGCCTGCGGCTGCACAGAGCTCCTCTTTCCCTCCTGGGAAGTCTAAGCTACACTGGCTCTGTTCCTAAAGCACAACCACACTTCCTCACTCACACCAACTAGGGGGAAGACAGGGGAGGGGGAGGCAGGGGAGGGGGAGACAGTCCCAGAAGAGGGAGCAAGCTCTGTGCAGCCAACCTCCTCTAGGGAGCCATTGCTAATGCTGCGCGGGAGAGGAAAGCCTCAGCCCTGCCCCTGCACTGAGAGGAGGCCACAGGGGCCTCGAAGCGCTGAAGCGCTTCAGGACCGGCACCAGGGACGCAGGCTGTGACACACCCCGAGTACAGGGGGTCACGCTGGCCAGGGGCCAGCAGCAGGCAGAAAGCTGCCGGGGTTGGGGAAAAGCCCTGCCCTGCTTACAGGGTAGCTGGGCTGGGGGCCGGGAGAGCTCCGTTTCCCCCCTGCGGTGCGGAGACAGGGGCTCTCACACCCTCCTTTACAGGGTCGCCCCTCTCTCCGGGCAGCCAAAGGAGCACAAGGCAAAAGGCCAAGCACAGCAAGGACCAGCCCTGCACGCAGGGAGGTCGCCCAGCGCAAAGCCGGCCGCGGCACCCTGAAGGCGCCCTGGCCTGGAAAAGGCCCTTTGCCCAGAGGGCCCCTCGCGTCCCTCTTCGGCTCCTGTGCCTCGCCGTTCCGCTCTTGATCTCGAAGGCGCTGCCGCTCTTGCCCCGTCGTCCCACGGCTTCTGCCAACGGACGACGACACGCTCAGGCCTGAGAAACTCCAGGCCCCGTGCCTGCAGGGAACCGCCACCCAACAGCCCCACAGGGACATCCCCAACCGGCTGCCCAAAAGCCCCACACTTCAGCTCCAAGCTGCTGCTCTTACCTTGCGGCTGCGCTTCTGGGCTCGAGGCCGCCGATGCTGAAGGCTGGCTCTTGCCTCGCCGATCCACTCTTGAGCTCGAAGAGGCCGCTCCTGCGGCTCACTCTTTCCTCGCTGTCCCACGGCTTCTGCAAACGTCGACGAGGACACAATCAGGCCCAAGGAGCTCCAGCTGCCATAGGGAAGGGCCACCCAACAGCCCCACAGCCTCATGCCAGCAACGCCGCGGCCCCCCAGCTGCCCAAAAGCCTCCAACTACAGCTTCACTCACCGTCCCGACGTCCGGCGCAGTCCCACGCCGTGCTGGGAGCCGGGCCCTCTGGGCAAAGGAAGCTGGGCACGCAAGGCAGCGGCCAAGAGGCTGCACACCCCTGCTTACAGGGGGCTCAGGCCGCTGCCTGGACTAAAAAGTGCCCGGGGCTCCAGAGCACTTACAGGCCCCCACTTACAGGGCGGCTCTGGTCCCCAAGGCCTATGGAGGCTCCTTCTCTCCACCAGCTGCGGGGCGCTCCCCACTAACGGGGCGGGCGCCCCACACAGGCTGCCAGCTGAAAGGGAGCACAAAGGCTCCCAGACCCGCAGCCTGCTTACAGGCCGGTCCACACCCGGGGAGCCACAGAGCTCGGCCTTCCCCCAAGGCGACAGGAACCTGACTCTACCGTCAGGCAGTCCAGCTCACGGCCTAAAGCCGAGGGGCCGCCAGCCCAGCCCTGAGGACAGGGAGGGCACACGGCCGGCCCCGTGACTCCTGGCCCCACGCCTCTGAAAGACCGGGGCCAGGGACACCCGCCTGATTACAGGGGGTCCCTCCAACCGCCCGCCGAGGCCAGGGGACGCACAGAACCCCACTTACGGGGCCGCCCCCCGCTGCCCGGCACCCCCCAACAAGCACTACGGAGCACAGGCTCCGGCCCGCGCCCCACTTGGGGACAGGCCAGAGCCCGGCCGCAGCGCAGCGCGGCAACACGGCCGCCTGCAGAGCCCCGGGAGCCTCCTGTACGAGGCCGCCAGCCACGTGGCGCCAGCCCGAAGCACTGCCAAAGGCAGGAGCGTGCCCTGCGGCACGGCACTTCTGCAAGCTGCCCCCTGGCAAGGGCCCGGGAGCGCTCGTTCCTGTCGCCTGGCTAAAGGAGCCTCCCCAGCCCTGCTTACAGGGACCCGGGTGGGGCTGCTCCTGGGGACAAAGGGTGCCGCCAAGGTCCTGACACGGGCCCCGAGTACAGGGCCCGCACGCTGGCAGCTCACCAGCACCACCGGCAGCGTGGGCGCACGCCCTGGCCCTGGCTACAGGCGGGTCACGCTGCCCACGCTGCCGCTAAGCGGCTTCGCGCCGCCCTCAGAAAGCAGGGGCAAGGCCGGAGGCTTTCTCCACCCGTGCATTTTGGGCACCCGCCTGTGGCTGCACAGAGCTCCTCTTTCCCTCCTGGGAAGTCTAAGCTACACTGGCTCTGTTCCTAAAGCACAACCACACTTCCTCACTCACACCAACTAGGGGGAAGACAGGGGAGGGGGAGGCAGGGGAGGGGGAGACAGTCCCAGAAGAGGGAGCAAGCTCTGTGCAGCCAACCTCCTCTAGGGAGCCATTGCTAATGCTGAGCGGGAGAGGAAAGCCTCAGCCCTGCCCCTGCACTGAGAGGAGGCCACAGGGGCCTCGACGCGCTGAAGCGCTTCAGGACCGGCACCAGGGACGCAGGCTGTGACACGCCCCGAGTACAGGGGGTCACGCTGGCCAGGGGCCAGCAGCAGGCAGAAAGCTGCCGGGGTTGGGGAAAAGCCCTGCCCTGCTTACAGGGTAGCTGGGCTGGGGGCCGGGAGAGCTCTGTTTCCCCCCTGCGGTGCGGAGACAGGGGCTCTCACACCCTCCTTTACAGGGTCGCCCCTCTCTCCGGGCAGCCAAAGGAGCACAAGGCAAAAGGCCAAGCACAGCAAGGACCAGCCCTGCACGCAGGGAGGTCGCCCAGCGCAAAGCCGGCCGCGGCACCCTGAAGGCGCCCTGGCCTGGAAAAAGCCCTTTGCCCAGAGGGCCCCTCGCGTCCCTCTTCGGCTCCTGTGCCTCGCCGTTCCGCTCTTGATCTCGAAGGCGCTGCCGCTCTTGCCTCGTCGTCCCACGGCTTCTGCCAACGGACGACGACACGCTCAGGCCTGAGAAACTCCAGGCCCCGTGCCTGCAGGGAACCGCCACCCAACAGCCCCACAGGGACATCCCCAACCGGCTGCCCAAAAGCCCCACACTTCAGCTCCAAGCTGCTGCTCTTACCTTGCGGCTGCGCTTCTGGGCTCGAGGCCGCCGATGCTGAAGGCTGGCTCTTGCCTCGCCGATCCACTCTTGAGCTCGAAGAGGCCGCTCCTGCGGCTCGCTCTTTCCTCGCTGTCCCACGGCTTCTGCAAACGTCGACGAGGACACAATCAGGCCCGAGGAGCTCCAGCTGCCATAGGGAAGGGCCACTCAACAGCCCCACAGCCTCGTGCCAGCAACGCCGCGGTCCCCCAGCTGCCCAAAAGCCTCCAACTACAGCTTCACTCACCGTCCCGACGTCCGGCGCAGTCCCACGCCGTGCTGGGAGCCGGGCCCTCTGGGCAAAGGAAGCTGGGCACGCAAGGCAGCGGCCAAGAGGCTGCACACCCCTGCTTACAGGGGGCTCAGGCCGCTGCCTGGACTAAAAAGTGCCCGGGGCTCCAGAGCACTTACAGGCCCCCACTTACAGGGCGGCTCTGGTCCCCAAGGCCTATGGAGGCTCCTTCTCTCCACCAGCTGCGGGGCGCTCCCCACTAACGGGGCGGGCGCCCCACACAGGCTGCCAGCTGAAAGGGAGCACAAAGGCTCCCAGACCCGCAGCCTGCTTACAGGCCGGTCCACACCCGGGGAGCCACAGAGCTCGGCCTTCCCCCAAGGCGACAGGAACCTGACTCTACCGTCAGGCAGTCCAGCTCACGGCCTAAAGCCGAGGGGCCGCCAGCCCAGCCCTGAGGACAGGGAGGGCACACGGCCGGCCCCGTGACTCCTGGCCCCACGCCTCTGAAAGACCGGGGCCAGGGACACCCGCCTGATTACAGGGGGTCCCTCCAACCGCCCGCCGAGGCCAGGGGACGCACAGAACCCCACTTACGGGGCCGCCCCCCGCTGCCCGGCACCCCCCAACAAGCACTACAGAGCACAGGCTCCGGCCCGCGCCCCACTTGGGGACAGGCCAGAGCCCGGCCGCAGCGCAGCGCGGCAACACGGCCGCCTGCAGAGCCCCGGGAGCCTCCTGTACGAGGCCGCCAGCCACGTGGCGCCAGCCCGAAGCACTGCCAAAGGCAGGAGCGTGCCCTGTGGCACGGCACTTCTGCAAGCTGCCCCCTGGCAAGGGCCCGGGAGCGCTCGTTCCTGTCGCCTGGCTAAAGGAGCCTCCCCAGCCCTGCTTACAGGGACCCGGGTGGGGCTGCTCCTGGGGACAAAGGGTGCCGCCAAGGTCCTGACACGGGCCCCGAGTACAGGGCCCGCACGCTGGCAGCTCACCAGCACCACCGGCAGCGTGGGCGCACGCCCTGGCCCTGGCTACAGGCGGGTCACGCTGCCCACGCTGCCGCTAAGCGGCTTCGCGCCGCCCTCAGAAAGCAGGGGCAAGGCCGGAGGCTTTCTCCACCCGTGCATTTTGGGCACCCGCCTGCGGCTGCACAGAGCTCCTCTTTCCCTCCTGGGAAGTCTAAGCTACACTGGCTCTGTTCCTAAAGCACAACCACACTTCCTCACTCACACCAACTAGGGGGAAGACAGGGGAGGGGGAGGCAGGGGAGGGGGAGACAGTCCCAGAAGAGGGAGCAAGCTCTGTGCAGCCAACCTCCTCTAGGGAGCCATTGCTAATGCTGCGCGGGAGAGGAAAGCCTCAGCCCTGCCCCTGCACTGAGAGGAGGCCACAGGGGCCTCGACGCGCTGAAGCGCTTCAGGACCGGCACCAGGGACGCAGGCTGTGACACGCCCCGAGTACAGGGGGTCACGCTGGCCAGGGGCCAGCAGCAGGCAGAAAGCTGCCGGGGTTGGGGAAAAGCCCTGCCCTGCTTACAGGGTAGCTGGGCTGGGGGCCGGGAGAGCTCCGTTTCCCCCCTGCGGTGCGGAGACAGGGGCTCTCACACCCTCCTTTACAGGGTCGCCCCTCTCTCCGGGCAGCCAAAGGAGCACAAGGCAAAAGGCCAAGCACAGCAAGGACCAGCCCTGCACGCAGGGAGGTCGCCCAGCGCAAAGCCGGCCGCAGCACCCTGAAGGCGCCCTGGCCTGGAAAAGGCCCTTTGCCCAGAGGGCCCCTCGCGTCCCTCTTCGGCTCCTGTGCCTCGCCGTTCCGCTCTTGATCTCGAAGGCGCTGCCGCTCTTGCCCCGTCGTCCCACGGCTTCTGCCAACGGACGACGACACGCTCAGGCCTGAGAAACTCCAGACCCCGTGCCTGCAGGGAACCACCAGCCAATAACCACCATGCATCTTTAAACATGGTAGTCAGAATTACTAACAGTGTGTTTTTCAAGCTATTTTTCTGAATGCTGTGTGTAATGATCCCTTCTTGATTGTTACGCCCCTATCAGTTCTCTCTCATATATTAGTATATGAGATTTTCCGGCCTTTTTGGCCTGGGTATGTTACATTAAGTTTCATTGAAAAGGCCTTTTTTGTAGCTTTATTATAATCTGTGTTCCTGGCGGATTGGGTATTATACTGTACTGGTTATTTTGTGTATTTGTTACATAATAAATATTTCCGATTAAGATACTTTTGAATAGTTTTTGTCGTATAAAATAATATGGGTTTACATATATAAATGCAAATGGGAATACCTGTTGTTTGCAATTCTGTATTCTGTGGAAGAATATTTAAAAAGCTTCACTTACATGTATAAAATCTTTTAGGTATAATCCCGTGATAGTATCAGATGGGAGGATTTTATTACCCTCACTCAGGTCCCTCTCTGAGGAGTTTAGAAAGCCATGGGGCTGTATTTTGCACCTCAGGACTCTTTAGGAATGCTTTTCTAAGAGAATTTGTATGCAGCTCCCACTATGCCCAGAAAAATGCCCTTCTAAATACTCCAGGGTTTTCAGCTGAAAATGTCACCTCTTGCCCCTTTAAAATATCCCAGATTGTCTATGAGAAATGCTGCCTCGCAATGCTCTGTTACCATCGACTTTCCCTCAAATATGCTCATTTTTCCTGTCTAAATTACCCCAAATTCACCCATCTGGAAGGCACTAATTTTTAGGTAGCTGTTTTACCTAGGTTTCCCCAGGTTTTCTGACAAGAAAGTCACTTTCACGCCCCTAAAAGAGGGTCTCTGATTTTCCCTCCAGATCATCCCCTAGCCATGTCCTATATGTCACCTCAGATTTTATCCCAAGAACGTTTGTTCTCTGCCCCATACACTTCTCTAGATTTTCCCTCCAAAATATTGTCTACAGATTAACAGATTTTGCTCCTCAAAAGTTCTATACCATAGAAATTCCTTTTTTACTTTGATTCATTCCATTACAGATTAACTGAGATTTCAATACAAAAATGTTCCTTCCAGCCCTTTAAATTACCGAAGGTTATATCACAAAATTTTCTCTGCCCCACCTCCCCAAAGTATTTCAGACTTTTCCCCAAAAACCATACGCTTCGCTAGAGAGCCCCTGTAATCTTCTAGCCAAAAAAATGCCTGCTGTACGACCTCCATAGATTACCGCAGCTTTTGTTCCCACACGACTCAATTTTACCCAAAATATTCACTCCTTCCCCCACACTCAGGTGAAGCCAGGAAATTCCAGCATTGGTCCCCTCTGCAGCTCTTGCTGCCCCTATGAGTTACCTCAGCTCTATCCCTGACAAACTGCAACACAGTGCACGCCGGCCCTCCATTCCTCCTCTACCCCACCCGAGGGCGGCTCGAGGGAGCCTCCCGGCCCGTGCCTCCCCGCCCGGCCACGCGCCGAGAGCGGCGGACCCAGCGGCTTCAACTTCCCGCCCTCGGGGCTGAGGGGCCCGGGCTGCGAGGGCACCGCTGCGGACGGAGACACCGCGTTCGATTTCCCGCCTCTGCGGCGGCCGGAAACGGCGGGGCAGGGCCACTGCGCACGCGCAAGAACCACGCCCCCACGGTGTCAATCGGAAGGCGGCGGCCGCGCGACGGGAACACGCCCACCCCACCCCACCCCACCCCCCCGAGCCTCAGGGAGGGACCTTCCTTACGGCGCAACTGGATCCCCATCGGAGACTGTCCCGCGCCCGCAGGAACACCCGGCAAACACGCACCCCCCTGCCCTCAGAGACCTTCACGTCTGCCACCGCCTCAGTTACATGCAGGCTACACCGCATGCCACCCTCATGGTGCTCAGCCACATCTGAGGCACCTGCCTCCCCCCAAATCACCTTTGTGTCCCCTCAGCAACATGCAGGGCACGCACCACTCCTTCAGTAACAACCACGCCCTCTCAGCAACACACAGGGCATTTGCCATCCCTTCCATGACCCTCAGGTCCCCTCAGAGGAACACGGGGCACGTGCCTCCCCTCAAAGCACTCACATATTCCCCCTCAGAGGAACACAAGCACCATGTGAATGCTAAACCGTGAGTAACAAAAGGCTACACATTATATTGAATCAAGTAATGGTAACAAGTAATATTGGACCAAGAGATGCAGGTGAAACAAGCAAGACAGCAAAGCCAGTGACATAGCAAGCACCATCCACACCAAAACAGCACATTGTAATACATCCAGCAAACCCAAATTTCAGCTAAAAACATAACAGACTAAAAATACCCAAGATACACTAAAAATGTCCTGAAGACAGAGGTAAAAACTTTAAACAGAAGGAACACTACAGAAGTCTCCATCAATGACCACCAGTAGACTTAGGATTACACAGTAGAAACTGAGGTGGGAGTAAAACCAACAAACTCTCACAGAAATATGACACAGCTTTAGACAAATATGAGTATGCTATTGATACCTTGTAATTCGGAATTTACAAATCAGAGTGAAATTAAAGGCAAAATAACATTGAGTGAGGTTTGTCAGAGAGATTCACCTCACTCCCAGCCCAGAATACACAAACACCTGCTCTGTAGCCCTCTGAATAGAGAGCTTTATTTTCTTACCCAGCTTTGGGCTTTACATGTACTTCCCCTCAGGAACACTCATGGCCCCTCAGCAGCACACGGGGTTTACACTCATATTCCCTCAGTGACCCTCAGATCCCCTCAGCATCACCTGGAGAGCCACCTCTCCCTCATTGCTCACTCTGGTCCTCACACTTTACCTCACGATTTCTTTCCAAATTATTTCTTCATTCCATAGCATATTAAATTACATTTTACCCCCCCAAAATGGTCTTTTTGGGCATTAAAAATGATCTCAGGTGTTATCACAATTTTCTCTGCCCACCCTCCCCAAATTACCTCAGATTTCTCCCCAAAACCAATTTTCTTCCTTTGAGAAGGGTTTTTCTTTCAAAAGATGCCCGCTACAGTATTGCCACAGATTACTGCGGCTTTTGTTCCCACATTCCTCAACTTGACACCAAAATATTTCATTCCATGCTCTCCAGGTGATGCCAGGGAATTCCAGCATTCCCACCCATGAAGTTTTTTTTCTCCCCTCTGACTTACCTCATGGCTTCCTCCCGCAAACCGAAACACCGTGCAGACGCGTTAGGGACCTCCATTCCTCCTCTGCCTCACGCCAGGGGCTGCCCGAGGGAGCCTCCCGGCCCGGGCACGTTGACGCGCCCGACGCCGCGCCGGGAGTGACAGCCACAGGGGCTTCGAGTAACCGCCCTCATCGTGAGGGGAGCTGAGGGCGCCCCCGGCAGCGTCGAGTAACCGCCCTTAGCTCTGAGGGGAGCTGAGGGCGAGGCACACCTGGCGGCTACAGTGGTTTCAAGTTTCCCCCCACCCTCAGCGTGAGGGGAGCTGAGGGCGGTCCCTGGAGGTTTCGAGGTCTCCCCCTCAGCGTGAGGGGAGCTGAGGTGGCCCCCTGGTGGCCACGGCAGCGTCGAGTAACCGCCCTCAGCTCGGAGGGGAGCTGAGGGGCTCACGCACCCCCATGGGCGGGAACCGCGCCCTGCGGTGCCCCTCAGCAACACAGCCCTCATCCCCCTGTCCCCAGACACCCTCACAGCCCCTCGGGGCATGATCGGCATCTGCCACCGCCTCAGTTACGTGCAGGCTACACCGCATGCCACCCTCATGGTGCTCAGCCACACCTGAGGCACCTGCCTCCCCCCAAATCACCTTTGTGTCCCCTCAGCAACATGCAGGGCACACACCACTCCTTCAGTAACAACCACGCCCTCTCAGCAACACACAGGGCATTTGCCATCCCTTCCGTGACCCTCAGGTCCCCTCCGAGGAACACGGGGCACCTGCCTCCCCTCAAAGCACTCACATATTCCCCCTCAGAGGAACACAAGCACCATGTGAATGCTAAACCGGAGGTAACAAAAGGCTACACATTATATTGAATCAAGTAATGGTAACAAGTAATATTGGACCAAGAGATGCAGGTGAAACAAGCAAGACAGCAAAGCCAGTGACATAGCAAGCACCATCCACACCAAAACAGCACATTGTAATACATCCAGCAAACCCAAATTTCAGCTAAAAACATAACAGACTAAAAATACCCAAGATACACTAAAAATGTCCTGAAGACAGAGGTAAAAACTTTAAACAGAAGGAACACTACAGAAGTCTCCATCAATGACCACCAGTAGACTTAGGATTACACAGTAGAAACTGAGGTGGGAGTAAAACCACCAAACTCTCACAGAAAATATGACACAGCTTTAGACAAATATGAGTATGCTATTGATACCTTGTAATTCGGAATTTACAAATCAGAGTGAAATTAAAGGCAAAATAACATTAAGTGAGGTTTGTCAGAGAGATTCACCTCACACCCAACTCAGAATACACAAACACCTGCTCTGCAGCCCTCTGAATAGAGAGCTTTATTTTCTTACCCAGCTTTGGGCTTTACATGTACTTCCCCTCAGGAACACTCATGGCCCCTCAGCAGCACACGGGGTTTACACTCATATTCCCTCAGTGACCCTCAGATCCCCTCAGCATCACCTGGAGAGCCAACTCTCCCTCATTGCTCACTCTAGTCCTCACACTTTACCTCACGATTTCTTTCCAAATTATTTCTTCATACCATAGCATATGAAATCACATTTTACCCCCCAAAATGGTCTTTTTGGGCATTAAAAATGATCTCAGGTGTTATCACAGAATTTTCTCTGCCCACCCTCCCCAAATTACCTCAGATTTCTCCCCAAAACCAATTTTCTTCCTTTGAGAAGGGTTTTTCTTTCAAAAGATGCCCGCTACAGTATTGCCACAGATTACTGCGGCTTTTGTTCCCACATTCCTCAACTTGACACCAAAATATTTCATTCCATGCTCTCCAGGTGATGCCAGGGAATTCCAGCATTCCCACCCATGAAGTTTTTTTTCTCCCCTCTGACTTACCTCATGGCTTCCTCCCGCAAACCGAAACACCGTGCAGACGCGTTAGGGACCTCCATTCCTCCTCTGCCTCACGCCAGGGGCTGCCCGAGGGAGCCACCCGGCCCGGGCGCGTTGACGCGCCCGACGCCGCGCCGGGAGTGACAGCCACAAGGGCTTCGAGTAACCGCCCTCATCGTGAGGGGAGCTGAGGGCGCCCCCGGCAGCGTCGAGTAACCGCCCTTAGCTCTGAGGGGAGCTGAGGGCGAGGCACACCTGGCGGCTACAGTGGTTTCAAGTTTCCCCCCACCCTCAGCGTGAGGGGAGCTGAGGGCGGTCCCTGGAGGTTTCGAGGTCTCCCCCTCAGCGTGAGGGGAGCTGAGGTGGCCCCCTGGTGGCCACGGCAGCGTCGAGTAACCGCCCTCAGCTCGGAGGGGAGCTGAGGGGCTCACGCAACCCCCATGGGCGGGAACCGCGCCCTGCGGTGCCCCTCAGCAACACAGCCCTCATCCCCCTGTCCCCAGACACCCTCACAGCCCCTCGGGGCATGATCGGCATCTGCCACCGCCTCAGTTACATGCAGGCTACACCGCATGCCACCCTCATGGTGCTCAGCCACATCTGAGGCACCTGCCTCCCCCCAAATCACCTTTGTGTCCCCTCAGCAACATGCAGGGCACGCACCACTCCTTCAGTAACAACCACGCCCTCTCAGCAACACACAGGGCATTTGCCATCCCTTCCATGACCCTCAGGTCCCCTCAGAGGAACACGGGGCACGTGCCTCCCCTCAAAGCACTCACATATTCCCCCTCAGAGGAACACAAGCACCATGTGAATGCTAAACCGTGAGTAACAAAAGGCTACACATTATATTGAATCAAGTAATGGTAACAAGTAATATTGGACCAAGAGATGCAGGTGAAACAAGCAAGACAGCAAAGCCAGTGACATAGCAAGCACCATCCACACCAAAACAGCACATTGTAATACATCCAGCAAACCCAAATTTCAGCTAAAAACATAACAGACTAAAAATACCCAAGATACACTAAAAATGTCCTGAAGACAGAGGTAAAAACTTTAAACAGAAGGAACACTACAGAAGTCTCCATCAATGACCACCAGTAGACTTAGGATTACACAGTAGAAACTGAGGTGGGAGTAAAACCAACAAACTCTCACAGAAATATGACACAGCTTTAGACAAATATGAGTATGCTATTGATACCTTGTAATTCGGAATTTACAAATCAGAGTGAAATTAAAGGCAAAATAACATTGAGTGAGGTTTGTCAGAGAGATTCACCTCACTCCCAGCCCAGAATACACAAACACCTGCTCTGTAGCCCTCTGAATATAGAGCTTTATTTTCTTACCCAGCTTTGGGCTTTACATGTACTTCCCCTCAGGAACACTCATGGCCCCTCAGCAGCACATGGGTCTTACACTCATATTCCCTCAGATCCCCTCAGCATCACCTGGAGAGCCACCTCTCCCTCATTGCTCACTCTGGTCCTCACACTTTACCTCACGATTTCTTTCCAAATTATTCCTTCATTCCATAGCATATGAAATCACATTTTACCCCCCAAAATGGTCTTTTTGGGCATTAAAAATGATCTCAGGTGTTATCACAGAATTTTCTCTGCCCACCCTCCCCAAATTACCTCAGATTTCTCCCCAAAACCAATTTTCTTCCTTTGAGAAGGGTTTTTCTTTCAAAAGATGCCCGCTACAGTATTGCCACAGATTACTGCGGCTTTTGTTCCCACATTCCTCAACTTGACACCAAAATATTTCATTCCATGCTCTCCAGGTGATGCCAGGGAATTCCAGCATTCCCACCCATGAAGTTTTTTTTCTCCCCTCTGACTTACCTCATGGCTTCCTCCCGCGAACCGAAACACCATGCAGACGCGTTAGGGACCTCCATTCCTCCTCTGCCTCACGCCAGGGACTGCCCGAGGGCGCCCCCGGCCCGGGCGCGTCACCCGCCCGACGCCGCGCCGGGAGTGACAGCCACAGGGGCTTCGAGTAACCGCCCTCATCGTGAGGGGAGCTGAGGGCGCCCCCGGCAGCGTCGAGTAACCGCCCTTAGCTCTGAGGGGAGCTGAGGGGCTCACGCACCCCCATGGGCGGGAACCGCCCGCTGCGGTGCCCCTCAACAACACAGCCCTCATCCCCCTGTCCCCAGACACCCTCGCAGCCCCTCAGGGGCACGATCGGCATCTGCCGCCACCTCTGTTACATGCAGGCTACACTGCATGCCACCCTCATGGTGCTCAGCCACACCCGAGGCACCTGCCTCCCCTCAAAGGACTCTCATATTCTACCTCAGACAAACACAAGCACGGTCTGAATCCTAAACTGTAAGTAACAAGAGGCTACACGTTATGTTGAATCAAGTAATACTTTTTTAAAGTATTTATTTATTTACTTATTAAAGGCAAAACAACATTGAGTGAAGTTTGTCAGGGAGATCCACCTCACTCCCAGCTCTGAATAAACAGAGCTGCTCTGCAGCCCTCTGAATATAGAGCTTTGTTTTCTTACCCAGCTTTGGGCTTTGCATCTATCTCCTCTCAGGAAAACTCATGGGCCCATAGCTGTTGAAGATTTTTCTGGAGCAGTGAACTCTTTGCCAATTCTTTCATCCAGTAGTAGATTGTTACTTTGTTGTTGTGTATGCACATCAACTACTATAAATTAGAATAAATACTCAATGCTTTCCTTTACTCTCTCCAATGTGAGTGATGAAAACCAATGATCACTCCACACAAGTAGATTAGCTGTCTAATAAGTCTGGAAATTGCAGGAAATTTATGACTTCAATTTCTCCTGTGTTTTTTGTGTTTTTATTGCCATTAACAAACTTTCTGTTTTCAATAGTTGCCACTCACCCCATATTTGCAGAGGAAACTACAATGCCATCATCATCCATTAACCTAACAGCCTTTCTCCCTTGCAATGATTCTTAAGACATTGTTCTAAAAGAAATTATTACCAAATATCTTCTCTAAAGCACAGTTCAATGTTGAAAAAAATACCACTTGAAAAAATATTAACATTATTAAATCATGGCTGAGGCAGGTATGGTTTCCCAGGCAAGCTCCAATTTTTCACCACCTCATTTAAATCCACACAGGCCAAGAGACGCCAGTGGGAAAGAGACAAAACACAAGACTGTGACTTTATGAATTCTGATCTGTGATTGAAACTCTTATTTCACTTCAGTTTTCAAAATACTTGGTTTCAGTGCATAAAACAAATGTGGCATTTAAAGTGGAGGGCCTTCCATGTTGGGCAGATCTCCTGAGGCTGATATAAGAATACATTATTTCAAATCTAGCCTCTGTTTCAAGCGTCTTTTCCTTTCCTATTTCAATTCATTATTTGTATGTATTTTAATGTAGTATTTAATTTTTAATTGTGTAGACTCTACTGATTACTGCAATATGATTTTCATTGTCCATACTGAGTTAATTTTATAAAATGTGAGGAAAAAAATAAAAGCTGCCGGTAAAATGCATGAGGCAAGATAAATATCCATAGATAGAAGACAGATTTCAATTTTATCTCCATGGCTGTGATAGCAATGCTGGCCATAAATCTCACTTATGAGATTATTAATAAGGGATGTAATTTGTTGATGATCTACCAAATTAATTAGGAGCAAGTGAACTGATGAGGTGAATGAGGCATCTCTAAAACTAAGCTACGGATCAGTAATGGAATAACCATTTGAACTGCTACTCCTCTCTGTGTGATAAAGAACAGCTGGCCCTGCCAAAGATCACAAAAACAGACTGGTATCATTTTAAATAATGCTGAATGCTGCAACTCAGAGCAAGATGGATGGAAGGTGCTCCAATTTTAAAGAAGGAAAATGTTGTCTTATATACCCAGCGTTCTCTTATCATTATAGAGCAAGGATTCCATATTGCCAGAGCCTTATACCTCCTTGATGTCTGCCACAGGCAGCTCCTCTAAGCTCTGCCTCTTCTTGGTCCTTGCAGCAGCCATCTGACTCCTGACACCAACCCACTCTTTTATACCACTTGTTGTTATTGGCTACAGGTGTGGCTTGTTAACATCAGGCCTGCTCCTAATCTTTAGTAATTGGTTCAGCTGCAACTCTTTAGGGGATAAGATTACATTCTATACTACCTTCATTTACCCACACTGTATCCCCCTGCAGGAAGTTACAGAGCATTCTTTGCTCAAGGATATAACACAGAACTCTATGAGAAGATTTCCCATAAAGAATTACAGGAGAATTATATGGGGAAGAAGAACAGAGCAATTCTGGGCCTCTCTACCAGGAGGATCTGGGTCTGTCACTTAGGCACTGCTTCAGGCTCTCCAGAGGTTCTGAGAGTTATGGAATCACAGGTGGCAATGGTCAGTGCCTCTCTCACCCCATCAACTTGCATCATTTGTACACTTTGTATTTTCACCTGCACAGGTCAGTGGTTTCAGGAAACAAGTAATAGTCAGTAGGAACCTGTCTATAAAAACATCACTATTACTCCTTTAGATCAATCTAATATATGATTTCTTTGCTCAGGAGAAAATGAAAACAAAAATGTAAGACTTTGTTCTAGATAAAGGGGAGATAATTAAAAGTACATGGGCATGGTGCCAATCTTCTCAGTTTTGATGTCTGAACTGAAATATTCTTATATACATTGACATGTTTATGATCCTGGGATATGTAAGCCTGAAGGGTGACACTTCCTGAGATAGGAAATCATGTGTCTATTGTATCTTCCAGGCTAAACGTTTTTCAAAACTACTGGAGGAAAATGATATAAAAATGTCAGGCTTAACATTAACAGCCATTGAAATTAAGAAGGACATTCGTAAAGAGATGTTAGAATAAGTAAATAAGTATTTTTGGGGGTATGGGCCTCTGCTGTACAAGTCAAGTGAAGATGGGCATTGGTTATTCAGGTTAGATATAAGTAGATATTACTTTTGTAAATGATTTAGGTGGGAAAAGAAATTAAGGGAAGTTGCACAAGTGATGGAATTTTCTTTCCACAAAATGCTTATATCAACAAAGCAGACAAAGGTACTTTAACTTCCTTTTGAGTCAAATGGCTTGAGGTGCTCTCTTCTAAAGAGTGAGAACATTTTAAACAGCTCCTGATTTTTTTAATTTTTTTTTTTTTTCTGTCAGGAGTGACTATGAAGAAACAAAGCATATACAATAGGAGATGTTTGCATTTCTCTTGGGGAACTAAAGTGTTTTAATAAGAAGTGAAAAAAATAGCATTAATGAAAAAAAGAGAGAAAAATTAAATAGCCTAAACAGGATGATTGAGTTAAAATTTGAATTGACCCTGAGATAAGAAATATTTAAGACATATGAGTGTATCTGAGGTTTTTTAGTCATCTTAGATTAGCAAGGGATGGGAATAAAAAAAGAGGTTGTAATGGAGCTGCCAGCCATTGATTCTGCTTTCCAGTGAAGATGAACATCCCAGGGCTCCCTGCCTGGCCATGGCTCCCTTCCTGCTCTGTTCAGCACAGCAGAGACTGGACAATCTCCCTGCATGCCTGGTAAACAAGGAGCCCCAACCATGGATACCTCTCTGGAGGCTGAATTGTCTTACACCCTGCAAGAAGAAAAATCATGGAGGTAAGAGGCAGCCTTTTAAAATCATAATTAATGTAGGGCTGGCTGCTGAAATGAAAAGCATTTCTCAGGCAGAGAAAGTTTCACTGTAAATCTCACTCTGTGTGTCAATGTTTTCGTAACTCAAACCAGCACCCCCATCCTTCTTTACCAAAGGACTTTTTGTATTGATGTTTGACACAGTAAATCTTGATAGCTTGAAGTTTTAATTAGTGTCTGCTGGTAGATGATCTGTTTCCACAGCAAAGCTAGAAAGCCTGTTAAAGGACAAAAATCATATCCCTCTCTGAGGTCAGCCTGGTGAGAGAAATGTCTATGTGCCATGTTAGAAGGGTTTCTGCTTGGAAATGTGCCATTTCTTGCCTTTGGGTATCACTGGAATTAATGCCATGGCTGACTGCTTAGCTTATACCAGGAGTTAGGTTCCTAGCTTAAAAAAAATAGATAGGTAAAACTAAGAAAAATTTTAGCTGAGTAAAATGAAAAAAAGCAGACTGAAGCACCTCCTGAAAAAAAATAAGTTGTGTGCACAAGGTGCATGAATGATTTACTTTTAGTTGCAACTCCTCCACATGTGCTAATAATTCCAGTTTCTCTGAGCTTTAAGTTCATAAAAGTATAGATTGTCCACAAACATTTTGGATAATTGTGAATATAATTTTTTATTATTCTTTTACTTTTTTCTAAGCAGATTTTATTCAACACTCAAGTTTTTAATTTTCTTCTTTAATAATTTTATTAACAATTTCAGAGGGGTCTAAAATTATTTTCTTTAATAATTTAAAAATACATTTTCTTAATTTTATTTCTTTAACAATGCACAGGACTTTCAACAGCCTAATTTAGAACTATAATATCTTTAAAATTCCCACTTTATGATTGTATGATTCCAATCTTAGGAAGTCTTAAACATCTGTGGGTTGTGCCTGGGTTGTAAGCAGTGCAGCTAAGGTGCTGCCTATGTTTGCTGTCATTGCTGAATGCTCGTGACTCTTGAAGGAAAGGGATGGTGAGTGAGGAGAGTGAGGGTCCCCTTGAATCACACAGATGAAATGAGTAGTGGTTGTCTTTGGACTGTGAATCAGCAACTTGTTGAGTCCAGAAGCCCTGGGCAGCTTGTGTTTCACCAGCCTGTCTTGTGTCTCTCTGGGGTACAGGTGCCTCTGCTGCTCACCTGCCCTGGCTGCACAGGCTCACTCTGGACAGGAGATACAGACACAGTCCCAGAAAAGTGCAGTTCCCAAGCAGCTCTGAATCCCTTGTGAGTATTTTGTTGTGATGACAGTAGCACCTCACACCACTCCACTCCAGAGCATGACAAGAAGCTGTCAAGTTCCAGTATCTTATGTTTGATGTATGTGATCTGGAGGCACAATGTCTGTTGCTTGGAGAAATCAATACAACTGCACACAGGGTTAAAATAATAGCCAGGGGACTGTTCTAGTATTGCATGTGTGCCTGTGTTGGTGAAACTGGGAAGAACATAGTGATATGTCACAGGATCCTCTTGCAAAATGTAGTGTGAATGTGGCTATTGTGCTGCATAGAAGGCTGGGACTTCTCCAACATGGATGTGACAGGGACATGCCTTCCAGCATGGACATTGATGTTAATTTAACAAAGTCAAAAAGTAATGTAGCCAAAGCAGAAATCTCTTTGGAGTTTTGTCCTTAAACTCCAACACATCAGGTCACAAAATCCATTGCTGGCTGCTTAGGTATGTCTGGGGATACATCTGTCGTAACTTTCATTTTCAAACGTTTCCCATACAAACTTGACCAGGGGTGGAATGATTTTCTCTTTTGAAGGGGGCCAAGTATGTATCCAAGAATACTTGACTAATTAAGAAAAAGGTACAGGAGCTGATGGTCCAGAGATCCAACTTGACCCAAGAGAAAATGGGGAATCTAAAATATTGGATTTCACTCTGTACTCTAAGGTTGACCTGTGCATTTGATTAAAAACACCCTGAACCACCAAGCTACCATCCTGAAATGTGAAAGATTTGGACCCAAACCTTCTTGGACTGAAATGTTTAGATTCTGGCTTTTCTGTGTTCTTGACCAGTGCTTTAATAAAGATCTAGGGTGCAAAATATCTCTATTACCAAAGTGCAAAAGAAGGCCCTTCCTATTAAGGGTTTTTAAAGGGTCTTTTTTCTGAAGATGGAGGGAGCATTGGTAGAAACAGAACAATACTTTTTGCTATCATCCAGTCTTCAGGGATAAAGTAATGAAAGCATCAAACTAAAGACAAATGTGGATTAAAATATAGGTAAGGTATAGTGACTAGCAAGGATAAAATGACATCTGTTAGAAAAAAAAAATTCAAAATTATGGTCAAGAATTGGAGTCCCATTTAAGCATGGAGCCTAAGAGATATTGTCCCTGTGAATTTCAAATGCATGCTTCTACATAACTGATAGTTTTCAAAAAAATGTGACATGGGTCAATTATACTGCCCAGCTTTTAGTGAGAATCTTAATGGGGGTTCTGAAACCTGATGTAATATAAACAGTGGATGAACACAGTAATTCCAGGATACAAATCATGCAGGAACAGTAAAGTAGCTAGTTTAGACATGATTTTAAAAAAAAAGTTCAAGTGAAGCAAATAACAATAAAATTGTTGCCTGTTGAACTTAACAGCTTGAGTCCACACAGAAACTCTCTTGACTGAAACACAGTTCCTGCATAGAAAGAGTACATTGTTAGATCCGTGCTTTGATCAGCTTTATTCAGAATGTGACAGAGGTGCCCTAAGAAATACCAGAAACAGTAAGAGAATAAAATTTCTTAAGGCAAGTCATGCCATTAATTTCTGTGGAAACTGGAGGTAAATGATGCACTAAGGAGACTCAAAATGACATTTGCTAGAGAGTAAAACAACCTTGAATAGGTCACTCCTGAATGTTGTCTGCCGGACCTTCATCTTACAAAAGGATATAGTAAAAAGCTGTGACTATTTTGCAAAGGTGAGATGGAAATGGGTGTTCTGTATTTTTAAAGCAACAAGGGGGAATCCAACTGAACTATTTGGAAGCGGTTTTAAAATCCAAACAAAGAAAATAAACAGGTTAATTGTAAAGTTCATAGCTCCAAGGAGATTTGAAAACTGAAAGGATAAATAGATAAAAGGAGTTGTTTTACAAATACATTTAAGAGAGTTCCAGAAGCAGCTGTTAAAATCAGTGATGTGCACATGGCTTTTGGCTCAGTAAATCTGTAAGATCCAGGTCATTGCAATTTGTCAGCATGCATGTTAAAATAATCCATGGAAGTAGGATATTTAACTTTGTTATTTCTTCTAAGCATCCTCTCGTCCTCTTAGGCACAGGAGAGTGGACTGGGCAGGTTTTTGATCTTCAGTATTTTTGTGCATAGATGTGTCACATCCCATTTCTATGACTAGTCAGGATTCATTGATGCCCATGATTTGGTAATGGGCCGGGGGCTTTGAGGGTATTTAGGTGGTCTCAATCCACTTCCTCTGGATTGACCCTTTCTCAATAGCTCCTGACTCCTTCTTGTGCTTTATGTGGTCACCATGGACCAGAAGAGGGAAGTGGGCCCCAGAAAGGTGCTGCCCTACCGCCACAGGGCCCCCCTTTCCAGCCACCACCTGCTCTAACTTGCCTGCTCGAGTGGCCATCAGCATCAGAGTTTGAGGCATAGCGACAAATTAACTCCTTAATGTCCAAGCTTCTATAAGATGACACAATTTAATTGTTGTTTTTCAACCAAAACATTTAAATTACATTTTATTCAGTATGGTGATTGATGGTGCTTATCTAAAAAATAAAGTCTTCTTGGAAAATTGGCAAACTGGACTCACATGAGGTATCTAAAATACAAGTGCAATAGATACACTGGCTGAGTAGACATTGTATTTTATGCATAAAGCCAGATTGCAGGCGATGCTGTTAGTTGTATATTCCCCACTGTAACTGATGTAAAAGGTTTGGTAAGAGCACTGAGTACTTGGGCCCTGGCACTGTCCTACTGAAAGATGTCTGTCAGTGGTGAGCAAGCCCTCTCTGTGGAGGAAAACTCCCTTAGGCATGTCACATGTGGTCTCCACACCAACCAGAGAGTGTGTTTTTGACATGTTCCTTACAAAGGGCAGTGGGACTGTGTGAAACACAGCACCCAGAGAGGCAGTCCTGGGCATCCTGTTATGCTAACAGGTATTGAGGTATTGTGACTCACTCCTGCCCTGCTCTCAGAGTTGGTGGTGTTGACCTTTGAAAAAACATGCCTATTTCCAAAGCTGGAGATGGGCTATAGGATAAGGTGCTGCTACTGATACAATTAGATAATAGTAGAAAAAAATCCAAGGCTCAGATTTCTAGGGTGAAAGAATCTGGTGTTCCTGCTGATGAAAAAGAGGAAACTAATGTTCCAAGACCACCCACTTTGGCAAAGCTGGTTTTCTTCTCATTGAAAGCACTAAAAAACCAGAAAAATAAGACTGCATTTGAATACTCATGAACCTGTCTGGTACATCACTCTAGAAACAAAATTCCTATTTATATATGGAATTTACAGAAAAGAAATCTGTTGAAACTGATCTAATGCTGTTGTGATGAAAACCAGAAGGAAGAGGTTTGTACCGTGATTGTCAGAAATCACTGTTTCCTATTTTTCAGTTTGGAACATACGAAATGAGTTGAGCATGCTTTATGTTTCCCAGAACTAGCAATTTTCTGTCTTTGGAAAGTTTTAGAGGGAGGAGCTCAGAGGTGCTGTGGGAGGGACTAAAATTCATATTAAAGTTTTGGCACAAGAAGGAGAATTGTCAGAGTTGAAGGTTTCTTCTGAGGTTTTGCTTTTTGTAATTTTTTTTTTTAATTTAGAATGATAAGTTCTTATGTTCAGATTCTTCTAATAATTCTGTTTTGGAATGCTGATTGTCAGATTATTCCCAGGATTGAAGAATGTGGACTTTCTTGTTCTCAGGTAATCTCTTACTTGTTCCAATTTGCTGTCTATTAATATAGTAGTTATAGGCTACCAAAATAATTGTAGGAAAAGCAAGAAAGCAAAAAGGGAAAAATATTTCAGCTGTCCTGAACATTCACTTTATATTCCTGTCATTCTGAATTAAGTATCCAAAGTGGCAAAAATTACTCTGAAAGGGGGTAGGAAAATTCAGCTTTGTCTGTTTGCAACTGCTGCTGTTAGTTTAAAATCTGTCTTTTGTATTTGAAAAAAAAGATTTTGTTGATATTCATTACTTTTCCAGAGTCAGTTTTTACAACAGCAGTGGTGCCAAAGAGATGTGAGAGGGAGGAATGAGAGGTTTCAGAAATTGCTAATTATTTTAGGAACATATGAAACACTGAATTTGCTGTGAATAAATGAATTAAGCATGAGAAAGAGTAAAACATGTTCTTCATTTTGTGGTTTGAATGTAACCAGTATTAAATTTAATGACTTCTGTATGTGCATGAAGGGGTGTGAACCACACCGTCTTTAATGGCTTTGGGTTTGTACAATTCCAAATATCCCCGCAAAGGGGCAGTATGGAGATAGTCTGCTCTCGGCATTCTGAAATTGTAAACTTCGCATACAGTGAAAGATCAGTTAAAACAAAAAGGAATTAAATAATAGGCAATCTGACTTTCAGTCTTAGTGGAGGATGATAACTGTGTGCTACCTACAGAGAAGTGAAATTGATACTATGAAAGAACTTGGCTGTCTGTATAAACTGCTTGACGATTTCAGTACTTAGGACAACCAGTGAGACATTCTAATGATTGTTTTAATGTGGTGGTACTCCCAGATATTAAGTTAGTTCATGTTGAAGTAACTTATTTTATATTTAATATATGTATCCTAGAAAAACATCAGGAAATGTTTTTCTAAAATACTAGATTGAGCAAAAAAAAATTTGTCTGTATTTAAATATTCATGTACTATAGTTTATGTTTCTGTATGCAAGTTCTGTAGTCTTTATCTACTTAGATGTTTTTAGAATAATAAAATATAGCCATAAGAGATTAATCTCTAGATGTACCCAAATACTTTTCAAGAATTTTTATGAACTTATATTCATGAATGCAAATACACATGCATTTTAAATAATTTATGCTCCTTGGTCTGCTGCAATGAGAGTTTGAAATAGAAATGATTTGTCATTCTAATTTATTCCTCCAAAGAGTGTAGGACTATCAGACTCAGCATGTAAAAATCAATATCAACCTTTTCTTGATGGGTTTCAGTCTAGGGGATAGGATTTACCTCTGGGGGCCCCAAAGGGTATCTTTGTCAAACCTTAGGTATGTGTGTTATGAAGACTGATTCACTAATTGCCTCTAGACACAGCCCTAAGGTTTGGCAAACTGGATCCCTTTCTCTACCTTCAAGAGTGTGTCTTACACTTTTCCAATACTAAAGACTGATTAACTGAGAAAGGTGTGTTTTATTTTTCTTATTTACAGGGGAAATACATTGTTTCCAGTATAGCAGAATCAATCAATCAATCAATCATTTGTGATATTAGGGACAAGATTCAGTTAATGGTCTGGATGTGATGTTTCTGCTGGTTGCATTCAGTAGAATCTTGAATGCATTAATGACTTTTTAAGACAAAAATGTTTTCTCTGAGGGAACAACAATGATCTCATCAGGATAAATTACTGCCAGCATAGCATTTTCAATCTAGTGCAAAGCACTTTAGCTACATGAACTTTAGAATCTCATGACTAACTTAATGAAGGAAACTTATTTATCCTTTGAAATTAACTTCCATTTCTCTGCATCACTGACCATGATTTGTGGGCTCAATCCATCTCATGAGTTATTCTAAAAGGGAGCAGTCATCTTCCCCATGATGTGTTCTTCTTAGGGGCACTAGTCAGGGGTTACAGTTTGCCTTTGTCTGTGTGAAATCTGTGTGGGCTCCCTTCTGCTATAGCACATCAGATCAAAAAGTAGAGAATCAATTACTTATTTCTAGCAATTTCCTTAATGTGATAATGAGATATTGTCATTTTAAAACTATCAGAGATTTCTGCAGCTGCTGTTGTTACAAGTGAATATTATAGAAATTTTTTTTCTTATTAAGTTTTCCCAGAAGTTTTTACAGTAAATTTCTCTTCTGCATTCAAACTTTAAGCTGTGTGGTTCTTTATAAGGCAAGGAATATGAAAAGCAATAATTTGCATTTTTCTGTGTTTTTCAAACTATGGGTATTGTCAGAAGTTTTTTAGCAGGTTTAATAACTGAAACTGTTGAGTCTGACCAGTAGACTAGATTTTAGTGTGGCTTTGTCCACTAGATATTTGTGAGCAGTTTTGACCTCCATGGGTACTTCTTATCTGAGTAAAGCACTGGTTGCTACTTACAAGGCAAATGGTGACATAACTATTTTGAGGCGTATGACTTGCAAAACATCTGCACTGAACTGTTATCTCAACTTTAGGAATTATTCTTAGTTTAACATGGGTATCCAGCAAGATATCCTTACATTACCTTGTGTAAGGCAATATTTGGGTTTCATTACTGTAACACAAACTGTGCATCTGTTCAGTACAGGAAAGGAAAATAAAAGGACACTGGATGTTTATGCCTGTATTATATAAAATTGTAAACAGTGTGAAAAACATACAGCTGTGGGTTGAATCATGGCAAATGAACAACTAAACTTTTATTACATGTTATGATTTATTTCTTCTTCCTTATTTTAATAGCTTGGCTTTATAGTTCACGTGATATTCTAGTATTCGAAGATTAAGTGTTATGGGCATGGTCTCCATGCCCCACCCAATAGGAAACACAGTTATCAACCAAGTTTCCCTGTAAAAGCATAGGGGAATCCCAGCCTGCAATTGGAATTGGATTTGTGCCCTACTCATTTTACAATCCACATTGTTTGCAGGCTGTACACAAAGAAATAGGCTTATGCCAAATTTGATTCAACAGCTGGTAAAGATCAAGAGTACTACATTTAAAAAACACTCCCCAGAACACTATGAAATATTATTTGTATTGTCTGCCATTTAATGCAGTAATGTTTCCAAAGGCTATGGATAAAGAAGGAAACACTAAACTGAATCTGGGATTTCCCTCTAATTATAAAGGTTATTGGCAGCAAATCCTTGATATATAACTGCTTCTTGTTCCTGCTATTCATAATCAAAATACGTGGTGTTTCTTTACTGGATATTTATACTATGGATCAGTCCATTTTTGCTCAATACTACACACTGAAAAATCAGTGATATACTATAGCCCTTAGTCCACAAAGTCAGCTGACATAAATTGCTATTCTTTGTTCATTATTAAACAGTTAATATTTTAAAAGTGATCCCAAGCCTCTAGAAAATGGATATGACAACATGAGTGGCATAATTTAGTTGTCCTCTAAAATCTGATTGAAAACATAATTTTAGACATGGCAAATGTCTAAAGAGACTGATCAGAGACCTGACATCCTCAGGGTGAGTGAGAGAGGTACATGAAATCTCATCACAGGAGTACAGTTCAACACAGACTTTTTTGTAAATGCATTGATATATCTGATGACTGAAGGAGATGTATAAAAATATAAACATATCCTTTGCTAATATTTGCTGAGCTGCAGCACAATCCACGAGAGCATTCCCTAGACAGAGAGCCTGGGGTCTACTTCTCTGCCTGTCATCGAATCACTTGTGCGGCTCTCTTCAAGTTATTTCATTTCTCTGGTTTTCACAAGTACAAAAGCGTTCTGACCTTCCTGTGTGGTGTGTCTTAATTATATGTTTTCATTAACTGCTTTGAATACTATAATTATAAGTCAAGTACTCGTTAGTTAAAACTTCAGGGGCTCAATCATATTGAGTCATTGTATTAGAGTGATATTAACCCATGTGCTTAGGAATCTTTCCTTGTCTTCCCTGCTGGTGCTTGGAAGAGCTGCAATTTAGCACATTTGGGTGGCTTATCTCTTGGGCTGTGTTTCACATTTGCTCTTTGGGTCAAAATATCTTGGCAATGATATAAGACAGTTTCATGTTGTGTCCTTTGCCACTGGTTAGGTGCTGTCATGTTTCCTCTCCCCTTGAGAAGGAAACAGCCAGTGACAGGCACAAACAGGGACTTCACTTAGTGCAGTGTACCTCAGTGTTACAGCATGTACCAGCAGCTCTCATAAGAGAGGTGGAGATGGAGAAAGCTCTGCAATTCAGAACTGGCAAAAAATGCAATGGTAGCTTTTGTACTTTTCCCCTTCTCTCTTTCTCAGGAACTCCAGAAGAAGGTTGCAAGGTCTGGAAAGAGACTGGAATAGCAAGCACAGAATACAAGAAGTCATGGAAGTTGAGGGCATAGACTTAAAAGGTGTTGGAACTGGACCTTACAAAATGTCTTGGAACTGAAACACAAGGCAGTGTTAGAAGCTTCACTACGAGACATCAGCATCACTTATGTGCAATCGGTATATAATCTCCTGCAAATAGCAGGAGACACATTTTTGATAAACCCAAAAGGAGATATATATGCAAGCTAAGCAGAAGATGCCTTTATTATTGGCAGTGAATTTTAGCTTACAAATCTTTCTCATCCCTAATCTTAGGGATCTGATCTGTCCTTCAGCTCTATTTGGACACAAAACTAAGTAGTGAGGGTATTGAGACTTGGAAGTAGGTGCTTTCCACAGACATCTGACTGCTTTGCAGTTGGAAAACTACCTGTAATTTGATGAAATCTGGGTGGGACAGGTTTTCTAGGAGTGGTAATAACTTTAACGGGACCACGTGGTGTGACCTAGCTGGAATTCTTGCAGTGAGGTCTAGGAATAGTTTAATTGCACTTTTGTGTGCTGTGTTGTGGCTTGGTGGTTGTTCAAACCAGGATCCCACATTTGAAATTCTATGAGTTTTGTTACCATTATTCCCGAGAGAGGTCCCTAAGATTTATATACCAACCTATTACAGATGTTTTTGTAGTATTCATTCTGCCAGAAAAATATATTTCCTTATAATTTTTTCCTGATTTTGTTAACATTTATTGGCTAGTTTTTGAAAACCAGGAAATTATTTGCCATCTTAAAAACACAAACCAGAAAGTATGCCCCGAACTGCAGTGTCTTGCCGAGGAAATTTCAGACCAACTCTGAACTACTTGTCTGGGAATGATCACAGAACCAATAAATTAATGTATACTCAGTAGTGGTACAGACATATCACAGCATTACCCCTGCATTCACAACCATAGGAATTCAGTGGGTCAGAATTTTCTAAGGTCATGAACAGACTGGAAAATCACAGTAACAAGTGATGCTGAGCACTGGGATGGATTGCCTGTGGAGCTTATAGAGATCTCCACACACACACTAAGAAAATATAGCTGAGATATGTCTAATGTAGCTCACGTATGTCTCAGATAAAGGTCTTTCTTCCTAAGGCAGAAATGTAGAGTAGATGACATACTGAGTTTTTTTCTAAGACAAGTATCTCTGCTTTCATTCATTCATTCTCTTTTGTGGGATCTACAGATGGTCCTTCAAATAATATTTGACTTAATCCTTTGGAACAGTCAGCAGAGCCAAAGACCTGTTTTGCTCTATGGCATGTCTTGTACTTCCAGCATGCAAAATATAGGACTCACCATGAAAACTGTATGGGATATGCAACCTCATTCAGGAAGTGTCTAAGCAAAAAGGAAGAGAGCTTAAGTTTTAATTTGCAAATTACCTGTGGGTCTTCCTCTTGCAATGAAATGTTTCAACATAGTTGCTTTGAATAAGTGTGGTGAATTTCAATAATTTCTGGAAAACTGTTTGTCTTGCTATTGCCTCTACTTGTCTGCATATTTTCAGAGAGTATGAATCACATAAACAACACTGTACAGTACTAGATGTACATTCATTGTCTTTTCTTGGAAAAACTTTGAGGAATTAGAATTTATTGCAGTTAAGATTTTTCACTGTGCCCAGTTTTATTTTTCCTTTTATCCCAACATATGCAAATTTCTTTCATCTTTTTCCCACTTCCTCATCTCCCTGACACGCTGTTCTTTTTTCTATGACTATAGTGTTTTTTCTCCACTGCTTTAGTATTTTGATATCTTTGTGAAAATTTTCACAATTGCAGTTACCATTATAGTGTGATGCTTCATGCTCAGTTTTGATAAGTAATATCTGTTCTTTGGGGTTCCCCCCCTCATTTTCAACATATTATATTTATATGTGATACAACAGAATAATTTTAAGAGCATGGTCAGATCTGTGTTACCATTCAGTCTGCCTTTGTAGCTTATTTTCTTTTCCACTTAGAGATTAAAAAATCACATATAATTTTCAAGCAAATTTATGGCATAGATGGCTTGCAGTAAAGTGCTATCATTAAAAATGAGGCAGAGGGTAAAGCAGCATATGAAAGTAGTGAACACTGATGGGTTTATTTAGCTTTTGTAAAATTAGTAGGATTCTGCTTCTTTAGAAGCCCTTCTCTTGGACCTCTGCCTCCTTTAATTGCCCTGTGCTAAATTTAGCAACTACAGAACAAGGAGGATACATTATAAAAAGGTAAACTATGTGATTATTACAGGGATTTTCCCCCTTCCCCCACAAAATTATGATTAACCCCATTAAATTATGATTAGTAAAAATTTTGAGAAACAGACATATGTAATGACATTTCAAACAATTAATTTGTGTTGGATATGATTTATTTTTCTTTAAATTTTCCAAAATTTTATATAACTAGCTTCTCTGTCAATTTTCTCAAACTGCAAATGTTTCAGCTACAATACACACTAGATATTTTCAGTAGGGTTTCTTTACACAGTAAATCTTGAAAGTTTTAAATTTCTTATGTACTCACACAGCTAATTCTTTCAGGGAAAGGTGTTTTTGGTATTCCTTGCTCTTGATAGGAGAGCATAGGCATGCATTTAGGGATTCTGGTATAGGATTTCTGATGCAGGATTCAGACTTTCAGACATCATAATAATACAAATATGAATAGCCAGGAAAAAGTTTTCTCTAAAAATTTTCAAGAATACAGCTGAAATGAATTTAACATAGTAAGATTTCCCTCATTTTGTTGTGGCTAGAATGTTTCTGTAACTCAAGCAAGCACTTTTAGAGCCAATCAGGCTTGCTTAGCAGTGTCTTTAATAGAGGCAGTTTCTTAACTGAAGCTGTGGCTCAGGCAGGAATGCAGAATACAATCATCTGAGACTACCATGGCTTCTACCACGTCCTGTGGGATCATTTGTATGGCCTTACATCCTTACACAACATAACCAGCTAAGGCTAGAATAAAACCAAAGACAGCATTAAAAATCACTTCTCATCTGGAAGAGATATAATCAGGGATAGTTCCATGATTATTTAAATTTCAAATTTTATTCTGTTTAAGGAGAAGAGGGAGAAACATCATTTTAATCAGAGCTGCAAAACCCAGAAACATGTGCTCCTGCTTTGAAGGGAGTTTCAACCCTGAAATGTGGCCTCCAAAGTCTTGGAATTGTTATAAGAAATGTTTGCAAAGTGTGCTATGTTATTCTAAATTTTACTATGAGTTTGTGATCCATGATGACAGGGCTAGAAAATTATTTTTTATTTTTAAGTTCCTGCACATTTCAGGGTAGTGCCTACAACATTCACCCATTTTGTGATGCTGCTGTGTTCCTGTGGTTTTAGGTTATTAAATACAGATGCAGTGGAGATCCTGAGAAAGCATTAGAGTCTTGTCAGGACAGTATGAGAAACTTGCATACTCAGCATGGTGCTGCATCAGGAAAGGCAAGGGAAAGAGCCAAGCACCCAGTTAGTCTGATCTCCACTCTCTAGAACCCACAAACCTGAGTTATGAGTGAAATTTTCTTTGTGGAAACTCTCTTCCATAAAGAAGATGTTCTCTTGCAGAGCAGCTGCTGAGAGCTGCTCTTTCAAAGTTTCAGTTTCTGGTTTGTTTTCTGGTCACTGCTTAGGATAAAATGTAAGTAGGAAACAGATCTCCTATGTGAATGCTGAAAGCACTCAAAAAACTCAGCTTAAAATTTTCACTGTGCCTTCCCTGTCCTTCTCTCAGACCAGCATTCTTCTGTTTCCCCTCTGTTCACTCTGACTGCTTTGACAGGAGGCCTGGGAAACCCTCTCATTTACCAGGCTGTGTGGCAAACAGGCAGCTCAGAACTTCTTCAGTTTAAGGAGGATGTTGAACCTGGTGGTCCCTTGAGATAAGAACTTGAAAGCTGGAGTGTAAAAGGTGCAAAATGCCCATATTCTGTTTTCCTCTTCTATTATTTACAGTTTGAAGGAAGCTTGAGTTTTGCTAGTTTTACCCTGTTACTAATAAAACTCCAGCCACGTGCTATGCTGGGTGATGGGGATGTGTCTCACTATGAGTGTTTGCTATCCCTGACATGAACTAGAGGTCATTCCAGTGTTGTTCTGGTCACAAACTAAACACCAAATTGCATGCATCCAGGGCTATTTCAGATCAGAAAAGGAGGTGTCTAATAAGCTGTTTGACATTTCATTGGGTATTATAGATCATGGTCCTGAGCTGAGGTTACCACAGTTTGCTTAAATTATATTTCAAGTACCTAAGCCCTCTTTTAGATTTGGCTGACTTAATCCTTTGGAAAATGGCTGAAAACTTTTGCTTTATTTCACTACCCACTAATGCAAAATTCTCACAGAGAAATTGCCTTACTTGGGAGTTATGTGACCCTTTTCTCATGGGCAAAGCTGATGTTTGCATAGGTGTGTTGGCTTGGTGAAGTTTTGGTAGCTGGGCTGGGGTGGCTCCTGTAAGAAGCTGCCAGCCAGCTCCAAAACAGACCCACCACTGCTCTCGACCATCAGTGATGATGGTACCCTCTGGGATATCAGCATTCTTTATCCCCTGATGGAGAAGGTGGATGCCTTAAGGAGATTGGGACCCTGTGGGGAGCTCATACTGGAGCAGGCCCCTGGCAGGACCTGTGGCCTGTGGATAGGGGAGCCCCACTGCAGCAGGTTTGGTGGCAGGCTCTGTCACCCTGTGGGGACCTGCACTGGAGCAGTCTGTTCCTGAAGGACTGCACCCTGTGGAAGGGATCCACTCTGGAAAAGTTCATAAAGAACTTCAGCCCATGGGTAGGACGCATTTTGGAGAAGTTTGTGAAGGTCTGTCTCCTGTGGGAAGGACCCCTTATGGGAGCAGGGGAAGGAGGAATAGCATAAGGAGTCTTCTCCCTGAGAAGGAAGGAGTGGCAGAGACAATGATGATGTGATGTGTGATGAACTGGCTGCAGCTGCCCTTCCTTGCTCCCCTGAACTACTGAGGGAGAGGAGGTGGACAACTGAGGAGCGAAGTTGAGTCTGTGAAGAAGGGAGGGGTGGGAGGAAGGTGCTTTAAGGTTTGTTCCTTATTTTCTCATTAACTTACTTTGATTTTAATTTGGAAAAAATTAAACTAATTTCCCCCAAGCTGAATGTGTTTTGCCTGTGATGGCAACTGCGGTATGATCTCTCCTTGTCTTTATCTCAAACCAGGAGGCTTTTGTTACGTTCTTTATTCCCTGTCCAGTGGTGGAAGGCAGTGACAGAGGCACTGTCACTATGGTGGGCACCTGGCATCCAGCCAGGAGCAACCCCCCACAATAGGCAAAATAATGTATCCCCACTTGCATCAAATTCAAGGTTCATCCAAATCAGTAGAATGTGTCTTACCCAACCAAACTCTTCCACAATTTCTGGATCCAAGCAGTGTGGCATTTTTCATTTATAAATTTGACAGTGTACAGCTGAGCAGAGTGCTGCTCCTTGGACAGACTCTAGACATATATTAAAATGATAGTTGCCTAGAGCAAAACAGTGAGAGCTTTGCTGTGTATGCCAGAACACTGGAAAACAAGGCCTGCAGTATGTCCCCTCTTTTTGCTGAGCAATAGTGTTAGGATAGCTGAGAAGACAGTAACTGGAATAGAAAAGTATCTGCAGGCAAAAATAAAAATGCATATTTCCAAATGAAAGAATTATTACTGTCTCCAGCAGCAGGAGGAGCAATTCTGTACTGGAGAGTACCTTCTCATAATCTTCACTTGAACTCTTGCTATTTTTTTCTTCCTTCTCTGTTCTTTGCTATGGCAATCTTACAGCCCACTGATTCCAGTCACCTCTGAGACTGCTAGTTTCAGTTCTGTCAGTGTTGCTGAGGGAGCTTTTTTCTTGTAGCCTGTTCTGTGCTGCAAAGATCATTATAACATCCTAACCTCAGAGCAACCCTCAAGGTTGTCTGGAGGGCATGTGGAATCTGTGTCCTCTAGTTTTTCAAGAAACGACCAAAATAATTGCTGACTTGATCTGGTGGTGGTGACAGTACTGCTTCTAACAGGAGGCTGGACTTGGTGACCTTCAGAAACCTCTTCCACCCGACATTTCTTTGATTCCATTGATCTCATCCCTGTGTGAGATCTCCAGAAAGTAATTGAAATAATTAATGCTGTGTCAGAGTGTCCCTGTCTCATTGTTATAGTAGAAGTGCTGATTTGGTAGATTAGTTCTCCTTTCATGTAGCTGAGTGGTCTGAAATTTTTGACAGTCTGTGTATGGGATGGTGCTGATTTATACCAGCTGACAGTATGGCAGTCAGAGTACATTTTAATTTTACTGTGTCTATTGTATGCTATTCTGTTTTGTTAACAACTTGTGTTAATAGTGTAGGAAACGTGACATCAAAATGATTGACAATTTTTTTTTTTGTTTGGTTCTTTTAATTTCTAAAAGAAAGAAGTTAACACATACTGTTGCTTCAAGCAAATTCTGCTGCTAGTCCTGGAGCTGAAGCATACAATAGAACAGGCAGCTTTTATTTCAGACAGTCATAGCTCCCTTTGGTCCAATAAATTTAAAAGCAAGTGGTTTATATATAGGTCCTTTTAAGTATCTCAACATTACTTTTAAATAAAATTCATTTAAAAAATTAGAAGCAGGGAATATTCTTCCCAACTGAGGGACCTCAAAGCAACATTGTTTTGTCTGGCTATTCACTTATAGGATAAATGCACATCACTGCCAAGAGTTCTAACTCCTAAGTCTTCCAGTTGTTCTGCTCTTTGACAAGGATTCAGCCATGTGGCTACTGTGAGGGCCAGAAGATATATGCCAGTACTGATAACATATGGAGCAGTGCAGTTAAAATGTAGGAACAGGATTCCTCTGCATCAGCATGTGCAGGAGGAAATGCATACTGCCTGGAAAACAGAAACCTGTTATACCTGACTATGGCGGGTAAACAGAAGGATGAAAATCTAAGGGGGATGAAGGTCTAAGTCAAGTGCTCCTGCACTCCTGAAGTGCTGCTGAGCTGTGCTGGAGGTGTTGGCCTGGTGATAAGGAGCAGGTTGTGGAAGTCAGGGTCTGTACCTTTGCATTTACAGGCGAAATGGAAGGTGGTACAAAGACAATTGGTAACAGTCTCTGCTTGAGATCCCTGTGAAGTCTTACTGGAGAGTGTCCAATAATCTTCAGTAATCACAATCATGTCTTCCCTGTTTGTTCATGGCTGTTTCACTGATGAGCTCAGAGCCCATCAACAGAGCAGTAACACAGATGTTACCTTGCTCAGGCCGGCTCTCATCCAAAAAGTGCATGACCTTGTTAGCCCTGTACTGAGCCTGAGCTTGATATCCCACTTCTCAGGAGCAATTGTTCTTTCAGATTGAGCACTGCACTAATGTGATGGGATGTTTTCCACTCCACTTGGAACACACAGAGAAAAGACCTGGAGCTGGATATTGTGTAGACGTGACTCAGATGTTTTGTCTGAAGCATTCTGTAAAACAATCCAGCAGTGTCCAGGTGTTTTTGCAGTTTAAGATAGTCCAAAATAATGCTTTGCCAAAAGTTTGGGTGGCTATTTCTTTTCTGCATGGATAGCAGTCCAAATGTTTCCCTCTATGACTGCCTAGCTAATCCCCCTGCACGCTGCTCACATGTATCAGATCACCACATTGTCAGTAAAATCTGAAGAACAACCTCGTGGTTTGCCAAAAATTGAAAACTGTCATTAGTAACATTGTTTTACCTTGGCAATGAGAATAATTACACTTGATGTCAAAATAAATACAGATGTTCCTTTAGAGAAAAGGCATTTGAGGGCACTGTATCAGCAGTACTAACTACAGATTTTTAATAGTTCTAAATTTTCATTGCAATTTCTGTGGTTCTTGGTAAATGTAACCACAATTCAATTCACTTGCCAAGTGTGTTTTGGAGGTCTATTATTTTTCCTTTTCACTCACTTCCAATTTTTTGTATAAATGCTTGATATAGTTAAGTCTTCTTTCAGTGGGACAGGAATCATTATGTTATCACTGTGCTTTCTTTTACTGTAAAGAATTCTGTTTCCATATATTTGGTAAGATAAATACAGCAGTGAGCTTTCTAAGAACATAATGAGAAAAGTTCTGTGAGGTTCCAGTCCCCATCATCATCGAGGACGTGTAAATTGCAAAGGCATTATGGCCTTTATCTATGAAAATAGCTCTGGAAAAAGCTAAAGCATACTCAGTTATTTCCCTCCATGAAGTAATCCCTAGACAGTTTCTGGGGCTGAGTGTCTCAGAAAGGAATGACAGTGATTTGTTGATGGCCTGTGGAGACTTTGATACAGCTAGAGCTCTGAATCTTTTCTTTTTCCATCCAATGTTCTTGAATGTTGGAGATGCATATAACTTTGTGGCTGTCCACTGCTCAAAGAACTTTTCCTTATGGAGGTGATTGAGGTGACACTGGCATGCCAGGTTTTTTACTAGGGGCCATGAGAAATCATTGAGGACTCTGATGGGCCAGCCTCCTCCCTGTGTGAGCTGAATGGGTGAGCAGCTGAAGAAAGGAAAGCTGCTGCTGGATTGTTTACACAGCAGGGTAAAGCAGCTCCCCCTCTGTGGTGGAGGATATGACATGGTTGTGGTGTTCCCAACTGAGACAAAGATCAGTGTGACTTTACAAGGCACAAAATGAACCCCAGTGTTTTCACAGCTGTGGATGGTTCTGGTCACTCCATTTGGACAGATACATTAAACTAGAAGAAGGTGCTGAGAAGGGTGATGGTAAGAAGGAAAATCTAGTTTATTAGAGAGGAGTAAAAGAGCTTGGCTTTTACACAAAAAAACTGAGAAAAGGAACATTACTGGTTGCAGAAAAATGAAAAGTAAATTCCAGGGTGGAAAGCATCTATTTAAGTGAAAAGATAATGAGTGCAATCAGAAGTCAGTAGAAGCCAACCACTATTGTGATCATGTAAGAAATTAAAAGGTTTGGTGCTAGCAGAGAACAGGTCTTCTGGAATAGCCTTGGCTCTCACAGCAGTTCACGTGAAAGCCTGACTGATTTTAAAAGTATGCTTTGCCAGTTTTTGAAAGGGATTAGATTATATGGTACCTGTGGTTATGAGGGGACTATACCCAGTGATCTGGGACATCCTTTGTATTTGTGTGCGGAATAAGATGGATTTTTGCAGAGCATCTCCTCTCAATTGGAAATCAAAAAATAGCATGTTCAGATTAACCATATTTACTGGCCTTTTGGCTACAATTTGAACATCAATTATTGCAAACCTACCCTTTCCCTGCATTGTAAAAGTACATAGAATCCCATGCTTGCACTTAATGGTGGTTAAAGAATATAGATTGTTGGAATAGAGGGAAACATCAGAATATGGTCATGTTCCTTTGTCTCTGCCTTCTCTGACAACTGAACCTGAAGTAGGAATGTAGCTAATAGCTTTGCCAGTGAGCATCACTCAAAAGGCAGGATCCTACATTCACTGACTAATGTAGGTGTCTTAATGAGTGAATGTTAAATGTCTGGCAACCTGGTCTCAAGCAAAGAACACATTTTAAGGAATTTTCAGGCTTCTTACTATTCCTTATAGAGTTGTGGAAGAGCTGCCACCAGCTCTTCTATGAATGAGTACAATAGAACTAACAGGTAGACTGTGAACTCAAATTTTCCTCAGACTCTTTCCTTCATGACAGAACATCCAGGGAAGAATTTCCACAATTTTGCACTTGATTTAGTGCCTGGAGATATGAGAGGAAATGGGAAGCAGATTTGATCTTTGTTTCTTTTTCTTGGCAATTTTAATTAATGCAAACACTCTCTGTGTCCCTAATCCAAGTCTTCCTCTGCTGATCTCACTCTCTTCTCTGCAGTTGTTAGAACAATGGGATATTACAATTGTCTTAGACTGAGGAGAAGTTGCTGTGCTAGCTAAAAAGTTGGCACCACATCTTCTATTCAGAATGCTGCATGCTGGTGGTGTCTGTTCAGATAACCTCTAGCTACAGTTGAGTAATACCACAAATGGGGAAAACCCCAGAGAAACAGGAAAATCCCTAACTGTTTGTGCATTGTGTAAGTATATTTTATTTAGGCTTTTTGCCAAAGAAGATATGAATCAAAGATTCTCCCTGTATAGGAGTAAAAGGTACTATCATGTTCAGGATCTTATTTTTGCATAAAAGATGCCCATGGCATTTGTAAAAGGGGAAGAAAATTTCCATTCCTGTTTTAGTGTGTTATGCTTTTTTATTGCACTCATCACTGAAAATTCCTGAAAACAAAAGATATAGAAAGTGGGAGAGGAACTTGGTTAATTCATTTGAATTATTCTTTCAGACAAATGGTCTCTTTGGACTGTTTTGCACAGTGATTGTAAAAGAAAATACCATCCCCACCCACTTGGTGTTGTACAATAAAAAGAAATACTTCTTAAAAAAATAAGAAATTGGGCTGTGAACAAATATTGCTGTAACTGACAAGTGTTCATGCAAATATTTGATAATTTATGTAAACCTTCCCTACAACTCCTCACCCAGAACACAACCAAGTGCTCAAGAATGACAAAACATCTCCTTACCAGATCAAAAGTCACAGATGGATGTTTCTTTCTTTCCTGTGGAAAGGACAAGAAAATAAATGTAAGAGTTCAGATAATAGGATTCCTCTATGCAATAGTGAAACCCAATAATTAATTAGGATAGACTAAAAGGTATGTAAGAGAATAAGGTATAAGAGAATTTCTTTATCAGGCCATAGCCCACAGAAATGGTGTTTTGGTTTTTCTCCTGCAATATATACAATTTAATTATTTTACATGCAGTTTTCAATTTTCAGGTGTCATAACAGGGGGATGACCTTCTCAAATCAAAAGGCTGAATCCTTTGATATTTGTGAGATTTTTTTTCTTCTTTAATTCAGTGTGATCTTGATTTTTTTAAAAATATATTTTTTTGCACTAAGGTTGTAGCCAGAAAGAATGATCAGAGAAGTTAAAGATGCTGTTCTAAGAAATTTTGACTGGCAATTGGGAACTCTGTCAAGCCACCTAACCAAAATATTTTCAACAGTCTGGCTGCAGAATGGGAAGTAAAAAATATGGAAGTAATTTGCTGAATGATAAGCCTCATGAATGATGAGTTTCTTCCAGTAAGTAATGACTGAGAAATTAGTTGATCCAGCAGTTCCTTTCTGAAACAATTAATAAATAACTAGTATTTCTACAGCAGAAATTAGGTCTTATCAGTTACCATTTTCAGTTTTCATGGCGATTTGAGGAAATTATAAAACCCTTTAAACAGAAGTATCCCAGTTTTAGAACAGTTATGTGAAGAAGTTTGGTATACTTTATAGAATCATAAACTGGTTTGGGCTGGAAGGGAACTTCAAAGGTCATCTAGTCCCCTGTGGTGAGCAGGGATAGCTCCAACTGGATCAGGGTGCTCAGAGCCCCATCCAACCTGGCCTTGAATGTTTCCACCACCCTCACTGTAAAACATTTTGTTACTTACATCTGATCTAAATCTATTCTCTTTTAATTTAAAACCATTACCTCTTGTCTGTTGCAACAGCTCCTAATTTGAGTGTCAATGTATTATGCTGTAGAAGCAGCCAAACCAATATCTTTAACAATGTCACTAATAATTTTTCTAATCTTTAGTCTATGATAGTATATGACCACATCTGTCTTATTATAAAATGGGGTTTAAAATACCACCTTTTATGCATTTGCACTTTTTTGAGTCATAGTACCAAATTGCCAGAAGTAAAAGATGACAACTGATGTCCAAAAGTGATTGTTAAAAAATAGAACTGCCAAAAAGACAGAAGAATGGGAACTGATACAGGTTAGACAGTGGTCACTGGTTTTCTAAAGGCCTCCTTTAAGAAGGAGCTTATTTAGCTCAAATAAAAAGCTGTCATGAAGGACAGGACACACTTCTCAGGTACCCCAGGCAGCTGGAAGTGATGTGCTGCCATTTCTCACCTGCTGCAATAACATGGTTTTGCTCCACAGCTTTATCTCTGAGGAGCACAGGGTTCCCTGCGGATGAAAGCCTCCTGGAAAACCAAGCAATAGTTATTTTATGATGTGCTAGTGCTTGCCCAGGCTGTAGTCTCTGTGTTTCAATTAAAGAACTTCTAAATGTCCACCAGAAGGCTTTTCTGGCTCTGAATCTCACAGATTGTTGGTTTGTTGGCAGGATCCTAAAATGTTTTTAAAGGACTGAGAGCTGCCATCCCATTTGAGAGCAGAGGAGACAAGGTGCTGCCTATACTTCTGTGGGTGTGATAAAAGTATCTCTGTCAACAGGACACTGCTTTTAAAGGAAAGGACATGGGAACATGTATTCTGTATGCAAAAGAATACTGGTATGAGGGCTATGCCAGAACAGCAGCAACCAGTGTTTGCTGACTAAGGAATAGCCTTTCTTTAGAATGTCATGCATAGCAGTCAGTGTAAGATTTGTTATTTTTGTACTCTGCAAAATTTTAGTGTGTGGTTAAGTGTTTATTTTACTGGGAAAATGGATGTAGTCTGTCTGAAAGATAGCTGGAAGCTTGTTAAAATCTCAATGCCAGGTTCACTTTGCCTCTTACAAAGACACTTTCCCTTGAACACAATAAGTACTGTGGTTGAGTAATTTAATTTTCAGTCTTCTAAGCCAGCTGTCTGAAATAAAAAGTCTTATTTCTAGACTTCATTTGCAATTGCCACAATGTTTCCTTTCTAGTAGGGTCTTCTAAAAATAATATATATTCAATAATGTTCTAGTTATTTTCCGTTGTAAAATAATTAGGTTTCTTTGCCCTGGTCTAAACAAATCCATTGTAGAGTTTAATGAAATAATGCAGGAACTCTTGGTCAGTAGGAATGGTAGTACCTGATAAAATAATGTCTTTATTTGGTGGAACTCTTATACTTGTTAAAGCAACTAAACACCTGAGTAGAAATACATGAAAATGAGGATAATGCTGATCTTGTGCCCCTATATGTATCATATGCAGCACTGATGTGCTTTTTTACTGTATTGGAAAATAATTTGTTTAACTTTGAAAATTATTTCTGTTGTGGACTATGAATATGTTTATCTGTTTAAGGTATGTTTACTTGTGTACAATGATGGAGCAATATTTATTTTTATTATTACCTCAGATTTTAAAATATTTTTTTTCTGTTTGCAGGGGATTCACTGTAAAAGCAAACCTTCTGGTGAGTACACATAATTTACATTTTTACTATGTTTATTTTTAAAGATAATTTATTAAAGATATTAAATCCATTATCCTAGTGACATCAGATCACTGTCATGACAGGGTATTTACCACCAGTTCTTTCATAAACAACATTGGAAATTGGTAGATTTTAATAAATACCAGGTTAATAATGACTATTGCTTTATAGTTTTCCTTACCATAGTAAAGGAAAGAAAGTTTTCTAAGTCATTTACATGGTTTTATTGCTTCTACTCATTATTGATATTGCCTACAGTAATAACACAGGGGCTTGAATTACCTGACCTCTGGAGCCTCCATCAGTCACTCCTCCAGTGCACACAGCCATTTGAAGGGAAGTGGGAGGCAGCTGCCTTGGAAACAGTCCCCCTGAGAGGGCAGTCACAGTCACAGTCCCCACTGAAAGGGCAGTCCTAGTCCCTACTGAGAGGAGAGTGAGTCCCCCCTGAGAGGACAGTCCTAGCTGGAGGCTCAGCTCTGAGCACTGCTGGTGTCCACAGAGCCTTTCCTGAATCCCCATAGACAGGGGGGAGATCCAACGCTGAGCTCAAGCATGTGAGATGCTGATGGGGCATGGGCTGAATGCCAGCTGGCATGAATCCTTACTCAGAATGCATGGCACTTATGGGATTGTGTTGAGATGGAGAGAAAGAACATGTGTATGGAAGGGATGCAGTTAAAAGTTCCACCAGAAAAAAATCTCTGGTCTTCTGCACAGTGAAGCTTTGGTGGCTGGTTCAGGGGCTGTAAATGAATCCTGTTAGGATTGGGCAGCTGAGCTGGTAGTTGCAACAAGTGTGTGGAAGGTAGAAGAAGAAACAGGGGTGTCCACCCTTGCTTTGCTAGCTGAAGCATGCCTTTACATCCTTGAGCAGTACAGGCTGAGAAAATCAAGCCCTTCAGCCTGTTCTCAAAGGTAAGAACACCCGTAATTCTGTTGGTTATGAGTTAAAATCTCTGCTGGGTGTTACACAAGTGCAGATCTAGATAGTGCAGACTCACAGGTACCACGAGGTGGTGATTCATTCTATCCATTTTAGGACAAGGGGATTTCTATGCTGGGAGAGAGGCAAGAGGGGTTGTCACTCTCTGTTGACTGCCAGAGTTGCTCAGAGCTGAGGCCAGAAGGGGCTTCTGGGAGTCATCTGGTCCAAGCCCTGATGCAGATGATGCACATCAGAGAAGCTAGATGTTTCACTCAACTGGAAGGCCACTGAAGGGTTTGTAAACTAAAGATCCGTATCTTTGAGGATGATATACATGAAGCTGGTTGTAGGTTTTTCAGTGCTGTCTGAAAAAACTTATCAGCTATCTTCAACACAAGTAACATGTAGAATGACTCAGCCTTAGAAGGGTGATGAAAAAGCATTTTTTGTCTTCATCCCAATTTACTTGTGCAACAGTGGGTGTATAATCCTTTGCATACTTCCTTTTCTATATATTTTTTAATTATTTGTTATTTGAGATAAAATTACCTTAAAAGACCTTAACTAGGTCTAGAAGAGGGCTTTTGCAGTAGTAATTTCTTTTAGCAGCAAAAAGATATTTCCTAAAATTTGCAACCACCACCTCAGTAGTATTTGGCAGTGTGACTTTGACTCTGCCTTCTTCCTACTGCTCTTCTAGACATAAGAACTACTGTAGTATTTGAAATTCACTGTAATATATCCATACATGGATATCAAAGTATCAATGATTTAAAAAAAAATTACATTTTCAGAAAAGGAATTTGGCACAGTATATCACAGTGTTGTTCAATATCTCTAAAAGTTTGAAATGTTTTCTGAACACATAACCATGAAACTCTTTTAATTTACTGTGCAGTGCCATCTCTTGTGAAAGAGAGGCTGTCAGTCTAAAATTTAATCAATTTTATAATTTCTGTAAGTACTTACAAGTAGTGAATTTTGGTACTTAATAACTGAAGTGCACCATGTGGTTATTGTAGGACTGCATATCTACTTTGCTGACGAATTTTGTTGAATCATCCTTATGAACAGATGCAACAGATACTGTGGTAAATCATATGCAAATAGGTTTGAAATACTACTGTAATTTATAGTCATGGATTGATGTGCCAGTGAAGCAATTCTAGAGATGCTCCCAGATTTAGCACTGTCAGTATCCTTAAGTAGCTCAGATTCTTACAATACTTTAGGGAAGATATATCAGATAAAAAACCAGTTAGGATTTTCTATTGGGTGTTGTCTCAGTCTTGTTATTAATAGGTTTTTTCTGCCTTTTTTTTTTCCATGCTCTTCTCCAATTTCATCTTCATACCTGAGGCTTCAAATTATCCATCTATTCATTTCTTTTGCATATCCATTGCTCAGCTCTGGCTTCTATTATCCAACTGTACATAAGGTGTGATTTGCTGTTGTGACAGTTCTGGGTTGATTGCTGCATCATCAGATTAAAAAAAAATATGTGCTGTGGTTGAGTTGATGGCAAAAGTACAAGGAAATGTCTACATGCTGAATAATAAGCCTTGGTTTCTCTATGCCTGGGCTTATATGTGCCCATAATTGAGGAACCTTTCACTAAAGCAACAATCCCTCTCTCATGTAGGGCTAATTACAGCTATTATTCATAAACAGAAAATTTAGGTAAGATTTACCCAACAGATGGTTTGTGTAGCAAGATGTATCTTTATGTCTTCTGTGGTATAGATAAAACTACTTGTGTGAAAAGGAAAATGGGGTGTGTTCCAGAAGAAAATATCTTAAGGGGGGATTAAAAGATGATAAAGTAGGAGTTTACTGAAGAATTAGTCAGAAATGAGTCTCCTACTGTGATGATTTATACAATGAAAATTATTTTCTGTCAGGTCATCCTGACAGAATCAGTAAATACATGTATCATGTATTTACTGTAATCCAATGCTAGTATCCTCATGCATTACATGATCCATTTAAATTATTACTAATTAGTTTTTCAGCATGTTTTGCAATTCTCAAAATCTATCATAAAATTAATGGAAAAAAATCCAAAGTGGAAGCATAATATCATTTATTCAGTGCGTAACATATTTGTTCTAAGTTTGAAAGTAGAAACTGTGATCAAGGAGAACAGTGTCTCTGGTGATGGGACAGCAGGGTGTTTGTGCATCTGTCTGATGCTGATCCAATGTCAGGAATGCACCCAGGTTGACTTGGAATTTTCATGAGTTAGTACCAACCCTGGGACATCTGATGATACCATACCTCAGGCTGTAACAGCTAAGGAGAAAATTCAGCTAAGTCATGACACTTTCCTCCCCCCCCCTAAAAATAAGGTCAAACACGCCCAAACAGAATGCTTTGTAAAGACTTATCCACTTTGAATATCTATCTATCTATCTATCTATCTATCTATCTATCTATCTATCTATCTATCTATCTACATATGTCTACAAACAATGCCCTGCCCTTAAATAATTTCTATGCAGACATGGCAATGGATGAGATTATAAGCCTGGATCAATAAATTTACACCAATAACCAAACTTTAATCAGAAATAGTTACTCCCACATACCATTGGGCATCCACAACTCCATCTCATATGATGCAGTCAGGAAAATATATTTTTGAGCAAAGAGACAGAGCTCAAACTAATCGTCACTTATCACGTTATTAGTAATAATTACCAAGTAATTCTGCAATATGATAAACTTCCAGTTTGTTGTGGGTGGATTAATTGTGTGTTGTGTAATAACTTTCCATCCTGAGATACCTTCAGGATTATTATACCACCCATTCTTGGAACATGGAATACAGTGTTTATATCCAGCTGCTGTGCACTGTACTTCTGAAGGCTGTCTCATCTCTGTGGAAATGTTTACAAATTCTTCAAGAGTCAAGGTATTCCAACTGCTCTTAAAGCCTTATATGTATATTTTGAGTGATCTGTGTTTTTTCATTGGTTTGCATGAATTGTCTTTGCTAGTTGTCAGTATTTCTTTGGATAATGCAGAGTTGATCAGCTGCCAGTGGAGATAAAGTGTCCTTGTTTTCCCATGCTTTTCCACTTGGTTCTTATCAGCATGTCCCGTTGCCTCCAAAATATGGGCAATGACACAAAACCAGGCTAAGAGTGTGGATGGAGATTTGAGTGTGAAGGGTTTGTCCCTTCTGACACTGTGTAAGTGATATGTATCACACAGGAGTTATTTCTCCTGATACCAGGTGTGAGGGCACTTAAGGCCTAACAGATTTAACAGATTTAAGGGAAGGTGCCACATTTATGCCAGCCTGTGTTCACATCCTGCAGTATCAGTATCTGATCTTTGACAGTGGCCTGCAGCTGCAATGGGACACTGGGAAAATGAGGAACTCATAAGGCAGGAAGAAGTCCTGTTCAGGTTAATAAACTTTCAGTCTTTGAATTTAGAGCACTTTCCTTCACTGGAAGGGTTGGAAGGATAAGTAAGGATTAGCTTTGTCTTTCCTCCTTCGCCATACCTTTTCTCTGTGAGAACTGTGGATGTCAATCCATGTGAGTCAATGAGCATCCACACTTGACAATATTTTTTGGCTTGACATTGAGGGATGTGCCATTTCCTGGTGATTTTATTAAGAGTGCTATCCTGAATTTTATGGCAAGCACAGTATTGTGGCACTGCTGTTTCATACTTCCATACCTTTTGCCATACTAGTTGAACTCCTTCTAGGAGCATTTTGAACAGCTGAATTATATGAATAATTTTTTTTTGTTTGGTTTATTTTGTTTTTGTTCTTCTAGCCTCTCACCAGGGGAAGGAGAATGGTTAAAAAAATACTTTTTTTATTTACTTGGGTGGTTTTTAGCTTTCATGCTGTATATGAACGGGAGAAGTCTAGGAAATATTTCAAAGAAATAGTAGTTACATAGTTACAGCTAAAAAGAGCTGTGTTGCGTTGCAAAACCACAAAGCCAAGGGACAAAACCCAATTCTCTGGTTGTTCTGATAGTTTCTTGAATTACTAGTTTTTGGGACTACAAACAATGGATGTGAAGTAGAGAAGCCCAAGGAATGCATTGGGGATTAAATCGTATTATAATTCATAATATAAATTCATAAATAAATACCTGATTTCTGTGTAGGGCAGACTGAGAAGTAGAAAGAGATGAAATATGCTAACTGATGAGGTTTGGGGCCTTAAGACTATTTTTTCCTTTTTTCCTAGCCTATAGTTTTAGCTCTGCAAACCCATTTCCTACAGCTTTGGAATGTCTAAATTTACACAGGGAAATAAAAGAAGACGTAGTAGCTGTGTTCTGTGCCTATGGATTACTGTGTTCTGTGCCTTGAAGAACACAGTAATCCATAGGCCTTGAAGAAGGCCTGGATAATATTAATTCTACTCTTGTTGTTCTGGTCTAAAGCAGAAGGAAATCCTGGAGGTGTAAGGTACTCTTCCATGACTAGGAATGCAATGGTGCCCTCTTGTGTGAAAGTGAAATTTTAACAGCAATGGAGACAGTCAGAAAGTCCTAAAATTAAAGTACTATTATGAGAGTGCTCACAATATACAAGCAATGGTTTTGAAAAAAAGTTTATATAAGGTATCAGTTTAGCAGATCTAACTAATTAGAACCAGTATTAGTCTAGGTGTGTTCTGCTAATCATAGTTTTTAGAAGTGTGATTGCTTCCTCTTGTGAGTTAACATTTCCCTAAGCCTAGAAATTTATTCCAACCCCCTACATAGCCATGTTTGCTGTGTGAAAGTCTTAGGTAAAGTACTGGCTTTGCTGGTCACTTTCTTACTGATTTCAGGAGAGCTGGAACTTCCCCTGTAGTGCTTACTCTCCCCCAGACATCCTGTGTGCAATGAGTTTTCTCTGCCCTTGTGTTTGCATTTGCAGGTGGCATTTTTAACAGCTTCTGCCATGATGCTCCTGCATCTTTATCTTCTATGGTGCTGAAAAGCATGAAGATCTCAACAGTGATGAAATGTGTGCAAGGAAGCCCATGCTCTCTTCATTTAAACATTAAAGGAACACTGAGTCTGGATGGTAGGAATCAACTTTGCTACTGAGCCCTTTCTGTTCACTTTGTTTTTATGGCTGTTCAGTCAAAATTTGTTCCATATTGTAATGTCTGGGACCAAGCTGTTTTCATGTAATGTTCTCAGAAAAATATTTTTGTGAAAGCATTTCACTACAAAACAGGATGAAGTTGTGACCCTTCCCAAGTGAATGAGAACTGAGATAATGAATTCTGGCTTCCAACATGTAACACGGGTAACTTGCCGTCTGCCAGTGCCCCAAGAACACAGCTGCCCTTTTCCTTCTTGCTCTGGCATCCACACAGGCACACACACTAATCCTGTCTGCTCTGATAGTCTGAACATGAGTGACTGCCCCTACAGAAGGAGAATCAGTTTATTCATCTGAAGTTACAGTTCTGCACTGCAAGAAAATGGAAATATATGAAGTTCCTGCACATAGTCTACTTTTACTGATACCTTGCCATTCATGTGCTTCATATGTTACCACTTAGATATTTCCTAGTTGCTTCTCTGAGTTAATAGGTTTATTTTTAAACTTGCATAATTAAAGCTTAATTTATACCATCTGTAATAAATCCTTCTTCCTACTTCTATGTGTGAGTTATATATAATGTCTCTTTTTTAACAGAGATACATGTGCCTTTCACTTAGAAGGAAAGCTTATGATATGGCGTATTTTAATTTGTGTTTTTGATCCTAAACATGCTTAAATTATATTTTTGCAATCTGTTCCTAACTCATTTCAGAGAATGTCCGTGGGCTGGAAATATGTTCTTTTTCACTGGACACACAGCAATCTCAATGCATAAATGTGAGATTCACCAGGAAAAAAAGCAAGATGCTTAATGGAAAGAAGGTAAATATAAGCTTCAGCATAGCCAAATGAAAATCCACAACAAAATTCCTTTTTACAACATATAAATTCAATTTTCCACCATCTTTGTACTTCTTCTGCTTACCTTTTGACAAGGGAATCTGTCTCTGCAGAGCCTAATTTTCCTTCCAGTCCTGCCAGCTTTCTTTTTGTGCCCTCCAAATTGTGTGGAAGCTTTTCTGACTCCAGTGTCTAGGAAGAGCAATGCTACAGAGATTTTAGGTGCACATTACTTCAGTCAAACATATCACTGGAGTTTACACATCTAGAACAAAGATGGGTGCCTAAGCACTTGTGCTCATCTGTCCTAAGCCCTTGGAAGGGGCAGTATCTGTTAAAGGGAAGTATTTGCTGCTAAAATTTGCAACTGAGGCAAAAAAGAAGCACCCTTGACTAGGTGTTTGAAAGGCATGAATTTTTGCAGTTACTGGTGGGCAATGGTTACTAATCCTGTACACAAAGATTGCTTCATGTGCTTTGTACAATGTTACACCGATTGCACGTGTGGAACAAACGTTCTCCCAAACTGCAGCTGCAGTTTGCACTTGGTGTCTCTTGATGATGGAACATCCATCCCCATGGGCAATGCAGGGCCACCAGTCAGTAGCCAGCAGCTTTAAGAGTAAGGCAAGTTTATAGGCAAGAATCAACAAAGTTATTTAATCACATTTTCCTAGTTTCAGTTCAGTCACTAAAATGGTAACATAAGACGTCTTTTACCCTCCAAATGCTTTTTACCAAGTAAGAGACTATCCAACATGAAAACCTACAAGGAATTTAATAGTTAACTGATAGCAGTGAGGGAATGACCTGCTATAACTGGACCGCAACTTTTATTTCTTAAATTACTTTCTGTTTCATAAACTATTATTTTAATTATTACATTTTCTGAAGTTGCCATTAAATATTTAAACACTTCTTTTAAGACTTAAGACTTTTTTTTCCATTCTGCTAATGTTTGTGCTTGTAAAATGTGTATAGACTGGGGCTTTTGATATTTCTATGGCTTTAGGATTATTTGATATCTTACAGGTATTTGGATTTCTAAAAGTGAAGGTGACAGCAACAAGAAATAATGATGCTCCTTGAAATCCTTTTATCAACTTGTATCTGCTTCTTTTACATTCCTAATGCTACCTTATTGACTGCTTAATGCTGTTTTAAAATGTAAATATGTTTAAGCAAAGAATATTTTTCTCTTTAATATCTTAACCAAAGGTTTTTCTGTATCTGGAAGTCATATGAGAACTCAATTTTATCAATGTTTTAAACAGGTACAGGTACAATTCAATTGCATTGAAGTCAATGTAGCACAACACATCTATGTGACCATGAAAACTGTACCACATTACTGTGAAGTCAAGCTGAGTCAGCAATACTATGTTGAAGGTAGGAAACATCTTAAATCAGATGCTTTTCAGGAAATATCTTTAAAATAAAAAAACCCAAACCAACCAACCAACCAAAAAAAAAAAAAACTCGAAGTCAAAAGCGCATCCAAATCACATTCTGGGATATGACCTGACTCACTGACCTAACTGATGGTAGCTCATGTACGCCAGGACCAGTCTTAGTTTACATTTCAGTGATTTTTTGTTGGCAAGTAAAGGCCTCGACTTGGTATAAAACCCAGAGTTTATGTCTAAAGCTATGTGGAAACTGAGCTTACACTATGCACTTGGCCCTGTTGCCCTCCTTGTGATTGGCACATGCTCCTTCTCTGCCTGCAGGCTCAGCCCGGCCTGCTCTCTGTGCCTCAGTGGAGCTCCTGCTTCTTTGCAGGGGTGGCCCAGGGGTGGCTTCAGAAGCTGAGGAAAGCTTCATAAGAAAGTCTATAGAAATCTATTTTTACTTTCATTAACTACCTGTTCTATAGCCTGTTACATGTAACTGGAAAAGATTAGGTAGCATTTTTCCATGTTTTGCAGTGAAGTGCCCAGGAATTTTTTACAAATTATGCCATGTGCACACAAAAATAGATTCAGCACCGTGGTCCAACCAAGATACAGTGTGGCCAGAGAAGGAAAAAGCAAAAAATGACATGAGACCCCTTGTTCAATCCCAGGCTGGGATTGTCCTGCCTTCCCACCTCCAGAGCCCATGGGTGGATGGTTCCTGTCCTTGCCCCTTGGTACAGTGTCATTTCTGCTGCATGGTTTGACACTTGGGTACAAGTAAGGCCTTTCTGTGCTTAAAAAGCCTTCAATTTTCTTATCAGTCCTGATTCACTACTGAATTATATATATTTGAAGTATATATATTGAATTATATATATTTGAAGTTTTCTTATCAGTCCTGATTCACTATTGAATGATATATATTTGAAGGATATTCACTATTTGAATTATATAGTATTGAAGTATATTATATATACTTTGTAAACAAAGAGGGGAGGAATCAAGGTTTTACAAAGCCCAGTTTTCGACACATTACAAGGATGAGTGAACAAATGAAAATAGGAAATATTTCTTAGTGGAAAAGGACTCTGCGGGGAAATTAGAGTAAAGTGCTGCTCCAATACTGTGTTATGCAAGGAGGGGTGAAAGCAACACATGAAAAGTTGTTTTAATGTTCTTAAAAGTTAAGTTTTGGAGATAAAAATATCAGATATTCTGAAAGTGTTGCCTGGCTTCTAATTCTGGTAAGCTCCCTAGGAGCTAGGTAGGGTGTTTCTTTCTAAGGCTGGAGTCAGAATAGCAAAAATACAGAATTATTGATAACAGAGAAATGAGCCTGGTAAACAATAGGAGTTGTTTTTCGAGGAAAAAGTAACCAAATTTATATTATTGCTCAAATTATTGTTGTTAGGTTCTAGGTAAAGAAGTGTGGTGCTAAATCCTCAACTGCAGCCTTTACTGCTGATGAGGTTTCCCAGTATCTCCCCAGAAAGGGAGATAGGTCTTTAAGGCATAGTGTGATATAATCTCTGTTTGTGGGAAGAGTACTTATCTTTTTTGCAGTTTATTTAAAAGTGTATACAAGTCTGCCCTTAAAAAGAGAGATGAGAGAGGTTTCCTGTTGGGAATCTACTGGATAATTTGGCAGTTTGTTTACACAGTTATGTGAATAAAGCAGCACTGAAACAGACTCTGCCTTCTCCCTTGCAGATTGCAGAAACAGCGATGTGGGAAAATATATTCCAGCTTGTTCAGGTGAGCTGATCTCCTGTGAAACTTAGAGCTGTGAGATTGTGTGGTGACCTACACAATGACATGTTTTCATACTTAAATGAGCAGGGAGAAAAAATTATTATTTCCAATTACCACTACTTATAATTACCATGTAGTTGATAGGTAATGTTCTGGAAATGTATTTCTATGCATTTCTATTGAAATGGTACATGGTAATATTCTGGAAATATATTTCTATTGAAAATGCTACATGGGAGGTAAAGGTTTTGATATTCTATATGATTTATAAGCTTTTGGAAACAATTTTGTGTTCTTTTAATGCACTTCGGGTTGCTGGTTTTATGTTTTATCTATTGAAGACCTCATAAATAGATTGAAATTGATTTGCCAAACTTCTACGCTGCTTGTGGCATACCTGAGAATATATGTATAAAAAAATATTCCTTTCACATATTACACTTGTCTTTCATAGTTGCACATATTGTCTATGTAAGAAAATTACAATCTTGGGATAATCAGCCCTTATAGTGGTATTATCGTGTATATTTCAAATATTTATACATAAACTACACAAGGTTCCGAGTACCAAGGTTGAGGTAAAATTGGTAGGTGTCTTGGCCTCTCAGTATTACAAATGCTAAACTAAATAATGTTGAATGAAAATTATATCTCATAAAAAAAAGAGGACTATTAGAGTATAAAGTAATAATAATTTCTCATATTCTAAGTAAGAATCGATAGATGTTGATTTTCATCTCCATCAAGTTATGAAATATATTCTGTCCCTTTTATAAACAGATAAAATAGAAATAATAAAGTTATAAAGAAAGAGATGTAATAATTTCATGCTTGATCTTATTTTTTTTCAGCTGGAAAGTTAGCTTATAATTTAGACAGGGCAAGGAAAATGGTAACAGTGAATGTGTCCAACTTTCCCCGAGATCAAGATTATTACGTTCGCCTGTGCCACAAATGGTTCACCTGTGAAGATGCTGGGGCATTTGCTGTGGTGAGTTAAACTCCTGGTGCTTTGGGGAACTGGGGAGGGTGTCTTGCAGGTGGCAATGCTCATTAAGGTTATAGTCACAGGAAATGCCATCTATGTCTATATCTACAGCTACATAATCTGTATCACCTATATAATCTATATTTGTAACTATCTATATCATCTCTGTCTATATTTATCTATATATAATCTATATCTATATATATATCTATATCTAATTTAGCTTATATCTAATTAAAAGAAATTTACTGTCTTGGATTTATGACCATCTTTTTCATTTCAGATAAAAGGAAAGGAATCTTTTAAATCCGTTTCTCTGAAATATTCTCAGCTACTCCCTTGTCTTTGCATTGAGGTAATACACTCTGGAATTTGGTATATATTTGTGTTTCTGACTGAAGAAATTTTATTAGGGATTTGTGCTAAGGAAAGGAGGAAAAATTTGAAGGAAAAGGCTCTAGGCCCAAGTTTTTGACTAAGGCTTTTTTTGACCTTAGAATTATGTAAATGTAAGGAAGAGATTTCTTTTAGTAGATGCTAATTAAAACATGGCAATCAGAAGAAAATGGGATAAAATTGATAATAATTAATGGAATGTGTTGTGTAATATTATTTTGGCTGATTTTTTATAAACAATGAAAAGACAGAAGACTTAATCTGACTGAATGTCCAGCATTTGATATAGTATTGCATAAGAAACTAAAACAGGAATTGAGGAAACTGAGAGTGATGGCAAGATTTGAGTGGTAGATAGTACCTGGCTGCAGGGCCAACTCAGCAACTCCTGTTGGATGGGCCTGTGCTGGTAGGGAGGTTATTTAAGGATGACACTTAGAGTCATTCTCATATAAATGCTTTCATCAATGACATGGGGACAAAATGCAGGAATGTGTAATAGGATTTGCTGGAACACAGTTGGGACCTATAATAAAAACGGAAGAGGGTCAGGGTGATTGGAGACGACTAGAGATCTTTATATGTGACATAATTGAAGGATGATGAAGTGTAAAGGATGAAGTGAAAGTCCATGCATTTGCTCTGATAAAAAGAATTCTTGCTGTAGGATGTGAGTCCTCATTTAGAAATAACAGTGGAAGCAAAAAGATCTGGGTGAAATAGTTGATCACAGGGTGATTAACTAGCTTGCTTCCCTGATGTCAACATGTAAACAGGAACAAAAGTCTAGTGAGTTAGATTAGATTATTCCAAGCTAACAGGAAAGTACAGGCAAGGCCTTCTTTGAAATACTGTAAGGAATTCTTGTATCCATATTTAAGAAAGGGTAATTCAAAAGGAAGATGCACATAAAAATCTGTAGTGATTGGGGAATGAAGAGACTGTTTCACAAAAGGAATTCAAATACCATGTTTCCATTAGCCTGGTAAAGCACATACAAAGAGAAATTATGTTTGCTGTGCAAATACAGACCAGAAGGATCACTTATAAGGAAAAATAAGATATGTTTTAAATGGAAGTCATTCTTGCAATGAGAATGAAGGGGGAAAAAATTCATTCCATGAATATATTCAGGATAGTTACAGGTTTTCATGATAACCTGAGAAGTGAGATTTTGGAATGTCTTTCATACAAGGAATAAAAGATCCCAAACAAATTCAAAATTATCCTGCTAACATAGAAAGATGCTATGTGAACCTAGTTTTCTCACTGAATTTTGAGATTTACCTTGCAGATTAAGATACCTAAATGTAAAGATCTAAATACAGATATCTACATTTGAATTAGGTGAATAAATTCTTAAAGTCAATGGAGAGCTAATTAATACAGTCAGTGCTCAACTGACCAAATGTAGATGGCCAATTCTTTTGGGATGTGCTGGACTGCACTGTAGATTCCACTGGCTGCTCTGGCTAGGTCTAAATAAGGCTATTGTGACAGTAATTTGGGCACTTTAGTCACATTGAGATGTGTACATTGTGGGACCTAAAATCACATACCTAAATAGGCAAGCTGAACCACAAAGTCTTGTCGAAGCCTAGGGAATTTTTTCATTCCACTCTGAAAATATGAGATCACTAGAAGAATTTTATTTCTCTCAGTATATACTCTGCAAATAGGATTGCAGTGTAGAAATAGAAAATTCTGCAGTGCAGATAGAAAATTCTGCAATAGGATTGCTGAGCAAACAGATGGGAACAGAAACATTTGCACATGAATCTAAATAAATAGGGCATAGCAGCAGCCATGCACATATACTTGAAGATTGGGTTAAGTTTCAGTCTTCAGATACTAAGGATGCATCCTTTACAATTGCCTAGGCCAGGAGATCTTATATTATGACTATTGAATGTTTTGAATCCCCTAGAAAGGGAAATCAAAACATTCAATAATCATAATATAAGGTCAATTACTGTAAGAAACTTAATGAAAATCAAAGTGGAAGATTTTCTAAATGAAATTGGACCAAATATGCAACTTAGAAATAGGATATAGTGCTAGAATGGATCACCTTAGTTCAATGCCCCTAATGATGAAGAACAAAATAAAAAAAAACCTTTACAAAATTACTTCCAAAGCTTTCTAACAAATATAGCATCCTTATCTTTGGCAGGAAGAATTTCTGTCACATTCTAACTGAAATGTTAAAAACATTTATGTTAAAAATGTTTAAAAAATGGTAAAATGTTAAAAAATTGATAACCTCTAACTGATGCCCACTGTTTGGTTGTAGGGTTGGCTGGCACTTCCAGATGCAAGGAGGGTACAGCTTTGTCCCTTTGAAAATGGCAAGTATTGTGTGCTTACTCTTTATAGGAATGACTTTCAGCAGCTCCATTAGTATGTCACAGTTTAAATTAATCTACACTGAAAATCATGTGTTGCAAAACTTCAAGGAAATAATCATATTGGTTTGTTTTACTGTGGGTAGATGAAACAACTTACTGTCAGACCAAATAATTCACCAAGTTTATGCCAACAAAAACACTAAGTAACTTTCTGGTCATTTCCCGCATTTGCTTAAGTGACACACAAACTGGGCAGAAGGAATAAAGGGTCAGCTTAGAAATGGTGTGAGAAGAGGGCTTCAAGGAGACATTTGAGGGTGTCCAATACCCAACCCAAAGGAGGGAGCAAGGAGTTGAAAAAGAAGACAGTTAACTATATATGAGTTCTATGCTTAACAGGAAATTATTCACACAAATATTCCAGCAATATCAGAAATTTGTCTGAGATGACAGCTCAGAAAGAAGCAGAAAAACAGAAAAAGAAATTATCTTATTTGTGCACATATGAAAGTAATTTTTTTACCAAGCAAATAGAAAAAAGTGTGGCCTAAAATGTGTTTTATTGTGTTGAGTCCAAGATTTTGGTTTAAAGCACATGTAGAGGTACCAGACTTATTAGCTGTGTTGATTCCTGTCTGGACATTTTGAGTAATGTTTTCCCTCTTTCTTTGTGCACAGATACACAGGTGCTATGGGACAATATTGTTTATAACCCATCAACACAAACCCTTGCCTGGGAGCCAGCCTGTCCTGTCCTTGTCATGGTTAACCTATGCAGGTTCACCAAGTCGAATGACCACTGTGAAGATATAGAAAAATCTTTCAAAAATTCTTCTGAGAAAGTAAGAGCTCTGTGGATTAACTCAAACTGTGAGATTGAAAGGCATCACCAAAGGCAAAATGTGAAGAGCTAGATTTTGGAATAAGAGCAGTTGCAAATTCCTCTCTTCTTCTCTGATACTTAAAACTATTCATAATCACAGTCTGTTCTTGCACACTAATCACATGATTTATTCAAAATAGTCACTGACTCATTATAAAGAAATAACAAGTGGAGATGACTGGGCAGCTAGTAATGGTTGCTAAATTCTTTGGGGTAAATAGGATCTGCTTTTTATTTATAGTTCACATCAGGTTACCTTTAAAGTAAGAAACAGACACATTGTGAGGACAACTCATCTCTAGATAGGCATGGTAGGTTGGAGGGATTTCTCTCTGATGGTACCACCTTATTTTTACTGTCACAAGGGTATTTTGTGATTAGATCAGATGTAGATATTTAACATTTAGACACCAGAAATATAAATTAAATGAAGCTTTACATATTTCTGGAGACATAAAAGTACTTTGGTAGGGCACAATTGTTTTGTAATTAAGATCTTCCTGAAGCGCCTTCCTCAGCCTGGTCCAGTGTCTTGAAATTGTGGGTGCTGAAATATTGTGTCCCTTAGTTCTTCCAGCATTTATTTTCTCAAGTTGAGGAGGGGTTTCAAATGCATATGTCTTGAATGGCTTAACACTTCAATACTGAATGCTCTGGCTTTTTGAGGTTCACTAGAATTAGTTTTATCATGAAAAGTAATCACAATCAGGCTTGCCTGATTGTGGAGAGAAGGCTGCAAACTTAAAGTAACAACAGAAAAGGCAAAAAAAAAAAAAAATCAAACACAAGAGATTAATTCTGAAACTTTTGGATTAATATTATTATTCTGATGACATGACTGGGGAAGGGCTGACTCCAGACTGTCGAATGCTTTTGTGATTAGGAACTCCTGGCCAAGCCTTTAGTGATTGTTCAGATCCATCATTTATGAGTTCCAACAAAGCTTTCATCTTGAGAAAACAGATTAATTTAATTCTAGATGTGACTGATCCCTCTGGGATTATTCATCTGCTGGCAACAATTACAATTCATTGCTTGCAGGAGAGAAAAAAGGCTAAAAAAGACTAAAATGGGGTCTGGCTGGTAATGGTTGTATCTATCACCAGAACAGAAACCAAAATTATTACAGAGTATGAGTGTTTTTCTGTATTTACTGATTGCATTTAATGACTGAACATTAATATTAATCATAGAACCATAGAATATCCTGAGCTGGATGAGACCCACAAGGATCATAAACATTCATGGATAGAATGGATTCTCTTTATTTTTCTCGTTAATTCTAACAAGTTTGATATTGAATTTGGTCCATTTATGGTCCTGTAACCCTGAAAACCATCCCTGTAGTATGCTGGAAACTCCTGCAGATTGCTCAGATAGGGCCAACTGCCCTGTGAATCCAGACAAGGCCACACACTCTAATACTGTGCACATGTACTGACTCAGGCACGAAAGCTGCATCACTCCTCTTAACTGAGGCTGGGGCTTCCTCTGTCAATGACAAAACTGTCTCCAGGTCTGAGCAGACTCCTGCAGAGCCATCTCCTGGGACACTGCTGTTATGTTCTCAAAAGAAGTTACAGGAAGGGTTTGGCCGTGTAGGATGCTCAGTCACTTTTAGCAGCAGGGTTTATTTAAGTAGGATCATGTGTATAGCAATGTGTGCAGCTATTGTTTTTAGAAGAAAAGGCTCTTTGTGGCTAAGCCCTTGGTGGGTAAACAATTGTTAATCAAGAAAAACAACATTTTGTGGATTGCTTAAGTGTATTTCCAAAATTCAGCCTACGTTTCACTGTTCTGAAATAAGGATATGGAAAATTGAAAGATTTCTCAACTGATGGTGGAAAACTTTTGGATGTATGTTTAGGTGTTCTGATGAGTTGTTCATGAGTGGAAAATAAGGGGTTGAAATAAGTTGACTTTGTAATCAGAATTTTGCACAAGCCACCAAAGAATCAATTAATTTAGCTCTAATGGGTCAGTCTGACCATAAAAATTGCTACATATTGCAGATAAAAGGGAGCACACTATTCAGTAATCCAAAGCAGCAGTTGTTTCTAATCATTTTATGTGATTAACTTCCTGGGATGTTTATGAATTAAACAAACCAGTTGCCTTTGCAGTAATCAAGCCATGAAAATTGCAGAAGTTGATTTTGTGAAACTAGTTAATAAATCTAGCTAATGATGACTGCTCTGTCTTCCAGCAGGTCAAATATTCTCGTGTGGACACTCACCCAAGACTTTGCATGAAGGTAAAGGAATTTCTTTGTAAAACACATATTAACTGCCCTTCTATCTCTAAAACAAATGAGTTGCTGATGTTCTTTATGATCAATATTTTGTTTCATAGCTCTGATAAATGGGAACTGACAATGAAGGAAAAGTGAAGGATTAGATTAGAAGGTGATAGTTTTGGAGTGCAGCAGCAATGATAGATAAGACACAGGTCAGATTGTTCCCTTCCTTTTTGTCTGTTTAAGAAAAGCAGGAAAAAATATTTTTTGTCAATGCAAACTCTGAAGAATATGCTAAATTTAACATATAAAGTTTTTCATAGTAAATACTTGAAAATAAAATGATCAACACTTAATGGAGAATCTCTTACTATTCTATTTGAGGGAAAAAATCCAAATAAGGCCAATACAGGCATATTATTGTTTTCTTTTAAATTACTTTCAGGTCAGTGGGACCAGATATTTATATAAAATATGCATGATTATAAATACCTGGGGAATTAGGGGATCTAATTTAAGTTAAGGATTGGAAGATACAATGAAGGAGGAAAGCTGTGAAGTAATCTTCTGCAACTTTCTGGAATTCCCTGATCATCACTAGTTGAATATTTGCCACAGATTGAAATGGAAAATCCAGTTTTCATAACAGATTTCTCTGCTTTCAGTTTACCACCAAACGAGGATCTTGGATTAAATGTCCATTTGCTCATGGAGAATTTCCAGGTAAATATATTTTTAAAATTGTAAATAAACATTAAATTGTAAATAACATTATATTGTGGAAATTGTAAACAACATTATATTGTGGAAAATATTTAAATCACTAGATATGAGAAGTGAGAAATGTTCAACAACACTGTAAATTGTAAACTAAATCAAAGAGACTTGACAGCTTTTTACTTCTATGTATCCTCAGTAGATCTAGTGTTCAACAGTATAAAAAGTAACTTGTAGGAATCAAAAGAATTAAAATAATTACTTGCATATAATTTGATAACATTTAAAAATACAAAAAGCTTTTATTTTAGGCACAAATTTTAGAATATACCGTATGGTCCTTGTACATCTAAAAGTAAGTATTTTCCCCTAATATCAGCCTGGAAAATGAGGACTGCTGCAGTTGCAGAACAAATACAAGTTTTCTTCACATCCCAAACCAAGGCACAGTTCTCAGTGCTTGTGTGTAACAGGACGCAGATGGCTTCATGTGAATCTCTTGGGATGCACCATTCAGTCTCTGTGGTTTGTATATATTATTTCTTAAACTTTTTAAGGCTTTTAAACATACCTAACTTCATTCATTTATTATTCCATATATTGTTCTGCAGCTTGAAACCATTAATAAACCATGTACATATTGCAACAATTACTGGAACATTTTAAAAGCATGCAGTTCTAAATCTGATCTCACACTGAAACAAGAAATAAATAAAGATGCTGAAGTCCAATGAGTCACATCAAATGATGTGACTATTGAGGGGAACTTTAATATTCCTTTAATGTCATTTTTGTAGTGTGGTATTTGTATTATGTATATAGGAAATGTTCCTGTTAATATTTCATATATGGGTCACTGATACAGCTGACCTGGCAAATCACACATCATGAAATGTAAGACTTGAGGCATCAATCCATTATGAACTCTAAATATCACAGCTGCCAATACAAACTCAACACGCAGAAAGGGCTCATTTTCAGCCAAATTATCTATTTGAGCCAGCTGATGGTGTGGCTACACAACTGCTTCATCCAACAAAATGGGGACAGAGAGGGGAAAGATTATGGGAGGGTCAGATTTCAGTGTCAGGCAGCAGCTAGTCATGAGAGCCTCATTCCTCTCTTGCAACTTAGTCTATGTCCCACACATTTTCAGTGCAGCACTGTGGTTTGCCCTTTAACCCTGCCTATCAGTTACCTTGTTGGCCCAATTGTGATCTGCTGAGAGACACATCTAGGAAGTGAGGTCAAAGAGCTAAAGAGAGGCCAGAGTATTATTTTTCAAACAGGACAATATTAGCAGGATAGATCCTAGCAGCTACTAGGACCACCACGCTGAAATAGAGCAGCCAGCTCCTCAGCACTCTCAGACCCACAGCTAAATATGTGCTCCTGCTGTCTGCTTCACTGACCAGGCACATGAGCTGGCACATGATGAATTTTGAGAAATTTGAGAAATCTAGATATTGTGATTTGAGTTGTTACTCCTGGCTATAGGGGGATGTGTTTTATAACACACAAGCACAGCTCCTACATCTGTCCTCTCTGTAAGGTATATTCCAGCTGCACTTGTCACTATGTAGGGACACAATGCAACTCTGCCTTTTTCTGGTGCTTGTGATTCTTCTAGTGGGAAGAGTGCACATACCGGGCAGTTATGAACAAGCATTTCTTAATGTGATGGGCTGGACACTGAATGCTGAATTTGTTTTCTAATGGATCAGTTTAGATTGTTAGTGCACCTCTGGTGCTGAATGTAACAGAACAGCTGATAAAAAGAGTTTTCCAACTCAGCACAGTCTGAGGACAAGCAAAAATGGAAGATAACAACTTGCTCCTCTAGGAGTTCCCAGAGCTGAATAATCATGGCAAAAGGCTTGGGAAAAAAACAGCTATCCTAATTAACACAGACCACAGAGGGCATTGGTGGCAATATCAAGAGTCTATCCTAAAGGGAAAAGCTGTCTGGAAAATGCTATATTACTGGCAGAAATGGAGATCTTGTAGAATAGTTGTCAACACCCAGGGAAGGTTCTCTTCAGCTGATCTATTTCACATGAAATCTGTGGAGTTTGTATTTTCTGGTTTTAAAGGTTCCCTGTGTGAATAGCTAAGTGAAAGGCATAATGGTGGAACACCAATAAGTCACAGCTAGATATTGAAATGTGTGTTTCATGAAGGCACTGATGCATTTAGACATGCTGTTTTCTTCCCTTTGGTACAGAGCTGTTATGTCTCTGCTACTGTGACAGAATGGGACTCCAAATAAATTACATACAGTTCCTGTCTCAACACCATGAGCAGTGTACACCAAGTTTTCATCAAGACCTCACTCTGTGTTCCCAGAAACCAATGTTGATCCTCTAACTACTAATTCCTCTTTGGTCATGCTTGAATTTATTCACCTAATTTGCCCCCAATTACTTTAGGAGTTTGCCACCCTGAAGAGAGTGGTGTAGAATGCATAGCTAGTGGTGGAGTAACAGACATTATTTTGAGGACAAACCATAATCAATCAGATATTAAATGTCAAGCCAGTCATTTAGGACAAATTTGCCCTAAGGCTCAGCTTGTTCTCTGCATACAATGGGATGGGAAGTCCAGAAGAGCTGTAAAGACAGGGTCATTCCTTCAGCTCATACACCAGGGAAAAGAAGTGAAGATGATGGGAGGAAGCAAACAGTGGGGGGGGAGTTTCCTCCTTGTGATGCTCCATAAAGTGCAGTAACATTTGCCCCCTTCCTGTGCTGCCACACTCTGCTTGGCAACACCAGCTGCTTATGGTCATTGAGATCTGGGGTTAGCTCTGAAAATAAATAACCTTCCATTGATTTTCTAACATGGTAGAACTCTAATAGCATGATTGGGAACCAAAGCAAAGAACTGAAGAGACACAGTGTGTTTTCATTGTTTTCAGGTATGGAAAATGGCGATTTTCAGCTTTTTTTTTTTATTCATTAGGGAGATCCTGTTTCAATCACTATGTCACAGGAAATGTGTGGGTCAACAATTTGCATTCAGGTATGTGCCTTGCTTTTTGCCAGGTACCCTGTACAAAATAAACTAATAAAAAATCATTAAGACACCTAGCAAACCAGCAAGTACTCTCACTGCTTTCTCCTCTCAGCTAAATCTGATTACTGTGCAAATCAAGTTGGCAAAGAGCATTATTTAAAGCTTGGTATGCTGCCACCACTTTTCTTTGAGATGACATTAATTAACTGAGAAGTTGCTCTCCATGATCTTGCTCCTTTGTCAGTGGCAGATAAAAGGATATCATCAGGATATTGCTAATCCTGTCTTTATGTGTTCCTTCATAAATAAAAAGTTCCAAGCTATCAAAAGATCCAAGTAAATAATGGATGAATTTTCAAAAATTGACATTGACTAGAAAAGGTGAGGCATATAGTAAACAGCACAGCAAGTGCATGGTGTCCTAGAATTAGCACTCAGGAAAGTAGAACTGAGCAAATGATTTCTGAGATTTCTGCACACTATTTCTGTAGCTGAACTTCATTAAGAAATTTTGTTCATAGAAAATGAGCATGAAGCTTATTGATAGGTTTATGCCTCTCTGGAGTTAATGTTCTCAGCAGACACTGAAAGAAATGAGAGTGAGCTCTGAGGCTCCAGCAGCTGCCCTGGAAGGCCCTTCTCACCTTCACTTTGCGCTGCTGGGAAGAAAGAGGGAAGATGAAAGTGAGATTGGCAAAAGCCTACTGAATAATGAGAGTAGTAGTTCTTTCCCTAGTGAGAAATGAAATTTGGTGGGGAGACTGATAATTTCCTGCATAAATTATTTATTTTGTAAGTAAGACATTATCTGTCAGTCAACAATAGCAAGAAAAATTATGATTAGCTCTATCATTTAGAGACCTAAAAGTGATTGCAACTCAATATATACTAGACCAGCAATCTCCATATGTGTATATTTAGAAACAGATTTAAAATGCAGTCCCTTGAGTAAACTAATAAAGCCATCTCGTTTTGTCAACACAAGTGCTTAGTAACAGCTCTGCTGAAAGGGAATAAGCCTCAATTCTTTCTTTTGAAAGGGCTGGAGAACAGATGTGGATTATTCAGTTCCACTGCAGATCTGTGATACCTTCTGTGGTGAGTAGAATGTTAACAAAAGAAGCTTGGGTCTTTATTCTGTACAAGAGCACATTTGAGGTGAAGTGTGTTTTCACTGTGAAACTGAGGTGGAATTCACCTGACTGGAGGTGGATGTGTGCATGAGAGCTGGATATGCTCAGAGTCCTTTATAGACAGTGGACTGATATACCTCATGAGCTACTTTAATTATCTCTGCAAGGGCATCTTGTGTGCTGGCTGCTGTCTCTGCTTCCTGGGTGAATTCTTCACCTTGTGCCAGTTTCTGTGTGTCACACCTGTATTTACCTTGCTGTCAGTACATGAGGTAACTCGATAAAAGCACACCTTGGCAAGAGGCACACACTGCTGCCATTGCAGTGACTGCAGCACAGCCCTGCTCTCAGTTCCCCCCCTGCGAATGGGACAGCAGCATTTCCCTCCACTTCCCAGCAAGCAGAAATTTGCTTCTGGACATTATTATGATGATGATTTGAGGTACACTCAGATACACAATGGAGCCAGAATACTCTAGAACCTCCAAGCCCTGAAAGAAAGGTGTTGTAGAAAATAGTGAGTTCGGAGCAAACTAAGGCTGTGGGGTTTATGGTGAACAGTACAGCAGTGGATTGACTAATTTAGAACTAAAAAGTCTAAAAGGAATCATGCTGAGAGAAGCCTCGATCTGAGCATTGCCAAAAACACTTCCCCAAACTCACACAAAAAACCAACCTACATCTCCTTCTAGTTCACTGCAAATACAGTAAGCCCTGTGACAGATTTTCCCTGTTGTCTAAAAACACCTGTCAGTTAACTACAGCTTCAGACTTGGAAGCCTGAATAAAAAGAAGGGAGCTTGAATTTGTGGCCTGAATGTAGTTCCCTGTGTAATCATTTGTATAATGCCAGTTCAGGTTTCTTCTCCACTGAAAAACCTGTGATTGTAACAGGCCCACTCAGGAGGAATAAATTAAATCAGTGTTGTGGTTCATGCAGTGTGGATGAACCCCAGCATTTTAATTTTTCATGTTTTCTATTTAAAAATTCAGAATATGACAAAAACATGTAAAATAATTAAAAGCTCTAGAGATGACAGTCTTGGAAATTCTCTGCACCTCATGGTAGGAGAGAACATGTCTGTGCAGTAAATGAAAATAGCAGAACATCAAAAGCTGACTAAAGAACTTTTTGTGCATAATATTTGATTTAAATATTTAAATAGTGAACTTTTTTTCACAAGCTTGTTTGTTTGGTTTGGTTTTTTGTTGTGTTTGTGTGTAGGGTTTTTGTTGGTTGTTGTTGTTTTTTGGATTTTTTTCCTTCTGATTAGGAATTTGTGGAGATTTGGGAAAAAAAGGAGAAAATGGGCACTTACCAAGAATGTCAGAACTGTAATGTGTGATCACTGTGTTTGTTGTACATTAACCTCATGCTTCATGGATCCTGACATAATTTATGGTTTTGGGACAATGTGATCTATATCAGTGGGTAGATCAATCCATCTCTGTCTGTGGACCAGTGTTCCCAAAATCTCCCTGTAAGCAAGATGGTACAAGTCAGTGTCAGAGATGGGACACTGAACCGGGTTGGTCTGTCTCACTGCAATAATTCCAGTATTCTTAACGACCCATTGGAAGCCATCAGCTGCTTCTCAGGTGTAAGGTTTTTAATGTATCAGTGACAGCAAAACTACTAAGGGTTTTTGTATTCTTAAATGCATATTTTATATAAAAAAGGTATTTCTTAAACACTAGCCTTTTAAAATCAGGATGTGATGAAAGTTTCTTAAAGCAGTTACCAAGGGTGATAATTGTTACACTGGGATGCTGTTGTGTTTGGGCCTAAGATATTAAGGAAAGCCATCCATGTAAAAGTGAAGGCAATATTAACCTTGAGATTTGTCTGTAATTTGTGACAATCTGAAATGTCAAAGCAAATGACCAATAATCTTGTAATGGCACAGTGAAATAGTGAAAACATATACTGTGCACATCTTTGTAAAATACGTGCATGTTAAGTGTAACTGTTAAAGATAACAAGCACTGTCAGTGTGTTCAGAAGACTCATGATGTTATTAGAAAACAAGATTCCGGTCATAACAACATCTATTACAAAAACGACATTGTGTCTAACCATCAGGAAGGCTGCTCTTTACCCAAGCTTTTAGAAGAGCTTTCTGGCATGTATAATTTATTATTCTACAATGGATAGCATTTTTCTATAAAGCTGTACATATTTTTTCTATATTTTCTATAAAGCTGTACTTTGGGAATTACAATGGCTTGGTCTTGTTTGCTCTACAATGGGTGGAAATAGGAAAATAATGTGGTGGTTTTTTTAAAATTTTGAATTTAATAGCATTGACTTGGAGGCAATACTTTGTGCTTCTTTCAAATTTTCTATTTCTTTTGACCACTTTTCTGGATTCTATTTAATAAAGCCAAGCATTTTGAGACATTATTTCCTCTATAAAATAAGAACTTCATGTATTTTGTATGAAACAATAACCCATATCAGTTACTCTGAGAATAAATATGTGAATCATAATTAAAACAAAATGGCAACCTATATTTGAACTTGTTCCCTCAGGTTTTCATGGTCAGTCATATAGTGATGGAAACCCACCAAAAGCCATGACACACAGGTATCCATCTAATTTACAGTTTGAAACATCTGTGGGAATGGATGGGGTTTTTAATCTTGAAACCATATCGCTGGCCTTGTAACAGGCACAGAAGGAATATCTGAATGAATTTTGTATATAGCTAGAAGGAATATCAGGTTCTTAACTCTCCCTTTCCCACTGAACACATTCCCTGCTTTTGTGCTCTCTCTTCTCTTGCTTTCTCTCTTTGCAGTTTAGTCTGGAATCAGAGGTAGCTGCCTTGCTGCCCAAGTGAGGAGAAAGGGAGGCAATTAACCAGTGCCAGTGAGAAGTTTGTAAAGGAACAACACAGCCTTCAGGAGCCCTGAAACAAGCTCAGATTGCTGTGCGTGATATTCACATTATTAGCCCCTGTCCCCTGCTTTCTCACTGATGTTTGCATGCAGGTCAGATCCCTCTGTGCTCTCACTGATTAGACACATCTGCTCAGCTGTTCCAGTGCTGCTTCTTATTGCCACAGTACTTTACTAAACACCTCTCCTAGGCTATAGACAAATAATCAGTAAATAATGCAGCCCATGGAGGTACAATTTGGCAGACCCTGAGCCCTTAAAAATTCTCTTCCTTTAAGGATACCTTTCAGAGCCAGCCTAGAAGAGTGGGAGCTACCTAGAACTCCAGAGAAAATAGAGATGAAAAACTCTTGTTCAAAGATGGGGAAAAGCTGGAGCCTTGCAAAAGCTCTGCAAATCATGTGGTTGAGAAGGGGCTGCCATCCTTGCCTTGAGGCAGTCTTTTCCCTTTCAGAAGATACCACTCAGAATAAAGTATCTGATTTTGTTTATATGTTCATATAAACACTGTTTGAATTGTGACAGTCAAGTACACAAGCTGTAGACAAATTGTTAGATTTGTTATTTTATACCAACTATATAGCTATGAACTTTTTCACACTTTGGAGAAAATAATAACAATCTTCTTTCCTCTTCTGTTTTTCTCCTAGGATGAAGAGTGTGGAGTCCTTGCATTGAATCTAACAACATGTTTTCAAGGTCCTCAGGATCTTCTCAACATTGTATTTTGGTGCAACTTGCAATTCTGGTCTAACTGGTCATCTCTCATGACAGTAGTTTCTGATTACTATGAGATTATTCTCATGAGTGAAGAATTTAGCAAGTTGAGCCTACTGTAATATGACAAATTCAGATTGGGATTCCTTATTTCCCAGTATTTAAAAAAAGGGTCTTAGAATGACACAGACACATTTTATGAAAAGTCCTTTCCTTAGGATTTTTCCTCCTGAGAAGTTGAGAGGCCTCAGGAACAAAATGCAAACAATAATTATCTGCTGCTGTGGAATGCAACAGGTGCATCTGTGATTGGTCTCATGTGGTTGTTTTTGATTAATGGCCAATCACAGCCCAGCTGGCTTGGACTCTCTGTCCAAGACACAAACCTTTGTTATTCTTTCCTATTCTATTCTTAGCTAGCCTTCTGATGAAATCCTTTCTTCTATTCTTTTAGTATAGTTTTAATATATATAATAAAATAATAAATCAAGCCTTCTGAAACATGGAGTCAGATCCTTGTCTCTTTCCTCATCCTGGGACCCCTGTGAACACCATCAATTAGATCACCTAGAAAATCAGGTCCACATTTCCCATCTAAAGTAGTATTTATACAAAACATGCTATAAGTGAATACTTTCATGGTACTTTGTGTAACTATAGAACAAGTATTTCAGATTTTCTTGTTGGTAGCTTTCATTTTTAAGCCATAAGCAAAAGTTTTCGAGAAATGAATAATGGAGGAAGTTTTCTCAGCTTTGATACATTATTCTTCTTTGCAATTTCCTGTCTTGATTTTCTCATGCCATTCTGATGATCTCACCATGACAGACCATGTTCTTTAAGTATATCTAATAACTGCTTTCTGTGTTTGCATTTGTGTTTGCCTTGGAGATAATTTTCCTATTTGTCTGAGGTGGTACATGTCTTTGGTTGATTGCTATTTAAAACTGTCTTGTGGAAATCTGGTCTAGAAAGAACCAGTTTAATGGAAATAGTTTTCCCCATTATATCAGTATTTATACTCAATTGTTAAGAATAATATTACACACTCTACTGATTAACAAATATTTGGCCTTTATTTCACTGAATAGTCCTGTCAAACATGCTTCCTGTTGTGTAACATGGGAATAAAGTAAAATAAAAGATGATTAATAGCATATCCTGAAACCATGTGGAATTGATCATGTGAGATCAGGAATGTGGGTGAGGAGTAAGGGAACAAGAAGTTAGTTGATCAATAAAAAATATTTTCCATCTGAATGTGTGGAGTTTTAAGAATTGTTTGTTTTGTTGTGTTTCAAGGCATTCATTGACACTTTTAACAGTATGGTGTAAGAGACATATCCATTGCATTGAAACACAAGAATTTTTGAGGTGCCCTGGAGAGGTCAAGTTCTGCTTGACTCTTTTGATGTAAAAGCTTTATTATTTAGACTGCTCATCTATTAGATCTAGTCTCATTCCTGGCAGTGCTGCAGCTCCAAAAGCAGAGGTGGCAGGGCAGCATTCCTAGAGCACTGAGTTACTTCCTTTGTGAACCTGAAGCTCTGACCCTGCTTTTCCTCTAACGCCTTTCAGGCTGCAGCCAGGAATGAGACACTTGGCCACCCAGCTGAGAGAGCATCATAACTCTCTTCACTTTCTTCCAGTGGAAAAGTCTTTTCTGCAGGAGAGGTTGTTGTACAGAGTGATTTTTATTGCCATGATATCTTAAAATCAACTTTATGAATATACCCTCAGACTGAAAGTTAATTGAAATGATACAGGTGTATCTAAGGCTAAAGCAAAACACCACCTCCAATGACAAGCTCATCTGAGATCCTGAAGCAGCAACAGCTGGACTAAGCCCTGTGCTTTCAGTGAGAAAGTCCTGCTTCAGCTGCATAGAAGCTGACTCTCTTGCAGTACATCATCTCTTGTTGGCTGCAGTGCTGAAAATACCAAAGAAAACAGTCATACCAAAGCATGGTCCTGTTTTACAGGAAAATTTGGACAGGGGACATAGCAGATGTAATTTAACCTGAGAATAAGGTGCTTATCCAGAGACAGTACTCTAAGCTCCCATGATGGCCACTGGAAAGAGACAGGTACTTTCCAGGCATACTTCATTTTGCTTGGGTACTTGTTTTAAAGGGAGCCTAGGCAGCTCCACCTAAATACTTACAACATTCCTGCTGGTGGCAAATGTTTGCAAATAATCCTTAATAGTATTTCTGTACTTTGGCTCAGGTCTGCCTCTTTGCATTTGTGTAGTGAGAAAATTGCTGGTAGCTTTTCTGACCGACTCCAGAGCAGATCTGTGTGAGTCCTTTTCTAATACTTTTGCTTCAGGCAAACATTGTCTCTTCTAATCATAAAATTCCTGCTCCCTCTGGGAGCAGCTTTTCTGCTCTCCCAGATGGTGACTGGACCACCCCATACATGTAACACATTTGGAAGAAATTTCACTCAGGTACTGTATTTTCTAGAGAAGTTACAGCCTCTTCTGTTCTTGTGACTTCATAGCTGCAAAAGTAGAAGTGTTGAAATTTTTTCAGAAGACATTTTAAACACTGGTAGGTCAGTCCTGAAAGAAGGTAGTAATAAAATCTTTCCTAACCCTATAAGTATTCATTACACTCTGCTGACCACTGAAATGTTTTCTTTCTCTCACCCAAAATATGCAATAATTTTGCAATTGTGACCAATGTACAAGTAAACGTGTTGTAGCAATAGTCAAATGCAAAAATCCCCTATGTGTAGATTATAGAATTGGCTAATTGTCTAGAGCCTCCATTTCTTTGTTGAAGGAAATTCCCTTCTTGCTTATTGTAGGCCCAGTACACAATAAGCTTATTGAGGACCCTATTTTGAGGTAACCTGCATGTATTTGTTTTTCATTTAATATTTACATTCTCAGTATTATCACAGAGCATTAATATCCCAGCTCTTCTGAGATCTTAGCATGTATCAGAATATCATTGAGCTATAGCAAAAAGACTGATAAGATGCTTTTTAGTAATCTTTTTAAGACTTTCCATTATTTCTAGTGCATTGCACAAACCTGATACCAACATTTAAAGTTAAGACATAAATTAAAAACAATTTTGTTCCGCTTACTTAGGGATTTATTTTCTTGGTATGCTGACATGTGGTCTGTTGTGGGAAACCAGCCTGGTGCTGCTGCAGTATTCTTTATTTGCAGTAAAACACACACTTCCTTGGTATCAGCAAGTTACAGTTGAGTGCCGTGCTTGGATTGCCACATCCCTCATTAGAGCAGCTGTGTATTCACCAAGCTGTAACAACAGCCACAGCAGAACCACTCCTGCTCTGCAGGCTCTGCTCCTGTCCTGTCCCTTTTGCACTTCTGATAAACTACTTCAAGGAAATAAATGGGAAGAGAAATTATGACTACTTTTGTACTTTTGTACTTTACTGCTGATTTCACTTCCCGGACTACACAATCAGGCCTGTGTGAGCCAGCAGAAGGGAAGGAGCCCAGCTCCAGGGGAGTGCAAACAGTTCTGCTCATTAGCTCCTTAGGTGGCAGACTGACTGAATTGTCATTACTGACAATAGACTTCAACCTGAAGTTTAACATACCTATGCTTAATAAACAGAAGAAAATGTACTCACTTCAATTTAGTGTGAAATGTTCCCCTTACTCATATCCTGTAACAGCTGGCCTAAAAAAAATGGTGACTTTCTCTTATATCTCATATCCCCTGTAAGTTTCTTTATTGCACACAGAAATATCTTTCCTGGATTAAGAAAACTTTTTCTCTCTCTTACCCAGAAAGCCCTTTTGTGTAAACATGCAAAGCTGTTACAAGTCCAGTAACAATGATGGGAGTTATTCCTCCTATCCCCCTGCTGGTTTTCCACCCCTTCAAGCTTCAGGCACACAGTTTGTGGTGATTGGGATGGGGCTGGGCTGAGCCCATCCCCAGTGGGCACAGCTGTGAGCAGCAGGTGAGCAGCACTGACAGCAATGAGCCAGGGAGTGCCCAGGGCACTGACCAACACCAAAGGCAGCAGAGGGCACACAGGGCAGTGCATCAACATGGGGAGGATAAAAGGTTGGGCTAAAGAGCAAAAAGGGCAGGTCCTTGAAGCCTTCTGCTGAGGCATGGTGTTACTCTGTATGGGGATGTTTAAAGCCTTCTGAAATTGAATGGTGGTCCTCTGTGCATCGTGGCCATCTCCACTGTGGTATGTGCTGTGACAAGCATATCAAGCCACTGCCAGTATTGGTGACTCATACTTTGCAGGAATAGGCCCTTTCATGTGGCACTAAGTGCCATTTTTAAAACCTTTATCTAAATGAATGAGGGCTAGTTCTGGTATTGGATTCACAAGCACACTAGAAATTACTATTTTCTGGAAACCATCAGACAGATTAATTGTCCACTTAATATATATCTGATACAGTAAAACCAGGACATCTTATCTACTGAGAAACAGATCCTAATTCCTAGACTACTTTTTTAATAGGCAAAATTTGTCAGATATATTTTATGTCATTCACTACATTCTAGAGAATGAAGCCTAAATCATCCTCTTTTAAAGCTATATAAGTTCCTACCTAACTTCTAAAAGTCAGTTTTCAAAATCAGCTGTGGATGGGATTGTGTTCTCCAGTTCTGTCTCCACATAAGTGCTCTAAGGGTTTGTACCTTTTCCTATCATAGCCAATAGAATAAACCAACTCTTGCCTTTGGGTTCACAGCCACTATTCTCATATATTTCACAGGTTCTAGTGTCTGATCACATCCTGCAGAGATTTCCAAGCTTTGCTTACATTGCTTATATGCACTCTGAATCTGGATTCGTGCTTGATGGACAGTTTTGTCATGGGAGAATCCCTGACTTGATGTGTTTAGAAGTAGAAAGGGTGAAAAGCAAAAATAATTCCCAGAGATAGGATGAGATAAAAGATGGGGAGAATGTACTTTTTTTATCCCAGAGATAAAAGGTGGGGAGAAGGTACTTTGAGTCATCCATGGGCCCAGGCAGGGAGATGCACTCAGAAGGAAATGCTGTACATGGAGCCTGCAGAAGGAAGCCCATAAAGGAAGAAGAATGATGCAGACATGCAGAAATCAGGGTGGGGTGACTGGAGGTGGGGCAGGGGAGATGGGCTGGGGGGACAAAGACTGTGAGGTGGGAGAGGGAAGGGGGAGGTGAAGTTGGGCAGCCCTGGTGTCATTCACATTCCTGACTCACAGCTGCTCCTCACTCAGAACCTCCAGGTAAAATGGGAAAATGAGTGGAGAGTGACCACAGATGTGCTGCTCTGAACCCAATACATACATTTTCCCTACCTGGTTGCTTCTCACCTTCATGCCTGTTATCTATTATCTTGTTGCCTTCTTCATGGGGCACAATTCCAGGATGAGTGGGAGGCAAACTGACCCAGAACCTCTCTGTGTAACAGGGAGTCCTCTCCAGTGACTCTGTGGGCTACTTGCCTATGGGACCTCACAGTTTGTTGGGCCTGTGGAAACAGCCTGTCATTTTTATTCCTTTCTTCAATTATAACTGTCTATCAGTGGTGAGAGAAAGCAAAGGTGATTCAAACAAGTGGAGAAATACCAAGGTGCACAGCATCCACATACCCTTGATAGTTCTTGCATGACCATATTCCCCCTTAAAACTAGTGAAACTTTACAGAGCTTTTTCTTTTTCTTTTTCTTTCTTTTGCATTACATCAGTTTCCCTTAAATTTTTAGAAGCAAATTTTGACTTTAGTTATGTAATATTATAATGAATCTTACAGCACTGTACTTCAGTGGTAGTCAGCTTCCTTTCAGGTGGCTCTTCCTCTTTTGGTCCCTGTTCACCAAATTTCACATCCCTTGTGAAATCCAGATTGTCTTTCTACATCTGTAGTTTTCACTCACTGATATTTTTCTGCAAGACCCTGGCCAGCTGAGAGGCTTTGCAATGGACTGTTGCCAGCTCATTCTGGAAAGGCACAGTTCTCTGTCTGTCTGCAGGTGCCAATATCATAATAACCCTTGAATGTTCTGCATGTTTCATTGAGGCATTCTTTTGTCTACCCAGTTCCTTACCTGTGCCCTAACCCTTCACATGAGTGTCCAAATTGTCAGAATATTTCTAGGCTGCACAAGCATTTTCTGTCTTTGAGCTAAGATGGCTGAGTGTGTAGCTGAGTAGGAAGTCACTTAACTGTATTTCTGTGTGAATATGGCTAATCTGAAAAGGTTTACTGGAAGTCAGGATAGACTAATTGATCAGCACTAATGTGGTTTCCAGATTGAGGATAACTTGCTCTGCAAGACCACAGACAGCAATCTGGTATCTGTCCTTGCTTTTTTGTATAAACCAAATGCCAGCCTTTTTTCTGGATATATGTTCTGTAGTGTTATTTGAAATTCACCCATTTTGTCTTGGCTTATTTAAGGTATGAGACTGAGCTGAGCCATATGAGCTACCTCGGTCACAGTCTCCTCCTTCAGAAACTCAAGCTGAGGCTGTGAGTTAATGACCAGAAAACTGTTATAAATATCAAACCTGACTCAAATCCTTTGTCACATTTCCAGGCAGCTCACTTCTGATGGTTTTGTGACCATCAGGCTTCTTTCTAGAGGCCCATTTCTAGTTCTTCAAGGCTATGCTACAGATGACATTGTTTTGTAAGCACCAAGGTGACCAGACTTTTATCTGCTTCTATATTCACCAAATAACCAGTTGTTGCTGTGCTGCACCATATATACAACCTAGGCTGCACAAACAAACTGAGATTTATTCCATGAAAAGGACCACAAAGATAATATAAATGTACTTCTGAGGGCTGTTTGTTACTGCTTGGTACAGAGACATTGGATATTACAGTAAATAATTGTACAAAATTTGCTGCTATTGTGTTACTGCCTCAGATGAAAGAGGATTCTGTGATTCCTGAATGGATGCTCTGCTGTACTTCAGTTACCAATGCTCTGTTCCCAATACAAGACAAGAGTAGAGACTGTGTTTCAAGAATGCACCATGTGTGTTTCCAGTATTTTAAAATACCCAAACTCTACAAGTTAATTATTTTCGGACTCTCACAAGGTTCCATTCTCTTTCTCCAGAAAATATTCCAATATATTCTTTCCTCACAGCTCACAGAAATGAAGAACCATCAAATCAAGTTTTTAATGAAGATAATTTTTGTATGACTCAGCATACAGGGCAGCAGCATTCTCTTATCTATTTCTTAAGGTCTGTAAAGAAATGGCTTTTAAGCATAATAAGCAACTTAATGGAATTCTGAAAAACTACAGCAAAGCGTGAGTGTCACTAAAAGAATGTTCATTGTAATATAATTCATAACCACAACTCCCTATGTCTAATCTGATAGTTGTGAATTTTTGTGAAGGGTGTGTGCTGCTCATCCGTGCAAAGCTTGAGACAAAGGGAGACAAAAAAAGAACATTGCAGGAAACTTTCTCTTGTGTATCATCTGCCCTGTGAACCACTGCCTGACAGCAACAATTTCCATGCCCACCAGAAACTATATTGTTCCCTGCTCACTTAGTATTGTCATGAAGAAAACAGACATTGTCCTGCTCTAGGAGTATGCCTTGGATCTGTAAGCCATCTGTAGTAATTAGTAGTAGATTCCAGTCAAATATGGATTCCATTTTTCTTTTGTATTCCTTTTTGCTTGGCAATATGTGCACACTACCGAGTTTCATTTCCCAGAAGCACAAAACCTCTTCATTCTTCTGTGAAGTCAAATGATTCATTTCCAGGTAAATGGAAACCAAGTTTTTGCACTATGAGGCATAGGGAACAGCTTTTGAAATGTGGGTAATTATAGGTTTATTCAGAGAGAACAAATCATATGCATGAGGAATCAAATCTATTTCTCACTAGGCAAATTTTAATCAGCTTTGGATCAGAACATTATAAGCCTCTGTGCTTTTGCTGTCATCCTTGCTAGTTCCTCTAAAGACTAAAATTTATGTCCCTGTTGATACTAGTCAAGGCAAGATGCTGTTGGGATATTTTGTGGGGTTACACCCACCTTTTCATCGTGTCTGTGACAAAGATGCTCCTCCTTCAACCATGTTGCATCTCATGATGAAACAAGCTGCTTCCCTTAATGCCATCAAGTCCACCCTGAGGGAGGGTTGTGAGGCTGGAGATAGAGGCACACATTCCCATTTTGCCACACAACAATATATTTTCTCTCCTGTTAGTGGAGCCCAGATGGTTGACATCTGGGAAAACTGATGGTAAGGAGCTGGAAGAAGCAAAAAGTACTGTCTGGGGAAAGTAGGAAATCACAGACAGTTAAATATTTTCCTCTGTAAATCCCATCCCTCCCTATCTGTTGCAGAGTGCTCCTAGTCAGGAGCAGAGCTCCTCTGAACCATTCATTACCTTTTCCACATATCTATCCAGGCCCCTCGGGCTTCCCTAACTTTGTGTAAGGTGATAGGAGAGTTTGTACTGCATCAAATAAAATGATTGTTTAGTTTGTACTCTGTCTTCAACAGGTTCATCTGCATTTCTTAAGAACTTAATGAATTAATTATTCTTATGTGAATTAATGAATTATTCTTATGTTTTAGTATATCTGGAAGGGGTTTTCTTATAGAAATTTACCTAAGTGTTTTTTTGGACTCATGTAAATCTTGTATTTTCTATTACTCATTCCATTAAACTCCACAGTGTAAGCAGGTGATGTGTGAAATATCTGTCCTTGCTTTAAACCTGTCACCAGCCACTATGACATTCACTGAGCTCTAATGTTTATGTCAAAAAGAACAATGAACTGTTTCTTTGTACTTATTTTCCCACATTCTTTATTCTTTATTGACTGCTGTGCTATCTTCTCTTGATCTTTTTGTCAGTTTGAAGAATTTAAGTCTATTTAGTCATTCTTTATATGGCAACCACTTGAACTGTGTACAGTATACAAAATATGATAATGTATGATTTTATACAGCAGCACAGAGATGTTCTGTCCTGTTTTCTCTTCTCCATCTAATAATGCTGACAACTGCCTGCCTGTTTTTAACAAGTAATTCTAAGTACTGAACTGTTGACAACATGGAACTGTTGGAAATCCAGGATCTCAATCCTTAGTGCTTACGGCTAAACACAATACAGCACTATATTACAAAATATGCAGCTTTATGCTTTCTTTAGGCCCCGCTTCTTGCAGACTGAACAGAAGAGACAGATGCTTCATTAATATCCCTTCAACTAAGCAATTTCATAAGAAAAAATAGACAACTGCTCACACTTCCCTTGCATTAGACAGTTTCTGGTAACGCTTCCATGAATGTTAATATGTCCTGAGCCAATCTACAGGGAAGACCCAGGCACAGGATGTTCACTTTTTACTGGGATGTTTGTACAGTAAGTAGGGTGCTAAATATGGTATGTATGGTGTGACCATGCAGTCATAGCTGGATTTGAAGGGAAAAGAGTCCTCATCCTCTACTCCAAATCACTTCTGTCTAGAGCAGCAGGTTATCTGACAGTATCAGATATGGACTGTAATCTTTTTTGCAAGACAGGCAGAGTCTACCAAGGCCCTGTGAGCCAGCACAGGACACATTCTGCATCAGTTAAGCTTCATGGTAGGAGTGGTGATGGTCGTGGTGGTGTCAGTGGTGTTTTCTGTAGCTGCAGAGATAGGATTGTTTTTCCCCCATACATATCACTTTTTTTTAATCAGCATTGAGAATCACCTACTATTTTATCATCAGCTGCTCACTGTTGCAAAACCCATTTGTAATTTTTCATGTTCAGCTTGAATACCTTAAGCTCATTGGCAAATGTTTTATACTGTTAGCTGGATATTTTACAAGCATGTTCAACAGTTGAGAAATCAACATGTACTTCCTCTTTAGCAGTAAAAATGTACATCAGCATCTTTTCTTTAATTGCCAGATACCTTTTCCACACCCTCTATCTTGTCCTCATATTCTTCTCACTAGAGACATCAGTGTCTTCAGACAGATTGCTAACAGCACAGCTGGAGCCAAAAGGGAAAATTGTGGAACAGCATTGCACTGAGTGGCAATTATCCATGGAGTGCTCCAAAGGGAAGTGGTCCAAAGGGAAGTGTGCTGCAGTGAATGATACATCTCTGTATTAATCTCTTAATTTATGCAAAGCAGTGGTTGCTTTGGATTAGTCTTCTTCACCTTCTCAGCTGTGATTTTTATCAAGTGTTTCTCAAGAGCTGTGTAGGTTTAGCATTTATTTGATCAATTGTGAAAATCTGAACACAGTTTTTAAACCATAATGACTGGTAAGGAAAGAACAGACTACCCATTGGGCCTCAGCTCGTCTTGCTGCATTTGGGAGTCTGCTGGGGAAATTTCAACCTGTGTTGAAAAGTACTTCCACAATTGCACAGTTCCTCTGAAACAAAATTCTCCACACAAGACCAAGGACACTCAGTTATCTGCTTTGTTTTTCCTTTAATTTCTTTATTCATTCCTTGGCATTCTTGACAAATCTCTGATTTTTCAGTCAGTTCATTTGGAAAATTTTCTGGATGCCATTGCTCTGTGTGTTTTCAAAGCCCAACAAAACTCCTCAGTAGCAATACACCTTTTCTTTCTCTTAGAAGTGGCAAAACGAGGAGGAAACAGAGGCCTTCCCTCTCTTGGTGCACTGGGTTACTGAAGGCTGCAATGTGATGGTTTATAAGTTTCCAGAAGCTCAGTCAGTAGGAGGTGAAGCCAGGTGATTGCAAATGCCATTGTGTGTCTGAGCTCTAGTACTGACTTTTTATCCTGCCCTGCCTCCACAATTTGGGAAGTGTGCAAATTACCCATTGGATCTGAGAGAAAAGAGGAGAGGGAAGATGGACTCCCATCCAACAATTGCAATAATAAATGCAAAGCAGGGTCTTGAGGTTACAGTGAGGAGAACAAACAAGGTTGGAACCTTCCTCTGGGGACTGGTGAGACTGAATCTTAGTGCAAACTTGTGATGATCAACACCCCGACACTGATGTGTCTTTCAGCTACCTTTGCCTGGTGTGTGAGTAACTCATGGGAAGGAGCAGGATTCCTTGGTCAGAGCCCAAGAACTGGCCCTGGAGCACATGGCTGTGCTGGGGTATTTGCATAGGCAGCACTGCAGCTCTGTGGCAGGGACTCTGGGGAAAGCAAGGAATGTAATGTTGTGCCCCACTGGAAATAGACTTAAAAACCTGGTGTCTGAGCCAGACTGTAGCTTGAGAAAACCAACTGTGTGCCAGGAAAACATCTCTGAAGCATTTATTTGGGAAAGAGTATATATAATAGGTAGATGAAATGCTCTGCCCTCCTGTTCTAACTTGCATTTCATGAAACAAACACATGCACATGCAATGCTGGTTAACAGATGAGGGACAGGGGGCAGGCCCAGGTGTGGCTCTGTTTTGGCTCCTGCTCATTCCTGAGGAGAGTTGCTCATCCTGAGGTGGAAGGATTACTCTAAGGGTGACTTCCCTGCTGCTTCACAGGAAAAGAAACCTGGGTTCATAAAAGAAAATGAAAGCCAATTACAGATTAATCTGTTATATTCTATTGTTTCGTGCTATTTGTTTCTGAGGATGATTTTCCTTATGAAAAGCACCGGTGGCATTGCCATGATGGCTGAAGGGCTTTGTGGGATCTCCCATAGATTTGGCTCTTTTGATTTCCCTAGTGTTATGCCATGTACAGCTTTCAGAGGAAAAATGGGCACAAAGCTGTGAACTGTTACAGAAGTTTTTGCAAATCTTGAAATCCACAGTTCCCTATTTTTTTTTTTTTTTTTTTGACAAGGCAGCTAAGCAACTTTTTCACATCCCTTTTGTTTCTCACATATCTTCAGACACCCATTTCCCACCCACCTCTATCTATCCTCAGCAGTTTCCTTTTCATGATGTTTGTGTTTCATCTTCAGGGCTCCAAGAACATTTCTTCAAACTGAACACTTAACCACAGTCAAAACAGCAAGCCTTTTTTTTTACCTCACAGATCTTACTCTTGATTTCTGACTAACTTTATTTATTAATTTAGCAACATCAGACCTTGCAGGAGGTCCTTCCACTTTGAAAGGGCAAGCATGGGAAGCAAATGGGAATTTGCAATTTTTTTTTTTCCTATAAAAATCTGAATTCCAGTTAGATGAAAAGGGAAAAAGAAGAAGGTTGAAAGGCTATATATGAGAGGAATGCGCATGAGAGGAATGTGCAGGGTGTGACTAATGTTGCACCTTTTGAAACAATATATAAAGGATATATCTTCTGTCAAATTATCCCTTGTTATGAGGTTATGAGTGAGGAATGAATTGCAGGTCCAAGTCATCAGGGACCACACAAGCACACAATAAGACATAGTTTCTAAGGAGAGGAAATTGCTTGATTGTGAAGCCTGGCTTCTTGTGTTACAGAGGTATTACTTATTAGTTGGTATTAATGTGTCTCCCATTGTTGCATAAAGAATTATCTCTGTTTGTTTATAGCATACTTGTATCCAGCCTTGCAGATCCAAGATTTGCTTCCAGGTCTGCATTCTCACTAGCCCTTCTTTTCTCTTAGTTTTCATTTAGTAAAAAAAAAAAACCTAAACAAACAACAAAGAAGCCCATAGAGAAAATATCATTGTATTGCATTGTGATGATACTCTCTCTTTCCTACTCTGTTTTCCCAGAGACATTAAAATATTTATTTTGCCCTACGTGTTCCTTGTGCCGAAAAACTGGCTTCAGATATAGGTTTCATGTTTTCTTCTCATCTCAGCTATTTTACTTTAGGAATTTGTTATCTGCTTTACTATAGTAATTTGCATCCTCCAACTGTTTATGTGGGAAGACGTAATCTGTCATTGGGGAGGAAAAGGTATATAGTATCAGTATTTGTCTTTCAGGTGAATTTTAATTTATTGACTTGTTGCCAGAATTGCTTCCCTTTTTGGTAAGAACATAAAAGCTGTAATCAATCATCTTTTCTTATCTCTTTCATTATCTCTTTCCTCAGACCCCTGTGAAAATTGTTCAAGTTCTTAAACTTTTCTGTCTTCAGGCTGAACTCACAGACTGATTTTTAACTGGATCTTCACCATCAATGGCAACCATTTCAATGTCAGTTCTCATTCCAAATTTTTTTTTTAGCTTTAGCTGATTGCAGATGAGAAAGCTTTCAGGTGAATTCCAGGTATTCTTATAAGCACATAATATGAACTGGAGAATTATGCCAGAGAATCCAGAGGGAAAATCTGTGGAATCAATGCCTGTGCCACGGTGGCTGGGCCATAGCAGGGAACAGCTGACTGCAGCATCCAGGTAATTATGTGACTTTCCTGGCTCTGATGGCTGCCTGCAATGTTGGGGAGCTAAGCCTCAGTACAGAAAGGGCAATAACCAAGGTTAACTGTGGACACACAACCCGTTATAAAACTGGTTATCCTTTCCAGTTGCAACACAGCTTCTTTTCATTTTCAGGGAATGGTAATTCAGGGAAAGTAAACCAGGTAATTCTAAAAGCACAACCTGTTCCCAGTTTCCTATAAGGGAACTAGGCAAATGTAATATAGACCGTAATCTGTGTAAATTTCTTCAAAGTTGGGAATTTCCGCTTGACAAACACTTCTTGGTGCAATAAAAAAAAAAAAAAAAAAAGAAAAATTCTGTGAAGAATAACAGTGGGAACAACAGTTTCCAGTAAGGCTGTCATGATAAGACCAAGCCAGCCAGTGCTGGGAACCCCTGACAGAACTACAGAGCAACACAGAGTGACAAAGGGAGAAACTACCACAATGCAGCAAATGCCATTACTGTCAATCGTTTTTCATGTGGCTGTGTGAGGAAGTGTGACTTCCTCTTCTTTGCTGGTTATGGGCTATTTAATTTGGGAAAACCCCTTGAAATCTGCATAGGTAACACCAAATTCTGGCATTTGCAGGCTGGGATCTTTCTGGGCTCCCCAGGGGACTCCACTGCCCAGGGTATGCTCATCTGAATGATCTTTACTGGTTTGTTGTAGAGCTGAACAAAAGTCACTTGTCCAGTGGAGGAAAAAGGTCAGTCTGGAAGGTGTGAGTCACTGGATTTTTTTGCCATGTTGACCAATCATGTTCTTAGCCAGTTACCAGCTACTCAAATTGCAAGATTAATGACATTAAATTAAAAAACACCCAAGCATTAAAGACCTCTACAGATTTTATTTCTCTTAATGATGTCCCATGAAGGGAGCAAGACATGGAACCTTCAGAGGAGGAAAAGCAGTATGGTATGCCAGCTCCCTGGGTACTTGGCACATCTGTAAGGAGAAGAGGAGGCTTTAAGTGTAGCATCATCTAGCCTGCACTGTGCTGCTGGAAACTACCCCTTCCAGTTGGGCACTTTCTGCAGAAGGTAGGTTGAAGGCTTTGCAGTGGTTCAGCTGATGGTTACCCACTCAGATTTTACACTGCTGGGAATTTGAAATGGGGATTTGGGGTTTACTAGAGGATCACACATGGAGTTCCTGCTTTTAGGCTGCAGCAGTCAGAAGATGCTGCAATAGTTCCATTTTCCAGAGAGCTCCAGCTGTCTCAGGGATCTGGGCATCTGAGGACACTCATGAGGAGCACACTCCAGGCTGTGTGGTTTATAATCGCTACTCTCCACAGGGTGTTGTGGGAATGAAGCACCATTTTCACTCTCAGAGAGGCATATCAAGTATGCAGGTTGAGAGAGCGATTGATTACAGGGAGATCTGCTCCATTTGCTGTAGATGCTTGCCCTTTTGCAGGCCAGCTCCTGCCAGATTTTTGGATGATGACACACCAATCTGAATTATGGAAATATTTAGCAGGAATTTATTGCTGATATGCAGTGAGCCACAGGAATGTAAGCAAGTCAAGGGTGATAAGAAAGGTCTACTTCCTCTTTTGGGTGAACTTCTCAGGTTTCATGTGTAGGCTGAATTAATTATGCAGTGCCAGGTATAAAAATGCTGTTCCTTGGCAAATGTACTGTGTAATGACTTTTTGGAAAAATAATTACCTCTGAACACATCATTCTGATTACATCTATCTGAAATATCAGCGACAAATTTATGCTAAACCAGAAATAACAGTAAGTTTTTCCAGCTTTTGAATCATGAGAGTGTTGATCACAGTTATAACATGCAATTCAAATCCAGTATAGAATGGGAAAACTGGATTTTTTTTTTTACTCTGTAAAATCTCATTTGGGGTGAATTTTGATCAATTGTTCTGGTGAAGAGTTCTCTGAGACAAAAAGATTGCTAGTAGGTACTGTCATAAAGGACTGTGTACCTTAATGTTATTTCTTACATAGAGTTAAACTATGAAAGAGTAAATTTATTATGAGCTTCTTTTTTCAAGCAGGAGCAAATACAGCTAAACAGCAGAAGAAACTTAACAATTTCTGTGCAAATTCAGGCAGTTCAAAGTCCTCAGGGGACTCTGAAATAAGAACAGAGGATAAGGCAAAATCATAGAAATTACCAGGATTTTTAAGACCTAAGTATAACCTGCTGGTTTTGTACAGATAGAAGTGACAGTGAAGCACATGGGATTTTGCTTCAGGAACAGGTCTGGGAATTGGAGTGTAGGTATCACCAGCCTGTCACCCTATGAACATTCCCTTCTGGCAATACCAGACATGTGCTGTTCAAAAGCTTTTTAAGGGATATCCTCAGGCAGCTGCTCACTCTTTTGGCATGTTGAATGTGTGCTGTGTTCCTCCCTCTCTGTAGCTAATTCCAGCAAGGAGCTGCCTCCTGCAGCTGGAATCTTCTCACCAAATGACATGGTTATTTATAGAAATTCTTCCTTCTCCCTCAGAAGGCTAATATCTCCACTTGTTTTCTTCTACTCTCTTCCTTCCACAGACATGGTTTAGTGGCAATATGGCAGCACTGGGTTAACAGCTGGATGTGGTGATTTTACAGGTTTTTTCCAATCCTAATGATTCTATGGAAGATGGTAAATTTTGCCATCTGGCAATACCAACAAAAAAGGCTTAGATGCAATTCCTTTTCAGTAGTGTAGATGATTTGACTAACAAGCTCATTTGGATGATTCTTCATTTTATCTTAATCACAATATTTTTGCAATTCTTCCTAAAAACAAAAGTACTTCTGTGCTACCTACTTCCTAGCATGAATTTTCCCAAGCTGGTTTTTGGTTACATCATCAGGTCCTTGCACCCCTTTGAAGCTTCTTGTTGTCTTGTGGTTTATTTCTGGTGCTCAGTCTCTTTGCCAAACCAACTGAAAAGGAAGCCTCAGCCTACAGAGTGTAGTGACCATGCCCAGTGGATCTCCTGGGGTGGCCTTGCTGCAGAAAAACTCTTGGCTCTGAAGCCCTGTGGCTCTGTAGCTAGCAATCGCATGGCTTTGCAGATGAACAACACAGATCTGTCAGCAGATAATGGATTTGCACTGAGGAACTACGCATGGGACTGACATTGGGACTCCTGATGACAAGTGGGAGGCCTGAAATTCTGAGTGGAGTGGGTGTTAGGAGGGCTGAGCATTAGATAAGGTTTTTGGGGGATGCATGAGAGAAGGCAATGAATTGGTACACTGGCAGTTTTGGAGGTAGGCTGCTGGTGCAGCCATTAGGTCTGGGGACACAGTCTGAGGAAACAGAGACATGCTTCTGGATGTCAATATCTGTTTGTGCCTGGCCTGGTAGGTAGGGCCCTGCCCCACCACCTCCCAGCCAAGAAAAGTGGCCTAGATGCTGCTGTGCATGAAAAAAAGAACTCTTCATTGAATCATAACATGGTACGAGTTGATAACCCTAAGGGTCATCTAGTTCTGATGCTACTGCCATGGACAGGACACATTTCACTGGACCAGGCTGTTTACAGCTCCACCCAATCTGGTCTTGAACACTTTCAGGGATGGGGTAGCCTGTTTCAGTGCCTCACCACCATCACAGTACAGAATTTCTTCCCAACATCTAATCTCACCCTGCTGTCTTTCAGTTTGAGGCCATTCCCCCTGGTCCTGACACCACATGCTCTTGTAAAAAGTACCTCTCCAGCTTTTTTATACACTCCCTTCACTTACCTGAAGGACACAATTAGGTCACTCTGAAGCCTTCTCTTTCCCAGGCTGAACAACCCCAAATTCTCCCAGGCTTTCCTCACAGGAGAGGAGCTCCAGCCATCTAACCATGGTGGTGGCCTCCTCTGGACTCGCTCCAACAGTGTGTCCAGAGCTGGGCGCAGCTGTACATGGGATCTCACCAGAGTGGACCAGAGGGGTAGAATCCCCTCCCTCACCCCGCTGGCCACACTGCTTTTGATGTAGCCCAGGATACAGTTGGCTTTCTAGACATAGAGTTGGCTTAATTGACATAAGATGCTATCACACAAATCTGAGGTGATTTCACATTTATTACATTGTTTATTGCTATTGCTCTGAACCATAGTTCTCTGTGAGGAGTCCCCAGTCCATCTTTAAACATAAAAATGTAAAAAAATGCACTAGGATTCCTCAGGGTGTTTTCCAGTATGACAAACTTGTATCTACAAGATTTTGTACAGAATCTTAGTTTTAGTCATTAATATTTTTACAAAGACAATAAAAATTATGTGCTTTCACAGAGCTGGAATTTGGCTGTGAAAAGCCACTCCTTCTCACAGATTTATTGGTCCATAAAAATTGCAGGCATAAAACCAGCCTTTGGATTTTTATGAAATCTGCTAAAAAATCTAGCAATATAAAAATGGGTTATAATTTGTGGCATTCCTTAAGTTACCAAAAAAGACTGAATCAGGGCAAACCAATTCAAATTTGAACATACTGTCTACAGTGCTGCCAAAAGATAAAATCATGCTTGAATGCTACAGCCTTATTTTATAGCTTATGCCTGAAGATAAATTTTATGGTTTAGATAAGGCCTTTTGAAAATAGGCATTTATGACTCTTTTATTAAAGAGGACTCTTCACTGGGCACCACTGTAATAAAATTGTATCTCTGCAAAACAGACGATAGTGTCACTTTGACTTTTACCATGCAACAACAGAGTGCTGCTTCAAAGCCTAGCCACAAACCATACACAAAAATGCTACAGTTTGGATGGGCAAATGTTTGTGTTATTCTTTCTGTGGAAGCTGTACATTCCCTTTAAGGCCACTTTTCCTAAAATTAAAAGTGAAATTTTGACATTGGAACGTTTTGGTTTTAGAGAACTTATGAGCTATGCATGGTTTGACTAGATTCCAGTTCTCCAATCCATGAGGAGTTCCCAAAGCCAATGATGGACACATTTTATCACAATCTGAAGGTACTACTGCTACTAAATGCACAAGGGCAAGGGAGAGAGACTTTGATCATTCAGTCTGTTTAGCTGTAGCTTCACTGCATGGCTCTGGTTTGTCTCTCTCCTATCTGCTTTAGCAAGGACACAGCCCAGGCATAGCTCTGGGGAGTTCACTCCAGGCTCTTTTCCCCGAAATACATGGAACTATCCTGTCTCCCTTCCCCTCTACAGTCATTCCATAATACATATTGCCCTCCATTCACTGCTGCAGTACATCCCTGGGCATACAATACACACACTACATCTGTTGCTACCAGAACACCCTGATGGACTGCAAAATGCAGTATTTTGAACACTTTCAGCTGAAAGCAGCAGACCAAGTAGTAGCAGCATTTTAGAGGCACCAAGGTATGACTGAGGCACAAGGATGCATGCTCTGAAGGGAGCTAACCTTTACTGTGTGGCCACAAGCCAGTCTACACTGCCCAGAGGCTTCTACTCAGCCATAGTGAACAAAGAGCAAACTGCAAACAAGCTAAACAGCTCCAAGGCATTGGCTTGAGAAGTGACATCTATCAGTTCTACTGCTGGTGTTTACCAGCCCCCTACCTAGCTTGCTTTTGCCACATGACCTTTTAACCAGCACTGCTTCAGAAGGTGGCCAGGAGCGGTTTCAGGGATAACTCGAGGTCAGAGACTGGCTGCAGTACAAGGTGTAGTGAAGATCATGCTGTGGAAAGGATCCAGCTGTGCTGCTGTGAGCAAGCCAGGCCATCCCATTGGTTTGCATGGTCAGAAAACATACCCCAGTCATCCAGCTGTAGCCAGTATTTCATTGTAATCAACATCATGGTTTTTCTTTCACAAATGTGAAAGTAAAACACAACAAAGTTGTTTAAATATGGCAGGTTCTCCTTTGCTTTAATGTCCTTTTGTAACTTTGTAACCTAATTGGCTGAATTCAGTATGATTTGAGTGCTGTTAAACAGCGCCCAGTTTCAGTCCTGAGAAAAGTTCCAACATTTCAATATTGTTTTTATTACACATGAAGAAAAAACGTGAGCATGTAGCTCTCCAGAAAACAAGATGTTCCCACAAATTTTAATTAAAAATCTCAACGTTTTCCTGCTGTTTTTAAAATCTAAGTGAAATATTATCATAGACCACAATCAAAAAAATCCACTTTGGTTTACTGAAGTGAACCCAAATGATTCATTTTAATGTTTTCACCTCCCATCATACACCCAGCATAATGAAGTAGAGTGACCATGCAGAGTTCTCAAAAGAAAACATGGATTCGCAATGAAAAATGTAGGGATTGAGAAGCCTCTAATCTAGGACTGGGGCAACAATTTTGATGATGATGGGTTCCATCTGATCAGGTGCAGACATCTACTGCTGAGCTGGTTGTCTGCTCTCTTATTAGAGTTACTGGAAGGAAAGAGGCACTGTTTGGAAAGTGAACAAAGTTCAGTTTCTGAATGTAACTTAACCACACAGACTGAGCTAATGATATAATTCTAGGTAATTTTAATGAGTAGAAACAGGCCTTTTGGAGTGAAATCCTTTGCCAATATTAACTTCAGATTGAGACAGAAAAGGACCCAGAGGCAGGCACAAAACATATTTGATTTGCATTTCATATTTTTCCATACTTGGGAAAATTTCTGTCAGGTATTTTATTGCCCATATTGCCCAAGACACAGACATTCTTTGCAAACTCCTCCAGCACCAGAGTCTGAAGCAGCCCAGAAAGCCTGTGAATGATGTCTGTAGCATCTCTGCAGTTAATCAGTGTCAGTAATGATAGACAATGACAATGAAGTGAAAGGCAGAAAGAGTTTTTCTGACTGCCAGGAGGTAATGAAGCTTTTGAACTCATGCGTGTGGCATCATATCACTTTGTGCTGCAGTTATTAGAACAGTCTGGTGGATAACTTAATCAGGCACATCTTTAAACACCACAAGTGAGCAGTCATAGATTCTGAATAACAAGGATTTTCTTTGTACTTGCTGTAGGTTTGAATTATTTGCAGAACTCATCAAGAAGAAATGCAATTATTGTTTTCATTTCTGAAGACCTCAGAGTTAAGAATGCCTTGCCAGTGTCTCCTGGACAATGGAGGAATCTCTGTAAGCTTGCTCTCAGCTTCTGATAGCTACAGCTTTTTAGAAAATCAGAGGGTAAGCCCATCACTCCAACCAACCCAAACTTTCTGTACCCTATTCTGTTGTCCCAGAATGGAGGTGGGAGGAAGAGCATCCCATCACCCACCAGCCTAGAGCTAGATGGTTGCTGTGATAAATGAAAATCCCTTCTCTACTAATCTTTGCTACCTTAACTGTCATCAGCAAGACCTTGATAGGCAGAACTACCCAGCTTTATAGAGAGCTTTTTATGTCTGAAAGACATTATCTAACATTGTGTACTGTAATTCTTTGACTACTGCCTGGAGATGTAAGAAGCACTGAAGCACCCTGTTCCTAAATTGCATCATGCTATGATAGCAGTCCTGACTTACTGGACAAGATATTTTTTAAAAATCCACTCTGTTGAAAGAGAATGGAAAATCCGGATAACCTAAAAATCAGTTATGTTTTTCTGCAGAACTATTTTTCCCATACTTCCCATATAGGAATAGTGGCATCAAATTTATGTATCCCATGTTTTGACTTTTGGATTCTATGTTTTGGCTTTCTCTGTGAGTGCTGCTATTGGCCATGATGGAGGCAGAGGGTATGCCAAGCTCCAATGCTAATATCCAACTATTTAGAAACTCTCCAAAAGGACCTTAGGTTGCATAAAGAGCTCTTACAAGATGATCAAGATGGACTTAGTTGTGAATCTAAGAGTATTTTTTCATTGTTAACGGACCATTTTCTGTTGATGTTACCATATTTACACTTCTTTCCGTATGCAACACAACAAAGCATCAGAGATGTCGCAGCAGTGTCAGTGAAAAAAAACATTTGAAAAAGAAAACATAAATCTCTGATGACAATTTAATTACAGAAGTCTCTGAATTTAATAATTGGCAAAGCACTCCCATACTTACTGTTCTCCTTCACCTCTGTATATCATGAGTTTGGTGTTGCCCACAACAGAAAACCTCTCAAAGAGCTTCCCTTTTGAGATGCTTTCTTAAGTTAACTTCTGTTACAGGAACTGGAGTTGTTCAGACTGTGCTACCTACCATTATAAGCCTCTGTTTTCCTCTGCAAGGGAACTGAGATGTTACAGGCACAGGGTGTCCTTTGTGCCCACATCAGGCAGTGTGAGCCCCCACAGAGTGCATGACTCCTGTGAATTGATATGGGCAGGCACAGACAGTCACACAGCCACACTGTTGTCTCTTGAGCATACACAGCAAAGAGGCCAGGTATGGGTGCCATGCACAGGCCAAGAGTTCTTGCACAGTTCCACACACAGTTAAAATGATTTCTCACTGCCAAAGCTGCTTTCCTCTTACAATCTCGTTGCTGTCTTACAGCCCAGTGTGATGGCAGCTCTGGTATCATCACTGATGGAACTTTTCTGCCAGGGACTGACTGGCAGAAAGGCAAGACTCAGTCACTGGCCCAAGCTCAGACCCTGGGGTGCCTCACTAATAAGCACAGGTACACACTGTTTGGCACTTCCATGCAGAACAGTCAGAAAATTAAATTAAATTGAGTACAATAAACCAAAGTCTCCAGGCTTTGAAGAAAAGGTTTTTACTCAGTCATAAGCAATGCACAGTACAAATGGGTGTAAAAAAAGGGAACATGGGAGGACAGAAACAAAATACGTCATGAATATACCCAAAGGCAAATTACCACCCCAGAACATACCACTGCCAGGATAAATCCAAGTTTCTTCCCTGTCAGTGTGGAAGCAGAACAGTGACTCACCTCAGACAACCACAGCAGCCACCAGCTTGTTTGCCTGTTGTACTCTTGAATCATATTTTGCAGCTCATGTCTGAAAATGAAGATCTATGTTTTCTTGAATAACTCTTTGAAATTATTTTTCTCTAAGCCAGTTGCCAGTGGGTAAGTAAAGCCATTCTCACCTGTGATACAACACTTGAATGGAGGGCAAGTTACTTTATTCAAATTGTTGGTATTTTATACAACAAAGTGTTAGAAAGAAAATTATGCATCAAGAAGAGCAAAAAGATACATTTGATGCATGAAACAGCTTCTCAATTCAACTTTTTCCACTGCAAATGACAGAAGACAATCCCCTTCATAGGAGCTATTGACCAGTAATTTTTCCATGGTAAAGGCTTTGTAGTGTTGCTCTGTTGTCAGTCCAATATAGAATGGGCTGTCTTCATTGGGCTCACAGGAACTGAAGATTAACTTCAACTATGACAGTTTTATCCCATATACAGGAATTTAAGTGGCACTGGACCTGCCTTTTAAAGTTTTTAGTTTACATAGTGACTAGGAATTACCTGGCCAACTTCATAACCAAAACCCAGAAAAATGTGAACTTGCGTGTTCCTCCTTTGCAATTCAGTGTCTACTTCTTTCTGTACCTTCCTGCACAGGGGAAGTTTTGAAATGTCTTAGGCACCACAAGGTGCTCATATGATTTGGAAATCCCTGATCAGGAGCCAGTCTGAGCTGTCTCCCCCACTTCTCCCAGCCTCTCACACATATTCCAAGCTCTACTCAGAACAGCTATTTTTGGCTGTTTCAGAAAGCTGTGTTGTTTATTCCAAGAACCTGTCTGAAGAATTTACACATTGGAGTCCACATTGCCAAGAATATGGAAATTATAACTGCAATACAGAGGACAGTTAATAAAACCAAGACATGATCCTAATGAAGTAAATGCTTATTTGTGTCCTATCTAGGAAGCAGGAAATCTTTATGTATGCAAAGGTATAAGAAAAAAATTCTTGTTGCTCAAAATGGTGGCATAATTATTTTAATAGGATAATAACTAGGTGAAGACACATTCAGATGATGTTAGTGAGATTATCTTTTACAAGTGGAAGTGCAGAAATTGCACCTGTGAATAGGAAGACAGTATTCTTGTGACTTGTCCATAGACTGAGGACATGGTCCTGCACAGCTGAAATGGCAGGAATTGGCTTTAATGAAACCATGGTTCTAGCTCTGTTCGTGGAAATTTGTAGAGATTGCACACAAGAATTAGTACCCCAAGCTGATAATAGTTCTTTTCCCCCAGTGCAAGGCACATTTCAAGATTGATATCTTGCCAGACTTGCTATGAAATTAAAGTTGCGGTGAAGTAGTACAATGAGAAGCACCAAACAGTGTGATGTGAAAGGGTGTGAATCTCTGCTGGAGTACCGTATACTATAGAGCTTGGTGCTGGACAGGAAGGTGGGCTAGATTCAGAATTCTGGCTGTTACTTAGCTTATGACCTAGAAAGGGACACTCAATCTGCTTGTTACCACGTGTACAAATGACACCAAATTGTTATTCCCTTTTTGCCTGTACACCAAGGAATTAAAAAAAAAAAAAAAAAAAAGTCACCCCCTTACGCAAATAATGATTAGCACAGTTCTGGGGCCCAGGACGCTCCTGGAGATCATCAGCCTTGGGTGGAATTCCCTTACCCTGAGCCAGCCGCTTTCCCAGACCCACCCCTGCGCTTCCAAACACAGAAACTCCCTGTGCCGAAACACACAAATTCGCATGGAGTTTTGTCCCAGAGACGACCCTAGATCCCTGCAACCCGTTACGACTCGCTCAGTGCCATCTGGGAATGGTCTGGAACGGCATGGCTGGGATCCCAGACGTTCTTAGGTCCCGGTACCGGGGAGGCTCGCTGCCCTGCCCGCCTCCCCGCACCAGCCTGTGGAAAGAAGGTGGCTGTGGCTCAGCACACGGACTCCTTTCCGCAGTGTCTCCCGCTGTGGGGCCCGATCCAGCCGGGAAGGGTCCTGCTCGCGTTGAGCGCGGCCGGGATCGCCTCTGCCCCGGCCCCACCGAGCCACGGCCTGCGCGCTCCCCCTGCCGGCGGCGCCGCCCGAGCCCGCCGTGCCCGGCCCGGGGGGAGCGGGCGGCCTGAGGCGAGCCGGGGCTGGGCTGAGCGTGTGCCGCTCTGCGGGTTCTACCATCGATCGGCCGGGACGGATGGACAGAAACTGCTCTCCAGCCTCCCGGTGCTCATCATGGAGCGAGATTTCCTATGGGCTGTTGAATGAAGCTGAGCTGTGTAACAGTAGCAGCGTTCCCTTGGTATTTCGACATTACAGGGCAGGCGGGCAGTACCCAGGGATGGCCCGTGCGGTCTGTTAGAGCAGGGCATCGGTCCTGAAGAACCTGAAGTAGTTTCCATGCTGGGCTTTCGAATGTCGGCCGCTACACTGGTCTGCCTCAGTGGTGACAGTGGAGGGCAGTGTGAACACTCGCGAGGCCCTGCGCTGGTTGTGGAATTATTGTCTGCACTGTGGGCCAGGTTGGGTCCTTCTACACCTGGGCAGCTGGGGACTGACTGCCTGGGGGACAGCGCTGCCAACAGGACTTGGGATACAATAAAAGTTATTTCCCAGAAATGCATCTTTTTGCAACGGTGTCCTGCGGCATACTGGGCTCCAGTGGGCAGGGGGCTGCAGCAGATGGAGGGAGATGTTACTTCTGCAGCAGATGGAGGGAGATGTTGCTTCTCCCAGCTTGGCTCAGCCCTGGCAAGACTGCAGTCAGAGTGTTTTGTCCAGGACAAGAAGGACATTGATATACTGGAGTGAGCCTTGAAAGGATCACTGAGATGATTAGGGGATTAGATCCAATCCTGATATGTAAGGATAAGCTGAGAGAGATGGGACTGTTTAGACTACAGAAGAGAAAATTCAAAGGGTTATTATCAATGTGTGCAAATATCTGAACAGGGACACTGTATGAGACGGAGTCTGCTAAGTGGATCCAGTGAAAGAACAAGAAGGAACTGGCACAAAGTGAAATATGATGCATCCTGCTTGAATGTAAGGAAAACTTTTAAATGATGAGGGTGCCAAACACAGGCACATGTTGCTGAGAGACCCTGCGAAATTTCTGTCCTTGTAGATGCTTGAAATGTGGCTGAACATCATGTGCATAAAGCTGCTGTGGGTGACTGTGCTTTGAGCAGAGAGACTGGACCACATAATCTCTGAAGGTCCCTGCCAACCTCAGTCATGTTGTCTTCCTTTAAAAGAAATGTAAAGAAGAAAAAGGCAGTAGGTGAGGAGAATATTTCCCTTGCTCTCTGTATGCTAAAGACTGAAACAGATAAGAGGGTTTTTTTTCTCTTTTATTGTTGAATTGAGTTAGGTAAAAACATGAATAATTTACAGGAGGGGCACTGGTAAACAGAATACTTATATTATTACTCAGTCAAAAGGATTGCAAGCCTGAGAGGGGGACTTTTTTCTTTTTTTTTTTTCCAGGCATGTAAACCCATTTGGAATAACCCTGTGTTTTGGCTGGCCGCCTTTTTCAGCAAGGAGATTAGCAATAAGTTTAGTTGTCATCTTCAGGCAGGTATAAGCCGCCATTGAAGTGGTATGTGTGGACTTGTTCACTGTAAACTTTTAAAAATTAATCTTAACTATATGTTTTGAGTGCCACAGAAATGAAAATGAAGTTTTAAACTGTAGGTCTGAACACGGATTTAGAACATCTAGCAATACAGGGTGCAGTCATTTGCTTCTGCAGTCCAGGGTTCAATTGGATGTTCCCTGAGGTTAACTGGAACATAGCAATCAGCCTCTCTTTGTTAAACTACACAATGTAAGATCCTTACTCAAGGCAAATCTCATCTTCAGGCTTTGTGTAACTATTAATCCTCTTTGTAGCTTTTCTGTAAATACTGTGTAGCTAGTAAATACAGAGGCCTGACTTTTGATCATGTTTGTCTTTCAGGAGATATCCTGAAACATGTATGTATGATCTATTTATGATATGATCTAATTAGAAAATGCATTGGGCACATCCTGGTGTTAATCCCCATTCCTTAGTCAAAAGGTCAGTAAAAAATGTGTCATGCTCAGTAATCTCTTTGTGTCTCAGACCTTGCTGTGGACTAATACTGTGTGGTTATGAAACCATACTTTGTGTACTCTTGCAGCCTGTAAAATGGGGGTCCATATGAGGCAGCAGAAGTTGCAGAGTTCCCATGTCAAAGCAACAGGAAGCATATGCTTCTTTTCTGGGTTGTGCACACTTGTGTTTCATAAAGTCAGCCTGCCAAAGGTTTTGATTTCTTCTTGTACATGAAGATGAACTTTGCATGATAAGCCAGCTGATTGCTTGTGAGCTAGGGTTAGTGGGCAACCAACATGTGTGCTAGAGTGGGTGTCTGCTGATCAGACAGGAAGAAGTAGATGAGATCTCCTAACTAAAAAAAGTAATAAAGGAACATAGAACAAGTAGTAGGAGGGTCAGGTTATTCCTCCAAACCTTGAGGGAACAAAGACACCTTCTAGGTGTGTGGGAAATCAATGAGGAAAATGGAAACCCACCTGAAGTTGTCCCATTTCACATTAATTAAAACAGACCATAGAATGAAATAACTTTTAAATTTGAAAAGCTGAAAATGTTACTGAAAATTGCTGTTTGGGGGATTTTTCTGTATTTTCATCTATAGAGAACTATAGAGGGAAAACTGAAAAGAGAAAAGCTGAGACTTAGCTTTTTCCTTGGATGAAAAGAAGATGGAAATGGCTTTTGCCTGATTGTCCCTAAGTTGGTTCTTAGACTAAAGCACCTCAAGAGTTTGTTTAAGCATAAAGTTGATCGCCCATGCCTGAAACAAAGTTGAAAACATTTTCAGGTCCAGAAGTTCAAATTAAAATTTGTGGGAATTACAAAACTAATTAAGGATATTCTTAAACATACATATTTTAGGCTGATGTGCTGCTTTGGAATGCATCTGTTGGACTCAGGCTCTAGAAATGTTTACACTCTCCAATATAGTATCACTTGAATTTTTTTCAAAAGTACTTGAAATTAGTAGGATTATTCCCCTGAATCAGAGCATTCCACAGTTCTGCTCTTTCCTATTCTCTGAATGTGTAAGTACACTTGTAACTCCATTCCCAAGAAGCTTGGAAATATTCGGGTTTATTATTGAACAAGGCCAGAGGAAGTAGAAATTCCTAGCTTGGGTAAGAATAGTTACTGTAAAATACATGTTGCTGAATGTTTCATTCTGATTTCCAAAGTACATTATTCCTCTTGAAGCCAATAGGATTGGGGTAAAGCTGGAAGATAACTTTCTTTTATAGAAGATTAAAAAAAATAGAATTTCCTCTTGCTTGCAGCCTGTAAAGGAATTTTTTGTAGGTGTTAAGCCATATAAACCTTTTGAAGGCTGGTGCAATGTGAACTTTACATATTTATAGTTAAAATGCCTCAGGTCTGTATTTTGAACATGTTCTGATCTTATAGTATCAGCAAAGTGTAGATTTGCTTTGAATTGTATTTTGGTTTGGATATGAGTAGTGGGCTAGAATTAGAGTTTAGATTTCATATACTTATTTAGTGGGAAGACCAACATTAGCACTGCTCATGTGAAGCAGCAGTGCAGTAAAATGATAGCACAAAGGCCTTCCTGCTTGTCAACAAGCCCACTAGATGTCCCTCCAGCTCTTTGTGAGACATAGGTGATTTAGGCTAAATGGATCTAAGATGAACAGCACTGCATTTTATGTCCCATGTCTTGCATATGTAGCTCTTTTTGGATTCCTACAGCAGTTATGAATTCAACATAAATCCAATTTCAGAATGTGATGGTAGGTGTCTTCTTTCTATATGTGTACACCTGTGATTTTGATCTGTCAATAGCAATCTTTCCCTGTAGGGATAGTGGCAGATACTACACTGGGGTGGAAAAACGAATGCATTTTTTGGTTATGCCTAGATTCTTACAGGAAAAAAGGACAATTTAGTTCAGTCTCAACATTTCCACTCTGCAGGTGAAGACTGGTCTGAGAGGTAATGTAACACAGTAGTTTAGTTGGTGGCCCTATCAGACATTCAGTCTTAGTGTAAAAGTGGTCAGCTCAGAAACCTCAGAAAAGTTTAAGATACTTTTTCACTACACCCTAAAATATGAAGGTTAATCTCCTCAGAAATGCTGTTAGCTCTGTTCCATATTTTCAGCTGCTACCTCAGAATTTGTAATCTTTTCAAGCATTCTGCTGCCCTGATGCTTGTGACATCTGGAAATGCAGTTCCAGAGTCTGAGTAAAAATCATGTGAGATGATAATGTATTTTGATTGAATATCTTTACTTCTGTGGTTTGACACAGAAAATTAATATAAGTCTTGTTCTTTGTATTTTTAAATCCCATTGTCTCTAATTCACCTGCTTTCTAAGGAAAATAATCCTTAAATTTTTGTGATTTTTACCAATATCCCTACTCTTTCTCATCACATTTTCCTTGACTTTTCTTCCTTAATTTCTGTGTGTTATGTTTTCCATGGTGAGGTGACTAGTGTAGCATGAATTTCTTTAGATGACAAAACCACAGATGTTGGCAGAATAATACACTAAAAATATTAGTTGTTGGCAAAATAAATTAGTTAAGATACAGAAAAAATAGCTCTTTGTAACTTCATCTGCAGGACTACTCATACACTGATTACACAGACTGATAGTTACTTTGAATAGAGATAAAATTGTTTGAAGATAAGGCCTATTGCTTTGTAATTAGGAGGTGCTTCTGCTATTAATTTTAATGTGACCATTTTATTATCTTTTGCTCACTGTGCATTTTGCCTCTCAAAGCACATCCCCTGTGCAGTAGCATAGCAGTTGCAGCTAGATAATAGAGAGCAAGTGGTCTATGAAACCTTTGTTAGGTGTCAGGTATGTAAATGGTGTAGGACAGATGTTTCCATTTTAATCTTTTGTTGTAGGTGTATGCTCTAATCTGGGACAAGAGGTCCTTGGTTATTTGATGTGGTAACTAAGCAAGGAGACCTCAGACCAAAGCCCTGAGGGTTCAGAGCTGTACAAACAGTGCTGTTTAGAATTAGAGCAATAGTTCATCAGATCCTCTTGGTTCCTTCTGATCCAGCTACGATCAGCATAGCCCAGTTATGTAATTTAAAATTACTGAGCTTAAGATGTGGGTGAGACATGGTGAAAGGAATTATTTTCTCTGCATGGGGCATGGCAAATGCCTTCAACATATCCAGTGATGACAGTGAGCTGGAGTGAGGATGAGGGGGGAAGAGAGTATACAAGGAGCCATGTAGATTTACTTTGGTAAATCAGACCTCTGGACTCTGAATCATCTCTGACTACTTCAAGCCCTTATCAATAAAATGGGCTAATTGAGATCCATAACAGAAGCTGGTAAAACTGTTAAAAGGAAATATCAGCTTTTATTTTTCTCTGTAGAGGATTTTAATCAAATCATATAAGACATTTTTCTCTGATCATGGCCACATAGCAAGTTGAGAAAACCACAGTTTAATTCACTGGGGGAAAAATACTCCAAGTTATGTGTAAAAAAACTCCAACCCCAAGCCAACAACCAAAAGATTATGTCTGTGCTTTTAGGATTCCCTGAGTAAGCAGGAGTGGTGAAGCTGGTGTTATTGCCTTGGATGAGCCTATGTTCATATGCAACTGGGTTGCTATGGAGTTTCTTAAGGCATATCAACAATAAGGGATGTGGTGATTCCCATATCTACACGACACCTCCCTCCTGGTCCTTCTACACCCCTCTGATCCTTTGCATCTGCTGTTTTAGTTTTTGTTTCCATGGTATTGCCTGTCATGGATAGGAAGGAACTAAAACCACATTTTCTCCTTTCTCTTCTACTTAGCTTTTCTTCCAACCTTCCTCTCCTTCTTTCTCCTATGATAATGGGAAATCAAACAAAGGAAGTAAGATTAGGGAGGTTGATGGGAAATACCTTTCTTCTCTCTGCTTCCCATTCGGATAACATGGGCTTGTACTGCTTCTCTAACTCCTTCTGGTCCTGAAGTTGTCACTTTATCATTCAGTCACTCAACTCTGTTTTCCTGTCCAGTTCCGGGATAGGTTTATTAGTCGTAGCTATCACAGAAATCCTCAGAAGGGCAATGTGTAAATTCTTTGCTGCTGAAGTTAATAGTTCAGATCTTGACAAGTATCTCATTGGCAATTTTGAAGATAGACTTCAGGATCAAGTAATTGTTATAGAAATTGGCTTATGTTATTCAAGTACTAAGTAGCATCATCTGTGCCAAATTTTTCACTTTGGGTCAGGGATGCGCTTGTAAAACATTGAGAATACTGTTTGCCAACTCAGACATGTAAAGACAGATGCATAAACTTCTGACCTTGCCTTACTTTGTAAGAGAATCTGTGCTCAGTAGCCTGGACAGTTGGTCATCATTTATCATGAAAAAAGAAGCATCAAACTAGGTAGGATTCTCTTAGTAATCTTCAGGGTGATTGCCACAGAGAAATAATTTACTTTTATTTATTTAGAAAATGGCTTTTACTAAATTCCTGCCTGTTTACAAGTCTTCCTTAAAAAGCATGACAGAGAACAAATCAACCAAGATAATAACATAGACATGTTTTCCTGTTGAACAAAAATGTATTGGTTTTGGATTGACTTACAAGAATAATATATCTTTTCCTTACTTAGTAGTGTTTTAAAGACTAACTAATATTAATGTGATAATGGATAATGAATTAGTTCTTAAACACAGAAATCTCTTTTGTTGTTCAGGCTATCATAACAGATAAATAATTCATGTTAATGAAGCCAAGAAAGAACAATATTAATTGTTCATCATGGAAATATTTCCATGATGAAACTTGCAGTAAGACATTTCTGTATATCTGTTTTCATTGTCTTTTCAGAAGTCTATTACTTGGCAAGTCAGCTCTATAAACTAACTCACAGTAATTGCAGTTCTAGTACTTTGGAAAAAATAAGTTTACCCTTACCAAAATCCTCTCAAATATGTCTATTTGGAGTCATTTTTACAGGCCAAAAAATAGGCAAGCATAGGCTGTTTGTGATTTCAGATTGCAGACCTGCAATCTAGTAAGTATAAGTCTGATACAGGGGTGTCACAAAGAGCTAGTTCCCTCTGATGACACTATTTTAAATAACACAACTGTAAGAAGCTCATTTGTCAAGGATCAGATGTCTAAGTCCCATGTTGGAGAACATGCAGAAAACAGATTGCACCTAGGTTGTGTTTTTGGGATTGTCTGTACATGGATTTTTCTTTGTGCTCATGAAGTTTCTACAGTGGTTTTACTCATGATCACATGGTACAGTTTATTAGGGATACAGCTTGGTGAGATCATTTGTATGCCCTCAGCTTTCAGCAAAAATAATAGATTCGTGTTTTAACAAAGGTGAATTCTCAACCCATAATTATTTACTGTGTCACAAGGATGAGAGAGGCCATTGAGGTTTATTTTTCTTTGTCATTCTCCCATTCCTTTTTGTTGGTTAATTCTCAGGAGAAAAGATAAGGTGACTGGAAGTGAGCCTAAACCTCTCCTCACTGCCCTGGAGAACTTGTCAACCTGAGTTTTTATGATCCATTTCTTGTATTTAGTAAGCTATCAGAAAAAGGAGTCTACAGTTTGACTTGTCACAGCTTCCACGTGACAAGTAAGGCTTTGTAGCATATTTGGTGACACCACTAATAAGTCACCTGCTTTAGGAGGAACCTTAGATAATGTAATAAAATATGCCAGTTTCCTTAAAAGAACAGCAAGAAAAATGTCTCCAGTCTTCTCTGGCCTGAATTATCTCTTTGCACAGTGGAATCTGCGCACATTAATGGATGATTGCTGCATGCAGTCCTGGGCACCAAGTGCGTGTCCTGACCATGTCTAACCACCCTGGCGTAAGTTGTAGGTGGCCCCCTTCTCTCATCCTCCATAGGCAGAAAACCCAGGCAGGGGAGGAGGATGTATGTAGGGGGATCATAAGCAAATAAAGGTAGTATAGAAAGTAACCTTACCCTTAAAGAGTTGCAGCTGGGCGAGTTATTAAGGATTAGGAGCAGGCCTGAGTTTAACAGGGCACAGCTGTAGCCAATAAGAAGAGTGTTATAAAAGAGTGGATTGGTTGGTTGAGGGGACCTGGAGTCAGTCAGGTGCTGTGAGGACAAGGAAGAGTCAGTGCCTAGAGGAACTGCCTGCAAGGAACATCACAGAGCTACAAAACTAGCAATATGGACCCCTTGCAGTGTAATGACAATGGCTGTAATGTTCCTGTAGCTCCCCCAAGACAGAAGATTGGGACAACAGGGTTAATAGTGATTCTGACATTCTCTTCTCAAATTTAGGAAAAATATGTGCCAATAGGTTTATTTGTAATAGAATACATACTGACCTTTTCTCTTTTTGCACCCTATTCTGCCACCTACATTTTACACTAGTGAGAGTTTATGTTGAAAGTGTGGGGCATCTCCTGAGAGGAACCAGTACTTGTGCCCTTTGTGAAGTGATGAAAATGTCAATACCAATTATGTAGGAACAGATTACCTTTACCCCAATTTCATCAGATCAAAAGCCAGCTCTTCACAATTTTATGCATGAGTGTGGCATTAGCAGAAGCTCTATTACTCTGGTTATTAATGGGTGTAAAGGATGTTTATCAAAAGGTGTATAGTTCATTGAGCACTCTCTGAACTGTGTTTCTCAGAAGCCAAGGATTTGTTTTCTGTTCTGAATGTCATGGAAAACACTTTCCATTTTAGTCGTTGTATTTACTATGTGCTGCTTCTCAAATCTGTCATCATGCTGTTCCTCTTGCCTCATGTTTTCATCCTTTTCTTTCTGTACTTAAGGGTTATTTTGATCCAGGCTTTTATTTTCTTTCAGTTCAGTAATTAATAGGGCTGATGTCACTCCTTTTATGTCCATGCTGAATTTGCCTAATTTCTATTTTGCTTTTCAATTCATACGTCAGCCGAGATCTCTAGTTACAATAGCTTCATGTTTCCTGGAAGCTCTGCGTCATGGGGCCAAATTTATACCTGGTGTATTTTCCATTGACACAAAACTACTCCAAGAATGAATCATCTTTATGTTTACATGAATCTGGTCTTATGTTTTTCCTCAGACACTGTTCATTTGTACCAACCATGTAACACTTGTAGTAATTTGAATTATATGAAATCAAATTATGTTGTTTTGGGGACTTGGCAAAGACAGCAACAATGAAATGAAATTATGAAAGTCACAAATCCAGGCTAGACTTGTTTTTCTGACATAGTGTACCTAGTACTCACAGTAAGTACTAAATCTTATTGCAGTCTCTTTTTCACTGCCTTGGAAAAAGAAAGAAATGTAAGATGGGAGAACAGATTTTAGAGATAATATTGCATTTCTGAGTATAAAAGCTCAAGATATCTTTGGCTGCCATGCAGAACAAAAAGATGGCTAGTAGTTAACTAAATTTGAAGTGATGCATACTTAAAAACATATAGAACAACCATTTTGTGATCTGTTATGGGTGCTTAATATGGAGGTAAACAATGGAGCTTTTCATTGTGTTTGTTAATAATACTAGAAAACTAAACATAAAAATAGGTTAATATATGACCAAAGTTGCAACTTATTTAACTCTACTGATTCCCTCCTGAAATGCTTGCCATCAATCTTAAGAGAGAAGCATAAGAAAAATGAACTCTTGTTCTGGATTCAGTGCCAGTCTTTGCTCTGTTCCTAAGTATCTGATAAAGAGATAGGCTACCTCTCTGCATCTCTTGCATGCAGTACTTTCTAACAGTCTGTGGGGATGGTCTCTGCACCACTGGCACAGCAGAAGGAGCTGTAAGAGAGCAAATGAGTAACCTGTTTGATTGATTTCCACCTGAGCTTAGAGGCAGCAGTACCTGGTCAGTATTTGTGTACTCCTCACAAGTGGCTGATACACCAGCACATGGTGGGGGGATCTGGGTGTGAGACCCTTCCCTACCCAGCCCAGCTCGTCCCAGACAGTGAAGGCAAAGGAATTCTGGAAAGTAACCTGGATTTTATCTGGATCATCATGATGATAGACACTGTCTCCCACCACACTGAGGTAGAATTTCGACCCACCATGAGAAATTTTCACTTTGGTGCCTTGCAGGGAGCACTCTGCAAACTAAAAACAAGTCGTAGAATGTAATAGTTTGATTGATGAAAGAGATCTCCACATGTTAATAAAAAATATTCTGAAAGAAAGTCTTCCTTCTCACATCTGTTCTTCAGTGATGGGTATTGCAGAGCACCCAGATGTTTATTGTGAAGTCTGCTTAGATTTGGGTTTGATACGAGGGGCACACTCTATTTACAGAAATTATGGGATCTCTGGAGCCTGCTTTAAGCATTTAAAACTCATTCTGAGGCTGTCTCTGCCTTGTGATGGGTTAGAAAATTACTCTTAGCTTTGTCATTGAGGTGAAGCAGATTGGGGCAGGATAAATACTTATGTGGATACTATGGTGTGGTAGGAGATCTTTGAAAAAAGTGACTGGTGCAATAGGCCCCACACCATGAGGCACAAACTAAGAAAGAGGTGCAAGGAGAACTGGAGGGGGAGTCAAGCTGACAGTCTTTTTAAATGCAGAGCTTCAGTTTCCTTCACACATATTTTCACAGAAGTAAAACTTGTGATTTCTAATCCTTGCATGCTCTGGGTTTTTTAAGCTATAAATGAAACTAGAAAAAATAGTTTGGGTTTTATTTTAGTTGTCAAAACTCTCAGCAAATTTAGTGCTAAATTCACTAAAACATTGTGTCTAAAAGAAAAAGACAAGCTTTGACAACTGTATTTTTACAAATTTGTGGTAAAAGCGTGAAGTGACAAACATTGTTCACTAAAGAGCCAGACAGAAAAATTACTCTTTTCTTGCTTCTTCCTACCCAGTCATTCTGGACTGTAATTTTAGAAGATGTGAGAAACCCAGATTCAATTTTCTTTGCAATTCAGGGGGATTTTGAACCCATTATCACAACAGAGATCACCAGCCAGTGTTGGATGTGTTACTCCACAGTGGATTTCTCTCAAGTACTCTTTCTAATGTTGCTCAGCATTGCACAGAATACTAAAATCTTTGTGGAGAAAGGATAGGAACTTTGCTGTCTTGCCTATTTTTCTGACTTTACCCTGGTGGATATTTCATGTAAAGTGGACCTATTGCAATAGGAATGATTAAGACCAGCACTCAAGTATACTCTTAAGTGGTTTAGGCTCCCCCTGGGAGGTGGGATGCGAGTCTAACTGATTCTAGGAAGTGGAGGGGTCCTGTATCCTTCCAAATAAGCTTAAGTCCAGATATCCTGTATCTTTCAAATACTTTAAAGCTGAACTGTTAGTGTGTGTGATATAAGGAAGAGGTGAATATTTATTTCCTTGAATCTGCGTCCTCCTGTATTACAAGTACAAGAGCCCAAATACTTTCCTTGTTGTTTCCTTCAACGTTGTCCACCTGTCAGAGACCCATAGTGAAAGAAGTAAAACCACATTGTGAAAGATGTAAGACTGCACTCACTAAAGCCTTTAGGGAATAGACACAAGTGCCCATCTCAACCTTGTAGTATCAACCAAGCAGGAGTGAACAAGCTGTTGTAAAGTAATATCTCACTCAGCCTTAGCAGGTCCAGCAGGCATGTCAGAAGCACCTCCACATCAGGGACTGATGAGAGATCAAGTAAAGTTGGCAGGGATACTTACTGTATTGAATGACAAGTAATTATAATGGAGAAAAGGAAAAAAAAGAAAAAGCAAAACCTCAAAACTACAAAGACTAATGGGGGCATTTGTACATGAACATGACTAGCAGTTACTTATCTCCCAGTATGTGATCTTGAGCAAATTCAGACCAAGTACTGTCTTTGTTCATTGCTTTAGTAGCTACAAGCCTTCCTTAAAGGAAAGATGCATTTACTTTTATCATCTTATCAACTTCATGTGAAACAGAACCTTTCAGTCAAAAAGAGCCTTGTGCTGAAGGTGCTTTGCAAAGTAGGAGCTCTGTAAAGACTTACTGTGCACTGACATATAAGCAAATGGAATGGGCAGGTGTGTTTGACAACTACTTTTACACAGTGTTTTGTCTAAAATTCTGGAAGAACTGTCCAGCTATGCTGCATAGGCTTGTTCCTTTTTTTTTAAATGTCAAAAAGTCAGTCTGAGAGAACCAGAATGTAATGAAAAGAAGCAGCTCTTACATGTTTAAGTGGACCTCTAGCTTGTCAGGCTTTTGCTAAACAGTGATAACTTGGATTATATGCAGATGGTTTCTGTGTGGTGGTACTCCTGTATTTGTGAGGTTCTGACATGGGAATGCTGTTTTCAGTATGAATTGTATAAAAAGCTGTTAATAGGTTGATTAAAGATTTATGTCTTGCAGGACAACTCCTTCAGTGTTCTCAATTATTATTGACAAAATAATGGCAGTTCCCAAATGCAAGTATTCTTCCACATCAGCTCAGATAAATGTTATTTAGCTGTTGTTTAAATTTTTTAAACTAAATTTTAGTTTAAAAATGCAGACATCATGAAAGATAATGCTTGTTTTTAAACAACTGAAAAGGCAGGAGAAGACTGAAAGAAGTTATTCTCAAACTTATTTTGAAGTGGCTTACTGATTAGGGCAGTGCATCTAATTTCAGAGTAATATCTTTGTTCTCCTTGCAGGTTTTGGAACAACATGTGCATGGTAAATATTTCTTGCCTCTCTCTTTCAAACAGACATCCAAGGCACAGCATGAACAAATGTGAATTTCATATTTGGAGAAGCATGACAAGCATTTCAAAATTTAGCCCAAATATAACCAAATATATTCCTTGTTGGAAAGAGAGCCTATAATTAACCTGCTGAAACTTTTTACCATGGGTGATCATGGTTGTTTTCATTTCTTTTAGGTGCATATCATTGCAACTATGTGGCATTATAAACGATGGATAAAACCTCATGGTTTGTGTTTTACTTTGAGAACACAGATTTATTGCCAGATTTAAGAGTGTGCCTTCTCAGAGGCACATCTTTTTAAGAAATACAGATTATTTTATGAAAAACTAGGGGGACCTACATTCTTTCAAATTTGCTCTCCAATGAGCAATCTACAACATCTAGCTGTATATCCTGAGCAACATGAATCCTGGCTTTTTTTGGTTCTCTAACTAGGTGTAAGAATATCAGAGTTTTCTCAGAAGTGTTGAAACTTCTGTCTGTGCTACTGGGATTCTTAACTCTCCATGGACTTTAAGGCACAGCTTTCACTGTGTCCCGATATCAATACTGACCTTGTAGAAGAGTGTTCCCTGGCATTGGCTCTTTGAGATCAGCCTAACCAGACTAACTCAAACTGTGACCCTGGGACTTTTGCTACATAACTTGGAGCCTCCAGGCACAGAGGGGATGATGATGTAGTTTGGGGGTTTTTTTCAGTCTTTTCTTTCCCTGAGACGTCTGTGTCACTGGTCTAGAAAACGTCTTGCTTAGCATGTCTGTCACCAGCTGTGACTTCAGAGCACCTTATTTTCCTTTTCTAGTGCTGCACTACTCTGGCCTTAGTGGCTTTATTAGGGCAGTTTCTCATGGCTTGTGATTCAGTTACATTCCCACTGATGCTCAAAGGTGATTAAGCTATTCCCTTCCAAAACACACAGCCAATAGATGATAGCTGCTGATACTGCAACTTTACCCAGCACTCACTCCATGCAAAAGCAGCTTTGCAGGGAAGGAATGGCCATGGTCTTTCAGAGAAGGTGAACAATAGGTTTGTACTGTTAGGGCCCTTTTTGTTCTCTTCTGGGCTTACAAATCATGCATTCTATTCTTTATGGAAAAACTGTTCAAACAGAAGGGTTGGAGTGTGCTACTCACTTTGTGGTAGATCCAGGCTTGGTTTTGAGGATAGCCTTGGGAAAGCAAAGCATCTGAGAAATGCCTTGGATCCAGTTTTTGTACTTGGGATATGTATAGAAAAAACATAGCTCCCTCAGCATTATATGTCTATCAGTCAAGTGGATTTCTGAGCCACAGTTGGCAAACATATGCCATCTTATTAGAAACAATTTGAGATGCTGAGTTTCAGGTGAGCATCTCTTCTTCTCCAATGTAGAGAAAAATTTTAACCCTGAGGCTGCTGCAATATCATGCTCCATTTTTTTTGGGTAACTGACTTGCTCTTTTCTGTTTGCTTGTGGGAATGGTACAGATTCCAGGAAATCTGGATTGTCCACACAGTTTCACACAGCATGCATGTTGTGCTTAAGGAATATCCCTCCAATTTTGGGAGAAGTGGCATCCTATTCATTAGCTTTTCCTACTCACTTATGTAGATAGTGTGCTCATGATTTATCTTCCATATTTTTCTGTAATGCTACAAGTTACATGTAGTCTGAAGTTTACCCTTACTATTTTCCTGCCCCGAAGAATGAAGAGTGTCCCTATCTGTGCTTTATCAGAGTAAATGAGTGCTCTTTTCATGCCCTAAAGAGCTCATCTGGAGTAATGTGCAATGCTTCTTTTCCATAGAGAAATATAATCCAAGTCACAATCCTGATGAAAATAAATGTTTCTCTACAGCCAGGGATCTTTATCTAAGCATTCAGACTCTAATTACATGAACTATTACCTCTCAGGTAATAGTGTATCACAAGGCCACAATGAGGGTTCCTGGATATTAAGTTATGATTTAACTCACAGGTTGTGACTTCTTGCAAAATATTAACTGGTCTCAGGTTCCTGGGAGCTGATGCTGTTGTGGGCCTGGGTTCATGGGTGCTCTGATTCCACTGAAGATAGCAGGGGACGTATCATACTTCATGTCGTGCTGCAGTTTCAGGGGAGTTTTTGTTACAGGCATTCCAATGATATTCAGAGCACATATCTAATTTCAAGCAAGCTCTGCTAGTCTGGTGCCATTAAACATATTGTTTGCACAGTTGGTAGAATTTTGAGGAGTGTTGAAAGTAACAAGTGGATTCACTTTGGTCTTTAAATTGCCAGGGAAACACAGCCATGCAGTCACTTTTTCATATGACATTGCCATCCTCAGCCAGCTTTATTGAAAGTATTTAACTTCAACATGTAAAGTATTGATGACTTCAGTCATTCTCTATCACATTTATAGCAAATAAAAGAACACTGTTTGTGTTTTGCAATGACTGGAACTATTCAATGTGCATTGAATTACAATCATTGAAGTCAAATGGAGTTTTCTATCTGCATGAGGAGTAACAGCACCTTCAGCAAGGCAGAGGGTGTGGGACTTGAAATATCCCAGGAGAAAGGGAAGATGGAACACTGCGGTGGTCATGGGGAAGGAGCAATAGCATTCAGGGAGCATTTGAAAAGTGTATGGCCCATCTTTGCAAGTAGAGGAGTCTGACTGTTTTTACTCTGACTACAAAGGCATGGGGAAGTAGCTCTAGGCAGCTGTTTAGCAATGCTCCATCAGGCAAGGCAACTGAGCAAACATATTCAAAAAGGAGCTTAACTTCTGAATCATCAATGAGTGATTGATTGAGAAAAATCTATAACTCTTACTGACAGGGCAAATAAGCCTGATTTTTGTGTTCTTTTTGTTGCAATTGTTTAAGTTTTTAATGTTTTTGCCAGTAACCAAATTCTTTGCAATATGCTGAATCCATATTAGGTTTTCTTTTTATTTCAGTGCCTCTCAGGACTTGAGCAAATGATCTAGGGGCTGGTCTCATTGATACTGTCTCCAGAAAAACAATCTCTTTCTGCTGCTGTGTTTCCTTCATCTGTTATAGAGGAGATTGTGAAGGAAATTTTAACCAAGTATATATTTTGTTTGCATTTAGTTTTTGTCTAATTTTATAATTTCTTTCTCATGGGAATTGCATTAACCCTATGTGTTACAGGTCTCAAGAGGAAGGATCATCTTCCAGTGTGAGAAGAGCAATGTGGAACCATTGGAGATACTAATTTTCTGTTTACAATGCTGTTCCTGCACTTGCAAGGCCTGTCTTTAATTGAGGTACAGTTTTCAGTCTTTAATCTAACTGAGAATTTCACTGGCACGGTTACACAAAGGATTTAAGACTGGTCAACAAAACCCAACAAAGCAACCAAAATATATGAATGTTTTTAAGCAAGTTCATTCCTGTCTGTAAATGCCAAAAATGAAATTATTTTTGCAGTTCATTGGAAAACTCAGCTGCTTTTTTAGCTTATTCTTATTTCTTATTTTTTATCTTTTCTTTGACCACCAAGAAGTCTGAGAAATCATACTGCATTCTTTAGAAAAAGCCTTGTTTAGAGGATAAAAATGCAAAAGCAGCCTGCAGGATCTTCTTTATTTTCAGCATTCTTTGAGGCTGGCTCATGGTTTAGCTTTTTGGTTACCCTCAATGGATGACATCCACACAGGGCAATCCCTCTAAGCAATATTACTCCACTAGCTTTTAATAATATGACCTACACAAGATCATTATAAAAATCTTCATATAGAGGTTTTCTATCCTGAAAACCTCTCATCAGTCAAGAAGCCAGAATGAATGTGAACAACCTCTGTTCTGAAATGTCAAGGAAATAGGTCTGAGTAAGAAAGTGCTTTTAAATGCACAGTCTTGCCCTAGCTGACCTGTGATACAGCTTGCTGTCCACAGCCCTTGTGTTCCATAACAACATTAGAATATGCTGGGACTTCTGTGGCCTAACTTCCTATTGTAAATCACAGAACCATTTAGGTTGTAAAAGACCTCTGAGATCATCAGGTCTCAGTTGCTAGCCCAGCACTGCCAAGTCCACTATAAACCTGTGTCCCTAAGATCCACATCCACAAGTCTGAAACACCTCCAGGGTTGGTGACTCGTTCACTTCCCTGGGCAGCCTGTTCCAGTGCTTGACAACCCTTTTGGTAAAGAAATTTTTCATAATATCTCACACCAAAACCCTCAGTCATCTGAACTGCTATCAACACCAGGTATTTGTATTTAGGGAAGGATACAATGGCATCTCTCTTATCACAGAGGAGGTCTGCTTCATTGCACAGAATAGTTAGTGTTACTGAGGATGCTTTTACAGACAAATGAGCTGAAAGTCCAATGTTGAAACCACAATCCTGAGAGTCACTAATAAATATGGACACTGCTTGAATGTATGGGTGCTGCATACATTTCAGTTCAGTTCTACAAACCTTCTCTTATTTCCCTGCAAAAGGCTAATTACCAGGTCTGATGTATTTCTCCTTGCCTGTATATGTTCTCAGTTGTGCTTATTTCAAACTGAGACTTCTGCCTATATATCAACTCCAAGTAAAAGGAAGATGTAATTGCTGAAAGGATTCTTTTGGCATAGTGGCTATTTAATACAATTACCATTTATCAAGGAAGCAAGCATTAAAAGTAAGTCAAATTTTGATCACAGTTAAAATCTTCTTTCATGAACTTAGAAATTGAAAATATTTATATGGATCCCTTTAAAAATCACCTATGTTGCTTCTAAGTATTTTATGTAAAGGGCTGGGATCAGCTACTCCTCCAGTTGTTGTATATCCAGTGTTGTCAAAACCAGGACTGATTCCTAAAACAATTTTTGAAACAAGTAGTAGGTGGAAAAACTGTTTTCCTTCATAAATGTGTAACTTCCCACCTGCAAATCTGAGTATATTATAAAACAGCAGGTCAGATTTAAAGATACAGTATTTGCTAATTGAAAGAGATGGTATTGATTAATGAAGTCCACCTGATATATAAATAAAATTTAATTTATTTATTTATTGTTTAAAATATATTTTACTTTTATTGATTATGGATCTTTCAAACTCCCTTCAAGAAAAATATAAAGTACAAACACAAAGCCATGCCACTTCCAAGTTTCCAAGATCTGTTGGCTTGCATAAGTCCACCAAATATTTTATGAGAAAGAGTGTTTACAACTGTGATCAAGGAACAACTGAAGATCTAAGTCATCACTGATTCAACTAAAATTGGTGTTGCACTTATATGTTGGATTTTGGGATTTTAATGGTCTGCTTGTCTGGCTTTTTTTCCTCAAGGTGATGTGTCCATGAGGAAAGATACTTCTAGCCAATGAACATAGATTTTTTTTTAATGATAATAATGAATCGGTTGATTTTTGAAGGAAAGAATAGAGTCTGTGAAAGGGTAAAACCACTCTATAGAGGCTAAATGACCTGCAGGTCAGAATGTCAAAGCTGAAATGTTTGAAAGTGCACTTTGTCCTTCTCCTTTAATACAGCATTGAGATGTGCTTAGTGTTTTATTCTTTATGCTTTGTATTGATGGCATTTTTTGAAGATATTCTAGTATGGATTATTTAATATATATTGAGCTTTGAATATATATATGATATATATTGAATTTTGAACAAAGGGAAAGTATTTTTATTTAAATCGACCCTTCCTGAGACGTATCACTCTCTTTTTTCTTAAAATGATTTTTATATAGACAACTTTCAAAACTCTAAATGTCAGAATTCATATCTCTATTTTCCCATTGAATAAAAGTAATTGTTTTTAAGATTTTTCTTCATATTTATACTTACCAGGGCATATGCTCATCCATTCAGAATGTTAATTGATGGCAGAGTTCAATTTTTCTGTCATCACATGGGATTTGTCAAGGGCAGACAGCAAAAACTAAGAGCTGGGAGACTGCAAAACATGTGTCTTAGCTGAGAAAACATTGTCTTCCATCACAGCAGGCTTTCTGGTGTATTAGAAAAGAGCTATTATTAGGAAACTCCCTTCAATATTTCTAGTGATTTGAAACAGTGACACTCTTGCCTCAAATGTGTATGGTAGAATGTTGCTGAGTGTACTAACACTCTAGCCAACACTAACACTCCCACCCTGGCTGGATCAATGATGTGTGCACATATACCATCACTCCAAATCTGCATATATGGCTTTTGCATGTAAAATACAGGTTCTAGCACAATGCTTCCAAGTTCACTATGTCATGTATTGTAGCATTGTATTTTGAAAGTAGTAGCTGTTATCTGATATTTATGCAATGCAGACTCTGGGCAATCAGGTGTGTGGGACTGACAGCAACTTTTGACTGTTATTCTTTAAGAAGTTTGAGAAACTATGTAGTTTTGAAGGGCCATTTCCAGCCTTTTTCTTTCTGTGAGCAGTTCCAGACATGCACCACCCTGCCCATGGTTCAGGGCACTGTTCCAGCCCCCCCAGGCCATCATTCCCATCCTAGTGACTCTGGAGCAGGGCTGGTCTCCAGCTCCCCACAGCCTTGCCCCGCTGAGCAGGACCCACCCACAGCTTTGCATTCCCAGAGAGTTGCCTGATGCCCAGGGCTGGGGCTGCTCCTGCTGCCCAGCTGCTGGCTGGGGTGGGACATGCACTGGCTGACAGGCCCTGCCCAGATGGGTCTCCTGGGGAGCTCTCACCACCCCCAGTGTCTAACCCTGTAGGACCCACCAGCCCTTGTGGTGCTTGGAGATTGGGAATGTTTATTAAAAGCATATTAATCCAAAAGAAAAGAAAAAAGCTAGTAGGCCTTTTCTTAATGGAAACATTTCCCAGAAGACCTCTTCTTCCAAGCCAAAGCTAACATTCATAAGACTTTAGTCCTCTGTGGCAATATGTGTTAAATTCAATAGCACAAAATGAGTTGTGAACCACCACACTCTGAATCACCAAAATACTGCTGTATTATTACCAGACGTTAAACCCAACATCTTGTTTGAGTAGGAAGAGCAATGCAAGTTCAAGAAATCCTTGTGACTCAGTGGTGTGTGTAGGAAGCACTGTGGTGTTGTGTAATGGGACGAGCAGCCTGGAATTGATCCTGCCAGTTTTTCCTGGGGAAAACCGCCAGAGACTTGAGCTGTTAAGTCAATGTTGCGTTTTAATGAAATTTTTGGCACATCTAACGCTAAAAGTCCCCTGAAGGGAAAATATTGTGAATGCAGCTGGTAGCGCTAGAAGTTAGGTTTGTAGGTTGGGAAGGAGGTTGTTGCTTGTAGTGTTTGTTGGGAACTGGGCAGAGGTGCTGCTTCCTGTCCCGTGGGATTGGCCCTAGGGAAGTAGGGCTGGGAGCTGCCACCTGGCTCCTTGCTGTGAGGGAATTTGCTGGGGCTGCTGGCCCTGAGCCCTGGATGTGAACAGGGGGGCAAGAAACTCGATGGAACTACTGCATGGACGCTTGTGTCAGAGCTGTGATAAGTGAAATGAACCATGAGCAGAGATATAGGGGAATATACATGACATGTGTCTTGAGATATGTGTTTTAATATGGGCCAATACATCATGAACTTCATGACTGTGTACATAAGTGAGAAAGGAAGCAGTTGACAAAGTGTTTGTACTGAAATAAAATTTTACTTCAAACACTGCTTGTAGGCATCAGTCAATTTGGGAAAATGTGTTTTTTTTACTTGCCCTATGAGTTTCAGAAACCGTTTCAAAGATGCTTTCAGGGTACTTGCACTTGGGAAATATAGCTAAATACACTAGTGAAATATCTAATTAATAATGATGCAGTTATCAATTGATACTAATGCATACAATAACATTTAATTCATATCATAATGTGTGTGTGGATGTGTGGGCTTTCTCTTCCTGATGGCTCTGAGAGCAGTTCATTAAATTAGCAGCTGAAAACTGGAGAGTGTTAATAATTCCCATGTTATTTATGTATATCTTTGTGCATTGGACAGTTTATAGCCTATGTAGAATTATCACTTCTCTGTTGGGGTCTCTCTGTTATTTAACTTTTCTGCAGGATCCCACTGAAAGGAAACAAAAGCACTTCTGTCCCTCCCAGATCTGGACCCTGAAACAATCCCACTTCTGTTAACTCCTGATTATGGAACTGGGCCAGCTCAGCTACATTTCTCTGCTTCCAGAGTATGCAACCAAATAGTTCTACTAAAAGTAGGAGAAAGTTAGCTGGTGAAACAAAAGAGCACTTTAGAGAGATGATTTTATAATCTTGAGTGTATCTTTTTCTCCCATAATGTTATACATCATCAAAAGCTAATTTGGTATTCTCCAGGGATAAAGAAAAGGAGCAGATCTAGCCTGCAGTCTTCTGGCAAGCCCAGAATTCCTTGAGGCTTGTTGCCTCAAGGCCCTAAGCCTGTTTTGCTCAGTTTCTGATTGTTTATATTTCTCTTTCCATGTTTTTTTTCCATCATCCATACAAAAGAGCTGATTCTCAGATTGTTCCTCCTTTCCAAGAGTTCCATAGATTAAACATGGAGAGGTTGTTTTGCAAAGAACATCTACATGCATGTTGGCCACCCTGTAGTGTGTTGAGAAGCCTCTCTTTGGACACGTGGAGAAACTCAAGTGAGAACAAACCATTTAAGAGTGGGAAAGGCTGTGATGGAGCACAGTTAATCACATCAGTATGGAAGTTTATGAGATCTCAACATTCCAGGCAAAATATTTTATATGGAGGTAGAGTTCAGACACCTTGAGACTGCTCTGTGCTATGACTAAAAGTGGTGTTTGATTTATGAATGGAAATGATTAGGAAATTCCTTTTGAAAGCTCTGTTCTGGTCAAACTTAAAACAGTTATGTACACCTATAAAGTTCCAGCTGCTGAATTTGTTTGCAGCCTTGTGAACACTCATGACTTAATGAAGTCAACAAAAACTGCTGACAATTTTTCACATGCAATAGGTGCTTGAGTCTTTGAAACTTTGACTCATTTGTGAACTATTGTACCATTTTGATACTTGCAAGAAGAACATTTGAGACTATAGTATCTTCCAATCCAGATTCTCCACCTACACTGTGCTGTGAGAGTCAATCAATGAAAGAACTTTGACATAAAACAAAGTATTAACCCGGGAGCAAAAGATAATTTGATCATCAAAGCTACTGTTTTTGATGGTCTGTAGAGAAAGAGGAATGCAATTCTAAATCTAATTAAGCTGATGAGTGATCTCTCTCTTTCTATTAAATAATTTTGACATATGCTGAAAGCAGTTTAACAAAATTCTAAGCTGCCTTTGGAAGATCCCACTGGGCAAAACCAATGAACATTCAAGTGTGATTTCAAAGTTTGGCAAGACAAAACTGCAATGTATGTGAAAGAACTGAAGGCCACATACTTAATAACTTCTCTGCACGGAAAAGGTGGGGAAAATGGACTTTATAGATATCTCTAATGGAAAATAAAAATGTATGAGCCTTAAGAGACCTGGCTGTGATGTTCCATGGTACTGAAGGCATTAAAACTATACATTTCTTTAGTGAATCCTGACTGCATTTCTTCAATAGTCTATAGAATAAACTCTCTAGTTGACTTACTTGACTCTGAGACTAGCTCTACTCCTTAAAGCATGATGCTAATAAGACTGATGGTGGGAGTTCAATCCACTTATGGGACTTCAGAGTTGGATTTGGTGATGCTTCTGGGTCTCTCCCAACTCAGAATAATCTATGATCTACTTTAGATAACCATACTTATATTTGGGAAGAAATCACTATCTTGAGGCATATAGAACAGAGTCTTGGTTTGTGCTGGACTTTTCCGCACATGGTTTGCTAATGCAAACAAAAGCTACGGATGTGGCTTCTCTGTTCAAGATATTTGTATGGAAGCAAGAGGGGGAAAAATAGAGATTAAAGAATTATGCTTCACAATATTAGATGTTAAAACTCATAATAGTTTAAATTCTATGAAATATTTTTTTATAAAATGGTAAGATATTTCTGAATTTTGTCTCTGAAAGACAACCAAAGAACTTTGCCATTGCCAAAGTTAACTGGGACACTTTGTTGTGCTTTTAGGGAGATAACAATTAGATGTAAAACCATAATCTCAAAGATTCAGTAGTTTGAGTTTTATTACATGAAAAAGGGATTGAAGTGCTTTAAATCACTAAATTAGGTACAATTCCAATGTGATAATGAATTCAGCAAAGATCTTTTCCAGGAGCTGGTATATGCCAGGTTAGACGTCCGATGAGATTCCCAAGTAAAATCTAAGGCTCTTAAAATTAACAGCAAATCCATATTTTATTGTAAAATTAATATTTAATTTTTAATAGAGAAAATTAAATTGGCAATTTAAGGTATTTCACAAGCCCTGTTTATTCCAGTTTTCTCCTGCTCATTGTAAGCTTGTGTGATTGATGTTAATCTGCTCAGTAGCCTTCTCTTGGTTGTAGCGAACTTTGCCCAAGCTTTTTTCACCCTGGAGTGTTTATTTCCCCCCCCCACCCACCCACCCAGAGAGGGTGGAGGCTTGTGTGGTGGGTTTTTTTCTTTTTTAATTTTAAGTTTGTTTAGGGTTTCTTGTGTGTGTGTTTTTTCTTTTTGTTTGCTTGTTTTTGTTGTTTTTGCTGAGTATTCTTACTACCAATTGCTTTGCTTACTTCTAGAAGTGATGAGATTCACTGTGATGTTAAGGATGCATTGGCTTACTACATCCAGGGAACTTTTTGTAACCTCCTGTTTTCAGAGATACATGGCATGGAGTCAAACAGCTCTTCTGTAGCTCTTTGAATGCAAAATTCTGCTGCAGTCCTTTCACCAGCTTGGCATAATGTTCAGGCATACTTGCCTGTCTTGTCAGTTGTTCAAGAAGGTGCATCAGAACTTGTTTTTTAATAGGGAAATATTCTACTGTTTACCTTCTATTTTGCCCTTTTTTATGTTCTTTGAATGTAAAGGTGAATTTTCTAAAATGCAGGTTGAAGGAAAGCAGACAAGAAAGGTCCTCAGAATCGTATTTTACAGTGCTTGAGTATTTTGATACTAGTGTTATTGTCTCTTTCGAAACAGAAGTTTGCTTTTATTTACAAGTCTCCTGAAATTGTTCAGTTTTCTTCATATTTCAGTAAATGAATTAAGCATCCCCACTCTCCCATCCCTGTCTCTTATGATACTCTCCATATATGTAATATTCAGTAAAATCTGTCTTCCACTGTTTGCTAAATGTATTCAGTGTTTGAATCAATATTGAGGTTTGCTATGAACAGTTGCGGTCAAGTTTATGATAAATTATCTTTTCATCAATGTTATTAAATGTAGCATTCAGACTATTTGCCAATTAATATGCTGTCATCTTGGAGGAATTTGTGTGAAACTGGATTACACTTGCACAAAGAATTCCTGTAGTTTCTTCAGGATACAGAAAATTACATTTAGGATTAATCTTCTTTTCTCTCCACTTCTTTCCCCTCCCCCAACAACTTTTTTCCTTTCTCCTCCTTCTCTGTTGATGTACTCATTATTTTCTGAATGAATGCCAACACCATAGCAGATTTTTCAAAGACTCTCATCGTAGCAGACATTTTGAGCTACGGCTTTGACAGATTGCACATTTTGAAAGTGCGATACTGTAGCAAGCTTTTTAGTAAATTTGGCAGACTACATACTGTCTTGAAATCCACTGATGAAAAGTGAAAAATCTATTAGATGTAGGTTGGCAGGATACATGTGACCTGCTGACAGGCTGTGTACATTTTTTATTCAATTCTAGGAGCAAGGAATCCAATTCTCAGGGGTTTATGAAAAATTGCAGTAAATGTCACTTACAGAATGAAAAAACATCTTGGAAGATTTCGATTGAAGAGATGACTAAAAAAAAGTATTGCAAAAGTCTTTGTCTTACATACAGGGATTTTACTTAAATTATAAGCACTGAGTTATGAACTTGCTGGACAGCTGGGTGCAGAGAGTGGTGGTGCTGCATCCCTTTGGTTACCAGTCATTGGTGGTGATCCCCAGCAATCTGTGTAGGGTCCAGTCCTGTTTAATATCTTTACCAATGATCTGGATGAGGGGATCAAGTCTACCATTAGCAAATTCACACACCACCAAGGTAAGGGGGGAGTGTTGATCTGCTGCGGGGTAGGAGGGCTCTGCAGAGGGATCTTGACAGGCTGGATTGGTGGGCCAAATCCAACAATATGAGGTATAATAGGACCAAGTGCGGGATTGGGCACTTTGGCCACAACAACCCCCTATAGTGCTGGGGACAGATGGTGACCAGAGAGGGACCTGGGGGTGCTGACTGACAGCAGCTGAATGAGAGTCAGTGTGTGCTCACCAGGCCAAGAAACCCAGTGGCATCCTGACCTGTATCAGGAATAGTGTGGCCAAGAGAAGGGATTCTTCCCCTGAAATCAGCACTAGTTAGGCAGGACCTTGAGTACTGTGTCTAATTCTGGACCCTCATATTTAGGAAGGATGTTAAGATGATGGAGCACACCAGAAAAAGTTAAAAAGGCTGGTGACAAGTATGGAGTACAAGTCTGATGAGGGGTGGCTCAGAGAACGGGTTGTTTAGCCTGGAGAAAAGGAGGCTCAGGGAAGACCTTATCACTCAGCCATACAGGTGCCTGAAAGGAGGTGGTAGCCAGATGAGCATTGGTCTCTTCTCCCAGACAACCAGTGACAGGACCAGAGGACACAGCCTTAAGCTCCACACAGGGAGGTTTAGGGTGGACATTAGGAAGAAGTTCTTCACAGAGAAGGTTGTTCAGCACTGGAATAGGCTGCCCAGGTAGCTGGTGGAGTCACCATCCCTAGAGTGTTTAAGAAAAGACCGATGTGCTACTCAGTGCCATGGTCTGGTTGACAAGGCACTATTAGGTCACAGGTAGGACTTGATGATCTCAAAGATCTTTTCCAACCTAATAGATTCTGTGATTCTGTGAGAGGATTGGTAGAGAATAGCTAGGAACCATGATAGTAGTGTATTTTATAGGGCTAAAGAGCTGCTTTGATGATGCCCCGTACTTGAAGAAAGAATTTGCGAACAGAGGAAAGCCTTTCATTTACTAGAGTTTAAAATATAGCTTACACTTGGAGTTTCAACTCTCCATTTTTGATGTTGGGGCTGGGATACTCAGCATTCCGTGATTACTCTGCAGGAAGGAGCTCAGCTTCCAAAAGGAGAAGTTTTACAACAGTTTATTCTCAGGCAGAATGCTGCTCTGAGGAGTTTCCTTTGTGGCTTTGAAACCTGTTACCCTTGGTGGCTTCTCAAAAAGTGTATCTATTATACACATTCTTGTATGGAAGGGTTAATACCCAGTGCATCCAAATACCAGAAGAACCCTGTGAGTGTGCCTGTGGTTAACCTGCAGTATCCTGAGTTTAGTTTGAATACTCTGGTCATGAATCTGGCAAAGGGGTGACAGGACCCTCCTCTGCATCCTTGACAACATATTGTCACTTCATCTCCACCTTTGTACTGGCATTGCCTTTTGGCAGCCTATGGTTAGTTGAACCAAACTGCTAATCTAGCTCAAAACTAATAAAAGTGCAAAACAAAAAAGAAGTTAGCTTACAGCTGGGTTGGGGGCTCAATGGGCACATGGATAGTAGTACTTGGGTAAGAAGAAGAGGAAATCTACTGTTAGGGAAGACAAAGAGAGGAACTACATTTCTGTTAGTGGCTTAACTTTGAAGATTTCTTTAATTCTGTGCCATTTACACATCAGAGAAATAATTGGCTTCCTAATTCTTGCCAAAACTGTTGTAGGACTTAGATGATATTCAAACAATCACATGTAAAAGTGGAGGCATCTACATTGCACTTCATTGAAGTGTAAGCGCATCCTAATTGTTGCTTTTTTATTCCCCTCATAAAAGTCCTACCCTAAATGATAATAATAGTGAAATATTAAAACAGATCTTACCAAAACAGGTAAATTGTCTATCAAATTTTCTGTCTGTATGTGTTTGGGTCTTTCACAATTTTGCATTGCAATAAGAATGTACTGTTCTCTTATTTTAATATTCTGTATTTCCATTGAAAATATGTAGCCTTAGCACTGACGCTGTTGTGATGTACTAGTAAAAGAAGACATAAAAAACTTTACTTAATACTTTCTGATTAACATTTGTACAGGCTAAAGCAGATGTATTTCCTTTCTTTGCAAGATTTAGGGATAATAAACTGGAAAGAGGATTGATAATGAAATGATGAAACAGACTGTTTAACAAGAAAAAGGACTATAAAAATTTTTAAAACTTAAAACTATTGATTTTGGAGTCCATAACTTGGGTTTTAATATTCAAAGCCGATTCCTACTTCTAATACTAATTTTGTGTCTAAAAATATGAATAATGAATGCATTTCTCAGATGAGAAACAGGATGTAGGAATTATGATTCCTAACAAATTCTCTAAGTTAAAGCCTTGGGTTCTTCTTTTTAAGACTTGAATAAGAGACCTTAGACTGTTTTATGGAGACCTATTCTGTTTTAGAAAGAAAACACTGGAAGTTATTGTCCATAACTTAAAATGTCACAGGAAGTTGCAGATAGAAATGTTCTAGGGGACTGGAGGTGTTTATAGTTTCTCTGAGTGAGGAAGATGTGTGAGAGAGAAATTAAAGATGCTTACAAAGATGCTTATAATGAGATTCATACTGATTTTTACATATGAGACACAGCCAGCTGCTGATACTCAGTGTGGGTCTCTCCTATGAAGCATTTACACATAGCAGATAGATATCCAAGAGAAATGTTGCACAATTGTAGACAATCAAACAAATCTTGGCCATGAGGAAAGGATCTGAAGATGTTGGGAAAAATAGATTATTGGGAAAGGTCCTCTTTCCAGCACAGATATTCTCCCATCTCACCCCAACCCTGCATCAGAAGCTGCTTGAAGAAGCTGCATGGGTCAGGCAGCCTGGTGCTGATGTCTGAGCACACTGGAGAAAGAAAATTAAAAATAGATGATACAGAAGGAAAGAGGATGGGGGCAAGGGATGTTGGGAGATAAAGGCAAGCAGACATTGCTATTAGGGAATTTGGAGAGCCTGGGGTAAAGTGAAAGGAGTATGCATGTAAGGGCAGAGGAGGAAGTATTTGGTGTTTGGCATCCTTTACTTTGGAATGCAGGGTTGTCTGACTTGTGGATAACTGTACAGAGGTTAGAGAGATACTAAAGTGGCGAGAGTCATAAGGCTGGGCCTGGCAGGGTAGATGATAACACACAATAAACTATAAAAATCAAGATGGCATTTCCATTTTTGTTACAAAGGAAATATTTATAAAGAGTTAAGATGATATTTTCTGTGTTTGCTATAAACAGCATAGTATTTTTCTGTGAACCTCCAGTGTATTCTATTGTGAAGGGCAGCATATCAGGCAAAATACAACATTTTTTGTTTTGCTCCACTATGTCAGCTCCCAGTTTAAGTACTAATTTAGAATAATGTACCACCCATCAATCACAACCTCCATGTCTTCCTACTTTCCTTTATTGTCATCTTCAGTCTTAAGCTAGCATGTTCCAAATATGTGTCAGTCTTTAATCAGTGTAGCCAGAATGGCATCCAACCTTTTGCAAGTTCTTGTGTACTTTTTCTGAACCGACATGTGATCTGTCAGATTCACACCTCTTGAAAATGTGAAGATGTAGGCAACAGGGTTAGTATAAGAATTATGTAATTGTGAGACAAAATGTATAAATGCTTTTCAGTAAATTCCTTTTCTTAATACCATATATAATAATACTGCCAGTTCATAATTTCTAGTAAATGTGTGTTTAAAAAAAATGGTTCCTCAAATTAAAATAATTCTCCCAATAAAGACATAAATAAATACATAAAATTATCATCCTTAGGACTGAAGGCACTATCTTAAGGAAAAAGAAAATCGCATTGATTGCAGATCCTTATTTGTAAGGCACAAGAGAATTGAGAACTGTAAGGGGTGACTTTCAAAAGGAGAAAAAAGAAACTTTTTTTCTCCTTTCAAAAGGAGGAAAAAAAAGGAGTAAAAAAGGAAAAAGAAACAGATTTCTTACTAGTGGTCTTTGTTGCTCTCTCCTTTTTTTTCTTTTATTTTTAAATAAAAAAAATATTGTTTCCTCTTTGAATGCGCACTAATATATTTTACTGAGCTATGAAACGACTTTCTTCAGATCACTGGGGAAGAATTGACATTCTTGCAGATGCCTGTGATCAAGCTACTTATAGAAAGAATTGAAAATGCCTTGCCAGCTGCATGCATTGTATTAAATTCAAATGTACAAATATCTTTGGACTAATCAGTTTTGCCCTCGTGTGTCATATACAGAGGAATCTGCGCAGACAGACTGCACTGAAATATATTAGGGACTGAGATGAAGCAGGCATCCACAAGTGACTGAGGGCTAAAATTGCCATGTGAACTGTTCACTTGCTCTCAGGTCCCTGTTCAGAAATATGAAGTCCCTAATCAAGGCCTGTTGTGTCTCAGAGATAGTGACAGGTGAGAGTAAACTATGCATAAGTCCTGGGAAGAGCTTGATTTGTCAAGCAAATGAATGACATACTGAAGATGATGAGTTCAGTTTATAGTAAAGAAACACTGAGTAGCATAATGGTTAGAGTACTTTTTCAGCAGGGAAGATCTAGAACTAAAATCATAACTTTTGTTAAAGAGATATGAATCCTGACCTCCCACTTCCCAAAAGAATGCCATGGCCTGTATCAGGGTACAAGCAAGTCTAAGCTGGCAGGGTGAACAATTTCACCTGTGACAAAGGGTACAGAAAGAATGCTCAGCTGAGATCCTGAAGAGAAACAAGTTGAAACCTAAGTATGAACACTGGTGGGAATGTTAGAGAGTGAGGAGAAAGGATGCTGCTGGTGTTGCCTGTGCATTCTGTGTTAAGGACCTACAGAAGGGGTACATCAGCAGCACTGGAAAACAGGATCACACCTTACCACAGAAAATCCACAAAGAAATGGTTTGATTTTATTAGTATAACAATGCCATTTGAAGTGCTTACTTACTCATTTACATGGCTCTTGTCCTAATCAGAAGCCCTCTGAATTTGATGAGCTTGTCCATTTCCAGTGTAGTCTTAGGCTGTAAATTTAAAATTGCCTCTGCCTGTTTCAAAGAAGTGTTGTATTACATTTCAGACAATGTTTACTGGTGATGATATGAGTTGTCATTTTGATTACAAAAAGAGGCTCTGAAGGGAGTTGCTAATAGTAGCTCTAATAGAGAGTCAAACCATAAAAGACTAGAAGGATTCAATATAAATTATAACTGTGCTTTAATTTACTATTGTTGTCTTACAAAATGTTCTCTGAGGAATCTTTTAAAAATAAGTCATCCATACAGCTGTTTTTAAAGGAAAAGAGACTCTGGCAGAATGGCATTGTACCTGTGGACAATAAAAATATTAGTATTATTTTCTTTTAATAATACAGTGCAAAATAAAATATTTGAAGTACCAGATAAGATATTTAAAATTGAAAGACTGTGAGTCTAATTCCTTTTCTCAGCAAAATGTGGTCCCTTCATTTATTGCATCTGAGAGCAATACGGTGTTAACCCCAGGCAGCATCAGCCATAAAGTTAAAGTGACAGCAAGATGTTCCTCAAGGGAGAATGTGAAGATGCTTCTTACATTTGCATCAAAGATCAAAGCACAGTTCGAGATAGGTGCGGGCTGAATGTACAAAATTCAAAGGACATTTAAGGCTAATAGCTCTAATTAGTAGTTCTCCAGACTGCTTTAGTGGCAGAATAAGAATTTCATACAACAAACATAAAGAAGGGAGTCTCTGTAGCCGAAATGAAAAAAAAAAATCTGATTTCAGACAAAAATTTACCAGCTTTTTTGTTTGTGTTGCTATTTTTTGTTATCTACTATGGAATAAGGTAAAACTAAGATTTTTTTTTGTTGTTGTTTGATTTGTTGTGGGGTTTTTGGTCAATATATACTTCTCACCTTTCAAAACAGTAACAGCAGTTTAAGACTATAGAAGCAATTTTCAGAGTATGGCAAGATGCCATATGCATTATCAGCTAAGTGATAATTTGTCATAAATTAAGTCCTCTTCCTTTGTGTATGGCAGGAATAGGCAAATCAGATGCTGTCCACAGCTCATTAATAGTGTTCTGAGACCTTGGGCAACAGGAGTGCTTGCTGCAGTCTGTCATCCTGACTTTTTTTCTCTCTCCATGCATTAAGCAATATTTAGAGTGCAATCAAGAAATCAGGCTGTTTTAAATCATCCTATTATCATATTTATTTCTTGAATTTAACTCCTGTGGTGAATTTAACTATCTGCTATTTTATGTAATTTCTTATATAAAGCCTCAATTTTAGAGGTTCCACAACTAGAAATAAACCACTTATAACCACATGCACTAGCATGGTTAAAATGTCCCTTTGTTCCCATCTGCTGCTTACGCAATTTGAAATTCTGTATGCGGGAAGTAAGGCTATTCAATACCCTGTGAATTAGCACAGAAGATTGACCCAAAGTGATATTATATTTTTCCTGTAATTGCAATGCATAAAAAAAAAAAAAAAGAAAAGAAAGAGATTCAATGACTTCTTTGTTTTTGCTGTAGTTTAAAATTTGTCTTTTAAAATAAAAAAATTTGCTTAGAGAAGTGAAAAGGTATCATTTGTGACCAGAGTGTAAGAACTGTAATATAATATGTCTAAAAACTTGTTTGTCTTTCTCTATTGGCTAACATCTGATTTGCCTTTTTCTATTGGTAAGCTTTCCTAAGCTCTGAGCTCAAGCCAATGAATCCTTTAGGGATGGACAGATATGCCCAAAAAGGCAACCTGAAGCCAGATGGCCCTGGGGATGTTGTGAAATGAGTACACATTTCAAAAGAGAAGCCCAAATAAAAAGAAAAAAAGATGCATGTTTTGCATTGCTCTTTGGGTTGGCATACCCAGTCTGGAAGCACAGAGCTTCTTAGGCATTTTGAAGGTGGACATATGAAATTACACATACAATGAGCTGGGATTCTTGGTCTATAAGGTTTTCCAAATGCCTCTTGAAACAAAAGGGATATTTTGCATATTAAATCAATTCCCTGTAGAATCAATAAGCCCATGGTAAAATATGGGGCTGGTGTGGAGTGGCAGCAGTATATAGCAATCTTGTACCTGACTTGAGAATTCAGTAAAGGAGTTACTCTGAGAGACTTGAGCTGTCCAACAGACCAGTCCCCATTTCTTGTTTCTCTGGAATTCTGGAACAGGGTATTCCTATATATCAACATAGTCTCTGTGATACTTTGCAGCAGGCTTTGAGGGTAAGCTCTGGATGCTAAATTATGAACACTAAAAATACGGCTACTGAAAAGAGTAGTTTTTGGACCTTTCTTGCTCACCTCATTAAAAGCTGCACAGATATTGGAACATTGCTCTTAGGGGAGATCTGAAGGTGTGCATGAATCTTTTAATTAACAATTTAAAAGAAAAATTATTCTCTTTGTGCATATCAGCTTATTCTTAAAATGGTGATCAAAATTATATTCAAGGTACAAAAAAACCAAGTCTGGCGTAACATGTTATACCTGTGGTTAGATTTCAGATATTTTCTGTATGCGATTAAAATTCATTATATCTTTGTACAAAAGCTTATTTAAGAAGTCTGGCATGAAGAAATTATTTGAGGGATTTGACTTTACCATATTATGCATTTAGTAGTCTACTAAAAATGAGTGTCCAGAATTGACAATAGTTTTGCCTTTAAAAAAAAGAATTCCAAAAGTAACTGCAATAATGAAATCTAATATATTTTTACAGAAAATCCCCAGTGTTTTTTATCAATTCAATTCAATTAATCCCAATGAATTCTTACACTAAGAATGCTGTTTTTAAAATATTGCCTTTATAAGGATTGTCAGAAAAGAAAGTACCGAAGTAGAACTTGGGAAGAGTGCCTTGCTATTTATTTGTATGAGATGCTCCAAACTTTCTTATAAAATAATGTCTCTTTCTTGATGTACATATCTTGAATTTCCAGACTTGGTTATTACTTAGGGATGGATCAGCCACCCGTTGCCTTGAGTGTCCTTTTTCCTTTTATCTTTTCAAGGTGACTTTAGTAGTTATGTCTCAAGACACAGCAGGAGCAGAGAGCAACAGGGAGGAGAGAATATCAGACAGCCTGCAAATATCTGGGCCATAAGCACAATTTGATATGTCACTATGTACTAACTGGCTGTTAAATTGTAGGGACAGCCAGGAGCTAACTTCACCTGGTTGATACATACTAGTACGTTAGTGCATGGACATGGAAATGAAAATAGCTATGTTTCTCTCCAAACCAAGTACAATTATTCACATGAAAGAAATTTTAAAATATCTTTAATCAAAGCCATCTAGACACTATATTAAGTACTGAAAGTATGTTTCCTAATTGTAGCAGCTGTAATGAAATCTTAGGCTAAGAAAGTGACTGAGGAGGGTTTAAGTTCTGTATCTGCCGAATGCCTACTTGTAGTTTAAGAGGAGAGTTCAATTCACAGCTGTCACATATGGGCATGCTGGAGTAATATCACAGACTCTTGCTCTTTTTCCTGTCTCTACTACCCCTCAGAATCTAAAAGCTTTTTATTAACAAAAGGAGAAATTATAATGAGGAGCTGTCTTAGCATAAGAAATATGGGTCAAAATGCAATAGGGCTTAGATAATTATTTTCAGTAAAGCACTCTGGCTGTTTTTGCTCTGAAACCACTTATGACTAAGAACTGGCCTCTGTGTGAAGCAGAAGAGCCCTGCTGATAGTGGGTTGATGTTCTCCATAGGAATGTGAGCTGCAGAGTTTTGGCAATGAAAGCAGCTGCCATTGTGGCCTTTTTTTCCCCCTTTTCTTTTCCTCTGTGTCTATGTCTCAAGAGCCTAGCTGATAAATTAGAAACTGTGATTTGTATTCAAATTGAAGATGGAAGAATATCTACTAACTTTCAATTTAATTGCTTAAGTTGCTGAGTGGGTTGTGTTTGAGGTGTTTGTTGCATTGCAGAGTGATGGTTCTGAAGTGAGAAGACTGCTTGTACCACTTAGACACTGCTTGTTTTGCTCAGAGGGGGAAACCTGAATGTATTGCTTTATTCCTATGTTTGGAATACAATGAATGAAAATGGTACCTTATGCATTCTGGGATCTCTGCCTGAACTAGGCAGACTGAAGGAACTGTAATGAATGCAAGAACAAAACAGTCTGTTAATGATTCAGTTTAAAAAGAGAATGGAAATATCTTCTGTCAGCTGACAGAAGTGTCTGAACTCTTAATGATAGTAGTTTAGATTCAGTAGAAAAATTATCTTATGAACAGCTGAGTAAACTAAACAGAGTTTAGTTTACTGTTGCTTACTCTTGCCTTTCTTGACTTCTATGCAACAAATAGGCAAAGGGAGGAATTGAACTTGTTTGAAAAATTGAATCAATTAAAACTGATAGAGTGAATACTTGTCTTGTCACAAGTGTATTTATAGCTCTGTTTAAAATAGGAAAGATGAGAAATTCATCAAAATGAAAGTGGGGACTTGAATGGATATAATGATAAGGGTGTTCCATTACATTTTAGATTTATAGATGTTTTATTTTGTACGTTTTCACTGCTTGTGGAAATGAGACAAGAAAAACTCCTGTCTGTGTTTTACTCACCTAACTGAATTGGCCCTAAACAGAAACTCACTTCTGCTGATTTGCCTAAAGTTTGTGAATTCAGTAGAGAAGGCTTGTGGTGGTGTTTCCACAGACAAGAATGCATGTGGTTTACACTACAGATGGAAGTGGATCTCTTCTCTGGGTTAACCACATATTCATGAAATGGAGGCAAACACTAGAGGAAACTAGAAGAACAGGACTTCTTTACTGGCTTTTTAAAACTACTACATGAATGTCCTTTAAATCCTCCCCAGGGATTTGTAAGCATATGCCAGAAATAAGCAGCTGACCTTAGGAAGAGAATTCTCCCCGTGCATCTGCTTGGGCTATAGGTTTATGGCAGTACTGAGCTGTGGAAATCAATCTTTTGTAATCTCTGCCCTTTATGCTTTACTCAGAGGGCTGCTGTTGCATCTATAAACAATCCATTTGTGGATCTGTTTGAAGATAAAAGAAGCTGGCATGCAAAAAATCTTTGACATGCTCTCCAGTTACATATCCAAAAGTGAATACTCAAAACCTGGTTTTGGGTTCACCTGATTGATTTAGATGTTTTTTACTCTAAAATGGTGTTAATGCAGATTGCATATTCAAGACAAGGCTTATAGTACAGGAAAGACTTAAAATTTTATGTTGCCTATAAAATCTTATCAGAATAAACCTGTCCAACTATCCTGTAAGCAAGGGCCCAGTGTATAGAGGTAACACAAATGAAATATAAAAACCTGCAGGTAGAGCTGTTTATGTCTGTGTACTGTACTTCCCCAAAGCTGTCCAAGACAGGAGGGAGGAAGGGTTGGTAACATTTTGTCACAATGATTGTATTATTCTTAAGTTTTTACACCTTCAGGTATGTTGACTAACTGAAAACTAGCAATCCTAGATTGGAAAAAAAACCAACACCAAACATCTGTTACTGTGGCTCTCTTTCCAGAAATGGCTACATTATATTTAACGGTACATATATGTAATCTTTTTCTTTCTTCGGTAACAGATTTATTTTGAAGTCTTGTTAATTTGCCTCATTGTGGTCCCTCCTCCTTTAGCCAGGTGGGACTGCTTCAGCATTTTTCCTCTTCTCTGTTTCCTTGGAAGAGCAGAAGTTTTCCTTATGTGTCTAGGTGACAAGCCATGGATGAAAGATATTTTTTTATTACTTTAAAAATATCTTTACGATTCCTTATCTTTAGGGACAAGGCTGTCTTTGCAGCAGACCACAGAAAGCTGAAGAGCCCTATGACTTAATATGGAGAGGGGAGAGAATTATTTCACTTCAGAAGTATGGTTCTCCCACTGAGGGTGTGAAGGGCAGGGGGGCCCTTATCTTGCAGCTTTAATGCTAATTGAACTGACCTTCTGGTAAGTGTGCTTTTCCTTGTAGGTTTTCTTCAATGCTGGATCCATTTGGAGACAGCATTTGTTATTTTACATAGGGGCTTCTAATGATGCAGAAATCCAAGTCTTCTCCACCATTTCCTTTGAGAATCTTAGCTTGTCTGCTTGACTATTTTTAGAAAGCCTTTTGTTATCTTTTCCTGGCTTATGAAAACTTAGGAGGATACCTTGAAAGTTATGTTAACATAGATTCTCTGATTTTGCCACAGTTTTCTTCAGTGATCTTTCTTCTAAAACCTAAAGCAGCAAAATAATGTAGCTGTTTACTGCCCCCCTTCCATTGGTGGGTAAGGGCTGAAGTGCCATGTAGACAAAGGCTGTCGTCTTCTGTGGGTCACAGAACAGCTCACTTTGGGGTAGAAATGGTGCTGTGAGGTATCTCATCTTGTGTTCAGCTTGATTCTCATCTGCTGTTTTAGGTACCACTGTTACTTTTGGCATAGGTAAGATCAGCACCCTTAGTTAAGTGGGTGACCTCAAGTTTCACTGACTTTTGAGTTTGAAAGAGAATTTAATTTTTCAAAGATCTTTTTATAAATTGAGTGACTGGTGTAAAAACAAGGTCAGAATTATTTACTAGAAAAGAAGGAAAAAAGAAACAAGGATGTCTTTAAGGCTGACACAATGAAAACGATCATGTAGAAAAATGGTAAATACTATGCTCACTACAGTGAACATCCAAATTATTCAGGCTGATGAACTGACTTAAACTACACTCGTTGCTCTGTGAAAGTATACTGAAATCATGCATCTTTTCTATTATCCTAGGTCCTAAAAAGAGCTCAATAGAAGTAATTGGATTTGCCATTGTTAGGATGGCAGCAGCACTATCACCCTGTGTAACTACTGTGTTTAGCTAAGGTTACCATTTTGTGAGGATGGACCTTCTTCATCCATGGTATTCTTCACAGCAGGCAGTTCTACCAACTCTGATCTCAGCTTCCATTCCAGTTGTATTCATTCCCCTCTTTCACCTTATCACAGACAAGCCAGAGTTCCTCATATACCACTTATGTAGTTGCCTTTCACAGAAAAGTATTGCAGAGGCATTCTAGACTTGGACAAGAAATTCCTGTTTGATGAGAGATCTGAAATTAAATTATAGTTTACAGAATTTAAAATAAATTTTGGGAACTATGGTTTAAAAATATTTGCTTTATTTCCTTGCTTTTAACATTCTCAGGAAGCATGAATATGGCCACTGGTCATATAGCTTATTTGGATGCAGTGTGCTCTGCAACAGCAGTGATACAAACATTGGAGTCCTCAAAAAAACCCCCAGGAGTTGTATCTGACTGGAGCAGCTGAAATAGTAATGAGCAGCAGTTAATGTGTGAGAGCAACTGGATTGGGCAGAGAGAATTTACAAAGAACACACTCTTCAGTTCTTCCTTGGATGCCATGAATTGTAGGCCAATGTTACTGCCATAAGCAGGTCCATATTGTAGAAACTATCTGTGAGTCTCTTTGTGTGCAGGCAAATGTCTGCTAAAATTGAAATATTTGTAGAAGCTAAAAAATGACTTCATAAAACTTCTTGCTAAGTACATATGGGTGACTGTTCTAGGTTAGGTAGCTCTAGGGATATTTAAATACCAGATCTCTCTCAGATGTTGGAATTAGTGAGTTCTGCTAATTACAGTTCCGTGTAAAGTTTACAGGAGGCTTGATATTACCCTGAAAAAATTGGAACTTCAGCTCTAGCTTTCAGCTACAACAAGAAGGATGTTATTGAGCTATTAGGATAAATTGCAGAAAAAAGTACCTTTAAGTATTTGATTTTGGTTTGTAATTGAATCTCACAAACTCTGCAGAAGCTCGTTTAGCTTTTACCTTGACCTTTCTGAATATTTAATATAGGTATTGTTTTAATGGCATACACACCTGAAATAACTATTTAGAGCCCTCATTATTCAGAGACTATATAATGTACGGTTACATCTGGTAATAGAAGACAACTGTAAAGCACTTTAGACAAACATGCTTTGCTTTACTGTTGTCATAAAAAAGAGAAACATATGGAACTTGGTGTTCCTAATGGAATGTATTGGTCTGGAAATAGAAATGCAAAATGGAGAAATCCAAGAGGTTAATTTCCATTCTACATTATGAAATTAGAAATATGCTGATCTGAATAGGAACTGTAAAAATGCATAATGTCTTTTGACAGAGATCATAAATCATGGACTTTTCAAGGCTATTAGAACAAAATTCCATCCACATTGGCAGAGCTGTTTTGAAGTACTTTTGTTAAGTAATGACTTGTGATATGTTTTGAAAAATATGGTCGCCTTTCTCAAATTATTCAAGTTATTTAAAAAACTTAATTTCATACTCAAATTTTCTAATGCAGTGGTTCTAAATTTATTGATATGTAAACTGCAATGCTTTTAAAATCAGGATGAAATGCTGAAGATAAAACCTTTGTATGCACTGGTATTATTATACTATCCACTAGACAGTAAAACAGACATGTAACCACAAGAATTACTGTGGGGTTTTTTTTCTGTAATTAATAATGTGCCTTGCTGTGATTTTTTTTGGTGTGTGTCTAGGTTTAAAAACATTTTCAGATAAATTATCCTGGAGAGGCTTTATAAAAAGTTCTGAAAGTAATAATCTTGTTCAGAATCTTATGTTGATTAACATTTTCTGTAGAAAACTGTTAGTTAAGTGTTACTCAGCATTAATAAGCATATCAAAGTTTTCTCCAATGATTGCATGGCATGGAACATCTTACATTACTGAAGAGAAAAAGGCTAATGTTAAATGACAAAAAGGCTTGCAATGTTTGTCCTTCAGAAAACAGAAAGGAGTTTTGGGTGTCCTGAAGGCCTACTGAAAATCTTTCTTTTTATCTCAAAAATGAAAACTAAAAAAGCTTTTATGTGCATTGTCGGAAAGGAATCAATATTTCTTAAAACTCAAATGTTTTTTTCTGGCAGTTCATGTGTGTAATAATAAAGACTCCAGTCTAAAAATGAAGCTTTGCTAACAAAACAGGACTAAAACTTTTATTTTTAGTGGTAAAAGATAATAAAGGAAAAAATGATTCATTTGAATGTCTATATTTATGACGATGGCATTTGATGTTTTTTTCCCAAAAATGTCAAAGCATTTTAGAAACACTCATATAACATAAGCTGCCAACTAAACACTGAAAAAACAAGTGTCTATTAGTGCCTCTACTTTGCAGAAAAATCAGAGAGTAGCAGAGTGGACACTGATTTTCCTGGGCATGCACACAAAATCACTGTCAGAGTAATGGAAATAACTAAAATTATTAATTTCTTATCTTTGTTTTTAGGCATGAAACCATGGCCTCTCCAGTGTGATTGAAATGTGAGGTTAAATGTGGCAAATGAATGAAGAAAAAATAAATGTTGTTTATATTTCCAGATAGTGAAGTCTCACTTCAGGCAAAATGTATGTGAAAAATTATGTTTTATGACTGAGGTAGTCTTTCTTAGGGCTTTCTTGGGACACTGGATTTGTGACAATGTGTTCAAAGCAATCCTTGAGTTGCTGAAATTTGCTCTGAATAAAAAAGTCCATACAACTATTTGTGAATAAAATAGCCTAAAAGATTATCCTGCATTTGAGGTATAGATTTATAAGACCATACTTCTATTAACAAGAAGAGTCAAGGTAAAGCAGAACCATCTGCTGGCTAGAAAGAAAGGAAATCTGGCAGTGTTTATAAAGTTGGTGATCTACCTCCACAGTTTTGTGTCCTCTGTTAGCCCACAGCTATGTTTATAAACACCCTTAGGTGAGGGATAGGATCTCAGGCTCAGAAAAAGGAGCCAGGGAACATTGTCTTGGTGATGTAGGCAGGAACCTGAGCAGATGTGGGAGTCTCTGCTCTGCCTCTTTATTGTATGATTGATGCATGACCAATGCTTGCTTGTATTTTCAGGAAAAAGAGGAGGGAGAACAAAGGAAAGCACTCTCCTTTCACATTGCCCCCTTATGCATCTGTCTATGGCTCATTTCATAAGGAAAGTTTATCCCAGGATAAGCTTCTCATTTAATGAAGATATTGATAGATGCAGATATTGGTGTGGCAATGACAAGGCAGACCCACAGATTTTAGCCACCTTGGTGGCTACAATCCTCAGATCATGCCACTAGGAGGAGTTTTATTGTCAGTCTCTGTTATGTTGTGCAGTTATGTTATTTAATGCATGTTGCTATCTTAGCTGATAGATACCACCTACATTACATTTGTGGCTATTTAAATTTTTCCCACCCTCCTTAGCCATCAAGTCAATTGCAGTCACTTTTAGCAAATCTTTTTCAGCAAGTAGATCTTAAAAGCCTGTTCTGATACCTGAGTATATATTGCACAGGTCTTTGCATGCATCAGGAGGAAATGTCACCCTGCTTCTTTTTATGTCAAAAGAGAAAATTGCTTGAGTATCATGAAGCAGCAGCAGCTCACAGGAAAGTGTGCTCAGCTAGCCCAGAGCCTATCCTGTTGTCCTGTGTCACATTAACACTCCAAATAGGATAATCAACAAAATAGTCAACAGGAACTGTGAGTCTGAGAGTCGAAATCCAAACCCTCACAATCTCCCCTGCTTCATCCTGAATAAGTGCTACTGGTGGAGGCTACAGCCTGATTGGTTTTTTTTAGCTGACTCCTCCAGACAGGTGACCCACTGCTGTTTCCAGTTTGATTTAGTGGATATTTAGGCACTTTCAGGACTTAGATGTATTTTTTACCTGTTTGTATGTCAGTGAATCCACATGCTTAAATTTCTCAGAAGAGGCTTCTGAAAGAGTTAAAGACACAGGAAAATGGAGATTTAGAGTTTTTGTGACATTAAGCTTAACTCCAGTGCAGCATGAATGCTGTGTAATTGATTGTTACTGTTGACATGTTACCTAATATGTCCTGTTTTCCTTCTTTTTTAACAGCTTAGAATATATTAAGTCCATAGTCTTGATAACTGAAAATATCCTTAGATTTAGGATTTTAAAATTACATTTAAATAGGAAATTAAATTGTTTAGGGGGAACGAGTTTTCTCTGATATTCTCTGATTATAGTTTATGACTTCTTTACCTTTCAAACTGATTTTAATATTTTTCATTAAATTTGGTATAGTCCTTCTTCCCAAGAGACCTGCCTCTTCATTATAACCATTTCCATCAATGACAAGATCACAGAGCATTTTTAATGTTAAATAGGATAGAAGGATAGAAATTAGTACTTAAAGGGTGAAACTATTAGTATTTCTGAGTGCTTCTATGTATTCATCACTGCCTGATACAGATCAGTATTAATAATGGGACTAGCCAGACATAATCCATCTGCTGGATATTCCTTTTCTTTCTATGCAGTGACTGTCTTGTCTTCTTTCTCAGACAGTGCCTGCTCTGGTCTCCAGACAGGAAATCCAGACATGGCCATTCATCAATGCTGCTATAATCTGTCTGATTTTATTAGCTTTTGAATTTTATCACCAAAATGAAAAGGAAGGGGGGGAAGGAGAACCCAGCAGTATGATTCTTCTATAGCTATGAGTCCTCCTCAATACAGTGAATTCAGAACAGACAAAAATTTAAGCAGGAAAAGGTACCTGGCAAATTAACTACCCCCTGCTACCTCCCTCTCCCATACCCATCTTTTACCCCCCTACCCCCCATGTTATTTTTAAGAGGTTAATCACTTTTTTTTTATTTCTTCTTCCACAAATGCATGTGGTGTACTGCAGTGGAGGTTTCTGGTTGATTGATAGTTTTCCTTTATTTTAGATTTTTGTGGTGCATATTGAATATTCCCTGTTGTTATAGGGCCTGCCTAGGATTGGATCTTGTTTTGGGGAGCAGACATGAGCAACCATTGGAAATTGAGCTGTTTGGAGCTGCTCTATGGATTGAGAAATTCCAGTGCCAGTGGTCCCAGATGAGTTGATTCCAGTTGGAATAACTGGTTAAGGCAAGAATGTTAAACATGGTAGAGACCAATGGAGAGAAAGAAGGAGTGGACTAAAGCCTTTGATTGTTTCTGGCAAAGTGGCATAAATTGTTTCTACCCAGGGCACCAAAACAGCAACTCACTGAAGACAATTAATATTTTAGTTGTCTTTACCCCCATTACCAAATTTCTGGTGAGGGAGAGAGGGTAAAATTTATGTTGTGAAAAAGTGTCTGTCTTGGAGCTGTGTGGAAATGATCAGATTTTCTCAAGGAAAACAAGCTGTTTGTGGATTCCTTTGGATATCCTGCTGTGGCAGTCCAGCTGGAAGATGAATGTGGATTCATAGAAGTGTGGTGTGTGCATGCAAGGAAGGAATTCCCTACTTACTGTCCTCTGTAGGACTGAACAGAAGTGAATGAGTAGTTGCCTGCCTCCAATTCTGCTCTTCATCCTGCTGCTGGGGAGGGAAAGGGGGAGAAGGAGGAGAAGTACCATTCCTAAGCCACAAGAAAGAAACAACATAAGAGTAATAAATTAGCTTTCAAAACTATATTTATTTGGATCTCCCTTTGCAGGGTATTTGAGCACCAGCCCAGTACACATCTGCTCACTTATGCAGAGGTTAGAAATGTCCACATTATTGAACCAGAATCTGGAAAAGACATCAAATTGATATCTTTAAAAAGAAGCAGATTAATTTTGGAACTTCCTTGATTCCATGACGAAATTCAAACATTCAAAAGTGTAATGATGTCAGTGGTATTCTTCCAGAAGGATATATAGCAGTCTGTAGTAGCAGCATTGCTATGTGGTTTGCTGTATTTTATAAATTCACTTGGCATCATAGTTTTAAGTATTATTACTGTGCCTTTACTGATTTTGCACTTTGGCATGGCATGTGGAACAAAGCAGTAAGTATTCTATCAGTAGAGATCAAAACAGCTTTTGTAGCACTTGATATGTCTAGAGTCTTGGTATGCCAGTAATTCTGTAGAGAAATGTCCATGGAAACATCTGTAAAGAGTCTAAAGTTTAGTGTTGGCATAAGTCTACAAGCACATTTATATAAGCTTGCATAAAATGGAGCCTGTGAGAGAGAATTCCTTCTATATTTTCAATTCCTCATTTTTGGAAAACCAAGAGCTGCTCCATTGCAGTTTATCAGAACTGTAAATACAGAAAGTATAGCTATTTGGCTGATCAGGATTTTCTTTCAAAAATCATACACTTCAAAACTCTGCCTTTTTAGGTTCATAACCTTGCCACCAATGGCTTGTGGGGTAGAACTTTTGTATACAGTGACTTTGTCCTCAAAATACCCATGCAGAAAGTAGGAAACTCATATTTGATCCTTTTGCCCTAAAGTGTTCAGAACACTTGTTCAAAACACACAAAAAGACAGTGTCCTCTGTCCTTCAGAAATTAACTCAAAATATCTTGCTGCAATTTGTTCTTAGATTTTGCAGCCTCCACATCTCTTCTTGGAGCTAAGGAAGTAATTAAAGAAAAAAAAGAGGGTAAGATTGCAGGGACAGGAAGACAAGCAGGAGAATAAAGTGAGTGCTGCTGCAAAAGACCACCTGGGTTTTAATTTGGTTGTCAGTGAAGTCTTGTATGGGTGAAGAGCAGTAGGTCACAGGTCTTGCTCCAAGGGTTGCTCCTTATAACTGAAGTACCATCACTGCTTCAGCAGGTCCAGTGTGAGAGGAAGCAGTGCTTTCTAAGAAACCAAGTGTAGGCAGGATGTGAGATGTGTACTCTGTTATTCTGAAGTCAGGCATTGGATAAGAGTAACTGTTACTAAAAAAGGTTTTAGAACTATAAAAAATACATTATAGAATTACTAAAGGACATTTGAAGTAATTACTGCCTAAATTATAGTCTTAAGCTATATGTAAAGACGGGGGAAAGATCAAGGTGTTACAGTGCACACCTTGGGAAATAGTTATTAAAGAAACAGTTCTTAAAAAATATATTTTTTGTGCTTTTGTTGTTTTTGTTTTAAGCTAATTAAAAACACCTATTAACATTCTTTATGGGAAAAGGTATTTAAAGCAATAGGAGCCTCTAATCAAATCAAATGGTCATTTCATGTATGAGGGAGTGTGCAAGACTTATTATTAATTCCAATAGCATAGATGGTTTCTCAAGGTATTTTTCCAGTTTAAGAAAATGCCTGGTTGTAGTGGTTGGACCTTGGCAGGCTGCCAGATGTCCACCTAGTTTCTGCTCTCTCATTTCCTGTCCTCTTATTTCCCTTCTTCTAAAGGACAGAGGAAGAAAGGCAGATGGAAAAGCTTGTGGGTCAAAATGAAGACAAGGGAATAATTTACCAATCAGTTTCACAGCAAAAGAGACAACTTGGAGAAAATCAATTTAATTTATTACCATTTAAAATAAATTAGGATGGTGACAAAACCCTTCCCTCTCCCCTCTCATATTTTCCCCAGGATTAACTCCTCTCCTTTGTTCCAAATCCTCAATTTGTTTCCCCACTTGAATGTCACAGAATGGGTGACTCCTTGTGGCTGCTGCTTTCTTTTCACACTTTCCCTTATACTATCTTGGGTCCTCTCCAAAGGCTGCGGTCCTTCAGCAAACATCTGCCTTCTCTGCTTTGGGGTCCTCCATGGGCTGCAGAGGGGATCCCTGTGCTCCACCATGGTCAGTCCACAGCTGCAGCAGAACATCTGCCCCAGCACCTGCTGCCAGCACCTGGACACCTGTGCACTGGTAATCAAAGAAAGTGAGGACACACCTACATAAGAAGGCATATTTATAGAATCATGGATTCACAGTGTCCCTGGGGTTGGCAGGGGACAACTGCCAGAGTTTTGAGTTTTTAACAGGAAAATACTTGGTCACTTGAAGTTGATAGAGTGAGGTCTCCTACCAGCAATTTAACTTGCAGCAATTCAACATAGGATCTGAGTGTAGAAGTGGGTGAGCATGGAAATGAAGGCAGTAAAATGCACATCTAGTAATTACTAGTGTACATACTAAGCATTGTGTGATAGATTGTCAAGCACCCATCAGTTTCTCTTCCAAAGAGATGAAGTCATGCACAAAGGCACTGTCTGAAGCTCTCCACTTTCAGTGTGGATGTGAGGTTCTCTACAGAGTGCTTAGCTCCCTGCCCATGCAGTTAGGACTGAGGACTGGAGCAAACTTCTTTTCGGGTTAATATGTAATGTGGACATAATGGCCTAGAACAATTGGATAGCAGCAAATCAACTTCCAAGGATACCCTCTTTGCACCACCCTTAAAGGTAATGGTTACATTCTGGCTCCATTTCTTAGTGAAATCATGGTGCCAAACAAAGAGTGCACATGGAGCTCTCTTTCTGCTACATAGTAGGAATAAGGAGAGAGCAATTATTTTTAGTCAGAAATCCTGATTCAAACATGCAGCTCTGAATCACAATACTTTATTTCTATCCTTTCCCAGACTTATGTGACAAAATTATTCACTTTAATTTCTGGGGGTTTCGTGTTACTTTTAGCTTCCTACATACATAATTAGTGTCTTCATCTCCTTTTTAGTGCTTTCTTCAGGAAATTTTCAGCTTGAATGGCTTATTTTTGCTTAAGGCTACTTAACAGGGATATGGCTTTCCTTGTTTCAAGCTAGCTTGCTTAATAAAGGAATATAATTGATTTAGCCTACCTACATTCCAGTCAGAGATTAGACAGATAAGAAATTCTTAATAAAAGAAGAAATGAAGAGAAAGTAACTTAGGATGATTTAAAACAGGAAGGATAGAAATGAAATACACATTAATGGGCTGCTTTACTCCCTTGAGACAAGAATATTTACTTGTGTCCAACTGCAAGGAAATGTTTCTATGCTTGAAGATAGAGCAAAAACATATAGCAAAGAATGTTGTCTGTATTCAAGCTGCAGATTGCTCTAGTTAGTTCTTGGTTACTGTCTTACCTGTCAAAGTGATATGTACAGGACAGTTACAGTAGACTTTAATCCCTTCTACTCCCCAAATATAACAAAATATGGTAAGGGGAATGTAAATGTGTTGTAGCTGTATTGTTTCAGGAGCAAAAAATCTTACTACTCCCTAAACAAAAGAATTAAGTAACAAACTGGACTAAAAACTATGTTATCTTTCATATGAATATCTATTCCCACTTTAATGATGATTACCCCTTCACTGTAGTCTTAAAAGGTCAGAGGTGAAAAATGGCAAGACATTAAGGTCAACATTTCTTCCAGCAGATGAAATATGCATAGCTTGGCTGGCCTTTGCCCTGCAAATACAGAGAAGTTTAAAAAATGTCATCATTAAGTATGACAAATACCATTGATTTTTCCTGTTAGATGAACCATCTGCCTTTTTGATGCTAGGATGAATTGTCTGCTTCTTGTCAGTAGCAATGGTGGTATTTGTTTTTTTTTTTTCACTTGAATGCTCAAAATTTTTTCTCATTGAAGGTCTGCATTCCTGGAGCACAAGAGGTTTCTGTAGCCTTGTGGCACGAACAAACCATCTGGCTTTGTTGGTGTAAAGGTTATTGCCCTCAGCTCCTTGTTTTTCTGTCAAAGGTTATTGTCCTCAGATCTGCCTGCATGCTGCTCATATAGCCACTCCCATTTTTTCCCAGAAAAAATGAACAGGCTAGCTTAAATAGTTTAAAATAATAGTTCTGCTGGGCAGCCTTCCTTTTTGATGGGTGACTATTGATGACTTTTAGAATCATAGCACCATTTTGGTTGCAGAACCTTTAAGATCATCAAGTGAAACCATTAACCCAGAACTGCCAAGTTCTCCACGAAACCAGGTCCCAAAACACCACATCCACATATCTTTTTTCTACTTCCAGGCATGGTGACTCTACTATTTCCCTGGGCAGTGTGTTCCAATACTGCCTTTTCCTGAGGAATTTTTTTCTAAAATCCATTCTGATACCATTCTTCCCTGGTGCAACTTCAGGCCATTCCGTCTTGTGCTATTACTTGTTTCTTGGGAGAAGAGATGTACCACAACCTTCTTTCAGGTAAGTGTAGAATGTCATGAGGTCTCCCCTCAGCTTTCTTTTCTTCAGGCTAAACAACACCAGCTTCTTCAGCTGCCTCTCGTAAGACATGTTCCAGACCCTTCACCAGCTCAATTGTCCTTCTCTGGACATGCTTCCAGCACCTCAATGTGTTTCTTGTAGTGGAGGCCCCAAAACTGAACACAGGATTCAATGTGTGGCCTCATCAGTGCCGAGTACAGAGGGATGATCCCTGCCCTAATCCTGCTGACCGCACTATTTTTGATAGAAGCCTGGATTCTCTTGGCCTTCTTTGCCCTTTGGGCACATACTGGCTCATGTTCAGCCGCTGTCAACCCCCAGGTCCTTTTCCAGTGGGAAGCTTTCCAGCCATACTTCCCCCAGGCTGTAGCTCTGAACAAGATTATTGTGATTGATGTGAGGGACCCATCACTTGGGCTTGTTGAACCTTGGCCCATCAGTCCAGCCTGTTCAGATCCCTTCCTACCAATTAGAACATTAACACTCCTGCCCAGCTTGATGTTGTCTGCAAACTGATTGAGGATGTCCCAGATCTCATCTGAACCATCCATTAGTCTATTAAATGGGACTGAACCTGATACTGATCCTGGGGAACATCATGAGTGACCATGTGCCAGCTGGATGTAACTCCCTTCACTACCATTCTCTAGGCCTGGGTGTTCAATTATTTTTTACCTAGTGATATGTATTCCCATCTAAATCAAGAGCAGCCAGTTTCCCCAGGAGAATTCTGTGGGAAATGGTGTAAAAGGCTTTGTTAAATCCCAGGCAAACAAGATCTACAGACTTTCACTCATCCACTAAGGAGGTGAAGTTAGTCAAGCAGGACCTCCCTTCCTAAACCCATGCTGTCTGGACATGATCTGGTGTCCTACATGTGCTGTGTGACCACACTCAAGGTGATCTGCCCCTGCAGACCTCCTCCTGCACTGAGGTCAGGCTGACAGCCCTATTATAGTACCCCAGATCCTCCTTCAGACCCTTCTTGTAGATGGGCATCACATTTTCTGACCTCTAGTCAACTGAGACCTCTCCAATTAGCCAGGACCACTGGTAAATAACAGAAAGGGGATTGGTGAGCACTTCCCCTGCTCACTCAGTACCCTGGGATGGATCCCTTCCAGCCCCAGACCTGTTGTGTATAAGTGGTGTAGCAGGGCATTGGCCATGTACTCTTGTAATATGGAGGCTTCATTCTGCTCTCCATCACTGTTTTCCGGCTCAGGGGCCTGTGTATCCCCAGAGAAACTGGTCTTTAGGTCTGAGGCAAAGAAGGCATTAAGTACCTCAGCCTTTTCCTAATCCTTTGTCACTATGTTTCCCCTTGTGTCCAACAAAGGACAGAGATTCACCTCAGCCCTCCTTTTGTTGCTGGTGTATTTACAGAAATCATTTTATTGTCTTTTTTGGTAGTGGCCAGTTTAAGTTCTAGCTGAACTTTGGCCTTTTTGATTTGCTTGCTACATAACCTCACACTATCCTTGTAGTTAGGCTGAGTCACCTGCCCCTTCTTCCAAAGGGCATAAATTCTCCTTTGTTTTCCTGCCTTCCAGTCAAAACTTTCTGTTCAACCAGATGAATGTTTGCAAAGAGCTGGTCTGTGTATACCTGAGACAACCACAGGTGTACTTTATTCTTCACCCAGAGTTAAACAAACTTGTTTCCTGTCAAAGAGTATTATAAGTTCTGGCTATTTACTTTATCTCTGCAATCATGTTTTGGAGTATTTCCCTCAGAAAAAGATGCACTGATGCACCTATAGTCTGTGTGATGTACATTTCCATTTCATAATTACTGGGTCAATCAATTGTAACTTGGATAAAGTATAAGCTGCTTTCTGAAGTGCATGAGCTTTATGCATTCAGAACACTACAATGTGATTTATAACATTGAATTACTGTAACTTGCTCAAAATAGGTTTGAGAGTAAACAGATTGTTTGCTACATCTTATTAGCACAGTGGTCAGTAGTGTCATATCAAAGTAGTCTGGATGTGTATAATTATGCCACAGTGTATAATGAATAGAGCAAAAAAAATAGAGAAAATAGAGAATTTGATCAAATAAGCACTTTATGGAAATTTTTTCTGTAAGACTTTCCAGACTGCTGTGAGGCACTAAATTGTTCTGCCATTCTTGGCTTACAGAAATGCACATACTACTCATATTTTCTCACTGCTCTGTGAAGTATTGAAGTGGAAAAGTGAATTGAGCTGTCACAGTTCTTGGACCACTACTGCGCTGGGGACGTGGCAGGGTGTTTAAGCAATCTCACTAAGTCAAGGACTAAACTACTGCTGGATTTCTCAATTCTAATTTTCTATTTATCTCAGTATTATAACTGTAATTTAACCAAACTGTTAGTCAATTATATGCTTGTTGTAGACTCCTTGGCTCAGGCATTCTTAATGTTTTATTGTATATTCAAAGATTATGTTAAACATTATGGAATTTAATCATTAATGAATGCATTTTTATTAGGGAGGAACTCTTTCGTAAATTAATTAAAATTATCTTCTGTCAAATTCTGTCATTTGAACACCAAATCCTAATCATGCCAATCTTCGGGAATTGAAACTTTTGCCTGTCTTTTTGTTTTTTTTTTTTTTTTTTATCTTACAGTATTTTCTATTTTTGGTAATTGTTCTTAGCTTTAGTTCCCGAAGAACCTTTGAAGGCAGATGCACCTGACACCAGAGTAGTTTAAAAAAATCTCTCTGATTTCTGTACAATCATTTCACAAGTTTTCATACTCAGCAATGTCTGTACAAGTATGTAAGAAGTAGCTAAAGGGTCCTGACTCTCAGGTTCTGGTCCAGCAGTACCGTAGGGTCTTGGACCAAGCCTCTGAAACACTGAACTTAGTAACAGTTGGTAGCATTGTCTGCTCAGGACTTTTTTCATTCATGAGGAGTCTCCTTGTGTTTTCAGCCATTCCCTGACAAAGCGTTACAAAATCCAACTGTTCCATATGAAAAATTATATATGTTTTATTGCACATCTCTTAGTCCAAGAAGAATAACAGGTTTTGTTTTTCACTGAACCATACATTTATCTAACATCCATAGAGTCAGTGCTAAGGGAGCTCAGGGTCAGAACTTGGACAGAAGCCTAAACAAGCCTTTCAAATGTCTTTTTCTGAAAAGCAGAGTTTGTATTTTTACAGTCTACTCAGGATGATTGGGTTATACATTATATATACTGGTTCTTACATATCACCTATGCTTTGAAAGGCGACCTAGAATAGAGGCTAGACTGTGATAAAGGAATAAGGTATTTATTGGAAAGGCCTTCAGAGGCCTTCACCTTGAGCAGTACAAGAGCCTGGCCGTGGCTCCACCCAAGATGAATGATAGGTCACAAGTTTTCACACTATTATAAGTTTTGACCCATTTACATATTGGGGTTAATTGTCCAATTAAAGCTCCCAGATTCTCTCCTCAGTTTGCTGCTGTTTATACTTTTTGGGCCTGAAGCTGCAATGGTGTCCTTGGTTCTTGGGCTGGAAAAGGATTGTTTAGTCTGACTAAACTGTGAGTACTTGCTAACACTTTATAGGAAGTTCAGAGCTATATACTAGTGCAGTACAGAATCTGGAAAACATGAAAGCTAAAACTTAAGGCATGATCAAGTGAAGGTATGGAACCTCACTTTTGGTGGATTTCATAGAGCATTGCCTACATGATTTGGACATACTCCAACTGGAATCAGAAAACCTGCCACCAACTGCTGTTCCATTCACACTTTTTAGACCATTACATGTTTAATTTAGCTTTAAGTTTGGATGCTCTGACTGGTAAAATAGTTTTACGATTTTAAAAAATTTTGTAATTTTGTTTTAATTTTGTTTTTTTTTTTTTTGCATGGGCTCTCTGACCATGCTGCTTCATGAGATCACTACTCCGAGGGTAACTATGAGTGGAGGTTTGTGCAGATACACAATAGAGAAATGTAAATTCTCAGATTCTTCAATTCTCACTGAGCTTCTGTGCAAGTGATTCCACATAGCTGTATATACCCCTCATTTTGCTGTCACCTTTGAAATCCTGCTAGTGGCTGCAGGATCTGAGGCAGCTGTCTGGTTTGAGGAATGCTGCCCTAGCCTACACAGAGGGATGTGTGAAAGCTCTCCAAGGCTTGTCAGCGTGTGCAGTTTCCACTGTGACCCAGGGTTACTTATGAATAGGTGGAGCATGCTCATTGTTGTGTCAGTCCTCTTCCCTTTTCTGGTACAGAAGTGATCCTATCAATGATTTCTAATCACACAGCCACAACAAACACAGGCTATATCTGGTGCACAGACATCTTCCTTTCTGCCAGCAACTCAAAGCAGGAGAGGCAAGTAGGCAAACCAAAAGTTGCTCTGTACCTTACTATTCACTAAAGGACCTGCAGTGGGAATGCAGTCGGAAATCTATTTTAGCCAGCTGAATGTTATTCAACCCTCAGCAATATCTGTTAGAATCACCTGAATTCTCTGGCTGAAGGAAGTTTTTAAGACTCTTAAGAGAATCAATATTCTTAAGGAACAAACTTCAATTCCGGTAAAATCTTTGTGATGCATTATTAATTTCTGTTTAAAATGTCACTGAAAATTTCGATATAACATATCTAATGTTATTAGTAAGTCGGTAATTCTGAACCATGTGTCTGGGCAGTCCCATTTAAGACAACAGAGATACTCATATGACAATCTGATGTGCCTTCCTCTTTAGAGTGGCATTTTGATGTACTCAGGAGTCTTTCTATGGGTTATATTAACAATTTTTTCTTTGATGATTTGAGAATATTAGCTTTTACTATTGCTAAGTTTAGGATTTTCCTTCTAGAAGGGTTACTAGGATTAATTCACTTTGACACTTTACTGAGACTGCTAGAAACAAATTTGTGATTATTTTGTTTGCTCTAGAGTGTGACTTGAAGGAATCATAAGAAAGGGTTCAATTTTTTCCACTGGACAATTCTGCTTAATGATCTTTGGCCATTTCTATAATATAGCGTTTTGTCATTGATGATTAAAATATTTTCAAGAAGACAAAATATTTTTCTAATGGATTTATTATGTATTTTATTTAGGCAAAAGTAGCTGTAGAGCTCAATTAGCATGCTCAGATGCAATCTTAAACGCTATAATTTCCTGTAGTACCTGCAGTGCCTGTGTTGCCCTGCAAGCTGAACTTTTTAAGTGCTCAAACTCTTTTAATACAGATTTTATTGATGCAATTGAAGTCAGGATATAATTATATTTTAAGGTAAATTTTAAAGTGAACTGATGATTTGTGGTCAGGTATGATGGTGAAAAAAGTGTGAAAGGTTACAGATTTTGTAATTTGTGAATTAAAATGGGTTTGTAAGTGGTGTCGTGGTTGCACACAGATGAAGTCCAAAACAAAGACATGTGTCCAGACCTTGCTTATCTCATGCAATCACACCTGGTGGATGTATATAGGCTCCTAAATTAATATTTCCAAACAGTATGGGAAAGAGATATACTTTTTATCTACCTCTAAAAGAAAGTCCAAAAGAATGCCCAAACAACAGACACCTGTGTGATAGGGACATTTATTAAATATGATGAAGGTTGTAGGACTTGTTTGTGTGCTTGATTTGGAATAAATGCATTTCTTTCTCAAGTAGACTGTGAGCCCATGCCTGCAGTCTCTTAAGAAGTGCATTTTTAGTAACTAGAACAAAACATAAAAGCAAGTGCTTGAAGAGCAAAGAGAATTTGTTAGATTTTTTTTGTAAACAGCTTTTTGAGGTCATCTGTCTATATGGCTTCAACAACCCTCTGTCCTTTTTTTTCTGCAGTAGTCATGTGTGCTATCATCATCTCTGTGGATGTGAAAGTACTCAGGGCTGTGATCCTTTTCCACACCTTCCTTTACAGACTTTGAAAGTGGCATGCAAATAACGTACTCATTAATAATAATGTACTGTGAATAATTAGATGCAGATAGGTAAATAACCTTTTACTCTCTGTTGATATGTGAAAACAGTAATCAAACACGATGGTCCTCCTGCACACATGATGGACACATTTAGAAGTGTATCAGACCAAGAATATGAGTTGTTTGAATATAGAGGGAGTCACATGGCCATTTTGCACCAAAATAAAGCAACAAAATATAATATCTACAGGTGTATGTGTAGTGATTATAATGTGATAATAATGTGCAAGGCAGAAATGTTGGCTGTATTGTGCATGTAATGATAGTGTGATAGTCTGGTACGTAGGAAGAACCAAATGGTTTATGACCCACATAATCATGTAGAAAGATCATTGCTTGCCCTGCCTTGGATTCTATGAAGAGTTTTTACTCAGCTCTGGATCCACACAGGTTTAGTATATGCAAATTAGCCTGACTGCATTTAGGTTTCCCATGTCAGAGGACCAGACTCTGCTTTGAATTGACATTTGGGTCTACTTAGAAATAACAGTAACTTAAAAGTAAAGAAATCTTAGCTCTAACAAAGCTCCTTTTATCCGCCAAAATGAATTACCCCATTCCTGTAAGTTACATTATGTGATTAAAACAGAAAGGCTCATCTCCATGAACACAAAGGAGGAACTACAGAGGCCCAGAGGAACAACAATATTGTCAAATTTTGTGAAACATTTCTAACTGAACTGTTAGGAAAAGTTTGCTACACAGGGAACAATGCAGGATAGCATCTGGGGCAAGGATGTACAGAACCATTGTTGAAGGAGCTATCATGCAACAGCCAGGGACTGTGGGCACTGAATAGGTTTTGATCCTAAAAAATTACTTTCCCAGATGCCAGTGGAACTATGTAAAATCAATCTACCTAATGTTTCAAGAAGATGGACTATCATGTTCTCCACTTTCAGTCTGATAAAAGTTGAATAATATCACTGAATCCTGTTATGTGCCTGCCAAAAGCCATCTCGCAGCAGGTCTTGTTAGGTGAGATAATTCATTAATATAGAAAAATACCATAGACTTTTATAGTGCCATAGACTTCTTTGGGGTGACAGATGCTGTAGATACAAATCAGTATTTCTAATTGCAGTGGTTCAAATTTCTCTGTTCCTGTCCATAAATTACTATGGTGTTGTTGTGCACGCCAGTTATGTGTGTGTATTTTGGGGGCTAGAGTGAGGGGGCAGAGAAAGAGATGGAGAAGAGAGAGAGAGAGGAAGAGAGGGAAGGAGAAAAAGAGAAGGGAAATTTCTTAAGAGATCTGAGAAGATATGTTTGCAGCTGGTGAAAGGTACATTTGCTAAATAAATGATATAGTTCTCTTTTCTACAAGGTTTTCAGCAGAGGAAAATGGCTTTAGTATTTGTTGACTGGTTTTAGAATAATGTTGAGAGGCTTTAATCTTGCAGAAAATACAGATACTTTGAATGGACAGACATGTGGAATAAATGGCTTATAGCTAATCCCCTGTGAATAGACATGGCATGTCTAAGGCTGGTTATGGATCTCCTGTGTTAATTGGTGAGAATGAAGTTGAGTTCTCCAGGAATAAATCAGAGCTGTCAAACACTATCTAAAATGATAGTCATTTCCTGGTTGGCACAGATAATAATGCTAATGGTTGTCAGTGGAATCTTTGCACAAAAGATATTACATTTCCCTACTATTTTATCTTCTAGTAATGTCCTTATTTTCTTTTCACTCGTTAAAATCTTAAAAGATGCACACTATTAACCCTCAGCTATTCCCAACAGAATTTACAAGTTAGCTACAAATAAAGCAGTGGACTGGTTCAACAATTGAAGAACATGTATTTTGAAGTGAACTTAAACTGAGCCCATTTAGGACGTTCTTCTCCACTGTTTTCCCAAGATATTTCTTCCTTTTTTTTGGAGATGGATTTTGAAGACCTCTGGCCTGCAGGATGCACTGGGTGTACCTCACATCCTAAAGTCCTGCAAATGGTGCGACATTTATTTCCAAGGTCATCACATCTAAAATAAGTTAGAAAGGACAGATCATTCCTGTTGACATGGCACAACATTGATAGAATGAAGCATAAACTCTATTGAAACACATAGAAAAGTGTAAGTGAACTTATGCTTTGCTCAGGATTCTTGCAGATACAAAAATTTCCATTTTCTTATGTCTGTGTTATTCATTATAAAAACTGAACCTCTCTTTTCCTTACTCCATGGTGTTTCACTAGAATATTATTTTCTAATATGAATTCTTCAGAGTCCTCAAATTTCTTTCTTGTTTTGATTTTTTTGCACTTTTACATATGTTATGAATAGAAAAGAAATGAGTCTATTTACTGCAATCTTGGGTAGACAGGGAAAACTCAGAAGAATTCAGAAAGAAATTTGTCATGGATTGAAATGGGACTTGCCCTCCTAAAACTTAAGAGACTTCCAAATTATTTTTTTGTGTCCTGTAACGTGCCCAGCCCTGATTACCAGCACTCAGGCAGGCTTGGGCAGCTAAAAACAGATTTGGAAAAAATTTCCAACTTTAGACTTTGCAAAGGATTAAAAAAATATTAGTTTTAAAACTTGTTTACTTAAATAACTTAAACAAAAATTCAAATGTTGATATTTCAGATGTGTGTGTAATTACAGCAATACAAAATTTGAAAATTTCTTCAGAAGTCTAAAAATATGTTTAACAACTGGAAAAGAAGGAAAGTAGGGAGAGACTTCATTTCCTCAAGTGGAAATAATGTGATTTAGATAACTGGTTTCTCAGTAAGAGTAAGAGATAACATTGTTAGATCTTAAAGGTTTGGTTTGGATGTTTCTATTTTTAGATTGCCTTAATGACTTAATTTCTAGACAAAATCAGCAGTTTCTTAAATAAGCACAAGAAAACTGCTAAAGAAATGCCACCTGACACAGGACAGTAATTTGCTATCCACCTGTGTATGGAAAAGTGCCGTAAACCTACTTAGGGCAGAGGGTTATGCCATAAACCTCCCCTTAGAGGCTCTGTGACCTCTCTGGCTCTCAAGGTGCTGAAACTCCCATTACAGCCAATGTAGATGAGATCACAGGTGCTTGTGGCCATTTGAACCACTCAAGTCACGTTCAGATATTACACGAGGAAAGCTGAACTCTTGTGGAGTGGTTCTAGAGGCCAGGAAGAATAACAGACCTTCTAGATGGAATTATGCTCTTACCTCTGGATAATTGAATTTAGCACCCAGTTAGTATGGTGCAAGGAGAGACCAGGAATAGCTCAGGGATTGTTGGCCAGCCCTAGGGATACTACATTCTAGTCATATTGATAATGTATTAAGGTGCTTCAAATGTAGTGCTTTGTAGACCAGTGTGTTATGACAACGAATGTGTTTTAGAAGAATGTGACTTGCTCTGATACTACTATAATGGAGGTTATATAAATGCTTAAGTGAATCAGATATGCAAAAATCAGCTACATCATAAAAAAAAAAAAGGAGCTTAATTAGCTGAATAAATAATTAACTGAAAATAGTTCCCTTGCCCATAATACCAAAATTGATTTACATAAACAATGGAGCATATTGTAGGAAGATGTTCTGTTCTGCCACTCATTGAGAAATGCAGCAGGAATTCTTAGAAATGAAATAATTTTCATACAGAATGTTTTACTTCACTCTAGCAACTAAAATATTATTTATATGAAATCCTATTTAGTAGAGGCATTGCCTTGACATAGGCAGATTAAATATATGTCTTGAGAACCTGTCCAAGCTCTTTCCTTCTGATCTTTCTGGGTATGCATCATGAGTCCTTACTCTATAAATAATGGTCTGTTCCTGATGAAGAAAGCCTGTTTTCTCTCGAGTACAGAATGTGGTGTGACCATCGATTATGTTTTTCACATATAAATACCTGAAGTAAAACTTTGCTTCCTCAAAGACTAGTGGAATAATTCTGCAGTTGGGCTTCAGCACTATTATGTCTTGTGATTTACTCAGCTGTAAAGAGTACTTGCAGGTAAAATGCCATGTGATACAGTGCTGCCTTCAGAATGTCAAGGACTGATAACATTGATTTTTCAGAAGTGTTTCACTGAAAATTTTCAAATCAAGTAACTAGAGCTCACTGCATTAGAGATACAGGAGTAGATTAGATTAGCTTTGCAGAGTACAGGCATCTAAAAGCACTGGGAAAAACTGCAATTTCACTGAAGTCTGAGTTCAGCCAGGGTAGAGCTCAGGGAGATGGAATTGGTTTTTTTGAGCTAGTATCTGTACCTTTTGTGTTGGATGGATGTCTTGTAAGGTGATCTCTTCCCAAGTACACCAATACACTTATGCAGGTTGAGTGTATTTCAGTATTTTGCCTATAGGTACCTACAACTGATTATCCAAAATTCACAGATCCTCTTTGGGTTTTCACCCCTTTTTATGAAAAAACAGCTAACAGGTCCTAGAATGTTTAATCTTCTTTCAAGGCTCACAATTTCAGAGCTGAAGAAACAAAAGGATTTGAAAGCTTAAAAGAGAAATTAGAGAAAGAATGTGAATATTCATAATACTAAGAAAATGTCTCCTTGTAAATGACAACTTTATCTTTTTAATATGATATAGGTGAAATGCAAGCTCATTTAGCATTAACTTCTCACTAAAGAGATAATGGAGGTTTTATTCAGGCAAAACCTGATCTTTACAACTATTAAATGTGTATTTAAAAGTTTATTTTATGAGTTCATTAAACTATTGTTTTCATCAAAAAGATTTTTATTTAGCAATTATAAATTCTAAACTTTCTTTTCTTTAACTTTTATGGTGATTATCATATAAATATACATACATATATTTAGAATTAACACAATTGGGAAAATCTTTCTTAATTTTACTGCAGTATGAATTACTACCTTCAGAAAGGTTCTGAAGCAGATTGCAGGTGATATGTCTTCATGACTTTTGGGAGAAAAAAATGCTGTTTTCGATATTCAGCTTGACAAATTCCTTGCTTGAATGCCTTCATGGAGTTTTCACTCAAAAACTACCCTGTGCTGTGCAAATTGCAAGAAGTTGAAAAGATAACACACTCCATCAGGAATGTAATGTAATACACTGATACTCTTGAAGTGAAGCCAAGAAAATGAATTGTCACTAACCCTAAATCTGTTCAGTTAGATAAACTCTCATTTGAAGAAAAAGAGGTTCCAGAATCTAACATTATTAAGCATTTATTTGTATGCTCACTTCTGTGTAGATTTTTTGTTTATACATTGTGCATTGTATTTCCAGATACAACTTCTACAGGTGTCTTAAATATTTCAGTGAAAACTATAATACAATAATGCATTAAAACAATAATACATTGAAAACTTTAGGATGTAAACGCTCTAAGAAAGCTGTAATAATTTCAGAAGGAAATCTTGCTATCGAGGGAAATTCAATTGAGACATTCAGCACAAGGAATCTAAATATCTGAAAGGTGGGAAAAGGCCTATTTATGACATTGGAGGAAGCAGGATCTATCCCTAAAAGAACTTTATAAACCTCTGACACATCCTGAGTCTTAGCTCCCTGCTGTGTCCAGGGTGATGGACAGCACCCAGTCAGCAACCATGGCCTGGGAAATACCCTGCAGCCCCCAGTGTGTGGGAATTCCCACCAGCATTAGTCAGAATGGAGAGTACACATGTGAAAATACAAACTCTGTAACATTTACTAGGTAGAGGTAGGCATTTCAGTTAAACTGATATTATTTTAGAAATCTTTTCAAATTTTTAAACTTCTTTCAGGTTTCCATTGGAATATCACCAAAGTTTGAGCAATATAGTTTACAGGGCCACAGGTGGACATTACTGACTTGAGCCACTTGCATGCCTCAAACATGTCTTTATTACTTTGAAATCTGATATATCATATGTAGTTTGTGTGAGTCCTTGAAAATCCATCCTATTTTTGATTAATGCATTCCTAGATTTAGGATTCAAATATGATTCTATTGTATTGCTAATTTTCTTAAAATGAGTAATCAATTTGCAGCTGCCATTTCCTTAACAATGCAAATACATTAACGTGCTTCTAAAAGACAAAGGTACAAAATTATTTTCAAATATTAGTCATTTAGCTAGCACTGATTAGAAGCCTTATACATTATTAAGACTGTATAATGAGTTCTTCAGTGTTAAAAATGATTTTGCATTGAGATTTATTAGATGCTTGAGCTTCTCTATATAATAATAGAACCAGTTGATCCACCCTGGTCCCTCCCAACTTTACCCATTCTATGATTGTGGGAATCCATGACTTGACTTGAAACCATACTCATTCATTTATTCCTTTTCCTAGAAATACTTATGTAAACTTGTAAGTTCCATGTCTAACTATGTACTCAAAACATGGAATGCTATCTATTATTTATATTTTTATTTGTTGAGACAAAAATGATGTATTGATATTCTATGATTCTCTTTTCAGCTGTAATTATACTCTAAAGACTAGAGATCATAACTAAAAGTCTCAAATTCTTCAGTTCAGGAAAAAGATTTTATCACCATACTTTATGAAGATGTGAGTTGAATTAAGGACTAAGAATAGCTCTTAATGTGCAGACATTTTTGGTACCAGATAATAGCTGAAAGTATTAATTAAATGGAAGTGAGAACTGCAGCAACTTCCCCAAGAGGTGTCTTCTAGTAGAAACATGAATGCATAAGGAAAAATGGAACTTCTTTTTCAGCTCACTAGTCATAGCAATGTTCTGTTTGAAAGACTTATAATAAAGTCTTTTAAATTGGGTTCAGCTTATATTGCTGAGTTTTTGTTTGAATTGGAACATTCAATTTGTTTTGGTAACTATTATTTAACTAAAAAATAGAAATGCTTTAAGTTCCATTAAATTATTTGTAATAGAGTTGTGAAACCTTCAGAGAAATGAGATGAATAAACCAGTGATGACTTGACTTCACCATTTTTTTTCTCAGATTTCAAGTTTAAATTATTCTGTGAACTCAGAATTATCTTTTCAGGTCTAAAATGTAGATTAGGATGTAATTAACTCCACCTGTTTTTTAATTATAGAGCAGGATTTAGAAGGGAGTATTTTTCCTGCAGTTTAAGGTCCAGAAGTGCAATCAAAGCAATCTGCATCCTACCAGTAGTACTGTCTCAGGATTATGTGAAATACATTGGTTTCCCTATTTTTAAGAATAAATTTGCCATTGAAGCATTTCAGAGTTCTTCTAGAGGCCTAAAGTGGATGCATTGAATAAATTATTTTGGTAAGTAAAAATTAAAGAAAGTTGTAATGAGCAAAACAGTAATATCAAAACAAAGTCAGTTAATCATCTTTCTGGAATAACTCAGTCTGACAAGTGATAATTTAGAAGATTTATTTTGATTGAAAACCATGACTACTTACAGAAACAAAAATGCAACTGTCTAGTTTGCTGCAAAAGAGAACACAATCTGAAATGAGCTCATTAATTTTACTGTAATATCTGATTTTATTTGGTTAATTGCAGAGTAGCACTGATTAATTATTTAATTACCACAAAACAGACTTCTGTATCTCAAGCCCGAGAAAAGTCTGGAGCTTCATTTAAACTCATTAAAATGCTACTGTGTGGGCACATGAGAATGTCTCTCTGGAGACTGAGATCAGAGACAAATGGAGCTGAAGAGGTTTCCACCTCCACAGACTGCAGTTCAGGTCCCCTTTGTCCCCTGGAGCAATATGGGAACAGTCACTGATGGCTGCTCTCTTGGTTTTGGTATTTGCCACTTTGTGTTCATGCAAGTATAACAGATGCAAAGACTCTTCTCCAAATGAAGGCATGAAGTAGTACAAGTCTTCATGGCACATCCACATGGAGTGGATATCTGAGCACTGCAGCCTTTGGATAGCTAACCAAGGGAGTCTGGAGAGAGATTTAGCTCATGCTGACACTGGGTACTATGTTGCTTTCTGCCATAACTGGATTTGCCACTCCAGAAAGCTTTTTATAGATCTCATGTCATATCTCCCATTCCCTGAGATCTGGTCTTTCTCAAGGTCTTGGGGTACCCTAAGTGCCTTGCCCTATTCAAATTTGTAATGTGATTTGTGGAAAAAGGAGCACAATCTGTAAGGAGCCAAGAATTTCTTGCCTGCCCAAGTGAAATAGGACCACGGCAGGTGCTGGTCTGGTTAAATTATACTTCTGCTGACAGTACAAACTGACCAATTTAAATAATTTAAATTATAGAGATGAAGTTAATAATGAAATTAAGATATATATCTCTATACCTCTATCTATTGAGGAGCAAAAGAAGCAGAGCAGATATGTCAGGGGGTACAAATGAGGTGCCACAGGTGAACCCTTCTCTGGCCATGCCCTCACTCAAGTGTGCTGTCCTGAAGACAGTGAGCAGAGCTGCAGTGGTGACAACAGAGTCCAAACTGTAGTAACTTTATTGCTTTGTAACTAAAAGGATCAGGGCAACTTGCACTGTATGGGCTGAGTAGCATATCTACTGTCTGCAGGAATGTTTGGGCAGCAGAATAAAGCTCCATATCTCAGCTGACAGTGGCTTGTGGAGACTCTTTGTTTTGGGAATCTTTATTTCAAACTGCTCCACCCAACGAGCTGTTAACAGCTCCTGTACAACAACAGCACTGAGACAATCACTAATACCATTCAATATGACATAGTATTAAGCAATGCTATGAATATTTAGCAAATGTCTTTAGTGTGCCCTCAAGTGAATTCTTTAAAACTTCTCTTGCCACTAGCGCTAAAGATGAAAAAAATTTTTTATACCAGCTCTAAGAATGGAGATCAAATACTTGGGAATTTATGCCCTATTCAATTTCCTAATAGCCATTAATCTTCAGTGTCAGTCCCATTTCCTTGGAAAGACATTCCAAATTCTAGATGAAATAATGGTCAGGGCAGAAATGCACGATTCTGTAAAACTGTGCAATTATACAGAGTAGGAAATTTTAGCTCTTAATTAATGAAACAATTGCATTTTACTTCAATACTTTTCATAGCTATTTTATATACAAAACAACCTGTGCATATAAAAATGCATATGAATTTCCTTTATGAACACTGTTTCACATATTCAGGGAATGTAGTTAACAAAAAGATAAACTTGCTGTGCTAACATTTTTCCTGCCCTTCCAGACTAAGCAGGGCATGTATTTTTATAGTTTAACAAGCTTTCCTATTAAATTTTGAAAAATGAATCTATTATTGACATGCTTGAAACATATTCAATTAGTCTTGATTTGGTATATTTGATTTAAAGGCTTTTTATTATTTGTTCCATGTTCTAACTTGACAACTTAGAAATGGAATGAAATTAACCTGTCAGGAAGGATTAATGAACAGATATTTTTCACAAGTTTAGATGATTTACAAGAATTTCACTGCAGCTGATCTTGCCATTGAACCAATCTTCATTTCTGAAAATGGATTAAAGGTCCATATGATGGTATCCTATACTTTCATATACTAATTAACATCCATTTATTAGAGGGGTAAAATGAGGCTATGTAAAGCAGTGAACTGCTCTGTACTATAATTAAAGCCAACTTGTTTCTTATGTTAAAGAATGAACACATTTACAGATTATTAGTGTGTGCATTAAATACAAATAAGCATAACAGATGGAATAACTAATTAACTGAATGTTATTTGAGCCTATTTTTATTGCAATAAATATCTTGTAAATGCACTGCTTATCTGCAGTACAGAACTATTTATTGACAAGGTGTGTTTCTCTGCTTAGTGAACTATTAATAGTTCTTAATGAAAAAGTACATCAGAAGATGCTTCTATAGTCTGCTACTAAACTGTGAATAATTTCTTAATTCTCAATGTTCAACATTTTCCAAATTCAGTTATCTCTAGCTTTGATAATCTGATAAATGGCAGCAGTGGAAGGAGCAGACTGGAGTGTCCCTTTAAAAAAATTGTTTCCATTCTGCCTCATCAGACTCCAGCTGAGAAAGAGTAAGGGCAACATCTTTTGTTGTAAAACATATTTGGTCAGATTATCAAGGAAGAAGAACTTTATGTTGTGATTTTACCTGCAGTAAGTTTCTTCCTTCGTTGCATATGGATTATTGTGGACAATAATAAAAGCAGAAAATAATTGTAAGATATTTCATCTTCTGTAAAAACTCATTAAAAATACTTTATTTAAGTATTAAAAAGCAAATTTTATGTCTGTTCTAAGGAAACATAAACCACCTGGCCTCCGTATGAAAATACATCCTTGTTCTAAAAGCTAGTGACTGCAAAAAATTTGTTGTGCAGTCGGATTTTGATTTAGGTAACTGTCTGGCTTCTGACTGAGATGCCCCAGTGATGTAATGTGATTAATGCAAAATAAGTATCTTATTTCTGAGGTGGGACCAGCTGACCAGAGAGACATCTCCTTTCAGTGGATGGAAACAGTCAATCAGGTGGTTGCACACATTGACTATTAATGCCTGGATTACTGCCTGGGTTGTATCAGGGGCTGCATCAATTTGGTTGTGGTCTGTAGTCAGGCACAACTACCAGCATAGAAAGCTGAGGAAAAGATGGTAGAACCATGCTGAATAAATTATTTGGGGAGCAAAACAGTGGATAGTGACTGATGTTAGAAAATAAGAGCAAATGGAGAATAACAGCGGAATAGGGAAATCTGGCTGAGAAGCCAACAGGGAGATCTTTTTTCAAATCAAAACTATTTCCTCTTGTTTCCTATTCAGTTTTTAACAGAAATTATTATTTTGGCATTTATTATTTTGTCACAGCCATTTCTTGAATTGCAAAAATGCAAGAAAATTTATTCTCATCTTTTTGAAGTCATTCAGAATCTTACCTAAGACAATTTGCATCCAAATTAAGTTAAAGACTCTTGGTGGATTTAGAGGAAAAGAATTGATCTCTATGTTTTAAAAGTACTAGGGAAGATACTTTTCAATTCTTTAGAAATCATGTGCAAAATGGCTTTGTGTAGATAATCCTTCTTGATTTCACTATTGTAGAGTAGTAGATATTCTCCCTTATCCTATTGTTCTCTCAGGTATACCTTTTACAAATCAACTATCTTGAACAAGGTAGTGCAAACTCAGAGATTTCATTTTTTGGGCAATGTTTGTAATTTCTTAAGCTGCATGTCAAAGGTTATGTCCATTTTCTTTTGATCTACATAAGAGTGAATTTCATTTTATGCACAGCATGTTCATTTCGTATTGGAATGATATTTAAAAAAAAACAGTTCATTTAGTAATTTCAGTATATTGACAAATGGGCAGGATTAAAAGTTATTCAAACAATGACTTGTCAGTGTATCATTCTCACCACAATGCATTTTAGTATTAACAAGACAACTCTGCCTCTCTTATGGTGGTAATTTTAGATACAGCAATTTCTCCAGGACATTACTTTAGTAAATAGACTTTTACTATTCAAGTTCAGCAAGTTGTAAAATATGAGTTATCCCGATCATTTAATTGAAATACAATATAACATGTCAATATTAGGAAAGAACTCTCTTACATCTAATATATTTTTCCATGCTTTCCATATGAAGAAGACTTGACCTTTAGTCAAGACAGGTTCTGTGACTTTTCTTTAATAAAATGAAAAAAACTTTGAAGTAAAGAAGTACCAATTAAGAAACAGGGTAAAATTTCACCAGCAATTTGCACAAATGACTGACTGTTTAAGTTTTAGGCACATTAGTGCTAATATTTTATCTTGAGTAATCACAGGTTGCTAAAAGTTACTGGACAAGGGTTAAAATAATCCCCATAGAGCTTATCTACCTTGCAGTATAATGATTCCAGGTTCTATTGAATTGATAAAAACATCTTCTAATCCTGGGTAACCCTTCACACTGCCAATATTCCAAGTTCCCATTGATCTTTCCAGTTGTGTTGCCATATGGCCAGGTGGCTTCATCTTTCCTTACATTCATTCCAGTGTCAGCTGAATAAGCAGCACACGCAGAACATGGCTCCGAGTGCCTGGTTACTCTGGATCAGGCTTAGGCAGACAGGGAGACCCAAAGGAGACCTTCAGATTCCCATTCCCCTCTGTAAACCATGCTGGGGTTGTTGCCTACAGTTTAACTGCACTTCTGTGTACCTTCATTAATCACAGAGGCCTGTATGCATTTCTGAACCTCCAGCTCCCTCTTGCCCTGTGCTCCCTTCACTGGAATCATTGCTATTTCTTATTCACAGGGTGCCAGTTGAGAAGTGCCCTGGAGGGAGACTTATTCTTAGTATATGGACACACCTCATTGTGCTAGTGCTGAAGGAAGGCCTGGAAAATCCCTTCTTCCATTTGCCAATTCACCTTCTAATTGACCTATATTATTTTCCCACTCAATACAAAATTTATACAGCTCTAAGTGTTTTTATTTGCACTCATCATTTCTGAAATGCTGAAATCGTTTGTATCCAATAAGAAGGCTCAAGTAAAAAAAGTGTAGATGATTGATTTTGTGCTTATTTTACTACAATGAAATGGTATTGAGGTACATCAGATTTCTATTTATACCAAATTAATGCTTTCAGTGTGATTTTACTCTGGGATGAATTAGATATTAAAGTTAAATATGTCTGAGAGTCTATTTTCATAATCAAAGCCTCACTCTGAGTTTTTTTTTTTTTTTAATTTAAATAATTTCTATCTTTTCCTGCCATAGCATAAGGATTATGAAAATGAGGTTCATGCCCATATACAGGGACCCATAGCAAGGACTATTTTCCACAGCTGTAGTTTTGGTATTTATAATTTTTAAAGCCACAATCAAAAGAACACTGCCATAGCAGAAGCATTTTTGCAAAGGGAAATAATCACAGTGTTTATACTGGTTATTAATTTTTTTGCTTTGTGTTCCTCAAGAAGACAATGCAAGAAGATTACATAGGTAGGTAGGTAGGTAGGTAGGTAGGTAGGTAGGTAGGTAGGTAGGTAGGTAGATAGATAGATAGATAGATAGATAGATAGATAGATAGATAGATAGATAGATAGATAGACAGATCTCCTTCATTAAAATTGCAAAAGTTTCTGGGGCCAGGAAAGCAATTTGTGAAAGCGCAGAGATAAACACTTTACACAAAGGAAATTAATAAAATGTTCCCCAGTGGCTCTGAAATGAGGTTGCTAAAATATTTTCCTTGCTGTGCATGGGATAATGGGGTCATCACAGAAACAGAGTTGCACATTTGGACCACAATGGCACAAAAGTTCTGCTTCCAGCAGCATCTGCCAGCTTTTTGCCCCTCTACCTGGGGACAGGGTGCTCTGCAGAACCACTGGCCCTCCCAAGTCTTTCCCATGAGGGTGCTGCCATAGTTATAACCACAGGAACTTGCAGAATCCTTCCATGGGTATGCACTGCTGGAGGTTTGCATCTCTGAGGCCAAATGCATTGCTTGCCTGTAGACTGAAGGTGAAAAAATCTCTGTCAGGCTTCTTACTTCTGTCACTCCATGTGTAAATATATTTTCTCCCATTATTCCTTTACATACAAAATGAAATATTCTCTTGAACAGTTGCTTTCGAAACTATTCACAACGGTGCCGCAAAATAGGACCACCTCTAACAAATGCATCTGGTAATAAATGTTAAAGAGAAACTGTGGAATAACAGAAAAAATGGGAAAAATAGAGAAATTTCAGGGTAATAGACCTTTAGTTCTACTTGGTGGTTGTCAAAGCTTTCACAGCATGAATGTAACAAAATGCAATTGCTCAAATCTATTTCTTGTTAGTACAGTCTCTAATAAATGAAGAAATTTAAAGGCTGATTCAAATTGCAAATCTTACTCAACTTCTAATAAAATGATTGCAAAATTTATGTTTTTGGTTTTTTACTTTTTTTTTTTTTTTTTGTAGTGGTTGAGTAAAGAAAAAATTTTAAGAGAGTTTTCTGCATTAACATGTGCCTGCTGTTGCATGCACAGAAAGAGGAAGGCTTATTTTCCTGTTTAAAAAAAAGAAGTGTAGAAGTGAATTGTCATTAATTTAAAATTATACTGTAAGTAGACTAATGCTTTCTGGGGAATGGAAAAGCAATGAGATGGGTTGATGGAAACTTATAAATTCTATGAAAAGAAGTCTGCTTCTGCTTCAGATAAAAAGTATATAAAAAGAAAAAATAAAAGAAAATATTAAGTGGAAAAAAAAAAGAGAAACTAAATGGGATGTGTGTGTAGAAACTGAGACAAAGAAAGATCTGTTACACAGAAAATTTGGAATAGAGTTTCATGAAAGCTTTGATTGTTTCTAACTTGCTGTGGAACCAGTCTGCTGGAGATCAAGACTTAGTGCTTTTTAGTCCCTCTTTGGGCTTACTGAGCCTGTTTGGACAAGTTCAAAACATTTTACAAGTCCAAGCTTTCCCTGCAAACATGTTCACTGTAATAATGAATAAATTGCATCTCAGAATTCCAAAGCAGTAACAAGTGACTTCTTTATTCAATATTCATTTCTATGCATGTGCTGAGAATTGTGCAGGGGATTTTCAGTTTTTTGTAGAAAAGAGAAATAATCATTAGCTAGAAACCTTTGCTTGGTCATCTCTCTTTTATTCTTGCCTAACTTCCAAATCAGGCCAAATCAGTGTAAAAAAACCCAAAACCAACAAACCTTGAAAATTTTAACGAAAAATAATTCTGTGTCTGTTTCACCGAAAGGACACAGAATGTGAAGGTTCTCTGGAGTGTGCACTCCTTTATATGAAATGCTTTATTATCTTCTTGCATTTTTACCTCATTCAAACAAAAGCTGTAATACTACCTCAATTGTGAATCCTCTGGGTGTGAGATGAGAGGACATTCAATACTACAGATCTGTTAAGAGGCAGCTGTTACATTGCCATGGAACATGATGACATGGTACGTATTCCTAATCAAAATGTTTGGTTAACAAAAAGGTCAAAGAAGCAATTAGTGGTGGAATACAGTTCTACTGTGTGCCACATACTATTTGACTAAAATACAAACTGACAGCAGGGCAATTCCTGCTGTTGGAATCACAGAGCTGACCTAGGGCACTCTATCCAGCTTAGTTTGACCCTGACAGCTTTTGACCAGCTATTTGTTGTCATATCTTTCTTACTGAACAAGATGACAAATATACACAAGACCTCATGCTCAAATGCTGCATTCTGTGAGTGAAGTGAGACAGATTTTGACCTTTAATTGGTAGAGGTCTCTGGTCTTGTGACTCCACATCTGCTATCTTTATTGTATTGTAGTGGACAGAAATTCTGTTAACTACTGTAGCAGTATGTGCTCCCAGAATAGGAGAAATGTAGCCGTAGTTAAATGGCATTGGAAGATTTTTTATTCCACAAGAACAGTCCATTTTTTTTAAAAAAAAGATTACTCTGACTTTACAGAAGAAGAGAGGTTTGCTCCAAATAAAAAGACTCTAATAATTCATGCTACTCAGCAGTGATGCAGAGGCCTAACAAGAAAAAACGAAAGAAAGAATTTGGGCTCAGTCTGAAAATAGCTGAATAAATAAATAAATAAATAAGAACTTTGTCCAGGGATAGAACATTTGAATAAATATACATTAAAAATATATATATCTATAAAATAAAAACATCATCAATTTCAGAAGTTAACCTTTCAAAAAAGGAGGAAGAAATTACTAACATTTTTTGTGACAATACCCAAAATGGAAGCACTGTTTAATTTATTTTTTTCTATAAAGGATTAATATTTTTCAGTTGACTTTTAGGACATGTAGATTGCCCAGGTAGAATCGCTTACCATGGATGTTTTCTTTTGTTATCAAATAACAGTTGGCTAAGCCTTGAAATATAATTGCTTTATTTGATATCCATCTGGTTTGTGTGCACTTCGATTTTTCCGTGCCTATGATGTTGGTATCTGAATATGTTCAGTTGTTTGTGGACTTCTATTCTATCTCTGAAAACTAAGTTTGCAAACTATAAATTGAGAAAAACTGCCTTAGATAAATAAGTATAGAAAGGCACTTCACTGGGAAGCTGACCTGTAAAAAGAGGGTCAAAAATCAGTGAGCAGCTCAAGAGAGAACAGCTTATGAATTAGCACAGAAGACTATCAATAACCATGTGGCTTCTCATTCCTGCTCTTGGACCACTTTTGTTAAGCCTTTAATGGGTGAGCTGGCTAGATGAATATCTCGTGATCTCAGTTTCTTTTGTCTTAGCCCTTCCACACACAGCAGCTCCAGGAAGGCATGCAGAGGGTCACTGCTCAAAGGCACCAGGCATTTTCAAGGTTCCACTCAGCTTCTTCTCAGTGTCAGAGCTTATGGTCTCCTGCTCTTACCAGATCCTTTTGCCTGGAAAAGCTCCCAAATAAGTGTTATTTGCCACTTTCCTCTGGTTGTTCTTCCCAAAGGTTGCTGTTAAGCCTCCATTTTTATTAGTTTTGCATTCAGCTACTGGCTGCCTGTTTCCCTTTCCAATGATTGTTCCTCAGACTACTTTTTCCTAATTACAGACTGCTAGCCTGCAGCTAGAGTCTATCTCACACTCAATCACATGCTTTTTCTGCTGAAAAATCTGGTTTGCTATTTTTTCCCTGGTTCAGCAAACACACCCTAGAATGGTGCCTCAGTCCTACCTATCCTATTTGGGAAGGATGACAGGACTATCAGTACATTAACACATGTACCACAATATTTGTGGAAGTATCCAAACTTATTAGATTTAAAAATATAACTGCATTATTTAGGCTCCAGTGAATCATTTAAGATCTCATAAAACACTGCTTCCAACATTAATAGAAATCAAGAGAGATTTGAACATCTTCACATTACTTATTATTTCAAGCTATTTTAAAATAAAGTATCTAATGATTAATGGCAATGACTTATGATGCGAGAATGTTTAGTGGGTATGACGCTGCCAGCACTAAGTATTTTTTTCTTATGAGAATGTAGTTTCTCCATGGAGTCTTTAATCATATAGTTGATTTTAGTAGGCAAATAGTAGACATCACATGAGGATTATTTTTTGGCAAGGATTTCCACATCCAGGCTGTTGTCTAAGAAAAATGTTAATGATAAAAGCAGGATAAAAAATGTTTTGACAGTAAAACTCTTAAAGTAACAGCCAGAGAGGTATTACAAACACTAGTGTCATCTAGGTAATACAGAGACACCTGCAGAGATCTGCAGAAAAAGATACTGGAATTATAGAAGAACTCTATGGTGTGAGATTGAAGGAATGTGAGGAGAAACTAGCCTATAAAACATATATTTAGCAGAATGTAGAAAAAGAAAATTAGGCAGAAAATAAGGCATTTGTTTGCAGCACGAAAAAGGCTCATAACTGGATTTGTGTCATAAGAAATACCACAATTCAATCTCTTATTTCAAGAGAAAGCTGTGGTAACAGTCTTGATGAAAGTGTATGCTGATGAATACTCTGTAAATAGTAATCATTTGCAATTATTGCTAGTAGTTGGATGTTGTCTCTTTCTGTTTTACGTTTGCATTTCATTCAAGAAGGGTGTGAAAGGAATCTTCTACTCCAGCAGTTCGGCTTCTTGTCCCAATTAAAGCTGCATGAAAAGAATTAAACTCTCCAAACTTTATACAGCTTAAAAATGTTAGTTGGGATGTATTTGTTTATTTATTTATTTATTTTAAAAATTCAAGTCCCATCAATTAGGCCATTCTCTCTTCCTAATACATTATCTGCCTGTGGTTGAACACTGGGGATTTGTGTTCTGAAATATTCAGGGCTTTATTCAATTGTCAAAAGACAGGTTTCTAACTAAGATACCATGACTTAGTCACATGGAGCTGGCTGGGTGCCTTTAAGACCTGTGGGACACTTGTGCCCCTCTAAAAAGGGAGTTGCAGTATCTTATATCGTGCAGTGTGTCTGTGTCAGGCAACTAATTTTTAAGTCAGAAATGCTGAATTTGGAAGCAATCAAACCAACAATTTTTCTTCAAACAAAATTAAAATGTTTCTTAATGCAAATTCTTCTTTACTCTCTGTTAAAATGCCCACACTAACATATAAGACCTGCAGGAGACCTAAATTCCTTGTGTCGGTCTGGAGGTGTATATGGAAGTGTCATTTGGTGAAACAATGTCAAAAGGGAGGTCTAAGTTGGGCTCTTGCCAGAGCAATTCATTGGGGTCCATTCTCAAAGGGTCCAGAAGAAATGGGGTATTGAGAATAAACTTCAGTGCTAATTGATGACCTCTTTCTCTGATGATCTTCCTAAAACAAAAATATTTCTGTTGAGCTGATGTACCTCCTCCCCAGTGCTCTTGTAATCCACTGAGTCTACAGATCCCACGCCAGTAGGTCCCATTGTGATGGAGTGGGAACAACATGGTCTCTGCCACAGCCAAAAAGCTGGGCAGATTACTTGTTGGAAAGGCATCACATAGGAGTCCAACACATCTGTTTGGCTATGGCCAAGTTTATTGGCCAGGTACTGTTATCTACACAGTGCAAACCAGCTCATGTTCACATAAGATCCAAAGCAATGATTATTGCACTCTTGGAACATTCCTTTAGTTCTGCTCAAATTCATGCTGAAGAAAATCCCTATGTACACTTTTATGCTTTTTTCTGGGTTATTGTTGGATTTCTTGCTATTTTTATGTTAAGTACAGAATTTTAGCAATTGCTACAATCCTAGTGCACACAGCAAGGGTCCTGGGACAAATTTGCCATCTCCTGTTTAACATTTCCTTTGTGAATTTATGTTTTGCTGATTTTGTATTATACACCAAATCATAGCAAATTCACTAACATCCCAGGAATATTAAGTGTTGCGGGTTTTTTTTTTTTTATTTTGTTGGGTTTTTTTGGGGGGGGGGGGTGGTTGTGGTTTTTTTTGGGGTTTTTTTTGTATTTGTTTTGTATTTGGTTTTTTTTTTTTTATTTTTTTTTAAGATATGAACATGAACAAGCTTCTTCTATGTCCTTTGGTAACTCTAACAGAAAAATAGGCTCTCTTTTCCCCTTCCCCCTTTATCTCCTGCTTTTACCTTTCCCTTTGATGTAATTTCCTGGTCCTGTATGCTGTATGCCAGGCCCTGCAACCTCAGGTCCTTAGACTGAATCTGCCTCCAGCAATAACAGGGAAAACAATTGTGCTTTGATGGTTCTGAAGAGCAGATATTTTTATGACTTAATTTTCCAAAACATAAAAATATATTTTTAGAAATATATTTTTCCGAGACACCACTGTTAACTTTAATTTCTGTTTATATTCTTAATATTACTGTTCTGTTTCATTTAGCCTATGAAAACAGGTTGCAATAAGAGAGGTTGCCATTTGACTTATAACTTGCTCCTGCTGCTAATTCCATTTTATTTCATATTTTACTTACAGTCAACAGAAATCAGTCCAGCAGACACAAATGGTTTTGCCAGCATGTAGAATATCAGCACAGAAGCAAGTTATAATATATGTTTCCAAACCAGATGAATGTCTTTTTTCTCTGCTGCAAGAAGTAAAAGGTGTCTTCTTGGCATTCCCCACCAAGTAGCACTTTACAATGGAGCAAGATGTTATGGTGCTTCTTTACAGTCAACATATGTAAAATCAGATTCTGTCTAGTCAGGTTTAGACACTGAAAAAGACACTTCTCTTGGCTGTGACTGATATTCAGAGATTATGTGGTTTTGTGTTTATCTTGGTTTTCTTTCACTTTGTGCTCCCATGCCAACTTCTGCTCTTTCCCACTTCTTCAGGTGTTTCGAAAGCAAGAAAGCACTGTAGTTTGCTCCAAGAAGAGTGGCATTACTTCCCACAATATAATTCAAAAGGACTTGCTAAAATATTTGGAATTTCCTCAGTAAAGGTTTTTAGCTTCTGGTGTGTGTTTTGGGAGCTTGTGGCTGGCTCTGCTTGCCCTGCCCAGATGCAGCTGTGCCCTTGGGATGGGCAGGGAGCACGGAGGGTGACAGCCCCCAGCATTCTCCAGTCCAGCTCCCCAGGGCTCCTAGAGGAAGACTTTGGGGCATCAGAGGGATGCAAACTGCTCTTCACATGCTACATGCAATCACACATATAATCACACATATCATCTGTACAATTTATTCAGGATCCAGAGCCTCTTAGGCAGAACTGCAAATTAAGAGAAAGACAGAAAGAATAGATGCATTGCTCACTCTTTAAACTCTCTCCATTTCTGGCTAATCAAAATCCCGCAATAAACAGGACCAGTTCTGTGCATGCATCTGTTCAATATTCAGCCTATATTGTCAGCACTGTCTTGCTGAATTCATTGAGGTTCAGTGCCTTTAGCACCTGCAAGATCAGATCCTTGACTGTAACCAGATGGTGGCATTGTAGCATTACAGCAGTTTTCTAAAGTTGTCATAATTTCAGTCAGGGTAATCCAGAAAACTATGAAAAGCAGAGAATATATTTTAAAGTGGAACTCACTATAAAAATGATGCATGTGCATCTAGAGCTGAAAGAGGGTACATAAGCCAAGGGTTCTTTTAATCACTAAAAATAATGAATAAAATTTAAGTTCAAAGAATGATCACCAATAATAATAAATAAAATGTTATATTTAAAGAGTAATCAGTGTGTAGGAAAATCCAAGCAGGCAGTAATACTTAATTTCTTAATGGAGATCCTTAGTATTTTGGAAAAGTTTATGCAATATTGGCTCTGAGAGAAATTTTAAGGAAAAAGGAAGGGCATTGGCATATGTCTAAAAATGCATTAAATCTGAAAAGATAAAATTAGAGAAATAATATAATTTTATCATACCTAACTATTTTTTTTATTTTCTTTTTTTTTTTCTTTTTAACCAGGAAAATTATGTTATGTAGATTATGGCACAGAAGCATGAAGTAGAAACATAATAAATCTAAATGCAATTCTGCCAGATTATTTCACTGTCATTTCCTATAAGTTATTAACCTCCTCATCTTCATTCTCTCCAGTTCTGAAGTAAAGTGCTGCAATGCTTTCAACACTGAAAGTACTGATTAGTTAATATCTGCCAAACATGTTGGAAAGCGTTTTGTGTTAACAATATTTTATCATGTTGCTCACAAAAAAGGGTCACAAGGGAATCACTGTTAACCCATTCTCCAAACCAGCTGCTTTCTGGTACCTCAATAATTGTACGTGGTTGGTGACATTCCTGGAGGGCAGCACTCAGCCCCCATTCTGCTCACTGCAGACCTGTGACTCTTTAATCTCACCACCAGCCTTTCTTTTTACTGTTCTTTTACCCTGAGGAGAATGAAAGCATACCACACATCTCAAAACTGTTTGCAAGAGTAAGCTGGTTTTTTGGGTCTGAGACTGGTCATGGTTCTAAACCCAGGGAGGCAGCACAGCAACCTATGGGCTATACACTGCTGTCTCCACTTGGGTGGAGTGGTGTCTTTCCTAGGATAATTTTAACTGAATGCCTTCTAAACAGTAATTAAACCTTAGCCATCCTGTGAGAGGAACTCATGGTTGCCACCTCATAGAGATTTTCTGAATCATAGGATTTTGCACAGGGTCTTGATAAGTGAAGAAACTTTATCTCTGCTGCTCAGCTCCAGTCCTACCTGTCCTCTGATCTGCTGCCTGCATGAGTTGTCTGCTTCTTGGTGATTGAGCAGCTGACTGGGGATGCCCAGAGCCAGGTAGTAATTGCAGAGAAAAAAAGGAACATGTTGGCAGGCAGTGCTAGAAGGAGCCCAGCAGTTCTGAGCAACTCACCTAATAAAGTGCCCAGCTGCTAACTGGAAGATGAGGATATCTTTGTTGCCAGCCTCTGAAAGCTGGGGAAAGACCACCATGGAGGAGTGGGATTGAACTGAAAATGGGAATAACTGAGATGTAGGCTAAAGGTAGAGGGCTAATTTGAGTTTGTCATACCTTATCACAAGAGTAGGGCTGCTGCAGCATCAGATCTGCAGTCTCAGTAAGTCTGTGAGAGGATGATGACAGTTCTTACTTGCTTACATGGTACAGACAACGTGGACAGGAATAAAAGGAAAAGAGAACAAATGCAAAATTTTCATGAACCATGATGGACTTCTGACTGAAGTTACTGATTCTGGAAGGGACTATGTCCTCACCATCACCCTTTCACTTTTGCTTATTTGTGCAGGAATTCAGTGTAGTTGTGAGGTGCACCTTTGCTGTAGTTAGCTTGAATTTGCATACAAATGAATAATTTCTCTCAAATAAAATCAGTCTGGGTGAAAATACCAGCACTAGTATGTGTAGCCTCTGAGACCTGCAGGGTGAATGCCACAGATTTTTTTTTCAGATGCCATATGCTGTTTTGCTGTACAGGTTATTTCCTCATGCCTTGTGGCACTGGCTTCTGCTGCCAGCCTGAATTTGCATGGTGGGTGTAGGGTTTCACTAAAAACAAATCAAGCAGAAATAACCTCTTTAAGATCTGGCATGTTTGCATGAGTTTTAGCCCATACCCTCAGGGAAGAGTGAGCTTGTGTTGAACTAACCAAGCTAAGGCATTTACTGCATGGAGAAAACTTGACACAGGAACTACTAAACTCAAGATCATTTGAAGAGACGACAGTCCACAGGAAATGTGATTTTGTTCAGGATCACACTGGAAGGAATTGTGACAAACCTGGCTATAAAAACTGGTAGATTTGGCCCTACCTTCTTGCTTGAACTGGATTGCAAAAGCATTTGCTCATAAATCATCCTAAAATAAATGAGGACAAAAAGGAAGGTAGTTTTCCTTTCATTTTAGGAAAAGACGGGGTTAGCATATGGCTTTTGTTTTACCATTGATTTTTGCAGAAGCCCATTGAGCCTGTTTTTTTATCTGAAGCTGAAAGCTCATCACTTGTTCAGCTTTTTGTCTCTTGTGCTGTGGGCGCAGGACGATGTTACGTGACATGAAGGCATAGATAGGGACCCAGGTGTTGCTTCTGACTAAAAGCCTCTCTGTTGGAACTTCCTGACTAATTTCCCTGATTACAAAGACAGCAGGTGTCAAACATATCAGAAAAAGAACAAAAGACTTTATCTGTCCATACTTAATTAAAGGCAGAAGTGCGCCTCAGAAGGCCATGAGGGTAATAATGTTTTAATTTGTTTTAACTATGCAGGAAGAAAATTTAAGATGATTGCTGAGAACAATGCAATTAAAATATGGAATTATTTTCCAAATTTTTCTTGTTCTGCTTTGATTTTTATAGAAAAGGATTATGTTTGGATTTCCTCACAGTTGCTTTTTAAAAAATACAGCACATGATATAAATTTAAAATATAGAAGGTAGCCTGATAAATATGCAGAATTATATCATCTTAGCTTTAGTTTAAATGTCACTGAAGGAATAGGCTTTCAACTCCATCATCTTCAGTGGTTACATTATTGGACTTTTACCAGTTTAAGTTTTGTATTACATGAATCCTATCTATTCATCAAGTGAAAATGTGGCTCACATATCTTATGCTTCACCTCGCTACTATACGTTCTGCATGAATTCAGTCACCCTTTCACTTCTGTACAGCTTTTCAGCATAAAGGATTAGGAAAAGAGATGTAATCTTTGTTCATAAAAGGCACTTTCCAATGAAAGGCACATTCGAATGAAAATGACAGTCATATGTTAGTAGTTTAACTATGCCATGTTGTCATGGGATATCACTAATTTTCATATCTAAGTTGTAATATTTACTTAAATTATTGTACAACAAAACCTCATCTATGCCCGCCCTAGAAACATTCCGGGAAAATATAGTTGCAGTGTTTTCATATTATTTTCTTTTTTCATTGCAATTAAAAGACTTAAGATCCCTGCATATTGCAGTATTCAGAGTTAATAATTCAGAAGACTTATATTATAGAGTGTTTTTTTAACATTAATTAAAATGTAATGTATCTGCTAAACACCAGGGGTTTTGCAGGGGAGGAAGAGGACATACTGCTGTAGTAAGGCTAGCAAAATACCCTGAACTGACTACTCAAAGGTGTAGCATCAACCTGGGGGTTCAAGATGCTTTGAAAATGACAATTACTCTATAAATAAAACTGCTGAACCTTTAGATATATTATTTCCCTAGATTTGTAATCATTCCATAAAGACTGTGATTCTACTTCTTGCACTTAGATTAAATAGTTAGCTTAAATATCTGTAAAGGCCTTTCTGAATATTCACTTTCTTCAGGATTTTTACTATGCTAAAGAGTTTAGTACCATTAGAAGTCACAGTCTGAATTTCTGATTCAAACTTCAGTGATCAAGATGGAAGGGCTCTTGACTGGCTTTGAATCCAATTCCAATGTTCTGATACAAAGAAATGAAAATATTTCAAATGTATACTTTAAAAGGTGCTTATATCAGATCATAGGAATTTATATTGGACTCAAGCACTTGCTTAACTTATTTTCCAAAATTAAACCATAACTCACAGTTATCCCAAGTGATACTCTATGGCATCTTCAATGAATATTTGCAATTAGATTCTGCTACCATTGGTTAATGTCCAAAGCCTCAAGCTTTTGAAGAATTGGCATAGCTTTAATTTGACTGGTCTTCTAAGTTTAGTAAGCAGTTGTGGTTATGCTGCTTGGGAAGAATTTTGGTTGTACTTCACTGTCACTTATGGGAATAGCTAGGATGAAAAAATAGACTTGTCACTGAAGTAGTTAAATGTGACATGAGAATACACCCAAGGATCCTCATTTAATAGAGAATGTTATGTTTAACATTTTTGTTTTATAATTTTTTTTAAGATGAGAACAACACTAACAGTACTTATGTCTTCTTTTCAGCAAATTTGGGAAGCTGGCCTATTTCTCAATATTGAACATTTAAAAACCCCAACCCACTGGATTTCTAGAGTATGTATCTGAAATAGAAAAAGTTATTGTAGACCACAGAGCATTGCTCTTTAGTGGAGGAATATGTCTAATAGGAAAATTCTGAATTTTCTATTATTTTGCTCTCTTTTAATAATATCACAGTTTAGCGTCCTTGATCCAGGGTGTAAAACACACAAATAGTGAGGTACACTTAATTTTTGAGTTTGTCATGATGATGAATGCAAAGTGGGCAAGCAAATAATAGCAACAGATTGCCTAATAATTGAATGCTACTGATATGCATAAGATAACAATCAAATAAAAATTAATAACCTACATGTCAAAATTTAGATTAGCTAGAGAAAGTTAGTGCTCCTCCTCAGAGTGTGCATGAAAAAAGCAAAGCAAAGGGTTTTCTATTCAGAATAGGAGAGCTGAGTGAAATAGGAAAGCTGGTGATTGGGAAAATGGTTGAGTTTTCCCTCACTTGGAATAAATGTCATACCTCTTATACTTTGGCTGACGGCAAAAAGTGACCAGGGTTATTAAAAAGAAAACATAAACCCCAACAGATTCAAAAAATACAGTTCCAGAAGAACAGTGTGAGACCAGCAAGGTGATAAACAACATGCATTAAGCTATACCAAGGTAAAGCTTCTGACTAAATTTTCCCAGTAGGGTGCCTGTAGCTGGGCAGCTGAAAACATATTTAAGTTAATCTCTCAGGCTACAGTTCAGGGAAGCTCTTCAGTACATGCTGAATCAATTTCTATTCAGGAAGACTGTATGCACAAGACTAAATTTAAGCATGCGTTTGTACCCCATTGATCTCAATGGGATTTAGGCACAGACCTAATATTAAACATCTGTTTATATATTCTCTCAAATAGGGACATTATACCAAATGGAATTCAAAGTATTAGTTTTGCGTGTTTCTTTAATTTGTTTAAATTCAAGAGACAAATAAGGAATTTTCCTTCTGCAAAGCATTTTATGATCACATTATATCACAGCCTGTTCCACTAAATAACAGTTGAACTGTTTTCCATTCAGCAGTTAAAATGCTTGGTTGTGTGAAGCTGAGCAGGACCATGGAAAGAAGTTCTGGAAGCGTGGCTGCCAGGCACGTGGTGGATGCATTCCAGCGTGTGCCTGTTCTCAGATCTGCAGTGCTGTAAGGAAAACATCTGTAGTACAAAGCTTTGGGAGTGCATTTCACCTCAGTCACCTTTAGTTGTTGAAAGCTTCGTGAAAAGCCTTACTGGGTCATCCTACACTTCTGTTGTAGTGTAATGGAAAAAAAAACAAATGGAAAGATGTGGATATCCTTGGAGGACGATTCATCTGACTTATCTTAGATAAGTATTTTAATTGGGGAAGTGGGGCACATTTAACTTTTTTTTTTTTTTCCTGGAAAATTTCAGGGTATAAGGTGATGCATTTAGACATCCACGCCTCAGATATCTAAGCAGGGTCAGAGGAGTTCTTGTGCAATATGTACATTCACACATCAAGCACCTGGTCATTAACTTAGCAATGTTCAAGTAAGGGAATGATTTTTTATTAAATAAGTATGTGAAACATCTGTCTGGCTTTAGCTTCCTTGGTGTTTTTTGAGTATTACATGTTGGTAAAATTCCAAATCCTGGAAATATCTGTAAACTAACTGCATTGATTAAGGCTATGTACAGAAAGATTTTCTACTGGTCAGTTATAATTTGACTCCTATTAAAACACCAAGGTTTTTGTGTTAGATTTTCATTTTTTCCCTGAAATATTTTGGAAAATAAGAGGGTCTTTTTTTCTGGCACTGTTGGTATTCAAATGGTGGAGGGTACACCCCCCTAAAAATTGTTGGGAAAAGGGAATGGTGAGAGTGTGCCACTAAGGTGAGCAGATAGGCGTGCAGTACTTCTAGCTGTTCATCTTCCTTTACCTGGTAGTCTTAGATTAATTTTCCCTCCCTTGCTTTGTCCTGATGTTTTTTGACATCGGAGCACAGAGTACTAAGTGTACATTTTCTGATCCATTATAATTTCTTGTAGGAGTCTTGCAGTCTAAAGGTGATAAATATATTTACTTTCCCTAAAGGAATCAATTAATCACAGAAGTCAGAGATCAGGGTATCTATTTTCTCCACTCATGCAAGCATAGAATATATTCACTTATAACCAGTCTCAGAACAGATTTTAGACAGAAGCTCATGAGGTAGGTAAACATTAACACATTTGGCAGGAAGCAAAGAGTTTGGGTTTTTTTTAATGTTGAGATTCCTACAATTAAATACTGTCACTGTCTTAGGAACATTAATATAAGAAAATGATGAGAAATATAAAGCTTCCTCAAGTTAAGTTTAGGCTAATCAAAGAACATCCTACAGTGTATATTTAAAGCCAAACCATTTTGATGTTGTCTTTTCAGGCACACACATTTAATATCTGTGTTTTCTGCATTGAGTTTACATGTATTCCTTAAAACTGGGTATTTCTTTATACCTTTGTAGCCCTGCTGATGCAAATGTTAAATGAAACCAGCTTCCCTTTGATTTTCAGAATAATACATTGCTTTACTTGAGCAAAGCATAATGATGTGTTATGCTTTTTGGTGATGGATTACCACCTGGCCCTTTCTGGTGTAGTATTGCATTCCTCACTCCTAAGAGTTAAAATCTTTTTCCATTTTAAACAGCTTACATATTCTGGAGGAATATGTAAAAGTGTGGAGTCACCACACAGGAGTATGTCAAATCAAGATGCCTCATAAATAACCTGTACTTACTTTTGCACAAAGATGGTAAAATATAATTAAATGCTAAGAAAGTTAAAATTCATGAATTTGTGAACAGTCCGTGAAAAGAAAGAGTAGCTAAGGTTTGTAAAGGGAGATACTTTACCTTGTGCATGCAGGCATGATCCTTAAAATTCATGGTAAATTGTATCTCAACAGTTTTATGAAAAGCAATAATTCATGGAATCAGTGCTTTAATGATGCTACTGAATTTGGCTGAAATGAAATGATTTTTGGTTGCCACCAGAACACATAGCTCATGGTTTCTCCAGTTGTGTTCTCACATGAACTGTCTCCTGCAGAATTGTGCCCTCACTGAAATAAAACTGGGGTTTGTTTCACTTGCCTGTTCACTCCTAACATTTGTGTGTCAAACATACCACTGGAAGTTCTAATTCACAGACTAATCAGTCCACAGCAGATGCAATGTGCTTTTCTGACCCCAATGTAGGGAATTTTGAAGGTATGTTTGTCATGTGGGACTAAGTCCAGCTTTGGTTTTCCTCCACATACTAACAGATTGGCATGATCCAATAAGTTTTTCAATATCTCTTCTACTCATATTGCCTCAACTACACTATCAATTTTTCTAGACAGCAGCTTGTTAGTTCCGTCACCTCAGGTAGGTGCAAGATATAGCAGCTCTCCCTGGAAAGTGAAACTGATATTTTCACACACATCTATATATAAGAATTGTTTTAAAACTTGATTCTGACATGTCAAGCCCTGAATTTTCTTGCAGTCAATCAGTTTTGAAATTCTAGGGCTTTTTTTCAGTTCAAATAACTATTTCAGGGGACCAGGCAGCATTTCTCACAGATTTATACATCTGACTTTCCCTGACCCTGCTGTATTGGCATTCCGCCACACAGAGCTGGGAGCTGGAAAGGATGAATGTTTCCCATCCAGCTCTGAGAAATGCTGGGCTGACTCTGGCACAATTGCAGCAGACTTTTAACCACAAAAGCTGACATCTAATAAACCAAGAGCTGAGACAGGATTATGTGTAAAACCAGTAATTTTTGTATCTTATGGGAAGTGTAAAAGAGCAACAAAATATGTGAGATATGACTAACAAGACTGCAGCTGACGTGAACTTTCTGATGTGGAATGACATATTTTTACTTGGGAACTGAACCCATGTCATATGGAACCATTAACTTCTTGAGTGCTCAGAACAGCAATGAAACTTTGTTGCACAACATCAAATGATCCTATTCTCATTTACTGTCACTATCTTGCCAGAAAGAGCCTATATCAACCACACAATTAGATTCTACCAGCGTTATATCCTAGGTAAGAATTTATGGATGTAATTGTTAATGAGCAGAAATTATTTCTGTCTGGATCATCCTCAGTTGAGCTAAAGCCTTTTAAAGCCATAGCTCAGCTGTCTAGTTGAGCCTTGATTTATCCTAGCATGAGCAAGAAAATGTTCTTTATGGCAGATGTTGGTTTAAAAACGTTCAGGAATCTTGGTGTAGATCTTACAGTCTCTAGGTGTTTTGTTTGTTTGTTTGTTTTATTTGTGCATGTGTGCTTCTACAGCTTCTTTTGTAAAAATTGTAAAGAATTTTAACTTAGAAGAATCTTTTATGCTTTCTTTAAAACATCTCAGATAATTAATGAATTCCATAATTTGTGTGGAACTCCCATCTAAAGTGAGAAAAGGCTAGGCCTTGTCATAAGGTGATGAAAATGTAGCTCTCACAGTCCTTTGCACTCCAATAATTACTTGCTGAAGTTAATCTCTTCCTATCTACTGCCCTCAGGAAAAAGAACTACAGACACAAATCCCAGGCCCAGTGACACCTCCCTTCCCTCTGGACAGATAATATTTAAGGATATAAAAAGTAAAAGCAATGGGGAAGTGGCCTTTATTCTGGACTTTTTAATGTAGCATTAGCAAAACCTATTCTCACTGATTTGACTTACAAAATCAACTAGAAATATAAAGTTGCCCAATGTAATTAAAACTTCTCATGGAAATTACCAGCTGAATATGAAAATGTTTCAACAGTTTAATAGTAATCAGATATTTTTAACCACAAATTTTTAACCACTTGGAGGTTTTATTTAGTTTCAAAAATAGGTACTTGCAAAATGCAAAGAAATTTCTTTGCATTTTGGTCATTTGATATTTATGATTGGGTTCAGTACTACAATTACTTCTAGTTTCTCTCTTCAGAAGAAAGCATTGACAATGTATTTGAAATAACATTGCTACCTAGAAAGATGATAGTGGGACTGCCATGCATTTATTTATGCAAAGAATATTCACAGTATTCTTGGAGAAAGCAGTAATGCTGTGTACAGGCATTCTAACTAGTTGGTTTAAGCTGCCAATTACTGTGGATGCTAATTTTGCAGTGCTACCAGGATTTTATGTTAATGTTATTGAACAAAAGCCTGAAGTATATTTTAATTTAAAACTACTGAACTATAAAATTGAACTATTAGACTTTCCATGAATTTAAGTGGACAAAGAGAATATTATGTCAAAGGCTCAATTCAGTCACCTTCGAGCCATTACACCTTTTGAAATGTGAAGCAGTAAGTTGATGTGGTCTATTATTTTAGGCTGAAGTCCTCCCATGGTCCCTGCTACTACCCTTAAATAAACCTCATTCTTCCCTGCACTCAATGCCAAATATTAACATAGAGGACTTGAAATGAATACACTCCTTTCTTCTATGGGGTACTCAGCATGCTCAGACAACTTGTTTCAGGGCACCCTAATCACATCAAAATGAAGAACTTGCCTGTCAACTTCACCCCTGCATAACCCTGCAATTCTCCACACCTTAGCAAGCACAGGATTCCAGAATAAGGTAGAACAGGCTCTGGACACCCTGTCCTCTTTCTTGCCTTCTGGGTCTAAAGCAAAACTGGAAAACTGCACTACCTGGGCACTTACACGTGTGTATTGCTTCTGTTCTCTGCTTACTGTCTACAAAAGAGACAAGAAAGCAGTAAATGTGTCATTGACATTACCCCTCTTGTGTGCCTGGTTGTGAAGTCTGATGGCTTAATTGACCTTGTGCTACAGCTGGAACAATGCAAGAGGAAGGGACCTAAGGACTGGAGCTGTGCACTTTGCAGTGTGAACTCTCAGTCTTTTCCAGGGTTTGAGAATGGGAGTTACATCTCCAGAGAAAAGGGTGTGAAACTGAGGTGCCCTCAGCACCGAGGGCCAGGGCACAGAAGATGTCTTTAACTCCTGCAGCAGACTCTGAGCTGCAGTACTAAATGCAGAGTCCTATTTATGGAACTAGACAAGTGTGTTTATGCAGTTGTAAGGAGCAATGGCACACTTGTGGGAGCAAGCTGTGCCTCATTGCACCCAGCACCTTTTCCCCTCCTGGCAGATCTGAGCCACCAGGTAAATTATCGTGGTTTAACTCCAGCTGGTAGCTAAGTCCCATGCAGCTGCTTGCTAAATGTCCCCATTTGTCATCACTTGGTGGGATGGGGGAGAGAGCCAGAAGACAAAAAGTGAGAACACCTGTGGGTTGAGCTAAAGACAATTAAAAAGATAAAGCAAAAGCTGCACACACAAGCAAAGCAAAACAAGTAATTAATTCACCACTTCCCGTGGGCAGGCACATATTCAGCCATTCCCAGGAAAGCAGCCATCATGTGTGACAGTTACTTGGACACACAAAATGCTGTAACTCTGGATGTCCTTCCTTCTTGCTTCTTTCCCCACCTCTTTGAGCATGACACCATATGGAAAAGAATATCCCTTGGGTCAACTGGGGTCTGCTGTCCTGGCTGTCCCCTCCCAAATCCTTCTGCTCCACCCACAGCCTCCCTGCTGATGGGGTTGGGTGTGAAGGAGAAAAGACCTTTATGCTGGGTAAGCTCTGCTCAGCAGTAGCAAAAACATCCCTGTGATAACTATATGTTTCTTTTCAGCACAAAGCCACAACACAGCACTATGCTTAGCTGCTATGAAGAAAAGTAAATCTATCCTAGTCAAAACCAACACATACAGCAAGTGATTTTTCTGACCTTTACATGTGTCTGAATTTAGAGACTGTAGCTGCAACAAGAAAGATATATACACGTATAAATTTTTAAGAGCCTATCTCATTTGTTGCTGCACAGTAATTTTAGAAAGAGACCTAGACAGATTGCAATGCAGTCACGTGTGAAGATGGGACAGTGGACTGGATCAATGATTTAATCAAAATGTTTGAGCCTTTTATTGCATTCCAGTGGAGGAAAAATGCTTTTGAGCACCATGTGTTCAACACTTGCAACCAAATAGCAGATGAAATATTTGATTCATTTGCAGCAGACCTTTGGTTACTTTCCAGAAAATGCTCGACTGTTTTTTTGATGAGATCACTGCTAAAGTTGTTGAGGACATATTGTGGTACAGGCTGAATGTTATTCCAACTCTAGTTTTCTACATTTTTTCCTCTTAAGGAAGAGTATCCTCTTAAGGCTACAAGTTTATTATTAGTGATGTAAGCAGTTAATATTCGAATTATGTGGACTCTAGTGTAGGGTACAAAACCTACAGGAGACTGATTGGCTCAAGCTACAATTCATAGACCACTGGATAATCTGGAGAGTTTGTGTGTTCTCTAGAGAGAGGCCAGGGGTCTGCATTTTTTGACCCTTGAATCCAGTTCTCCATCATGTGTTTTTTGTTTTCTGTAGAAAAATACCTGACCCCAGCTCTGTACCTATTGCTGACATCAGCAAGAGTTAGCTGTAGATGCTGTGTGCTTCATCTAACTAGGACAGGAAATAGTGCATCTTGGCTCCCTCGGTGAATCCTACTCTGGGCTGCATGATCCTTGGAAAAAAAAGTGGCACCTCTTTCCTTTATCTGTATGAGGCAGTGCATGATTCACATGTGATTAATTTGGGGAAAGGAAATAGGATAAAGTAAAAGTAGGGCAGCACAAAGTACACAGTAGATGTAGACTCCAATGATTACACAACAAATCCAGTTTGTGTAACATCATATGATATGACAAAATTAAACTAGGCCAAACAGTGAGTGTTTGAAAAGGCACCTCCTTTGTCTGGGAATTTAATACAGAAAGCTACATGTGAGCTCAGCTGTGGCCATATGTCTTCTTTTTTTTGGTGACATTTCTCAATGAAAGGAAAGATTTGGTGTTTCTTTTGAAAATATTTGTTTTGTGGGCTAATGATTTTGCAAAGGTGTTTCTATCTACATTGTTCCTTAGGCAGAGCTCCAGGAAGGTGATGTTTTACATTCCCCATTCCTGTCTGGCTTTGATTTTTATCCCAGCAGGGAAATATGAAGCAAAAAAGGACAAAATTTAGTTCTGCTTAACTGTGGCTGAACATGCAAAATGCTGAAGATTTATTTAGAGGTAAAATGTGCCACATTGGTACCTAAAGAATTAGCTCTTCTCTTCTATGTCTCTCTAATTCTTTACTCAAGGATTTTTATGTCTTCTCCCACCCCTTCCCCAACTTGTCTGTCCTATGTGTGTATTTGTATGTATTGAATACATTTACCTAAGGCTCCAGAAAAGTTTGATTTACAGAAGAAAAGCATCTTTATTGGAACCCTCCACATACACATAGATTCAGTAATATGTGGATGAAAGTGAAAAGAGGGATTAAAAAGCATTATGTTACTTCTCTACCAAATAGCAGCAGATGCCAGGGACTAGCAGGTCAATTTAGTTTCCTGTTGGGTAGAAAAAAAAAAATCAATGATTCAGAATCTTCATAATATCTTTCTTTCAGTTATGTTCTCTGGTTCCCAGAGAGAATTGTTTACACTTTTTGGTTGTTCCTTCATGCAAGAATGAATCTCAGTAATCATGGTGAGCAAGTCAGATCCAAGAGTAGGATTGGAGAAACTATGTCTTGCCTGAACTGCCTAGGCCATTCTCAAACTGAACTCACCTTGCCACTACAAGTACAGTTCTGTAAGTTTTCTTAGAAACTGAGTTCTGTGGAAAAGTTTTTGCCTTTCTGAAATATTTGGCCTAGTTCCAAGTCAGTGTGGCCAATTATTCTTCTCTTGCATGGGTACAGTCATTACCCACGTACTTGGTATCCTAAACATGTGAAAGTCAAAGATACAAACCAAACCACCAGGAAAAAATATTTTCCTCCCCCTTTTTATGTCCTTTTCTTCATGTCATTAAATTACAAAGTCACTACTTCCTACCCACAATTTTTCCAGAGTTGCACTATTTCTAAAATTCTGGTTTTTTGTCTTCTCTTCATTGAGTTTTGAAAATGTTTTCTCTGCCTAGCTTTTCAGAACTCTACCTCATAGTGGAGGCTAAGGAAAGGGAGACATAATTCCAGTTCCTCTGCACAGGATATGTCCCTTCATGGCTGGAGGAGAGCTGCACAAGGCTGCTGGTAGAAGGAACTTGCTGCAGAATGCACTGGGGTGGGTCATGAATGATGGAATTACTGAGTCGCTGGAAGGGAAAGGTATAAAACCAAGCGGTGTCAGGAGAAGGCTAAGAAGGCGACCACAAGTTTAAGTGTCTGAATAGTAATCTGAAGTTCATAATGTAGAATAGTCTTGCAAAGTGTGAAAAAATGGAAAGCTTTCCTAGTAGAAAAAGAGAGTCACAAAAGCTGCACATACTTTGCTCCATAAAGGTGAAGAATGGCACTGAGCTTGCCCATTAAAGTATCTCTGTTCAGATGTCTCCTTGAGGGTGAGATGTCAAGGCCTCCATTAGAGGTAATAGCGAGGCAGTCAATACAATCCAGGGAAACTTGAGAGCAACTGGATGACCAGCTGACCTGTCAGTTCCTGTTTTAGAGCAAGCTGAAAGCATAGACTAAATCTCAGTTGACTGGAATGGATGTCATTCTGGATGCAGTCTAAGCTTTCAGCCAAACTCTCTTTGCTGTCGACAGAGAAAAATCAGACTTGCAGAACTCTTTCATTTTAATCAGTTTGTTGTCACCTATTTTGGGCTATCTGAATCATTCAAATTAAAGCCTTGATTCTGTTGCTCATCCACTAGCATTCAGTCCATTTGAGATATCTAAAGGTATCTTGTCTGGTTGCCAGCCACCACGCCAGAAAGGCATGGGTTTCCAATGGCTAACAACATGTCATATCTATCAGATCTAGGCCTTTCAAATGGGACTAAAAAACTATGTGTAGATGGTGAAACTGAGCCTGAAGGTCTAATTTTAAATTATTAATTGGAGTGACTTTTATCCTTGATCCTTTCTGTTTTATGACATGGGTGTTGGAATTATTTAGTAATAAAAACTACTTTTCATCTTACTGCTAAAATGTAACTGATTGAATGAATATTTTATCTCTGTGTATATCAACTGAGAAGAACCCAACACATTCTGTCCTAACTAGAGGGATCATCCCTCCAGTGATGGTTTATTACGTGAGGTGTGGTACAGACACAAGTTTGGCATAACTGAAAGCAGTTACAGATTTCAGTTTTATTAAGGTTCATGAAAAAGCAGTCCATTGAGTGAAGGCAAAGTTGCTATTTACAAAAGGGTCTCAAGAAAATACTCAATATTTCTTCAATAGTAGTAATATATGCACTTCTTAGAAAAATATCTTGTTTTGGATTTTTATATATTAACTGATCTTATTATAAACCCAATACATGTAGAGGTATTAAGTGAAAATACAGTAGTGTGCTTTTATAGCATTTTCTGTAGGGTAGATTCTGTATTCTGGTGTATGCAGCAGAAAATGACCCCCTGAGAATCTGGGTGCACCAGTGTTCTAGAATACCCCTTGGTTTTCACTATGACATAAATGAAAACGTTCAGTTTCAATGTGCTAGAAAACGATATTGCAAAATGATGAAAATAAAGTAAAAGTGATCATATGTTTTAAATAGAAATTAATTGCATAATAACTTTACTGTCTCACTCATGAAATTGAAAACAGCAGATCAGTATTATTCACAGTATAAGAAATTGGAGATATTTTTTCTTAATATGGGTTAGTTGGGGAGAAAAAGGGCCCAGTTTTAATGGGAAGGACTACTGCCACAACTTTAGTGATTTAGTCGTTGAAAATGACACTGGCAATGGATCACAATCATAACGACATTCTTTAGATGTGGTATTCAGATCAAAAATTCTCATTGAAGAAATGAAAAAACCCACACTTGCATCACACAGAAAATACACATTTCCTTAATAAATTAGTTTGCTCCAGGCCAATTTAGTCCAAGGAAATCTTAAGCATACTACTCTGCCTGCTGTTCCATAGTATTTTATCATATTGTTAGTCTGAAACATAACTAATTTGGCAGAGATATAACACATTATTTCTGCACCAGACATCTCAGACAATAAAAGCAAAGGTGTTTGGGGGACTTCTCTGTGACAGTTTCAAATAAAGATACAGTGACTATAGGTCTGAGAAGGAAATGCATTACAGAGATAGGCAAATTAAGTTCCACACTATTAGATACTCAGTGTATTACACATTAGTGGATAACAAGTGCAACTAGGAGAGAGTGTTGAGAGCACAAACACTACAGACTCGCTCAGTTTTTGCTTTGTTCTATGAACAGTTCATCAGATATCAGAAAATACAATACAGTCTATTTTGATTTAGAAATGACTGTGCACTTTTGTATATTTCACAGTGAGTTGACTTGTAATTAAAATCATTACTTCTGTTAATGACAATGAAAATAAGCTATATAACTGTTTACTATCAGCAGAGTAATAAACACTTTTTCTTCGCAGTATGCAGAACAAGATCTGGTAAAAAAGAGAAAAGAAGACTGGGGTTTTTAACTAAACCATAACTTGGAAATTACCCAAAGATGACACATGATAATTGACAGAAGTTATGATATAACAAGCCAAGGAGTAACACAAAAGGTTGACACATCCGGGTGTGAATTGTATGGCATGCTTTGTTTTCTGTGCTAAAAGAATATTCCTCCAGAAAGTGTTCAGAAAAAAGGTATTTTAAAAGACCCTCATTAAGATAATAAGGGACATGCTTCATTATTATATATTCCATCTTTCTGTCTCCTTGTCCCAGTCTCTTCAATCAGACTGTCACAACATTTTCATAACTTTTTCATTATTATACACAAGTGGAATATCAAAGATGAAAGAAGGGATAGAAATTAGATGGCTGCAGAGTATGCATGTCAGTTGGTCATGTCAGTAGTGGCTAATTATCCCATGTCTTATCACTGTATTGTACAAGCCATACACACAGCCAGCAACGAGCTGTTCATTGAGGATTCTGTTAAAATTAACTATGGCACCTAAAGCCACAAAAGCAACCAGTTTGAGAGGAGAATATTGTCAATAATTAGGTCCTTTCACCATTGTAATTACTTACCTGTACTGGTAACTACCCAGAATACTATCAGCCACATCTTACACAGCCCATTTTTTTCAGCACTTCTCTCAGTTTGGTCCTGCATGACAACATAAAAATGTATTGAATATGGATCTCTTCTGCTGACTAGGTATTCCTTAATCAATTTTCTTAAAACATTTGCATAATTTATGGTAAGCCTTGAAGTGTTTGATCTCTGCTCTCTCCTGAAAAAAGAACATCTGAGATTGTACAGAGTTATTTTCTTTTATCAGAAGAGATCATGAAAATAGAGAGATTAAAAGTTAATTAAAATATAAAATAGGAATTTTTACCTTAAAAAAAAGTGAGGGAATTTATGGTGTCATTAGAATTGAATAATCTGGTCCATACTGACATAACTGAAACAGTGTGGAGAACAGAGATACAGATACACCTAATCATTCTTATGAAGACCCTACTGGCAAAATAACCAGGCTTTTAAAATTACCATGGACAGGGTAGTTCTTTTTAGGTGATTTATAATGTCTTAGAATATCACTGTGCTTATACTCCACATGGTTGTGCTGAGGAAGGATCAGGGAGTCATGCACTGACCTTCTGCCTCCAAATGCCTACAGAGTTCTGGCAAGCACTTCTTTCTTTCCATCTAGCACCTCATCAGGTGTGAGTAAAACTGAACAAAACATTTCTGATGATATTTCCTTTGGGCAACACTAGCTCTATAGAGGGAAAAATTTTTGGTAAACTGTGCCTATTGTGTCAGATCTCTGAGAGGGGTTAGTATCTGGAAACAAGGACTTAGCAGCCCAAAATTCTCCATCTCCTCAGCAGCTATGGTGCCAAGGGACCACCCAGGCAACCACAAGCATGTTTTGGATTTCCCCAGACTCTAATTTTCAACATTTCTGTTATGTATCCAATTCCTATATGTTTTGGTCTTTTAATGCATATTTTAAAAAAATTTCTCAGGGTAAGCCTGCACTGACTGAAGTTGAGGAGTTGCAGGGTTGAAAAGGAGAACTCGCACATAGCTGCCGTTGAGTCGTGCATGTGCAGTGCTGGGGACTCTGAGAGACTGTCACATGAGGAAGCTGCTGCTCTGGGGCAGGGTTCCAATACTGAAATCCAACCAGAAACTTACAATACTTCTGCATCAAAGAATGTCTTACCTTTTCCACTGTATTACAAAAAAAGCCCTCCAATCACAAAACCTCTCATTTCACCTTTTTCATAATGAGTCTATCAGCAAAAAATATTAATATTAGAATATTTTGGATAGAGTGGGGATTCTTTTTTCCTCCCTGTTAACATGACATGTTCTACCTCACAAATATAGGCACAATAGTCTCAAAATATTGATAGGCAGATAGTAAATAATGAGTACAATCACCACTCTACTCTGCTAAAATCCTGTCTGGACAGTTTTAGTGGGGTGGAGATGCGTTTATAAGGGAAATGTGACTGGAACAGTTGTGCATGTGTGCAGGCCCTCTGCTCATGGAGTGCTCCTGTGCCAGAATGAGAGTGGTCAGTTCATTTGTTACCCTTAAGGAGCAGCTTTGCTAAGACCTGAGGCAAAAACAAATGCTGTAAAGGTTCAGAATAAATTACCAGTGGACAGAAAGCCTTAACAAAGGTGATCTTTGCTTCCTTTCATGAATGGGCTGTGATGATGTGGTATTTGAGCTTCCTGGCTCTGATTTACTTCTCTTGGTTGACCAAGGGGAATGTTGGAGTGTTGTTTAGAAGATTATCTGAGATAAATGCAGTCATGATCTAATTACTCAGATTGTATCCCCTAATAATTGGGTTTTCATTTGATGTTGGGTGTCACTCAGCTCCCACTGAAGTTAGGGAAAAGGCACTCTTTGAATTCAGCTGCTGTCGGATAAGACTGTGGGTGTAGAGCACTGGCACATATTTCAGCTGTCAAAAATGTCAGCCTCTGCCATACAAGTGACAGTAGATAAAGCAGGATTTAAAACCTGAGAAGGTGTCTTGGTTTGAAAGACAGGCGTCTGCGAGAGAAGGCAGGAGTGACCCTTGGGATGGAGAATGTAAACCCCTTCCCTCCAAATTGTGGTAGTTCTGAAATTAAGGGGCTCTCAGGCAAAGATCTGGGAATAGGAATAGCAGTTCTTTAGTAGTGTGTGTAACAAGGCAAACAAACAACAACAGCTCTGGCACTGAGCCCACACAGAGCCCGGAGCCCCGGCCCGGCCTTTGGGCCGCGGCGCGTTCCCCTCGGTGCAGTTCCGGGCACGGCTGCAGGGGGCGCCGTGGCGCACACGGCAATGGCGGCTGGGCCCAGACGGGAGGGGATGGAGGAGATGGGATGTTTGCTTCACAAACCCTGGGGCAGCCGGTCCCGGTGCCCCAGCAGGGCTCTGAGAAGCAGAAAGCTGGGCTGGCGGGAATGAGCAGAAATCCCAGGGCGGTGGATGAGATGTATTGGAAACTCCCCAGCAATAGCGGGAAGCTGCGGCAGGTGCCAGCAGGGTAGGGGATGCGGGGCTCAGCAGCAGAAGTACGGCGGGTCCGGCTGGGTTATGGCAGTGCCAGCGAATTCCTTTCCCCAAGGCACGGGTCCGACCGCCCTTCTTCAAGGCCCAGAGAGAGAGAGCGTCCCCAGTCCCCCAGCCCTCCTCTTCTTCCTGCTCTTTTTCCTGCCTCTCTTCTCGTGGTATCTCTGTGCTCCCAAGAAAAACTCCCAAAAACCAGAGGAGTTCCCCCTCCCCATGTCTTTGTCTCAAGCACCCAGTCATCAGTGCTTCTTAGCGACTCAATGGGAAAAAATTCCACAAGTAACGAGGAAAGAAAAGGAAGGAAAAACCCAACCCCCAACAGAAGGAAATTTAAATATGTTTCAACATTTGCTGCATTTGGAAGCTGAAATGCTGCCAGCAATGTGATGTGTGTTTTTATATGCTGTACAAGCTTACATTTTTGTTTGGTTTTCACAATAGAACAATAATCAACAGACTGTGGCCTTAGACTGGGGCTCTGACAATTCTTTCTGCTTCCACTTTATTATCATATGGAGCTCTGGCTTTGCACATTTGGTATTTCATTCTTATCGCAGCATAATTATTCAGATACTGGTCTGAGAACCACCAGTAATAATGCATTCTGCCATAAATGATCCTGTGGCTTTGCCTGATTGCTCCTCTCTCTTCTACTTACTATTGGAATGGTGGTAGCCTGTGACCACTGACTGACTGTTCTAGGAGCTACATGCAAATACACATATGTATGTGCATACATATGTGTCTTTATAAACAGTGCAGGCAGCCAAACATATGCACCTAAGGTTTCACAATGAAAATATGAGTTGAAAAAGCTGATGGTTGCAGTGAAGAGATTGACAAAGTGCAGTGTGACACATTTATGACCTTTTTCACTCCAATGGAGGGGAAAAAATGTTCTAGCTGTGATTTATTTCAAAGAGGTACAACTATCGTTGTTGATTTGCAGAAAAAATTTGGAAGGCAATTTAATTACCATAAGCTTATAAACCCTGAATCCAGGGGCAGACATTATGAAGTTTCACACAAAAATCTAGAGGCCTCGTTTAGGGTCAGGCAGAAATATCAACAGACTGATCACAATGTAAGCAATAAGTTTAATAGAGTAGACAATTAGATAAACTTAGATGAACTTATTCTATAGAATAGAATAGTTTGGGTTGGAAAGGACCTTTTTAGAGGTCACCTAGTCCAGCTTCCCAGCAGTGAGCAGGCACATCTTCAAGTAGACCTGTTGCCCAGAGCTCTGTCCAACCTGAACTTGAATGTTTCCAGGGCAGTGGGGCATCCCCACCGCTCTGGCAACTTGTGCAAGCATTTCACTACCCTTGTAAAAGGTTACTTCCTTGTATCTATTCTAAAACTACTCTTTTTCACTTTAAAACATTACTCCTTGTGCTATCACCACAGGCCCTGCTAAAACGTTCAACTCCATTTGTCTTATAAATTTCCTTCAGTTACTGAAAATCCGTTAAAAAGTCTCACTAGAGCCTTCTCTTCTCCAGGCTGCTCTGTCAGCCTGTGTTCATAGCGGAGATGCTCTCCCTCTGATCATCTTTGTGGCCCTCCCGTGGGCTCACTCAAACAGGTCAACCTCCTTCCTAAGCTGAGGATCCCACATCTGGATGCAGTAGTGTAGGGGTGAGGTCTCACAAAAGCAGTGTCAGGATCTCCTCCCTTGCCCTGTGGGCATGCTGCTTTTGATACAGCCCAAGATTTGGATCAGCTTCTGGGCTGCAGGTGCACGTGGCTGGCTCATGTCCAGCCTCTCATCCACCAGCACCTCCAAGTCCTTCTTGGCAGGGCTGATCTTTATCTGTTCTTCCCCCAGCCTTTTTTGATACCAGAGTGCCCTGACCCAGGTGCAGCACCTTGCACTTGGCCTTGTTGAATCTCATTAAGTTCCTGTGACCCACTGCTGGATCTTGTCCAGGTCCCTCTGGATGGCATCCTGTCCCTCAGGTGTATCAAGCACACAACACAGCTTTCTACTGTCATTTTCTGTAAAAGAAAGGGAGGGAAAATGAATAACTAAGGTGACATTAGCTCCTGAACTTTCCTTGTGATAGAATTACATCGCTAAAACTGTCCTTGTTTTAAAAATGTAGAGATTCCTGTATAATACATTTTCTCAATTTTTGTGCAGAATAAATTGACCTGTTTGCCCCCTCAGGAAGCTGAGTGTAATCATCTGCACACAACATTTGGCAACTCCTGCTCTATCAAATGTGAGGGAGGGACAGTTGCACACTGTGATACTGGCTCTTCAAAATACTGTGTGCCTTCAAACTACTGCAGTCCCTACACTGGAGGATGTGTAGATGCACGCTTCTAACCAAACCCTGTCTGTAAGAAAAGAGAGAAAGCAGGTAGGTAGTCTGGTGATAAATGTATTTCGTGTGTTTCTATAGGATCTGTATCTGCATGGGGCATTCCAAAATGAGCAGTGGCCAAAATTTTTGTGAAAAAGAGTAATTGCCTCAGAGCTATCAAAACATTTGCTTTTATTTCCTTAATTACAGTACCTTGTGACTGCCATTGTTTTATGGTTAAGTTTCTTACTCCCTCTTTAATACTTTGAATTTTAACTACTCAGAAATTATGGAAATCTTTATTTGGGAGACAGGAAGTACTTTAGAGGGACTTAGAAATCAATTTTATGGAAAAAACCCCCAAACAAATAAGCAAAAACTCCCCACTACTCCCCCAAAAATTAGAACAAAAATTAAAGGTCTAAATATCAGGGTTAGCTGGAACTGGAATTGGTAACCTGGATATTATTTATGAAAATTCTGTTGTGTTTTTATTTCTGTCTGGAGCAAACTTGGAAAGGATTAGAAATATCAGAGAAACAGGACCCCTGCCAGCTGGGGATTTATAAAGAACAACATTTTATTGTACTCTCACAGCTTTCCTTCAGTCTTCTGAATTATGTTTAGAGACAGATTGATTTAGAATACTTTCTTTAGAACCTGAGGGTAGGAAGCTTATTTCATTTTGCCAAAAAAATGTTGTATGTGTGGGAAGAAGAGGGGAATCTTGTAAAGTAGGGAGACCAGTGTATTGTACACAAGCACCACCCTTCAGTGAATGAAAAAGCAAAAGTTGAAAGCCTTTCAGGCCTTTCTAAGGCAGGGTATGGAGCTGTCAGCATTGTCAGTACAATTTATTCACACTGTTCCAGTGCTTATGAAAGCTACTGAGCAGCCTGATCTATAAGTGATTGAACAGAACAATACTCTGGAGCTTTGAGTACAAATAAAAAGCCACTATTTCAGGCTCCATGCATCACAACTAGTGCTTTCTAGGAACACTGCCAGTCTAAATAAAACACAATCTTGCTGTAATTTTATACAACACTTGAAAAGAAGGCTCAGGCAGTGCCCTTCATGAATGCTGCTCTACCACATTTTTCCATAACCAAGTGATAATTTGACTTGATGATATGCATGCCAGATTTAATTGTGCTTTCATATTCTGCTTTCCATCAACTATTACACTTGTCTTTGTTAGCTGATTATGATACAGAATTTCACTTTATTATGCCAGGATTTCCTGATGCCTCATTTACTCAATTGAGTTGAAAAACTAACATCTAGCTGAGGTGTTGGATCCATTATGCATGTGAGTAGTGTATGTGCTATACAACACACATTTCATTCATCAAGTCTGGCCATTCTTCTCACTATAAGCCTGAAAGTGCAAATGCTCTTCAAGTCTGAAATTAAGACAACAGTACCAATCCTTTTATCTCTGTTGGGTCCTTATAACACTCTCTCATGAGGTGAGGCTGGAAGTAGCCATGGAGGGCAAATCCTTAGTCCTGCTTCACCTGAGAACAACTCTCTGTAATGCACACAACTTACTCTTTGTGTGGCACCTTTCTGGTCAGAAGAGCTCTAGCAGAAAAAATTTAGCAGGCTATTGACAGGATAGGAACTTAGCTGATGACATGCAACAGTTTGACAATTAATGAATGTGATAGATCTTCGAAGATGTACATTGGAATGCAGCCGTGGCAGTTATTTTTAATTCACTTGGTAGTACAAAGACTTCACTTGTATGCTTAGATACTTTTCTATTAAATTTAATGAAAGATTTCATGAGTAGAGGCGTTATGAAATTTTCAAATTTTGTTCACTTGTATTTTATGGTCAAGACTTAAAATTTTGTGACTGTCATGTAAACTAACTTTTCCACTGTTAGAGAACAGTGTATCTCTATAGTACACTCTTTAGAAAAATATTGTAATTGCAGTTTCTTGGAAAGTCCAGATCGTTGGGGTCTTATCTGTCCTATATATATTCTTGCCTCAAATAGATTGGGGCAATATATAGTCTTGACCCAGATACAGTTATTCAAAAGAATTCGTTTAGTCTGTGAAATAATTTGTGATCATATATTGATAAACCAAACACATTTTTAAACTCTTCTTTCAAATTGCAATCCCTAGTGTAAAAAATTAATGGTACTGACTCAAAAATTATGAGCTGAAAACACAAATTGCAGAGAATTTTTTATTTAACTTTTGTTTTGATCATTTAAATTTCATATTTTCAGTGTTTTTTTTCTGAAACTGCAAATGTGGATGATTTGTTTTATTTTAACAGAACAAAGGTGACAAGAGATAATCATAATAACATGACTTCAGAAGGAGAAAACTGCAATTCTCATGAGACAAAGATATAATCGTGAAAATTTACACTGCTATATTCTTCAAAAAGGCTGCTTTTTATTAAGATGCTGAAATAACTCTTTAACTGTAGCAGGAATCTAGTTTTTCTGTAAGCCAGATTAAGCTGAAATTTGCTTCCATTAAATATGTAATGATCATCAAGACTTACTGACGTGATGTTAATATTTTGCTGAGGTAAAGCCAAAGTCTACATTTATTTTGAAGGACATTAAATCTTTCCCACATTAAGTTAGTAAATGTCCTATATTAATTTCCTTAATTTATCTTATTACTACCAGGACTAACTAAAAAGAAAATATACTGCATAGTGAAATAAGGTATTAAGGTACTTCAAGAACACTGGGCAACAGTGAATAGATGGTCTTTGAAAAAACTAAACACTGGTGCTTCCTGAGCTTGATAGCTGTTATCTGTTCCTAAGTATGCACTTCTGTATGTTAACTCTTATGCAGTGCTGGTGACACAGTATTTCTCAGGTACACTATAATCATCAGTAACACTTTGTGTTTGCCAAGAGAAAGGCAATGGAACGTATGGCAGGGTCTCCTTTTGCTCATGGGGGAATCCAGACTGTGCATCAAGTAGAATAAAGAGTGTAATTCTTAAGTTAAAATGGATGTTTAAAATTGTTCTGAAGTATACCCATTATTCTCACTGTCTGTAAAGGGAGCCCAGAACAGCTGGATCATTTCAGAAGCCGCGGTTTCTGTAAGTAGATATCTGAAGAAGATGAATGTCCCTCTAGGTCTTCCTGTTATCAATCTCTTTTGTTTTTGTTTGATTCTGGAGATCTGAGCAGCTGGACAAAGTTGCCCATTAGCTAGCTCAGCTAATATCGACCTGACATGGCTGGGCTAGGACACCAGCCAGTCTGCTCTATTGTTTAGTGTTTTACTGATAAAATAAGGGTTCTGATGAATTTATATAGAGATTAAAATTTACTGAAAAACGTAATTAGAAAAGAAAATCTATTGGATGCCTTCTGAACCTTCTGCCCCAACCTAATAATGAGCAAATAAACGATTTCTGATAAAAACCCTGCAAACATTGGCATGCTAATACAAAAATTTCTCTCCATCCTGTTTTTAAAGAGAAACTAATTAATTATGGTTGACTTTTAACAGCATGAAAATAGCTGAATAGAAGCTACTGTGTTATAAAAATGTCTAGACTGCATTTTTGTGAAAATAAAAAAGTTATTTAGAACACTGTGATAAAAAGGAAAAGAATGGGAAAAATGATGTGGCACAATCTTAGCTTTCGAAGTGGCATTATGTTTTCATTGCAATGAAGTACTTAAAAATAAAAGGACCTTATGGTGATTTGACCTAATTTATTTGCACACTATTATAGATGTCTATAAATTCACTCACTTCCTTAGCTGTAGTTTCCACTGCTTATATACCATCTCATTACTAGGACCAAAATCTGCTCTGCTTATTTCTTCTCTCTATCTTCCCCAGTGATGTAAAAAAAAAATAAATATAGAGCATAAGTAATATGAATCAATTAGTTACAGAAGCTATGAAAAATATAGATAATGAATTTCATAGCAAGTCTTAGGCCTTGAGGACTGAAAACAACTGTGCAGCACTATGCAAAGGTATGAAAACAGGTCTGATTGATAGGCTTCACAGAAGGTGACATCTTGAGGCGATGGGAATTTTACTAATGATTGTTGATAACAAGTCCATATTTCTTATGGGAATATGGAGGTTTATAGCAATGTTAGTGGAGGATTATCATTGTCTAAGTTTCACCACTGTTGCCAAAATTTTACATACTGCAAAGGGTTATACTAAAAACTGGTGAAGAGAAGACCTGAGAGCGCTGGTGTGTAGGGGGATAGAATATAAAAAAATAAAGGCAGTATAGAAAGTAATCTTACCCCTAAAGAGTTGCAGCTGGGCTAATTATTAAAGATTAGGATTAGAATTATTAAAGTCAGATTAGGTCTGACTTTAACAGGCAACCGCTGTAGCCAATAAGAAGAAGAGTGTTATGAAAGAGTGGGTTGGTTGGTTGAGGGGCAATGGGAGTCAGTTGGCTGCTGCATGAGGATGGAGGAGTCAGTGCTTGGGGAGCTCTCCATGGGACACGTTAAGGACGTATGAAACTCTTGCAATAGGGAGACAACAATATGGAACCTTTGCGATATAATGACAACAAGGTGCTTCTCTGAAGAAGCACAGTTAATAGGAAGGATGGCTGCATTGCAGGTTTTAGTCAAACTACTGATGTTTGGGTAAGCTGACTCATGACATCCTTTTACTCTCTGAAGTTGTTTGCACCTGTTTGAACACCTGCCCAAAGCAGTTTTGAGAGGAACTCTTTCTATTCCTGGAAAAAGGGCTATGTTTTGCTCCCCTAACCACATGCTTTGTGGTTGATATACTCTTTCACATGTGTGTTTCCTTCTTTGTCATATAAGATTCTCTTCTATAGTTGAAAAGATTTTGAAACCTGTAGAAGAGTTTGAGAATATCATGTATTTCCCATCCTGCAAAATTTGTTTTGGAAAAGTCTAGAAAAAGCAGAAAGAAGTTTGAAATGAGAAACAACCGTAGGATAATAGCAAGTAATAAAAATTGCTGAGGCATGGTGTTGAAGGGAGGGAATTAAAAACCGTGGTGAAAGGAGACATGATGGCATCTTGGTGTGGGACAAGAAAAGCTATTTGGAAATCTTTTCTTGCTGAGAGTGCCAAAAATGGTTTTGAGAGAGATTTTTAAGTCCTCTCCATCAGGAAGAAAGACTTTTAAGATTTGAAGAAGACACTATGACACTCTTTTAATTTGTTTGCTTGAAAGTATGTAGGTGATTCAAGTAAACTTGGTTGAGAAGACTAAAAAGAAAGATCATGAAAATCAGGAAAGGGCTGAGGCATAAGCATAGGAGTATTTGTAATACCTGTTTCAGATGTTACTCAGGGATTGGCTTAGAGTAAACTGTACTATTGGCTGTACTCCTGTACTACAGGAGGACAGTTTATTGTTAAAAGGTGATTAAAAGCATTCTGTGCTCTCAAAACTCAGAGGACCTGTCTAAGCAAAATGACTGAGAATATGGTTGGAGGTGGCTGTTTCTCATCAAACATTGATCTTAGGACGCCATAGCTCTTAGTGTCATCAGACTAGGACTTTGAATAATGAAATATTCCAAGAGAAGAGAGAAAAAAGTTTTGCAGACAATCACACATACTAATATGGAATAAAAGAAATGAACCAAGATAAGCATGGTTTAATAGGGCCAGTCTACTGACTGATGTGAGAACTACAGAGGAACTAAATAGTGTTTCTTATAACATAAAAAATATATGGACTATTCAATACAATTATAAGCCAGCAAGCCTAAAATAAAGGAAAATGAGCATTTCCCCATCATAAAATCTATTTAAAAAAAACCAAAACTTGTCATGACAGTGTGTTGTGATAGTCAGAATACAAGCTGATTGAAAAAGGGCATTAGGAAAATTTATGGAGTAAGTCTTGGTCACGGAAGTCTAATTGAAATGTTCAGCTCAGGAACTCATAAGCTTCTGACTTCCAGAAACTGAGTAAAGTGAGTCAAAGGTGTGTTCACTACCTATATGGTTTCTGTTTATCTTTTTGTGTGCATCTGCCACTGGCTACTACCATAAAAATATATTGGAGTAAGTAGAAAATTTAGTCTTAAATTACAGAAAACTTGGTATATCCTAAACTAAAAAATGATAGACTACTTTTCTCAAAACAATACATTTATAAAAATAGAATCGGAAAACTCTCCGAGATGAAACAAATGTTTTTTTTTTCTCAACAAGAGGGGTTGAGTAAAAAAACATTTGAGTTGAGTATCCCTTTTCATAAGGATGTTATAGTAAATGTTACTGACCTGCCAAAATATAATTTTCTTCCTTGTCTGTGTTTAGAAACATTAAAGCTGAAATAAGTAATCAGTTAAAATATTTTCTATGGATTTGTTCTCTGATGAGAAAACAGAAATAGATTGCTTTTGACTGTTTAGAAAAATACCAGTCAAGTGAGATGGGTAGCAAAAAGTGACCATCTGTCACATGTTATTTTAGTGTTAACCTCAGCCTCATAAAATTGGGCCCTCCCAACCCTCCTGTGGTAGTGTAAAGCTATTTCAATTCTATTCACGCCCTCTGGGCATCACTGTGATTTGGAAACCTAATAAAGTAAGTCATCAAAGAACAACCCATGTGTCCAGAATTTGTATTACTACACTATGGGGAACCCAAGCAGTGCTATCCTTTAAGCCATATGTCTTCTAAAGCTTCATTTAATGACAGAGAAATCAATGTGGTTTTGGTGAAAAGCACCAAAAAAGACTAAGTAAGAAATATTACACAGGATGCTGACTCTGCACCAAAGTTCTTCTTCCAGAGGATCAGAAATGTACTGGAAAGGTCTGAGGGCCCGTTGTTCCTTCTTCTTGAATCAGAGGAGTCAGCCACTGTCCATTATTTCTGAATTCAAGAATGCAAAAATGAAACAAGGCTTTTCCTCCTGTGACCCACATTTAAAATTATTTCTGGAAGGACAAAAATGAAAAATCCCTTAACTTCTGCACTTTGGTGTTACAATTAAAGGAGTCTTTGCCCATTATCTTCATAGGATATATTTGGAAAGTCTCTTAATAAGAAATATGACTTATCAAGAAGAGACCTGAGAAAATCCTGTGCCGCAGACAGTAGTTATTTCATGTCAACGCATAGACTTAGACTTGCTTGATTGCCATGGGAACCTAGTCATTTTAGCAAACTGCAATAATTATTTTCATCCTGAACTAGCAGTTTAATAGAGATTAGATGAAGTAGATGCCGAAGATGTTAATTTTCCTTCATCAGCTGTAATGGGAATATGTGATGACTAGCTAAGATGCAGCTGTGTGTATTCTAGATGTGTAAGCATATAGAAGATGAATCTTTCATGTATTGTTCTCCATCTTTCCATGCCCACTTCCTGGAGTAGGTGAAATCTTGTAGAACTGCATATGGATTCACCATGAAAGTCCCTTATTGATCAGGAACACAGTAAATAATAGGTTTAAAGATCCATCTGGCAGCAAAAGCAAGGTGACTTTGGATGATCAGCATTCTCATTTTCTCTGACCAGTGAACTATTAAAAACTTTAACATTTGGGAGGATCTTTCTCCTTCTGGAGTGCTTAATCAGCCACAATTGCTATAAAATTGCTATAAGTAAGAAGACTGTTCAGTTCTTTTTAGGTTCTCAATACCTAAGAACCTCCACATCATTTTACTGTGACAAGAGTCACTGGATGACAGAGGGGTCCAGATTTATGGTTAGTTCACCTGTAACAGTGATGACAGACACATCATTACATACAAATTGTCCAGTTCTTGAATGATCCTTCACATTAATTCCTTTAGAATTGGGGATGAGCATGAATCCAGTTAATAGGTAAACATGCCCTTTAAGTCAGTATTCTGAATTAGGCTTCAGAATATTGTTCCACTTTCATTACAAATTCAGCTTGTAAATCTTTAATGAAAACACATGCATTCTTCAGACTGACATTATTATACTTATGCTTTTTGAATATATTCATTTATATAAAAGATCAATTCCCAAGGAGAGTGTTGTAGCTCTTTCATTCCATTTGTATGGTACACAAACATTTCTGAAGCAATATATTCTCAATTTTCTTCATAAATATTAAAGGTGAATGTTGAGTGAAGCTAGAACTGAGTCAGCATTTGTTAACTTTTGTTTGAACTCTCACAGACTGGCAGGTTTAACAGTGATTGGAGTAGGAGATTACATATCCAGATTTATAGGCTCTTTTCACCAATATTTTCTTAAAATTTTTTGTCTTTGACATATAAATAAAATTATATAGCCTCTTAGGACCTACAAAAGGCAGACAGAAACAAACCCTCCCAGTTCCACAGCTTTCAATTACAACAAAGCCCTGTGAGGGAACCTTAAGACAGTGCTGAGTTTAAGTGCTGATTCTAACTGTAGTTCATAATTTTGTACCCTTCTTTGATTTTATGTTCATTGAACCTAGAGATTTTTAAATGCGGTCTTAGGAGGAGATCAGGACCTTCTTGCTGAAGAACTTCAGTGGTGCCAAGATTTTTTGTGTTCTCTACAGAGGGAATCAAAGGAAACCTTCAAAAGATTGGGTTCATTACATACCTAAAACTTAAGGGCAAATTCAGTGTCTATATTAATGAATTGGATCCTATCTTTGAAGTTCATCTCATTTAAAGACCTTGACAATACTGCTAAAGAAATTTTCTTGTTATTGAAATGCCAAGTCACTTCTAAAATAAGGAAAACCTTTTTCATTGTCATGGGAGATTTAAAAATCCCAAAAATGTCTTCCAGTATTTAAAATAATGAATTTGAAACACAAAAACGTCAAAAATATTTCCTGAGAATAAAAATATTTGTTTTCAAAATTGCATGAAACAATACTTCTATATGAATTTGGGAATCCTTTTGTTTTTGTGAAAAATGTTTTCATCCCTTTTCCAAAAGGTTTAGAGTTATTCATTCTGATCACCTGATTTTCTGATGATTGTTATTGATATTCAAAGTAGGAAGAGTAGATGAAGAAGAAAACACCATGAAACTTTTCTCCCAAGATGGGGAAAAGTTATGGCATTAGTTTTGTTACTTGTAGTTGGAACCAAGACAATTTTTTGTAATTAAAACAAAGAGAACTAGTAAACCTGTACACCTGTGGTGTTCCTGTTGGCTTCATGCCAGAAAACTCACAGTGAGACAGGGCAAACAATGAAACTCTGCCTGAACCTTCTCTTCTAAGCATCATAATTCCTGAGACCATAAACTCTGAACATGTCACAATCAAAGCCGTTAGCATACAATATATCCTGGGTATTTTATTCCTCTCTCTGTGGAGGCAGATTGCCAGGAGCTGATAGAAATCCTACTGAAGTCAATATGGATCTTTGAAATGACATCTATAGGCTTGGAATGGGTTCTTACTTCAAACCATTTGTAGCTCAGAGGAAAATGTTTATACTTTATCATCACTAACATGTCACAAGTTTGAAAATGACATTTGCTCAGAACAAGATCTTCAGGGTAATAAATTAGAAAATGTGTCTATATTTTGGAGGAAATTCACAGACTGGAAGAGGGGAAAAAATATTTTGCCAGTAGATGGAATTTTTGCTTAAGGGAGGTTTTTTTGGACTATCAAAATCAGTCTGGTGGAAGTGGACTAGCACAAGTGGAGCAGGAAATAGAATAAAATATGCTATGGCCTGTTCAAATTATGTTTATGAAACTTACAGCCTTGTTTATTCCAACAGTATCAACTTTGAGTGGCTGTGATTTCTGCCAGTCAGAAATTATCAATACTCTGTAAATAAGAGCAATCCATTAATCTCTGCTGGTAGAGAGACTATAGTTGTAACTAGAATAATTTATATATAAATGTTAGATAAATCTTGCATAATATATCAAAAAGTGTACACTTTATAACAAAGTGTAAATCTTGCATAATATATCAAAGTGTAAGAAGATTTTAGGACCCTGACAAGTGAGACTGCCACTGACTTTGGAAGGCTGATCCATAGGCTTTCAGCTTGATCTCTTCTGTAATAGAGAATGCTTTTCTATAACTGTTCAAGCAAGACAGTCAACCAACTGTGACCCACTGGGTGCTCTAAAGACTCATATGTTACACAAAAGATGTGCAAATTTTAACACAGTCTTAAAATGGTCTCTAGGGTTTAATCATAATAGCAGTACAGGAAGCAACAGCCTCTGCTCTGGGTTTTCAGATCTCCTTAAATCTCTTTCTGTAATCTGCAGTATATGGCTAACACAAAGTAATTTATATGGCTTCAGTGCCAACCAAAATGAGGAGGGAAATCTATTTACGATAGGAGAAATCCCTTCTACCACTAAGTGCTGCAATCAGTGCTGGATAGAAGCCCTTTAATATAACTAAATTACTTATAATTTCAAATTGATATGCACTGTTTCTTAGATAAAAAAAATATACAGAAATTAAATTACAGAGGGAAGTAGCTTATGCCCAAGATATGAAGACTTCTAGTTTTTGTTCAGAGGAAGCTGAGAAAATTCCAGGTATAAATTCAGGGATTAGAAGTAGGTAGTTAATAATTCTATATTTTGCAGCTTTTTTTTTTTTTTAACCTTTCTGCATTTAATTAAGCTCTGTTGCTTTAAAAAGATATTTTAAAATTTCATTATAATCTAAAGTAGACAGTTATATCTCTGTAATTGTATGAAATTGTGAGTGGGGGAACAAAAGCTTAATGCTGTTTTGGGGGAAGCAAGCCAAATGTAAATTTATCCCTGCAGCTGATTCCTCAAGGGCATTGGCACGTGCCACTGTGTATAGCAAAAGGAACATGACCCACCTAATGCATGCATGATCTCCATAATGGAAAAGAAAAAAGACTAAGGTCTATTGAGGTCTAATAGAGGGCAGGGACCAGAATTTTGAGCAGATGGTATTCAGGGGCCCACTGGCTGCTTGAAAGCCAGGGAGTGGAGAGAATAGGCAGATAGTAATTAGCAGAAGGTGATAAAAAAAAGGGCAGCCAGGATCCCCCAAACATCTGTTTAAAAGAATAAAGAGCCTGGTCTGACCCTGAGCCTTAATGATCTTAAAGGATACAATTTAATTGCTTGGGAAAAAAAAATGCACACACACAGTGCTGAGCTACCGTGAATCCTGTTTTGAGAGCATTGCAGGAGTTTGAGTAATTATTAATTTGGTGTATTTGTTTTAGAAAGATTATAATGCAGCATTAAGTCAATAAGTGAAGTAGTTATAATAAAAAAATGCCAACTGTCTTTTCTAGGGATCAGCAGGCTCTTAAAAAAATTTGTATTTCAGATAGCTTACAAATTAATATGACTTGCACTGCATTCTAAAATGCCTATTTTGACTTGTCATGTATTTTTATGGCTACATCTGTCCTTTTTCCTGTGGTTTTTTATTTTTTGTTTCACATAGAAAGAACCTAGATCCTTAGTTTGTTTGAAGTATTTTGACCTCTGTGGATAGCTGCTAATTACAGCACCAGAGACCTGATTACAGAGGTAGTCATTTACTAGAGACCAGTTGCTTAAGGATTACTGATGAACGTGACCAAGGAAAGTGCTGATTCCCAGTAAAATTTGTCCTGATTCTCTCCCCAATTCTTTCTAGCAATAGTTGGATACCAAACTCCATGAACAAAGTGTCAGAAAGCATTGTTTACATGAAAGTTAATTTTGTTTTACACAATATTTGAAAATGTAGCTTTTAATAATTTAAAATGGTCTGTTTTGCGTTCCTTGCTGTTTTCCAGAATGAATAGCTTAATTCAAAGGTATTAAAAAACCCTCAAACCAAAACAACACAGACTTCCCATTTCCAAACCAACGGTAAGCAACAGTGCATTGCAGTATAAAGCTAATGATTTTCGAAAATAATCCTTATGTATCAGTGTGAATGCATGTGTAAGAACCGATTGTATTGAATGTTTTAATTTGCATTCTGGAAATGGGGGTGAAAAGCATTTTGAGAAAAATCACAGGTGATCCTAAATTGGATGGTGCTGTAAACATTAGAAAAGAAAAATAAGTCTAAAGGGATCTGAAAGAGATGAGAAACATGAGAAGAAAATAACAGGGTATGCCCTGAGGAGGTTGAAGTGTAGTATGGTTAGTAGATGCAGTGGAGGTGAAGTAATTAAATGTGCATATGACAGCTATCCTATAAAGCTATTTCCCTGCTCAGCATTTTTGAAGTAACCTTTATAATGATAAAAATAAGTAAATTCTAAAACAAACATTTCTGAAGTCAGAAATGTATTCAGAAAATCTGCAATAGCATACATAGAAATTAAGGATTTGCAAAACAGCATTTCTAAGATTCCTCATTAAAGCATTATATTGAAAATATCATTTTCCCCTGTTTCAGAGATAAATGTATATTAAAAGTTGCATACAAAGTTTGCTTCAAGACTCTGGAATATCAAATTTATTTATTTAATCTAAGCTTAGATTTAACCTCAACTTTCACTTATAAGCACATCATGAACCCATCAGCATTGTGATAACTTTACTATGTATCATTCATAGTTAAATTCGGAAACAAACCCCCAAGCAGTGAAACTCCAGTAGGTTTCAAAAATTATAAATTGAGAGCCTTAATATATTAAGGAGAAGTCTGCAAATGTGATCAGCTCCCTTGAAAAGTCTTGACCTATGCAGTTTCTTTAGGATTATATCTCTGAAATGAATGGAAAAATGTAAAGAGATTCTTGGACACACACTGATCTCAGCAAAAGTTAAAAAGATCCCATGCTCCACAGGGCTCTTCTAAATTCAGAGTAGCATCAGATAAGAATAGAAATGTGATTGTGATAGTATTATTTTGCTCTGTGATTCATTACTTTTGTAATAAGCTTTCACCAAAAATAAATGGGAAATTTAGCAATACAAAATGTTAATGAACTGAGACCCCAGTTTTGCGTTGTCTTTTGTATGGATAGATTCCATAGTGTATCCTTTCCTTCTTTCATCTCATTCCAGCTTGGGAAGGAATTCTGCTTGGGAAATTGCAACACAAGAAGAGAGGTGCTATGAAATGGTGTGAGCCACACATTGGTAATTAGGTGCAAGTCAGTCTGACAGACTTGGTAAAAGAACCCACATCAATATAATTTACACTTTCTTGTACTGTGCCCCTTGGCTGAGTTATCCATGGGCTGAAGTGACAAATATAACAGCATGGGTTTGCACATCAGTCAGTACAGGAGTGCATCTGCACAAAATGCAAATTGTTTAAAATTTATACAGTTCTTGTTTCTTTTCATTTGTTGTTAATTCTTTTAGGAAATTTTAGTCATCTTAAAGGACTAGAAAAATAATTTTTTCTTTAGAAAATGCAATTCTTGTGTATTTTCTTGGTTGAAAATCCAAGGCATAAAAAGAAATACTAGGAATGGTGAAATTTACTAAATTGGTGAATCTGACCACAATGTGTACAATGTGCAAGAGCTGGAGGAGAAAAGACACCAGGCTCCTTTGTGTAAATCCCCTCTGAATTTTCTTCATATTTTATGAAACCTTATTTCCTCACTAATTTAATTTTTCCTACTGTTTCTAAGAATTATTGCATATTTGGCTTGCAATCCTTACATACTCAGGGTTTATAGAATAAAGGGAAAAAAGAACATTAAAAACTGTTTGTGACTCTAATGACATTGCATTTATTTGTTCCTATTGCAGTACAACAGTCTAAACATTTTTTATCACTTCAAAGAATTTACATAAAGCTTCTGATTTCTCCTGGAATGTGGCTTTTTGTGATGTGCTTGCATTCTTTGTGTGTGAGCCTCATAGGCATATTTTTCACATCCCAGGTGATGGAACTGTAGGCATAATTATTATAAACTTTGTAGTACTTACATAATGATCAACATTTGTGGTGTAAAGCACCTGGAATATATTTTGATAGTTATAAGAATACTTCAAATGATGAATTTCAAGGCTTTGATTAAAAAACAAAATGTAAGAGCCCCTGATATTAATTTTCCCCTGTATCACTTTGGCAGCGAAGAGTTACTTTCAAGCCTTTATCTAGTTGCAGAGCCCTGGTAAAGGGCATAGATGTAAATCTGCATCAGAGGATCCTGGAACTGTTATTTCTGTAGGAATACATGTGAAAACGTGGACATTGCACAGTGTCAAAGGTATACATCCCTTTGTGGGTGCTACCCTAGCTATGGTTGAAACAATCCTGTCATCGGGCTGTTGCATGCCATTGTCAGCTCAGTGCGTCAGTGAGGATGTCACCTGGCTGGAGGGCTGGGGAGAAGCGGGACTGCACTGAGCGCCAGGGATGTGTTGGCAGCAGGCAGGACGCGCCGGTGCCTGGGGACTGAGGGGTCACAGGAGCCGGGCTGAGCCAGGGATCAGGCATGGCTGGGAGTGGCTCCTTGAGGGCAGTGGGATTTTCTCAGGGAGAGCCCTGCCTCTGCCACCCGGTGTGCGTGAGGAAGAGAGGTGCCTTGTAGGTTCTGGGTGGGACATTTGGGAAAACACTAAAGGCTGCTGGATGAGCTGGCTGGTAGCCAGGCAAGAGCTGTGGGTCAGTGAGGGCCTTGCATGATCCCAGGCTCTGCCCTGTGCCCCTGCTGCTGCCTACCCTCTTGTTTCCCCACCTACCCTCCTGTTTCCCCACCTGTCTGCCTTTCTGCCTGCCTGTCCACCTTCCTGCCTGTCTGCTTACCCATCTTTGTGCCCTGCTGCCTTCCCACCTGCCTGCCCACTCAAGGCTTGTCCCTGGATCCTGCCCAGCGGGCAGCAGGTGAGATCCTTCTCCAAGGTAAATCAACTTTCAGTTTACATAATCCTCTTGTCTGCTTTGGTGAATTAGACACACCTAATACAAGTAAGTGAAGGCTGTCTCTTAGTGAGTGAATTTAGTATCATTAGCTAATGACCAGGTAATGACTCCCCCACTTCACCCTTTCACCTGCCATGCCACATGTGACAGAGGAGCCCATGGTCAGAACACCCCTGGCAGGGTGGGCAGCATGGAACTGATTCATCAAAGACACCAATGCTAAACACAGGGTGATGGGGCTCAGGCACTTCTGGTTAGGTGAAACACCATCTGCTTAGAAAGCAGGTCACACATAATTTGCCTTCCCTAAATTCATTAAAAATCAGTGGGTCAAAGTCAAATGTGACAGGTAAGAGGTAGAATGAGTATAAATCATGATGAAAGGAGCATCATCTGAGAGAGCAGCTACTGCAGCTCACATGTAGCAGGGTCTTTTGGAGGATGTTTATGCTGCATTGTCTTAGTGCAGATGGGACCCAGTGTGAGCTATGAAAACACACAAGGGAGATGCTAACAGTAAACATTATTAAAGCACAGATGCTTTTTGCTCTGTAACTCTAGGATTGGGACTAGTATAATAGAGTTCTGGTGTTGTTTTACATATATGTTATAAACATACATATATATTCATACACAAATGAACTTTATATTTAGCTAGATAGAAGGAATATATCCATATATATATTCATGTAACAGATTTGAATAGTTCTCAAAAAATGAGAAACATGTATTAGCATGTATTAGGCCAGGAGAGACAATCCCCAGTCTTGGCATCGATTATCCTTTCCTGGTGAGGGACTAAGATATTCCAGCACTATAAAATCCTACTTAGGCACAAGTCACTATCTTTGAATTTCAAATTAATTTAAATGCAGTTCTTGCTTACTTGTTATACTTAGTACTTGGGCTTCTGTGTTTTCCTCACACCTGCTGATGACAGCATAATCCATCTTAAAGGAGGGAAAAAGTCACAAAAAAATGCCTGTACTCAGACTTGTTTGGGATGTCATTAGTCATCAGAGGAAAATGCAAAATCTGCCAGAGTGAACACAGAATTTTGATTAGTCCTTAAATAATCAGAGAAGAATCTAACAATCTTTAAGTGCTATAAACAGTCTTAGGATGCAGACACTGGAGATTAGCTTCAAGGGTTTCAGTAAACTAGGATGTGAAGAGTCCATTTCTGTTTTCTACGTTTATGTTTTCTACATATTTTATGCCCCCTTTTTTTCTTTTTAACATGTTAGAAGCCATGCCATGCTGTATTTCAATATGTTTCAAGTGACCTGTACAGTACTTTGTATAGCTTTGTTCAGGAAACATATCTATACAGATGTCCTTGGAAATGTACTTGGATGAGTCCTGTAATGTCGCGTTCATGGGGGAAAAGAAAACAAACCCACCACACCTGCACCTGGCAGTGTGTATAGAATGACTGGAGTCATGGCCCCATCATTGTTAAGTCTAGGCTGGACATTGATGACCACAAGCTTTGGTCAGGTGTGAGCGCGTGTTGTACAGTGATGTGTTTCTGTTCAATCAGCCAGAGGCCTGATGTGGTGTTTATGCTGGCTGAGACTGTGGCTGCCCAGGATATCAGAATAGTTCCTTCCTAGCTCCAGCTCACTGGGTTGCTGTGTCACTGGGAGGCTGTACACCTGCACTGGACCCAGCAGATGTCTCCAGCTCATGGGCAGCCAGTGGTGAGGAGGCCCCTGTGATCAGTGTGCCAGGGCCCCACAGCTCTGTGCCTTCATGCAGCTCTAGGGCAGATGTCCATGTCCATAGTCAGTCCCATGTGTGGAGGTGCTCCCTGGAAGATCAACATGAGGAGGATGCCTTTGCATCTGCCTTACACTGCTGTCCACAGCACACCCGGGCTGACAGTTCACATCTTTGGTCCCAGATCCAGGACTCGGCCATGTGAGTTCATGGCTGGCAAGGCCTGTGAATGTCCCTGTTTCCAGAAGGATGGGGTGATGAAACTGTGTTTGAACAGGCTCTGCTGGGAGAAACATTGCCTCCTTTTCAGGGAAGGCACACAGTGACAGAGGATAAAAGCTGGGAGTAAGAACAAGAGAAGAACCAGATGTCCTGCTAGGCTTTTGTTCCTCTGCTTGTGCAGAAACACAATTAAAGCTGAAAAGCATGTATTTCTGACTCCATGGGACACCTGCAGCCATGAGAAAAGCAATGCCTGTGTAAAGTGTCATTCTGAAAAAATGGGGAGAGCACCAGTGAATGGGAAATGCTGAGGTGAAAAGGTAATTTCAGGAAGGTCTTTGCTGAGTGCATTTGACAATGCAGCAGAACAGCCTACAATGCTCAATTTAGCATTGAGAAGAAGACAGACTTTTTCATTTTGGAAGATGATGGCTCCTGATGTATGAGACAGCTCCTGATGTACTCCACTTCTACTAGCAGAGATGTGAGGTAGGAATGCTGACATCTGTGCTGTGAATTAGGAGGCAATATTTATCTCATGTAAGGTTCTTGGTCCATGGTATTTGTGGGTCACATGCACCAGGAAGTCAAACACATCAATTACTCAGGTATTTCTTTAGTTTATTGGATGATCATTGTATGTTCTGCCATTTCCCAGTTCTTATTTTACAAGGGGTGGTTCTCTGTTGTACTGATGGCCATTGTAATGATCAAACAAATCTTTGCTGTAGTTGTTCACTGCTTGATGACCCTACCTCTACTGATCTTGCCTTTTAGGTAGTACTCTGCTTATGATGGAAGTTCCTAAGATGGATGGTTTACACCTAACCATTGATGACACTCTTTACTTCTTGAGGCAATTGCAAATGCAATTATTTGCCGGGAATGGAGCAATGAGATCTCTGGAAGAGATTCTGACAGATTATCTTAGTGTGTTATGATATCTGTGCAACAGTGCTGAAAAACGTTTTTAACTCATTGAAGGGGAGCAGAGGGAACTGATAGTCAAATTTAGCCTGATAATGACATCTGCACCAGGATTCTACTTTCTTACCTTAGCTGAAGCAATACGTGTGTGATCAAAGAGGCCAGTGGAAGATGGAAGCAGAAAGCCAACAGAGGTACAATTGGCTGCTGAAGTTTATTCATCTTTCTCTGGTGTGGCAGATAATTTGTTTTTGACTGCTGCTTTTGATTTTACTGATAAATATATTGCTGAGTTGCCACAGCCTTCCTCCAGGCTCATCTCTGACCATCCATGTCCATGTACATTCATTCCAACTCTGCCTGTCCTTGGCCACTCTCACCAGCAACTCTGCTTTTTCATTAGGCTCCCAAAATAAACCCTCTATGAATGGAAGTAGAAACCTTTGTACAAAGGAAGGAATAGTGTATTTGGTTCAGAAAAAAAAAAGGTAGTAATTTTATTTATGGAGAAGATAGTATCATCCAGTTTAAGAACATAAATCTCTAGGTTTTTAGCAGTGAAGATTAAAGGGAGAAATACAGGGATTTAGTAAATAAAAAGTGGCAGAAAACCAACATACTTTTTAAGGTTCCTACTGGAATTCAGGAGAAGTAAATTTTTCATCCATCTCTGAAGTGATCTAAAGAACTGCAGAATGATGGGATGCTGTATAGAGGCAATGAATTTTTATAAATGCAAAAAATATCCTTTAGCAAGAATTACTTTAAAGTACTCCAATGCATTTCTGAGAGATGCTTTAGAGAAATCATAAAATACAGTCCTTAATCAAGAATTTTAGAGGGTTTTGAAATCATGTTCTTGACAGTAGCCACTTTATATCTACTGGCTTATGAACAGACTGAACCTTTGCAGGATCAGGACTGAAGGCCATAGTTCTGCAAATGTTTATGCATGAGTAGAAAGTAAGAACTGAGTCCTAAAAATCACAGCATGCTGTGGGTGAGGAAAAAAATGTAGAGGAAAACCAGAGAAAAGTGATATTTCTCAACCATAAATAATACAGTATCCTTCAAGACAGCCCTTTCATAGAATTTATGTGTGAAATGAGATTTCTGCTTTCGTAAATGAATGGCATTTTAGGATTATTACAATGGAAGAGAAAAATCTGCAGCCATTCAGCAGCTCCAGAACATTATTGAAAGAATACTTTAATTAAAAACCTAGAGCATCCCCCACTTGCCTGCCCTGCTCCTGTCCTGAAAAGCACTCTCCTTGCTTTCGTGAGCACCAGCAAATCAACCCTGTTAGTACAAGGTAGCTCTTGTTTGAATTGTGTACCCTGGAGATGCATAGTTAGTGCAAAGGAACTGTTCCTGGGGGGGGTTCAGATTCAGAGAAAGGAGAGAAATTAAAGTGCCCTGCATATGTGATCTGGATCCTGAGAAGAGGGGTGAGATAAATTAACTGCAAATAAATTTTGTGAATTTGAACTTGCTGGATAAAATTTGGGTCACAAAGCTATTCATCCAATGCTTTTTACAGCTAAATTTTCTATCGGTGGTGGATAATTTTTATGGATAGAAGGCTAATGCCATTCAGTAAAGGTTCTGTTTACTTCCAAAGAGGTGCATTCACAGCAATGTGTATAGATCCAAAGTGCTGTCTGGGACTCCTCAGAATCAGAGAATATTTTGGTCCATTAAATAAACCAGTAACAAAAATCTATTTCCACAGTGAGTTGAAACACAAATTGCCAGATTCTTTTGGCAAATATCTGCAAGAATAAATTCAGAGGATATGAAATCTTTAAATTTAGCTGAAGTACCTTTTTATTGGTAGGAATTATTTAACCCTTTTCAACCTTTACTTGTTTTAGATTTCTGCCACTTGTAGAGTGAGAAAAAAAAATCTGAAATAAGAATTCATAACTTCATATTGAAAATGCTATAATATAGAAGCATAATATATTGAAGGAAGAAGAAAGCCAGCCCACAAATGCCAGTCTGCCTTTCTATCCTTTGCATCTTCCAAGCTGTTTGTTCTGATTCCTTGCTCCTTACACACAGCTATGTCTTCAGTACCAATCTACCCTTCAATTTGGTTGCAATCAGTCTGTGTCATTTAAGTCATTAATTCAAGAGGCCTGGATATTATTTTGAAAGAAGCCAGCACATACTTACTTTCCAAGGAGATTGTATGTGTTGCTGGTAGAATTTTGTTTAGAATTTCCCTCCCATCTTCTCTTAAAGCAGCCCTATTCCTGTGCTAGGGACATCTCCTAGACAAGGAGGGCAGCCCTGCCTATGGCTCGTTACATCAGGGACTTCTTACAGCCTCCAGACCCCTATAAAGTCAGAGGGCATATAATTACTTTAGCCAGAAAGAAAGGTTCTTAGGAACTCTCTGTCTCCTAGAGGTGTGCCTGGATTCTAGACGGGGTGCATTTCTGTAGTTTAGCCCCTGCAGTGTGTGTTGGACCCATCAGCTCAATGTAGCTGTCTGGCCAGGGTAATCTCCTGGTAGAAAAAGGCTGCATTGTGCAGCTGGAGTGAGTACCAGGCAGTGGCCCTGCATGGAGCCCTGTGCTGCCATGAGTATCTGTGCCCTGGCAAGTCAGCTATTCCCAGAGAATTAGCTTGAGCATACTGACAGGAGCTCCAGTCTCAGCAGTGATACTACCTGCATATCTGGTTCGTGGCAGTCAGTTACACCTTGTGTTTATATTTGTCAAGCAAGAATGTCTCACATGTATTAAATGGCAAAGCTGAAGGACCTTTTTGGTAACTTCTGCCTGATGCAGCCACTGTCCTAATAATTACTGAATAAAAATAATTTATTCAGTAAAATATTCTACACTGGTACATACTATCTATGGCCAAGATAGTATGTACCAGTATAGAATAATAATCTGTTGTGTAAGGAGTGGGGAGTGCATTGCTGAAGGCTCAGGTTTTAGTCTGGTTCAGCACAATCACCCAGACCTGGCTCTGAAGGAAGGTATAAACCAAGAAGAAAGAGTAATGGTGGAGTGTATTCTGAAAAAAAAAGATTTAGCACTGGAAACAATGTACCATCTCCTGCCCTGTTGCTGCATTCTCATCTCTAGCTGTTCTTTCTCTGTGTTAAACATTTGCTCTGCTAGGAGTATTTTAATATGTTTATAGCGACTCAATTTCTTTTAAAGGAAGTGTAGTGAGTAAAAGTCTCTGGTCAGATTCTAAGCATGCATAAACATACATCTACTTTTGTTCATTCCACTTTGGGACTGGAAAGTGCCTTCTCAAATACCCAGCAGCTGCTTGAATATTCCATGGGTAAAAGTTCAAGGTGATGACCCTGTAGCTCTCAATATATTGACCCACAAATGACATAGTTCTGACTCTGTTGAAGGTTAGAGTACAAAAGACACTAATTAGTATGCTACAGCATCAGGTTTCCCTATATTCTTCTTATCTATTTATTAAAAGATACATGCTTTTGCTATTCTCTGCCACTGAGTTTGTAATTTCCCAAACTGGTTTCATTTATGTGAAACTGGCCATTTTGTTGCCGACTTTTATATGGAAGCACTGGGGAAACTGATGGTGTCTGAAGGGTTTTTGTAGCCCTCAAAACACTGGAAAATGTCTGTTTCACCCAGCTTACAGTCACACAATAAGCAGTCTCTAAGCATTTTGCCATGCCTAACATTTTGCTGCCATAGGCAACCACTTAATCTGCCTACACAGGAGCTAGCCCTGAGGGGATGCAATATGTGTTGGAAAGGGTAGATTTATACTAAAACATTACTTTTCAGGGCTGGTAGAAAAAATAGCTGTTCATTTGAGATTTCCTGCTTTATTCTCAGCTGCTCCAATAACTGAAGTGTTAAAGATTTCCACAATCAATGTTTCACATGGATTGCTTCTATAAGCAGGTTTGTTTCCACCTCAAAATCAGTACCGTATTTCTGCTTTAGTTTTAGCCTTTTATCATATAAGCATCTTCTGTATAAACCAGACTTGAAAGGGACCCTTGTGAACCATGAGGACACCAAAGTGAAAACCTATGACAGCCAGTTGGAAATGAATTCAGCTCTCATGGTTTGAGTCTCCTTTTTGTTTACATTTGCATTAAGTAGCACAGCAGAAGGAGGCACTGTGCCCAGGCTAGAGGGGGAACCCCTCTCCTTTGGGAGGCAAAGTAGACACTGAGTCTCCATTTAAACCTCATTATGACATCAATTCATGTGAAAAAAGAAAAATCACAGGTTTGTGGTTAATGCCTGTAATAAGCCCTTTAGAAACAAGCTGCCCTGGCAACGTTATTTAATCCTGCTACTTCCAGGCTTTTTTTATAATTGCATATTCCTCTGCTGTAAGAAACCAGGATTTGTTGTGAGTCAGGTCACCCTGTAGCTGTTTTACTTGAATGAAGAACTCAATTCACACTGCTTCTTAGAGTCTGTTATGACTCCTCTAATTTAAGACTGCTACCTGAGACAGACATATTTTATTTGGCTTTTTCTATGTTGATGGAATGTGAAATCTTGCAAAATTATCTCCAAGTGCCACTATAGAATAAGACTCACAAGGCTCATTGTGATAAGTGAGAGCAGAGTAACCATAAAACTTCTCAGGTTGTCTGCACTCCACATGAGATATTTGGGTCTCGGTGGAATCAAGCATCGCACTCCTGTCACTGAGTGAAAGAAGAGTGGCTTGCTAAGGTTTTTTTGTGAAAGGCAGATTTTCCAGGAAAGCCTTGTTCTCCCAAATGTATGTTAAATCAGCCATGAATGACCAGAACTTCTGCATTCCCATGTCTTAAAGAGAGCCATGCTTCTTGGAAAAATGAGCTTTCAGCTTTGCAATGTTTTATGTGTTCTATTCTTATCCTAATTAATTATTGTTATGATAGCTAATGAGCATGCAGAATGGACAGGAAAGGTGTTCACTGGCAAAGAACAGCCTCGGTTTCGGGATTTGAAAATAGCAGGCTGGGTCTCTGGGTAGTGAATACACTTCTTTCCCCTTCTCCACAGGCTGTGGGCTTGATTTTTAGCTCAAGCTGAGATACAGACATTACAAATGAATGAGAACAAGTATGGTTTTAGGCCACCTTTGTGTTTTGTTGTACTTGCACTCTGGCTGGTGGTGGGGTTGGCCTGAATTACAGCAACTCCAAGGCGAATCTAATTTACACTTGGATTGCCAAAAGTTGTTCTGGCAGTTGAAAATAGTGACATCTGCCAAGGGTGCAAATGCAGCCCTCTGTGCTTTTTTCTGATCACGTTGCATGGTATAAGAGCATATGCCACATCAACTGCTACTACTGGCAGCAAAAGCAGTCACATTTTCCTTCCATCAGCAAGCCTTCAGTCTCCTAGGCCTCACTTGAGGCATCTTTAACAATGGATGTAGTTGTAGTAATCACGAGTGTGCTGGCTTTGTTTCACTGAGAAAAGTTTCACATAGGCAGGACATTTCAAATGTTCAGTCTTTTCAATCATGTGTCCTCTTAGGATCAAGTTATCAAAGAGACCATTAAATTATTGACAACTAAGGAATTATGCTCCTGTCTTGAATCTACAGATTTATGTATAATGTGACCTGACTCCTATATCTCAGTAGGGGAAGCTGTTTGTAAATATTAACAACAGTTCAATGTAAAAAAGAAATGAAAATCACTCCTTCAAAGAGTATTTTTTCTTTTTTATCTAATTCTCCTTCTTAATTCTCCCCCAAAGTCTAGGGCTATACTTTTGCCAGGTATTTGTGACTGTCTGAAAGCTTGTTTTGGTCATTCTGGAGAGTTAATGCATCTGAGCTCACAGATCCTGCTAACGAGCATGATTCAAGCTTAGCATAAATGTTAGTACAGTAATCTTCATTTTCTGAGTTTGGAGATTAAACAGAACAAATTCATGTGCAATATGATAGAGATCTGTGAAACCATGGAAAGCATAAAGAATCTGTATCAGGACCAATCACCTTCCCTTCCAATCCAAGAACTCAGGGTTATTACCTTAAACTAGGAGGAGGAAAACTCTAAGTGAACAAATGGAAGTGTTTCTTCCGTGTCTAGCTAAGCTGTGGAAATCCTTTCCACATGCTTTGGGTGTACTAAAAGCTTACAGAAGTTCAACGGGAGTCTGGTGCATTTCATCAGGAAAAAATAAAAGACATTATTAAACACTTATTGTTGAACACATAAACATCAAGGTCAGGAAGTCATTGAGGCCTTGGTAACTAGAAGCTTGAAGATTAGTAAGTCAAGGGTCATTTGTGTTTTCTTGTACTCTTCCTTGGACATCTGATTTTGGCCACTTTTACTTTTGGGCTGATCCACTGTGGCTGCTCTCTGTTTCATTATGTTATTTGTTGCCCTACAGATGCCTACAATGTTTGTGAAATACCCTGCATTGATGTGTAAGTCACATGCAATCTTCAAAGGGCCAACTTCTTCCCAGGGACTAGCCTAAGGTGACAAACTGAGATTTTTAACTCTTAATTGTCAAAAATTAGATGAAGTGAATTCTTCCCTGCATGACATAAACATTTCCTAGAGAAAAGAGTGTTCCTAGTTAAGGGAAGCTTGACTGAGAAAAAGATTGCTTTCTCTCTGTGTTCATGAAATTAGTTTGCACAAACAAAGCTTTGCAAGTAGGAACCTTCTCAAGGAATGAGCCCTAAATCAGGGCTCATTCAGTCTGAATAACCTGGATAAAAGCTTATATTTGAAGTTAGCTAACTATTTATAAGTAGATTTATATACTATCCAATCAACTGTAGACTTCTCTGAGATTTTTGATTTTGGGGGATATGAAAGATATGTTGATAATAATGTTTTTAATTTGTCTATGTCAATATAATTTCCATCAGTCAAAGATCATAATCTAGTGTTGTGAAATTGTATGAAAAAACTGCTTTGATAGTCTTCTTTTATACATATATTTAATAGTCTTCAGACTTATATACAGTTTTATATTAAACTAATAATTATATTTAATATACAGTAAGTTAGAAATTAAGTGAGGCTACTAATATAAATCAGAAAACCCCTCTTCACTATTTTATTTCTCTATGTGAGTGCTTAATAAAAAGTCCACATGACAATGTAAAAGGGAAATATGGTGTCTTTTCATGTCTTGATTGCCATAATTGTATAATATTTAATAAGATGCAGAGGAACACCCTAGATTTAGGAGCATCTTAGAAAATTCCTTTCGACATACTTGGCTGACCCTTTCTTTGCTGGTGACCCTAAGTGACAGAGCAAGTAATGCTATTAGTGTTTTCATGAAAGGTCTCACAGTAATGGTTGAATGTTGACATATTAATGAGGTTTAGATGTAGGTGGAAAGACTGCAGGATCTGGAGGCAGCTTGAAGTGTTATTTGCTAATTAGTGCCTTTCTGTAGTCATGCAGCCTTAGAGCTGATGCAGAGCAGGCCTGGAGTGGGATAGGACATCCTTTGGTAGAGATTTCTTGGCAGTAATCTGCTTTGCAGCTGTTCCAGGTGGTTTACAGGTCTTGCTCTAGGTCTTTGAGTTTAAGAAAGTGTTGGATTAGCAGAGTATTACACAGAAAAAGTGTGTTAGAAGCCTGGTAAGAATAGAAGCCAGGAAAGACCCAAAAGTTAGGAAATGTGGGAAATAAGGTTGTCTTGCGTATTTTTACTGCTCTTTCTCTGTGTGCACATGATCTCACCCTTAATTGTAGGAACACATTGTGGTTGATGAGATCCCAGTCCCAGTCACTGCTAACTTTCTGAGCAGCTACTCAGTAAATTGTTTTTGTTCTTCAGTGTCTGACCTCTCATTTATTTCACACCTCTCAAAATCCCCTCTAGAGCTCTCTTTTTTGCTTATCAATGTGATATTGCTGTTTTCTAGACATCACTAAGTCTACTTCCCTGTATTTGTGCAGAGAGAAGAGATGCTATTCTCTTTTCCACGGACGAAAAACTAAGCATAGCAGCTGTATCTGAGATGGTCAGTCCTAAATGCAGTGTATGCTCTCCTGTACTGTACCCATAACTTTCTATTTCCCTTGAAGGGTACAGGACTCCTAAGTGAAACATACCCATTTATTCCTTTGAGACAGGAAGCATAGCCCTTCTAGGAGAATCTGGGTGAGGTTGTTACCACTCAGCACCAGTCATGTGCTGTTCCTGGCTGTGATTGTACTAATAACTTAGTAGAATCCAAGAGTCTCTTGAATCTCGTGCATTTGTAGTATGAGTGGCATTGATCATGCATGAAAGTGGTGCTCCCTTCCTCATTCTGATGCACAGAGGGCACTGTAAATCACAGGAACAGCTGAAAATATGCCAGGCAGTAACTGAAACAAGACAGACCATAATCCTGCCACAATGACTCCTGGTTCACATTTTTGGTAGTCTTTCTTTCTTCCCCTTCAAACCCAAGGGAAATTAAAACTGTTCATAAATGCTTCATAATGAAGACATTAAATTTATTGTTGCTTCTTGTTGTTTTTTGCTGGCAGTATGGTTCAAGAGCTGGGTTTGGTACTTCTCTAATTTGCAGATTAAATTAATGAGAGACAACTTTTCAGGCTTGGAAAAAACTTTCCCTTAGAATTTTATTACATTATTTTGCCCTGTGGAGCACTTAAACTTTCTTACGGAGAAGTTGGTGTTCCTATTGGTAACACATCAGGCTTTATTTTTAAAATAAACTTGCCAAATGAAAACTGCAGCTCCATCAAACCCTTCTGTTTTCTCCCAAATTCCAGCTTGAACATCAATGAGTACACTTAGTGGCTAATACTCAATGTCTAGTTTATAAGCAAAAAAGACCTGCTCTTGACCTCCCTTATTGTTGCTATCTTCTGAGAGCTACAATGGAAATATTTTAAGACTTCAGGAACATGAAAGACTAATGACAGTTTTTATTTAACATTTTGCCCAGGTAGCATGAACCATCAAATAGAACAATCAATTAATTCCTTAAAGTTGAATTGAAGACATTAGTTGGTATATGACCCACTGATCAAATTGCACAGCACTTAGAGGACAGCAATGTATCTGAGCAAAACAGTAATAATTTTATATCTAGTGCTTTTGGAAATAGCTTAATCAAATTATAATCTTAAGTAAAAAGAATAACGAGGTATTTATTTCAGAAAGGATTAAAAAACCTATCACAAAATGATCACTCTTCTATCTTTCCCTGGATAAGATTTCCTATGATTTAAATTTAAACTAAGCTCTAGATGAATGCCCTGCTGAAAGGCACTTGGACATGAGCTGTTTACTTTAAAGTAAGAGATGAATGTTCAGTTCTCCTCTTGAACAGTGCACAGTTTTCCTGTAATAACTCTGGAACAAGTCAGTGCCTTATTGAACCAAGGAAAGAAAGTGGTAGTGTTCTGCCACATCAGAGTGATGGCAATCTGTTTCTCTGAAGTTTGTGTTGCTCCTGTGTTTCGATTAGATTATTACTGTATTATTTTAATGTGGGGCCAAGTGTTTTGTAAAAGGGCATGTGCATTTTTACAGTTGTATTTATGCATGCCAAGAGCTCCCAGCTCTCTAACATACTCTTTTGCATGCTTAGATACTAAATATGTGAATGTGGTTGCAGTAGTTGTGAACATAGTTTTTAGCATAGTTAAATGTCTCTTAAGTTACATGGCCTTAAGGAAAAAAAATCTTGCACATTTTACTTTGGTGGTTTATTGATAGCATTTAATCTGATTTGACATAATGTTAACATGAAAAAAAATCACTTACCATCTTTCAGTAAACATTTCAGAGGCTTGTCTTCTATCCACACTGAAGTATGTATGTATTCTTATTTCAGATCCTGTACCCAGAGTCCATAGTGACTTTGTACACCTATTAAAGAGCTAAGAAGCTCTGCCATGGTAGATTTTGCCTGGGCAATTTTGTATTCTTTGCCTGCTCTTTCACACAGAATACATCAGATGGCAATTTCATTAATCCCAAATCACTTATGTATAGCTGGTCTTCACCCTTCTTGCCCTTGTTGTGTTGATGTGTGGAAAGTGAAAGAAACAAGTATCACTGTAGAAGTGTTCATGACTGCATGAACTGTCCATTCCTGCTTTTGATTGGTGAGTCCAGTGTGAAGAACCCAGACCTGAAAGACAAGAGGTATTATTTTTTTCTGCCTCCCACATCTAGAATGAGTTCCCCTTGTAATCTCTTCCAAGAATAATGAAACACTATGCTCTCCCTAGCTTGGATTTAATTTCCTGCAAAAATTAATAAGTTTATGCTGGCACAAAATGAAGATAATTTCATAATAGCCATACCACAGCCATGTCTTTTGGATGTAGAAGTTTTTACAGATGGTACAAAGACGTGGCATTTTGTAAAAGCAAATAATGAAGGTGTTGAAAATGATGTCTTTAATGTTGCCTTAAAAATGTCTATCTAACTTCATAGTTACCATTTAAACTGCTAGCTGCTGCTAGCAATGCAGTCAGCATACACTCACCCCTGCATTAGTTATAGAGTATTTAGCCACGGTGTGTAGGGATATAACAAAGTCCATTGCCACTAAGCAACCTCTTATTTAAGAGAGAGAGATTCTCTTGGTACATGGAGTTAATACCTTGTGTTTGACAGTTTTCAGTGTGGGCTCAGCACCTGACTGAAATGCCTATTGTAGATGAGGCTAAAAAGACATCTCCCTGTCACTCAGCCTGTGCTGTGTTGTGGACTTTGCCAAGATGTGCAGCTCTCCTCATTCAGTGCTTTGCTCTGCAGTGCTTTAACAAAAGGCTTCCATGAAATTCTCTCTCTCCTGCTGGCCTGTGATAAATTCCATGTGTCAGAAGTTGCAAAGGCTTTTAAAGAGGGTAGCTGGAAGTGCACAGCATCAAATAATTATTTTCCCATGTAAATGAAAATTGCAGGTTTTTTTGCATCTGAAATCAACAGGAGTGGCAAGACATCTGGCAAACTGCTTTATAGCAGTTTTACCTCAGTAAAAATGTTTCAATTTGATTGTAAAAGAAGTTAATTGGTTATATTGATTAATGTGCAGCCTTCATTATGAACAATTTCTGAGTACCTCCTAGTTCCAAAGGATATCTTTTACAGTGGTTTAAATTTCTGCTTTTTTCAAAGCTCTACTAATCACCAAGAAAAAGCTGCCTCCTCTGTGAAGAAAGGATTACAAGTAAGGATTACCTTTGGGGGAGTGATTTAGCTGATTCAGCAGAGATAGTGGACTTCAACAGAGGAAAATTGCCTAATCCTTCTCTTTTCATTTAACTGCAGAATTTTAGTATGAGACCAGGAGAAACCAAAGAGGAAAGGACAGAATATTGATAAGTTTCCAGATACGATAGCAATGAAGACCATAAATCTTTTGACAGAGAAATGTTTACAATGCAAAATGATGAGAAATGTTTATTTTGTATTTATGGCTGAATTGTACTCATTGTGGAGAAAATTGTTGATGCTTTTTCTCTTTTTTATGGCTTCTTGGAATAGACTGATATGCAACTACTGCATTCTAAGCTACAGCTTATTTGTCATCTAGAACTTGATGCACGAGCAAATTACAATGACAATAGGAAGATGATTAAGCATTTTTTTTTGCCATATAGAATGTGATCATTCTTCCTAATTATCTCCTTACACTTCCAAACTGGCTTCCATAAGACAAATAGATATTTGCACATGATGCAATAGATTTTGAAGTGACGGGGACATACTTCTCTTATCTCAGTGATAGATTTCCCCCTGCTTATGAGTTTTATCGCTTTCAACATTTCTGTTCTCTGATGGAATGAAAAGTTTATATAAGGATACTGAGAATAGTCCTGAGTTTAGTTGTACAAAACAACAGCATAGTTTTGTTTACTGCATATGAAATTATAGCTGAACTTCTTGGTCTGTCTTAATTACGTAACATTCATACAATGGTAGAAATAAAAGTCTTAATAAAATCAGTCTTACTGAGAGAGACCCTAAAGATTCAGGAAATATTTCTCACATTAGGATGCTTAAGCACAGATTTACAAAATATTTCAATATTAACTTCCCTTTAGAATCCATAATATTTAGCTCACAAATCAGGAGACGTGAATTAGTACGTCTACATTCACTACTTCCAAAGTGCTAGGCACCTCCACCCTGCTATAATCATAATCAGCGGGTATCAGCACTATGCCTCAGCTGCAGGAATATGGATGTGAAATATCCTGTGAGATGATGTATAGTATCACAAGTAGACTCCAGATGACAATCTGGAGGAACTCAGGTCTTCTGTGAGAAGTGGCATATTGCCAGTACCTTAAAAACCCAAGGAATTTCAGTTGTGTTAGGTGATTTTGTTCAGCCAACTGAACCAAGTCCCTGCTGGGGACTAGGGACCCTGAGAGGAACACAGAGAATTATTCAGCTGACCAGATTATAGTATCTAATTCAAATTCCTAAATATAACATAGTGGCTATCTAGTGTCAGTTGTCATTTTTTCTATCTGAAAAATGCTCTCGATCCCCTTTTTCTTTTGGTTTGTTGTGGTTTAGGAATGGTTTTCTCTAATTTAGTGATTCCCACTTAAACCATGTGCCACTCCCTCACTGCCCCCCTTCCCCTATCCTTCCCAATGGGGTTGGAGGAGAGGAGAATTGGAGGTACAAAGGATAAATAAAGATCATAGGAACCATTTCCTGGAACCAGCAATGAGATAAGAAAATTATCAGTAACAGCAACAATGCTAATGACAGGGGCTACAAGAAAGGAGCAAATGATTCAGGATGAATGCTTTGCCTGCCCCAGGGGACACCTCCCTGGAAGACTCCTTTTCCCTGCCCAGCAATGACATCAGGTGGTTTAGGATCACCTCCTGTCCCAGCTGTACCTGTACCTGCTCCTGGCTACTGCAAAAATTAACCCTGTCGTAGCCAGAACCAGGAAATGGTTCTACTAGCACATGGGCATTTTAAAGCTATAATAAACAGTCATTCCTGTTACCAGTAATTGAGGTGAAGACAGTGAATACTTGAGTTTTCCAGAATTCTCAAAACAGGGTCATTTGGGTTGTTGACAGACTGGTGGCTTTTGAATATTTCCAAGGACGGAGAGTCAACAAACTATCTGTTGTAGTTAATCTGTTCTTGTTTTTGACCTCCTTCACAGTAAAAAATGTTTTTCTGATGTTATACAGAAAATTCTACTTTATCAACACCCATCCATTGCCTCTAGTCCTTTGATAGTACCACTAACAAGAGTCTGATTCCATCCTCTCTACTGTCTCCCATGAGGTTTTTATACACATGAATAAAACAATCCTAAGCCTTGTTTTCTCTAGGGTGAAAAAGTCCAACTCTCTCAGTAACTTCTCATATATCATATGATCTAATCCCTTAATAATTTCAGTTTCCCTAAATCACTAGGTTTCTATTCTCTAAAACAGTTGTATTTCTTATTTACACCACATACTTTCAAAACCTGTTTTAACTTGAAATTTCTCTTTCAGCATTTGTGAAGAGCAAACAACATTTCCACTTTTAATTATTGCTTATTTTCCCTGATTTTCACCTCTAGCCATAGAATTTCCTAGTTGCCAAACTGTCTAAGGAAGCTGGAAGCATTCCTGAAATGCCTGGCTGATTTTTCAGTGTCCACAAGCCAAATTATTTTGTTTTGAGTATTTTCTTTTCAAACCACATTAATGAGCTTGGGAAGATAAATTATTTTTATGCTCAGACAATATGTAAAGAAGCTTTTAGATGTAATTTTGAATTTTCTTCTCCGTTCACAAGCTGCCTTTTTCCTCAGTCCAGTAATTACCACCTTTGCCACCCACAAAGCCGGTATTCAAACAGAGAAAGATGAAAAAATAAATGCATAATATTTGCTGAATGATTGTATGAGAGTTTGTATAATTTATGCAAGTTCCCTACAAAGACACTAACAAATGATTCCTTGAGATGTAAAGACATAGCCCCATTGAACAACAGGCCATCAAGGACAACCAACAATACAAGAAATACGTTCAACTGCCTCGGAAAGACTTTTGTCGATATTTTGATTTAAATCACATCTAATCCAAGTTAAGGAAAAATGTTGCTAGGTAAACAAAAATTAGTCAGATCCCACTTTCCCAACCTCAGTGTGGCTGATGAGCTTAATGAATAACCAAAGCATCTTATTCTCTTAGCGTTCAGTTGTGACCTAATTTTACCTGCTGGCCTTGCAATTGGTCTCTAGGATCAAGCAAACGATGGCTACCTCAGTTTGGGATCTTCCCGAGGTTTTATTTCCACACCATCAGTGGAAAGGAATTGCCACATCATCTCCTGTGTGAAACTACATTTAAGGAAATATTCCATGTGATGAATCTGCAAAACCAGCTATGTACATCAGTGTTTGGAGCAGCAATAGATTATATCCAAGAAACTTAAAAGTTCATTTTGCAATTAAGTTTAACTTCACTTTGCAGTTGAATATTTATTTTTTTCAACTGACATATAAATAATCTTATCCTATAAATCACACATGAGTGAATAAGAAAATGTTTCCCTGGTATACAGGCAAACAGGCCAATTCACAGGGACTCTAGTTAGCATGTCTGCATGAAGTGCATGTAGTAATGGAAATAGTATAACATCTCTGAAATTGCTCTTTCACATTACTATACCAGAGCATTCTATGAATTCTGATCAATAGTCTCAATATCCCTGTAAATTACAAAGCACCTCTTTTGCTGAGACAAGTATAAATATCTGATTCTTATAGTTCAGATAGGGAAGAGATATGAATAACTTTTTAGAATTGGGAAAATGAAAGATCTGTTGTCATTTATTTATTTCTTTACCTGTGATTAGATGTCTTTGGCAGGGAAGGATTGGCAGCTTTTTTGATTTATGCTATTATCTTAATGGAGGTAAGGACTTCTGAACTCAGGATAAGAAATAATTTTTGCAATTGAGAGTGTGCCTCTTTGGCTATCCTGTTCCTTGCCTACGTGCTGAAGCTGTGAAAAAGCTTAACTGATTAGGCTCATTATAAGACCCTTGAGTTTTGGGAAAAAAACTCTAGTAATTTTTAGTATTGAAGAATAACAGACTTGTGTGTATGGGGCTTGTCCTGAGAAAAGAAATAAAAGAATTGAAATGTAGTCTTTTGAGAAAATTCTTCTGCTGGATATATGTGTCTTACCAGACTTTAGAAAATAATAGCAATCCTTATAAAACAGGTTTTATTGAAACCTGAAGACTATTTGCCATACATTCCATATTATGCTCTTTATTTTCTGTTAATTGCATCAATTATGGGTTTTGTTAATTTCTACAATAATCTTATCCTTCAGTTCACTTATTAAATTGTTTTTGTCCTGAAAACATGCAAGGAAATCAGTACCTATTAAGAGGCAGAATGGTTTTCTGAATTGTACTTAACTCTTCTTTATGGAATTTTGTGTTGGAATCTAAAAGGCAGCAATTGAAAATAAAAACAAGCAAACTGTACCTACAATATCTATGATTCATCTATTAATTTGAGACAGGTTGTTGACATTTCTTATATCCTACAGTAGCGTTTAAAATATTGTAAAAATATTTCATTAAATTTGTGTCTGAAAGGATCTGTTGCCTCCTTTTTTCCTCCCTCAGTTGACATAAGAGATTTTGTTGAGGAAACTTCCTCTCTTGATTTTCCCTAAGTGTATATTCACCTCTACTAAAGATGTTTTCTTGGGAATCAATGTTTGTCAACCTTCTAAACCAAACTGTGCTATACATTGTGCTCTGAATGTATAGCAGTTGAATTTAAAGTAAGGGGCAATATTTTTTCTTCTAATTTTTATCTGGAGAATTAAAAAAAAAATCAAGTATGAGTTTCAGAGAATTTCCAGGTGAAATCCACTAAATTGCAGGAATATTTGAGATATTACAGGGAAATGATATAATGACAATAAATTTGCATGTAGCGGTACAGCGGTGGAAGTTGGGAATAATCACATTTATTAATTTTGATCATTTCACAGGAAAAATATTTTACAACTTGAAAACCTATTTTTGATTCAGAGGTCCCATGGTAACAGTCACCAAAAATCAAATATAAGGGAATTCAGGTGTGGTAAAGACTGCATGCTTTTACTTTTTGTCTATCATTTGAATCATAGGTGCTCCAATCTGGGATAAAAATAAATTTTGTAGTGGCATATTAATGAATCTGTCCTGAACAATTATCTTAAAATGATGAGGATATAAATTAAATTTTTCTCTACTGTTTTGGAGGAATCTTCCACTCAATTCAACTGTCAAATCAAGTCAAATGTCAGCATAATTGGTTGCAAAGTAGTCCTTAATAAGTCCTTAGTAATCAGTATTTCAACTGTCAGTCTAATTTAGTGACTGCAACATTCATAATTACAAGAAGTTTTAGAGCTACAGTTAACCACTGGAGAGGCAGGGGGGCCCACAGAATGCTTTGGTGAGCTGTCAAGAGATCAGAAACATTTTAAAAATTGAATGTGCTTTTAACCATTTTACAGTTGAAAAGGAGTATGTTAAATGTCATCTTTAAAGGCATCTCTGTGATAATAGCATGGACCCAGCGAGATGTGAATAATACAATAATTTGCTGCCATTTTACTAAGTGATATGATAATAACACTGTGCCATTACTTGGAATACTTCTTATTAAGTGCTTGCAGATTAAATATCAAATGCCCTATTGTTCTACCTAAACAACTTATCCATCAATTTTCTGATATTTTCATCCAAAAGAAAAGAAAATTTTATATGTTACCATAGAGTTCCTATAGTAACAGTTTTGAATGGAACACATCCACTGTGCTGATAATAGGAGAAAACAAAGCAAAACAAACATTGCTGAATTAACATAATAGGCACCAAGCTGCAGGAACATTTGCTTGTGTGACCTTGGAATCCCTGGCTGTGACTTGTCTCAGGGAAATTAAGTATAGCATTTAGCATGATCTTACAGAAGATGATTAATTTAAAGGATTGTTTTCCCTTCCTTTCCTCTGGTATTATTTAATACTGTTTAATAGTTCCATGGGAGAGATGATTCCAGTAGAATATGGAATTGTAATTCTTTGTATGTATTTCCACAGCCCCTAGAACAGAAACAGTCAGTTAACTGTTGTCACACTTTGCTGAGATTTGCTAATTTTTTGGCAAATCCCCCTGGCTATTTAAGAAATTTTACTTGGTGCATCTCCCTCGGAGGTAGAGAAGTGGGGCTTCCTGGTTCCCAAGCACCTGGGAGAATATTTCAAATAAGGTACATTTCTTAGGGCAAGATACAGAGGATTCAGCTGACCAAACCTGGACCTCTACAAACCCTAGCATCTTTAGATTCTGAAAAACAACTCACAAAAATTTTGTGGTATAATTAGTCTATCTTTTTTAGATGTCTATTTGCAGGTATAATGAACAGATCCTTAAAAGTAACTGTTCTTTCCATCAAGCCCAATCTAGGTGAGGTGAGTCCTATATTAAGAAGTTAGTTGTGTGTAACTAAGCATCTGATTTGCTTGCAGCATTCATACATGCACATTCCATATTCTGTTGGAAGTTCATTTAAAACTTAATTGGAATTTCTGAAAAGAAAGTAACAGTGGGAGACAAACATGGAAAATAAAATTCTGAAGAGAAACATTCAACTGCAGTGTCAGCAGAATGATACTGTGGCTGCAGCACTGACGGAAGGCAGAGGCTACAAACTATGAAGGTGGGAGACGTTTTCAGTACTTTCTCCCTGTAATGTGCAAATTTAAAATCAACTTTATAAATAGAATACCACAGTTAAAAGTGTAGCTACAGCAACTGTATATTTTTCATACACATAGTAATCACCAGTCTAAAATTGGAAAATAGTTCAAATTGTACATTAGTAGCTTTCAGAAAAGCTTAATGAAGAACTTTAAGACTTGAATTATGGTGTCAGGAAAGCTAAATCTACAAGCTCCTTATTTTTCATGTTATTTCACTTTTTTCTTTTAGGTAAGCAAAACCCCATTAATTTTTGTTGTGTAGTAGGCTGTAAATGGGAATCATAGCTATGTGAATCAAACTGACAAGAACTGTGGATGAGTTGTGGCAATAGTTCCAAAGTGGAAGAACTTTCCGTATAAAAATCTTATTCTTCTTCTGCAACAATGATGGTAATTTTGAAGTAAGAGAATTTACGCTTGTGGTTGGTAGAAGTAAGGGCAGAATCTAGCCCATCTCTTGCTTTTAAATGTCTCAATCTCCAGGAATTTATGAATTCCTGGAAATATTTGTTTTAACTTCTAGACTTTGATTAGTCTCTCTAGCTTCTTTGGAATAGCCTGAAAAACTAAAGTTAAGTAATTAATTCCACTAACATAATATCTCATAATTAGTAATGTTTGTGGCATTTTTTAATGTTTTCCAGCAGTAGGTCATGTTCCTGTTTGAAAGCTGTCAGAGCAACTTTAGCATATACAGATAGTAGCAATAATTATAGTACATTACAGGACTGCTTTTGCTCCAAGAAAAAAATCTCATGGATTGTGAAATGCACTTATCTCTAGTTTAAAAAAATGACTTTCTGTACTTAAAAGACTTGTGTGCTTTTTTAGACAGTATGGAAAAGGTTTCATTTTAACTTTTAACTTGTAAAGCCAAATACAAATGATACAGTTTGGAAATTTTAATCAGAATTAATTTCTTTTGGTGCCAGATGGTGTAAAGCTGTCAGATTTGTGGGGTTTTTTCAAGATATTTCTTTCAAATTGATAATGGTAACGTGTGTAGCCATTTTCCCCTGATTGCCAAAATATCTTTCTAGACATAACTGCACACTGTGGCAGTGTGTGTCAGGGGCAGCATGGTGGGGGTCTGTCCGTGCTAAAAACAACTGGCAGCTGAAGAATGTATTCTTTTATTGCTGCTTTGATGTGTTACAGCAATTCAGCCAGATACTTTATACCACTTACTTTTTTAGAGAAGAACTAGCAGCATACAATTTCCTGCTGTGAATCTGAGATCTGTTTGAGATGGGAGAACAGGAAAAGGGAACAAAATAGGCAAACTCATCATGTATGATTTTATATTCATAAGTTTGATATGTGTATTACAGAATTAAAAAAAAAAATTTAATAAGCCTTCCTTAGGTGACTGTGTCATATAGATGCAGAGAGTCAAAACCCTCTTGCTTTCTGTAGAGTTTGCTGGCTACCTCCTGAACTTTTTGAATCATTTTAGATTTACTGAGCTTGTTAGAATTTCAGATCAAATTATAAAGTGGTACAATCTCACCTCAAGTACTGTGTGTGATTTTGGATTCCACAATGTAAAGAACACAGAAAGCTTTTGGAAACTGTCCAAATGAGGGCTATGAAGATAGTGAAGGGCCTTGAGGGGAAGCCCTGTGAGGAATGGCTGAGGGCACTTTGTCTGTTCAGTCTGGAGAAGAGGGGTGTGAACAGACCAAGTCTGAAGCCTCCTTGCAGTTACAACTTCTTTGTGAGGGGAACAGGAGGGGCAGGCACTGATCTCTCCTCCTCTCTGGTGACCAGTGACAGAACCCAAGGGAACGGGCCGAAGCTGTGTCAGGGGAGGTTTAGGTTGGGTGTTAGAAAAAGGCTCTTCACCCAGAGAGTGAAGCTTGGGCACTGCACAGGCTCCCCAGGGCAGTGGTCACAGCACCAGCCTGACAGAGCCCAAGAAGTGTTTGGACAATGCTCTTGGACACATGGTGTGACTCCAGGGAATGGTGCTGTGCAGGGCCAGAGCTGGACTGTATGATCCTTGTGGGGCCCTTCCAACTCAGCATTCTGTGATTTTATGCCTTATTTGAAAACTTGGTACATGAGGGTTTCTTAATGTTTTTGAAACACAAGTATAGTTTTATGAATGTTGTGTAAGTGAAAGTATTATCTGTTATATATCAGAGATTTTTTCTATCACAATTCTGTTTTATTGCAGAGGTGGTATCTATTGTAGATACCTTTTCTGTGCCATGTCTTCGTGATTTGAATAGCTATAATTATGTGAAGTTTTACATGGTCATAATATGGAGGGATTTTTTTTTTCTAAAGTCAAAATAATAAGTTACAGAAAGCAGAAAAGCAAAACTCCAATATTTGGTAGTGATTCATGCAAGTGGAAGTCTGTGTATGAAATAAATCTTATTGGAGACAAGAATATTGTTATGGTAAGAATACAGACAACATGGTTCTTAGTGTGAATTTTTTGCTAGATTTTAAGCTATATAAAATTTCAGGGCTGTGAAAACATGAGCCTCTTATGATTAACATTGTCTATTATTTGGATACAATTTTTATATGTAAGCCTTGATTTTGTTTCATGCATTTTTTTTTTTTTTTATTTTGTGCAATTGTTAGTAACTTGTTTCTGCAGACAAAAATAGTCCATTATATAACTAAGAATAGTACCAGAGTGCAGCTCTCAGGGTGTATGAACCTCTCAGTAGCTGTATAAATTAAAAGTCCTTTTGAGATTTCTCAGGCATTTCAGTTAGGCTACCTTGAAGATAACCAGGATGACACAGTGGATCACTGACTATTTAAGGGGCCATCAGAGAAAAGGCATAATCAGGGCTGGCTTTAATCACTGTCAGTGCTATGAGCTCCACTGCTAAAACTACCAGTAAAATCTGAGGCTAAGGCAACAGGTCCCTTTAAAGCACCTGGATTTGAATCCAGACAGTTTCCCTCCTCTACTCAGAGCTAGCAGTGCTCCAGCCTGGGCATCCTGCAGGAGGCTTTCTGCTGATGGCACAGCCCCAGCAGCTGGGGCTGCAGGACAGAGACCCCAGTGCATTGTGTGGCACTGCAGGAATGCCTGGATCATATGCCTGTGGTGGGGGGATGTGAGGAAAAGGGTGGTCACGTGTATTTTGAGGCAGGTATGTGAGATTTCACCAGGGTTGAGGTCAAATCTCACATACCTGCCTCAGAAGTGTAGCACCCAGTAGAGGGGTTATCCTGGACTCAAGTCTAATGAATAAAATCTTTGCTGCCTTTCTTGGGATAGTTCAGGTTGGATGGAACGTAAGGAGCAGTCAGCTTTGAGCTGACCCAGATGCTTCAGGGTCTTATCCAACTGGGTCTTGAAAATTCCCAAGGATGAAGAGAAGCTGGACAACCTCTGTGGACAATTTCTTGCAAGGTTTTACCATTCTCACGAGGGAAAAAAAAAGGGAAAAAACCAGTCTGAACCTCTCTAGTTTCACTTTATGCTCTGTGGGTTTCATCTGCTCACCATGTCCCATTGTAAAGATCCTGATCTGTCTTCCTACAGCCTCCCTGTAGGTTCTTTGCTCTGCTCAAATCCATTTTTCAGGCTGCATAAGCCCATCTCCTTGCCAGAGTGGCAGCCCTTTGCTGCTGATCCAGCCCATCACCCTGGTGCCTTATCAGGCAACCACAGCTGAGTGCAGTGCTCCAGCAGTGGCCCAAGGAGTGCTGAGTGGAGGGGGACAATCCCTTCCCAATCCCTTCCCTCCTTGTACTGGCTCTGCTCCTGCTGATGCAGCCCAGGACATTGGTGGCTCTCTGCTGCCAGGGCACTGCTCAGCTTCCTGCCCACATGAATAATTTAAACACACACAAAAAAATATAGTTGAGTTTCTATTTTTAGCCAAATAACTTATTTTTAGCTGTCTCCCTTACAAATGTAGTCTTGCAAATATGAGTAGAGAAAAATGATGTCTGAAAGCTGAACAGAGGAAACATTCATTTTAGCCTCCAAAGCCTGCCTAGTGTCCTCTATATATCTATGTAAATGGCTTCCTTTGAGAATGAGGTTATAGGTCACCCTATATGTTAATTAATTTGGGGGCTTATGTTATCCAGCCATGAGTCTTCTGTAGCCATTGAGACAATTTCCTGTGCCAGTTTCAAGAAACCATTTAAGAAAAACTGGTAAAAACAAATAACTTCTCAACAAAAACTTCACCTCAAAATCCTCAGACCAGATCTGCTGTTTGGAATCTTGCTTTGGGTCCAGCCAAAGAAATATCAGCTGTCATGAAAATGCCATGAATTAGATTCCTTGAGTCTAGTTATGAAACTAATATTTTATGTTTCAGCATAATTGAAAATGACAGGAACATTTTCATTGTCTTTGCATGTGTTGTTTTTAAAAATTCTATGTGTGACTGCTGTGGTTTTCCTGTATTTTGTAGTTTCATATGTCTTCTGGGAAAATTAATCATATGCTAGTAAAGAATACTAGAATATATATTAACAAAAATGAGTATTTTGGAGAAGGTTCTTTTTGTTTTTCTGAATGGCAAGGATTGTTTATCACAAACTTGTAAGGCTTCAAAGGTAAAATCAATATTAATCCCCCAGTGAAAAGTAGAAACATCCACTTTGTAATAGTCTAATCTGCCACATTTGACACAACTGCCTGTTTAATGAGAAAACATAATTAAAATCAGTAAGATATTTTTAAAATAATTTCTTAAATTGGCCTAATGTTCATATCTTGAAAAAAAATTATATTCTTATATTCCTTAGTTTGGACACAATTACAGCTTTTTTTTTTTTTCTTTGAGTCCTATTTCAAAATGAATTTGAACTCTATCAGCAAGCATTAAATAAATCTTGTAGCTTCATGAAAGTGATAGAGTTGGAACATATCAAAAGGTACAGGTTTCAGAAATCATATTTTACATACTTATGAAAACTTTTTCCTTAACCTGATGTTTTATTATCAGTCTTTTTTAGCTCTACTGGGCATGGGGAGAGTTTGTGGTTGTTAGGGATTTTTTTTAAACTTGCAATACAGATTAAAAAATCAGCAAATGTTCGTACCTGTAAAATTTATCCCTTTTTAATAGTGGAGTTTAGGAATACAAAATAATCTTTTTTTATCTTAACTAACATGCCTGTTTTCTCACTACTATAAAATTTACTACATCAATACCTTCAAATTTAAGTGCAACATTTCTTATTTACCAAAAAGTCCCACCTGGTTACTTAAAAGTTAAATGACTAAAGTAATTTACAATTATCACTTTTCAATCTCATAATTAATGCAACGATAGAATCCGCTTTATTAGGTATAATATGTGTGACTGTGCAAAAAATCAAATCAAAATACCAGGAGTAATACATTGTTTACTGAATTTAAATAAGAGCATGTATCTAATCTAATAGAAACAAATTCCTTAATGCACATCTGCATCCTCTTTCTTTGAATCCTTCTCAACCTTTGAGCATTTTTTAATAAAAATACATTTAGGATTTTTTTTTCATGTATAATCACACAAGTCTTTTGTTTGATTACAGCTATGACATTCTGATTTATGATGAGTTTTCTCCTTCATGCATTTTGTTGAAACTTTTTTTTTGTAAACTAATAGAATATCCTGAACTATTACTTTTAAATCCTATCATTACAACAAAAAATACCACTTACCATGCTCTTTTATGCTTAATCTTTCCAGTGCCAGTGGAGCTTCACCAAGCAATATGGTTCTTAAATATAAACAATCAAGTTAGAACACCTTTCAAATGGAAATCCTAAATGATGGATTGTTACTAGCAGGGGGTCCATGCAGGCATCTTATAAGCTTATATTAATGGCCTCACTCTTAAAATCTTGTATGGTTCTAATTGCATGAGATATAAATAGGGTGCATATAAGAACTGCAGAACTTTCAACAGAGGAAAACTATTACCAAGCTTTAGGAAAATTCTCCAAGAGGAATAATATACTATGAAGAAAATATATTGGAAAAAAAAAAAAAAAGGTTTTTTTGGTTCTTTGCATTCAAGAATGGTTTTAAGATATAAGGATATATGGACCTGAAAAGTGTCATGCTTTTTGCAATTTGACAATCTGCTTATTTTCAGTATGTAATGAGTGTACAATTTCAAAAAGTGTCTGATTTATTCTGAAGTAAGAATGATTGTTGTGTATTTTCAGTGGAGAGGAGTAGGCTGTAGAAAACTAAGGGTGGCCAAAATCTAGTGTGAGGAACAGACTCCAAATACCTGCTCAATCCTTGGTACTCTAGAACTGAATATTTTTGTCAAGGGATAACAACCATTTCTTTACAAACTTCTGAAATGGTTTTGCAGTTTTTAAGATGGATAATTTGGTTTGGGGTTTTATTACTTTTTTTTTTTTTTTTTTTTTTTTTTTTTTTTTTTTTTTTTAGCAGAAGGAGAAGAAAGAAAAATCAATACTGTAATCAATCAGAAAGGCACTGAATGATTCCTCTGGCAGTCCCCCACAACAGCAGGTGATGAGGTCAGATAAGGACATGACAGACTGTCAGTGCTGGGTAAACCTTTTCTCCTGGGTGAATTAATACAATATTTGTAGCTGCAAGGAAGAACAGCCATTTCTGAATGGTCCTTGAAGGGGTTGCAAGAAGGGTCAAATAACAGTTATTTCAATTAGCCCTATAGTTAAATAACAAGTCAGTTAGGTGACCTTAAGTCAGTCAAAATGGAAAAAAACCAAAACCAAATAAATAAAAAAAGCAAATCTAAGTGTGAAATTCCAGCTTCCCTGAATTTTTTCATGCCCTCTTTTTACTTTTCTAGTCTGGTTTTTAAGTGCAGTGTCTATTTGCCAGTTGTGAAATCAATGTGTGGGCTGTGTCAGTCAGTCACATCAGCTGCGGGCTCCTTGCTTTCCCCACAGGCTGCCTATTGTGCTGTGTCATGTAAAAATTATGTATTAAGGAGTAAAGATGTCTTTGCTATCTTCTGCCTTTGGTAACTTGGATTCTTTCAAATTATGGTGATGATAAAAGGACAGAATCATCTCCCCCACTTTATGAATTAAACTACTCAGAAATCCTTTAATCTGTCAAACCCTCTCACAGGACAAAAAGACTGTGCAATGTAAACGTGAGAAGGCTTTTATAAAACCCTAGCTAGACTGCTGCAGCCTGCGTTCCAGTTGACCTTTATTTTTAACATTTGTGTATGCTTTTAATGCATAGCAACAAGAATATTACACAATGACAAGCTGTAACCCCGTGTGGCGCTCTGTGGAGTTGAAAGCAGAGCTGGGCATTGGGAGAGGGGTTATCACAGGGCTGTTATCACTCAGGTGTGTGGTCATTACTGAGTGAGGCTCACTTGTGAAACCAGTGCACTTGTTAGTCTTCTAGGTCACTGGCATGAGAGGATTAGCTGGTAGGATATGGTTTTGTCCTCAGCTATCTTGCTGGGTGAAGCAGGATGTAGAAGTAGCAGATGATCTCTCAGTCTAAGAGCAGGTGCTGCAGTCCTGGTTGTGTGTAAGTGATGTTTATAAGCCCTTTTGCATATTTCTCCTTGGTGGGACAAAAGCCTGTAATGGCAGCTTGGCAGAAGAGCACTGAGTTTATCACTCGGCTTTCTGAAACACTGTATTTAAGAACAGAAAAGAACTACAGAATTTCTGCCATGAGGGTTTTTTCCTAAGAGAGAAGCTGCATTAAATACCTATACTATGCTATTGGAGTGTCTCATGCAAATGTTTAACCAAAAAACACCAGCCTGAGATTACTTCAATTTATTCTTAGAAATAAGAATCCAAAAAGAATCAACAAAGAAAGTGTGCAAAACTGTAATTTAAAATTGGTGTTCTGCATTTCTTCCTCTCTACATAAAAAGACTTGAGGCAATTAGATCCTTAGGCATCTGTGTCTGGTGATATGAAAACCCTTGCTGGTGCCCAAGGTGGGGATTTCTGTCTTCTGTCAGGGATGCCTAAAAATGTGGAGGCAAGTGATTAAGCTTCTTTCACAGCTGATGAAATAAACTCCTAAAAAGAGTGATCTATCTTCTGCTACAATATCTTATCTAAATTAAGTCAGATGAACCTCTCTCTGGAGGTAACTGTTTCACTGATTAATGAAGTAGATAAGTCCCACTTTTGAATCCATATTTATCTAAAAACCCCTGTTTTGCTTCAAGTAATTGTAGCAGAATATCTGATACCTCCATTATCTGAGCACTGCCCAAGCATCATATCTATTTTCTAGTTCTATTTGTGCCTGTATATGTGTCAACTTAATCTAGACAGCTAGGATCCACTTAAGAAAATCAAGAAATCAAGGCAAACTCTGCCTAAATCCTCTGATGCTCCACAAAACTACCACTGATTGCTAAGAGAGTACATCTATCTCAATTTCTGTAGAAATTTTTACTCACTTGAGATGCCTTATTTTTAGGCCTGTCTCTTCCAAAGCTGATCATAACTCAGATTTATCTCTTGAATGCATTTAGATGTGAATGAATTGCAAAGATCATCAAGTTTTATATAGGAAGCATGCTGAGAATCTGAAGCATGTGAGATCCCGTGTCACATCTCATCCTGAAACTATACGTTGTACTTGCCTGTCACTCAGAAGTGCAAAAAAGATCATATTTGCATGTCAGTGATATTCAGAATGGGATTATTATTTTTTTATTAGGAGCTGAATTAAAACACCATGCCAATGATCCTGCACAACATTTGGTGGTTAAAATCTGGATTAAGCATGGGAGGGAACATGCCCTTCTTTGTCTGTTAGAGCAAGAAGTAGCTTCTAGTATGTGAGGAATTACATAAACTGATCTAAGTAGTCCAGCAATGAGAAAGTGCTTGTTACAATAAGGGAATCTGATTATAAATCAGGAGAGTGTTTTCTGCCTGTCCCTTTTGGTACCATAATTTTGCTGCTGTCAGCCTTTTCTTCCAGAGCTGAGCTTTGAGCTGCCCTAGAGAAAAGTGTTATGCCAATACTAATGAGAAGGGTAGGAATGTTTGGGACTAACTGGGGAATAATTCCTTTTTGTTTTGTTATCTTGTGAAATAATGGCAATAAAGATAATGCTAATGAGGTACAAATCTTCCAAGCATTAGTCCTATTTGACCTTGGCTAATGAAGAGCAGACAAATCTTCAAAACTGAGATACGGAGATTGCTGTGAGATAATGACCAACACAGCTGGGTAGCCTGAGTGGGTACACACACTGGGATGCAAATCAAAGGTGTGAGACAAGACTGGGTATGAAATCTAAACATATTTTATTAAGATTACTTATATCCCATGCAATATCAGAGACAGAAAAAAAAAGCCCGCAGACCAACCCAGCTGCACATCACTATAAAGCTCAAAATCCTACTGTTAAGGTGTGTGCAAAAGATCCTCCCTTAAACCCTTGTTGTAGATTGGGCTGACATAAGCCTTCTTCCAGTGTATTCCTTGATTTCCAAAACTTCTTAAATATTTTGGAAAGCTCTTGCAATAACATCAGCCAGCTCTCTCAAAACCCTTGGGTGGATGATGTCTGTCCCCATCAGCTTGTGGGGGTCGAGATCCTCCAACAGCTCACACACCAACTCTTCTGTCACTGAGGGTAGATCTATTTTTACAGAGATGTAAGACTGCGTTTTTTAACACTGAGGGAAACCTGACACTGCCAGAAGAGACATCATTTTTTTTTGGAAGGATGTCCCAGTGATAGCACTTACACTTGTGAGTACCTCTCTTTCTGCCCCTAGTCTATGTTTTCATGATTCCAGTCAGTCTTAGAATGATGGGTGTCTGAGCAGGGTTTGCTGTGGTTCAAGGAGTGTGGAAAAAAATAGGGAGGCCAGTTCAAAACTTAAATTATTACACTTTGGTCTTTGGCATAAAGCAGCAGAATTATGTGCTGCTAAAAATATGTCAGTATTTTGACACCTTGGGTATGCCTGCTTTTTCCTCTTTTTTATATATGTCTTCCGTGCAATTTAGAGAAGTAATGTTGGAGTTTTGCCAGTGATGTTACATATTCCAGAGATTCCTTCAATTCCTTCCTCTGATCAGATATTCTGGTGTCATGATTGCTTTGTGTTTGCAGTCACAAAGAGCCATCAGAAGCATACAAAAATGAATTTTCTGTCTTGTGATTTTTGCACTGTCTTGCTTTGAACATTTTGGTGAGGGATGTAAGGATGGGTTGAAGGGGACATCAGTGAACTTTGCCTATTCTCCAGGATGCTTAGACAGGATGCAGAAAACACATAATATTAGAGACCTGTATAATCCTCTGTCCCTAAGATGTTGTTAGAGATTGCTCTTGATAGTTTCACTTTAGCTACTTACCCATGAGGGAATGTTTTTGAACTCTGACTGACACTGGTTATTTATACAGACAGACCAAAGATTTCATTTTTAGACATATATTAGCTTTTTGTTTATTTTCCTTGCCGAAATGCTTCATAGTATTTGAAAACAATAAAAAGGCCAGATAACCCCTTGCCCCATGTCCAAAATCTGGATCTCCTGATTAAGCCTGACACTAATGATTGTCACTGAAGTGAGAGATGGGTACATTAAAGTTGATTAATCGAACTTAAACTTTGTGGATTTTTTGGTAAACGCAGGGAGTTTTAGTGTATATGGCTAGGTTTTTCTCCAGCAGTTGTTGAAAAAAAAATCTTTATACTGAAGAACTGCACATTAGACCCATGGAGGAAACCATATCTCCTGAAAATTTAAATAATTTTTGTTCCACTTTTTCCCTTAATGTGCTCACTATGTCTACTACTCTGTTACTGTGAGGACTTCCTGTATCACCATTTAAAGACATGGATTTTTACAATAAGTAAGACAGAAATGCCAATTGACTTACAACTGTCTATCAAGGATAGAGGTTTCAAGATGCCCTTCTATCCTATTTTTCTTTTAGTAATTTTAGCCTCTGCTAAATCAGAGATTTCATTATGCATATTTGTTATCAGTGATTAATTTCACAAAAGCATATCCTACAAAACAACTTTAATCTTTTGCTTATGGATCATCACATATCAGTGTTAAAAGGCAGAATTAGGGACATTAAGAGAATCTTGCAATTATTGCTTAATCATGACACAGTTTGAAGAATTGAATCTTTTAAGAGGAAATATTTTAAATCAATGTGACACTTGAAAATTGTTTTAAATACTTCATGCATTTTGATCTGTGAAATTATTCTTGAGGAAAAACAGATGAAAAGCAGTATTGCAATAAAAATTCAAGGAGCATATTTTTTCATTAAATATTTACCAGCCATTCAAACTTTAGCGGTTTTACTCTGCAACTGAAGAAGAGTCTTTGGGGTTTACATCTGTAAATCTTTGTGCTGGTGCCTACCAAAAGGGATTAAACCCAAGGCAAGCCTCTGCCACAGTTGTAAGTTATTTAGTAGGCAAATTTAGAGTGCAAGTGTTCTCCTGTAAATTTTAATGGTTGAAATAAAACTAGAAGTATTAAATAAAAATTAATAACCAATTTCTTGAGTGCAACAGAAATTATGGATGCACCGTATTTGCATCATAAAAGAAATATGATAAGCACATGTGTGCAATCTGGTACTGGCTCTTCAGGGCACTCATTCCTTCTTGGAAAAGAAGACAGAACACTGAAAAGGAGAGAACTCTTTTTCCCAATGCACAGCTTTTCAGATGGGGCTACGCTGAACTAGTCAAACATCTTAAATCTATTGTTCAGAATATACTTTTCAATTGCAGTCAAAGATACTACATTTACTTGCTTTAAAAGATACTTGCATATTTTTCTTTTTTTTCCTTATCTAGAAGCTTCAGCTTCCAGATCAGCAGCAACTGGGATTTGGGCTGAAAATACTCTTCATGTATCTTATTAGTCATATTATGTGCATAATGTTAAATACATTATAAATGTACACAGGAACACACTTGGGTCATCATAGGACACTTTCTGTACTGTTGGGAGCAATGTAATTTGTTTAACTGAAGAAAATTAATTAGATCACATTATACTCAGGATTTTTTCAAATGTGAGTCAGTTGCAGAAATGTTGCTTTTATCTTAGTAAACATAATTTTATCGATGTTATTCCTAATGTTATTTTTATTATTGGTGTTTTGTCTCAATCTCCAGAAGTCAGATACCATGGAAAAGTGAGACTGTTTTACTCACAAACTAGAATAAAAGTCCCATAGAAGTCTGTAACATATCCTGTTCTGTCAGTTCTTTGCCTCCTACCACTTCTGGTTTATCCCTTTATTGCTAGACATAGTAATATAAACATTCTAATGTGGGGTACCATATAAATATTTAAGATGTTTGCTAGTCATATTTCTTGTTTCTATTGTTGGTGAAATGTTTGATATTGATTTGAGGTAAGTGCTTTTTTATTGAAAAATAACTTTATTTTCATGAAACCTGGCATGATGAGGAGGGAACAGAGCTGACCAGAAAGTAGCTTTTTCCTTTGTGAAAAGTTTGGAGTTTTATGAATTCCTTAGATACTTTTCTTCAGTCTTTTCTAGAGGTTTGAAATTTCTGCCAAAGGAATTTCATAAATGAAATGGTCTGTTTTTCTGGAAAAGTTTAATTGGAAGATATTGGGACAGCTTTAGGAAAAAATCTGATTAAAAATAGGTGATCATTTTGTTCTGCATTTGGAGAAATGCAATGCTGAGATAATGCAAGAGTACTTTTTTCTGCCAAAGACAAAAAGTGCAGCCATTACACCTGCACTACTGGCCTTGAGGTGCTGGGGAAACATTTCCCTGAAGTGCCCCATGCAGATGCAGATGTGTGCAGCACCCCCATCAGCCATGCAAAAAAGTCAGATTAAATTTGTTGATAGATGGGAGGGAGAGCAGGAGTGCCTAGCATGTCAGTAGATAAATTTTGGAGTAAAAAATGCATGGTAAGTATTAGAGTCCTTCCCTAAACTGTCTACCTCTCCTTGAATGTGAGAAGGACAATGGTCAGCTGCATCTCCTCATACTATAATGAAAAATAGGTAGATTTTGATTGACTTGTCTAAATATCATTGCCTTCAATATCATCACATCCAGATGCAGAAAAGATCTTGTTCTGGGTCTGATTCTTTATGTACTCCACAACACAGTGTCACCTGTCTAGAGGAAACGTGTAGAGAAGGTGTTCACTGTTCTGGTGTCTACTCTTAAACACCACAGGCCTTCAGCTCATCAGATAAAGGTCAAGGACCAGAGGCACTGAGGGCAGTCTGTACTTCCAGGTGGTTTGTCCAGCAGGACTGCTGCTCTGCTTACATCTGCTCTGTCTTGTGGTTGGGATTCCTCTGTCCTTATTTTGTCTTCCAAATTTCAACGTGCTCTTACCAGCTGATCTTTTTAGTTAGAACAACTCACCAAATTTTTACATGGGGTGAAAATGCACTAAGGCACAAGATGTGGTTCTTGGGACAGTCTTATGCAAGGCCAGGAGCTGGATTTTGATGATCCTTGTGGGGCCTTTCCAACACAGGATATTCTGTGATCCTAGGATTCACCTCAGCTTAAGTAATGTATCTAAAATAAATGGAGTCACCATTTGAAGACAACTTTTTTTAAGTAATGAGAACCAGAGAAGCAAACTAACTCTAAAAATCCTGCTTTTTGTCATCTAAGTTGTCTGAAAGTGATTTTCATCTTTCAGCTTGGACAGCTGGCTAGTCTGTAGCTTTTATCAGTGGTAAGCATGAACAACAGTGGACTCAACCAGTAAACAGAGAGGAGCTTCCCGAGCTGTCTGTCTTCATGACAAGGGCTGACACAGTTTGCACATTGTGAGCTTTTGCCCTCTTTAGTCTTGTTCTGCCTTCAGTCAAAAGTGATTATCACTGTAATCCCATCGAGGTTCAGAGGTCCAGCACTACAGAGGCAGAGCAGTACTTGGGTGTGATGCCTTCCAGCAAAGCCTCATGCTGCAGGAAATGCTTCCACAGCACTGTGAAAGGTTCCCTTTTTTCTTAATAAAGCGTGGTAATGATGGCAGGATGCTGTGGGCAGCAGCAGTGCCTGTGATGCTTCTGTTACCAAGAGCATCCAGCCATTCCCCTCACTGACCCCTCTGCCCAGCAAGGGGAGCTGCAGGGCGATGCTGCCAGGGCTGGCTGCAGCTCTGGGGGTGTCTGCTTGCCAACAGTGGGGCAGGCAACAGCCTCTAGTATGGCAGTGCTAAGGAGAGGTAAATTTTTCATAACTGTGTTTCTAATTTTTTTTTTTCTCAGCTGCTCTAGAAAGCAGTTTATGGAAATGCAAATGTTGTGATAACAGTTCTGTGCAAGCTGATGAAAATGTTTGATAAATTAGGTGAATTGCAGGCTAGGTTTTCTCAGCTTACAGGATTTTGTACTCTTCTCTCCCATTTTGACTCATTTTTTGGCACATACCGTGTAATTTTATTTCAGTAGTCTGCTTAAAATTTCGGGTTGACTTTTCACTCTTGATTCATATTAGTCTTCTGAATTGTGGTGTGTAAGCTGTGGTGACAGGGACTTTCTTTTGGGGGCGGTTTGGAACTGTAATCACATTTTCGCTTTATCACATCTTCATATTCTCACTTTTCCAGCGTGCTGGCCCCTGGCAGTTGATTCATCATGCGTCCCTAAGCAAAAACATGGACTGGGACACAGAAAGCAATAATAGAGTAGAATAAATCATATTACAGTCTCATGTCTGGGGGGAAAAGATCAGAGAAGGCATGCTAGCTGTGAATGTAAATGTATTGTATGGCTTCTGGTTTGTCAGCTCAATTGGTGTGGTTGTGAATTTATTGAGTCTAGGTTTTGAAAAATGCAGCACTGTCTGCTTTGTTCAGAATCAATACCAGTCAACAGAATAAACCAGATTTGACTGGTCAAATACTCTGGCAAATTATTTCATGTGTGTTTCATGAGAAATATTGTATATGTTGCTCCTACTGAAGTAATAATTACCGATATAAACTGAAATATTAAGTGTATGCCCATTGCATTGGCACATGCTTAATATTTTTATAGCAAGTACAGGCAAGAATACACTCCTAAAAATTGCATGAGAACAATAAATGAACGGGTAATTCTATCACAGATATTTATTTAGGCACTCATTTGTTTGTTTTGCTTTTTTTCCTCCACATAATTAGGTGCCTAATTGTGTGAGGAGACCTACTGGATTTCCATGTGTGAATAGCAGTGATTCATTGAAGAATACACTTGCTCTAAGCATTTGTAGTACATTTTCTGGAAAGCTGATGTGAAAAATTACATTTCCAGATTTTCTTGAAAGAGTTCACGATTTAAAAAAAATAAAAATCCTTCCTTTGAAAACTCCCACCACTCAATTTCAAAATGTCGTAGATGGGATTTAGTACTAGACATCATAAAATTGTAGGTACTAGGGTTTACAAACTGTTAGTTTTTTACCTATGTATCTAAAGCTACAGCTGCCTGTTATGGTACAAATAAATTCAGTGCAGCCTTTACTTGTAAAGTTTTTTCTTATCCAAAATTCTCCATACTATATTTCACTACCAAAATACATACAAGAAGAGGGAAGATTTTTTTTTTTAGTCAGTACTTTTATATCATACACATTTTCTTTGCTTTGGAAAAATGAAAAGCAAAGGGCTACCTCTCCTCCGTCCAGACAATCATGTATTTTATGAAAGCTTGACAGCATACTGTAATAACTAAATTATAATGAACACAGGCTGCTCAAAAATAAAATGTTAGTACCATTTATTGAGATGACAATGCTATAGGTTTGCTGGTCTTTTTTTTTTTTGCTATCTCTTCACTAATTTGTGTGTCCAAAAGTCCTTGTGTACCAAGTGGAGAACAAAGCTGTGAATATGATATGCTAACAAGACATACAAGGACGTGTTGGAGAGTCCATTGAAGGCCCCAAATTGATTAAGGTATAATCCTTTGGCACAGGAGGATGGGCTGAGACAGCCAGGCTTGTTCACCCTGGAGAAAACTGATCAGTATGTACCTGGTGATGGGCAGTGAAGACAGGTTCTTTTCAGGACCAGAGAGGCTGTGGAGTTTTTTCTATCCATTCTTTACTATTTCTTTACATAATTACATGCAGCATGTAGATTAACCTAAATTTTCCTTGGGTGTTGTAAGTAGATGTAGGGTCTTCTTATGTCTGTCACTCTGGGCAATGTAACAAAGAATTATGCTTTTTATCTTCTAAATGCTTTTTATAATTTTTTGTTTCTGTCACTTTTGCACTTCAAAATGGATTTTATTATATTTTTTCCAAACAAAGGTTGTTGTTTCTTGTCCCAGGTAACAAGTGACAGGACAAGAGAAAATGGCCTCAAGTTGCTCTGGGGGAGGTTTACATTGGATATTTTGAAGAATTTCTTCACTTCAGGATGCCCAGGCAAGGGGTGGAACCACCCTCCCTGGAAGTTTTCAAAAAACTTATGCATGTGGCCCTGAGGGACATGGTTTAGTGGTGAACAGGGCAGTGCTGGGTTAACAGTTGGACTTGATGAACTTAGAGGCAATTTTGATTCTGAGAGAGGCAAAACCTCACAGAGTAGAAGGGGAAGAAGCAATGAGTACAAGCTTTCCTGTGACTCCCCTTAAGTAACTACTCCTAGCCACGGTCAGCAGGCTGTGGAGATAACTTTTTTAAACAAGACAAAGTAGTTCTTTGTATGAGCTGTTTGTTTCTTCAAAAAAAACCCCAAAAGAAAAAAAAACCCAAAAAAACCCCAAACCACCAAAAAAAAAAAAAACAACAAAAAACCCCAAAAAACAACATAAAAGCATAAAAGCACCCTAACAACCTACCCAAACTCATGGTTTATTTTATTATTTTTTTAATTTGTGATCCCAGCTAGGCTCAGAACCACTTGAAACCTCTGGGATTGGAAATGAGGAAAACAAAGACTCTAAAGTGCTGACAAAATCTTTTATTCAGAAAATTATGATTCAGAGGAGTTAAATTGTACTAGTAAATGGGCCATAAGTAGGTACAAGAGTATTTAGTTTTAATAAACAGGTTCTGGAAATACATGTATTTGCATTCCCTCCCTTAAAATCCGCAGGTGGGGATTATAATCAGTTTAATCTTTTGTTAGTCTCCCTCTCAGAGCAAATGGTGTGCTGTGCTTTTCACAGGGCCAGACACCTGGGGAGCAGTGACAGCAGGGAGGTCCAGGAGTTGAAACAAAATGTTCTTTAAAGCAGGTGTGTTTCAAGTTTCAGAATGGAACCTGTGTAATGTTTATATTAAAATATACTGCATCTTACTGGCAGACTTAGTGTTAGACTTTGACACATTTATTTAAATTCTTTTTTCTTCTTTTGCACAATTGACTGATCCCTCTATTTGAATACATTAGGTCAGAAACTAAAATGCCGCCTCTACAATTTCACAATCTGTATGCAAAAAGAGCATGAATGGAAGTTATAAACACCCATTTGGTTTCCTGGATGGTGAAATGTTCCTTCAGGCTCTGCTGGTTTAATCAATGCATGAAATAGATTACATTTGTTTAGGGTGGTGATAGCCTGAGTAATGCATTGACTTCAGCTGGAAAAAGAATAGCCAGCAAAACTTGAGGAGGAACAGTTAATCCACCCACATTAACAACATAGCAGTGTGATTTTGAGACAGAGTGCCTTGGAATTGCTATGCAAATTTTGTACATGTTAATGTGAAACAAAAAATAACTTAGCCATGTTTTAAGTAATAATAAATAAATCATTATCATAATAATGACTTGCTCAAGGATTGAAAGTATTGTTTTAAAACGTTTGCTCTTCATTCCCAAACTCCTTACACATGTCTAGATTTGGAAACTTGCATTATATTATTTATTATCTGCTGATGAAGCATGATGGGGTTTTCTGATTGACTTGCCAAGTGATTAGCAAAAAACCTGAATTATTTGTGATTGCTTCAGTTAGGGAGAATTATTAATACTATAGCTATTTCTGTTTCAGGAAATAGAGAGCAAAATTTTTGCTTCTGTCTGATTCCAGTGTGTTTGATGCTATTTTCATTAGAATTCAAGCCAATAAGGCTACTTTTTCAACCACCCTATGAAACCAGAACTGGTTTCATAATGGAAACTTGGTTCAGTTCCAGTTTGAGTTAAAATATGTTTTTGAATGCTGTGATAAGCCTATTTCATATCCTTATTTTGTTTTTCCAGAAATTTTATGCAAATTTAAATTTTAATGAAAATAGGAAAAATAAGAGCCTGTGTCTCTACTCACAATTTCAAGTCACATTTTTTATAATTCTATGACAGCATAGAAGCTGTCAAAAAGCTTTAAGCTGAAAAAAGTTTTAACCTTTTTTCTTTAGGGTCCATTAACCTATGCCTGGTGTTTCTTTTCCTATGATTATTTATTTTTCAAGTAAAATTATTCCAAAGCCACCAGCACATTCCAAAACCAAAAGCCAGTGGGAAACATTCTTTCATCATCATCCTTTTTTTTCTGAGAAAAAACCCCACCTCACTTGAAAGCTTCTATGTTCTTGTAACCTAACCTTTTATTTGCAGCAGTGAGAAAGTTAGGTTAGCATGTTACATACATAATCCTCAGGTGTTAGAGCTCCTTCAAATTTGTCACATAATACAAGCAGAGAGGCTGGTACACTCTGAAGAGGTGTCCCGGGTGCCCATGTGTTAGACTTTGTGTGGGAGACTCATGGGATATGTTGTGACAGAAATCTGAGGTTTCTACTCTATGAAAAAAGGAAAAATTCTGCCTCCACCACTCACTCCCACCCCTGTCATGTGAAAATATTTATAATTTTTTTGATGGGACCATTCTGTTTGACATAAAACTGTGTCTCTGTGGGAATAGTTCTGGCCTCCTGTGAGCTGGATCTACATTCTCCATCCCCTGTGGTGCTTCCATGGAACACAGCACAGTGTGTGGGGAGAACACAGGATAAGGTGCATGGTGTGTGTTTCCATTAGGGTCACTGATAGGGGAAATAGGACCTGATGTGTGTGAATACTGAAACCCATAACGAGTTTAACATCATGTTGAAGGGACTGGTTCAATTAAATTACAATCATGGACATATTTTTAAACATGTTCCAATAGAATATTTTAATAATCCAATCTATCTTAAGAGCTTCTCAAATTCATTGTTATTCTTTTTGTTAAAATGAAAAGGTAATAGTCTGATATCTGATTTAAAAGACAAATTCTGAAGGAAAGTCGCAGCAGAATTTTTAGCCAGCAAGGTGTACAAAACCGGTTTTCTTGCTTTTTGGGGGCTTCTAAGCATACCAGCATTGCAGATTAGATTTGATAGTTGATTGAATATCAGGTTAAGCAATTAGAGTAGCTACAAAATTTAAGAGGACATATGGGTAAGCTGAGAAAAAATGTAGAAAAGGGTAGAAGAAAGATCAGAGAAATTTGCTGGAAAATGAAAATGTTTAATTTGCTAACAGGGATCTTAGGCAATTAATGAAATCTAGTATTATTGAGGGTGCTTTCTGAGCTTTTGTTTGAGATAGCAAGCTCCACCTGTGTATTTGTTTGGTTCCTGTGCCTTATACTGAGGTAGAATATAAAAGAAGTAAAAGAAGATATTTCTGCTTCTTGCATACTGATGGCAAGAAAAGATGATTATACTTTGGTAATTATTCATCGAGATGGAATAATGAAATATGGCTATAACCAAAATAGCATATCAAATAGCATATATTGTTTCCTTCTAAGTTCTATAATTTGGGGAATTTTCTCTGATATGAAAACCTTCTTAATTCCTATGCTATGAAAATTTCCCCTTCCGTTCTCCATGTGAAACACAGTTCTTCTCCGTGCATTTTTATTACATTGATTGTTTCACTGATGGTACACATTCCCATCCAGAACTACTTGGGTACTATATTTTCCTGATTAAATTACAAACTCATTAGGTTTGGCAGGTTATTTTGTTATGCATTATATGAAATACCACATGTATCTAATATTTGATTGTATTTCACCCTCATTTTGCCACCGCAAAATGGGTAGCTGTGCCTGCTCTATCTGATTTACTAATAACTGTTATTGTCACAATATAGAGTTGCAGAACAAAAGCACCTTTTAGTAAAGACAGATGTGATGTTTTGAAGGAATTATCTTCAAGACCTCAGATGAACCTCCTCTTTGCACAGGGGGAAACCTGAACTGTTCTAATCCTTACAAGTCAATTATCATCTAAACTGCTCATTTCCTGCTGCAATTCAAGATTCATAAAATCTGAATGGGATATGCATTTTTAATGTTATGGCAGGAACCATAAATATTGTTCGCCTTGTTTGCCAGAATCTTAATACAATAATGACTATAAAGCTGCAGGAAGGAAAAATATCTAAGATGCATTGATTCAGTTTCATAACCCAATAATTCTGACAACCTTTTCAAATGATTAAATGGGCCTGGAGAAATCCAGGCCCTGAAGTATTATCTCCATTTGTGAAACCCTAAATGTTTTTCTGTTGATTTTTTTTCCCCCTTTCTTCTTTTAAATAATGCAGGAGCAGGTGCTGGCATTTCAGTTCAACTAATTAGTTTCTAATTTACTGTAAACATCTTAGAATTCCATGAGCATGTCTCAGTGGTATCTGAGAGGAAACAATCTACTGGTTCGATAAATCTCCCCTGAAATACCACTGAGAATTGACTGCATGAAGTGTATGGCCTTATTTAATATATCTGAGTTTTTTAGAATACACTGAAAAGCAAGATAGCAGTTCCAGGCTTTCTCTGATATTATCATTATCTCTGCAAAGACAATCTGAAGGAACCTTGTGTTAATGACCCATTGTTCTAATTTTAAAAAGCTATGAAATGTTGCATTGTGTTTCAATGCGCTATTGGAATTGGTCCAGACATTAAATGTGTTTGTAGTGATATTGCCACAGGAATCTTCAGCAATGCTTTGCAGTATTTTTGTGATTTGTGTATCTAATTTGTAGATCAAAATGTAGACATAAGTATTTAAATATTTCACTTGTTTCTGCGTTATTGACTTCATAAAATGGTTGCATTTACAATGAGAAAATTTGGTTGTAACTATTCATTAAAATAAACCAGGAACTTTGTCTAAATATTTTTGTTTTTAAAATGTTTATGAACGTGTTATATATATACACATTAAACTTAGTTGGTTTTTTTTTAAGATAACTAGAATTGGAAAAAATGCTTGAATTTCTGTATTAGTACTTTTTATTCATATATTAATTGTAAAACATTTTAAAATAATGTTATCTCCTTCTGTTTTTCTTCATTATTATTGATTGTTTTTAAATTAAGATAAATGACACTTTAAAGATACAGAAGGGTACTAAGTTATACATGCCTATTTTTTCTGACTTTGCCTTAAAAACCAAAGACAGTTGTCTTAGTACAGATGGTAGGATTTACATTTCACCATTTGGCTGGAGCCCTAACTTACCTCCCAGTGTGTTAGCAAATCCCTCAGGAATGCTCTGGAGCTGAACCAGCACTGGTGACACTGAAATCCCTCTCTCAGAGCTGCTACCCTTACCAACTGCTTGGCAGCATATGCACCTTTCCTTTCTCCAGCGCCCATCAGCATCGTTTGCCCTGGTAGAACCATTCTGGCAATTTGCAAAGAACGGAGCAAAGGACTGGCCGAGGCTAACACTACTTGTGTCCGAGGTTTCACTTACATTTTTTTATGTTCTGGAACCAGAAACAATTTTTCCAGGACACTTCAGAGGGTGATGCGGGGGGCTGAGTTGCTTAAAACTTCAGTGTCAGCAGAGAAAATATATTTATAAATGTACTTTCAAAGACAAAAAGCTAGATATGCAGGGTCTTGCTGAAAATGTGTCAGAGCCTATTAATACAAGAGTATACCAGGCTTTTGGTGTAGCTATTGCTTCTTGAACCTCAAAGATACCAATTTTTATTGTATCTGAATAATTCACTCCTGTAAGAATGAGGTTTTTCTGATATGCAATTTCCTTAAAATTTCATTGGATATTATGTAGGAAAAAGTGAACACTGATATAAATGTTTACTTTCTGTTTATTTACAGACATTTATTTATTTTGATATTTTGAATTCTTAACCAATAAAGGGAATCTTTAAAATACCTCCCATGAGGTATTTTTGTGTGAGTGGCTAAAAGGTTGAATGGCTAAAAAGTTGATACCAATTGGAACGAAAATGTCTATAGACAACTCTGATGCACAGAGTGCTAATTCCTATGTTTTTATGCAGATTTTTTCATCTCTGCTTTCATTTGATATCTAATTTCTTTAAATAAATTCTGTATTGCTTAATACAAGAAAAACAACATTGTCATTAAAGTAATATGTGTTGAGGAAAAGAAAAATAGCTGAGAGATTAGGATGTGTTTGGAAGAGAGCTGAAAAAAAATTAAAATACATATAAGCTTATGTGCAGGAAAAAAGTGTTAACAGAAAATTATGTTGATATACATAGGAGGAATCCCAATTGATGTGGAGTGGAAAATTATATAATTGCTACCCTTTATGTTGCAGGGCTTGACACATAAAGGGATAGAATCCTCAAGCTCCTTCAGATGGGTTTTCAGTTACTCTGGAACTGGAGCTGCTATGCACTGCACTGTCCTTGTGCCAGCAAAAGAATTTCCAGCCCCTCTGGCTGGAGATGTTTTTCTCATGGCATCACTTGTATCCTTGTTTCAAGGTTTTCTTGGCAGATAATCCCCTGTCCTATACCCTAATATAAATTAGCTTAACTCTATCTAACTAAGTTTAATTGATTAAACTGAGAGTGATGTGTGTTCTCAATGCATATTCCATGGTAAAGGAGGAGCCTCTGTCCTATTTCACAAGCTTTAAACTTCCTCCCATTGCTGATAACTCTGTTACAAGAACCAGAAAACAACATCCCCGCCAAGCTTAATTACGCAGATGCGACTGTTTATGAGAGAAGGATTTCCCCCCCTACAGTTATGAGAGTTAGAAATTGTCTTTTTAATATCCTGCCAAATTTGCTGAACTGTTTCCTAACTGAGCTGGACTGTCATCCAAATAGCCTCAGGAAATTTTATTGCTACATATCTTCACGCTGAAAAATTCAAGTCCTTAGTTTTCATGAGGAAACATTGGATTTTTTTTCCATGCATAAAGGATCAGATCAAGTTGTCAGAAGTTCCTGGTCTTCTTCCTATCCTTACAATAGATACTGGGAAGTAATGATTTTTTTGGTAAAAATCTGAGTCAGAGTGGGTGGTACAATTAGACTGTAATGTTGAACAAGTTATTGAATAACCTCTGCCTCTCTGCCTGTGAAACTGGGGCAAGTAAAGGCCATTTTAAAGCTAATAGCAAGCTATTAATTAGTGTTCCTAGAGCTACTTTGAGTTCTCATAAGGAAGATTTTATTTATATGAAATGATCAACTGGAATTCTCTTAGTGACCCTTTTTGTTTCTCACACCCAATTTTCTTCTTTCTATAGCTAGGAAATGGAGGATTTTGGAGTGTGATAGATGAGTTATATCTTTGTGGAGAAAACAGGAGGGTGTGAGATTAGGTAAATCAATCCTTACGAGCACCTCAGTGAAGAGGCACTGCAGTAGGAGGATGCCTGGGTCTTTGCAGAGCTGAGATCTAACAGAGTCATTTAGCAGAGGCTGCTGGATTGGTTTGGTGCCTGAGATTTAACTTTTGCATCTGACTGCAGTGGTTTTTTGTGTGGTAGTGGTTGTCATTCTTTCCACACGAGTAGCTCCTGGCTACATGTTCTGCTGTTATTAAGTCCTCAAGTTATGGCTTGATGGCAGTGGACAGAACAATTTCTTAGCAGAAAATTCTTAGCAAGTGCACAAGTGACTGCTCAGTGAAGCATTGTAATTAAAGCAGTGATGGTATACAATCTACTAAATTACTTCAGACTGTCAAAGTGGTGAAGCAAATGCCAGCTCAGAGTAATAAGCTGAGCAGTAAACTCATAAAATAGTTGTTCTTTGTTCTGACATGGCTCATTTAAATCTCTTTTTATCCTAATTCAATACCTGGAGAGAATCCTATAAATATTTTGGGTAGACATAAAAATGTTTCTTTAAAATGAAATTATTGGAGCCTTTTACAGAAGGCAGCAACTGATAGTTCAGTACTGCATTCCTACTGATGATGATTACTAGCAATGGGATAAACCCTAACACACAGAATTTTGTTCTGTGAATGTGGGAGAGAAGTGTGTTCAACTATTACAAATTTCTGTTGCACTGGGGTCAGTGGTTTTTGCTGGCTATTTTTTCTGTTTGTTTTTTGTTACTTTCAAACATTTTATCCTAAAAGCATCTCTATATATACACACTATAATTTCACCCATCTTTTACAGGGATGTAATTTACTAATTTCATTTCCTTTATATATAATGAGTTTGTTTTGATTGGGTTTTTTTTTGGTTTTTTTTTTTTTTTAATGGTTTTTTGTGTTTGTTATTTTTTAAATCAGAGCACATTGTAGGAATAAAATAAATCTCTTAAATCTTTGTTTTTATGCCTGTGTGCTTCATCACTGTCCATACTCATTTTCAATATGTTCAATAGAGCAGAAGGTAATGAGCATAGAGTGCCTGAAGTGACTGGATCACAATCTCTGTCATTCATAATTTACTGAATATTTAAAATTTTTTAAAGTTGATCGTGGGTGTGGAGGAGAAAAGATAAAGTGGTACTTCTCCCTCAGGATATCCATTTGGTTTCCCATATATTTTTGTATATTTGAACTTCTGGCAACTGGACTTTCACTGTTTAGTACTATTTAAAGGTAATGTTTTTAGCACTTTTCCCATATAATTAATGACTCTGGTATCCTCTTGGGTGGCATTTAGGTTTGAAAGAAGAAGCAATTTTTTAACAAATTGATGAGCTCTTGGCTCTCTGATTTTTTGAAAGCTCCTGGAATTGTGGGAAGAGTTCTTCTGTCCCAAATGTAAGTGTCTGAAAATTACTCATCTGATTCATATCCTAGGATATTCTCACAGTAAAAGATACAAACACCTCCAAAAGGTGAGTCACTTTACTTTAAGGCTAGATGTGGAATTAATCTTTTCAGATGGCTGTAAATCTCCACAGAGACAGACAGTTTTAGGTTAAGATTCATATCTCCTAGAGTAGGCATCTAAAACAGATCAGATCAGATGAATCCACATTAGGAGAAAAGAAATATGCCCTAGTGCAAGAAAAAAAAAATACTGTTTCTTGGCATTCACTATCCAGGGGCTTAGATGATTAGCTTAGACTTGAGATCTAGCTTGGAAATGCATTAAGTTGATTGATACTTGCAACACAGACTGATTGTAAACAACCAGCTCTGCATAATGTGGTTATTGGTTTGCATAAAGGATGTAAGTCCATGGAATTCAAAAGATCTCTGTGAATTTACATCATTGTCTTCTCTTTCATTGGTCATAAATTGCTGCAAGTTCATAGGACTGAAAACAGCCATGCTGCTTTCCAAGTGCTGAGAGGTTGATGAAGTAAGTATATTGAAAATTTTGGTTAAACTATGTTAGAAAAGCTTAGAAAAGCTTGCTATGTCATCTGACCAGCTATTCTCTAACAGAATTATCTGAATGCTGGAAACTTTGAGCTGTTCCTTAAAATGTGTAAATGCATACTGATTTAATTAACTTTACACTAGAGTATAAAATACCCCGTAGACAGATACTGAGATTGAAGAATTCTGGAATTAACACAGATTTCTACTGTCATTCCTTTGTTGAAACCTACATGACTCTGCTCTTTGGTCCTTCTGTAGCTGATAAAGCTGATATGAGCCAAATGTTCAGCAAGGACTAACCTATGACATTAACCTAGGTCCCTCCTCACCATTATCTCTCCTCCTCCATACTCTTGTTTCCTCTTTTATTTCTCCCAGCTTTTTCTGCAATACATGTGGGGGGAGGCTGTCTGCCATCAATGAAGGTTCTGCTTTCCAGTAAAAGCAAGTCTGGAAAAAAACATGGCAAAAAATTTCAGTTTCCTAATTTATTTCTGTTATTTTCTGGAGAGACATTCATAGGCAACATGTAGTAAATTCAAGAGATATTTGGCACGATGCTCTTACTGTTCATGCACAGAGCACCTGTGTGGTGTGTACTCAGAGTGTCTGAGACCTTGGAGACTCCCTGGGTGTCCTGTGAAGTCCATGTGCACGTGAACAATGAACATTATCCCTGTTGGTCTGGCAGCATATTCAGAGTCACTGCCCTGACTGTACTGCCCCACTTTTCTAGGAGGCCCAAGCCTCAGATGCAAGGCTACATTTACTGCATTATATGAAAATTTTCTATCCTATCTCCTGGTGACCCCTGTGGAAAGTTACCAAGTTCAATAAAAGCCTTCCTTCTTGATTTCTTGATTTTACAAATGGCCACCAATACGGTTTCTTGATTTTACAAATGGCCACCTTTTTCTTTCGGTTTTTGGCTGACAGCTGCATCTCATCTTGCTATAATTATCTTTTATCATGCTCCATTCATTTGAAAGCCAGCTAAAGTTTTGATTAGGATGCACTGAAACTACTCTTCCCCTCAGCAGGATAAATAAAGAAGAGAATATTAAACCCACAATCTGATTGTCGAGTCCCTGCATTTTTTTCTTGTTTAAAAAGCAGAACATATGGATATTTATTATGGGAACAAGTTTTTTGGGACTGCCTCTGATGCACTGACAGTTACAGCAACTTTGCTGAAGACAACTCTAGCATGAGCAGGAGAAATGAAATAAGGAGCTTTAGGAAACCTTAATTAGATGCCTCTTTTATACTCATTTGTGATCTGTGTCATGCCAGACCTGCTTCTTTTCAATCCATGTCATTATAAGCTTATCTTTAGCCTGTATTTTAAATAATAGAGCCTAACTATGTCCTTTTTTTTTTCTCTTGAAATTGGATAAATTCATTTATACAAAGTAGTATTTACTTTTGATACTTCAAAAGTGTGTGGGACTCAATTCAGCTTACACTAAATTGAATAAATTAAATTTAAACATAAGCAAAACTGGTGCTTTAAAATATTGGAGCACAAAGTTTGCTTATTTTATTCCAGGTGATGTCATCCATGACAGGACTAATGCTCCTTGGGCTCCCTTCCCTTCCCTTCCCTTCCCTTCCCTTCCCTTCCCTTCCCTTCCCTTCCCTTCCCTTCCCTTCCCTTCCCTTCCCTTCCCTTCCCTTCCCTTCCCTTCCCTTCCCTTCCCTTCCCTTCCCTTCCCTTCCCTTCCCTTCCCTTCCCTTCCCTTCCCTTCCCTTCCCTTCCCTTCCCTTCCCTTCCCTTCCCTTCCCTTCCCTTCCCTTCCCTTCCCTTCCCTTCCCTTCCCTTCCCTTCCCTTCCCTTCCCTTCCCTTCCCTTCCCTTCCCTTCCCTTCCCTTCCCTTCCCTTCCCTTCCCTTCCCTTCCCTGCCCTGCCCTGCCCTGCCCTGCCCTGCCCTGCCCTGCCCTGCCCTGCCCTGCCCTGCCCTGCCCTGCCCTGCCCTGCTCTCTTTGTTCTTTTTTGTCTTCTCTTTTTGTTGTATTGTGTTAACTTAAATCCTGTCTGTAGATTAAAAAAACCTTTTTTTTTAGAATTTGGATAATGCATCTCTTGAAATATACTGTGCAGTGATTAATGTGCAGCATACACATGTGTGCCAAGACTAGAAAGCTTCACAGCATATGCACAAAAAAATCCATACACTAATTTTAAGTAGGATAAATTTTTTCAGTATGTTTATAGATTGTTCCATTTGTTTAAAAATATTTTCACATACAAAATGGTCATGAATAATTCAGCTTCCTAGTTATGATATGATAATAAAATATTTATTTATATTTTAAATAAAGGAATTCTTTAATTTAAAGGAAAGAATAGTCAGGTAATTTTTATTTGACATGTTTGCTAATCAAAATTGATGTGTTTGTTAATTACATCTTTTCTTTGAATCTCTTCAAACTTAAAGTTGTCTACTCAGACCAGCTTCATGTAATTCAGCAACCTGGATTATGTTCAGTCCTATAAAACCTCCCAGACAGACCCATAAAAATATAATAGATCATCTACAGAGTGAACACCTCTGCTATTACAGTGTTGACAGCAAAAAGTGATTACATACATTTCATTGCAATGGTATTAGCAGTGACCTGCAGGAGATACATTTTCTCCCAGCACACTGTGAAGCCTGATGAAAAGTCATTAATATGGTCCATGGTCTGACTGCTATAGATACACAAACATATAAACTGTTTGAGTGATGAAAATGTTAAACTAAATCTTTATGTAGTGTATAACAATGTCCAGTACTTCTGCAGGAGAAAAAGTGGCCGGTGATGTTGGTCCTGTGCTGTCTTTTGACACATCAATAAATCTTGTCCTTTGTAAACTATCTATGGCAAATATATAATTAAATGAATAAAGGATCCCAGTTGTGAAACAGACCTTTCCCCACTGTTGTCCTCACTGAGCAAATGTAGAGCTGAGAAATGTCTTTGATTGCTTTGTCTGCCTGTAGAGAAAAAAAAAAAATCTATTACACAGATGTGTTGTAACTGTTCTCTCCCACCTTCTCCTATGGGCATCCAGAATGTTCAGAGAATTAACTCATGGCTGATGAGAATAATCCACCTTGATTTTCCAGAACAGGGGAAATAGCCCTGACTATTGCATGCAGATTTACACTGAGAACACTGACACCTGCTTTGTACAGTGCAGGAATGCTCCTGACAAATCCCAAACACACAAAAGCAGGCAACTGTTAGAGATGACAAGAAAGTGATGAAACAAAAGGCAATTAAAAGGCAGCATTGGTCAGGTTGATAAATAGCTGTCACTATAAACCATCTGCTGAAACAGTATAAAGAAATCTGTAGTCATAACACTGGAGCAATTATTTGTCTCATCTGTATGGTGTGCCAAGCCACTCAATATCATTTGAAACTTGGGCATCCTCACCAGTAAACAGGAAAGTTAGGATATTATTTTAGGTTTTGTACTTTGGCAACATAGCCCAGACCTCACTCATGGGTGGGTATTCCTGTCTGATCATTGAATATCTAAGACAAAAAAATCCTGTAGAGATGTTATACCTGTGTGAAGTGTGGATGTGTCATAGTTTTATTGGCATGGATTAACTCATAAAATAAAGATAGAATGGTATTAATTTTTTTATTTTTCTTTCTCTCCTCTCCTCCCCCCTGCCCACCCCCTAGATTTTATTGCTAAATTTGAACAGCTTGTGGTTAAATCATATAGCTGACAAAATTAATAGGGTAGCTAATTTTTGTAAATGTCCAGCTATTAGATCACTGCTATAATTTTAAAAAGTGAAGAAGTAAAGTTTTATCTGAAGTACAGTAATAAGGTGTCCAAATGTAAAGAAGAAATTTTCTGAACTTTGGTCATTCAAGGATGGTCTATGAATCTGAGTTTGGGAGCTATGCAAGACAAAAATGGCATTAACAATAGACTTGGAGAATTGCATCCCAAGTAACACAGGAAAAGGTCCTGACTGAAATATCTGGGATTAAAGCACTTGTGTAACATACAATTTTCTCTCAGGGTTTTCCTGCCAGAGAAAGCCATAGGTCAGGAAGTTGCTTTTAAAGATGTTTCAAAATTATGAGCATTTAAGGAAACTATTTTTTGAGGCTCTTCTGTAATCTCAATTAAGTGTTTCTGAGGTGATGTTCATAACAAAGGGTGATCATTATGGTTTTTGGGTTTCTCAGTGCTTTCATTTCAGAATTTAAAAACACATCTTTAATTGCTTAATACTAAAAAGCAATACAAAATATAGATATATGATACTGGGTAAGTGTAAAAGTAAGTAAAAGGACTAGCTACCTAGTCCTTTTAGAATTAATTTTTTTAACTTTTTTTTTAATGGAAGAAACTCATTACAATATCTACAAGCACTGCCCAGGTTTCTTTTTATTTTCTGTTCCCTATATTTTCTCCTTTATAATTAAACTTTATTTCTTCAACCAAATACAACTTATGCCTTGAAACTTTTCAGCATTGTAGCCTCTGAATTCAAACAGTAATTTTTTTTTTTAAATTTGGAAGGTTCAAATGGTACAGACATAAGACTTTCTATATTTTGAGCTTTTAGAACCTGAATTTTATTACTAGGAATATCTGAAATATGGTAGGTGTTCTGAATACAGAGAAGAAGCTCAGTGAAACAATAGACATTGTTTTTAAAATAGATTCAGTGTCACCATTAAATATCTTTTTTTTTTTTTCTGAAATAAAAAGTGCATTGAGGTGTTCATTTGAAGCACAAATCCTAAATAGAAATCTGTAGTCCGAGGACCAGTGTATGTGCAGACCATTTGTTCACATCTAGAAGCTCCATTTTTGAGGTCAGGAATGTGCAGTCTTGCACAGATAAGAATCATTCTGCTGGTTTCCATGCAGGAACCCATATTTGCAAAGAAAGTGGGCAGGACAACAGAATTGGCTCTGCATGTATTTATTACAGATAATTAATATGCTGTTCTGACAGCAACTGAGAAGATGGAATTTCTAGGAAAATTATGCATCCCTAAAATTGTGGGTTGTGAGAAAGCCAGGTCTCCTTACTTGTTCCAATTCATGCGAGGTTTTGTTCTCTGTGCTTCTCCTTTCTCAAGAAAAGTCCTTCCTTTTGGTCTGGCACAGAGCAAGCTGATATTTGAACTTGACCCAGTCCTTAAGAAAGCTGTTCTCTATCCCACGGCTCTCTGAAGTGTGACTTAGGTACAGTGCAGTCAAGGAGAATGTCATGGAATCATGGAATGGCTTTGGCAGAAAGGCACCTTAAAGACCACCTAATTCCAACCCCATGCCATGGACAGGGACACTTTTCACTACACCAGGCTGCTCAAAGCCCTGTCTGGCTTGGTCAAGGATGGGGGAATGAGGCATCTGCAACTTCTGGGGGCAACCGCTTCCAGTGCCTCATGACCCCCAAAGTAAATATCTTCAATGCCTTTATTCAGATATTCAGACAACTTGACAAGCAAACATCCAAACCACCTTTTTTTTATTTTTTCTTTTTTTTTATTTTCCTGTGGAAAGACATCCCTCTTTTGAGACTATTAGGTAACTGTGTAATAAAAACCAAAATCTTTGTTTTCACATGAAGTTTTAACATACAAAACAATTTGTATGTAATTTCATCCCACTGCAGGATAGATTACCAATTCCAGCTTCCATTTACAGATTTAATTTTCCAATCCCCACCTTTTTCTTTTGATCTTGTTCAGTGTTTTTTAAAGCAGTTACTGCAAGTCAGGCTTTTAAAAAACGTAAATTATGACACAATTGCTTTCAACCACATTATCTGCAAATGGTTAGAGTGCAATCAAACTAAGTGCTCCTTCCGGCTGTCTTGCACACATGCACTCACACACGCACCCAAGAAATGAAACCACACTCCAATGCACTCAGCTAAAGCAGCAGATGAAACCTTTTTTTCTGCTATGACCATGTGGCCAGTGAAAATAGGATGGTGTCCCTGTGTGGTGGCACCGTTCCTTTCCCTCCAGCACTTCCTTTCCTTTGCATGGTTGGGTTGTCAGTCCCACTCAGGGGACTGAACACCACTTTAGAGGGGTCATGTTTCCCTCCCACAGCAGCTGCTGCTCTGCTTTCCCCCTTTCACCTTCTGTATTCAGTAGCCCTTTCATTAGCGAAAAAAATCAGACACCCCAGAGCCCTCAGCCATGCCACTGTGTAAGAGTGGACACAAACCAAAGGATTTTTAATCCCTTTGAGCACAATACTGTGACCTCAGTGCAGGACTCTTCCAGGCAGTGGTGGGAGCTGGTAAAGGTTGTTTAGTTGGGAAGCTGATTTTCCATGCAGTGTCACTGCTATAAAAGGCTGCTATATTGCAGGACTGAGGAAGAAAAGAGAAAGAACAAAATACTTCTCACCTTGTATGTGAGAAATCAGTGTCTCAGACAATACTCAAATTCTGACAAATGGTTCAATTTAAAAAATGGCCACATTTCAAGGATGGGCTGTTTTATTCACTGAGATGGAGCAGTGTAAGGCAAGTGGTTTGTAACCATTTGCAGTGATCTCAGTTGCATATTTTTCTTGATGATAGTGCTGATCTGATCACTAGGGGAGTCTGTAGTCAAAAGGGATATAAGAGCTACATCCAGAAAAGGATTTAAGTATGCTTCTTTAAAGGTTTCAATGCTTATCCCCAGCACAGCCTTGTCCTTTTTTTCTTCAAATCCTGACCCTATCTAGTCTAAATCTTTGAATTCCTTCTAGGTCCTCATTTGGCTTCATGTGTTCACTTCCTTCTGCATTTTTCTATGAATAAATCTTCCTTTAGCCTTTCCCATTTTTGAGATTGCTTGACAGTTGCTTCTCTAAGTACTGTGTAGTCTTCTGTACAAATTTGTGTCTAAAATAATGTGTGACTTCTAAATTTTTAGGTGCATGGAGGTCAGGAACTGAGAGGTATGAGGTAGTATTCAAAACTGAAGTTTACCATTCAGCTGTACATCCTTTGAGCTAAGGTGTCTTGTATGGAAATGACAGATCAAGACACATCAAGCATTTCTCAATCAGAATGAACTTGCTTCCATTGTTTCTCAGGGGGAATTTTGCATACTGATATAGTAAGCAAAACACTATAACAGTTCAAGTTTTTCAATTACAAATTCATAAACTTTCAGGGACAAACATGTTCTTACTTCTTCCAAAAATTTTCCTGCCTTATTTCATTTCCCAGTGTAGCAGCTGTTACATTTTTCCTCCCACAACCTCTCATACCTAAAACTGTTACTCTTCTGACAGATGACTAATTTAATTTCATAGTCAATAGGTCAATATAATTATATATATTTTTCAATTCAGAAATAGTTTTAAGCCACTCAAGTTGTGCTTGCTGAAATCTAACCAGTTTCTCAAAGAAATAGTTAAAATAAAGGAGTAAAACCTGTGGGGAAAAAAATCTCCCATACATGTACTGTCATTGTTTCACTGAATTGAAATCTGTCTGAAGGAATCTAAATTCATGACTTTATTTCCGTTTTTCACTTAGTAGCGCAGATGATTGGACTTGCCAGATGCTGTGCAAGGAAGATAACTGTGTAATATTCAAAATGTTGAGTCCCATGTTGATGCCCAACCACAAAGCCAAAGCTTTGCATCTGTTCAATGGCCTAATTGAAATTCAAGCTGCACTGCCAAAAATTACTCAAAAAATGTTAAGCTTTATCCATCTTTACCAGGGGACTATAAATGAATATATGTCATGATTTTTCTTGAGCTGGTATATTCTGCAGAGTTTTCTGGCAATATTTGCTTTCTGAAAGCAGTTGTTTGACAATATCCATGCTATGAAAGCATACTGAAAACAGGGCATGATACTACTTTCTTTTAAACTTGACCCATGGAAGAGCAAATCTATACTAATCAGTCAATCTGAGCTGCTACTATGATGCATTTTGGAAAAGTAACACGGCCTGAGTACGAAGAGTGAATGAAAATATTAGGTGTGTGTGAGGAGCACTCCAAATTATTTGTTCTGAAAAGGGCTTTGTCCCAAACTGATGATGCCAAAAGGCAATGAAAAAATTTCAGATTGGCTTAAACTGACCAATATCTAAACAGTAACCAAGGGACTAGCAATAAATCTCTCAGGAAAAGAGTCAGCTTTCAAAGCAGCACGCAAGAACTGTGAAGATCTGTAATAGGGGAGAGACCCCAGGGAGCAAGTGGGGCACACAATGTGTGCAGGCACTGCCCATGCTATGTAAGTCAGACAGTGCCTTTTCTGTTGCTGATTCTTTTCCTGAATGTAGAGCTCTCCCATTGATTAATTTCATCATTAGTAAATCAATAAACTGCTTCCATCCTGATTTCATTTAAACCATGCAAGTTAAGCTGTTTTTCCTCATGACAAAGAACCAGTTCTGCTGTAGGAACAGAACCTTTGATGCTGGAAAAACTGATCATTATAGCTACAGGGCTGGACTAGCTGCATTAGTATTTCAGTTATTGGTTATCAAATCTCCTTTCAATGTTCTAGCAGCTCAGTCCCTGTGATCACACTAATGTGCTTCAGTAAAAACACTCAGCTAATTTCTTGTTCCCCTCCCCATCCCCAAAGGCAGTGAAAGATATCCTGGGTTTCCCTGAGCAGACCCAGTGATTGAATACCTGCCAAAAAAAGACATTCAATCTGACACTGCAGTGGAGATGCAAAATATACAAGAAAGAAAGGCCACAATGCTGAGTTATGCTGGGGTGCCCACATATTTATAGCTGTGAAATGTGCTGGCTTGGCAAAGGCACAAAGGCAGCCAAGTGTACTCTAACAATTGCAGTGTTGGCAACTGTGTCCAGGGACAATAGGTACCAGTAAAAGTTCCTCATGTGGAAATCATGGCTCTAGCACCTTGGTATTTGCTTTCATTCTTTTTCTGATCTTTCACATTTTCCTAGTGTCTTATCCAACTTCCATTTATTTTTGTAACTCCCTGGCAGAAGAGGGCACTACATTTCAATGCTGTGTCCATTAAAAAGTGCACAAATACTTATTGATGTTGTGTTGAATCTGCGCAATAGCAGTCATAAAACACTGTAAGAAGCTGTAAAAGAATTAAGCTGAAGTAAAAAATCTCACATTCCTCTTCAGATACTGTTTTGTTTGAATCCTATGAGATGTAAATTGTGTTTTGTAACTATGGATTTTTGAGGGGCTAAATTTTGCATTGTTTTCTTAATTCAGAGAGCAAAATAGCCATCATATCTGTGGACATGAAAACATGTTATACATTATTCTCTGTATAGAACAAAACCCAGACAATCAGGATTGTATTAATTCCCCATGGGTTGCAAACATGTTCTAGTCTTCTGCTTGTGCCATACTCATCTTTTCTTCCTTTCAATTACACCATATCAAGCTTTATTATCTGTCTTGGTTTTAATTTTTTTCCTCAAGAATAATTTAATGTCTTCCTTTTTTCTTTTTTCATTTTTGCCTACTATTAATTCTATCTCTCCAGCTTATTGTTGCAGCTGAGGATCCTCATAAAATAATTTTATAGAGGCATTATATGAACTGTGGGGGCTGTATGCCCAACTCTGGAATCTGTGACCTATGCCATAAATATAGCACTTGATTAAATGGTGAACCTCTTTGTGACTCTAAACTAAAGATGCCAAAAGTTTAGATGGACTAAAAAAGCAATTTAATAAATGAGTGCAGAAAAAAAATCCATCAAAGGTAGTTGAACAAAAGAGCACTAAATTTGGTGTGAACACCTCCTAAACTGCAGAATGGAGATTGTACCTGTAACCTGAGAGATTGTAGCCTGAAATACATCACTGAATACCTGTCTATTTCTTATACTCCTCTTAAGGCATCCATTACTAATTATTTTTGAACATGAGATAGCAGGCTGAGTGCTTGACTTGTTATGGTCTGGCTGTTCTTATTTAACCTTATGTAGATGTTTATGATGACAGATTGCAAAAGTGAATTAATGCTCACCCATGGACTAAGAAGAACATGGACTCATTTGTTCACTGTCAGGTTATAATCATATTTTACATTCTCTCTTAAATGTAGAACTGCTCTAGAGGAACAAAAAAACCTAACATCACAGTTATTTATCATCAGCACATGCATTAAATATGAATTTGTATCTTTCAAGTTATATTTTGCATGGTGAATATGCACATGGTATTCAGAGTTGGCTGGTGCAGTAATCAATGGTTTCACTGCTGGTAGGGTACTGATCTGAGCACAAGAATAACACTGCTCCTCACTGTCACTCTAATGTACTTTTGAGTGTAAAGATTTCTTTTTGTGTTTCCATCTTGGTCCTTTGTTCTCTAATCACAGACGCTGGGTACGCATACAAATTTTGCTTCTACCTGTTTTGATTCTATCTAAGTCTTATTAAGGGTCATGACAGGTTTAAAGACCTTGAAATATCATTTGACTTTATGTTATCAAACTAAACGAGAATTAATCCCTTACTGTAGTTCTATGAGGAGTGAAATATCTTAAAAAAAATATGGATTTCTTTCTTATTTTGCCTCATGTTGGCTGACCTTCCCTGGAGCACAGACCAGCTTATCACAGATGTGTTTTCTCTTCCTATGGGTCTAATATTTTTGGTTACTGTTTGTTTTTTCAAACTGTAACTAAGACATTGTTATAAATATAGTATGGTCTCAGAAATGTAATGTAAAATATATTGAAACTCAAGAATAGTAAGAAGTGTGGCTTAATACCCTTTGCTAACATGGAGTCAAGTAAGGTTTATGGTAAAACACTGACAATACTGAAACAATGTTGTATCTAAAGAATCAATATCTTCCATTCTTTCATCTTTAGGAGTTTAAGCTTTATGGGTGGACATTGCATGAATAATATTTTTCAAAGTTCGTGGACTTTATTCTTTTACTTCCATAAAATATAATTATTCTCCTGAAACCAATTTGTTTTATCCATACTTGCAGCTGTCAGAGATTAGAATCCGGCTCTGAATTCTTACAAGACCTATGTCAAAGGCAGGTTTTGCTCCAGAAGCAGCTGCTGAAAGGGCAATGGAGCTTCTCAGGACAGAAGAAGTGAGGAAAAATTCTAAATTTTCAGGAAAATAGAAATTAGTAAAATCCTGATGAATTGTAAGTTGACTGGCTCATACCATGACATCCATTTCAATATATTTTGACTCAAATTCCATGAACAGATGTTAGTCAAACTATTTTAATTGGAGAGAAAATAGTACTGTTTGAAAACTATTCATCCTTTCTTTAAGAAATAACTTACCTGTGGAAAGTGCAATTTATATGTACACTCTTTCCCACATGTAAATTCTCTGTTGTGGATTTCATACTGGTTGAAAGAGTTCATTGGAATAATTGGTTTTCCCAGATCTTTCAGGAATTCTCTTCTGTAGAATCCAACAGATGAGAGAAGTCAGGGCTGAGGGTGAGCCCTCAGCTGTAATGTCAGCAGCCCAGGTGCCCTGGCAGGAAAGGGCGCTGCTGTCAGCTCACTCTGAGCTGCCTCTGTTCAGCTCACAGGAAATCTGTGGCAGACGCTCACTGCAGCTGAGGGTCTGTTGACAGTAATGACATTTCTGCTTTCAAATGATGGAAAATATGTTTGTTGCTTTCAGATTTGTTTGCCTTCGGGTCAGAGGTCTTTTCACACCTTTCATAAAGGATCAAAAAATACAAATGAACTTGTCTAAAATATTAGACCTATAGATTATCTTCAGTGTTTGAGTAACAAGTTTATTCTTACCAGAACTTGGTACTGAAATATTCCACACAAACATTTTATGTTTATGAGTTAAATAATTCTACAGTTCTCACTATTCATTTAATATTTACAGAACTGTAAATTATCTGATTATAACAATAAAGCATAGCTACTATGGTATTTAGTTGTCATGCCTAATAGTATGACATAGTTTGCAAAACAATATAAATATTCCCAGTTGATACAATATAATTTTTTATTCCAAATATCAATATAAACATGTAATTTCCTTGAAAAGGGAAAAAATAAATTATTATAAAGGAGCTTTATAGACAGAAGTTTGAAGCATAGTTAAATTATTAAACTACTTAATCTTGTGAGACAGGAGTTAATTGAGATTCTCTAGTTTAGAGTCTATTGTCTGAAATCCAGTAACATGCACACAACACTCCATCTATTTAATTCTTCCATCCACCCTTTCATTTCCACTTTCTTTACAGTGTACTAAATAGTGAATGATTCACAAAGATACGGAAAGAAATTACGCTGGAGAAAGGGGAAACAAGTAAAAGGAAGATTGTAAGGACAGAATTATCTCAAAAGGTTTTAAGCCCACTGATATTGCTTTTCCCAGGAGTTTGTCTAACCTGTCTCTGTAGCCTTCCTATGGTAGATATTTCCATCACCTTGTAAGGCTGTTCCAGTGCTTCCATATTTTTGATGTTTGAAGTTTTTATCATGTCTCTATTTCAATCGAAGTAAATTATTTCTTTTTTATTCTTCTGTTTGTATTGAAAACTCATGTTTGGACAACAGCTTGCACAGAAATAAAGGATGCCATGTCTCTTCCCTGTCCTGTAGGAAGTTATAGAGGCAACATCATGAAGTGACAAACACAGCTACCAAAGAGAAAAACTGTTCTTAAAAGATAAAAAGGTGTTAAGGATGAAAATGTTAAAAAAGAAAAAAGAAAAAAAGAGATATGGATCAGAGTGGTCTGTAATGCCAGTGAAAATAATCTGAAAATACTTATTGGTTCTATTGCTACACTAAAATGCTAAAAATCTAGTTTAAAGACAGTTGAATAATATAGATAATTCCTAAACCATTACAGTTGCAAAGAGGTGGAATGTTTATGGTGTTTTTGAGTGAGGAATAGTATTTTTAAAGAATGTGTAAAGTGGCAGATTTATACAGGAGACAATGAATTCAGGTTCAGTTGCATTATTTGAGAATCATTCCTTCTGTGGCTAAATTCAGAATAAAAACTGGTCCACAAACCATTCACTTTTTACTAACCATTAAAATACTAGCTTTATTAATTAATTTATTTATTATTATTTAATATTTTCATGCATAACCCTATCATTATGACAGAAATTTGGAACTTTGAGGCTGGACTCAAATAATTCCATCCAGTATTATCCTAGTTTTATACTGGGGAAAGTAAGAGGAGAAACTGAGTTCTTAATAACATGATATAGTATCATATAATGTGCTGGAAGGATTACTTTGCAGAAATAATATCCAAACATTTACAAAGTCATGATAGGCTGATATAATAAAACCAGAAATTTTCAGTTTTAAGGTCATAACACCAGCAGTAAAAAAAATTGTTGTTCTTGAAATATAGCTAACTTGACCTCAGTGCTTTATCTTTGAAGCTTAATTTAGACCAGAAATTAAGTCAAATGGGGCAATCATGGTGTAATTTACACAAAGAGAAGAATATTGTGATTCTGAACTTCCAGTTCCTCACATGTATTTTGGTTTCAGTTAGTGCTTAAATGCTGAATTTATTTAAGTGCTGGTTTATTCCCAGTGCAGTGTGACACTGAGAATTTCTAGGATTCCTTTGATTAGAGTCCCTCAGGTCACAGCCTGTTCCACTGAAATACAGCGCTGCTTCTACTCAACTCAGACCTTTCCAGCAGCAGGGCTTGCATTGCCAACAAAACCTCACAAGTTGCAATGTCTGTCAGAAGTCTTCAATCACATTGTAACTGAGATGGGAGAAGAAAAGGGTGAAAAAGTGATAGAATTTGCTGTGAAGAAGTAGCTGGATACTGCTCCATTTAAAACAATAGGAATTATTCTTATTTACCATTAGAGGGCATACATACAGTATAAAATACATGATTAAAGAGTATTCCAGTTTACTAGGTGAAAGGTTAATACTTCTGTCCTGTAATAGATACACACTGAAGTCTCCTAATAATACTTGTTTCCACTCAAAGTTGTTATGTCTAAAAAATATCAGACTCTAAATTGAACACTATTAGATGACAGGACAAATAAGTCAGTGCTGCCAAAAGTCCTGTGTCTGTTAACTCTGCAGCACTGCTGTGTTTTCAGCTCCTGCAGCCTTCTCTCACATTTGCCCAGTTCAACAAGGATTTGTCATTACTTTAAGGTCTGTAACAGACTCACAATATTCTCCATCCCTTTCTAGTTGGTGTCTGAGAAAAGGAATCACAAAAAATAAATTTGTGCATCAGAAGCCCACAACAAATAAATTAAATGAATACCTAACACAAAAGAAATGCCTGAAACTTTTCTCCCACTGAGAGTGCTCTCCTAAATTTATAAGTACTCTAAGACAATCTGTCATACCAATGTAGTAGTTACTGTGACAAGGTGACCTGCCAAGCATGAGGAAGATACTGCTCTAAACTGAGTGAGGACTTGACATATATTTTGTGGTCATCACATTGTAAGATGAGTACTGCCATGGTTTATGCTGTGAGACATTCCTCCTGGCTGGGTCAGGAAGGAGGGAATACAGCTCAAGGCTGCAGTGGAGAAAAGGATGTGATACTGGCAGGGCTTGGTAGGGTCATATTTTTTACTCTGAAAGCCTGTGTGACAGGTATATTTCATGTATATATATAGAAATACACCTGAATGATTGGAATATAGATTTCATTTTATATTTTGGTGTGCTAAGCAGCTGTTCTTAGCTCATTGGGCTGAGAAATGGTCAGTGTTGTGCTTCAAATGTAGGAAGCACTTGGTTAAGAAGTGGGAAAGGGGAGAAGATTAATGTAAAGCTAAAGCTTTCTTTCTTAAATATATGGAGACACAATTTAAGTCTAGTTTAGAATCTCTAGTCTAGACAAAAACTTAATAGAGGCAGCTTGTCTACAAAAAAAGACCCCCACTGAATGCATGGGGGATCTGTGAGTGTAATGAAAGAACTTTTGGAGGATAAAAATAGATATATTCTCTCTCATGACATTATTCTCTCCTACTTCTTAGCTGGTGATCAGGTCAGCCTTACGCATCAGATAATATCTTAGTAGCAGATATCTGATGCACAAAATGTCAGGATGTCTTAAAGTTGTCTCTAAATGAAACTGTTTTTTCCCTTACTTGTGCTCGAATGGAATTTGTTGAAAGTTGAGGCAGTATATGAGCACATTCCCACAGAGATACCTACAGCAAACTAGATGATTTACTGATATTAAAGAAAATGGCTAGGGTGGCATTTTGCATAGTGCCAAGTTTTAGTACAGCTTTGTGTAGTTCAAATAAGCTCTTTCAATTAAGGGTGCTGTGGATCTGAGAAATAAACATTTTCTCTAACAGCCTGACAATGATACAAGGAAACACATCCTGGATGGACAAATAGAAGCCTCAGGTAGTCTGGAATTAAAGTGTAGGTGTATTAGGGATGAATAGATGCCACACTTACCACTGTGTTTTCTTGCTTGGTTTGGAGAGTTATTTTTCCAAATCTACCACAATTTTTCTTGATTTCTGTCACCCAAGTGAGGATATTATTAAAAACAACTTTGTCTGCATTTCTGAGGTCTAGCACCTGAACTTCCACATTCCACCCTAAAAAGGGTTAAGTGCAGCAGGTGTTGCCCGTGTTAAGTCATGGAATTAAGGGAGTCCCTATGAAGTGCGGGACTACTGGAAAACAGAGGTTATGGGGGGCTTCAGTGAATAGGAATACTAGAAGTATTTCTTGAGTTTTATTAGGTCTTGTTGCAAGGAAAACCTATTGAAATAATATAGTTTAAATTAAAACAGTATTAAAGCAGGTTATTGATCTACTACTGACAAGCAATTAGCCAGTAAGCAGTGCATAGTGTCCAACAGAGCAGCAGCCCTGCTGGATTCAGGCTTTGGATGAGATGCTGAGGCAGCTTGCCCCACTGTCAATCCAAGTTTTGACTGCTGCTGACTCTGGTAAAAGGTCTCTTACCCCCATTACAAATGTTCACACTTTAATGCTTCTTTTCTAGTTGACTCCTCCTGTTTTTCAAAAATATTTGTAATTCTCTTCTCTTTGATCTGTTTGGAGGGAAATGTTATTCCAGATAGTTTTGAGCATTTGAGCCTCTTGCATCGGATGTTGGAGATATATCCATTTCTTAACAAGTGCTGATGTCCAGGCCATTTGCCAAAGGCCAGGTCTGCAGTCACTCATCACAAAGTTTCTAGCTAGTAAATAATTATGATGTCATTTAATTAAATGCTTTGATCTGTGCTCCTCAGAGTTACTTTGGACTTGTAGACATATGCAGTGTCCAAGAAAGATGAAGGTCTTGCCAATCTTCTCAAACTTGATTAAAAGTTGGCAACCAAAATTTCATGGTACATTTTAAACAATTGCTCACATAGATAATTGTTTCATTACTTACATCATTGCATGTGTTTATATTAAATCAAGTGGAAACTGGAATTTCCATCTTCTAGGAAATATTTGCAATTCTTAGGAAAAAAAAATCCCAGTTGAAAGTAAAATGTTGGAAATATGCTTTTCCTTTCTTTATCCTCTTTTAGGAGCCTTAGAGAGAATGATTGCTTTTTGGGAAAGGGTGAAGAGAAGAGGTGAAGTTTATTTATTTTCTCTTATTATGTCCCATCTTGGCAGCACACTGCTTTAGGGCTTGAGGGTTTAAGATATGAGGAACTGAGCAGTCCTTTCTCTCTGAAAAGATCTTGGAAGTCTGTGCTGTGTAAAAATACTGATTAAGTCACAAGAACATATTTGGTAAGCTGCTAAAATGCAGGCACTGCAGTGAGTTTTTGTTTCATAAATGGAATTTCTGATGCAGGAGAAAAACATCAGTGTTCATGAGATTTTTTATTTGACTGAGTTTGAACCATGATCCTTACAATGTTTATCTCAGTTCAGTTATAAATTGTACTTTATTGAAGGGAGTGGAAATAGAGACAATCAAGAGTAGCATAAACACAGTACAAAAACTGATATTAGAAACTGGATAAGAATTTTTTGTTTTTTGTTAAAACCACCTTCTCTGCTCAAGTTTTCTAAACCTGCAGATGCATTTTCTTTCATTGCCTCTAGAATACAATGTCTGTCTTTATGAGTAAGATTTTCAAGGTTGAATTTATCCAGCTCTTCCTTTCATTTATTTCCTTATGCCTTTTGTCAGCAAGGCTGAAGAGTTCCTCTTTTTGTCACAGGCTTGTTTTTTTTTCTTTGAATGTAAAATATCTCTGCAGAGTAATCACTTTCAACCTTTTCTTTTCTGATAACTCCTGAAATCCTCCCTTAGAGACCATGTGTTTCAGTGCTCAACCCCTTCTGCATGAGTGTCTTTTCTCTGAACTCTCTCCAGCTGATTGTACAGCTTTCTTGAAGATTCAAGGCTGAGCAAGAGAAACTTCTCCACTCTGTAATTTACTTTACCTTTATGAGTGTCAATTGTCGCTCAGTTGGTTTTCTTCTCTCTTATCAGAGCAGAGCTCTGAATGTTCATGTTGAAGTTAAAAACAAGCTTTGACATGTATCAGTTTTTAAAATTATGCAATTCTTTCTCTCCTGAATTTGGTTTAACAGATGATCTTGAAATACTGCCACTTCCTATGGGATAGAAATCCTGTTTACTTTTTCAAGGCCATTGTTCTCTTAGATGGGCACCAATATCTCTTCTGTGCTTTGTAAGAGAAAGCAGGAGAATGCCATTTCATCTTAATTATTAAAAACATAGAAAAATTTTTAAAAAAGGAAAATATATTCACTGAGTTGAAGAAGAAGGAGGAGGGTGAGGATTTTTGACAGAGGGTAAGAGAAATAGTGCTTGTGTTATGTAATATATGGCTGTATCTGACCTCAGAGGTTTACTTCAAAGACTCATTTGTGTTTCAATAGAATTTGGTGATTCTCAGGGGAAAAAAATTATAAATGAGTTACTATTAAACAATTGTACAACAAACCTAACTTATTTTCTTGTGACATTTCTGCTAAAACTTTTTTATGGTTTTTGTAATGTGTACTGAGGGATTCAACCATTTAAAATCTTAGCAATTCTGAGTGTTGTAGGTGGCTTAGGGCAAAAGTAAATTGACAAATATAAGTGATGTAAGGCCGTTGTGATCACTGCTTTCATTACATGCTCATTTAAGGGATTATTTGGTACAGAATTAGGAAGGTGGCCACAAGGACTTCCCCTAAAAAGAAAAAAAAATAAAATTCATAAAGGCTTCGGGTTTCAAATTTCTTTTCTTTGCCTTTGCTATGAAAAGTTGGAAAGAAAAATGCTAAATATTCAGTTTGCTCACTGGTAGTTCTGTCAGGAGAATCAACAAAGAAAAATACAAACCTACGATGCAAGTTCCAGCTAGGGGGGCAGGGAGCAGAGATGCACAGCTGGCAGGAGAGGCTTTGAGGGCAGGCAAAGTAAGGTCCAGCAGTGGAAGCAGGACTAGGAACAGGAAGATTCATGAGGAACAGGAGTGGCTGCTGAAGAAAGGCTCACTGCAAGATCAATGGCAGCTTAAATCAGCTCTTGCTCCCCAGCAGGATTTACTAATTATGCTGAATGTGATCCTGCTGCAGAAAAGGGAAAGTAGCTGCTGTGTTTGCATCCAGTGGTTGCATATGATGATTTCAAAGTAATGTAGCTGTACTTTAGGAACCAGTTATTGCAGCTGTCCTGCTGTGTGGAATCCTTTTCTTCCTTCCTTTAGTAAATCAACTGTTTTTAAGGCATGTTTTAAAATGTTAAGTTTTAAAATTCATACTTGCCTTGGAAAAAACTAGCTCAAAATGCATCAGAAAGCTTAATATAATTTTCTGAGTATTCTGAACCAAAAAAAGGTACATTATTAGTGATGCTTTTACATGTTCTCAGCCTTTGATGTTGTTTGCAGTCCATTCTGCAGAAGGACTTCAACAATTAAGATCTATTATTATACATGTAAGAAAAACATGAGTGACAGAGAAAAATAAAATATTCAGTTTCTCAAACCACTGAAACTATTGAGTGTGACTAGAGGCTTAATACCAATTTGTAAAGCAAAGAAAATGCAAGTAAAATCACTAAATTAAAGAATATTTAAATGTGAAGTATGGCTAAGCTAATGACATTCCCCTTTAAGCATCAGTGAAACAAGATGGTGTATTTTTTGCATTAGTGATGACCTTTGACAACTTTCAGAGAACAAATGGCTGAAGAGTAGAGAAGAGTAAAAAATTAACTGTTCCAAAGAAGAGGACAAGTCTAGACTTTAAGGCAGAAATCTACCCCGACGAGAAAAGTGCCAAAACAAAAGGTGTGATCTACCTGTGTATGTCTAAAGAGTCATATGGTTATAAAAAGCCAAAATTGGTCAGTCAAGCAGTCTCATTTTCTACCTGTCTGATTAATTAGTCCAGCAGGTAGAGGAAAACGAGAGATGGGATTTATTTTGGCTTCAGTAGGACTGCTGACTTGACACTGCACATGTAAAATAGGAAGCCATGGTTGGGTGAAATTAGTGTAGAGCTGTTTAAAAATCTATGCAGCTATCCTTAACTTTTGGCCTAATATGGGAGCAGAAATTAAATGAGGATTTTGATGGATCTATATCCCGTTGAATTTTACTTAATCATAACTGTTGCATGAATGGTGTAATAGGAAATGTCCTTTAAAATGCCAATACAATGCAGGTTAAAATTAGCAGAGGGAGGAGGAAAGAGATACAAGTTAAGATTTTAAAATTTTGTGAAAATTTGGTAAAGGGTTTCTAATATATTAGATGAAATTCAGTACAGCAATGCAGAATTATTCTTTTGTAGGACAAACAAAATGTGCAAATACAAAAAGGGCAATAACCAGCTATGATCTGTGCTGCAAAAATTGAACTGAGCCTTGAGATCTGAACTCACAGGTGCTAGTTAATGCTGTGCTCTCTCAAAGAGGTAAATACCTTGCTGGGATGCCTCAGTGAAATATCCAGCATTCAGTTACACCTCACCCAGCAGATAATTCTGTCGCTAAATAAGTGCAGTCTCAGCTGACGACCCAAGATCTGGGCTTCAGATCAGAGAGCATCAATAACAGAAATAAAATGACATGTGAAGGAAGGTTAACATAGTGAGAACAGTGTAGGGGGATGGATGATGGGCTTAAAAAACAAAAAACCCACCATGATCTTCAGAGGGAGACAAAGAATTTGAATATTACTAATAATTACTAATTAGTCAATTAACTAATCACCAGTTTCATTGTCCTTCTCATTCATTAGAGTAGGAAAAGTAAGTGGCTTATTTATCAGCCAAAGGTAAAGGGGAGAAGAAAGTGGGAAAGAGCAGGAGCTGTGAAACAGTGAGGTGGCTGCCCAGGGCTGGTTGTCCCTGAGCCAAGGTCTAAGGTGGTGTGACCCCACTGCAAACTGTCTGGATCACTCCCATCAATTCCAGGCTGGGAAAATGGTCAGGGAGAAAAGGGAGTGATGATTGTGGGGGCTACAAGAAACAATTGTCAGGGAAGCACAGCAACCAAGTGTCATATACAGCCAGGAACATATGACAGGAATGTCTGGGCCTGATATTCACAAAGGGGTTTGATCACTCACACCCAAAAAAATCTCTATGATCTGCTCAAGGTCCAGTTGATGCCTTAGGGCAATTTCAAAGGGATGCAAAGTACAGTTTTGCCTGATGCTGCAATGCTTGCTATGGCATTAACAGGCTTTGCAGGGGAATCCTGGGTGTGGTGCATACTAGACAATTTACTTTCATCATTACCTCTAATAAGAGATTTATTTTTTTATAACAGATGGAGTGCAAATCAAACTGGGATGCCAGATCCTTTTCTACCTCCTGGCCAGTAGGGCTGAAATTCCTCCTTATGTCTGGGAAAAGTGGGAAACCTGGCTGACTGCCAGCCTGCAGATTAGGGCTGCTGAGATGCTGTCAGCAGCAGTCTTGATGGTAAATATTCATGAGCCAAATTGTGCCAATATTCATGTTTGGCGTATTGCATATTCAATGTTATTGTCTATACCACTTTGTAAAGGTCATCCTGGCATCTAAAGTCAATGGAAATGACTGATTCACTGTAAAAGATCACCATTCTCTTAGAAAGTGTGAAACCTGTGCATTTCTGAATAGTCTATGTGGACCACTTGTAAACACTTCTGTTTCTATTATCAAGTGACAGTCTCAACATATAGAGTAGCTTTAATTTAGCAATAACAGCTGTTAGTCCTGCCCAGCCTTTCTTGATTCTTGTTATGCCTTATTTGACTTTGAGATCGCACAAAACTGCATCTAGAATCTCAAAATTTCACTCCCTTGTACAATGGGCTTTTATCTGCAATGCGACGCAGAAAAGCTGGCTTTCCAGTTTTTGAACACATTTTATTAAAAAAAAATTAGAAATCACTCTGCTTAGCTTTAATTCATGAACTTATTATTTTGGGATAGAGCAGGGAAACCCCACATTAATTTTCAGTAACAGGAAGGTATTGCTGTGGATGAATTTCTGTCAGAGCCAAGGAAATGATTTTTTCAGCCACAAGAATTCAGTGCTGCAATGTCATAAGAGCATGTAGTTATTATTCTGAATGCTATGCAGACTGTAACATAAGACAGAAAAAAGTGCTCACGAGGAACATATTGAATTATAATAAATCTGTCTCGTCTGGAGACAATGATGATCTGGCACATTTTGTCAAGTGGCAGTCACAGAGGATGCTGTGCACTGCATACATATTAATGCATTAGCCATAGGCAGCGAGAGGATGGCACCAACAGGGAAAGTGCTCGGACAGATAGGTTGATCATTTGTATTCCAGAGCTCAGCAAGTACTCAATTCACTGATCCAAACCAAACATGTTGAAGTCAAGGCCTGCTTCTCTAACATGTTTGATATACAGCTGAGCAGTAACTGAATCAAAACAGCATCTCACTATTGCTGTCTGGTGTCGTACTGGGTGGTGAAAGCAAGTGAAGCTTTTCCTGGCACTGGGGGTATGTTGTATGCAAATGGACCATCTCAGTGGTAAATCTTTAATGTGGCAGACAGAACATTAATTGCATAGCTCCCCAGGATCATGTTGCACGCCCAGTTTCCTTAAGTTAAATTATTCCAGCGATTCTTCTCTTGATGGGCAGTTCCAGGCATTGCAGTCCTACTGTGTGCCATAAATTAACTCTTCTGCTGTTCAGCTTCAAGTCCTCCCTAAATCCTGGGGCAAAAGCCATTCATATGCACCGTGTGTATCTAACTGGGACAACCCAGTGTCTTTGCTACTGTTCATATTAATGTTCAGAAATACAAACTAATAAATAATGTGATATGATATGATATGATATGATATGATATGATATGATATGATATGATATGATGATATATGGTGATATGATATTATATTATATGATATGATACGTCTGCATTTGCATCTCCTTTTTGTGGGAAACAAATTCATCTTACGAAAATGAAAAATCTGCTTATTTAAATCTTTAAGCGAGAGAATGCCTGAAGTGCTCTCCCCCTACATTTTATAAAACCAGTTCCTGACGTGTACACTATAAGGATCAGCACTTTGCCCTTTGAGTCAGTACTATATTGGGGCCATACAAACATAGACAGATGTGTACACACAGGTGCTCATATGCTTTGGTCTGGCAGCCTGCACTGACACAACCTTCCCTTTTATTGTCTGCCCATAATTTAGTACAAGCTTAGCTTTTGCCATGAGCAGGGTACAGCAATTCACCAGAGTCAGGGGTTAACAGCCTGGCAATGAAATCCTTTATTTTCTCTGAACATTTTCACCTCTTTTAATCTACCCCCATCTCCACAGCAAGGTGAAGATCTCTCAGAGAGAAACTCCTTTTAAAAGCTGCTCAAATGTCTATGTATATGTAGCAAACGGTCACATTTGCTCTTCTAGGGAGAGTTCTAATGTAGTCCTTTGCACTGTGATGAAGATGCACTATTTTAGACGATTAGTTCCATTTGCAAAATGAAAAAGAAAGCTCAGTCCTTTTCAAAAAGAAAAGCTCAGCATCTCCTCAGATAGATTTTATTTGATAGTCTAATACCTTGGCCTTGTTCCCATCATTCCTTATTACAGTATACTTTTATCCTTCAAGAGAATTGGTCCTCTTGAAAACACAGCGGGTGTTAAAAAAAACAGACAAAAGGGACATTTTTAATAAAAAAGTTTGACAGAAAAAACTCCACATGGTTAAAAATGGGGAAAGATGAGGATTCTATAGAAAAGATACAATTCTTCTTTATCAAACTAAGATTATTTTTAGGCTCCAGAGAATTGCCTCTTATACTCCTTCAACAAAACATGAGATGGAGGTACAAGACTGTCCACAGTAACAAGTGAGGAAGCCACGTCTTTCAGAGAAAAACGTCTGGTAGAAGGGATGCCCTCTGTGACCAGATTTATGTTCAAGACAAGCAGCAATAGGAACAGAAGTGATGAAAAAAGCTTAGTTGAAGTTTAGTTAAAAATTTGCCTAAACAGACCAACTAGACTATTCATAAAAGGGCAAGAAAGCCTAAATCAAAATGGAAAGTATTCCCTGACCCCATGGCTGTGGGCTGAGCACAACATAAAAAGAAAAATACATCAGTAAGTGTTCTTGTCAGCTTGACTTAGTTAATCTAGATGTTTGGAAACAGAAAGTGCCTTGAGCTATGCAATGAACTGTCTGCTAGATTTGGGCTTGCAATATTGAGCACAGGTTCAGTCTATGGTTAACTCGAACTTCTACAACAAAAGTAAGGGACAATTAGTACTTTTTGTGCAAATCAACCTGCTTGTAACTTGTCTGATAGTCAGATCAGCAGCTTCTAATTTGTTCTGATATATAAAAGAGAATGTCTGTTCTCCTTGTACATAAGCTCCTTGTAGGAATAGGAAGCTACTGTATGCATTCTTTGGAACTGTTAATCTCACACCCATTAAAGAAAATTTATAGCTTAAATTGCCCCCTGCAATTATGTTCTGCACTACTAAATATTTTCCAGACTTTCATTTATCTTCGGGTGGAAATTATTCTAAAGTATATAAAGATTGTGACCAATTTTTTTTTGAGATTGCCTAGAAAAGGCATTCTGTTGAAGCAGGTCCAAACTAGGACCATGGAGATTATAAAAACTGGGATTTTCCAATCTGAAGAAGTGAAGGTTTCAATGACACTTTATAAGAAAATGGAGACACACACAATTTAGCAGGGCCCTTTGTGAAAGAACAAGGGACAATGGTTTTAAGCCAAAGATTGGTAGATTTAAGTTAGATATAAGGAAGAAGGTTTTTTTTGTAAGGAGGAAATTTTTATAATGGTAGATACTGAAACAGAGATGTGTTAGATACCCCATTCCTGGAAACATTCAAGATTAGATTGGAATAGGCTCTGAGAAACCTCACTTGCAGGGGTTGGACTAGATGACCTTTAGAGGTCCTTTCCAATGCAAGCTATTTTATAATTCTACGATTTATGTGTCTCTGTATCTCTGATTCATGTCCTTGTGTTCTCAGGCAGGGGGAACCTCGGAAATGGCCTCTGAAGGGATACAAAAAGAGATGGTTTGAAGGCAATAATATTGAGATGTCAGCCAGTTCCCACAGCTGCCCACACTCCTAGGAATAAGAGGAAAGAGAGGGAAGTGTGTTAACTTCTAAAGCCATTTATTCATCCCCCAGGGTTCCCTTGTGGAGGTTCTGCTCCTTGGCCCTTCTAATGCAGCCCTGTGCCTAAAGGTATTTGTTATAAAAAGCAACATAATGTGCACAACACTGCAGTCATTTTTAAGACTGCACAACATCAGCTTGAAGAGGTTTCTTTATAACATATTTAATGCCTGATTATGTAAATAGAATAAAGTTTGTTTTTTTTTTTTTTTGTTACATGAGTATATAATCTTTAAATGTTTACAATCCAAGCAACTTGAAAATGTTGGCTTTTTTCCACTTTTAAAGGTTATACATCCCAGTAATCCCCACAAATACCAAACTGCAATAACATGTATTTCAACTTCAAATGTCTCTGGCAAAACTTCTGCTTTTAATCATACCCTGGAAAATGTAAATGTAGTTTCAGGGGTGACAAATGGCTTATGGCAAGCCAGGTTCTCTCTCCTTTACTCCTACAAATTTGGGCTCAGAAAAAATCATTCTATTTAAGGAGTAAAACCCTTCATAAGTGAATAAAAGTGGTAGGAACACTTTCCCTGTTAGCAGATGGCATTTTGATAGCTCTATATATGGCTCTAGATATCCCTCTCCCTGGAGACAAGAGCTATAATTTCATTACAGTGTTCTGAAAAATGGCACAGAGACCTTGCATGGTCTATAAAACCTCTAAATGCAGCAGTGATACTTATGCCAGCTCTTCCCTTTCCTCAGACTTTATGTGAAATATAGATATTTTTGGTTGGAAAAATTGACAATCCCCATGAGTACCTGATCAAGCTGCTGAAATGACATGATTTGACCCTGGGTACCTGCTTGGACCCCAGTCATTGATGTGTGTAATTTCTGAAACAGTATATTCTGATCCCAAATCTCTGCTCCTCCTAATAACTACAGGTACAGAGAGAGGCTGGGGAGATGAGAAAGAGCCACATTAACATGAATTATTTCCTGTTGCCTCTGTAGGTTGTCTTAGTTCTTCCACATCTATTCAAGCTGTGCATAGCTTTTGTTTACCAGTCTAGTGGTAAACATAAATTTGAAATAGTGGGTGACAACCTGACCCCTACCCAATGGTTCTTGGACAGTTTCTTTCCACCTCTAAATTAATCTCTTTTCCTTAAAGGTGAGATTAGTGTGAATCAGAAGTGAGAGCAGAAGACATTGATCACTCCACAAAACTTAATTCTCATTTTTTACATGGATGTGGAGGGAAATGATGAATGATCAAAATATTTGCTCTTATACCTTACTGAATTAAAATCACGTCTCATCTGCCTTCAATATGTACTGATCTGCTTATTCAGAGTGACTAGTTCTGTCCTTTTCACTAAATAATATCACTGGCTTTTTGGTAGATGAGGAAGAAAATTAAATGCTTAGGAAAAAAAATAAGGCATTTTAAATTCTAAGCTTTCCTTCATAGTTATATTTTCCTTCAAACGCTGTTTCTAAAGCTTGAGTGTAATTCCTGATCAAAAGGCAAGTATAAATATGAGTATGTCTATGTGAAGTAGATATTAGAGGAAACCAAGGCAACTCATTATTTTATCACAGAGCAGGAGTTCATTTCAGAACTTTAAAAATAGGACAGAATAATATTGATCACTACTTTGTGTTTTTAATTGATATTATTTTTGAAAAATAAATCCCATGGCCCAGTCCTTCATAAAGCAAGTTAAATAATTCAGTTTATTAGAAAAATGTTAAAGATTTTTATCTTGTATATTTTCTATATTTATGAAATATATATTTGGGAAATTTGGTGACTACAAGAAAAGGGACTGGGATTACATCTGGCGCAGTGCAAAGACCAAAACAGGCAAAAACTAACTTCACAGATATTATATATATATATAATATATATATATATATATATATATATATATAGATAGATAGATAGATAGATAGATTGATTATGAGTTTCTAAAGCAAAGGAAAGTCTCAAGCATATTTTTTGCTACAGAAAATCCCACAGCAGTCTCAGAAATGTATATGTAAAATATTAATTTTTAAAACTGGGAGTGAATTATTTGTACTTATTTTAATCTGCGAATATTTTTCATCAGGAAAATTTATGAAGATGAACTAAATCTTGGCAGTTTATATATCCTGCCAATTTGCTTTAAGTGATGATAAAACCTCTTTATAAGGCTAGCAGAAGTTATTTGTAGATAATTGCTTATGACTTGGTGATGATCTCTGCAGACTGAGACTCCAGGCATCTGTTACTTTTTGCCACACTGTCAGCCATCTTGATCAACAGATTTGAACACTCAGAAGCTTGTACAGCTTCGAGGAAACAGTGATAGACCCAAATTTTGTGAGATGGTCTGTGTGAAAGTGGAACATTTAGCCTGAACACTTTGTCAAAACCCAACAAAAATAGAAAAATTATTTGCAAAAATTCTCCTCTCTTATTGAACCCTGTTAGCATTTCATTAAAAACTGACTTGGTGGAATCTTATTCAAACTATCTGCAACAACTCCCATATCATCCACACCACGACTGAATCTTTGCGGAAGAATCAGACCTGTGCCCATGTATAATATACAATATATAATATAATTCTGCTGGGTAGCAAGCAGCACCTTCAAGGCTGCTGTTTCTATCCACCAGTCCTGAAGCTGGGACAAAGCACAGATTGCTCAACTGGAACTTTATTTTCAGCAGAGTGCATAATGTATGCTAAAGGGCTCAAGGAAATAAACAGAGGATAATGGGCCCTTTGTTCTGCTGTAGCTGTGTACAGTTTGCAAAGAGTTGTTTAATTCTGACTGATTTTCTTTTGATATCATGTTTGCATGTTTTTAACCTTTTCAATGCTTGTGAGCTTTCAATTCAGTAGTGGACAATATCCTACTGAAGCTGAATGCTTATCCTGCAGTTTTCAAGTTATTGCATGCAACTTGCAGAAGGATTTATTTTGTTAACTCTCTCAAGTGCATAAATACTATTAATGACTAATGGTTCCCTCTGCTAGACTACTGACTTAATACTGACCTACTGACTATCTTCTCTTCATCTTAAACAGTAAGATTTTTTTTCTGGTTGCCTGCCACCCCAATGGAAAATATTTTCATAGCCAAAACTTTTTTTTGACCTGTTTTGCAAAACACAGAATAGTTTGAGGAATCTGAAGCTCAGCATTTGCAGAGTTTTGTCACTTTCTACAAAATCTGCCCTAAGTAGTCATATCAACAGAAGTGCCTTTGTGATGCATATATGATATAAAATACAAAAAAAGACACAAAATGCAAATTACAGAAATTAATATAAGATATAAAATGCTATCTATATTTATACACATGTGTATAGACAATATATATGTATGTATGTGTGGGAGTTTTTTCTGAAATGCTGTTGTATGTCTTGCTTTAAAGCAAAGGTTATTCAAGCTAGACAACTTTTTCTTGTTTTCACATTACTCAATCAACTCCCTAAAGAAATGAGTGATCCTATATTAAGCTCTGGCCATTGGCCATGTGTTATCATTTGTTATATGCTACTTTCTGCACTCTCTTTAATTTCTAATCTTACCACCTTATAGATACCGATTACTTAACTTTTTATATACAAAGAATATATTATCACTGCTCATGTTGGATGTTTAATGTCATTTTAATCTAAGGAGGTGACCTAGGGATTCTCATTCCATAGTATTTTATTTTCTCCTATGAAGAACATCTCTATCACTGAAAACAGTGCTGTGCTAGTTGTGTTCAAATTTGTGTGCTGTTATATTCAAATTGCCTTTTCTCAGACAGGACTCGTAGTTCCCATGTGGTTTTTTTGAAGAAGAAAGAAATTGTTAAACTTCTAAATGGGTATATTCACTTCAATGTTTGCTGGTCTGTTATTTTTGTTCATCATTTCAACCATGGTTGCCCACTAACATGTCCCACACAATATGCTCTCACATCAAATTAGGTGGAGATACGCTCTTTATCACTGATAATAAAAACTGACTCATTTTACATTGTCAGTTTAGAAGTACACTTGGCTTTCTAATCTACTAGAATTCTGCTTATTTTATATACAGCATAAATTTCTTAGAATTCTACTTTTGACGTACACGAATAAACTTTTTGTATAGATGGGTCATGACATAGGCGAAGAATTTTTTATGGTGTATTTCTTAGATCATTAACTTATGTGAGTGATTCAATGACCTAACAGAAAAAAAAAATTTAAAATGTCTAAAATTTAAAGTCAGAGTTCAAAATGGAAATCAAATTCCCTTTTTTGTTTTTTTAAAGTCAGAATAACAAGATATCAAACATAACTCCCAGAGGGCAGGCTAAATCATAGGCAGGCAAAGCCTTTAAATCTGGCCAAAATTCTAGGTAAATGCAAGAATCATTGTCTGAAAGCAACAAATAAGATTAGGCTGAATGACTGTTGTGATCCCTTTTAAACTCACCTATCTGTGAAAAAGAAAATTACTGTCTCTGATTGTCCTGTGGCAATTTGTTCTGTCACATACTGTACATGATCTTGAGACAAATAAAACCACAGGAAGGAAAATAGGAAGCCAGTATTTGGACTAGAAAATGCAACAGATGTTAAAATGTTAATATTCAGTTCTATGCCTCCCTGTACAACATATGTCAAATCTTCAAGAATCCAGACACTTGAACTTGTAGTGATTGAACACATAAATTTTTAGAAATAAATATCAAATTTGTGTTAGATAATGCAATAAAAAGGACAAAGAAAAATCTGATGTTTGGTCCTCTTTGTCCTGGTGGGTACAAAATGTTGTGCTGTAGATATCCACACTCTTTTGAAGTGTCCGAAAAACTGCTGGTATTCCCCTTAGCTTGGAGAGGTACAAATACTGCCATTGGTACTGTCATCATGATGCTGTATAAATGGCCTAGTCATGGTTCAACACATAGTTTGATTTGTCATTGGCGTGATCATGTAAGGCAAAAAGTTAGATTGAATTTAACAAATATATCAGCAGTATGACTTTTTACACCTGCATAGATTTGTGAAATGAGTAAATGCTAGAAAAACTTTAATCCTCTTATTACTTAAATTTTCAATTCAGTGGTCAAAATTAGAAGTCATGCCTCAAAAACTGCATCTGTGAACTTCTTTGAGAGCTTCTGAAGCATTACAAAAGTCCAAAGCACCCCAAGTTCTATCCAAAAGCAGAAGAACAGCATCTCTGCAACATCTCTGCTTGCAAAGATGAGGACTTGATGTGAGCACATTTCTTTTTTATTCTGGACAACATGTATTAACAATTCTAAGAGTCTGAGGAAGTCACACTAATAAGGAATGAAATGGTAGTTTTGAGGTAGCTGACCATCCCTTTATCTCCTTGCCTTATTCACATCTGCCCCAGAGCAGCTAGATGGGAAACGTTGCATTAAGTAGACTAAGTGACTTGTCTCCTCTTGTTGAACTCTGGAGCCACAATTTGTCTTGGCAGCTACACCTGAGTGCTGCCAACATCTCAACTTGCAGGATCCCAGAGGGGCAGCTTGCCCTCTGTAGCAGTACTACTGGTCCAGACAGTTTTTCTGGGAGGTAGTGTGTTAAAGAGAACAAAACTCTTCAGACTGCTCACCTCCCACCACACTTGGCTGGTGACTGGTCACAGGATTAGTGACAACCAAGTTGCTACTGCCAATAAATCTTCTGCAACAAGAAACAGGTAAGCAATGTTGTGCTATTTTTAAAATGTCATCATTCCCCTTCCCCCAAGCTTCCAGACCACACTGAAACATAAAATAGCTGGTGGATTTTTATTTCCAGGGTCCTTAATTTGTCCTTTTCATAAACAGTTGAGAAACACCATTTAGTGTATTTGTTGCTATTCCTAGCAAGTCTATTTGCTGGTAAGATGCACACCAATTGCTGGAAGCAGGTAGGGTCACCAAAAGATAAAAAGTGAAAAAACCCACTTTCTTCAGAGAAGTAACTAAAGAAGTAGATCGGGAAAAAGAGAACAGGCTTGAATGAAATAAATAATGGTGAAATGTATGATTTAAACACATAATTGGCTGTGTTGCACTAGGAATTTTAAATGTTGCCTACCCTAGTCATGCTTAACAGTTGGCCCATCTTTTTCTATGAATGTTGTCTCAGTTATTTAATGATTTTTTATTTTCTCCCTTTTTGTTTGTCGGGACCGACATTGACCCAGCCTACTCATCCTCTACCTGTTGTCTTAAATAGCTTATCTAGGAACCAGGTCTCATCAGACATTTGTGCAACACCTAGCACAATAGTCAAAGGACCCAACACAAATTGTGAATAAATAAAATATGGAGGCTGTTCATGTCTCTAGTCATGTTCAGGGGCGATGGAAGGTCAACATAAAATCTAATTTCCACCTGAATTGCTCCTTTAAAAAAAAAATCTACTTTAATAGTACTAAGATTTTATGCTCAATTTTAAAGTTACAGCTGAAAGTATTCCAGTTAAATTCCATATTGACCCTTAAATTCATGGTCCTTGTAAAATAAAAGGATTTTTAAACCATGCTTTAATATTTCAGTGGTGGTTTTGAGATCTGAAACCATCCTTGCTGTCAATAGGTGTAATTAAAAAAAGAAAAAGATTGTGGAAAGTGGAATCATCTCGGTTTTCTTGATGAAGAAAGCAAACTAAGGACCCTTGATCTGATATACCCTAGTTAGCAGTTTTATTTTGAAGTGTGATTGTTTTTGTGGGTTAAATTGTCAGTAGAATGTATTTGGCTATGGAGTAATTTTTTTTTTTTTTTTTTGTCTTTCAGGCTGAACTTGCTCATGAAAGAAAATCCTTTGGAATATCCATTTTCTGAATCTTCTGACAAAATGTAATTTAAAAAAAAAATATGTACCCACACAAACATATATAACATGTACACACATGCACACACATGTACATGCATACACTCTTGGACATTTGGATTCATTACAGGCCAGGGGATTGTGTGGAGCATGAGTTTTTTGGGGGTTTTTTTTGCTGCTAATAAACCAGGAATTTTGAGGAGGTTTTGGCCCCAAGCCACTGCCCATTTGTCAGTGCAGCAGTCTCACCCTAGTGAGGCACACCATGTCTGCAAATGAGGAACTGCAGGGCTCCCAGCTGCCCAAAAGCAATAATCCTGAGCTAACTGCACCTCCCAGGAACTTTCCTGCAGCTTCAGCCCCATACTATGGTTATATTGGCTTTCTGCAATGTGTCACCACCTGCATGCTGACAAATGATGTGCCCCTCTTTTTATATAGCAAGTTGTGTTTTTCACCTCTTTGAGAGGTGGTGGCCCTACTTGCTCATCTTCTTCTTAACTGGGACATTTTTCCAGACTAGGGACTGTAGAGTATCAAGAGACTTGACTTGAAGAGGCAAGTGACCAAATTAAGCTCAAAGACTTCAAAGTTGAGTGTCCTGATTTGTTTAAGTATTGAAGAGTTGAGGAGAGAGTCTATATTTCATAGAATCCCAGAATCATTTGGGTTAGAAAAGATCTTTAAGTGTAAAGATTCCAACTGTAAACCCAACATGGCTAAGTTGACCACTAAACCATGTCCCTGAGAGCCACATCTACACATTTTATATATAACTCCAGGGATGGAAACTGCAAAAGATGTAGAAAAGTTTCAGCCTAAAAATTGTAATCCAAGGTAATATAAAAATAATATTTCTAAAGGAAATGCCTATATAAATTCAGTTTAATAATGTTTCTATGATTTCAATCAACTCATGATTTGGATTGACTGTTAATTTTTTTTTTAAACTATCTGAATCTTTAGCACTAAATAAACAAATCTATTTTTGGCAGTTATGTTCCAGAATTGCAAATCAGGGTAGCAAAGTGACTCATTCACCTTTCAGCATGTTCTGCTTAAAATCCATAGCTGTTTGCATACAGTTTTGCAGACTTTAGCTTTTTTAGCTTTCTGTATGTTTGTCATTATAGAATATTATATGGAAGCAAGCCTTTCAACTATAGGAAAGCTCCAAGATGGAATTTACAACAGGCTAGGTTATATTTAGTATTATGCACTAAAACTGCTGAAGACTGAAAAAAGCTCTTCATGTTTATTATTATCACCACACAGTATAAATCACTAAGAAGTGTTATAATGATTAGATCTATAAGGCTACAAAATGTTGGGATGACTACTATGAGGTAAAAAATCAATAATATCCAGCTGTAAAGATAAATTTCCTGTCTCTTGTATTAATTGCCATCATAGAACTCTGCAGTCTATATCATGAGAACTTTAGCAAGCAAAAGCATCAGAAATTGCATCCATAAAAAGAAACAAAAGTTTATGCTTTATGTAGTCTCCTACATGTAATTACATTTTGATATCCCTGATTCACGTACTTGAGACCATTGTACTTCTAGTGGGTTTTTTTTGTTCTTGTTTATAGATTCCCAGTGAACAGAAACTAAAAAGATACTGAAGATTATTATGTTGTGTGAGGATTTTGTAAAGGGATGTCTCTAATGGAAATATTGGGCTGTTTTTAACTAGGCAAAGGGCTAAGCACTATAATCAGCTTTTATTCCCAAACCTGCTGGGGAATAAAGCAAGATCCCACAATAGATACAAAAGAGTTTTCATATTTTCAGTGTCTCAGCTGGAAACCCAGCCAAGTAACACAGAAAAGCAATTATACCTTTTTTTATTGAAACATTCAGGCGATTTCATCTTGTATTGGTTTTTATTAAAAAAACCCATATACTCATAGATCTTCAATGCTTATAGATCAATGGAGTTTTAAATCAGAAAGTTAATGTCTCTGCAGGTGAGAATGGGTCCAGTGGCACACCAAGTATGTGCCCAGCTGCATGTTAAGAATGTGCAGCTGATGGACACATAGTTCACAACAGCAGTGTAGACAGAAATATTCTTCATTTTACTATCAAGGCACTGTAAATATCTTTTGTGGATTAGAACAAAAATAGCCAAGGACTAAAAATTTTCCAGCTACTATCTCAGTAATGTATAAGTTAAGTTGGTTTTGTTATACTTCAAAAAGTACTGACCCAGTGAATTGTCAGCAAATAACAACTGTTGATATAAACCTTCACCTGGTGGAGGCAATTTCTGTTTCTTATAAAATATTGCTGTTTGTTGCTGTCACCTACTGAACCCAAATGCCAGACTCTACTCGGTTCTGTGACGCTAAGTGTCATGAGGTGTCTAGTTCAGGATAACTCTCTGTACAGGGGACATGAACTCCTGATCTGACACAGATTTCTTCTAGACTACACTAGCAGAAGTTATTATTCTGCACCAGTTCATGTCTTGGCAGCAGTCATCCATTCTGACTCTCCAAACTCTAGTAGGCATCATCTGTAGAGTTGATACTTGAATTTTCTTCACCTCTTGGGGTAAGGATCCTGAGTACTTTACAGATCAACAGCCCAACAGCTTCTTTTGACTTTGCTTAAGCTATTCTACTGACTACTCCTAAATAAAGCAGGACAGAAGTCGTTTTCTAGCTCTGAGTTCATGTTACTCTCTCACATTGGTCAGAATTTCACCCTTCCCAAACACAATTGTCACTTATCTTTATGAATAGTTTCTGACATGTACAGCACATCTAAACAATGTCCAAATGTAATCTGAAAGAGGAGTAGTTTGCTCAAGTCAAGTTTGTGTTAGGGACCATGCTGATATTTAGCTGGTGTGGATGTTTGTGAGCTGTGGTCTGTTTACTAGTGTATAGCAACAAAAGCCTCAGTTCTGCTGCTGTTTAAGTAAATCTGTGAATGGGCACCTATGTGGTCCTGCTCCCAAAGTGCTTAAATAATTAAGATATAAGCATAGCCCCAGAGACCTCAGCTGGACAAAACCTCTATGTATTGGTCCCCACGCAACTTTTTCTGTGCAGAGCGTGTCTCACCACAGTTAGTGAAGAGGATTAGCTTGTCCTTCCATGGGCAGTGAAGCAAAGAGAAACTTTAGCCTCAAAAAAATTTAGTGATGAGAAAATCCTGTATCAGCAAAACCTAGTGAAAACACAACTGCATTATCCTAGATGGCATTAATTCAGATATTACAGTGAGGGCAGAGCAAAAAAATTCATATCAACTTTGCCTCTCTTAGTTAGCACAGCTCTGAAAGTCAAAACAAGTTAACAATCCCTCCTTGCAAGGACCAGGGGAAAAGAAAAGAAATTAAAATGTAGGCTTTCTATATTTGCTCTACAAAAAGTGCCAGTAAAGACACTGGTATTCTAAGAAGGTCTCCTCAGTCAAAAATGTGTTAGTTCTGGTTCCTGGCCCCCAAGGGCATCCTGTCACCTGGCCAAATGGGGCAATTGCCTTGGGACAGGGAAACTGTTGATAAAGTTTGCACAGCAGTGCTAGCTATGAGAGTGCAGAAGGCACAAAATGATTTCTTCAGGGTGGTGAACCAGGCAAGGTTCATCAAGGGTCATCTGCGGATGGTGTCCTGTACCCCACTGTGCTTCCTAATCATAGAATAAATTAAAGTGCTTCCATTGTCTAATTACTGGAAGACAATTAGAAACAATTAAAATTATATATACAGGCATATCCTTCTTTGGCTTGCTTATTTCAATGATTAACATATTTTTAGGCATTTTTTAAGCAATTAAAAGGAACCAATAAGGTAAGGAAAAGTGGTTAATTTTGGCCTCTACAATGAAACTCCTTAGTAGCATAAACGAAGAAAGATGACAAATCTAATGTGGAGGTCTTTTTTTCTGCCCTTTTCCAATAGATCATTGGTCAGCTGGTCTCCTGTTTACTTTGTTTTAAAACTGATATATACAAGAAACAAGTATATATGTTTGGGTATGTCTACCTTAAAAAAACAAGCTGTAGCTCACAGAAGCTTATAAATTAAAAAACAGTGCTGATGGGAACAGAACAGAGATAATGTGGACAATATTAAAGCCAGAAATAAGATGTGAGAACTTCAATTATAGACATCTCTATTTTGTGCTGTGTGTTCTTTAACCCTTGCTCAATCTTCCTGGCACCAAAGGTGGTTGCAGGAGAGTAATAGAAGCAGAAGTAGCAGCAGGTGGTGTGATCCTCACACCGTGTGCTGGAAATTGCCTAAATGAAGCTCTGGGTGTTTTGTTCAATAGCAGCAGCTCCCAGGTTTGAAGTGAGGTGGACAACGAGTTGAAGAATGCAAGTCTAAAAAATTTTGTGCTCCTTATGAATGGTAAATTAGCAATATGAAAAAAAAAACACAAACCAAACCTGATAAAACTAAAAGAACTGTGTTTGGGAAGAATTTTCTTTGCCTTCCTTGCTCCAACACTTTGACATTTTGCACTAAATTGGGATGACAAATCAAGCAATTTTTTATATTTAAGTAGTTTTATTTGCTTACTCTTTGGGGATTTTTTTGCTTTTTCTTTTTGTCTTTGGACTAGTTACCTAACTATTTCTATAAGGTAGGATAACAGATGTTAAATATGTAGGAAGGAAATTCACCATCAGAACCTGCAGGTACTCCCTGCTTAGGAAATAAAACAACACAGCATCATTCCTGGAAGACAACTACTCCTTTATAATATAGATTACAATTTAGTATGCAAAGTGTGCTTTTTTCTCGTTGATCCTTAGTGAATTAAATACCAGACTCAAAGCAAAGCTTGGGGCCTGTTCTGAAAGTAGGCTGATTTTTCTTGTATGTCAGTGCTGTAGCTGGGAATCTTCTAGAGAAAGTCAGCTTTTACTTTAAATGCTTATAGATGACATTTCCTTAGAAAATTAGGAGAATGTTCATTCTCAAGAAAGAGCATTTAAATTTGCTGAATTTTTCCCTCTTCCCCTTTAATAACTTTATGTGGCACATACTATTTACTTATGTGGAATGCCAAATGAAAATTGTACTTCTCAGTGCTATATTGTGCTATACTGATTTTTGTGTAAATAAGATTGTGGTTAAAATTGTCTAGTCAAAGATATTTTAAATGTTACAAATAAAATTTAAAGGCAATTTCAACTTGGACTAGCATTAAAACAAATTTAAAAAGGAAAATTCAGAGGCAAGGCCTTATAATACCTGGAAAACCTTATTTCTTGTCCTGGATTAGCAAGGCATAATAACAGCTTGTCTGTACTTGTAAATGACAGAGATGGTCCTTTAAATAAGGCAATCAAAAAAGTGATTTTTGCAGGTGTCTTCCAGCTCTACTTGCTTGGGTTTTGCTGCACAGAGTTATTTTGAGAACTTTGCATTTAGTGTTTATCATAATAAAATTAATGAGCTTTAAAGAAGTAGTATCAGTGAGGTTTTTTTATAGGGTCTTAAATATCCACTTCCAGTTTATATAGGGGTTCGTGCTTGATCTTTAATTCAAATGGAAGATAGAGGCAATATGGCAATATTTTGCAATACTTCCCAAAATCAAATAAACTAGAATGACACAGATGTCATAGGACAAATTATTCTGATTTTGGTAGAGATAAGTATTTTGGTATTGATATCTCCACCATTCCCAGACAGTGGATGTAGGTTCATGTGTATGTTAGCCATAATCACACAGACTTGACAAAGCATTGTATGTGGTCCATATGGACACCATGTGAGTGCTTTTTGTCCCCACACAATGATCACCTACCATAAGATAACTTACATTTAGTTTCCTCTGGAGTACATGAAATGTTGACAAAGGGAACAGCATGTGCTGAACATTAATTGGCACCAGACAAACTCATTATTCTCTGAAAGATATTGTTCATCAATAGGGAACCATCTGCATTGTATTTACATAAGTAACTATTGGTTTCTCTTTTAATACCATGCTGGATCTTTGACAAAATAGCAAGATGTTCCTAATACAACCACTTTGATTGAACATTCAGTTGAACAAACCAGGCAGTAAAGATGTACGACTGTGCGTTAATTTTCTGGTGGTCAAATGAATTTCTGTCAAAAACAGTTTGGAAAAAAAAAAGTAGTAAAACCTAAGAACGTTTGCTTTGGTGAAGTGAGGAGTCCTTCTAGGTCAGAAACATGTCCCTGTTTCTGACAAATATATATTTAAGAAAGAATATAAGACGAAGGCAGTCCCTGTGCACGCTTTTGATATTTGAACACTTAGAGGTTTCTTTAAAAAAAGATGAGATCTATGATACTCTATTTGATAGCCCATGATGTTGTTTTGTCTACATGTGCTTTTTGACGTGAATGTGAACATAGTCTTTAGGTGTTTTCAGTTTTCTAGAAAATTCTTTTACTTTGTATAATTTTCTCCAACTTCAACTACATCTATTGCTGTATTATTTAGAGCAAAATGCCCTTGTGCCCTTGTCTTAGGGATCTTATTGTGTGAACTTGAAAAATGCTCATTTAAATGTTGTCTAGTTGGATTCAGTCCTACCCTTCCCTCTATTGCTGGTATTCCAAAGTCACCCACAACTCCTTATCTAGATAACTTATGAAGTATTCCACTATTTCCTCATGAAGGTGAATCTTTGCCTGGTCTTTTCTGGCATCAGAAGCCCATCTACTTAACTCTACATCTACTCTCAGTTTGGAATTGTAAGTGAGGATATCTCAGCTACAATTTGTATAGCTTGATAGTAGAGAATTCTTCTTAGTAAGTGTGCTTAATTTTGTTTTCATCTAAAAAGATCCCTTAATAATAAATTCTAAAATGTAATCTTCTATTTCTGAACCTTGACAATTTATTGAAACTGAGAAAAGAATTCATCACCCCATTTTTAGAATAGGAAAGGCCTCTTTTTTACTGGGCTTACTATGGACAATTTATATTTTAAGGTCATGTCAGACATGGTGTAAATCATATAGGAAGGTCATGTTGACATTTATTGACATCCTAGTTCATTGGACCATTGGAAAAAATTCTTATGAATGAAAAATTATTCCACAATTGGCTAGTACCTTTTGTTTTTCTCAAAGAAACTATACATGACATCTAGTGTTCAATTCTATTGATTAGTTAAAACTTTTTTAGAGAGTTCACTTTACTGTTAAAAAATGAGTAAATGCTATATAGTTCATTGGTTCCTGTCAATTTTTACAAAATATCCTGATTTTTCCTGAGGGGAAAATGTCTGAATACCCTTTGAAGTACTTTACTTTTATTGACCTGGTGCTCAAAAAAACCAATCATAATTAATTTTTTTTAAGAAAGAGCTATAGAGAAAAATGAAAAGTCCCTGTCAATCTGCATTACTTAGTGTGGCTGTACAGTGCTAATGAAACAAATTAGATACTACAAATATTACAGATACAATAACGAGCTACATGGCAGAGTTCACACTGAAAAAAGCCCATAATTTAATTAGCAGTGTGGGTACACCAACTACGCTTGATAGGCTTGGCATGCTTACATTTGCCTACTGTTAAATGCATGGTTTTTCACTTAGTACTAGTGAGAAACTTAATTGTGAGTGGAACCTTTTCCTCCTGGTTTAATGTGATCTGGTCAGACATCTTGTGTGGTTCACACTGCAGCTGCACAATGAACTTTGCTGAACAAAAATACAGAAATAGGCATAGGAAGCAGAGGTATGGTTGTTTGTAGTGCCATATTACAAAGTTTTATTGTGGTGGTGGAACTACAGCTTTGCAGAAGTTCCTCATTTCACTGTTCATCTCTAAGATCTGAGTTTCTAAGCAAAATAGCACCTATGCCACAGCATTTCCATAGAGTTTAACAGGAAAAGTAGCTTACCACTATTTCATTTAAATTTGGTATGCTAATAAAAAATAACTAACACGACAGATTTCAGAGTTCAGGTACATCCTTTTGAAACCAAATAAATGCAAGGTGATCTTGAGGGCTGTGTTTTGGCCTCACACACACACCTTAGAGTCACAACACGTTAATGTAATACTGTACCTTGTCTCCAGTCTTCGTACAGACATTATGGAAAGAAGTATTTTGTCCTAGACTTGCAGGAACAATGACAACGTGTAGGAGATGTTCTTTAATTAGGTCATAACTTTGTCAGTCTAACTCCCCTGGGGATCACCTCCCAGTGCTGATAAGAGTATAAGTCTTTGTTTCAGTCTTGCACATTTCCATCTCCTAGCAGGTGGGGGTGGGCAGCTGTCATTCTTCACCACTCCAAACCCAATTTCAGGTCTTTATTTTGACCCCTACAGTCTTCTCATCTATAAAGGTTAAGAGGTGAGAAAAAAAAAAGGTCATTATTTCATTTTCCTGTGTGAAGTGAGAAGTGTTGCTGCATACTGTTACCTTTGCCTGAATATGAATGAGCAGTTGGAAAGAATTGTTGCTTTAAACCCAGACTTGCCTGCTTTAATGCATGTAATTAATTAATGAATGTAAACTATTCATGAGAATCAAACTACTACAAAAATGCAGGGCTTTCTTACTCAGGGTGGATTATAGATGCTGATTTCTGCTGCTCTCCATTACTTCTTTGATGCTGTTGAAATTACCTTTGATAGGAGTACTGATGATAAAAGTTTTTTGCAAAATTTTTAATGGAGTCTAAGGATCAGAGCATTCAACACTTTAAATTATCCTTATAAATTTCTTCTCCCATACAACTGTTTTTCAGAAAATTTAATGCAAGTCAAAATGTCTAATCCTAAAGAAATTAAAGGGTCCTATTCCTTCTTAAATGACACTAGAAGGCAAACATCTGGTTGAGATTTTGAAGGGATTTTTCTTACTGCAAAATATTAGTGTAACAAATCTTCAAAAAGCTCACTGTTGGAATAAAGATAGGAAAAATATTTTTGTGGCCATATCTACTCTCACTTTTGAACTTGCTTTTTTGCTAGTGGATGTATTTCTATGTGTGGAAAGGAAATGAGGTGTGGGCACTGAGAAACATTTATTTGTGGGAGAGTAGAAAAATAAATTTATTTATGCAATGTGAATTTGAGGGGCAGAAGTCTTGGAGATCTTTTGCAAACAAGGAGGATGGTATGATGGTATCTGCTTTTGGTGGTGTTCATGAGAAGCTGTGTTGCTGGTTTTTTTATTTATATCACAAAGCAAAACTGGGTTGTATTAAAACATAATTTTAGTTTGATTGGTACAGGCTTCTGTATAAATGGTGAGTTTTAATAATGCCTCTTTTCTCCTTGAAGCATGTAAAAGGAGTATAAAATCATAAAATAGAGAAATTGATCAAAATGTTACATTCTGATTCTGTTGTGTCATATTTTGTCCTGGAGTTCTTGTGAATTCTTTATCAAGCAACTGAGTTTGAAGAACATAACAGGCATTTTCAAAATGGGATTTGTTTTTCCTTCAGCCACTATAATTGCTGAAGAATATCAATACAGACTTGATAAATGATTCCCTATTTACAATATGCAGTGAGTAGACCAGGCTGCTCAATGCCCCATCCAAAGTGCCCTTGAGGACTTCAGGCATGTGACATCCACAACTTCTCTGGGCCACCTGTTCCAGTGCCTCACCACCCAGAAAACAAATATCTTCTTCCTCCTAACACCTTGTCTAAACTTACTCTCTTTTGATTGGAATTCATCCCCCCCCCCCGGTCCTGTCACTACATGACTTTGTAAAAAATCTGCTCTCCATCTTTCTTGTAACTCAGAATCATCTTGACTATCAGTTGTGAAGGTGTTTTTATGAACGGATTACAAGAGTAGGATGTGTATGTACAAGATGTTCACAAATTAATTTTATCAGTCATGGAGCAGTGTAGTGGGTGGACAGCTGAGGCACTGCTAATTTTACATTCAAGCTCAAAGTTTGTACTGGAGAACATTTATGGCCTGAGAAATTTTCACCGATAGCTTTCAAACATGCTTGGAGTTTATTTATCAACAGTGGTATTTGAACAAACAGCTCAGAAGAGTAAGTGCTGCCCTTGCTGCTCGGATATGAAGTCTTGTGCTGGCTAAGCTGATTCTTTATCAGGAAGCAAGGGCATGCTGCTGTCTTCTAATCCTGCTGACACTTCAAAGCCAGCCTGGTGTGTCCTTCCTGAGAGCAGAGAAACAGGAGAAGGAGTTTTGCTGTATCACTTCCATTTCCAAGGATGTATATTTGTGTTAACTGCCTTCTTCTATCTTCTCCTAAGAGGAAGAATAAGAGTTTATTCTACATAGGGAGGAGGAACCTGCATAGCTCACTCCAAATCTTTTTTACTAAATAATAGTAAAAAAAGAAAGTCAATAGAAATGTGCTTTCATTTCATTACCTTTTTCTCCTTACTTGTAGTGCAGTAGAAAGCTCAGAAGCAAAGAGAAATCCCAGTGCCTCTACCTACTGATTACATATCACAGTGAAGGTTTAGATACAGCAGTGCTCTGCTGCCCTGGCAGAGCTCTTGAGGATTCTGCAGCATGAAAAATAAGGCCACTGACACTCTTTCAATCTCTTTAAGGGCCTCTGTCCTAAAATTTTCCACAGGCTATTTTCCTGTTGCTATCTGGAAGAGGCCAGTCTTTTATCATACATATGTTGTCTTCTTCTTGGGAAAACCTTGGGAGCTGTAAAGTTTTGAAATAAGGGGTATTTAATCTATGCAGCTCAAGTAGGATTGGAGATGAAAGATCTAAATGTAGTTTAAGCAACATGTCTTCTACACCTGGCATTTTAGGAGAGAAATGATAATACAAGTTAGGCCTGAGGCCTCAAAACCTTTGGAAAACATTTTAAAATGTATTTTTTCTTTTGCAAAGTGAAAAAGCAATGAAGTAAATCTGCTGTTTTCTATTTCTGGAGATAGCTGACAGCAAGAATAGCTGGTGCATTCCCTTTCTGCAGTAGTATCTCCCCACAATACCTTATCCTTGTCTTTGTCCCTCCTTTCCATTAAAGTCCTGCTCCCCCTTTTCTCATAAGATTGTTGCCCATCTTTATCCCTTTTCCTTTCAGGAAATTCAACATCCCCTTCTTCCATCTTTCCTGATACAATAGCACCCAGTCAGTTTTTCCTCCCTCCACATAACGTGTACCAGCTGAAGCTGAAATTCATGGCTCCCAGAAGTCATGAATTTTGTCAACTGTGATTAGATGGATGTATTTTCTTATCAGAGGGTTTTCTTTTTGGGACATAGCTCAGGGCAGGTCAAACATTGTTCAATGCCTCTCAGGGGCTGGGAGATAAATGCTTTGCTTTTGAGATCATGTGTAGTAAACTTACGTAGGCCTGTGCTTGACTGAAGGGTAACTGATGTACAGAGACATACAGGGCTGAAAGGTGGATACCCATCCCTTTGTTGGGAAAAAAAGGGAAATTAGTAAGACAGATGGAACTTAGCATGGGTGGAGACAGTCTTTATTCAGAGAAACTGGAACTGAGAAGATCCTACTGAGATGTAGGAAAGGCAAATTTGGAGTAAGGTACAAGTTCTCAGAGTTGCACAGTGCCAAAGGGCAAATGTTAAGCTTTGTAATTTTTTTGATCCCTGTTCATCCTCATACACTTTTGGTTAAGGACAGCACTGCAAAACATTTACCACTGAGAGTGTTTTGCAAACAGCTAAATAAATTTGATAAATTTGCAAACAGTTTACAACGAAGCAACCATAATCATTACCAGGCATGCTTTTCTACGGACTGCATCCCATATTAGCAATAGAATATCCAGAATATATTACTGTAATCTCTTTGAAATGAAATGTTTTGAAAGTTTTAATGATGTTTTAGCATGTAGATGTTTTAATGTGTATTGTAGCCTGATACCGAGATTGCATTGATGCCCTTTGAAGAAGACAAAATTTTATTACTAACATTCCTGAATATCTCTAGGATTTTTTTTGAGAGTAAATGGTTATTTTTCAATTTGACACCAGAATCCTCTCACTTTTCAATGTATAAATATTAATTCAAACAAAAGTAATACTGAGCACACACTTTAGGAGTTGCAGTAGTCCAAGCAAAAGAAATTGTGCACTTGCACACACAAACTAAGGACCTTGCTTTTTGTTGCCTGTCAAATGTAAGGACATTGCAAGTTTTAAATAGTGGGTCTGCTCCAGCTGTAGGAACATTTGTTTTCATCTGTTGCTGCCTTTGCCACGCTCACATCAGAGATTTTTGGCAAATATATTTCTATTAAAAATTTGCAGACAGCTAACTGTCCTCTAGATTGTTCCTGTTCCTCAGATATGCTGACTTTTCTGGGCCCTCTGCAAAAGGCATCACTAGGGATTTTGAGGTAGACTCAGAATATTCTTCCTTCCAATAAAAGGGAGTATGTGTCCAGCTGTGTGTCTGGCTTCTTGAGCGTCAGGCTTATTATTTAACTTAATTTTAATGTGTGATCAAGTTCCTTATGGGGGTTAGAGACTTCCAGAGTTCATATTTCAGTCCAGATAAACACAACTAATGAAACAGAAAACATTTTAAAAATAATGTTTGTTTTGTTTTGGTTTACTTTCAGGAGGAGCAGAAATCTAATTACCTTACCCTCTGCTCCCATTCTTGCACAATGGAACAGTTGGAATGGTAATTCTTTTTGTCCAAAAAAAGAGCTGACCTGTCACTTACTGCACATTAAGGATTGCTTAGGACCTCTGCTCCAGTCATGTTCGAATAATGTAATGCTCATTCTTGTTATAAACCTAAAGTTATTGGAAGGCTGTTTTGCCAACCTCTGGACACTGCAATGATCTCCACGGGCCTGATTATGAAATCTGAACTTGTACCAGTCAGAAACAAACCTTACTCAGCATTTTTGCAATGCATTCAAGGAATAATGAAAGGGCTTTAATAGAAAAACTTACTTTCTTCTGTTAGATTGAAGAAAAGAGAGAATTCTTTTTAGACAGTGCCATTCAGACAAGGACTGAGTGATTTCCAGCAATTTCCTGTATATGTAAACTTATGAATATTTTCAGCCTAAAATGTGCTCTACAAAACTATGTACATTTACACAAAATAACCTGGTACTTGAGCTCTGTAAAACTGCTATTTTTAAAAAGAGGTATCATTTGTGAAGAAGATGGAATTGGCAGTTTACCCACAGAAGAGCCTACTCTGTGTCTGTCAGGCAGGTGAAATCTGATATACTGCTATGACAATATATTTTATTTTTAATTTTATTTTTATTTTTATTCCCCATAATCTGAGTGGGCAGCTTAAAAAAATCAAGATGGAGGCTTTCCTAATATTTTCTTGAATTTATTTGCATCAACTGAATGAGTATCTTGCTTAAAACCAACAAGCTTCTTGGTCCAATATAATTATTAAAATCCTGTTTATGGGCAAAAAGGGACATATAAAGGGAGATTTATTGTTAGTAAAAATGAAATCTTAGCAGTCAATTAAAGAATAATTGCTAATCAAATTGTTAGCCAAAGTTATTTGTAATTTTTGCAAGAAAAAATCCAAGGAAATAAATACATTAAAATTGTTATGCATATCAGTTTCTATCCCTCATCATGGAGTTATGCCCCATATTCACCTGCTGCTTTGGTCACTGAATAAAAAATGCTGTTCATGTTACCAGTTTCCCCTTTCTCAGTGTAGGACCCACCTGGAGTAATTTTAAATGCTTGCTGGTGGGCTTTCACATCCTTACTCTTTCTTCAGAGGTGTGCAGCTACATGCTACACCTGAACTTACTATGAATGGCATGATGGTGCCATTTATATTTTTTAGATACTATGTGTTCATTCTCCTTGTTAATTCTAAAAATAGGTTTGTCCAGCTCCAGTTTATGTTCTGTTAATTCACCGCTGGCAAATTGGTTGTAGTCATGAGGTTTCGAGTGCAAACCATGTCCCACTTCTTATCACCTTAATTCCATTTTGCTAGATAAATTGCTAGGTAAATGTCTCACCAGCCTAAGGGAATGTTTTTAAGTCAAGTAAGGCTGAAAAAAATGCTCCGTTGAAATTCTTATAATTAGTTGCCATTTTTAACCTAATTTTTACTAACTGCCAGAACAGCTGGCTTTGTTTAAAGTCAAATCTCTTTGAGCTGGCTTTTACTGCTCAGCAACACTAACAATTTTTATAGGATTTTTACTATGCAAGAAAATATGAAAAAGAAACAACAACCAAACCTTTTGTTTTGACAATGTTTTCCCCTATTGTTTTGTCTGTTGCATGAACGAAATGCAGTTTCAGAGCAAGAAGCAATTTGGGCTTCTCTCTGGGGGACAGTTTGCTGAAATTATTTTGGCCTGAATTCTTTCTTTTCTAGAATATACTCATTTATCTGGGCTTAGATGTCTGCAGAGATACCTATTCCTTTTGTTTGCCTCCTCTTTTCTGCAACCATTATGACATGGCTTGGTTTCGAGAACTGTGCCAATTACAAAAAATAATTCAAAAGCCACCTTAATAACAGTAAAACATCTGTTTAACTGTTATTTACAACTGATTACTTTTGGTTGGTAACTTCTTAGAAGAAAATATAAAATGAGGTTTACCAATAACTAGGTAGGATCTTTATTTTTCAAAAAAGCAAGGAGTCAAATAGCAGGAAAGAGTAAGAGATAAATAGGAAAGATAGGAAGGGAGGAGCTCTTGTTTATCTTCATATGTAGAGGTGATGTTTAGTTTCCCTTTCCCTTTAGTTTTATCAGTATGCCTTTTGGCTTTAAAGAAAGTCATATGGTTTGTGTGCTAAAATCTCAAGTGTAATTTTAAACTGGAATATATTTCCATGCCATTCAAAGTCCGAAGCTATTCTGATATGTTTAACTTGTTCTTTATAGAAAAACGATGGCAATTTTGTTAATTATGAGAAGAGTCTGATGATTGGCCCAGACACACTTATTAGAAAAGTGTTTTCATTTGCTATCAAAGCTCTAATCTCCTCAGCCTGAGAAAATCTAAAATCTCAACTCTGTTTTCAGCTCATATAACCTGTATAGATAATTTATCTCAAAAATTTGTAATTTAATACCATAGTTGTAAGTCAAAAATGGCTCTGTGTTTTGCTACCAGAAATCTGGGTACAACAGAGCAGCCCTGAGGACCATGTCTGCTGTAGGCCTTGGATTTTGATGCATTTTTGTGATGCTCTGATACTGTGTGTTACAGAAGGACAGGCAAAAATTGGAATGGAGGAAAAAAGCTATTACTTCAATTTTTTTCTAGTCCATTGGAAATTTAAAAAGAACTTTCTCTTAAGACAGGTAGACCTCACTCCAGAGGAAAAGTTTGAAAGAAATGCTACCAGACAGTTCTATTGAATGAGGCATTTTGTTTCAGTTCTGCAGGAATGATGAAGTGGCAGGAGAATTCTGTTCAATCTCACACCAGAAATGTACTTTCAGACTTAAACCTATATTCCTTGCTAGGCAAAATTTTCACCAAATACAAGAAAAAAAATCCTTTGTCCATGACAGCAGTCAGGAAGATTAAAACCCAGTAGTAATGACAGCCTGGTTAATGGCCATTGCTCAGTGGAGGAGGCATCAAATGAAATCAATCAAATCAAATCATGGGGGGTGCTGCTGAGTGAAACAACATGAATGTGATACTTGCAATTACACTTCTGCATTTCATCTAGACTTACAGCCCACTGCAGTAAACCTTTTACAGTAACTTTTTTGGTCTTTGAAAAAGGCCTCTATGCTTCTTATTTCAGTATAAACTCTAACTTGGGTATTTTAAAAGACTCTTCAATTGTGTAAAGGGGAATAATTTAGAAAATGTCTTTTTTTGCTGTGGTCCTATTTACTCTCTAAGTTTTGACTGTGACACACAAGAATAAAACATAATCTTCTTTATAATAAAATTTTGTAATAAATAAATTAATCTTATTAGAATAATAAACTGAAAGAAAGTATTTCTTTTATAATGATTTTATAGCACTGATTTTATATATTGGATTAGATGCTATAACTCCTCAGCAAAGATTTCTTAACTGCTGATTAAGAGTCATGTGGAAAAGCATTCATGTAGTTAATGATAAACAAATCTATTCAGGAGGACAGAATGTTTATAGCTAATTTATCAGTGACCTGCAACACAGTGTAAAGATTAGTTATTAGTGATGTGCAATGTGCAATGCACAGGAAACAAGCACAACTATTTTTAGATTCTTATTAATTTGCTGTGATTATAAACGTGTGCCTCTTCTGTAGCTACTGAAGACATATTTTATAGTGTGACTGAGCATTGTTTTTACACTCTCTACTCTCTGTTTTTAATTATAGTACCCTCACGTGAGTGTATCTGGAATTAGAGCACTGTAGCTGTAGGCCAGCAATAGCTTAATTGTTCAAGATCCTACATAAAATAATTGTTGCTTGTGATGAGCTTTCTTTAGCAAAGATTGCATTTTCAGATTGAAGGAAGCAGGAAGTAAATGAGAGGATGCTAAAAATAATTATAATACAGAGTCAGAAGTTTTCTAAATTAAGTTGCTGAAGGCTATTTAAAATCACTCATATGCTTTTCCATTTAACACTGCCCTTCTCGTAACATCCATTTGACTAAATCAATGTTGGCATATATCTTATGGTGCCTTAAGATTTTCAATATCCAGGACAGACATTTCAGACTACTGATTTTGGTCCTGAAAATGAACATATATGTAATTATTTGGAATTACTTAACACATTTAGTTCTTAAAATTGCTGAAATCAGGAAAGCAATCAGTTATCACAAAAATTTAAAATTTAACAGAAATATCTAAAAGCCTTTTCAAAATATTTATTTGCTCAACAGCAATAAAACCAGATATTTGCTAAACAGCTTGATATCTGCATTTTGCCTGTCCTGATAGAAGCCATAATATTTACAAAACAATTTTTAAGGCAGGCATCATATTACACCTACTGAACATTTTGACACTTCAGGCAACACCTGGCATTACAAGATATTTATAAAGCATATATTATAATGTTTAACCTCCTATGAAAAGGAGGTTAAGACTGCACTGCATAAATAGCAATAACTATTCATATTGTTTGGAAGTAATAAAATATATGATTCATCACATACTGAACATATAAATGAGGTTTTATCTTGGTAATTATGACTGAGAAATGTGTCAAGGGCATTTTTGTTAACAAAATTACTGAATGCCAGGTTTTTGAAGGTCTCTTAATCTTTTCAGTTAAAGAATATTGCTTCTAATAACTTTGATTATTTGCTGTGAGCCTGTTATCTTCATTGTCTGAAAAGTTAATTGATTAAAATGATTCATTTTTGTAGCCTTGTGATCAGCATACCTGGCTGTGGATGCAGGTGTTAAAGCATGTAGCAGAAGACACACTTTTATTTCTGGTCTTCCCTAAAAGTAGCATGAACTCCTTTCCCTCCTTGCTGAAAGCTGTGCATGAGTTAGAGGGAATGCAACACATACACTAACTAAATTCCACTAAAGAACTACTCACTCATTTGGAGAATGCAATTATTAAATGCTGTTTATACAGAAATGTTTTGGAAGACCAAGGTAGTGGCTGTTTCGGGTTAGAGGAAGTTTGCTGACTACAAATCTGATACTGGTTTTCCATTTGAGTGCTCAGGTTCTTCTGCACGAAGTCCAAACAGAGCAAGAGAGGAACCCCCAGCCATTGGAGCTGCAGAGTAAATTGGCAAGCCAAATGAGAAAAATGGGAAGAAAAACCACAAGATTGTTAGTTTGAAGATATTGCATAAACTTCTTATTTTTTGTATGAAAAGTAAGAAATTAATACCTTTTTTACTATTTGGAAAAGGGAAAGAACTGATTGTCACCTAATTTCTTATTCTATCAAATATAAAAGAGAGCAAAAGGAGGGGAAACGTGCAGACAAAGGAAAAGGCACTCCTTATTGCAGAAATCTAACATTCATCTCACATAAAGCCCTTGCTGAAACTCCTTATGCAACCATTTATGTCAGCACACTCAACTAAAGTAAAATTCAGCATCAGTGGCCTCACTGCTTTTCCCACCATGATCTATTAATCTTTCTTCTCTGAAGTGCTTTACTGCTTTATCTAAGGGAATGAATTTGTCACTGACACTTCCTCAGATGGCTGCCAGTTCCTTTTTCACACAGACCACTTCGATAGCAGTTGTCTCTTGGGTGAATGCTGTGTCCAGCTAGCTGAAATGTCACCCATTGCTTCCTCCTCTACCCTGCATTCTGCTTCTCACAATTCTGAGTTCATTTCCTAGGTTTTCATTCTTTCAGCTATATTTATCACAAAGTTTTCTCTCCTATCACAACTTTCTGCAAGGTCAGGTTGGCCCATTCAACTAAATATCAGGATTTCTTTTTTTTTTTTCCCATTTTCCTTTATTCTTCTTGGTTCTTGCTATCCAAATCTATTGTAATGAGCAATAAAACAAATTAATATTTCTTCAATCAAGTCTGTTTTGCCTTTGATGCTGACCTACAAGTCTTCATCTTGATCCATGGGCCTTTTTACATTTTTTCTTCCCCTATTTTTTTCAAGATGGGAAACAAGAAAGTGGCTGTAGGAATGTCTGTCTGCAAGTCAAGGTTATCCATCACATGTGCATAAGCCCTGTAATCTTCCAGATATGTCTATTGCCTTTCAACTTGGTTGAAAATGCAGCACAAGTGCTGTTGAAATGGAAGCATGGCTGGATTCAATTTCTCAGCACTTTATAGGTGGAAAGATTGTTGATTGAGTTCTAAGTCCAAGTCCGACATTGAGTCTTCTCTTCCTTAGTCGTGTCATTTGCCTTCAACAAAATTGCCAGTTTTCAAGGCTCACACTGTGCTTCACAAAGCTTCATTATATGCTACTTGCAATACTTTACTATGTAAGAATGAAAATCCATCACAAAATTCCCCTGAAATTTGTTTGGCTTGTATTATACAACACACCTCCACTGCTGTAAACATGGAAGGACCCTGATTTACTAACACAGCTGAATAAAACACTGCTCTTAAATTCTAAGGATTTTTTTTTCTGAATAAGAAAAATGTTAAAATTGTCCTAGAGATGCATGAGCTACAGAAATTTTCCTGTGCTTTTCTTCCTATTGATTTGGATTTCTGACCAAATGCAGCAAAGGCACTGGAAGGGCTTCTGTCAGCTGAAGAAACCGAGGATGAAGACCTTATGGGGGATTTGGATTTCATAAGCGTATGAACGCTTGAGTGGGCATTGTTAATTATGGATTAAAGTGACTTGAAATTAGTTTCAGTGTAAAGTCTTTTGCCAGCTAGAACCTCATGATCTTGGAAAACGTGAATGCTTATTCTTTTCAGATGATGGGAAAGGCCAGAAAAGTCTAGGTGCCAAACATGCAGGTTGCATATGACAAGCCCCTTATGCTAAATGTTATTTTAAAACCTGCAACATTTATCACGCTGCTTGAAAAGAATATTTTTTGTTGCTCTCCTCTGAGGAATAGCTCTCCACATTATACAGCTGCAAGGTCTTATGATTAACTTTAAGCACTATAAACTTGCAGCAGGACTAGCATTTATGTAGCTAAATTTAGCTATCGTGCTGCTGTTGGTTGCTGATAAGCTAAAATTACATCCTTTTGATTTGTCTGCCTTTTAAAAAATATTTTAGAGGATTATTAAGTTCATAATCAGAATTATCACTGTCTCTCCACACTGAATTTAGGTCCTGTGGCTGACGTGTGATTTCATACTTGTCTTTGTTTTTACAGACATATGCTTCATAAATTTAACTCAATGAATTACTGTAAAAAAGAGTGACAAAAAGCATTCTATTTTTTGAAATTGTAAAAGCTTCTTCAGCATATTTTGTCAAAATAATGGAAAAATATGACAGAATATTATTAATTGTCCAGCAATCCCCACCATATGGAAAATGGTAGTAATAGTTCCTATGATATTTTCTGGATGGCTGCTTATCTTCTCTGTATAAATTAATAATGTCTTTGATAAATACGTGCAAAGAGTTTTCTTGGGCAGAGAATTTCTGGAGCGTGAAACCTGTTTTCACATCTAAACAACTTGCCAATGATGGGCTCATCTTCTTTTCTTATTCTCCCATTCCTATCTATCCCTTTTAGACATTTTCATAAATGTAACTCCCTAAGAAATCTCTAGTAAATCATATGCCTTTCCATTATTTACTGAGCTAAAAGGAGTCAGCAGCAGATGTCCTAGAGGTCAGCTGTTTGGTGTTTCTTTTGTGACCCGTTTGTTTGCCAGGGTGATAGCAGACCATGCTGCAGGGACGAGCGATGAACCTGTGAACTCCTTAAGATTACTGGGCAGATGTTACAGTCCACTATAGAATCTCTGGGATGCTGCAGCATTGTCCATGTCCTCTTCATCTCAGTGAACAGCCCCAGTTTGTGGAACTTTTGAAGTGGAAACACTTAGGAAGAAGGTGACAAATTTTTGTCTTCCTGCCACATAGTATGCCTAAGGTGGGATGGCAAAATGAGGCTACAGCCTCTTAGGCAAAACACTCTTGCCTGAATTTCCAACTCTTCAGACTAGAATTAAGGCATGCTAATATTCTCACATAGCAAAAGATGAAAAGATTGTGTAAGATTTTCAAATCTTAAAGGAGAAGAGTAAGGTCCGTTTACATGGGCGATTTCCAGGCTAGATTTCACAGCAGACAGGATTTACTCACAGCAGCTGTGTGCTGTCTTTCAACCTAGTGCCATAGAATCTGTATTGACTCTTTTGAGGTGCAAGAATGGAAAATATCCACACTTAAGATATTTCTAAAAGCATCTGAGATTCTACTTAGCTTTGATTTGCAAGACTGTAAAATGACTTTTCAGTTTTAGAGATTCTGAACAGGTCTAAATTAAGAGGATGATTTATTTAACACATTTATACTAGCAATAGTTCTTGGTTATAAGCAGACAGTAGATTAAGTTACCACTAATAAAAGTTCTAGGCTGAAAAAGGACAAGTAAATTACTTCTGGTAAAGAAATAAATTCAGATTTAGCATTTTTTTACCTCTGGAAAATAAAGCAGATTAATACTTGTCATAGCTAATGTGGAATTTCTCAAGATATTCCAAATCATAAAACAGTCTAGCACAAGAGTCCCCTGACAATACTCTGCTCCCAAGTCCTGCTTTGAATGTGGGGATAGATTTCACTGGAAAACAATTCTCTCTTTTGTATTTTAGAAACATTTAGGTAAGTAAATAAGTTTTTGGGTCTCATCTTCACTAAATAGAATCATGTTGATGCTTTGGCATGAATATATCTGAGGTCTGCCTATGAATCTGAACAAAGAACTCCCTTGACATGAAAAACAACTGAAGGCTCAGAGGAAAGAATTTACCTGAGCTTAAATATCAAAGACATTTTCTTGAAAATTAGTCTTCTGTGTTCTTTTGTGGTTTGGTTTAGTTTGGTATTTAGGGGCTTTTTTTAGTGCCAAATTTTGCTATTCAAATCACTTCAAGGCAGATTAAAAAAAATAAAATTATATACTGCTGAACTTTATAGAGTAGGTGGGATAAAAATAAAATTGAGGTTAGGAATTGTCATGTATGTTTTAAGGCTGAAACAGAAATTTACAGAAATAGGGAGTTTTCTTCCTAATCTGTGAATTTATGCCATAAGTTTTTTAGCACAGACTTTAAAAGTAGCAGAACCATATGTTTTCAATCCTAATTTGAGGATCTTTGATAGAATTTGTAATAAATGCAGGTATCTTGAACAATTTTCTTGTCTTAGAAAAATCTTATTTGAAAGCTGTTTGAAGATATGATAATGACCGGTAAATATTACCTGGACACTGTAAAGAGTTTAAAGTATCAGAATGATCTTTTCTCATTGTCTGTGCTTGGTTTGTGTTAAGTGGAATGTGTAAGTGTATGTGGCCTTTACAGGGAGAAATATATATTTTTAATATATGCTGAATACCTGCTGTTTGCTGCCGCTGCTTTTTATCTCCAAGCTGTCTTTCTCTATCCTTAACTCAGCTGACTAGAGAACGGTAAGCTCTGAATATTTTATAGTCACATCTTTTAAGAAAGCATAAGAAGGCTCCACAAATTATTTGGCTACAATTTCTGTCAAGGTATCTATGTCTTCCAGTTATTTTGGTCATCTACCTTATTTTTGTCACACTGGAAATTAGGAAAAATATATCTCAGTATGTGGGCAACTTTATTTTTTTTTGTAAAGACTTCATAAGTAAGAGTCCTTTTCCCTATCATATGGTGCAAGGGAGCAGACCCTAATTAGGTGAGGTGAAAGATATTTGCCTTGATCTATAAAGGCACTCAGAGCCACAGCCAAGAGGCAGTGGTCATCAGTGTGAGGAACATATACAAAACGTTAATTAATTTTGGATCAAAATATAGCTGAAGTATGCTAGCTCTGATTTGACTTCACATATATCAGAAATTTAAAACCATCTGGATTTGAAGCAAGACCTTCAGCCTTTCTGCACTTATTCACTAAAAAGCTTAAGGAGCACCAAGCCAACAGTGCTGTGTTTGGTGGCTAGCCTGAGGCCCAGCTGCCACTCCTGATGCCTCAGTGATTTTGTGCTTTTCAGAAAGTTTTCAAAAAGGATTTTTGATTTCCTTATGGCTTTCTGTTCTTTTGGAAGAGAGAACTGGATAACATGAAGTACATCTAACACATACTCTATACTAGCAAGTTCAATATGCCCAGGTATATTCCTGATTAAAGGAAATGTCCTGCACATATGGTAGTATTTGTATCAACCACCAAAATGGACAGGCTACTGATGAGCTGTTGTCATTATAGTGCAAGAGTTCTATTATCAGTACACTGCAAGGGTTCCATATTGCTAGAGTTTTGTACCTCCTCGATGTTTCTTGTAGGCATCTCCTCTAGGCACTGACTCTATATTATCCTTGCAGTAGCCAACCCACTCTTTTATAACACTCTTCTTATTGGCTACAGGTGTGCCCTGTTAACATCAGGCCTGCTCCTAAGCCTTAATAATTTACCCAGCTGCAACTCTTTAGGGGGTAAGATTACTTTCTATACTACCTCTATTTACTTATTTTCTATCCCCCTACAGTGAGCTGCTCATGTGCTGAACTGTGACCCTCTGGAGGACTGTGAGTTGGCCCAGGCCAAAACCTTACCAGGGGCTGTTGACTGCAGCCAGTTCAACACAGCCTGTGGAGCATGTGCAGGGGCACAGTGTCTGCTCTTGCATCCAGTTCTACCTCCCTCATGCTCTCCAGAATATTCAGCTCCCTCACCACCTTGTGGCACAGCTGTAGGAACAGCTCACCATGGCCGTGTAGCAGCTGCTTCCTCTGCCTGCCCTCTGCTCTCCATCTACTGCATTGAACCACAGCACAAGCCACTCCACAGAAGTCATCTGTAATTTATGAAATTTTGCTATCAGTGGATTCTCAGCTCTAACATCTTCACTGACCACGTAAAATTATGATGCACAGCTATTTTTCCAATGATGTAGGGTCAAAAGGCAACTCAGGGCAATGAACTGAATTGTCATTGAACTTTCTCAGATATCATTTGTTGCTCATCTCCTCTATACCTGGATTCAGGCATACTTATATTTCTTATATTTGCAAGAGTTTTCTTTCTCTTCTTTTTTTTTCCTGAAGAGTACAATAGATCAGTCAGACAACAATTAAAGCTGAGTAAATCCCTACAGGTGAGTGGAAAATTGACCTCTGGTACTCTGAGGTTTGGACCAGTGTTTTGGCCTTGTGTATCCTCTTCGGGCTTAAATTTGTTATTAAGTTTAAAAAACTGCATCTGACTGGTGTGTGGCCAACCTTTGTAAATGAGGCTTTTTATTCAGCCTGAAGTTATTCTTTTACCACTACTTAAAGTTTGAAGTTTTATTTCTCTGCAGTGAAACACCACAGATTGAATGTTTTCCTGCTGGTCAGATAAAGTTCCATCTTGGCTTCCTTCCTCCATCTGGGATTTTGCCTTGCTTGTTCTTTCATTCCCTTTGATTCTTCTGCTTATCTTCTTAATTAGTTGTGATTCAGGTGAATGCAAGCTGAAGATGCTTCCCCTCTGGGAGTGCTATTCTGTCACTGGATCAGGTGCAGATGGCAGAGCCCTTGTTAACTTAATTGATTATTAAAATGCTGACATATGGAAGGAATTGCTTTCTTTCACATTTCAGCTTGGGGAAATTGTCATGCTATGTGAATAAACAACTTAGGAAGTTCCTGAAAATAAAGAGTTATCAATTCGTTAGAGGGATGCTTTTGGTCTTCTTATGAGTTCTCACCTCTCTAAAAATTGGAAGTTGGCACTTTTTACTACCATGTGGAGTTGAATTTCTTTTAAGTTACGTATGAAAGAAGTTTGTATGCAGAATTAAAGAGCTATCTTCAGTGTAGTTGGATCCTATGAAGAAAACAAAAAAAAATTATAGATGCAGAAGTAGTCCAGGGAACACAAGAAAGTTGGAGAGGAGATATTGTAGACAGAACATGATTATTTTGTCACATATTATATTGTCTGAAGTTTGTACTTCCTTATTGCTATTGAAATGTTCTGATTTTCCTCACTGTGTTTATAACCAAACTGACTAAAGCTGTCATAAAGAGGTTCATTGGAACCTGAAAGTGTTGAGATTGTATTCTTCCAGCTTTCATTTCTGGTTATGTACCTCTGCTCACATTACACACATATATATAAAGTGTTATCATCATTAGGACAGTTCATGGACTATCCTCATGCATATACCAGGACAAATTGCAGGCAGCATCTTTCTCTGATGTCAGCTTGGATCACTTGTATGTTGCATTTTCTATTAGCTTCACACTTTTTGTCATGTTGCCTCATACTTAGGGAGAACTTTCTATAATAATCAAAAACCCACTACCTTTAAATTATTAGTGAAAGTTTTCTTGTGAGAAATCTAATAGCCATTAACTCTTCAGAGAAGTGATGTTGGGGCTATTATGGTGAGACTTGTCTTGTTTTTATCACAAATTTAATATGGAAAAAAAAGACCATAAACTCTTTGGGATGGAAAATAAAATAAACTCTTTCATCTGTAGGTTTTACAAGAGTTGGTGTAGGAGGATCCTGGTCGCATGGTATTGCAAGAACTTACAGCTTTCATCTTCTCCTGTGAACAAATGAATACGAAAATCTGCTCCCAGAGTCTTTCTTTTTTCATAGTACCTAATAATTAAACAAAAAATAAATAAATTTAAATAAATTTAAATTGAAAATTTCTGTCCAGGTTTTACTTTGCTGCTTAAAGCAGCATGCCCATGTATGACTGTGTAGTGATTTTAAACTGAGTTGATACTGGGTGAATGAGTACCTGGCCAGTTGGAAAAGGAATCTAGCAGTGCCATGTTTTCCTTGTTCTGGCTGAAGGCCACAATGAAGACTTCCCAAAGACTTTTCTAGTCCAAACTGAACACTCCCAACTCTCTCAGACTGTCTCCATAAGGGAGATGCTCCAACTCGATGGTCATCTTCATGAAAGTTTCCCATAACTGCTCATTGGAAAGTTCCTGCTTGAAGATGAATATCATCACACATAATAAATGCTGTTATAATATGAGCAAATGAGTAACAGTGTTTACTGTTGCTCATGTAGTTATGGAGCTGTCATATATTCTCTGAGAACCTTAAACCCTGGTGGTTTCTCTTTATCTACCGGTGGTAGTCAAACGCGAATTATTAAATTTCAGATGCATATTTTCTCTCACTAATTCTTCCTGAGAAGAATATGAAGTAGTGAAGAGGACAGAGAACAATTTCAAAAATGAATTCTGCAAAGCTACCCAGACTGTCCAGCTCTCCTGGGCCAATGGACAGGAGCTGTTGGCAGAGGTTCCAATCAAGGCTGGCCAGGGAAATTGAGGCCCACTACTATACTTGGGACCCTAACCCATGCAAAGAATTATTAGTTTCACTCTAAAAAATGTTGCTATGAAAGAATTTAATGTACATGCCATGATATCAGAATGTTCAAATTAAAAGCACACTTCCACAGTGCTGTATGTGCACTGCAGGTATCCTCAGGGTAAGACCAGTCCATATCCCTGAAGGTTGTAGCAGTATACATGCAAACAGTTGGTTTGCAACAAAACTAAACCAGTTTTGTTCTCTAATGATACAGCACAATCTGAAATGTGGCATAATTAGATATTTGAGGAATCTTGTTCTCTGTTTAAAGTGAATGGTCTCTTTATCATTGAGTTTAGTGTGATTAGTGTAAGACTCATGCTGAGCTGGAACTAAGCCCTGTTTTTTTAGCAAAGGAAACTCAGTTTCCTTGATGTATTTTACAATAATTAAGGGGGTTTTGGCACTGAAATTTGAAAATAAATTCAATATATTCAATATATACAAAAGATGAATTTTTATGCAGTTTCGTTTAATATTTATGCAGCTTGAAGACTATTGTATTTTTGACATATAGGTCTTTTCAGTGTGGTTACAGATTGAACTGTGCCTGTTTTGCTATCATTTACAAGAAGTTCTGGTTGTCTATCCTTTCTGGAAAAGAATAATTACATCTGTTTTGAAGAGGAGAGGAAAGGAAGTATCCTACTCAAAATCATGCAGCAAATCAATTATAAGCAGGGAATTAACCAAGGTCATAACTGAAAAGAATGCTCACACTACATATTAAATAACTGATCATTTTTTCAACTAATGGATTAGATCTGGTATTTACAGATGCTTGGAATAAATCCATATAAATTATTCCTGATAGTAAGAGGATATGAGTGTGGCCAAAGGCAAAAAACCCCCAAAACTCAAAACCCTCCAAGGGAAGCGAAGAAGGGTGGGAAAGGCTTCCTCAAGCTGAAAAAACTTGTCACACATAGCATGTTATGTAGTGAGGAAAGTGGCAAAAATATTTAGTGCTGGATGTGATTCGCTATGGGGTATAATCATGGTTTTCATAGGAGGCAGATGCACATTAAGCAAAATAGACATGCATGATAGTGATTTAAAAAATAAAAAAAATGCTGACAAGAATTCTGTATATTCTGTGGAAATGCACTGCTGTGGAAATGCACTTCTGTCATTGTTCTTGTATCCCACTTCTCTTTCCAGGTTCACTTAAACGACTGTCTTGTATGAGATGTTCTATTCCATTTAGGTGGAAGTTAGTGAATAATTCAATTTACTTGACACATCTAGCCTCTACCATTTTAGCTTTCCAGCAGCATAGCATGATACCTATAAATTTACTTATTAAAACTTAAATGGCTATCTCTATGCTTGAATATATGGAAATAATGTTCTACGTTCACAAAAAAAGCTGTTTTCCTCTTTTCTTCAAGTGTTAACTATGTATTGTTAGAAATTCAAATATGTATTATGTTGTTTATTTTTGTAATCAGAATTAAAGTAAGAGGTGCCAGTGAGCTTCATTCTGATGACTGGCTAGATTTTAGGAAAAAATAAAAATCATACAATTTAGTAATATCAAAATCATATAGCATTTTATATAATGAATATATAATGAGTAAAATCAGTAAAAAAATTGGTGATCTTTCATCTATCATCTCTATCTATCTATCTATCTATCTATCTATCTATCTATCTATCATCTATCTATGCACATAATTGTTTCTTTCCCTTTACTGTTTAAACTCTAGTAACTTTTGAATCTGTCTTTTTATTCCTGGAGTCATGTGCTACATTTCTATTCATACAAACTATAAAGTCTGAAAGAGAGGGTCCATTTCCCTCTCCATTTAAGGTAGCACATATATCTTCACTTCCATGTTCATCACAATGAACTGATATTTAATACTTGAAATAGCTTTTCAAAGAAGATGATTTATGTATATATCCTCAGATTAAAAGCATGTATCCTCAAATTAAAAGCATTTTTTGAAATCGTCAATTTCTGGGCTCCCTTTACTAAGAGAACAGGATTTTCCTCAAAACCTGGCAACAGGGCCAGAAGGCAACACAAAAGATATGGAGGAATGAGAGAATGAAGGACAGAAGGAAGTGCCAAGGGAAAACAGCTGTTAGATGAGACTTCAAGGGAAACTTGAAAAGACTGACAGATGTGCTGCACTTGTCAGAATTCAGAAAGCCCTCCATGGACTGAAATACAGCACTCCCCTGCTTAATAAGGTCAGACTGCAACTCTGCATGTTTTCTTTTCTTTTAGATAAGACTCAGGGTACCTGAATCTACCCCTCTGCCACATCCATCCTCTTCTTTTACATTATGTTTGAACATGTCACAGCTTGAGACCATAGTTTCACCTGAAAACAAAAGTAAGGGCTGACACTCAACTCATGATCCAAAATACAAGGGTTTTTTTTGTTTGTTTGTTTGTTTTTTCTTATTTTCTTTCTTTCTGGTGTGGTAGGGTTTGAATGACAACCTCTGTTACTAGTCTCAATTTTTCTGGTTATATTTTAATAAAATTGTCTCTGTCCATAATAGAATTGACTTTTACATTACTGTCCTGTTTTCAGCTAGGGTAGAGATAATTTCTTCTCTGTAGCTGTTACAATGTTGTGTTTGGTATGCTGTATTGAGGATGGTGTTGATAACACACTGATGTTTTGGTTTTTTGCTAAGTCATGTTTATCTTAAGTCAAGACTTGCAAGTATCATAGTTTGTATAAATATTGAATGCGTATATACTTCTGTGAAATATGAGATGCTTTTATTTTGGAGATTGTTTCTAAACTACAGAATTAAAATGTTGTCCTAAGGTTCTCATCAATCTAATCCATTAGTCCCTTAGTTAAAAAAGAGGTCTGTTTTGTACATATATGTAGAGTGAGCATTCTTTTCAGTTGTGAGCTCGGTCAATTCCCTGCTCACAACTGATTTGCTGCATGATTCTGGGTAGGACACTTCCTTTTTTCTCCTCTTCAAAACAGATGTAATTCTATTTTCTTTTTTCTTCATAGCACTTTAGCTCTATCAAATAGAGAAGTGTTGAGAAGTAGTATTTTTATTCATTTTTCATGTTGGCCTTTTTTTTAAGATAGACTTTAATTCCAAACATACTCTTCTAAGTATATAAACATTTAAAACTTGACCAATAGATATAGATTATTACCAGCTGAAATATTGGAATAGCTAATCCACTGTTCAAAGGAACTTATTGAACAAGAAATTTAATATAATTTAAGCAGGAAAATTTCAGTGTATCAGATTATCACAAGATGAAATATAGGAAATGGTGGGGAGGGCAACAGAAGTAGTTGACTTCTTTTCTGAAGAAAGTTTGGGAAAGTTCTTTCTCTTCATTTGGAGTACATGTAATTAATTTGGAATTCCTTTAATTTCAGGCAGATTGTAAAACCATTCTTACTGCAGCTATTTACAGTAAAACCTCTGAATCTCCAAAGTTTACTTGCTGAGTGATAAGGGCATTTATTCCATCTCTGAAAACTTTCTCACAGTGTAGCTTCACATTCTGAAACCCTTTAATCCTTTGTGTACCACATCTTACCCTTTTCTCCAGTTCATGCTCTCCCATTTGTGATGGTGTTCCCTCAAAACAAAAAGTCACTTGCCCCAGTGAGACAAATTGACTTCAGCTTGGTGTAGAGTATCCAGAGCCAGATTTGTGCTTTGAGTAGTCTCTTCTCACTTGTGGGAAAACAGTTTTTGATAAGGAAATTACGGAAGTACTTTGATATCTCTGTATAAAAAATGCAGATCTGCCTGTTATAAAAATAAATTCACTTTGTAAGGAGCTATGTATATTGAAGTTATAAGGATAGGCTTTATGTTTAATAAGATGCTCATTTAGGAAAAAAAGGTAGATCAATAAAAATAACTTACCACAGTAGTTTGAGGATTGTCATACATGCAGAGCAGAAAATGTGATAAGCTTCTGGCAAAGAGTGACTTTGTGATACTGTTTATTTTTTTCAGTCAAGGAAGACATGCTTTTATTTCATTCAAAAATGAACTCTTTCCAAAGTTTTTAGACATAATATGCTGGCTTTTGTGCATTTTTGAAGATGTGTTTGAGCTTGTTGAGGTATCTTTCAAAGAAGAGGTATAATCAGGGGTGGCTTACAGACAGACTCTCTGGAGAAAGATTGAAGGATGTGTTAAATTTAGAATAAAGACTACCAGTTTTACACCATTTTTAAATACTACCAATATTTATTCCAGCACATAAAATTGTTGCAAGCCTGTGGAAATTATAAGTATGCACAATAGTATTTCTATGTAGAGTAGCATCCACACCATAGTAACATGTGCAGTGTGTATCTACACTCTTATAATAGTTTGAAATGAAGGTAGGCTGAATATTAAGATGCAATGGCTTATTTTCAGACTGTCAACCAGCAAAACACCAATTTATTTTGGAGAGAATCAATGTCTCACTTGGCCAGCATGTGTGTCTATGTGTGAGTGAGTGGGTGTTCAGTTTTGTTCTGATGGCTTATCATTTTCTCTCTGATTAACACCAATCAGCTAAGTTCTGTCCTTGCACCTAGATGCCTCTAGGCAAAGAATGCAAGGGGGTTTTTTTTTGCTTTTATTCTTATTGATGTAAAACAAGAAACTGCATGGATGTTGCCCTACATGTATAGGATATGCACACAGAAGGCAGCTTTGGACACATCACGTGGAGCTGCAGCTCTCCTGTATGTCCTGCCGGCTCCAGCAGTTGCTTTGTCATGTGTTATTTCCGATTTGCAGTATGGGGTTTTAGGATTTTTGTAGTCCTTCATTTTTCTCTCCAAGAGGAGCTGAGGAAGGGCAGAGGAAGGTGCTAAAGGCAGGTGGCATTTCAGGGAAAGGGAAAGCCATAAAGCAGCAGTGCCCGTGCCAGGTGGGCAGCACAGCTCCTTGATGTCCCTCTGCAGCACTCCTGTCACCACAGCCTCTCCAGGGTGCCCCAGGCCTGGGTCACACTGAAGGCAAAGGCATGGATGATGTCTTGTAGAGGAGATCTCCACACACACAGAGCTGCTCCCAGGGCTGCCACGGGGGGTGACTGGCCCATAGGAGGCTCATCCACACAAACATGAAGGAGCACAGACTGCAGTGGCAGGGAGAGCAACCTCAACAGCCCAGTCGGAGGCAGGGACACTGTCCTGGCTCCTTCCAGGAGAGCGTCAGCACTGGTTGTGAAGCACTTCAAGTCAACAAGAGCAGGCGTCAGGACGACTGTGCAGACTGAGTGACATTGGAGGGTACAGCGAAGAGCATTTAGGGATTGTTCAAAGATTAGTATGGGTTGTTCAAGGGAAGGAACCAAAGGTGAGGAAACAGAGGGATGAAGGTGATTAGAGGAGGATCAGGCAAGGCAAAGTAAAAGGATAAGAGATTAAAAGGGTCTGGATGTGTTTAAACTGGACTTGTTGCTACCCTTGTCTCACAGTGTCCTGCTCCCAGTCACTGCCATCTGGAGTAAACTCAATTTCTATTTTCCTGGGTGAGGGGTCTCTGTTCCTCATGCATCTGTGTTAGAGGAGATCTAGATGTCAGTAACTGCAGTTGGAACAGCTTTCCAAGGGCTGGGGCTTCTGGGACCAGCACCTGGAGTGAGGATATGCATATCTGCTGTGGTTGCTGGTAAATAAACTGGACTAGCTCTCAAGTAGGTTAAGTGGTTTGGTAGCCACGCTTTGAGGTGCTTGTTAATCAAGATAGATGTGTGTCTGGGGAGAGGCTGACTGCTGGAAGGATGGGTGCATTGGGTACATGCCAGCTACTGGGCAGATTGTGGAGTTTGAGAATTGCTTAAGACACTCATCTGTATGCACCTGTGTGATGTTTGCAGAGTTGACATGATTTCATGCAAGTCTATAATTTTCTTTGAACTGGATGTGCTAACTCACATATATTAAATCGTGTGTACAGCATGTAACCCAGCCATACAGTTCTTTTAAAAAATACTTTTTGCTAGACTTGGAAGCCTGAATTCTTCTGCCATCACAAGTCTTCCCATTTTCTCTATTTATTCTATTAATCTTTCTGTGCATCTGTTTAATAGATCTTTTCTGACCATTAGTCATTCCAGCTGTGCTGGCTCCAACTAAGGTGTCATCACCAACTAAGGTGCACATTGAACTTTGAATTGTTCTTTTTATGGTGTCACCAGGTGATGATATCAAATATAGTACTTTTTTCAAGATACTCCCCCCCACCAATTCCTAATCAAAAATGCACCATTATATTCACCAAGAAGATAGCTGGTAAAATATTCTTCCACTAACAAACTGAAAATAGCTGAAATTGTTACAGATTACAATGCAATTAAAAAAAAACATATTATAGAAAAATAATAAAAAATCAGTAAAAACTAGAAAAAATCAGATAAAAATTTATCATTTGAAAATAATAATTCAAGTGTTCTATAAAAATTTTTCATGTTTCCAATAACCAAATAGAAGCATCATCTGTTGTATTCCTTTATTTTTCAGTGTCAACCAAGATGAATGAAACCTTGCCTCTACTATCAAAGAAAATTCAGAGTTAAAAAAATAAAGAGAAAGAAGAAGGTCTCATGAGGATATTTTTGTCCCCATAAAATACTTAAACAAAAATGAATATTATTGTTTTTTTTTTTCTGCATACATGAAAATTTTGTCTGCTGCACAGTCTGTGGGATATCTTGATTCCTGTTAGAAGGAGATATCTTCTTTTGGGAGTCTGGGTCCCAAGAACAAGCATCCAGCTATTGGGCATGCAATTTTGGGGGAAATTTGTTGGTGAAGAGGTCAAGATTCCAGTGGGGCTATATGAGACAATTGGCAGAGAACTCAAAGTGGGCACCACAGGTTGCTAAAGCTGGTCATTGCACAAATATTAGTTACCATACAGTGCTAGTATTTAAAATTCTTATGGGTTCCACCAGAGACTGTTTTTTCCAAATCACATGTGATTTATTTTCTCCCAGTTTTCAGTAACTTCGAACTGTAGCTTATTGACATCAGTACATATGAATTGATATATTTTAATGCCCAAAATTAGCTTATAAGATAGACAGCTTCTTTTTCTTTGCTAGACAAAAATAAAAAAATTAGGTAAGAAATTAATTCTTCATTTTTAAGTTTTACTAGAGGGCAGAGAGGAAGCTTTTTGAACCTCAAACTAAAGCTATTTTTGGGAACTGGAATTCTTTTGCTTAGTTTATAATAATACTTAGTGTGTGCTTGTACTTAGTAAGAGATGCTTCAGGAAAAACTCTTGACATACTTTTATATGAAGATTGTTTCCTGTGAGAAAAGGCTGTAAGAACTTTTCAAAGCTAAGTAAGGGCTAACATGGACCACTTGAAGGAGGAGAGAAAAGTCTGTTCATGCAGCAGATTCTACTGCAAACCGAGGGTCAGAGAAATCGAGAATGAGAGGAGGAACCTTCACTCTAACCCTCCCAGTTCCAAGGTAGGGAAAAGAATGGCTATGCTCAGATAGGAGGAGTTAATTTGCTGCTGCTTCTTTCTCAGAACACAGGTGAAGGAAAGCTGCCAGTTCTCTTTACAGCTCCTCTTTGGCTGCCTAAATTACATTCAGCTCAATTCCAGCTCCCCAAGACTAGAAGCTATTCACTGCAAGAAAAGTCATACTCTTTTAGAAAAATATAGGACATTTCCCCCCTTGTTTCTATTTGTTTAAGGAAGATATAAAGTGACTGAGAGGCTGGAGGGAAAACAGTGATAGAAGTGGGGAAAACCCTAGGAAGAGAGAGATATACAAGAATAAGAAACCATGCTCTCTCCATTTACAGGAATACATGAGAAACATAAACATGCAATGACATTTTAATTTGATTTCAAACCTTTTTAAGTGCTCAGTTATGAAGAAATTGGAGTTTGTGAGAGGGATTAAGCATCAGGTGTCCTTGCTGAAACCTCCTCAATTTGCAGAAGCTGACTTTTAAATTGTTTTCCTTACCCTTTTGGAGAAAGTAAAACCTCTTCCTTCAAAGCTGCCACAGTGTGAAGACTTGCTGTTCCACATCAGATCTACATCTACCTAAGCCATCTTCATGTATATGGAGTAGTACATGTCCTGAGAAATTGTGATTATTTTTCTTTGAGTTGGCACATGGCTACACCAGTTCTAATGTGCTCTTGGTAAGTTTTCTTGCTTTTAGCATTGTATGCTAGGCTGGAGTATGTGTATCATCTCTTCTAAATCACATTTCAATTGCAAAAAATAAAATTATGCACAATTTAAATTATGCAGAGATGTAACATATTTTTCTTGCCTGCTTGAACTCTACATTTATTCAGGTACATTATCTGTAATTACTGTACTGGCTTCTCATACCAAAACATCACAAAACTATGGTTAGGATTTAATCATGTATATATAATTCTTTCAGCAGGCACATCATATGAAACACAGAATTCCATGTGATACTCTAGTACTCCCTCCAGCCTGAATGTTTCCATTGCAAGAGTCTTACTTTTGGTTTCCATAAAAACTTTTTGCTACTGAATGTAATTTCATTATTAATTGACTGTTCCTGTGTTTTGTTTTGCAGTTTTGGGTCAGTTTTACAAATACCAGTCAGTTCTGAATTTTGCAGTTGACTCTCCCTTATGGATTGTCTTTCTACATCTGCTGCCTTAAAAAGGAGAAGGAGATCTAAAAGACTAACTCAATAGTCCTCTTGAAGCTGGATAGGCTGCCCTATCAGCCAAATTTGATGTACTTTCAGGGTAAAGTAGCTTCATGAAAGGTCTGACCTATTGTTCTCATATTCTACTTGGTCTCCCTCTCTGACATCTGAATACGTAGATTTGTGTGTGTGTTTCTGTGTTTATATAGACATATCTGACCTTCAGCTGGAGATGCACTGAGGAGAAAATCCAACATGCAAGATTGCAAGTGTTTGGTTTCAATTTTCTGTGAATAATTCCAATTGTAGCTTTTCTTGAGTATGGAATTGTTTCTTATTGAATTCATAAATTAAAGAAAAGTTCAGTTCTTGGGAACATTTGGTCCTTCCAACAGCTAATCTGAGCTAATAAGATTTGTCAAAGCAAAGCGTCATTTCTCAGTCTAAATATAGTCTTTTCTCAGTTTCTATGGGAAGTGCCTTTATTGCATCCTGTGGCTTTGCACTATTATTACTACCTGGCATTTTGTGTAACTGGACAAAAGGAGTGGTCCATTCCCTGGAGCAGACTGTGACCCAGCTCCACACAGCTGTAGCTCAATGAAACATGCTCCCTGCCTAAAACTGAGATTAACTACTCTGGATTTCAAATCTCAATAACAATTGCTCATGCATTGATACTGGGCCTTCTGGAGCAACTGCAGAGTAGATCAATCTGTCTGTTGGACACATCAGCAAATAAAGCAGAAAAGAGATGTCATGGAATGCAAAATTAATTTTTTTTCATGCCTTTCAAAAAAAAACTTTGTAGAGCAAAGCAGACTGTCTCAAGTTTTATTTTTTCCCTCTAGTACAATTGGAATTAGATTTTAGATTACTGATAAATAGAAATTAGAATTCTTTTATGTTCTTGCTCAAATAAAATGCAGTTATATCTTTTTGACAGGTGTCATGAAACAGGGTTGAGAAGCAATCATGCTCAGTGTCCAGCTGCTCCTGCCGAATGTGGATCTGCTTGTTGACCACTGAGGCTCCCTTTGATGGCTTTAGAGACACAGTATGGCATACATGGTTTGGATCTTAACTTTGTCTGAAATCCTGGGGAAAAAAAATCTTTCGGAGTCTATTTATAATCTTATAAATAGACTTATTTTGGATTCAGTATAAGTCTGAGTTCTATTTTGACTGAATTGGCTTCTTTTAACCTTCCCAAAATTGTTAAAATTTTATAAGGCACTAAGTGAATTTAAGATGTATGCCTCCCTTTTGAAGTTTACAGGTGCTGCTTTGTCATCCATTCCAAGCAACGCTTGCCATGCCCTTATTTTAATAAAAACAATTTGGATATTTAGAGTAGGGAAATGACATAACCTTGAAAGATGATCACCTTTCTACTGCAAAGGAGAATAATCTCTTATTGCTCACTGACCAATTCACCCACACAATTTCACATACTATATTAAAAACTTCTAGCAGCATTTAAGGTATTCAACTTTTCTTAATAAAAGTTTACAGAGAGAATTTTTTGTTTAGCTGGAATGAAGCTTGTCTTGCTAAAACACAGGAGAAGTTTCAGCTCATTTATCTTCAACCACCTAAAATTTTGATGTCTAAGCTGCACAATTTTTCTAGATTTCCTCTATAGCTAAGAGCTAAAAAAAGAAATTTCAGATAATGATTTTTCTCAGATAAAATGTGTCTCAGGTGAGATAGATTGATTTCTGGACATACAGATGTATTTTTTTTCCCTTCTCTGTTTAACAGAGGGAGTCTACATGAACAACTTAAACTAGACATAGAACTTTTGGCAAACTGAACTAAAATGATGCTAATTTTAGGCATGCATCTTGAATTAATTTTGGTATATAAACTAGACAGAGTTTCTACTCTGTAAATAGTGCTCTGTGTGTTGCTGTGTAGGAAAAAAAATCTTAAAGGATAGAACATTTGCAAGAAAGGCAGAAGTGAGGAAAAGGGAGAGGGGAGAGCATGACTTACAAAAATAGAGAATTAGGTAAGCCATTCTATTTCCCCTTGTTCTCTCCATTTCCTGAGACAGAGTGCTCTGTACTTCAGCTGCACTTTGCCCAAGAGGAATTCTGTGATTTCCCACAAGAGAGCAATGGTCAGCAGAGGAGCCAAAGTGATGTGAAGCAAGCTGAAAGGTCACTGTCACACACATGTGAACACTTTGTACCACACTGGCTGCTTTGGCTGATTTGGAATTCATCAGAGATCCATGAAAATCTCTGGTTCTCTCTCTGGAACAGTTTGGTGCAAAACATGCTCATTCTCTTATCAGTTTGCTTCACTTTTAAAGTCTTCAAAATTCTGTCAGAAGTTTCTTCTTAACCTCTTAAACTTCTAGATGCTTAAAAATGTTCCTCAAACTGCTTTAGGATGCTTAAATCTTCATTTATGGCAGAGATTTGAAAAAATTCTTCCAAATACTAGCATGAGAGACAGTAAGGGGAGCTGTGGTAGCATAACTTTTTTTATTTTCTAGGAGAAATGTCATCGTTTTCAACCTTTCAGACTGAAACATCAAGGAAAAGAAAACTAAAATGGAAACTGCTGGTATAATCAGTAGGCTTTAATAATGTGTAGAATAAGCATTAGTAAATTTAAGGGACAAGCTTTTACACAATGAATATATAACAGAAAATCTCATCAGAGTCAGCGAAAATTGCCTAATTTTAACCAAGTTGTGTGTTAAATCCAGACTATATGTTCCTTGCAAGCTGTTATTCTGCAGACAAAGAATCAATACTTAGGAAACTTGGAAAAAGATCCATATTTTCTCTATTTTAATGTATCTTACCTTTTTAGTTTTATCAAAGATGAGAAAATTCATATGTGATCCTTAGGCATCTAAATCAGGGTTTTACAACTTTATTACATGTAATGAATTTGGTCAGGAGAGTTTCCATATCCTCCATGTTTTCTGGGCAAAGAATAGCTTTAATAAATTAAATTTGAAAAGAAGGCACATCTTTTCTTTGCTATATCCCTTATAGCAACCTGACTTGGACACTAATAAAATGCCAGAAAACTTGAAGTGATAATGAAATCTGGCTGCTTGCCAGTGCCACTGACTCAACTGAGTGCAATGCTAAATCCTATGTGGGAGCCTACGGCACAGTGACAGAATTACTGTCAGCTTGGCAGGAACAGCATAAACAGACCCATGGACTGAGACTACACAAGGGTGCACAAGAGAAGTGTAAACAACTTGACTTCAAGAATCCCAGCTGAATAACATATCATGTTCTACTACAGTTACATTGAATGTAACCTTCACAAAGGATAAAAGCCACAGTGAAGGTAGCAGGTTTCTCTTTTCTTTGTGCATCAAACACAGAGAAGGAAAAAAATGATGTTGTTTTAAAAGAAATCAAACCCCTCTACTCTCCTCCACTCTTGCACACATACACACAAACCAAAAACAACAACAATGACAGGAAGAAAAAAAGCTTATACAAATTTTCCTAATTTGCACTGGTAATTAAAATATTCTTCTATTTAAATAAAATTCTAAATAAATTCTGGCTTTATGACTTTGCTATCTGACCCCAGGGACAGATAACAGAAAAAAACTTAGCTGTTTTTCAAGCATGCCAGGTAGGAAAGGGCAGATAATGATGTGCATTTGCTGTCTAATGATGACTGTGGTGTTCTCAGAGAAGTAACAGCCAATTGTACAGAGATACCAGAATTATTTTGTTTGGTAAGCTTAACATCAATATGATGCATCACTGTTTGGTATTGATAGCCCACCCTTGAAACCATTTCTTAGGCCATATTGGAATGTGTCAGCTTTTGTTTTGCCTAAACATTATGAAACACATTTGCAAATGCTTTTACATTTTATGATCAGTTAATGATTCAGCAGGTATAGAAGGAATGACAAATAAAGTACTTATCATTCAAGAAAACATCTCTATTTTTTGAGTGCCAAACTGTCACTGTTACAGCTGCAAGTGTTTCCACTGAAACTATTGAGACTGAAAACTATTTCATGCGACCTGCCTGCAGGTTTAACTATCTAACAGTGCCTACAGATAGAGACAGCACCTGCTGGAAGCCACTCAGGTGTGCTGAGGCAGGCTGCCCTGATGTACATCCTTCAAAACAAAATACATTGACTGCATGCCTGTGTTCTGAAACCACACACCATAAACAGTCTGCAGGCAGGAAGCTGAGAAACACTGTTGTACTGCATCTTATTTGAAATATAGTTAGCATTTTCAGATTTGAGGCTAAGAAACTATTGACCCACTGGAGAGAACCTTTAAGCTCCTAAGAGTGAGTTATATATTATAATCTGCACCTTGCTGCAGTTATTTTATCCCTTAAGTGGCATTGACATAATTTTAGTTATATATTTTTCAGATTGATTATTTTTCAGAGTTGTACTTGCCACTTAGCTCTAGAAGCAACCCATATAACTCATTTAGTCTGAAATAATAAAATTATAGAAAGGTTTGAGTTAGAATGGACCTTTAAAGATCTAGTCCAGCTCCTGTGCAATGAGCAGGACAACTTGATCAGGTTTCTTAGAGCCCCATCCAGCCTGACCTTGAGTGTTTCCAGGGATGGGACACCTACAATTTCTCTGGCCAAAACTAGACCCAGTACCAACAATAGGTTGCATTTTCTTCTGAAGTGATCATGAAAAACTGAAAAATAAGCTATGACTTGTCATAAGAAAATTGATTGTTAAAGATAATTTGGGGGTATTATAAATGTCCCTAACTTATGCAGAAAATTTTTATCACTATGAATTCAGCAGCACAAAAATATGACTTGTGAGTCCTTGATGACTCTCATATAATTTATGAAGGCCTTACTGGAAATTCTGTTTAATAACTACAAAATTAATTATCTACTGTGAAATCAATAATTAAAATATTGCACATAATAACAAATACATTGCTAGGAAAAATGCGGAAACCATAGAGGTAATACAAGGGGTGATTGTTCCGCTATTAATTTGTAAATTATCTTTGCTAAATAAAGGCCATACATACATACAGCACTTTAAGGATGCCTTTGTAGATTGGTTTTTAAATTATCACACATATTTTAAGTCACTGTTTACTTGGAACACTGTTATTCTTCTCCTTGCCTTCTCTTTAATGTCTTTTGGACCACTACTGATACTCTAAGCAGTAGTGAGGGCTCTAAAACATGGCAGTAGGAAAGAGAGCTGATGGTGATATTGGGATGTTTTTCCAAGTTTGGCCTCTCTCGTCATTCAAGGGCAATAGGTGGGGCCTCTTAAGATTTTTAGAACATTAAATTTAATATATGGAATAAATACTATTTTTACAGCAGAAAGAAGTCAATTCTGATTTTTAACTTGTAAGCAACACAAAAACTTGAGGAACACTCTTGAAGATAAAACACAATTAAGGGGCATGAGGATATTCAGCTGTCATTGGACCTGGTGTTTCTTAACTCTTTAGATACTAACAGATTTCTGCTTCATTGTGCAATACTCACTGTAGTCCCAATTGCTGACTATTTGTGCCCCCTTAAAAATGAAGTGCAATTAATTATATTTAAAAATTCATGAGATGTATTTAAAATAGGCACTTTCACATTATCTTCTAAGATTTGAACTGCCAAAAGTTCCATGCTTCCATTTGCCAAAAGTAATGTGAGTTCTGATGGAGAGAAGAAATATTTCTTCCATCTGAAATCTTATATATATAGAGAGAGAGAGAAAAAAAAATCAGGATAGCTATGATAGTTAGGATTAACATCTACTGTTCTACTGCACTGCTATGATTTTTAAGCTAACACTTGAGATATTTCTGTGTCTCTAGAATCACCTATGAGATAAGAGGACTTGTAAAAAGAGGTGAAGTTTTGGAGTACTTTTTTGGACTATCTACTCATTGATAGGTCTATGGAGGATCTCAGAGAAGTTCGCCAACCTCCTTTCCAACTCTTGGTGCCAAAATAGGTCCTAGAAATTGAAGGAAAATATTTTCAGTTCTCTAATTGATGTTCAAGGGAGGAAGGATGTGTGGAAAGTTGAAATTTTTTTCCTTCACTATAAAGAGTACTTAAACAGGGATTTTCCAGGAACATTCACATAGCTTATTGAGAAGATGGAAAATACCTTTGTCCCAAATTTTTCATACTGCTAGATTTTCCTTCCCTCATCCAGAACTACAAAAAATGCTAGAACTAAAAAAAGGTAAAAACATTCTTATTAACTTTGGCAAGATAATATGTGCTTCTGTGTCTTAATCCTCTAAAACAACAGCCTTTCTTTTTGCTCAACTTTGTGTGAGAGGTAAAACTTGAGAAAGAGTTTTAGTAATGAAAATTTCATCCCTGGTGATCAGGCAAAGCAATAAAAACTGAAGAAATGACATGTAATAAAAAGTATTGGTAAAGTCATTTCAGCCTAGCAGAATCTTTTGTTCTGCCTGTTAGAAATGAACACAACTAAAACACCTTGTTCCTTTTTTCCTTTTTTTTCTTCAAGTTTGTTTTATAAATCAAAACTGAAAATAAATGTCTGACACCTACTTATGTGGTCTTCCTTATACTCTACGTGTACAAGATATAGATGCAGGTTGATTTTGTGAAAAATTTGAGTTGTCTCATGGTGTGAGAAAAGAAAAAACTGAAGAAAAATATACTTGTGGATTCCAGTAGGGTAGGAGTGGGTTAAAACAAAATTTCCCATATTGAAACTCACTTTCCTGGTTGTATGTTGAAGTCAAATTAGTGTCTGAAGCTCACAGAGCTGATTCCAAGAGCCAGTTTCATTGTATCAGAAACCTCTTGAGACAAAATGTTTTCATAAACTTTTGCCTGACACAAACTACCAATGTCAAGATTCACTTACACAAGTTTTTGTCCGTTCCTGTGTAGGAAAAATCTTTCAAAAACTGAGCAATTTCAAAGCGTATTCTGCTTGGGACCTATATCAGGGAGCCATGAAACCTAGCTCTGATAAACTTCATTCACAACATATTCGATTAAAAAATGTGCACTTTTGCCAAAGATATATGTTGGTCTTTATTATACATATAAAATTATCTTATAAAATACCTCCTTCTGGAAATGGTAATATTTACTTTAATTAAAAAACAGCACTGTGCTTGCTATTGCATGGAATTTTATTTGCATATTTAAAAGCAGTTTTGGAGTAGTGTTTAGGAAACAACAGATTTGTTTTTTGTTGTTGTGTTTTATTTCTTGTGTACAGTATTGTAGGATTCAAAGCAAGTAATTATTAGGGTCAGGGTACTGGAGTGGAAATTTTTTTACCCAGTCTCTCAGTTCTATGGCAGAAATGTGATCTCAGATCATTCATTTTGCACTTGGGTGATGTACAAAGTAGAAAACCAGCAAAAGCATATCTGATTAGTTTCACTTTTATTTTAAATTCTTCTTCACATCTCTTTATGTGAAAGCAGAAACAGATGTAAAGGCATTGCATACTATCAGTCAATCATAGTATAAATGGACTAAAATTCATTGCTGAAACCACACAGACATAGATAATTTTCCCTCCTCCTTTTTTTTTTTCTTTTATTTTCCTTCTTTAGTGCTACCCCCTGAATATATTTTAAAAATATGTTTCAAGTGTTGCTATTAGAGGTGACTACATATTTGTCTTAAACTCTTGCTTTGGCTTGACCTTACTGTATTACATATATCTTACTGTATTACATATAATATATGTGAAGTTACTTTATGGATCAGTTAGCAATATCCTTTTAAGTGTATTGAATTAATTAGTTGCATAAGTTTGATAGGTTTTCAGAAATGTGATAATTAATGCACCATATGATATAAATTCAATTCTAATAGTAGTGCTTTTCATTTAACACTAATATAACAGTTATTATAAATGAAAATTTTCCCACCACACATATAAAACTCATAAATGAAACCAAAGCAGTGTTGTCAGATAACCTTCTGGTTAGAAGGTCTAGAATATAATTTTTAAATATTACACGTATCATAACTGAGATTTCCAAAAAGGCTTTAAAGTAGTATAAAGTTTTCCCTCAGGCTTCCATTCAGCTTGCAGGCTGAAAAATCAAAGCTATGTAAGGCAAGATGCTCTTGCCTGTAGGATCTTGTGTCATTTCTTACAAGACTTGATGGATATAAAACAGGTGTGGTCAGGGACTGCACAAAGCCTGCCCTGTGAGTAATATGACTAAATCCTCTCTCAAACACTAGGACAAAATCTTTCTTGGTTACGCCTTAGGGTTGTTTTGTATTGCTTAAAAGTTGCCTTAAACTTCGTCTTCTGAATGAGTTTTCTGTAAAATTTTTGGTAAATTATCTTTGAATGCATGTAGCCTTGAGCAAGGCTGCATAGTCCTAAACATCCAGGACTTTTCAAGCAAAATTAATGAGCATTTTGGTCTCTTACTTAGTTCCTCATCTGCAATATTCATCTTATTGTTTAGCTCACAATATTGGGATGAAAGTGCATAAGTATTATGAAACTTTCAAACATGACAGTGGTGCTAATGGTAGATAAGGCTGTGAGCAAAGGGCTGCCTTTCACTGTGAAGAATTTTGATGGCATGAAGTAGACAAAGCATGGAATGCCATGAGGAAAAAAAAGAAAGGCAAAATATTAAAGAGCTGCTTGTTAAGTGAACACAGTTCATCCTGTGGATTGAGCTTCAAGTCTTTTAGAATAATATTACACTAACCAAGAATAAAGAACCAAGGCTTTTGTATACTGGATATATAATGAAGAACTGCATGATGAATACTTAGGCAAACTGTCATTACTTAAGTTTGGAAATCTTAACTTTGCAATAGCTATGTGGTTTTTTTTTAGCGTCAGCTACGCAGGTGTCACATGTCTGTGGACATGTATGTAGAACTTCTGTATTTTTTATGTTGTAAATGTCATTGGTTATAGGAATTAGACATACAGTTTTACAGTAGTCTTAAAAAAAAGACAAAATGTTTTGGGTTGGAAGGTATATAAAAATTTGAGAAATAGGTTGATCCATCCAGTTGTTAATTCCTTCAAGAAAATATGATCAATATATTTCCTGGTGTAGATTGTGATAAATAGAAAGAGATTGGACTGTTTTTCCCAAGTTTAAACTCATAAAGAATCCCATTGCAGAGGTCTGGACCCTATTTACTGTTGGTAGGATTTGGTGTTTTATCATTTGCTTCAGTTTGTAAAAATTTAATCTTACTTTAAATAAAAGGAATTAACTATTCTGGATTAGTTGCTTTGCAAATAAAGTAAGTAAGTGCTGACTGTGTTTTGAAACAGCCTGGGAAAACAGATGCTCATCCCAAATAAATATTATAGAGAGAGCTCTATGCAATTACAGCACAACCTTCTAGTAGTACATTGTGACTTCACTATGAAGGCATTTCCCTTCCAGTGCAAGTGCTATGTGTTAATCAATTAGTATGCTTGAAGGATTTTGAAGAGCTACTTAAGTGATCATTAATAGTAATTTAACCTATATAATGTTTTACTATATGCCAGACAGAAGCATGGTTGCATAGTTGTGTCAAAAACTTGCCAAAAATGTAATTGCAGTGAAAGAAAGGAACTGGCCAGGCACCCAGCAGATAGATGCTGAATACCTTGTTTAGTATGTCACTCTTGCAAGAATTAAGACTTATTCAGAACTGGCAAAAAACCCCAATGAAACAAACAACCAAAAACCCTCAAAAAACACATTTCCATATGTCTTGCCTGATGAAATTCAAGTTCTGCTAAAATTCAGACTTAGAGTCCTTTTAAAAATATGTTAAAAATAGTGATACTGGAAGTTGTCAGATACCTTTTTTCCATCATGCCAGTGCAAGAAGAATGACTACTAATTAAAAGAAGGAAGATTTAAGACCCTGAGGCATGATGGAGGCCAAGAACTTGATGACATTTTGAAAAGTTTATACCTATCCCAGCTATAAGAATACCCATTTTTAAAAAGAAGACATGAAGTGTAAAGGAAAATAATCTTTGAATTATAGACACTTTTTTTTTAAATGAGTTGTAAATTTTATACAGTACAAATTTATAATAGTTGTTGAAATTTTCTTCTGGTTTCCCTTTCATAATTTATTCCCAATGAATTTTTTCAATTCTCCTTTAGATGACAGCAGACACCACTGGAGTCACAGCAGTGAGCTTGTGATGATGCATTTGAATCCTGTAAACCTCATTCTGCAAAGAATATTTGCCAATATATTGGACTTATTGTATTTATTGACAGGAATACTGTCATGCTTTATTCTGTCAGAACAAGCAGAAACCTTTGATTTAGGCATAGGATGCTCACTCACTATGGTTATTTAATCTAATCATTATGTTCTTTTCATGTTTACCTGTTGACTTAATTGAGGTCATTATCTGTCAGTATAACTTACATAAAAATATGATGACATTGATAATGTTGGCAATATTGCAAAAAAGTAGAATTAAATACTGGATGAAGATATGGAGGGGAAATGACAATGCATTTAGTGTAGCTATACTGGACAAGGTTAACAGCTTCAATAATGAAAGAAAAACGTGAACACAAAAATGTTACTTGTTTTGTAAATATCTCAATAAAATTGTTATATATTAATGGAATGTCTTATAGAAACTGTTAACACATTTTAGATTGTCATTGGAATAATGGCTGGCATATACAAAGTATTCTTAAAATACACATTGTGCTGCTCTACTTCCAGTGCTTTCAAGCCTGGACTATTAAACCACTATGCAAAAAGAAGATGAACAGAAAGGAGGAATTCCATTTTCCAGAACTCCAAGAACTCTAAATACTTTGTTAATGAAAACATCCAACCTGTTGAACACTCAACATATTGAAAACTCAGTGGCATGACCAAGAAAGTAATTCAAGAAAATAGAGAGTGCAAATCTGGAATATTTTTGTTGGATTTTACATATTAGAATATTTTTTTTTTTTTTTTTGTGGTTTAGACAGAGATATCATTAAACTATCCCCTAGACTAGGGCAAGGTTAAAACAATGCACAGGAAAGCAGTTGTTCATAAACTGCTTTCTTTACCAAATGAAACAACTTGTACTATATTTTTTTGGAGGAAAGAAACTAAATGTTTCCATTATGTGGACCATTAATGATTGTTGACACATCTGAAAGTGACCTGTCATTTCCTGGAAATCTCTTTGGGTACATGGATCTTTCGGTTGAATATTACCTGAGGTAACACAAAAGCTAAAGACAGCTTTTGTAAGTACTGAGGGAAGTAAAAACTTCCCTCAGTACTGAGGGAATGTAAAAACATTAATACTCCATAAACCCAAAAGAGATCATATTGTTACAAGTCTAAGAAACAGAAATGCAGAGGAACTAGAAGTGACTAAAGAAAAAATATGAACTGCAAGATACTTCAGAAGACTGGATAAGGAATAACTGGAATAATTTTGAAAGTTTACTATTCAGCTGTGTAGAACAAGTGTTTGATTATGTCTTTTCTTCTTTTCATCTTTGCTAATGTCCATCACTTAAGGAACACAAGGGAACTAACAGTTCTCCTTGCTGTTTTAATTATTTTCATTCTACCAGCATTAAAGAAATTAGTTATTGATTTTGTTGACATTTATAGCTAATCAATTTTTTTCAGTGTTTCAGAATAAAGTATCTGTTGCAATGCACTTTGCACAGTGAAATTCTTCAAACAATCTAAAATAATGTGGGCCTATTACTAGAGCAGGGCAAGATTGTTTCTGGTTGAAAAATGCCAATTCAGGTAAATCAAACTTTGCAATAGAAATTTATTGTTTCCAGCAATATATCTGAAAAATTATTTCAAAGGTCTTGTGGTTTAACCCCAGCCAGCGACCAAGCCTCACACAGGCACTTGTCCCTTTCCCCACTAGCAGGGCTGGGGAGGAAACTGGAAAGGTAACTGTGAGAAAATCCATAGGCCTAAATACAGTTTCATAGGTAAACAAGAGCTGCACAAGCAAGCAAAGCACAACAAGGAGCCGTTCACTGCTTCCCATGGGCAGGCAGGTGCTCAGCCATTCCCAGGAGAGCAGGCCCTCATCACCATCAGCCCACGTTCCTCCCCTTCCTCCTTCTTCCTCACACTTTCTGGAATGAGCATGATATCCTCTGGTCTGGAATATCCCTTGGGTGAGCTGTGGTCACTTGTTCAGGTGAATCTCCCCCCAGCCCGCCATGCAGAGAGAGCAGAAAAGGCCTTGGCTCTGTGTAAGCCCTGCTCAGCAGTAACAGAAACATCTCTATACCATCAACACTGGGTTCAGCACAAATTCAAAACCAGCCGCTGTGAAGAAAATTGACTCTACTCCAATCAAAAATGGCACATATATTTTGCCAAATGTAAGGAAAAAAGGGGAACACATTTTTGGCGTGTGAGAAATGTGAGAAAAAAATCAGTCTGGTGGTCAGGTCATAAGCCTGAGGTATAATAAGCAAGATGAAATTCCTCTTGTCTCAGATTCATAGGATGTACTTAGCTGTCTCACAGGGTGAGTGCCCTAGTCATGAGCTCTTCTATAAATTGGCTTCCTCCTCTCTAAGGCTTTGTAAGCTGCTCTGTACCTTCTCCAGTCTTGCACCAAGAGACCCATATCAGTGTTTTACAGACTGGAAAACTTATTTCCCATCCACCTTCATCTGTGATCAATAATTTATTTCTCCTTAGGGTGAAGGCCTTCCTTTAAGTTCTTGAAACATGAGGAAACAGAAATCTGCAGGTACTATTCCATCCTCTCACTTACCAGTAAGTAGGCTCACAGCCACATTGTTTTTAGCATATGTTATGGGTCTAAAGAGGATTGATTACTCTAAAAAGCTCTAAGAGCCCTTCCCTAAGCCCCATGGAAAACAAAATAATTATTTGATGCAGCTGACTTCACAGAGTAGTGACTTACCATGACTGGCAGTTCACAAAAAAATAAATTCTGGGCAGATGAGTGGTTGGGTTTGGTACCCCAAACCCTCAGCTCTTGTCTCCTTCATAAACACTGGCTTTTTGCTGTTCCACTGGTGGTTGATAATTTATTCTCTATTAGCAAACCTGCCATCCCACTAACTTCTTGACAGTGTTTCCAGCTGAACTGCAGCTCTGAATTTAGGCTCTTCATAATTTAAGGTCTAATTAGGAGAAAATATACACTTTTGGGATCAAAGAATACATATTTGCAAGTACCACTTGTAGGTTTTTTACAATTTATAAATAATAACTTCTGAGAGAATGAAACATTTATTTTTTATTTTGGGAGACTCTAAAGATTTCAAAATGTTTATTGAGTCCTTTTAGAAACACAATCCCTAAGTTTGTGCTGGGAAGCTAAATAGTCCAGGAATGGGTTCAAGAGCTCTCTGTGCTTAAGAGTACTGTTAATTGTTAGCATGATCCCTAGCTTGGTTTTGTTCTGTGCCAGCTGTGCCTGGGTACGCTTAGGGAGTCACTAGGGACAGGAGATCATTCCTAACAGGCCATTTGGACTTGGCTACTGTGTTCTGGGAGGGAAGAGTGCTTAGCTCTATAAACCAATAAGAGCTGTGCACTGCCAGCTGGCTTCAGGTCCACGGAATGATCCATGGCCCATTTAATTTACTGGTGTAGATGTAGCCAGTAGAACTGTGGCCAGCACAAGAATAGATGAAGCAGAAAAGTTTCAGTAGTCAAGATTTTTTCACCTCAATATGAGCAGCACTTCAAATTGCCTTTTCCTAGACCTGCCTAAAAGCTTCTATTCTTGAAAATATAATTTTTAGGCTATAAAGAATTATCTTAGCCCTTTTAATTTAAACTGCCCAAGCTAGGAAGTGCTTTAGGGAAGCATTTATATGGTGCTCTGAATGATTTCATACTTATCTATTTAATTATCTTCACCTCATAATAAACTCTGCCGTGTAACAGTAGGTAGTGCTCTACCTCGTTCTAATTAATGAATCAGACATGGACAGTTAATGGACAACCTGCAGAGTCAGAGTATGCTAATTTAGAGAGCATCTAGTTAGTTTGTTGGAACATACTGATGCTGTTCCAGCTGCCCAACAGTTGGAACTATAAAGTAGTCCTTCCAGACAGAAACTGATAGTCACTGTCAGAAAAGCTGGAGTTAAAAGACTAAGCACTGTTTCTTTAAATCTATCACAGTGCTGAGACATATCACCCTTCAAAATGATGCTTCTTTAAAGACATTTCATGAATAATACATCAGAGACATGAAGATTGTGAATCACTTGTGATTGTGGATTAAGGTGTAGTTCTGAGGCGCACGGCTCTTGCTGCTGAACCCATTCTTGAGTATTGACATCAGAGAGTTCTGGGATCCTGAGGCCACAGTGGATGTGCAGTACCTACAGGTAATAAACTGGGAGCAGAGTGCAGGGCTGGCAAGGACTCAAAAGTTTGTGTGCCTGTGTTTTGGAAGGGAGGGTATCATGGGTACCAGGCAAGGCTCTCAAAATTACTCCAGACAAACAGATGTCTTCCAGGACATGGAACTCAAGCGATGTGATACATAAAACAGGAGATGAAAATGTGTAGTGGTAAAATGGAGTTTGAATAGCAAATGGCTCAATATCAAAAAATAAATAACATTTAGTGCTACACTGCATACAGAAAAGCTTCTAGGGATTTAATTGGTTGGTTTGCATGAACATCAGGGAGAGCAATTAAAGAGAACGTTACAGGCAAGACAAATTATTTCTACCCCTTGCAGAGGATAACCTCTTGAAAACTAATAAGGATCAGACATTATCAGAAATAAAGACACTCAAACAAATTGATTGACTGATGAGCAGCAGGTCCTGAGCACAGGACTATACATGTGTCTGAGTGCTGGAGTTTAAGAGTGAGGCTGCTGAGAGTATAAGAGAGTTTTGTAACTTCGAATTAAAGTGGTTTGTAGTTCTAAATTCTCAGGTTTCTGTGAGTGTGTAAGTGGATGATGTGTATGTCTCCAAAATTGCTTAAAGAAAGATCTTGAACACTGAATACTGACAAGTTTTCTTTGAATTACTTGCACAATGGTTGAAACAGTAATTCAAATATATTTTCTAAAATGTCCTGGTGAAAGGAAAATAAGCAAGCTTGATTTCACACAAGAGTATGATGGGGGTTTGGCTCTAAAGATTTCCAGTGTATTAAAAAAAAATAATAGGCAAAATAGGATTGGAAACATTGAATGGGGTTTTCAAAGTGCTTGCTAAATCCCACATGGAAAGTCCTTGGGACTGCTCAGTAGCAATTGGTTTACAGGTTTGGAGTACGTCACGGAATAATAACCTGGTCAAGGATACAAAAGGCATTCAAATTTCATCAAAAAAAAAAAAAAAAAGAGAGTGAGGTAGCCTGATTTTTCATTTTGTTAATATACAGTTAAAATATTCATTTTTTACTGAAGGAAAGAGGAAAAGAGGAAAAAGTGGCAAAATCTGTATATGACACATCTATTAATATTAACCAACTCAGGAAAATTCAGGAAGACCTAAGAATATTAGAATAGAGGTACTGGGTCAGATTATAAATCAACTTTCTCCAGGACCCTATTTCTAATAGCAAACATGAAGGAAAAGAACATGCCAAAAAGGCAAATGTTATTATTTCTCCTGGTATACCTTCTTAGCTTCTGGCTATCTGCAGCACAGAGACTTAGCAAGAGAGAATATCCATCTGAGACTTTGTATTTAATAGGTTCAGGAAATCTAATGTGTTGTGCAGCTTGATGGCAAATGAAATTCAATAAAGATAAATGCCAAGTAATGTATATTCCAGTAAATAATTTTATTTACACACATTACTGGGTTTTAAATTAGCTAAAGTCACTGTGGGAAAAATAAAAAAAAATTCTAAGGCACCACTGTGAACCCTTTTTTCTTTGTCATTTGTATATTAACTATTTGAATTGCAGCAAAATCTCCAGCCCCTGATCAGGCCTCTACTGTGCACATCCATTACATACAGAGAGTAAAAAGCCTGTAGCCTGAAAAACCTTGCAATCTGAGTGTACCAACAGACAGGCAGATGTGAGAGAACAAGGAAACAATGAGGCAGTATTGATCAGAAAGATAAGCAGTGGTGTCAGATTAATTGACCTTTGCTCATTCTGCATTGGTGGTCAAAAAGGAAACAACATGTTAGCATGTATAATGCCATTACATGAATCAATGAGTTCTAATCCTACCATCTTAAAAGGTTACAGTAAAGCCAGAAAGAACTTAGAGCCAGAGGACATAAATTCTAGAAACAGAAATGTGGGGTTCAAAGGTTGGGAATAATTAATTTAGGTGGGAAAACACGGTTTCAAGATGTGAAATGATAAAGGAATGAAAAAAAAATTACATGCAAAGACTGTGTCAAGTGGATGTCCCTAATTAGTTATTTCCCCATTTAGGGCATAGCAGACAAAAATTCAAAACCACAGCGGTTGAAATGTAATTTTTTCTCTCATACTGCTTACTTAATATATGGAATGAGCTGTTGGTGTCTAATGACTGATGTTACTTGAGCTCTATTCAGACTGGAGCTGCAGGTTAATCTGGATAATGCTATGTGTAATTGTGATTCTCTTCTTTTTATGGTGCACATCTCTATGCATCTGGGCATTGTCCAATCACCATCTCCTTCCATGAAGGACAGGAAAATATTTTCCTCATGAGCAGTTTAGCCAATATATGTTCAGCACTGGGTTTCTTGCTGCTCTGTCTGAAACTCTTAATGCTAGATACTCAACATGAAAATAATGCTCTGATGTAGACCCACAATTGCTGTGACCTTTAATGAAAAATTTAATTGAATCTCAGAACTGAGACTGTAATGTATGCCTATAGATAACCGGCAACATTCAGAGCATTTAACTAACTTGCATTTAGTTTTCAGTTCTGGCTCACTGCTGGACTGCAACAAGCATTTCAGGAATGTCTTTCCTTCTCCCTCCTTTCTCTAGTACTGTTCAAGGAGGGAGAGGAGGGGAAAATGGAGATGTTGGGGTGATTTACCTACAAATGGTACCACTAACTTCAAGAACAATTAGAAACTGCACAATGAATAATTCAGCATTTTGTCACTTCAAGGGTTTCCCATTCTGCCTCTATAATTCAGAACACTTCCTGCCCTCCCCCTTCTCATTAAGGAGAAATTGTAGCTGGAGAAGCAATCTCCAGGGATGCTTGCTGCTTGCCATGCAGGTGGCATTCTCTGGGGGCCTGAGGGCAGCCCCAGCTGGGGACGTGGACCATGGGGACCTCATGGAACACACAGCCTGGCCATGCTCACGAAACTACCAGACTTGAGAAGGCATTTTCTGTTAAAATGGTTTTTCTCTCTTATTCCATACATTGTTTGAGGAATAGGATGTAAAATAAAATTAAAGGGAAATTGAACTATCTGAGAATGCTGGACTGCTAAAAATTTACAACAAGGCATATACATACATAAATATATATGTATATGTATATTTATTTATTAATTTATTAATTTGTTTTTAAATTTTTTTCTCTAGCAGAGAAAACTGTTACTCTGTAACAACAAGCTCTGATTAAAGACAGGAAAAGTAGGAGATGAGTGGGCAGACAGGCACATACTATAAGCGCAACAATTTTCTAGCACTTATTTTATCTAAGAAACTGAAGACCTCTTGTTGTCCTTCAAATGAAATTGCAGGCATTCAATGATGTTTATATGTACAAAACACCCAAATAAACAAACAATAACCTTCTCTGCAAAAAAACTCTATTCTGCTCTTGCTACTACACTCAATAGGAGCATTGCATTGCGGTGACAAAACATTGAACAAAGAAAACCTGCACTTAAAGTAAAGCTTTAAAATAGGCTTCCAAGGACAACATATTGTTCCAGCTCAAAATAGAGCTCTGCTTTTTAAAAGTCAGGGTTTGCAAGTCAGTCTATTTATAGTGCCAAGGTTTATTATTGTGGTGCTCAAATTTATATACAGAACACTAAATATTATGTTATAAGGACATAATCAGTGCCACCAGATGAGTGCTTATATTTTGTAATTTGTTTATGTATTTAAAAAAAAAAATTGGACATGTTTTAAGGAATTATTCAAGGCACATTGTGGTCCATAACGAAAATGGGGCAAAAATTGCTGCACCTGATTGCTGCAACTAGGATATAAGTGAATTTTTATTAGCTTTGTTATTCTTCTGTGTAGATAAATATTCTTATATAAACATCCTTCTCACATACTCATAAAATGGTTCACCTTGCTAAACATCTCTTCAGAGCCATGGGCCCCTTCAGCCCGTTTAGAGTACAGGAAATGTGATGCAGATTCTAGGCTGATTGCAGATTAGGGCAGATATATTTCTTAGCACCTCTTCTGCAGTCCTGTCTTCCTAATGTGTCCCTTTGGCAAAGCACTCAGGTGAAATGCAACAAGCAGTTGTTTGTTGAATTATCTTAGAGCTGTGGTTTCATAAGCTAAGGCTTCCCTGTCAGGGAAAGGAGCAAACTCCTCCTTTGCTGCCATATGAGGACTCTTGAACCCCTCATTGTGGTCACCTAGATTGTGAAGTTCATCCTATTAAAAGGCAATCCCAGTGGAAAATAAGTGTTTTTTAGCAGAAGGGTCCCAGAAGTGTCTGATTTCCTGGTGGCACAGTGCTGTCATGGGATGGGGGTGGACAGGAACACCACATGTGTTGGAGTCAAACTTGCATTTCAGATCAGCTGTAGGCAGCCGTACCCTCAGTTACTTCCTTTGATACATCTCTGTTCCAGGACTCCACAGAGCTCCTAACCACCAACTAAAGGTACAAGATGATTGTTTGTACTCTTCAGTGATGCCAAGCCTTAGTTTATAAGATGTTAAAACTTGTGAATATTGAAGTCTGAATATACTTTTGTGGCATTTCAACCATGCATTTGGTAGGATGTTATGCTAGAGAAAATGGCCTTCCGGAGCTTTTATATGCTCATAAGGCTATTTGTAATGTGAAGTTGACTTGTCTAGATAGTAGAGAATAACATATGTCTTCAGCATTTCTGACAGTTTTGCCAACTTTTAGTATTGCAACACTTCTGCAGAGAAGGCTATAAGAGTAGGGTGTTTCAAGAACCAGAGAACAGATGAAATTAGTCATTAGCTGTGACTACTCAAAGCTGTGCACATTTGTGTTTGCCAGTCAGTACACTTGGCTGACTGGCCAGTAGGTACATGTGTTCTGCTGCCAAAACAAGACATGTAACAGATGAATTCTGCCTGTCTTTCCCTTTCTGCTGCTCTCCTTTAACTAAGCAATATTCTGCATGAAACTTGCAAGAATTTCATTATCTTTGACGCCTCAACTTCTGTGTCCAATTCACTGAAAATTAATCAATAATGCAAAATGTCGTGAGTGTGGTCTGACAAGGAAATATACCATCAGTTAAACTGTATATGAATTATAGAAACCAATGTCAAAACATATATTTAAAATAAAATGTTTGGCAATATTGCAGAGATTGAAACACAATGTTCAGATCAATTGTTACGCACTTGAGCAGAAAACAGTCCAGCTTTGCGAGGATATCCAGTAGCTTTTGTTTCAGTGTCTTATCTCCACATCTCTTTTGTCTAAGCATTCCTATTGATGTTTAACCATTTTTCTGTACATCTCTAGTTGCTGTTTTTGTACTGCAGATCACATAACTTTAGGCAATGACAATATGATTGTGCTAATATTTTTATAATATGCTATTAATCAGCATTATATAAATATTTCATAAATTAATTGCCTGGAATTACAAGCACCATAAAAATCTTATAAGAGTAACTCCACATAAGTAGAGAGAATGCAGTCTGTTTTCCTGCTCTGAAAGATTTTATCCTTAGAAGCCTGTCTATTGCTTCCCATTATGTCAGGTGACCTGATAAAAGATAATTCTTTCTACAACGTCCATTCTTCTCATGCGCCAACAACTATTTTGTCTACAACACTGCTGTGTGATGACAGTGCAGTCAGCCCCTGAGCTGTGCTGCCCTATGTAGGGAAACAAGTTAGCTGATTTGGGGACTTCTGAGGCCAAGATACAGCTTAGGATAACATTTGTACAACTTTTAATTATTTAAAGAGGCAAAATTCACAAGAAAGCAGGTCTTAATTTTTTTTTCTGTGGTCCCAGCATCTCTTATCTCACTTTTGTACCAAATATGTTCCTCCCCATGCATGGATTTTCAAAAAGACAACTTCCTTCTCTTACATATTGCATCTCACTCTATGGATAGGTTCTTCCTAATGAAATGCTAAGCTCTCTTGTGTTTCCGACTGACAGCTAGTATGTCAATCTATAAACCATCTTTAAAATATATTAATATTTTCTCATTTTTTCCCTTAATTTTCATGTGCATATTTATATTTATATATTTTTTTTGACAGATCATAATTTTTTATCATGCTTGAATAAAGACCATCACTGTAGGCCTGGGTGCTGCATGTGATGGGGAACTCCTGTATGTTAGTACAACACTGGGACAATGGATACAGGAGGGTAGAATAAACCCTCTATTCTAGTGGTATTAAAGAGTAGAAACAGAAATGGAACATTCTCACCATTTTTGTATGGTTTTAAATGATAAATCATAGAATATCTCTAGTTGGAAGAGACCCATAAGCATCACCTAGTCAAAGACCGAGCTATATAAATACGTACACGGATGTATGTGTGTATAAGAGAGGAAACGATATTCAGTATCTCTCCCTTTACCTTGAATTTTGCTGTGGTGATTCTGATTTTTAATTCCAAAGCCCTGTGAACTGTGTCAGTACCACTGACAGATGGCTGGGGGAAAGACACTGAGATCTACTCAGTGAAAACCATTTAGATGGAATGGCTGAATTAAGCATGCGCTTTGTGGAGTTGGGAAGAAGATAACAGAATGTTATGACTAGCACATTTCAACAATCCACTTTTAGAAATGTCAATTGCTCTGAGCTAGTCAGAAAACAACAGCCCCCGGCTGTGCCCAAGCCCTAACCCTGAGTTTGAAGGACAGTCATGGCTAGCAGTTGCCAGCAAGTGGAAGGTGTGAAGCTGAACACCTCAGAACTGCTCCTCATTCCGCGTGTGGCTGGTGGGAAGCACCACTGCAGGTTATACACCTGTGCACAGTGAGCTCAGATTGCACACAAAGTGCAGACTGATGCCTTAGATTGCACAATATCTGGAATAACTTTAATACAGACCTGACATCCAGTGTCATCTGAAAGACATCCAGCTCATTCAGATTCTTTAAAAGGTTCTGTCTTTCCAATTTTCCTTCTCCCAAAAAGTGAACTTTCGTCGCTCAACTAATGCTATTAGCACCACACTTTGTTGATCTTGTGACTAATATATACTTTTTAAAGTAATTTGAACAAAAAATCATTAGATAAATAATTTTACCCATCATGTAAATTTGACAGATCCCCATCTGCAGGAAGTGGGCAGGAGAAAATATGGGGAAACAGCTATTTCCCTGTTCTTGCCCTCTTCCATTCTCCTGGTGTAGGCTTATGGTTACTGGGTTAGGTGAATTTTTGGTTTGAAACAGTTAACCTGTTCTTGCCTGCTTTAAGTGCTTAGTCCCCTGGTCCCCTGAGTTCTATAGGTAGCTTTTAGGCTGGTGTGGAAATTCAAGTGTTGTGTGTTTTTCTCCAGTGCAAGTGCAAAATCAGATGAACCTCCAGTTTCTTCAGGAAATCCATTCTCCTTCAAAATTTCCAAACAAGCCAGCTAATCAACACTTCTCATAGTGAGTAAGAACATTTGCTTAGGCATGGGTGACCCCGCTGCCCAGGTGACTTATAGTCTCTGACATTCTTGAATGCTTGCACATACTCAGTCTCCTAATATGGCCCCAAAGCTGCAGCTTTCTTTTTGTGAACAGAAAAGCTTGTTTAGATGCCAAAAATATTTCTGCCCAGAGTGTAAAAAATCCCTGGTTTTCAGCCCTTCACTAAGTAGTGGAACTGTCGTGGTTTGTTCAGGCTTTTCTCCTTGAGGCACTTAGCATATATCACAGAAACCTGAAACTTTATCTTCCACTTTTCTCCAAATTTACAAGCAAGCCTACTCTGACAGACTGTATCACAACTACAAACCTTGCAGTTTTGGAAGATTAACTGAGAAACCCCACAGAGCCTGCTAACATCCTATAATTGACTGAGGGAGCTCTTCTAAGGAGCAGTATAAGGAACTCCCTCCCCTCCAGACTCTCCGCATTGGCTGTTTGCTTTTGAAAAGGTTTTTTTTCAGGAAGGGAAGCGTGCAGGGGATGGGAAGGAGAATGAAGCCTTGACTGCACTTTTCACTGCTTTCAGAAGGAAAATCTCAGCTGTATTCATGCAGGCTGTTCCTGTTTTGTCACTTGTCTGGATTGTTTGCCTCTGCTTGGAAGAATTAAAGCATTTTCAGTAATCTTATTGCATGAGAGGGCAATTAGACATTTCGTAATCCTATCACCCCTGTGCTGAAATTACCATGCCCAGTTAGCAGTAATTCTGCTTCTAAGAACAGAGTGAGCAGCAGCACAGCATGAATTATTTAGCTCGATGCTGTGCTTCCTGTTTTCAAGTCACTGGAATAATACTGGCACCACAGACAGTAATTATCCCCAGCACAGAGTAGAAACAGTTAATGGAACCTGCCTTTTAAATCAATATTATTAATTCAAGGAAAGAAACAGCATGTACAATCTGACGCCTATGGAGTTTTGATCTGGGCTTGATGTCACACTGAAGTAAGGGGTTACCATGGAGATTGGAGCTTGTGTCTGCGTATCCCTCCCTGCCAGGGAGCTGTGAGGAGTGTTTTTGGAGAGGAAGTGCCCATCTGTAGTCAATCACTATTGTTCTGGCAGAGCCACATGCCAGCCTCGCTGCAGCCCTCCGAACTGCGTCACGACACAGCAGTGTCAGTCCCTCTGAATAAAGACTCCCTGTTGAACCATATTTATCCACCCTGCCATTTTCACTGTCAGTTGATTATCTGCTTGTATTTTCTGGCTGTGTTAATGTAGTCTCTTAGCACTGTTATCCTAGGATCCCTACAGCTTGATACCTCGCAGCTCTGGATGGATCTTCTTGTGTTTCCTTGCTTTCTTTGTCACCCTCTTCACTTAATCAAGGGAAAGCACCCATACTACATCAGCCACTTTGCTTGTTTTCTTTACTCTTAGATGCAGAAGACCTTGAAAGCCTGAATGTGCTTTCTCCCTTGTACAAATTCATAGCAACCCAAACCCGCTTGTAATAGATCCTTTTATTAAATTATCATTATTAATTACCAGCATATGTTTTGGAGCAAAGACTGGCAGTTTGGCACAGTCCACCATGATTATTGAATATACCTGTTTATTAAGCAATTAAGCAATGGGCTAGTGTGCCAGTAGTATATGAAATCAGGGCATTATTACTAGCTGGAAGATGTCAGACAAAATTACTTCTGGTATCTGAAGACAATGCAATGAGACATCTTCCTGAATACCAGGTGGAGTTTGTGTTCTTATTTTATTTTCCTCCTTAAGTACAATAGTCAAAATAACAGCTGATAAATTTCTGCCAGAAATTCTGTGAAGTGACTGTCTCGAATACTATGCAAGCATAAATCAATTATGATGGAAAAAGAAGATTTAACTATTTCCCCCTTTATTTTACTTCTCTTCACCCTCATTTTTCTCTTCTCTATCTCTATTTTGTTTATTTCTTATGTCAAGTAAAGATGGATTTGAGCTGTCCAGGGTTCTCATTGAAAGTGATGCAATAGGTTTTCAGAACAGCCATTGTATGTATCCTCTTCTGCTATCATTCTTGGAAATGACTGAACAAAACATCACAATGAATCAGCTATAAGAAGAGACCTGGCATGAAAAACTGCAGGAAAAACAATCAAAGTTTAATAAATTCAAATAGCAATAAAGATTTTGATTGTGCGGAATGTGCCTGCCAGGGCTGCTGGGTTCTTACCTGGCCACTGAATATTGTCTACGTACACCAGTGGTAGGTCGATTAGCACTTGAGTACTCCCAGCCTGGGTACAGGTGTAGCATTCAAACCTCAGCCTGCATTGTATGCTAACTTTCCTAATTGCACGATGAATGCAGTTTCATATTTGCAATCTGCCCTACTGCTACAAACAACACAAACTTTTCTTTAGTTCTGCGTGGCGTGGTTCAGGCAGGGCTGCTCTGGAATAGTGATTGCCAGCTGCAGGGATGCACAGGAAAAGAACAACTTTCCCTCACTACCAGCCCTTCCAACATGTTTTATTTATATCTCTTCCATTCCAGCTGGCATGCACACTGGCTCTGGGATCTCTGACCCTGAACTAAACTGCTGCAGGGCTGATCAGGAGACTTGACAGGTACTTGGGGAAGCTGAACTGCTCAGCAAATGCTCTAACTTTACTGACACTATGAATTTTAGAAGTCTGAAAGGGATATTTCCGAACACTTATCAGTTCTATAAGCAAAATGGTTTTAGATTTCCAAAATATCTGTCATATTGGGTGATTTTTCATTTTAATTGTGAGGTTTGCTGTGTTGTGAGGGTTGACCAATGATTTATGATCATTGGGATGAAGAGTCCAGCCACACCTACACAAGCAAAGCTAATTTGAAAACAGACCAGCAGTATGTCTAAGCTAAGCAAGGAAACATAAGCTTTCACTTCTGAAAGTGAGTGGTAAGTTCAATTCCTAGTTATGGAGGAAAAAAAGAAAGCATTACTCTTCAGCTGAAAACCCCTGGTGGTTGGAAATCATGTAAGGTTAACAAGGAAATAAACAATATTTGGAGAGATGGATGAATGTATTTTAAAGTATACTTATACTTAAACTATCCACCAGATATGCATAGAAATTGGCGTATTCTCACAGAACATGTAAATGTTACTGAATTTTCATTTTGACAAGGCTTTCAATTAGAAAGCATTTAGACAGGCTTACTTCTGTACAAGGTTGGGAATTTTTCACCTTGTTTACTGAAAATCCTAGCATGTCAGCTACAAGAGACCTTGGACTATTTGTTTTTTTTTTAATAATTGCTCAGAGTGACCACCTGACCACTGAGTTATCTGGTGTTTATTGGATCTCCAGCTTTAATGCGACCAGCCAAGGGGGGAATCCAACTCTCTCTGGGCAATTAATAAATAATTTTGGTAACCAACGTGACATTTTTGATAAAGCAGGACATATACAGGTAAAAGTCACATAGGAATCTAGACAAGGGTACTTCATCCTTGAAATCAGGTGTTCTCACATTTGAGCCACATTCATGGATTTAAATTAAATATATTCCTTGGGCAACATTCACCTCTTGTACAAGAGATGATAAATTGCACATGGAGGAAACTTTTATTTCTCTAGCCTGAATTATTTGAGTTTTTTTGCTCTTCTACTCTACAAAATACCACCATGAAAGACATACAACTGCTGAATATAATTGTAATTATTTTTTTTCTAATTCTGATATTTTTTTCTAGTCACTGCTGTCTGCTATACAGCAGGGAGCTAAGATTTTTCTGAAGGAGTCTGTATGAAGGCTAAAAAGCATATATGTTAGTATTGGTCAACAATTTTGAGACACTGAGGTGTGAAACAACTTTCTGATTGCTTTTTCAGAAATTTGACATCAGAATTCTTCTAGAGTAATACAAAAGATTTGAGCCCTTTTGTAATCCTATATCCTGTAAGTCCAAGGACTATGGAGTAAAAAATGCTCTCTAATAAAAAAGGTCCCTACCTTTGTTGGAAAGCTTTTCTATTTCAATATTTCCAAATAAATTTTTAAAAAGGGGAATTTCAATTAATGTAAATACTTTCTTTTATGAGCATTACCAGTTTGTTTATTAATTTTATTTTTAGGAAGTTAATATTTTTAAAGATATGGATAACTCTTTAATTTTATATTATAAACATAGCAAAGTCTTGAAGCTTTTCTCCAAACTTAAAATGAATGAAGAATGTAAATATATTACTTTTTTTCTTTGTTTTTACTATTTTTTTCAGTTCATTTGTATTCTTTAGCATCTTTTCAATGCACTCAAAAGGACACATTCAACCTCTGTCAGCAGTCATGGCCTATTTTATGTTCTGAAAAGTCTTGCCAGAATGGCCCCCTCAAGCAACACATGGCCCAATTTATTTATGACATTGCCAAAAAAACTATTTCCAGGATGTTCGTAGGTCAAGAGCTCCTCTGAAATAGAGAATGCCTTAAAGATCTCTTGCTCTGTGTATTACTGAGTGTGTGTGTGTTGCACTCATGCCCCGAGGCCACAATCAAAACCAAGGAAGTTGAGGAAGAATGAAAGAATGAAGATCTTTCTTGCATTTTGAGACTCTCCTCATAGCTTTATCCATCTATGTACTGTCATCTCCTCTAAGTCATCAGTTTACCATTCAAACAATTTTCTTTTTAAAAATCTCCTTTCATTAGCCTCCTATTTCTGGTTTTTACCTGACAGCTGTCTCGAGACACCTATTTTACCATAGTGGTTACATCCATTAAAAGAATGCTTAAAATGGATGATTCATGACTTGTCTTTTTATATTCCTTCTTCTTTTACATGCACACAAAATTGTATATGATGTTAATTAAGTATCTCAGCGACTTCTCAGGCTTTAAAAAAGATTTCAATATGACATTTTTTAGGAGGTCTTTGGGAAGGGAGGTGCTGCTCTGTGTAAAGAGCTGCAAGGCACTTAGGGAAGTGGAGCAGTGTTCAACAGTCCTAGTGAAAAAGCCCAGCAGATGAACTGCTTGTAATAAGATCCGCCTAATTCTGTTCCTTTGTTTAGCCATCTCGCCAAGTTGTGCTGAACATTCCTTCTGGTTTGACCTTTCCTTCAGTCATGCAGTGAAATCATTCTGGGTGACTAAGACCTGCCCTCCTGCACTGAGACATTTTACAGGGAAAGTGGAGAATTTGTAAGCAAAGCACTGAGAGTATAAGAAGGATCTAGTGGTAGTGAATTTTTCAGGTTTTACTTTTTGTAGGAAATAAAGGTTTCCCCATTTTTAAACAAATCCATAGAAATCATAGTGCATATACTGCAAAAATTCAAAATTGTGAAAAAAGCCTATTTATAAGTATGTAATACTTGCCAGTGTTTGTGAGATATGATGGTATTTCTACTTGCTACCCCAAATTTTAAAAATGTGATGATGTCTAATAATGAATACAGGAGGAATTGGTCATGCTTATTCTTTTTGATAAACACATTGCAAGGAATAATGTAACAAAACCAAACTTTTAGGTTCTATAGTGGAACAAAACAGAAGCAAAATTTTTCAGGCCTCCAGAATTCACATTACTCTTTCCTGTTTTGAAGAGGAAAGATGGGTCTGAAGGGACAACATGGTGAAGGGGAATATTTGATGTAATTTTGCAGTTAGAAGAGCGATTGGGCAATAGGAATTAATTTGTATTTGTCATGCTTTAGGGATAAGTTTTGCACAGGTTAGCTAACATCATGCTCTGTTCATTTCTTCTTTATACATCTTGTGGACTGTGATCCTTTAATTTATTTTTTCCTAGTGTAACATTTTGTCCACTTGGTTGGACTGGGATCCAATTACTCATTGTGGCTGGAATTTGTGTTTCTAAAGTTTGACTCACTTGAAGTCTTATGCTTACATTCTGAGTCGGCATAAGTAGGATGAAAAATGAGACTGCAGAGCACTGAGACCAGCAGAATTTTCAGCATCTGCATGCAATAATGTGATTTGACTGACTTGTATGGACCTGAGCCCAAAAATTACAGAAAGGAATCATTTAGGCCATATTAGCTGACATGTGGAAGATGTCCCTACTATAAAAGTTATGCTGATTACAACAGGCAATCAGTTTTAGAAAAGCAGATAGGCTTATCTTGGTTTTGTGCCTCAGCTTATGCTCTTCCAGCCAGTTTCCATCCTACTGTATGTAAACAAGCTTGTACATCTTTAGTAATCCCATAAAATTGTTTAAGAAAAATATCCAAAATTCTATTCATCTGTACTGCATGGAGGTTTGGTTCATGAGCTTCTGAAGAGAGAAAGAGAGAGAGAAAGCATACAAAGTGTACTGTATCTTCAGTACAATTCAGGTTACTACACAGAACCTCCTACTCACCACACTTTAGTGACTCACGCATGCCAAGCATAATGAATCCTCTGGTTTTTTGATGTGCTCTCATTCTAATTTTCTCATTTACAATTATAAATGTTACATTCACTTCAAAAAATTTGACAAAATCAAATTTCTAAAAATGCATAATGGAACTATTCTCACTCATTGTCAAATCAATTTTTAAAATTTTTTTGTACATTATTGTAGCGATATTACATTAACTTTGTACAGTATGTGCCATGATAAAATATTGGGAAAGATGCTATTATCTGTATTTTTCAATGCTCTTTCTGTGCGATTAAGTTTCATATTACTGAATTTGAATAAAACATTGATCATAGAACTGTCAAAGGAAACTTCTACTAAAATCTTGTCTGAAAAAGATTCCTCTTCGATTGCCCCTTATTATTCTATTATTCTTCTTTTCCCCCTACTTTGGAGATATATAAGAGATATCTTCCTGCCCTTTATGATGTACTGTTCTTTCTTAGTATTCCAGGAAAATGAGATTATAAATTCACTTGTATCCAAAGACTGAACTCAATGTTAAAATGAAACCAGAGAGCTATATAAAATATATCACCTTCAATAACTTGCAGTGATGTACAGAGATATAGCTCTGTAGTTTAAAACCCTCCTCAACTCTATCTGCCAGGAGGTGCTTTTAGCTAATTTGTATTATGTGGGTAAATACCCACCTACAAAACCAGCTAAGGTGCTGAGAAAGGCAGTGGTGTGCAAGCAGAGGGCAAAGTATTTTCTTGACTGTCTTTGAAGGATGATAAAATTCTGTCAGGGTAAATGGAAGTTTTGCACTGTTGTGTCTCAACAGTCTTCCTAAATGTTGCAGAATTCAAAGTCAAAATATTACAGCAGTGTAAGAGAATGTAACAGTTTTGCAAACTTTAAGATACAATATTTTTTCAAGTTCAAGTTTTGCAAACTTTAAGGTACAATATTTTTTCAAGTTCAAGTTTTCAAAGAGCCCATGGGTCTATGACATGGAATGAAATGGTGTTCAAAGGTGACCATGGTTCCTGTGGCAGGCTGGTAGCACTGAAGTCAGAGTATTCTGTCCCCATGGCATGAAGCCTCATAGAGAAACAGACATTCTGAGATGTTTAAAGTTATACAGCAAGTGATGCTTAGTTGCAGACTTGAGTAAAATTAATGAGAAAGTTCATTTTCATTTTGGAAAAGACAAATTCAAGATGGCACAAGCAAGTTCTGGTCTGAAGGGCCTGTGCTTGTCCAAATTCAAGATGGCACAAGCAAGTTCTGGTCTGAAGGGCCTGTGCTTGACCTGCTGTGATAAACTCTGGTGGGTGCATGGCAGAGTTTGCTTAGGAATTTGTAAACCCCCTGCAGTGATGAAGTGCCAGCAAAGCAAGCACGGATGCAGGCACCAGACTGAAGATTTACAGCACATTATGTAAGGCCAAGGCTCAAATACACAGTAGTCCCTTGACTGGGAGGAAAGATTTTTGGAGATAAGGGGTTTCCCTTCTTCAAACAGATACAGGAGACAAATAATAAAAGCTAAATGAGAGAAAACGAAACACCATGATATATCCTTAGGAGCATTTTGCAATAACCACTTTTTTCAGAGACTATTTGCACTCAGAAAAGACTTTGAATGAGCCTAAATAATTAATAAATCAAACATTATGTGTTCTGGTGCCTTTTTTAGAGCCTTCATGGTAATATCACCCAATGTGTTCTGCTGCTTGTTGTCTCTAAGAAGTCTTTCTGCTGGTTTTGGTCAGTAAATTATTTGTACTGAGGTTCTCAGATGCCCCACAACAGAGGCTAAGTCAATACTGGTAATGATTCATTGTGAAATAATGCTAGGTCTCTTGGACCCTCTCTCTACTTTTGCCTACCTGAAAATGGCTTCTCTTACTCTCAGAAAGTTGTTTTATTATCCACTGTACTCAGTAGAGAATCTGTTTTAAAAATATGTTAAACCATTAAAGTAAGATTAATAGACCCAAGGAAGTATCTATACCTTTCTGTTGTCTGGAGAGGAAATCAGGCAACTAGCTTAGATTAGAAGCTGAAGGCAGGCTTCAAAAGGCTAAACATTTGTATTTGTGCAATTTCTTGCCTAGAGTATTTCAGATGTCTGCAAAGCTGGTGAATATGATTGGTGGTGTAAATAGAATACAGAAGTAGCTAGAAATTGCTTGAACAATTCAAAAAGTTTTAGATATCCATGCTGAGACAGACTGAGACACTAAATTTACATGAGTACAGGACAGTAACTGCATGTAAGCCAGCTGTTTAAGTTTCTGCTGTAGTCAGTGAGGGTGCAACTCAGCTGCCTAACACACATTACCCGAGGTGCCCCAGGGTACACAGCATTGCCTCCAGTGCTGTGACCAAAGGGTGTGGGCAGCCCGATAGGCACCATGCCATGCCTGACAGCCTTCAGCTGGCATCCTGGACTTCTAGAGAATCTCAGATGATGCTAAACACCAAAGAGTATACAGAGATGAAGGTCAGATCTTGTCCATATAGTGGGCAGAAGTTAGAAAGTTATTATTATAATATCCCTGAAATAGTCATGCACTTTTGACCATCCCAGTAGCTCTCTGTACTGCCCTGGATCAGCTGGCTAGGTTAGGAAAGACTGTGACTCAGCTGAGACACTGAATGTGCACCTGGCTGCATGTCTGCTCTGGAGCTGGAATCCACCCATAGCTGATGGAGGTCTGAGGTGAGGTGAGATGAGTCCCTTTCCCATCAGCCACGACAAGAATACGTGACAGGCAACTCTCCCACCCTCGTGTTAGCACTGTCATCCTCAGTTTGAAGAGGCTTGTCAGGCTGTTAGCAACAAGCTGTTTATTTAAAATGTCAGTTATGTAACTTAGGACTCTTTAAATAGTTTTTTCCTCATATTACAGTAAATTAACATAATTTAAGAATTACTCTCACTTCCCTTTTTATTCACTCTGAAGTTTACGTAGTTCTGATTTTTGCTAAGACATCAGTAAATACAATATTTTAAGCAGTCTGAAATTTCAGCAGCTACCTTTTCATTCGGTTTCCTTTTTTTTGGCCTTGTTTGTCTTTCATGGGACAAATACAATATTTGGCAAAACCAGATCACTTATAATAATGCTATTGGCTATGCAACTTTGGGGAGAATTTTTTCTGCAATGTTCTCTATGTGAAAGAGCCTGGGCACCCACATGATTTCATAGATGAAAACCTAGCAGACTAGATGACAACACTCTCCTCCCCAGTCTGTCAGGTATTGAACTTTACATTGGATTAATTCCAAAGAGTAAAATCATATGAAGTATAGCACTGGCACAAATCAGTGGTACAATTCAGTTCATCTAAACACTAGTTAGTTCATATAGCCATACTCAGAAAACATTACTTTCATTAGAGTTGCTGGCATAGGGATTGTCATTGCTCTCAGCCTAAATGTAAATTCAATGCGTTGATTGAGAATTTCATAAACATCAGTGGAGAGAATATATGCTCTTGATACCTGAGCACTTAGAGCAATGATAAAGGTGAAGTAGAGCAGTCATAATATCAAGCAGATGAATTCTCATTAAGACTAAAACTGCTTTTCCTTAGTTATGCCCCCATTCTTGCTCAGAAGTGTACCTTTAAAAGTCACTTCTGATTTAATCTGTTGAAATTCAACATATATGCACACAAAACCAGAGTGCAGGTAAAAACTACAGAACAGATTTAGCTACACAGGGGCACAGAAAGAAACCTGACCTTTTAAATTTATATGTCTATTTACATGATTTGGAAGTGTATTTTTGTCTTCTCTGAAGAAAGGATGTGTAAGATGCAAGCAGCTCTCTTGGTTCCTTGATCTACTGTGGTAGTACTGATGTATGTGATTGGCAGTAGCAAATGAGACCCAAAAGCAAGGGGGAAGTGGGTTAACTTGTGGCTTATTAATTTCCTTCCTAAGGCACTGATGGACAAATGCAGCCACATGATACTCTGTGCTGTACTACACTGAAAAAAACAGCTCCTAAAGCATAACAGATTTATTTCTATAAACACTTGAATTTTGCTCTTTCCTAAGCATATTGGTCTGTAAAATCCACTGCGGTGTGTGTAATAGTATTTGGTAAGAAGATGATGTTCTACAAAAGAAGCTTTTAATGTATGTATAAAATAGAGATATGGGAATATTTGCTGTAATCATTCTAAACCTGTTAAAAGGCTTGAATGATACCAGGATGGCAAAGGCAGTACAGGACCCATACTGTTTATGCATGTAAAGTGTGCTACAATTATCTCTGTGTACAAACATGTTTCAATAAATTTCCTATCATTTGTACACACAGACGTAAGCTGGACTCTCCTATTATAACAGCTGAGAAGAAAAGTTCTTTCATATTTCATTCTGAAATTTCTTGATCATTATGATCAAGAGCAGTCTATGAAAGACTGTTAGAGCAGTCTAGGAAAACTCTGCTTGTAATAGGTTTGTTCTACTTCGGCTATACACTGTAGATACACAATAAGGAACATTTAAACTTTTAGACAAAACAGGCAAAGAGCTGATAGAGCAAAATCCATTTGTGAAAAACAACACACTGACCCCTAATATCTAAATTTAAAAAATAATTACATTTTATCTTCAAATTGCATGTTGAGAAAGGATGAGTGGAAGGAAAGAGACCAGGTAGTTTGAAGGGTTTTGTTCAGCAAAAATCAGAGCTAACTGCAGCATTGTGTGTCTCTGTATGTCAGATACCTTGGAGAAAGGTTGTTATAGAGAGTCTGGGCCTCATAAACTCTGTGCTCTGTAGTACATTAGCTTGCACTAAAGGTATTTAAAATCTAGTTCATATATACAGCCATCTTAAGTCAAGCATCCCAAAAAATTTATTTTCAAATTACTAAGGTAACCTATTTCTTAATAACCACAGAGCATAATTTACACTAATTTTATTAATTTCTAAAATTACTTTTGAAACTGTATGTGGAAAAAACCTGAAAACTGTACATGTAAAAAAGGATTAATGTTTTGCCTACTACTACTGCAGAATTTGAAATTTTACTCTTTCTTGCCCTCACAATACGAATTTGTCAGTTTTTAAGGATAATTATTATAGTGCTCAAAAGCAAGAAATGTGGGACAAGTAATATGATTTAATTTAGGAAATCTGAGATAACAATGGAATGATTTTCAGTCAAAGATGAAGGAGTAATATGAGTTACAGGTCAAAGAATGAAAGAGGTCTTAGCTAATAAACAGAAATCATCAGTGAAATCACATTTACTTGGAGCTCTTAAAACTCAGTTTGCTCAAGAAGCATCCAGAAGACAAATGCGTATATAATTGCTCTTTGCAGCTATGTTTGACTCCTCTATATATAAGAGATTGTATTTCTTCTTCAATATTTGTCTTTTCATGAATTACCATTCCTGACCTGTTTGAACAAAAAAAAGGAAGGAAGGAAGTGTCGGAAGGAAGAGTCGGAAGGAAGGAAGTGTCAGAAGGAAGGAAGGAAGGAAGGAAGGAAGGAAGGAAGGAAGGAAGGAAGGAAGGAAGGAAGGAAGGAAGGAAGGAAGGAAGGAAGGAAGGAAGGAAGGAAGGAAGGAAGGAAGGAAGGAAGGAAGGAAGGAAGGAAGGAAGGAAGGAAGGAAGGAAGGAAGGAAGGAAGGAAGGGTTTTCTCTTGTTCATTAAGGGATCAGTATTCTAAAACACTCTTCAGATACTTGCAAGGCATTATTGTTACTTATTGGATGTTATGCTGCTGGCCCATCTGCTTTCTTTGATGTTTTACAGTCTTAATATGCTCTCTATTGTCTATGAAACTTACTTGTAACAGGTGATCAGATTCAAAACCTGTTTGGTGCTATGACTGAAGGCTGTGTGTGTGTTTGTGTGTGTGTGTATGGAGATATGCACTGGGAATATTGCTTGTGAATATTAGTGCCTCCTATAATCATAGAGAAAAAATCTATTTGGCTATCCCAGCCCCTGCCAATCTCTGTGCACAGACTGGTTTTAGCAGAGACCTAGCCCACTTCCTTTTCATTACTCTCCTAATCATACAGTGCTGAACATCAGTTTAAAAGAATTGAAAGGTGGTTTTAGAAAGCAGCAAAACCCAGGAAATAGTGTGGAAATTGGTCACCTTTTTCAGTGACCAATATTTCCATATAAAATTTTGCTTTCAGCTGACAGTTTATGTCAGTTTTCATGTTTATCCAGAGATAAACATGAAAGTTTTTAATCAAATTGATTTCTACATAAATGCAAACTTTGTCTTCTCCTCCCTCTCTCCCAGTACTGCTGAAGTGCTCTTTTGCACACTCAGTGAATTCAGGAATTACTTTTCTGTATGCCCAATTTAGGCTCCTGTTTTTAAAAAACTTGACAAAGGAATGGCGTATTGGTCTGAGTTCTCGCCTGGATTTTCTGGAAGCATACTTGCTGCTGCCATCACATCTTTCCAATACACATGAACTTGCTGTTAATGTGGAGAAGAAAGACAAATTACTCATCACAGAAGAAATAAGCACAAGCGGGCTTTAGAAAAGCTGGCTGCTATATTTAGCTTATAATACTAATATTGGAACGTCATAGTCGTGCCCTCTTCCCTAATGGCAGCCCTGTGAGATTCTATCTGGATTTTATGATCTTATATGGAAAGTAATTCAGCTATTTGGGGAACTATGCTCTGTGCATACAAACAGTGAGACTACTTACGTCTGTTCTCTGTGTTATCAGCACCATTAAAAAGTCACATCAGTTGGGAGGATATGCTGCTTTATAGTTTCTGCTTTTAATGTCTCTAAGGAAACCACTTCACTAACCCACACTTAACCATGCTTGCCACATCCACAATTTACAGGCAGGGCAAGGGGAAATAGTGCATCAGAAATTCCGTACTTTATGTAAATGTGTCAGTAAATGAATCAGTATTAATCTTCTTTATTTTTTTTAAGTTGGAGACTCTGGTTTAGCAGAAACCCTGCATTTATGTAGGTTTCCACAGGAGTGAACTGGTATGGAGATACTGTGCCACAGGTCTGGTCAGATCTTTGAGGGGAGTTTTTCTGTTATTGAAGGCCATAAGGACTAGAAAGAACTGTGTTTTGGTAAGATAGACAAAGAATGTAGGGCAAAATGATGAAAGAGTCTAAGGTTAAAATGTGCATTAAAACCATTTATGTTTTCTCCTTCTTCATTTTGTAGAAAGACTCCTTGTGTTTATGAAATTTAAGGGGAAGCATTTTTTAGAGTAGAAATTCATACCCTTGACAAGATAAAGAGAAATATTATTTTCACCTGAATCTACTTCTCCATGATTTATCAAGTGTCTTGAGGGACTACTTTTCAAAATGACAGTTTTTTTCCTGCACTGATAATTTTACATCTTTCAAATTTTTTTTAAGCTTAGACCATTTCAGGCCCAGCAGAATCTGACCACATTGAAACTGCCATGGGCGTTTTTAGAATGTCCAGAATACAGCATTTTGGACAACACTGTTGGGAGCTGGAGAAGTGGGAAGGGAGCTGGAGCTCCCTTAGTGATTCTGGCCTCCATGGTGCACTTCATTTTGGCAGCCCAAATTTAATAAAGGCAAAAGAGTCACTATTGTCCTGAAGAGAAGAGGATTTACTAATCTGTGATTCTATCTTTAGGAGTCCTGAGAGGTCTTATTTGAGAGAGATGGTATCATGTCCCTTCACAATGGGATATCAACTATGTCAGTTAAAACTTTTGGGTTTCTGACCTATTGGTCAGAGACATACTGGTCTTGAATTATGCTCAGTTTTCTATACATATGTTTACCCAAAATGTTGTCTGCTCAAACACTTCAAGCATTCCTTCCAGAAGGAAGATGTAGAACTATATTGACAACCCAAGCCAAAAAGAATTTACAAACAGAGATTTTTATGAAAATTTTTTAAAATTGAAGTCCAATTTATTTAAATAAATGTATAATTTTTTAAAAATTTTAATTAAATTTATTTCTTTTTTTCAGGAAAGAATAATATTTTATTTCAATATTTTAAAAATACTGAAGAGCAATGCATGTAGCCAAAGATGGATTGACATAAAATTTTCCTATGTAGGAAGAAAAATATCTTTGTTTCTGGCTATCACACAGTAGAAGTAGTGATAATAACTATGCATTGAAAGTAATCTGTCCTTTAAGCAAACATTTCAAACTGATGATAGAGAAAAAGTAATACAACAGTTTAGGTAGGTTCATTGGGTATGGTTAACATGAAACTTCCATTTTCAGGATTTTTAGAAATATTACAGTAACATATGAAAGAATATTGTGCAGGTAGAGATTACATCATAAGGGTTTACAGCTGCAACCTAGCTTGAGTGTGCATTTATAGGTACAATAAACCCCTTAAAATTGCCTTTGTAGCATTTCATAGTTCCTGTATATAAAACCATAAGGCTGACATAATATTAAAAATATGACTCACAAACACATTTCTGAAAAAGAGTTAAATTGATTTCATTTGTGAAATATTATGTACTATAGGTATTCAGTCCCCATATAGTATATTTTAATATGCTTATGAAAGCCTACAGCTGAATGTAATTTAGTATGAATGATTATCTGTTTGAAATTTCGCTCGTTATTAGCCATTTCTCATTTGTTATTCCAGTTATACCCTCATGGAACCAAAAAATGCTGCAGTTCTTAGGTAAGCAGTCACAGCAAGATTCATTTTCAGCATGTGGGGAGAAAGTATGTCTTATGGGACAATCACAGATTATCAGGTTGATGAATCCATATTTGTAAACAGTTCTAATCCTTGCAGAAATTGGGAAAGGTTTCCTGAAAATCTGAGAACAAAAATGCTTGTAATCATGATAGTTGTTAGCTGTGCTATAGCTATTGTTTCAACCAGTTTCATATTTCAAGATGATTTTTACACTTTTTTCTGCACTTTGAATGTACAAAGGCAATTTGGAAACTTCAAGGTCCTTGACGGATGGAGACTGCATTAGCTGCTTTCTTCAGGTCCTTCTTCTACTCTCCTAGGCATAAGACAGGACAATTTCAGTGCTCCAAAGTGAGACATTGTGCAAACTTGTTTATTTGGGTCTTAAAACAGATGTAAGCAGATAGAGGTTAGTGTGCTTTGCCTGGGACATGACATAGCCAATATGATTGTGTAATGCAGACCCTTTTTACAAGCAATAATATCACGGAAAATATGACACCATAAATTTTTAATTGAGCCCCATATCATTAAGCAGTAGAGTGAAAAAGTACATGCAGTATCCCTGCCCAGCTACTTGATGTTATCTGTCTGCCCTTTCACATGAGCCAGGAGGAGAACAAGAACATTAACAAATAGCTTCTATTCTCACATCTCGAAGCAGGGGAAGAATAATAAGTTGCGCAAATGGAAGAAGAAATATTAGACTTGTTGTTACCCCTTTCCTTTTCCCTCTCTTCTGAAGAGTTATTAGTAACTGAGGTAAGTAAAAATGTTGTAAAGGTTTAGTGTCCTGTTACCAGTTAATTCCTATATCTTCCTCAGTTACTGAGATTTTACAACCAGCTCTAAGGAGATTACTTTAAATCCTTTTCTGTTGCGATGAAGAATATTCTTAAAGGGACCCTGATAGGAGTTGCAGGTTCATATTTTGATTTGGAATTTTGTAATCTGGTAGAGAGTTGGAGTTTGTAGAGTCTTCTCAAAAATAATTACTCTTTTCAGATATTGAAAATAAAACCCCAAACCCTGATGTTGTGTGTTGCTACTTTATGTTCCTTGCTCAGCAGAGAGAGGATTATTAAAATAGATGTCTTTCTATTTGTCCATACCACACTAACTTTCTTTATGTTAAAGACTTGTGACCTAGGACTAAAAAACCCCAAAATGTTGCAGTAAGACATTCAATGATTTCTCCAAAATAAATAAGAATTGTCCTGCATTTACCAGCAGGATCTGCAGGACACATCCTGCATCCCACCAGCTCTAAGAGTGTTTTAGTCACAAGCAAGTAAGAAACTCCATTGTCTCAGAGACTCCTGCTCACCATCAAAACCTGATGGAACCAGCTGAAGAATAGTGTTTTCAGATACTTTTTTAACAATTGGCTTCACATACTCATTATGACTCACTCTGATGACTACTATATGTAGAAATTAACACAAACACATAAATACATGCAAAAAATAATTTAACAGAGTTTTTAATAAAGAAATAAACAATCATTATAGCAATGGCCATCCTGTCTCTTGTCAAATAGATGCAGTGGAACTGACTTCTGACCTCACAAGACATATTACACAGGTCCATGGCAACATATTGATATTTTCTTGTTTTATAAATCATTTATAAATGTCCACTAATAAACGTGCACTTTTACTTTTATGTCTGTAAGACAGAACTATTGTGTGTAAAGTCTGCTTTTACCAGCCCTTGCCTCTGGCCCAAAATTAAATGCAATATGGCTCCTGCTGAAATTTCAGGCATGTCCATCTTTTAATTGTTTTATAATGCCATATGGCCAGAAATACTGAAATATAATACATTGTCATTTACTGACTTTAGGGAGCTCTTTCTCAATTTAATTAAAAAGGATAACTTACTAATGCAAGTGCTGCTTATCACACATGAGAAGTCTAAAATGATAAATGAGTTTCAAACGAAGCCCTTTGTGGAAGTTCAGACAAATTCTTTTGACTGAAGAGATGGGTTCTCATCTGCAAATATTTTGTGTTTCTACTTTTCTGACAGCCAGGGGTGAGCTTATATAGATAAACACAACCTTTTAGCTGCAGAAAAACCTGCTGGTAGCTTGCATTGGATTAAGATGGATTAGTGTCTCTTTACTTAAATTCCTATTGTCATTTTTTCAGTCGCGTACTTCACACTGGGAAAAAACGATAGTCATATTTTGCATTTATTTGACTGAGGTTTTGTATTTTAAAAAAGCCCAGTCCAGGATATTAGTGTCCTTGTCACAATTTTCTCTGACTGATTGAATGAGATCTTAGGTGAATTACTGCACATGGATGCAGGAACAGCATAGATTTAAGCTGGCATCTTTCCTTTTCTTGCTCTGATATCTTTATCATCTTTATCATCTTTATCTTTGTCTTTCTTTATCTTTTCTTGATCACTCTCCTTGAACCCTAAACTATATAGTATCAGAGGGCACATTAGAGTCCACCTGTCCAGTACCAGAAGAGAACTATGAACTAATGCTAAGGATCAAAAGGATCTAATTTAACAATTGGCATTATAGTTCAAACTTGTTTTGCAAAATAATGCGAAGGACTTCATTTTCAGGCCAGTATCAGAATAAAATATCAGAAATCTAAACCTTAAAAAATGCAGTAAAATAAGATCCTTGTCCTCCAAACAGCTCTATTTTGGGTATCTTACAAGTATCTGAAATCCTGAATACAAATCCCTGGAATGTCCCCAAAGTGTTCCGTGAATATGTAATTACAGAATCACAGACCACTTTGGGGATATTCCAGGGGTTTTTATTTGGCATTTCAGAGAGATACAAGCTTTCTTAATTTACCAGAAACAACGCCAATGGAACTGGAATGTCAGGAAGAAGTAACAAGGCATGTGAACTGTGCTACCTGGTGCTGCCAAATGTGTTTGAGTGGTTTGTGGCTTCATATTTTCTAACATTAGGTTGCTTTATTGTCCAGTTTATGTATGAAATGAACTGCTAATATTTTATCTATGTTCATCATGAAATTTGTCATTAAAATGTGTGCCTCTTCAATGAAAATTGCACTTCACACTTATTTCTGGGGGGTCTGCATCGGAAATTGTCAGCGTGGCCCTTGCAATGCTCTTCTGATAGCCCACAGTCTGTGCCAAAAAAAAAAAAAAATACCCTCAGAGAAATGGCAGCCAGATTTCCAGCACTGGGGCCCCATAAACTAGGATTACTCATTTAGGAGCTTAAACAGGAGCAATGGTTGCTACATCTGTCTTAGAATGAGGGCTGCCCCCGCTCGCCTCACAGCGTCTCTGACAGCATGAGAGCATTATTTCCCTGTGCCACCTTCCAGCATTGCCTTATGAAGAATTTATATGTTTTGAGTTTTCCTTCATGGCAGGCGTCCAGCAGAGCTGTGCTATAAACCTGCCACAAAGAGTGAAAAAAACGCAGTTTTCAGTTCAACTGGGGTCCCAGACTGATTAGCTCAGACAGGCCCAACTTCTAAAGGTTAGTGAGTCTGAACCTCAGCTGATTCACTGAGCACCATCAAATTATGTACAACTAAGGAGGTAGCAAACATTTTAAAAGACTAATTGCTTGAGAAGGTTGTGGAGGGTGATTAATACACTCAAATCCTTTATTAGAGTTCTCTTGAGGAAACCTAATGAAATAAAAAATTCAGAGAGAGGACAAATTATTTTCCTTTTTTGGCAAGTAGTTATTTGAGCAGAACAATGCTGCCAGCTGAAGGCATCATTAAAGGCATGGCTTACTGTTGCACACCAAAACCCCTACTGTGATAAATGGCAAATAAAACACGTCTTTCATCCTCACATCAAGGCTGCTGAGGACGAGCAGAGCAGGGCTACCAGGATCAGGCTCTTGGCGTTCCCCGGCACGAACGGCCTGCAGAGGGCTCTCCAGGCCCTTGCTGAGCCTCCTAACCCAGTTTCACGGGCTGCAGCTGGAGGTTTTCTAAGGTCACCGAGGTCCGTCTCAAAAGAGCTAAACAAAAGGATCCTTCAGCATAAGCACGCATTTTTTCCCCTTTTCTATGGCTTTGCTGTTTCTATGTACTATCTCCAGCCACAACTTTGCCTGCATTATTTGCTTTAGCAAACAGATGTTAGAAAGTCACTGCTAAATATAAGTCTCCCCTGTAACAGTCATTGTGAAAAAAAAAAAAGGAAAAATGCAGCAAGCTTGGAATAGGAATGAACTCTTTCAGTATTTTTTGCTTACTGTCATCTTTGAGGCAACGGTACTATAGACATACAGAACACAGATTACTTGTTTACATTTAGTTAGCTCATTCTGTTCAGTTCCTAGAATGATCTGGGATGTGCAGGAACGCAAATATTGCATTGAATATCATTCTTTAAAGCTGACTTTACTGCAGGATACATGGAATTCTTGACACATAAAATGAATAGCAGAACCAGCCACACAGATTACTTATTAGCATGCTTGTATTAAAACCCAAAACCAACCTACGAGCAAATGCTTTACATGTACAAGAACATGAAGCCTGCAGCAAATTAAATTTACATATATATTTCATGGCAATGAAACCCTTGTCTTGTGAGTTAATAACATGTTTTAATTGCTTGCAGCCATGGTTTTTCTTTGTAAGAATATGGCCTGTACTGGAGGAAGAAAAATGCTCTTTCCCCTTTGAAAATAGCTGTGTTTTAAATCCAAAATTCTTGCTGCGATTATCTCTCCATGTAGATCTGGAAAATTCAGAAGGAACAGACTATTACAGCAACCTGAGTTCCTGTCTTTCGTTGTCTTGTTCTACTGAAAGGAAGAACCCTCTAAAATTAGGATAATTGAGCTGTTTTTTTGTTTCTAGTAGATTTCCTTTATGGAAGGGGACATCCTGTAGCAGTCCTTGATGGCACCTTCTGGCATTACTCGTTTGTTTGCCTTTTCAGGAAAAAAAGAGGTTTTTTCTATTTTATTACCTTTACTTCATGTTCCTATTTCCTTTCCTTGTAATACCAGGGTGGCTTTAGCTAGGACAAAAGTTATATATGAAAAACTTACATCCTGTTTTTCTCCCAGTATGCAAAAACACAGCTGTAGAAGTAGTCTTGTAGTTTTTCTTTCTTACAGGATCTCTGAATAAGTCATTCAACATACTAGTTCTATTCTCCTTAATTGTAGTGGCAGCTGCCACTGAATTTCTGAAGCTGAATTTGCTGGGACTGTGCAGTAACCACTGGAAAGAAAATACACCATATTAAGAGAGAGAATTGTAGGTAACAACAGGAAGCTTTGACCATGTCACCAGGTGTTAGAGACTCACAAGGCACATCTCAAGGCATTGAATGACATGTACAAAAAACCCCACAATTCTTCAGGTGTTCCCAGCTTTATTAAGTTTTACTACATTTTCTTGTCTTTAGATCAGCTAAGGGTAGAGAACCAATGCTCTCCATGGTAAATGGCTGTGGGCAGTGAGATCTGTATGTGATAAGACTGTCAGGCTCATGTACAAACTGTTTTTTGGACTGCTATATAAGCATCTGTAAGTACCTACTGACTGGTACTGTTAAAAAGCTTTTCAGCCCTAAACCTGCAATATTGTCAAATTTTATGCAAAATCTCTAATCTTCTGTAGTGTGGAAAACTAAATTCCTTTAAGCAGTCAGGTACTGTACATATGAGGGGGAATAGTAGACCTTTATTATCTGCCATTGCTCCATTGCTCAGGAGTCATACAGCACATGCCGCTGCTGGAGGCCAGGAGACTGAGTAAGGCAGTGGCTAAAGTTTTCTGAAAGTGTTACAGTATATTTAAGTTTTCCTGGACATGTTCTGGTTATTTTGGGCAGAGATTTTTCTACACAAGGATTTTGAAGACTTAATATGTTTTTCCAGGCCCTAGTAGGTCATAATCTGCCAACCAAGAACCACACATCTGGAATTCTTCAACATACTGCAAACCAGCTTCATATGCATCAAACCATCTGCATATGTGCAATGTAGTTTGTTCTGTGCATGTCCAGGAGGTTCAACATGTCCTAAAAATTCTGGGTTTACTGTGTACGTGTGGAAGATATATATATATGCTGATAGATTTCCAGACCAGATGTACTGAGATGCTGTGCATTGACAGCGACAAAGGTTATACTGGAAATTTTGACTCTGCAGTGCTTTGATCTGAAGGATATTCTAGCCTTCTGTGTTTCAGGCACTAGTCCTCCATGTCATTTTCTCCAGGCATTCCATGAAATGTCAGTAGTCACCAGTGATACCATAAGACCAGTGGAGCTGACTAACATCCATAGTGTCAGTTGGGTAGTGTCAAAGGCACAAAAGTTCAGATTCATGGTGTTTCTTCCATTCAATGCCCATTACCAAATACCTTCCTGAGCATTATGCCCCACTCTCCTTGCTAGATCGCAGAGAAAGGAGCATTGCTCCCTAGAGGCATGTTACTCAGTTTCATCTTGAAAATGTCTGGAGAATGAAAAGTTTCTGAAACCATTGCTGCTCCAGACTGTAAATCCCATCTCTTGGCCTCTCTTCATGGGACATCAAGTGCTCTATCTCAATGCCATCCTGGTCTCCCACCACTAAATCCACTCCAGTTCACTCATCAGTTGTGTACTCTGGGGTTTCAGACTGTACGCAGACCTTCAGAGCTGTTAAAGGTCACGGAGTAAGAGGGGCAATCTCTTCCCTGATGGGTGTGCAGCTTGCTGATACAGTCCAGGAGGTTGCTGTTTTTCCTTGCTGCCAGGACACACCCAGTGGTTCATGCTCAGCTGTCGGTGTCAGGGCACAATGAGGATTCCCTGAGGAATAGGAGCTGGAATTTGAGCTCAGTGCCCAGGCCTGCAGGGCCGGGCCTCTCCAGCCAGTGTCCATCCCACACCACAGGGGTGGCGTGAGTGGGGCAGGCCTGGAGATGGTGCCCAGCCTCAAGCACAGCCTGGTGGTGCGACAAGGCAGGTCCTAGGTCAAGCTGGGAAACCAGGGAAACCAGTCAGGCTTAGCTGGTTTGTCCATCAGAGGGCCATGGACAGGCACAGGCACAGGCCTGGATGGGTCAGTCTGTGACTGAGAGAGAAAGCCTTGACTGAGAGCGGCTCCCAAAAGTCAGAGGATGGGAAGTCCTGCTGTGTCTTCCTACAGCTCCTTTTCCACCAAACTCTGTTCAGCCAGCTGGTCCTAAACGCAGGCCTCTGGCACCCAAACCCTGGGAGGGCTGGGGAGTGCATCCAGGATGCTGACAGCTGTCTGTGGAGCCCCCAGATCCTTTGCAGAAGAGCTGCTCCCCAGTCAGTCTCAGCCTGTACAGCTGAGTACATATTTCTTTCCCATGTACAGGACTGTGGATTTGTTCCTGTTGAATTTCATAAATTTCCTGCTGTTGCATTACTCCAGTTTGGATGGGTGCTTCTGCCCCTAGATGGTGAGCCAGTGATCCATGCAGCACTTTGCTATCATCCACGGACTGCATGAGTGTGAATTCCATCTCTTCCAGACCAATGATGAAGATATTACAGTCAAGCAATAGCAGTATAAACCCTTAAAGAACGTAATTTGTAACCAACCTTGAAATGTGAACCATTATCTCCATGATCTCCAAAGATCAGAGCACTGGTTTTCCATCCAGACCATAGCATCACAACCTGGATAAAACAGCATTGTTGGGGAGCATATCTAGAGTCTTTTTGAAGTTGAGTGAGAGACATCTACCAGTTTCTCATCAGCTGCAGAGTTATTTATCACAGCAGACAATCATATGAAGTCACTCATGACCATACAACTCTGCTTCATTCCTTACTGCTGTCTTTTTGACACTTGATAAAAGATTAACTAATGACTCTAGCCATTGTTAGCTATGTTACGTGTTCTTTATTCCTCTAATATTATCTTCATAAAAAGACACGAGGGAAAAAGGACAGGAACAGATAACAAGGGAACATCTTGTGATAAGCTTGTTAAACTTCTAGATTTAATAAAGAATACAACAACATGGCTTTATGGATCAGATGTTCTTGCATTCATAATTCAGGGATTAAATGGGAACATTATTCTTATTTCAAAAGGATAGGATAATTATTGGCTATTTTATATGCTGAAGTTTTGAATTTCATTTTAGAGACTTTGAAGAATATTCCTCCTTCAGCCTGAATGGCTTTTAACTTCCCTTTTCAAACTTTGAATTCTAAAAAACGCGCAACAACATCTCCATTTCTTGTAGATCTTCTGTACTAACTTCACTCTAATAGCAGTGATCCAAAGCCCACTGAAGTGAGCACAACTCTTCCTTTAACATAAGTCATTTCTGGATCAAGCAGTAACTGACAAAGCATGCTAAATTAATTTTTATTTTTTATACCTGAAGCTTTCTGATGAGGGTATAAAAGAAAAATCTGTGGTGAATAGCAGCTTCCCTTCATGTCCCAGATGCCTGAGCATAGACTATTGTTCTTGAATTATTTGTTATAGAAATTTAATTTTAATGTTTGTATAATAAGCTTGTTGTCTAAAAGTTCTTTTGATTGTTTGATACCTGATTTCAGGCAGAAGTCTGCTGTCTAGGTGTGAGCTACCATGTTTGCCACATTTTGATTCTTTGGTTAAAGTTCAGACTACTAACGTCATGAGTGAGTCTGGAATATAATCAGGAAGATTATAGATATTTTACAAGCAGCAGACAGAAAAACAGGACAAGGCATTTTGAGAAGTGTTAAGCTGCTCAGGGTAATCAGATGCAGTTAGCTCCATAGTGGTGTGTCTGAGCTAACAAGCCCCGTGTAGAAGAGGGACTTAATTGTTTAAACAACACTAATGCCACTAATTGCACTAATAGCAGGTGATTCTTGTCTGGTGACACAGCAATAAGTGAATAGTATCTGCACATGGCCAAGAGGATGACTGCTGTGTAGTGACTATATAAACCAACCATAAATTCCCAAAGTACTGTCCTGAGGAATATTATGTTACTTCTACCTTCAGTGGTTTGGGAGGTTCTGTAGAGAAGCATACACCTATATGGCAAAAAAGGTTGGATTTCTGCTTTGATGGGTTATCTTCAGAATTTGAAACACTATCAGCACTGGATCCTCATTCCCTAGGCTGGTATCCTTCCACAAATTCAGCCAGGAATTCAGTGAGATCTTGTCAACAGCAGATGTATTGGGTTAAGTGTTTGGGTTCAACAAATCATCACATACCAGTGAGATTTTAATTGAAAATTCTCATCAGCACAACTGGTGAGGTCTTCCAGCTCACAAAGGGTAATTCCAACACACAGTCAATATTGCTAACATGTTCTTCATAAGGAATTTCAGAAAACTGCCAGTTTTTGTGGGTTTATTTTTTGGTTTGTTTGTTTTTCTTTCCTAAAGTCATATCCAATAATACTTTTGATACAAATATATGGAAATGCAAATTTATATTTACCTTTATTAGTTATTTCTACAGACAAAAATCTAAGCATGTCTGAATCTAAGTTATTTTGATTAGAGTGCAGAACATGTTTTTTTGATGCTAACACAACTATAGCACAAAACCACTGGGTTATTTTACTATAGGACAAGTCACTTGAAAACAAAACCAAAAAAACCCATCAGGCATTCCTATCTGGGTTTAGATTAATGTTTCAAGTGCATACCAAGGGATTATGATTTCTGGAATTTATTATGCATAGTTGCTACCAAAATGTAGTGACTGCCTGAACCCCAAAGTTCTGTGCCATTTCTGAATTTTGTCTGAGCTATGAGTTCACCACACTTTCCTAATGATATTATAGTTTGGCAGTGGCCTTGAATAGTTCCTTTACTTTTCTTTTGTCTTACAGAGGCAACTGTGTAGCAGTCTTTTGATGTAAATTCAAGTAGCAGGCTTTCTGTGACAGCTGCAAGTACATGTGAATGCTGTTAATGCTGTCAATCCCAGTGCCACAGAGTTTTCTTCTTCTAGCAAAGCACTGGATAGAAATTTCCTGATGGAGCCGCTCCAAGTTGCTGTGTATGCATCAGACCATATTAGGAGCCTTGGGAAATTCTTAAATTTCCCTTAAGCTCAACAAATTGCTACATCATCTCTCCTTTAGGACTTGATAGAATATTACAGAATTGTAGAATCTTTTGTTCAGTGGAGGTTACTTGTTAATCTTAAGTCAAGGAAAACAAAAATAGGGGTAGGACACAACAGCAGTGGATTTTACAAAGGCTAACCAAAGAATGTTTTTACCTTGTAGTGAAGGGAGGAGTTGAGTCTCAGGCTAACAATTATATAAACCAGTGTTTCCACACCTAGTGACATGTTGGCTCCAGTCTTGAAAACTATAGTTGATTCCTGAGGCTATTTGGCTGTTTTGGGGTTGGGCTGCTACAATTCCTGATTTCTGTCTCGGGCCAGTGCTACCTTAAATACTATAAATCATATGAATAAGTTCCTAGAAAAGTATTTCTTGTATTATTGGTACAAGGGACAAAAAATTAGGAGATAGATTACTTTCCTTATTTTTCTGACACACGATGATATTTTGACATACCTTGCAAGTGAATATCTTAGTTTTATTTTTTTAGTTTCTGCTGGAAATATTTAAGGGTGCCTGTGAAATGAAAAATGGAGAATTTAGATTACCTGTGTTACATTTTGGAAAAGCCCTAGAAATTCTCTCAGAGGTTCCTGGCTATAGGAAATTTCCTATAATGTACCGAAAATTTCCCCTTTGCCATATTTTTTGCCTCCAAATCACACTGCTTAAGGTTCCCTTTAATCTTGTTGCATGTGAACTTAAAATGCAAAAGAATCTTTTTGCAAACAAGCCTTTAATGACTCCTCTCTAAGCTTCAGGTTTTTTAAGAGCTGCTATTTGTATCTTTCTTTCCCCAGCCTCATTGCTTCAAGCCCAAATCTGTTTCCTGTCAAGTCTTCCTGTATGAACAGTTTCCAGTGGTCCTCTTGTTTTGAGGCCACTCTAATACCATCCTTGCTGTTGTGGGGCTTATTCCACAGCGAAATGGCTATTATCATAAGAGTTCCATGCTAACTCTGGGATTTATAAGTTCTACCAATGGATTTCCAAAATTATCATGGTTTTTTAAAAGAAGAAAATGAGAAAGACAGGAACTATGAAGATAGTTGAGCCTATGAAGATAGGTTCAAAATCACTAGCTAATGTCTAGTTGTCATACATGTCAGAGCACATATTTTTACAACCAGCTTGAAATTATCAGAGGCTTTTAATAACAACTGTCAATATACAAAAGCTGAAACATCCCAATGGCCAGAGTTAGATTTTTTCTTCCTTGCTTTCAGCAAGTTGAAATGAATGAAAGAGAAATGTTATATTTGAGCAAGAATAGGAGAACCCTTATTAGATGATTTTAAAATGCTGGAGAAGGTCTTGTGACTAATTTAATTTCTATGAAAAACATTAGGACAAACTCTATTAGAGCTAATACCTTAACCTCCCCCTGCCTTCATTCTTTATTGTCTGAGAGTGCTTTAGATTGTGCTGTGAGGGGGCAGCCCAACTGCTGATTCATGGAGTGAGCTTTGGCATCAGCCTCTTGACTGCTCTTAGGGCTTGCACATGAGCACTGGAAGAGAATAAAAGGCTGTGTTTGGCAAATGACACTCCTTTAAGTCATGCAATTCCAATCAATGGCCAGTACATTTGAGTAGAGCATATGAGTAGTTGAATGGGGGAGGATTGAAGTGGCAACCCTGAGCTCAGGTGCTCAAGTAAGAAAAGCATGGCATTGAAGAGCGAGCCCCTCATAATTTTGCTTGATTTCATCTCAGACTTGCTGGAGGTTTGAAAGAAAATTGAAATTCCTTTTAAAGAAGCTTATTTAGATCTACCTTACAACATTCAAGTATTGGAAATGGCTCCAAAACCTACATGATTTTCATGTCCACTGGAAATATATTTCTTTATTTAGCCTTTTTTATTTCTAGAAGTTATATTTAATTTTTATAATTGATATAAATTATCTATATTATTTATAATTAATTTATTACTGAAACTGCTGTTCTTGCTCAAAGTTATGGGAAATTAAATCCATATTTGGTATTTAAGAATGAGTTTGTACATGATTTCTTACCACCATTTTGAAGGAGGTGTGAACAATTCTTGAATTAGAAATTTCATCTTGACAAAAGCCCAAAAAAACCAAAGAAACAAAAAAAAAACCCCAAAACACACAAAGCAATAACAAAAAAAATTTCTATTAGGTACTCAGTTATTAGGTACTATGACTTCAGGGTGCAGATCACAGCATAATTGCTGTGCTAAGATCCTGGCTGGTAGTTATAGCTGTCTAACCCATGGCAAAGCATTTCAGAGACTCACTTGTACACACGAGTCAGTTTAGCTTTAAACTAAAAAAAACTTAGCCTTGCTTGTCTGCTTGGGTTAATTAGCCCAAATTAGAGATAATTAGTGAGCTAGCTCAGGTGGAACAATATCCTGCTGCAACTGTCTAGTTTCTGGTTCTGAACCTGGTTTCCCCTGAGGCAACTCAGTGCTCTCTGCTGAGCTGTGTGGTGAGAGCTTGCCCTAAATAACTCATCCAGGTTCAGCTGAGCGCAGTTCAGAGCCAGGAATAGAACTGCCATCAGTTGACTTCATGACCTGCCTGAAACCATGCTATTGTTGGTTTTCTCAGAGTTCTTGATTTTATTTTTAAAAAGCTTTCAATTTTTCAGCTGAGCAGCTTGAGGCATAAAGAGGTCAGTTAATGGCACTACTGGGAGTAGCACCTGGTATCCTTTGGAGAGAATATCCCCAGCTCTTTGGCTCGAAGCAGCAGGACATGCAGCCTCCTTTAGACTTACTCCAGAAAAGGTCTATAAATAAAACAGTGCCAGGTTTGTTTTGAGCCCACACATAAGGAGTTTATTTGAAGGCACCCTCAGGCAGCCTTTTCAGTTATGAAATAAGTTCTGAAACTGCTCTGCTGTGGCTGAGACTTTTTAGATAGTCTCAGGGTTATACAGTAAGTAGTACATCATTTTAGTTGCCGTTAAGGTTCCAGAATATGGCAGTGGCCCAGATCTGTGAGATAACAAGCTGGCATTCTTCTTCCCACGTATTTGTGCTTTCTGCCAATTGCAACTCCTCCTTCCCCCTTTTTTTTTTAAATTTCTCCTCTGCGCCCTGTTGGGAAAAGAAGAGCTGACAGAAGGCAAGAAAGGTTGGGTGTGAGCTCCATTACAACCAGTGCCTGTTGATGCTTGCTGTTAAATGAAGTGTGACATTGATTGTAAGGACCCTTTTTTTTCCTTTTTTTGTGAAGAATTAGCTTTTTCCTTTTATGATAAAAGAGTGATTCACATATACATCACTGTTCAGATCCAGACACTCAGCTTTATATATTCTGTGTCTGATTTCAACTGGACAAATGAGGTTTCTTCACAAGTAAGGGTTAACAGACTGCATCGCAAACAAGATTTCATAACTGTTTTCTGTATTTTGCTGGGTCCAAGGTAGCTGAAAGCTAAAGCTCTCTGTTTATCTACATTACCTGATGCAGTGGCTTAGTTATCTTTTCACTGGTGCACTCAAGAAACATGTGGTCTTATTCATCTTGAAAAATAATCGGAAAGAAGCTACATAATGGCCAAATATGTCATGCACTAAGTAGCAGGTAAGTTCTCAAATTGTGATGTCTACATTGTGGATGAGATGTTCCAATATATATCTGGATAGAAATTTATTCAGTTTAAAGATTTATTCAGTTTAAGGATTTTTTGGATTTAGGCCCAAGCACAAATCAGTTAAAAAGCCATATAGTTCCCTGTTTTTGCTAAACAGAGATGCCTGTGTTCCCTAAACTCCATATTTTATTCTGGATATCCCAGAACATTGGAAGAGCAGACAATATAATGACTCAAGTGGATCTTACTGAAAGATAACATACAGAGTTTGCATAATTAATAGAGGAGGAAGAAATAGATCTGGACAAATATAAAAGAATTTATCCAACCTCACTTTTGAGCAAGCCTATAGAGTATTTAAGAGGAAGAGTACTGAAAGGTGTGAAGTTTTGTGGATAAGAAAGCAAATATTAAACAAGTTTGTTGTAGGTAGATGGTACTAATCTAGCTAGGTGTTGTTCATTTCCAAAAGAGCTGTTACCTTTAGACAAGGGAAACAATAGTCTATTTCTACCTACAAAAAGGTAAAGTCAATGTTGTGGTACCAGCCAACAAAAGAGATTACTACTAATATTGCCAAGTAAACATGAGACTAGTTGTAAAGAATGACACCAAGTTAGCATTATGAAAAATTCTGAAGAGAGTTATGACTGAAATTTCTCAAGGCACAGTCTTAGAACCATTACTTAATACTGTCACTAATTTTCTTTCTGTGTTGAAATCATTATTCCTTATAAATAATGTTGAACACACAAAGTTAGTAATCATCATCAAATCAGAGGTGTACTGGGATATCTTTAAAAAAGAAATAGAAAGAATTGAGGTAATTGAAATAGGATAAAATATTAAAATACAGAAAGCAGTCTCTGTACTGAAGAACTAAAATTAATTTCTGTTCAGGATGATCAGTGGAGTAGAGGGCACATTTTACAATAGCAAATAAAAAGATCTTGGCTTAAACCACAGAATGGAGACTGAGAAGGGACAATTGCTCTCTAAATGCATCCGAGGGAAATAAACAGCAGGGAGGGAGGAGAACTAATTAATCTAAAGGACATTGCTGGCACAAAACCAAAAGTTCATTATAAAATTTAAGTCAGAAATTAAAGGAACTATCAGAGGAATGAGGAATGTCATTCTGATAGAAGTAATGGAATCAACTTCATTGAAGTAGAATCTACTTAGTTTATGACAGTAATTCTATGATATGATATGTCTGTAATAGGAGACAGCTAGACCATGTGAGTCGGAAGGCATCAGAGAATCTTATGCCCAACCTCATCTTCAGCAAGTGTTGATATTTCTGTCTAGAAGTTCACAGAGGGGAGAATATAATGGCCAGCCATTACCAGGTGTAACCTGTATACAAAAGAAGTATACAGCCTTTTTATGTGGTAATAAATTTCACATTCACAGACTTCCCTAGAGGCATAATGGGACCAAGGCAGAATATTACCTTAAATTAATAATAAAAAAAGGATCTGAATTTTAATATTATTCAAAAAACCCTCATAAAGTCAGTCAGTTATGAGTGTAATGCCCATATTCGAGAATAGACACAAATTATGTCGGAGGACATATAATAGACTAAGTCAATATTGCACTTTATATAATTACTTTTTCCTATTGAGAAAAAAATGTATCATGTCTAGGATTCTGTCCATCATGTTCTACTTATGCTTCCTTCTTTTTCTTATTTGCCGGCTTCCCCTCCCAACCTCAAACGCTGTTTAAAAAGTTGGCTCTGATCTTCTATGGATGGACTGATGACACTAAATCATTTTGCTTTTTTAATTTTTTTTTAATGCATTGAAAAGTTAGAATAAATAGAAATCACAAAAATAACCGTGATTTTATATGTCTTTGCCTATTCAGTACCCAGACTCTTGATGTATCAGGTTACATGCATTCTAAAAGAACAGAAAATAGTAACCCGGTCTTTTTTCACCTTGGATGACACGGTTTTTTGCTGTAGAAATTAAGTGATATTATGCCACTTAAAAGTGGCATAGTGGCACTCAGAGCTAGTATCCATAATTGCTGTGAACAACATTTATTCTATGGCAAAACAAGGATTTTGATTTTCAACATTGTCAATCTGGCAATTTCTGCAAGTCATACATTGACCTTTTCTGTAGAAGTTTAATAATATATTTCCTCTTTTAAATGTAAAAATGTCCAGCCTTTGTCTTCAGTTTGATTCAATGTTTGAAAAAGAAAAGCAAAGAAAAATCTGCCTTTCAGTATATATGCCTTGACCCTTTGGTGCTGGCTTGATCTTTATGAGCTGGCAAAATAAAAATCAGAACTGTGGTGCTACACAAACACTGGTAAATGCAAGACATTTAAGATTTTTTTTTTTACCTTTACCCTTCTACTTTTGTTCCTCTACTATTCATGTAGTTTCCAGTGATGCTGTTTTTATGACTACCGTTACCTTATTTTTTGTGATATATGGCTTACTGAAAGTAGTGACCTTAATTGTTCAAATGCACCAAAACATTCTATATTTCATGACAAACAGACTAAAACTATCTGTTTACATACACTTTTTTAAGATACGCATATGTAAAGGTCATAACTAAAAATAATTTAAGGGATCTAAAAATGTTTCAAGTTTTTCGTATGTTTTAAGAAATCTCAGCTTGGGGATGCCAAAGTATTCGTTCATCTTCTCTCTTCCTCAGACATAAAAAATAAATGATGGGAGAAAAAAATCTGAAACTTTTGTTGCCATGCAGAGGAAACTCTTAATCAACAATACTGTATTAACTGTTATGTGTCTCATCTTTCAGGGGGTTAATGTTAGTATCTTCAAAGGAAAAACAAAAATTCACTGTTCTGTCTAGTTTTTATTCTTACTTATACTCCATACTTTCCCAACTATGTACAGTAATTTTTACAGAGACAACATTCTGATCTCAGAGGTTTCACTGCGAATGGGAGATGCAGGCATTAACTTCAACTGGCATTAACATATAACTTGGAAGGCCATGAACTAACGAAGACAAAGATAGCTTCTAGCTAGAGGATTACAAACCCAAAAAGTTTGAATTTATCACAAGAGCTGAATTGAAGGAAAAAAAATCCCAAATTGTGTTGCAAGACTTGATTTGTGATAAATCATATAAAGGCTAATTTTTTAATAAAAAAAATAGTCTACTGCTATTTTTCATATTTGTTCTTAGTACCCTTATAAAATAATTTTTGAAGGAGGCAGGCTTTAGTAAAACTCAGTCCTATCACTGGACAAAAATATGCACTCTGAATGATACTTATGCATTCTCTGCAGAAAAACCAAAGTTTAACAGCTGATAATTTTTTGTGCTAATTTTCATTAACCTTGTAGAATAAGTAATTAACTGTTCTCTCCTATACAAGCCCACTGTCTACATTTCAGCAGATTGTGTTAATAATTGAAATGTAAAAAATATAGTAGACAGCATAAAAGGTTATTAATTTTTAGAGATATCCAACCAATAGGGTAATTGAAATGTGTTTGATAAATGAATGCAGTGAACCATCTTATGAAATGAAAGAGTTGTACATTATGAGACTTTTTGAATAAATAAGTTTGTAAAAAAGTAAACATAAACTACAGAGCAAATTCTCACCTTGAGCTGTGTAGGTGTATAATGACACTTGTGCTCTGCATTATTAAGCCTAATAGTTATACTGGCAGAAACATTGCCCTTACATAAACTGAGAATACTTCTGGATTCAGTCAAGATGAAGACTCTGAGCAGAATGTTTTTTGCTGGAATATGAGAAGAATCAGCAGCTCTAGAAAAGGAACAATGCTTAAAAACACTTAATGATCTTGTATACTATCAGTATATACATGGAAGTTTTAATTGTACTGATATAATAAACATGTGATACATAAATATTGAGAACACTCTGTTCAGGGATACTTGAGAATGTTGTGTGCTGATTTTTAATAAAAGAGGGAAAACGTGAGAGAATGCTCTTTTCAAAACTGTTTATTAATGCAGCTGTTAAAGATGATCAACTCCATATTAAAACCTAGTAAAAGCTGAGGATATGTTGTTGCTATAGCTGTTCCAAAGTATTAGGAATACAACAAAACTGACTTTTGGAGGCGAATTTTGTTTGGTTGTATTTTGGGTGAGTTATCTATTTGTTTTGTTTTTCATTGACACAATAGAGATCTGACTTGTGGTAGGCTTCCAGGTACTGACACCTTAAAAGTAATAACTGGTTTGGGCAGAATGGTTGGCAGGTATTTGGGATACCCCAGATTATTCACAGAAATAGGAGAATATACTCCTAGTGCCAAACTTTTTCTAATGCACATCAGTGTATTATGGAGGAATGCAAAAAGTCAAGTTCCTTACACACAAGAAGACTCAAACATTAAGATATTGGTCCTCACTTTTAACTTGTTAATAAAGTCATTTACTGAATGATCTCTGAATATATAAATGGATGCAAACTTTTAGATGAGGAATGTGCTAGAAGAGTGAAGTCTAGACCCTCATGCTTGTTTTAATTAAAGAAAGTGGTAAGTTTCCCCGACCTTTTAAAAGGGCAGAAAAAATGCGTAATTGCCTTTAAGGCTTTGCAAATGTGTCACAGAAAACCATGGGAGTAAGACATTTAAAAGTGTATTGGTTTTGCATGGCCTGGTGTTTGGTAGCAGGGGGCCACAGAGGTGGTTTCTGTGAGAAACTGCTGGAAGCTTCCACCACGTCTAGCAGAGCCAATCCCTGATGGCTCTGAAGATGGACATGCTGCTGGCCAAAACTGGGCCAGTCAGAGAGGATGGTAACACCTCTGTGATAACAGATTTGGGAAAAAAATCAAAAGAAAACTTATGGGGGAATTTTAATTGTGACTAGACAAGAGGGGAATGAGAACATATGAGGAGAGAAACTCTGCATACACCAAGGTTGGTGAAGAAGGAAGGGCAGGAGGTGCTCCAGGGCCTGGAGTTGAGGTTCCCCTGCAGCCCTTGGTGCAGACCATGGTGAAGCAGCTGTGCCCCTGCAGCCCATGGGGATCCATGGGGGAGCAGAGATCCACCTGCAGCTCCCAACCAGAGTGAGTGGAGACTGTGATCCAGTGGGAGATCCATGGAGAGAGGTGCCCTGCTCCCAGATTGGAGCAGCCTGTCTTTGACAGGCTGCACTCCATGGAAGAGGGACCCATACCACAGCAGTTGGAGGGGTGCTGTTGCCTGTGGGATGGATTCACCTTGCAGCAGGGTGCAGAGAGGTTTTGCACATGAGATGGACCCCATGGTGAAGCAGGTGAATGATAACTCCTCTCCCTGAGCAGCAGGTGAAACAGAGTGATGAACTGACTTCCACCCCCATTCCCATCTCCCTGTGTTTCCGGGGTAGGCAGTAGAGCTGGGAAGGAAGGAGGGGTGGGGGGAAAGGTGTTTTTAAGTGCTTGTTTCACTTCTCATTAACCTGCTCTGATTTTTTTAGTAATAAATTGATTTTATATCTCTAAGTTGAGCCTGGTTTGCCCTTGATGGTAATTGAGGAGTGTTTTCACTCCAGACTTTAGCTCAGGAGTTGTTAAATTTTCTCTCCTCTGTCCCGCTGTAGCAGAAGAGTGAGTAAGGGGCTTTTGTGGGTACCTGGTGTCCAGCCACTGTCAACTAATGACCAGAAGGTTTCATTTTAAATAAAAGAACCAGGCCTTACCCATTACAACCTGGGAATGAGATAGACTGGAATAATTAGTTATCCTATGCAATTTACACCAGCAGAAGCCTAGTCCTTGAGCACAAAAGCTAGTAAAATACCTCCAAATAAAAATATATATTGCAGCAATGGAAGCAGGAGACAGGAACTCCACAGTGAATTCTGACCATAACTCCCTCTATCATAATGTCGCACGAAAAATTATATTTGTCTGGACAGAATAGAAAGAATAGAAAAAAAATCTGATACACAAAGATAAATATTAATTTCACACAGGTAAAGATTATTAAGGAATGTTTTTCAGACCTGTAAAGATTTACAAATTTAGTAAATGGAACTTTCATGGGCTTTCTATTATTCCAATTCTTCAGTTTTTGATTAAGTCAATAATATTCCTTATGAATGATAGAGTTAAGGATTTTGAGCTTGATTTTATGGCTGTTTAGCCACATGTATGCCTGTTTAAAATGCAAATACAATTACATGCATATTTTCTACATGTAGGCAATTATCTTAACAGATATAGAGACAGCATAATTGTATCTGCAAGTGTGCATAATTCACTGTGTCTATGTATATAGTTATCTGATTTGTTCACATAACTACAATAATTGCCTACACTGTAATGCCTGAATTACCTGAGAAACTTTGCCTGATGTGCTTTTTTGACTTCCTTTGATTTTATTATCTAATGAAAACAAGTAGTGTATAAAACAATGAATATGTGATAAAAGTATCTTACATTGTTAAATACTAATCTTTTCCATAGGATTGTATTTTCTATGTTCTAAACATAATACTAATACTAATACTTGAGATCATTGTTAAAATGTGAGGTATAAACAATTGCAGACTTTGCTTGTTCTGAAAACTGGACAATCTATTGGGCAAAACAATCCATTATCCTGGGCAATTGTTTGCTAAGGCACTCCTGCCTTAATTGGATAAATATATATGTGATAAATCGAAATGTGATAATTACATTATCACATCAATTAAGGCACAATATGTAAGTTTATAAACTATGAAAACTGAATTTCCTAAACCTTGTTTTCCTACTAAAGAAACTGAAATTACAGTTTTTACCAATATCTTTTTGTTATTGATTTTAATTCAGAAGAATTTAAAAGTGAGGAAGAAAGCATAAGCAATTTTCTATTGATTTGTGGTGGTATCATATCAGGTGGAAGCTTTTTGAGATTACTTTTTTTTTTCTCATGTATGCATCCCATGATTGTACATAAGAATCTGGTGAACCTTTTATTCTGGTAGACAAAAAAATTGAAATAATATCTTTCATATCTATGAGGCTCATGGTTCCTTTGCACATTTGCAGAGACACTAAATGCATTTCTAAGGCAATACATTTTGCTAAAATTGCACTTTTTTTCTAGGAGTTCCTCTTCTTTTAGATAAATCTGATGTATACCTCAAACACTGTAAACTCATTCAAGTGTAAACTGGATCAAGTGTATTACTCTGTAAAACTGCATGTTTTATATTGCTTAGAAAGTGTGGTTAAAGTATTACTAGATACTTTGCTAAGTAGTTAATCCATTGATTCGTGTTCAGGAAATATAATTATTCTTACCTTTATTCCTGTATGTATTACTCACTTACTTCTTCTAACTAATTTTTAAAGTAAAATTCCCAGTACTGGGTGCGAGAAAGCACTTGTCTACCGAGTCCTGATACATTAATTTTAAATTCTTCCTCCTTATTTTGATATTATTGGTAATATAAGGGCACAAATAGAAAAAGCTTTCTGGAAAATAGCTTTTTTATGAAACCTCAGAACATCCTTAATGTGGGAAAAACACAAGTGAATGGAAAGCTAATAGTGAAGAGAGAGAAAACACAGCTATATTTGACTCTGCTGGTATATTAACATATGGGAGACATTATTTAATAGTTCTTTTCAGAGTCTGATTTCATCTGTCATGAAGAAGATAAAAATCTACTATCAGGCAGAGACTAGTTAAATATACTGGTGGGTTGTGACTATGCATTTTTCTTGGTAAATATTTTTCTGTTCATTCATTGCATTGAACACTAGAAGGGCAGCACAGAAATTCCTTGCATTACATATCCCGGATGAATTCCATGAAGTATTTAAGTCATATGAAAGCAGCTATTGTAAACCTTTCCTTTCTTGTCACATTTAAAGCCATCCATTAGGCCAGCAAGGAAGTTATCCAAAACATTTCTGAAATCATTAGCATTCCTTTATTGCATTAAACTTAACCTACAGACAAAGAGATATGAATTATATTATCACATCAATTAATTGTTTGAGTATCTCATGAGATGGATATTAGAGGAAAAAATAAAGAGAATCTCAAAATCGTGCTTGAGTACTTAACTGCTAAAAAATCTTTAGCTACATCTACTCTTAACTTCTGGTCTGTAGAAGTTTCATTATAATTTTCTTCAAGATCCATATTCAGTTCACAAGTTTAGTTTAGTTGCTATTCAGTTGCATCTTTGTTTCATACGCATAAAGTTTTATGCCTATTTGGTGAAAACAAGCATATGCTTGACTAATTTCCCTTGTAAAGATCAAAATTTGAAAGAAACACACTCAGTGTCTGCATGTGTAGCTGTAAAACTCTTTATGCAGCTAAGGGATTGATTTTGTAGTGTCACCTTAGACTAATTTAAGGTATCACCAAGGAAGGCATGTGTTAGATTGTGGTGTGTACCTGCAACTGGGAATCTGAAGTGCCATGAAATTTTGTGCACCCATAAGGTGAAGGTGGTCTGTCTGGCAAACTATTCATCAGTTATCTGTCTTCATTTTAAAATATCTACAACAAAGTGAATCCAACTCCCCAAGTTTGACTAGATGTGCAAATGGTTTTAATTCAAGTATAGTCTCCATATATATTTACTTAGTTTCTACTTTGCAAAAATGAAATTTTCCCATTTTTATCTAACTAACATTTTCATAGCCACTAACCCTTCAGATTTTAAAAATTATTTACTTTTTCAGTAACTATTTAACCTTTACTGTTTGTTTTCAAGTACTTTAACTATTCCAAATATCCGTAAAAAATACTGGTTTCAAGGTAAGAAGCTGGTTGCAAGTATTTCAAAGCAAACTGGAAAACAAAAAAGAAATGAAATAACATTCCTAGTTCTTCTTCTCAAGACTTGACACCTCTTTGAAAGATAAGAGTTAGGCAGAACTGAAATTGTTGAAAACAGTACAAGAATAAGGAGTTGTAATTCAAAGATGTGTGTCATCCAAGGCTTTCTAATGGGGCCTTCTGGCCTTGAAAATATGAATCCATGAGTATAAATCTCTGAAACAGAAAATGAAATGTTATCAAGATTTTGTCAGGCAAAATATTTTGTCACTTTTCACAATGTCAGCTGCAGCATTTTCCCTAGAATATAATTCTCAAGAAGATGCCACTTTATTTGCAGAAAGAAGTTTTCATTCTAGCTGGTTAATGAAGCATTGTGTTTAGAAGTGCTTCTTTTTCAGTAAGCTGTCAATCTGCTTTGCTTAAAGGGTTATAAAAGCACTTATTCATTGTGTGAATTCATGCTTCCAGGTATTTTCAAAATCTGTTTTCCTCATCACCATCTAAGAGAAAAAAGGGGAAGGGAAGGGAAGGCCTTAGGGATGTTGCAGACGCTCTGTGGTATGCTCATTTGAAGTGTGAATGGACCTTGGCATGCCCTGGACCTTCTCCTCTATCTTATCTGCCTCTTTGACAGTATGAGGGAGACAAGAATGCCAGAAATCTTGTCTGTCAGTGCAAATTACACAGTCTGAATTCTTACTGGAACAATGTGGGTGTCACTAGATTTTGGAAAGAGCTCAAGCTTAGACTACTGCTGAAACTAAGTAGTACACCTAAAAAAGAGAATGTGGTGAGTTGGGACATAACTATAATAACAATTCATAAATGCAAGATGCATGAGGTCTCAAATTTAACACCATAAGGGCTTTGAAGTCTAAGAATCATCAAGTAAGAGTTTGCTGTAATGCCTGTCCAAAATATCTTATACTTCATGCCAAGATTTATATTTCTAGACATATGTTCCTCTAGTTCAGCCCTCTTGATCAAGGTCTTTTCCCATCTGGTGGAATCTGCATTAGGAGGTGTCAGTCATCTCCTTTTGTGCTCCTGAATACTATCTGAAATCTTGCATTTTTTCCTGCAGTGTAATCAGTGTTGGGTGGCATCGAACCTTTTAGTTGAAGAGGGAAGCAGAGCCACTTCCCCCAGCTCCTCCTTGGACACCCAATGGAGAGAAGTGCGCTGGTCATCCCTGCCTGAGGAAGGGCTTGGAAACTCAAGTTCAAAAAAAGGCTATCAGACAGACAGCCCAGTCTAGTGTGTGAGCAAAACTCCAGGGAAAAGGAAGAATTTCATTGTTCATACTCTTTAATAATTTTTCTGACCAATTTGACCCTCTGCTCTTTGTGTTAGCTGTGATGGTCCCGTTCCCAGCTCATGTCCCACCCCAGCCTTCATGGTCTGTGTTGCACAGTCTCTGCTGGGTGGATTCCAGGACCAGAGCCACAAATCCAAATCCAAACATGGCAAGACTTCATGCCTTGAGTCATTGTGCAGCCTAAAGTCTTTCTGAGGCTAATTTAAGCATCACTTGACTGGCATTTTAGTGACAGTTGGTTTCTAGAGCACAAGTGCTAAAGGCCTTGGCTGTACAATATAGGTGTTTTAAAACATAAATTGGTGTATTTGTACTGTTTAAAGTATACCATGCTTAAATTGTTAACTATAACTCACATGTTGCTTTCTAGAACTACTGTCCTTTTAAGAAAATCTTAAACATTAGGGAAAAAATAGTATTGGGAATGGCATGACAGAATAGAGATAGATATATATGTGTGCAAATTCCCCTCCTACTAAGGCAAGAGGAGTCTTTTTCAGAAAATTACATGGGAAAGCCATGCTAATAATGGAAGCTCTAGAGTTTTGTTAATGAAAAAAGGAGGTTATAATGACATTCCTTTCAAGAATAATATGCTAAGGTCTTCTATATCAGAGAATATAGTGAAAATATAAGCCTGAAAACAAACCTTTCTTTTGTCTACCAACAACCTCTGATCTCCAGTGTAAGAGGCTACAGATGTTTCTTTTTACTGAAAGTTGATCTATGAGCTTGTTAAGAATGACACTGAAAACAATATTAAAAATAGCAGTTCAGTTAACACAGGACAATAGCTTTTTTGTGGTTGGTGATGGCACGTAAAAGCCCCCAGGCACTGAGAGCAGACATTTTAACAGCTTAAAGCAAAAAGGAAACACGAGATCACGCATTTTACCTTCATATGTCAGATGGAGAGATATCACCCAGTAGGGCATGCTCTGGGCTGAATCAGGGATAAAGCTGATCTATAACTTGGGTTTTTTGAGTTGAACTTTCCATCCAGATATATCAACAGTTATGACACAAACCTTTTCTCTCAATAGTTTTCTTTAACATATTCCTGCTAGTGATAGAAGAGTGCCTATAATTTCTCATTTAAATTTTTCTGGTTTCAGTTTTTTGCCACTGGATTGGACACTCTTCAAAGAATTTCTCCACAAGAAGGTTTTATACAATGCATTCAAATTCCCTTTCTGTCTGCTTTTTTATAAAGCAAACAGAAGGACTTCTTACAGTCTCTCACAGAAAGACATTTTCTCCATCTTTAAATATGTTTTCTGAACAATTTGATAATGTCATTTTTAAAAAATAGCTAGCTGGAAAATGCTAGCCTTAACTGATCCTGCAGTCTTACAAGTATGCTTTCTTTTTTTTGCCATTGCAGAAGACTGTTATGCAAACCACTGAAAATGAATGTCAAATTGCTCATCCAGCACTTCCTAGCTGTATCTCAGCTTTCCAGTCCATCATTCTGTAAGTAGTCACATCTTTGTAGATTTTTTACTTTGTATTTAGTGGTGTTTAAATTAATTCTGTGAATTTACTGAGCAATACAGAAATGCTTTCTGTGTTTGTCTTGGTCCACTAATTATCCATTCTTACTGAATGACTTTGCAAAATAGACTGGAATCAATTCTGTGTTTAATTCTTGATCAATGTCAGAGGTGCCAAATAACATAGAGTAGTGATCACCATTAAACAGAATTCCCACACTGAAATATACCTATAGCCAATTCATAATCTGTTCAATGTATTTCTTGCTTATTTTGTACAGAGCTTAAAAAAAAAAAAAAAAAAAAGTGTCATGCAGTAGAAAATTAAACTCCAATGCTCCTGACAGCTTATGTTATGCAATTCAGAGGCAGATGGGACTGAATGGGAAAAATCTTTGTCAGGCACTTTGCTTCACAATGAACAGCTGAGAAATAATGCTGGTTTGACAAGATATACTTTTGAAATAAGCATTCTGACTGGCCTTAAATAAATCCTTATCTTTCCTGACTTTTTAGATGATTCCCAGGCCAGATTTTTCCATTAGCCTTTTAGAATATAATAAAATATCTTAAATTAGAATTAGGTACCCTAAATTAGGATTAGATTAATGTTTACTTTCTGGAATGCTTGGTACACTTTTTGATCTCCACCAGTATAAAGAAATATAGGATAATTGACATATTTCAATTTTCAGTCATATGCCAATGATTTGAAATAGGAATTTTTAAAAGAAGCCCTGGAAAAACATTTATTAATTTAAAATTTATATTAAACACTTTATTTTCCTTGTAAGAAAGGATCTTCAATGTATTTCACTTAACTTTTTTAAATTAGGGGTTTTTTGTTGTTTTGCAGATTATTACCATTAGCAGATGTTTGCTATGGGCAGTGAAAATCTGGTTCCCATTGACTACAGTGATCAAAAATGTCGTTTTGTTGGAGATACAGAATATTTAATGTGGTATGATATCAGTTTCATATGGGAAAACACTGTATACTGCTCCCCTCAAATTGTAGCCTCATAGTATGTCAGCTTCCATGATGACAGCAGTGACAACCTCTTGATCTCCCCTGCTGCGCTAACATAAGCTTTCATGAGGTTGGACTCTTGGCTGAAACAGTGAAGCAAGGCAGGCCAAAAACACGCCAATGGAAAACCCTTTTCCTTTAAGGCCAGTGAGTTCAGTGATCCTGGTGGCAGTGCAGCCCCACAGAGAATTGTGCCAGCTCAGCTGTGCCAGGACATGGGGAGGGGACACACACAAAGGCACCTGGGACGGAGATGCACATGAGTGTGGGAACCCAGGAAATTCCTCTGGCTGCCCTGGAGGACTCGAGACCCTGTCAGGGGGCTCAGAGACCTTGGCACACAGCCCAAGACCCCTGTGCCTTTGATTTAGCCCTTGGAAAAAACAATTACCAGCCTTTACATGAAGGATTACAAGCCATTACAGTTTAAGTAGAATGACAGTGAATTTATCATAGACTGTAAAAGTAGATTTTGGGGTTTTTAGAATGGGGGTTCAGGGGGCAAGATAGAGGAATCTGGGTGTGTCCAGCCTTTCTCCTTCTTCTTGGCCTCCATCTTCTGATGTGACGTTGGCACTTTTAGATTGGTTTAGAGTAGAAGCTCACTGTCTAACATAGGTGATAGGTATTGGAAAGTAATTGCAAACATTGTACACGTAGTTTTTAGTATAAAGACATAACACTGCCCTGGGGGCAGGCAGAGTGCCTGGAACTGTCCTGCTGGATGGAGCTCGGCAGGACAGAAAGAATTTTATAGATAAGATACAATAAACAACCTTGAGACCAAGAAATGAAGAGCTCTGATTCCTTCTTCGAGCGCTGGGCTGGGAAAAGAGACTTTTGAACTTTTCTCAGTGTCACTCTGACAAGCTAGAGATCCCAGAACACGGGGAACTTCTTGCTCTTCCAATCTGGTTACACAAAACTGGCAGTGTTAAAGCAGTGTGAGTTTTAGTTAAAATTAGGTATCAGCCAGCAGCATGCCAAATGCCAAGCACAAACATTTCAGATCAAGATTTGCCTCAGTTTCTAGGAGGGAAATTTGTCTTTAAATTACTGTCTTAGATGAGCTGGCATGCCTGAATGCAAAACATAGAGATTTGTGTTCAGTTGTGACAAAGAAAAGTAGCAGCACAAGTCTTCCATTCATGTGTTGTTTAATCATTCAGGTCATTTAAAGGATCCTGAGATCTGTTCTGCTAATGTAAAGGAAACTTCCCTGCCCCATCATCTACTCTGGGGGTTACTCTTGCATCACCTCCAGGCAGTGATATGGGATCAAACCCCTTTTACACTGGCACACCTCACACTCTGTAAGACCTGGTCGCCTTACTGACTCCACTCCTGGTTTCCCAGAGCACAGTCTTAGTTCAGACACTTAAAACGATTTAGTCATGGTGCAATAACTAAATAACAAAATAACAGCTTGAGCTGGGTGACTTTGACAAGGGGCCCTGAACAAAGGAATCCCCATAGGTTTTTGTACCCTAACAGGGCAAGGGTGACAAAGTCTGGGCTCAGGCTTAGGCTCCTGTCCCCAAAGCTCAGCCTGCAGCTCTCTCTGCACCTGCACAGAAGTTCCTTCACTGAGTGTATTCCTTCACACCAAACAGAATCATGTAGTATTAGTTCTAAGTGAAGTGAATGCGGCAGCATTGAATAAATGTGGCTTAAAATGCTTACATAAACAATTCGAGATCTGATACCACCCTTCTAAATTTCTGTATAGCTGTTAAAAGAACCATTTCTTAGTTTAACTAAATTTATTAATGTTTGTCTAACTTGTATGGCCAGTGGATATATACACATATAATTTCTGCTGTTTTCTGTCTATTATTGCCAGCTCAAAATGTAAAACCCCAGGACCAGATTTTTTGTTTTGGTCATATCCAAGTTATCCATCCTGATTTCAAAGTGTCCAAATTTTATAGAACTCATTGTCCAATTAGACAGCTTTTTGATTTTTTTTTCAGATTTCAATAATGTAATCTTGTCCAGAGGACGCCATCCTAATTAAATGTAATCAGATTACACATGTATGTGTGGCAAAATAGGTTCTTATTTTTAAGAAGTTATTGTTTAAGAAGTCAGGTTAAATACCTGTTTAATGAAAAAATAAAATTTATTTCAAGATCTTGCAACAAGAGAGGGTTTCAACTGTTACTTGTCTCAGCTGTTTACACAGTTATTGAAAGGGTTAAGTAGCATGCTATCAGTCATGCATATGAAATTTGGAGTGAGAGGAGGCAAGTGGATTTGAGGTTGTTCTCCTTCAGTTCATTCAAGGTTCACTGAATAGGAAAGTGAATTTTTATTATCACTTCCTGTGAATGAGCAGTTGACAGGACCCATCAGGGAACTGCCAGAAACCTCAAGAGTTTCAAGTATGAAGCCCAGAGTCCACTGCAAAGTTTCCATGACAACACACTCATTAAAATAAAAGGAAATTGTGCCTGATATTTACAGCTTTCAGCATACAGTTGAAAGCCTTGTATCTCAGATTTCCAAAGTATTTACACCTGGGACCCAAGAATGCAGTCTGTCAAGAAATAAAGGGTAGTTGTAACACTTAGCTGTGAAAGTGGAAAGGTTGTTTGCAGGTTAGATTTCAGCATTCTTCAATTTCTTGAATTGTAGTAAACATCTCTTCTGCCTCTTTCTGTGGTTTGCTAAAGGGTGAAATGGACTTACTATTAGCTTGAAAACAGACTTGAGGGAAGGTTTTAGTGAGAGCAGTTTTACTGAAGTTAGGGATATTCTTCCAAAACAAGGGGCTTAACTCTGAAAATAATCAAATTAAGTTTATTTAGCTGCAGATATCTAAATTGTGAAAGCTAAATCATCACTGGTACTTCCTCAGGCTTGGTAGCAATCACTTACATTATAGTAAAGAACCACAGGGATGAAGGGCAACAATAATAACATAGCTTTTTTATTTGAGGTACTAAAGTCTTACTGAGTTCTTTTCTTTAGTATCCCCACTCCTATTTCCACTCTCTCCCTTAATAATCATTTTAGGTCTCTTTTTGTTGCTTTATGCCAAATTATTTTATTTTAAAACAGGTGAGAAAGCTCACAATGGGGATAAAATAATTAAGTGGAAAAGAACAGGGATGTCAAGACAGTAACAGAACTGGAAAGTATTGTCTGTCTTGGACCAAGCACAGGTCTTGTTGTCCCTGATTCGTCAATTTCTGCAATCATCCAAGAGGTCAGTCTATAAAATTGTTGTTGCTTATTTTGACCTTTGGATGAATATCACACTAATTGGTTAAAAGTAATCCAGTACATTACTCTTAAAAGATATCATAATAGAGTTAAAGAAAAGTAATAAACCCTTACAAATAGACAAAAGCACATGTAAATATACCTCAAATTACATAACTGCCCAGCACACACCTTCATCATACATTATACTGAGTCTTCTTCTTCCCTGACTGTACAAGTACCTTTATGCTGGCTGCTTGCCCAAGCAGGTATCAAAGTGCAGTGTGTGAATAATGTCTTAGGTGAACAAAAACATCACTGAGGGATGTGTGTCAGCTGCTTGGGAGGATATGTTTATGCATGTGATTATATCAGAATTAGCCTATTTATAGCTTCTGATTTGGTAAATGGCCTGCAAGGTCAGACAGTTGGACTCCTCTCTTTCCCTTGGTCCTGGTGTTTGGGCTTTGATGTCCCTTGGGACTTATTCAGTGCAGCAGCATTTGTTGTTTTCTGTTCTGCATCTGGTCAGGTGGAGTAGAGAGAGACCTCAGCAAGAAATTGCTGTCCCTGACAGAGAAGTGTCAACAATTCTGTACCTTCAAAGGAAAGGAAAACATTTTTCTGTCTCCCCAGTTCATCAAATTTAGCCATTTTTCCAAGCAATTCTTGAAGGAATCTTGCAGTTTCTCTCTTTTCTATCCTAAGTTTATAGTCTTCTCTTGTTACTGATAGCTGGTTTTGTTCATTTATAGATGGCTGCTTCAGTTTCTATGGTTTTTATACTTAGTTGTCTTTCCTTTGCTAAGGAACACTAAGACAACACTCTCTCCCCTCTGGCTTACTAGAAATCCTTGTTCCAGTGTTCTGTACATTACTTGGTTGCAGATAGAGTAGGAACACTGTTTTGCCTACTGGAGGAAGGTAAAAGTCCTTTTAGTCTCAGGATGGTCTTTTTCTCACCTGAAAACTCTCTCTGAATGAGATCCCCCTGCCAGGACTTCCTTAAATGTACAGACCCCAGTAATAAGCCCATGAACTCTTCAGTTCTCTTTGCAGTTCTCTTTGTTAAAGTGCATTCCAGCACATCTACAATTTTCCTAATCTTACCACCTTCATAGTGTTAGACCACAAGCCATAGCCACTGCATCAACCAGACATCCAGCGTGGATGTGTAACTGTTTCTCCCAGACATAGAACTGTGACCCTCTGGTTCCTCAGACAGGAAATATGAGACAAAAATACACTAAACTAGTTGGTTGTGTATTAGAAAAAAAAGAGTCAGCCACTTCATAAAACGTAATCTCAAAGTGAGCACAAATCAATTCTCAAAAATAAGTGAATAACTTCTTCTCAGAGTAGAGATTCTTGGCAATGTCCTTCCATTTCTAGGCCCTACACAGAATAGGTTGTATCTCAAGACTTTGCATTTCATTTCAAGGCTTGTCTGGTCTCTAACAGAGCTTCTGACAATAAATCTTAAGGAGCTTAATGACCTGTAGCCCTTTTCATAGTGCTGGCTTTTTTCCCCCTTGTACATGAAAAGTGGTATCAATCTTTCCATCCTTCAGTCATAAGAAATATAACCTTGTGATAGTCTAGAAAAGAACAGGAATGAGCTTGGAAAGACAAAAGAAGTTATTAAAGTTATAGTGGGAAATGAGCTGGGAGGGTCATATGGAGAGCAAGGGGATCTCGATAATAAATATCCTTTTTATGAGTCTGATTTTTTTAGGACTCAGAAGGATACTTAGAATAAATTAGCTGAAATATTTAGTAGGTTGTTTCAGTATTGTAATGGCTTTAAAAATATAAGAAATGCTGATAGTGTTTTTTTAAATGTTCTTTACATGCTTTTCAACACAGAAATCACTGACTGTGTGGAGGTATTTGTAAAACATACATGAGGAATCTTAGTGAGAGAAAAAAACTTTGGTATATGAGGTCTTTTAATACAGTTCAGGATTTTTTAAAATGTCTGTTGTCAGATGAAACCATTAGAAAATATTTTTACAAGTAACATCCAGAAGAGCTAGTACTAAAAAAACAGGACTCTGTTTTCATAGTGATTTCATTGTCTTGATGGTGTAAATCAGTGCAGATTGAGTTTCTGTTTTCCCAAGATCATACATCAATTTTGTGGAAGCATTTCACAGACTGGGAAAAAAAACATTAGAAAGCTTTAAAATATGAAACCCCAGTGAAGGGATTCACTAACAGTTCCACTGCATTACAGATGTCAATAGCTCCTTGAGCTCCAGTGTTATGCTGACTGCTTGCTGTGTGCTGTAGATTGGCATCACCCACTGCATGGTGCTAGGGGAAAATTTAGGGATGTACACAGAGTGGCTCAATAAGTTTTCTTATGGCCTTGAAAGACTAAGAGATTATGAAGATCCTGGATAAATTCTATTCCAAGGACTCTCATGGTGCTGGGGAAGGTCAATATATGTTGCAAATATTAGCAAATTTGTGGTGATGGCCTTGCTAAACGCTGCAAGCAGACTTACAGGATGAATGTAGGTGTCTGCAAGGTTAGGTGCCCCTTAGCCAGCATCTTTGGAAAATTCCCCATTTTCTGAACTAAGAGTCATTTCACTTTTCTGGCATTTGAGCTTTCTTTTCATCACAAGCATCATCTGACAACACTCAGCCAGTTAGCAGCTTTTAATTGGCCTCTCCCATACTAAAGGCACCCAGATCTCAGAGAGCAACCATAGGCCTCACAGATACTGTTATTCTGTCTGTGCATAGCAGATTCTAATAAAAAACATCTGCTCTTATTCCTTTTTTCTGTTCTCTATCAGGAAGCTGTCCACAGAGGTCTGTGAAGTGATTTGGGTTTGGGATCTGAAATTTTTGGACCACAGACAGAATAAAAACGTATGACTGATGAGAATCAGAGGGCCCTCACCATGACTGAAGAGACAAACACTTCAGCCCAGAAATCCATGCATGCTGTCTTCAGCTCTCTTCTAGGATGTGGTGGATAGGCATCAGCATATTTTGCTAGGATTTATTTTATGGAGTAGTGATTGGGCTGATGGACAAATTTGCCCATTTTAAGCTGTAAATAGGCGGGAAATGCCATTTTGATGTGCTTTGGATAATGCATGATTATAAGACAAAATCCTGATGTCCCAGGGATATTAGTAAAGAAGGTTTCTGCTAGAATTCCTCGAGACTCAGCCCCTCCCCAGGGCTGTGCACACAAGGAGTAGGAGGCTGTGAACTCAGGAAGTTGTGTTAAGTTCTAGGAAGAGCAGAAGAGCTTCTCTTTGATGCCCTGTACCTGCTCTCTGCTCCAGAAATCTTCACACTGTCCCAAGTACAGAACATTAATTGTCATTTGATTCAGTTTAAGGGCCGAGCGGGTGACCTATCTCCTCCTTACTACATCTGAAATGGAAAATGATGGTTGCAGGAAGGAGTGTGCTTAGGGCTACAGAGCTTTTTCATCGCCATAGAAAACAAATTTATGGGCAATATATTGTGTCTAACATTCTAATGTGAACTTTAAAGACTATTTTTTGCATGATATTTTCAAGTGTGTATTGTTCTGGATGTGTTTTCAAAAGACATTTTTGAAAGTTTTGATGAAAAATAGCTGTGTAGAACTTCACAGCACCAACCATCCAGTTCTGGCTCACACTAACCACGTGTCAGTACAGCTTGGAAAGAGTACTGTTCTGAGGAATCAAAGTGATTGGGAACTGGATTCCAATACATTAATACAAAACTCTGTCATTAATATTTAGTTGAAAAACACTAAACACTATAAATATTGCCTCCTGCTTTTGAATAAACCCACAGAGATCTTAGTTTTGTTTACTATGATTTTTTTTACTTTCACAGTTTAATTTTTTTTGCTCTTTGTTCATGAACTTAATATCTAACTAAACCTTTATTCACAGATGGGGGGGGACTTGTGTATGTCATTTTCAACACATACCATTGTGCAGGTGCTGTAAAGAAAAGTAGTCCCTCTCCTTACATTATTTATGACTTTTTCATGCAGAGAGGTGAGACACATTAAGTGGTTCAATAACTGTCTTCTATTTAATTGTGTCAGCAAGAAGACTCTATTCTTTCCTGTTCTTTCCATTCCCCAGTCCTCTGTTGTTTTTTTTTCTGGCTGTCTTTGATCTGTAAAGACACAGTCCTGTCTTCCTGAAATTGTATCTTCAGCAGGGATAGTAGGTGAATTGGGTCAGATAAAATAAAACCTGATCTGAACACAACCCTAAAACTCAAGCTGCATCAGAATAGCTCCAACTGGCACCAGTGGCTCTTTGACCTTCAAAATCAATGCAGCAAAGAAGTTACTACATTTCTAAATTACATGGATGTCATTGTTAGTTAGGCATATTTCAAAATATAAACATACACAAAGCACTTTATAAAATTTCCTGCAGACCTGGAAGCTCAGAGTAAAACCAGCCATGAAAAAATACTGCAGATGTATCAGAATTCTCATGGCTTGGGGGAAGATGAACAGACACAGAAAAAGCATTAAAAATATTCTGTTATGCTTTTGCTACTAGGGCCACAGTACTTAAAATGCTTACACAAAAGCAATTTTTCTTTATTTCCTTACAAATGAAAGAATCTCTTTCCTGGTCAGTGTCATGCTACAGTAAGTAAACTACTTTTAGCCCTTACCCTCACCATAAGGATAGTACTGTAATCACTATATAGCATCTTTCTTTTGGGATAAAATTGTATTTTCCAAAGTCCAGTGCTCTATCAGATGAGGAAACCAGCAGTGAGAAGAGTGTAACTGCACTCATTCTTCCTTTCATCAAGAGAAAGCCTCTGGAGGTGGGTCTGACAGGTGATGTGACCCCAGCAATGGGATTTCCTCAGCATCATAGATGTCCTCATAACTCATCAGTGTGCAGGATCCTTTTATATGTCATTTTTTTAAATGAAAAAAACTAATTAGAATACAACTAATAAAACATAAGAATAGTTTGAATAGAAAATGTGTGATTTTGTGTTGCCTTTTTCGAAAAAAAATTAAATTGTGTTTATGGAACCTGTTAACCAATTTGACGCTCACAACAATAATTGTAGGAGTGATAATAACTGTAATCATTGTACTATGAAATGAACATTGGGGAAAAAGGCTGTGCTAACAATAATCACTGGAATAGACAGCCACTGGAGCACGTAATCAAACAAATCACTGAAGAAATCACTGTAACATTTCTTGGATCAATAATACAAATGGTTTGGTACTTACATAAGTGAAAAGAATGAGAGCAATTAATTCCATTGTTGCAAATCATTGATCAGCTGCCTTTAAAAAAGTGTGCCTTTTAAAACCTAAAATATTCCTTTGTGTCACGAGTCCTTGCAATGAACCTTTGAAACTGGAAGTATATCTTCAGCTGGTGCAAAGAAATATAATGCTATCAAGGCATTTTAGACCAAGGACTAAATACCTTCAGTTTTGATAGAGAAGCCTAGAAGAACACCATTAAGTGGGTACTTCACTTCATCTTTGATGGCAATGGCTCTCTGGATATTGTTTGGCTCCTTAAGTAAATGGATGAGTAGGAAGATTCAACAAGGCCTCAGAAATAAGGGAAATAAAATTGACAAATGGCTGCAACACAGGGGGAAAAAGTAGAAAATAATTATATAATAACTGAGAGAACAAGAGGGAGAGGAGAGGGAGAGAGAGTGAACTCACAGGGCAGGACTTTCAAAGGCACCTTTGTATCTTAGGATACTTAGGTACTTACCACAAAGAGCTTTATGATTTTCAAATATTTACATATTTTGGGATGGTCACATTAACAAGAACCCCTCAGTGTCTAAACTCCATGCTTGGGCATGATGTAACAGAGGTTTAGGCTGTCTGCACTGGCAGCTCAGTTTGGAAAGATGCTAGTTCTCTTTTCTCACTTTTTTGTGTGGACAGACGAAAAAAAGTCTTTTGTGTGGAAAGTTTGGTAGAAATTGGCCTGTGTCTAGGCTCAGGCAGAATGGGAATGAGACAGCACCTGGCATTTAAACAGCTGCGAAAATTAAATGCCTTCCAAGTTTAACAGCACCTGACCAGTGATTTGTGGATTTTAAATCTGGGGTTATGCTCTAAATCCTAACAGGGTGTACAATGTTCCTTGGTGGATCATATCTCAAAGCAAAAGTGTCCAACTCATGTCAGCAACATTTTACTTTAGTTTGGATCTTCGAAACCCACATAATAAAACAAGCAAACACAAACAAACAAACAACCTCTGTTGAAGAGTATTTACTAACCTGTTCAATATGCTTATCTACATTCTTTGTGCAACAGTGATATTAATCCAAAATTATGAACTGTTTTGTTTTAAAGGAACATTTGTGTTTAAATGTCTTAGCTTCAATATATTCACCTACTGAGCATAATTATATCTTTAATAAAATTATTGATTGGGCCAAATTGGTATAAAAGTTGCAATTAAATGGCAAGAGACTCAAGACCAGTGATTAGGACAATTTAGGTTTAAAAAATGTTTACAATAAATTGTTTTGAACTTCAAAACAAAATATAATTAATAACTAAATATAATTAGTTATATCAGCTAAAAATCAAAACTTGTTTCAATAGTCTGTATAATTTTTAGAGTTACTTAGATTCTATATAAATCTAATAATGGATATTCAATCATGGATGACTTTTTCAAGAAGAGCAAGCTTCCCCTGCTATAAAAAAAATCTAGAATGAAAGAGTCTTTCATGTATATAAAAAGACACCAAACTTTGTCACTGTCTTTCTGTAATATGAAAGATGTTAGAGGTAGAAGTCAATGGTAATTTTTCATCAGAAGGGTTTTACCTGTATACACGTTGCCAAGGTAGATAAATAGAGCCATAGGAAATTCTTTACAGTAATTGCATTAGTTGTGTAATAATGACAACAAAGTTACAATAAACAGCATTATAACAGAAGCAAAAGCCTTATTCTTTCAGTTATATCCAAATGCTTAGTGGAACATTTTTGTTTTCAGCAGCTTTCATAAGGAAACAAGATTGATGAGGACTAGAGTGAGAAATAAAGGTAAAACAAGTTATGCACGATTGCAAAACAAATCAGTGTCACAAGCCAGGAATAAGATAGCCAATCTTCTTTCTTACAGACTTGTTTTCATATTGTCCATCATAAGAATAGCATAAAATTATTTAAATGAACTGATGATAGAATGAAAGTTAAATTAACAGCTGTAGGATTACCATTAGAAAATCATGCATGAATTTTCGCTACTTATTCTAAATGTAAAAAAGGACTACTCATCTGCTTAATGTTCAAACCTTGATTCTGTAATATTTGAAACACTGAAAATAAAAAATGATACTATGCTAAGGGCAGTTATCAGCTGGCTAGATCAAAGATCACATTTATAGAGGTTTTAGGTATTTATTAGGTAGTTTCTGGACTCTGATGTCCACCTCTCACTGCCTTATTAGTGGAATGCATTGGAAATGAAGGAGAAAAGAAGCAGAAGCAACACAAGATTGACTCACTGATTTAGGGAAAAATAAATGTTTTTTAGAACTGTGGTTTCCTATTGATCTGTATGCTTTAAATTACTGTACTGGTACTGAACTACTCAAAATCCTATTATGTTCCTATATTATCCTCACTTAGCTCCTCTTCTGTCCAGGCTCATCTAAGCTGTGCATTAGCTGATTAAACAGTTGGTTGTTGGCAAACAAAATGTGTGACAAGCAAGCTTATTTTACCTTTCTTCACTAAGGGCTGAAATTGGCCCTTATTTCTCACACTTCGTTAATTTCCACAAAAATTTGTTGAAGTGTGGCTTTGTTACCTTTATCCCTCTGTCAGACTGGACTAAAATTGTCCAGTGGGTTCAAAAGTCACTTCAGGCAATTGGACAGATATCTGCACAAAGAGCACAAATCACATCAAAATTGTTTCTTTAGGAAAAAAATAGCAGAAAATAGATGTAGCAGATCTTGATTTATTTTTGCATTCTCACAATTTACTTTTTAGTTTTATTTTGCAAATGTGAATCACAAATGGGTGGTGATTATTGTTCTCATGGAAGACTTTAGTTTCATCTTATTTATGCACTGAGAGATCAATGTGACTTTGGTTTTTCAAACAAATATCCAGGGTAATTCATATACAGCTCCTAGATTATACAAAACACTGAAGTCTTATTAATTCACGATTATTGATAAAAAAGAGAACTAAATAATATTATTTTTAGAGCCAATGTCCTAATGCATCATGAACATTAAGTAACCAAGACCCGTCTTCTCATTTTTCTGGTTATTAATTTAAAAATAAATGTGAAATTTTGCCAAAATATGGATCAAATATTTTCTTCAGTGCTTTTATTTTCATTCTTTCTCGAGTGTCTGGAATTTATCTCAGGACCAAATGTGCTGAAATAATGAGGGATGATATTTGACATAATGAGGGGATGGTATTCAAACCTGAACCTTTTCAAGAACATTGCATGACAATTGCAGCCCGAATTTGTGAAACTGACAAGTATTTGTCTCAAGTTCTAAAAAACATGCAAAATGCTGATGGTTTCCTGAGGAGGAAGGAACATTTAATGAAGGTGGCATTGACAAGTATAAATGCTTTTGAACAAAAATGAGATTCCACAAAACACAAGGAAATGTGGACTGAGTAAGTGCTGCATTTATTAGCGATAATCCTATTTGGTAATGAAATATTCTGTCCAGAAGAGTAGCAAAATTAGACTGGATTAAACACTGAGGAAAATATCAGAGGAAACAATAATGTATTAGCAAAAAGGACAAGATGATCTACCCAGTGGACACTTGTAATTGTTGCAATTCAAATCAGAATCTGCTGTAACTGAGAAAGTCTGGAGTCATTGTGTTCCTTTAAAAGAGGAAGAGATGCTGCCAATTATGACAATTGTAATGAAATACTACATTCACTGAAAATCTTGCACTTTTTTAATGTTTCTGGAGGGTAATGCAGATGTTGCTCTATTCAAGCCTTCATTTATTTTCATGTAAAAGGAAGGAAAGAAAATTGGAAGAGAGACATTTCTCTTCATGTGCACCATATCCTCCAAAGGTGGAGACAGGGCAAGAAGATTCAAAAGAATAAATTCAGGAATAAGTAGTGGAATCTGACATGTATAATCAGCAGCTCATCCTGAACCTGAGGAGGAGAGTTTCATTATTGACAAATTTGTCTTCATAATCTAAATGGTTTCACCATTGAAGAACTGAGCTGCCCAGGCTCTCCAATGGGAAGTGTTTAACAGTGCTATAAGAGCTCTATGCCATCTAAAGCCATGTTCAGCTGTTTGTTTATCCTCTGTAATACAACAAACCTGCTGGAATGCTCCTGGCCCCAGGTCCCAAAGGCTTCTGTCCTTGTGTCCTCACCTGCAGAGCAGGTCCTGGCAGGAGGGATTGCAAAGCTGGCACAGGTGATGGGCTCACAAAAGCTGCTTTTCTGCTCAACAGGAAATTAACCCCAGTATCTGTGCCCTGGAACAGCTGTTCACACCCAGGATCTTGTGATACCTGCCACCCAACTTTCTCTGTCCCTATATTAGACAACTAAAGCAAATAATTCTGTCTGACACTGTGATCCCTGAAGATACAGATGCCAGCAGAGGATCATTCATCACATTTGAAAGGAGATGTTTGAATACAGTGAAATGTTCTCAGGATGTGAACAACTCTGCTCCACTGACTGTAGAAGATCTATATCTCTACAGATATCTGTCTATATCTATCTCTATTCATGTACATCTCTCTTTCTCTCCCTCCATCCCAATCCTCCACCTTGTATCTTCATCATCTCTATAGGTGAATTAGATGATGCAAAAAGTTTTCCAAAAGTTAAAGATACCTGAGGTAAATTTGAGCTTCATTTCCATATTCTGCTTTCTACCTAGGATAATTTGAGATCACTCGAACAACAGATGGGTCAAAATGATAATTCAGAAATTCTGGTACAGCAGTTTGGAAGCTTTGGTTTACCTTTTCTCTCTGACATCCTGGGAAATGGGTCACATATTCCTTCAGGCATACAATAGCACAGGGAGTGGCATACTGAATAAACTGGACCCTTTCCACTGCTTTATGCAACACTTGGTTTCTAGGAACTGCATTGAAAATACTTTCCAACAGGCAAAATGGTGGTGAAAAGCAGGTTTGCTTTCCTAAAATATTATATGCCCTAACTCCTCTCCAAGAATATCTGTGCAGGAGGACATGGAGCAGTCAACTGGGAAATGAAAAATGGGAGTACAGAATTAGATTAGCAAGGTAAAGATATTCTGATCACAAAGGGATCTTTTACTTATAAAGTAAGGGCACTGCTGAGACCTGAATCAAGGCTAAAGTAAATTTGGCCAGTCTTTTGGCCACAGACATCCTAATAAAAACCTGAAAGTCTCATGTTAGCAATCAAGAGACTGTAATTTGCAGTATAAAATAAATTCATGAAATCATTATGAAACTTCAAAACAAGATCTCATTCAGAGTCTCCAAAATGCCTTCAGTAACTTTATTTCCTTTACAAGGGATAGAAAACTGTAAGGCATTGAAGCAGAATAAAAATGATGAAGGTTTTTCAATGGGCTCATTGTAGGAATAAAGAAAATAAACTATCAAACTGGCCTTTATTGTCAAGGTAAAGAGATATTTTTGTGCTGAACGTTTCTATGCTGATTTGTGAGACATGCTGTCTCCATGTAAAGTTTACATCTATATCCTATTCACATTTTGGTCCTGAATACAGCAAGAAAAAATAGGTTAAAATAACTGGGAATTATTCTCCAAAAAATTATGTCACCATTACCTCAGAGTAAATGTGTCTTTAGTTTTTTGTTGCTCCTTAAATAGCTTTTTTGTGCTGCTAGAGTTTAAGCACTGCTGGAACTCTGTCAATTCTTGACCTTATTTTTTTTTCTTGCCTAAGTAAGGAAAACTCCCAGATGATTGTAAGAGTGCTCTGCTGCCATCACAAAAGACCCTCTTCTTTGGGAAAAAAAAAAAAAGCTGAATTTCCGGTGTGAGATCATCAGGTTCAAGAAAAGGAGAAAAATGCTCTTAAAAAAGTAACTGAAGCAGACAGCAGAGCAGGAATTGGTGATTATCTGGCAGACAGTCAGATCAACACTCATGGCAAGGAACGAGGAACACTGCAGCTGCAGGCTAAAAAAAAAAATTGGTGAGTCTAAACAGTGAGCATTTATCAACAACTGGAAGCATTTAGACAAAGCAACTAATTTTTCATTGTTCTCCTTTATAATAATTTTTTTGCTGCATTCTTCTCCAGTCAGAAAGGCAATTAGCATACAGAGTTCTCATCAGTCCTTCTGGGAGCTTTCTCTTCTTTCCAGGACTGACACAGTAGAGATGGTTGCACACAAGCAGTTTTTGGCATGACTAAAAGATCTGGGGGCAAGGCAGATAGTCTGCATAATTTATTTATTTTTAAAGGGATAACAGAGGCACTGTTCCAAACAAGCTGAATTATGGTGGGAAAGAGCTTGTTCTTCCCCAGCTATGTTCTGTGTTCGAAGTACTCCTTAGAAGTTTAGGGCCTTGGCCAAATAACACTTGGTCCCTTTCAGATGCCTTGGGCTATACTGCTGAGACAGTGAGAAGCAGAGTTCTTGGACTGATCTCTTCTCACAGAATTTCAGTTTGGAGACCTCACAAAGTTGAGAGAGGCACCACAGGCTTGCTCACTTCTCTTACTACTGCAGCTTCTCAGAAGGAGGTGCGCACTGGAGTTGTTAAAAATTGGGGTAGAAAGAAACATATGACTATCAAAAGTAAGTTATGAATGGTGGGATGAGTTTTGCTTCTACTCTAATCAAGAGGATAAAGTCACAGAGCAATGACACTCTTATAATGAGATATCCTTGTCTTACCCTTTACACTTTCCTTTGGCATGTGGGCCATGAAGGGGCAATCTACCCTCAGCATTTAACAGAGGGCTTTTTGCTTTCTTTTCTTCATGAATTCAGGGACTGTACTCATAACATGGAGGCAAAATGCTTTGGAAAGTGCTGTATTACAAAGGGAAAGCTCAGTGTACATGTGAGTGTATCCCAGGCACTGGGGCCTGTAAAAGCAGATTAGATAAACACAAAAAAAATATATATGTCAGAAAGCAATTTTTTCCTATGGGAAAAGTGACTGAATGTTCTAACCATTTTTTATTATTTCCTGTCAGATACATCAGCTGAGGGCTTGGTCCTTCATTTATACTGATTGTATGTAATTCATTGCATTGAGAATTAACTAGGTGGCAGTAATCACTCAATGATCTCAGACGCATATCATAAAACTTATGAGTTTTCTTGTCAGATTAAAATTGGGGGAGGGGGAGGATGGACAAGTTTCAGGTCTTAAAAGAATATTTTGTCTTAATTGAGCTTTGCAGCAGCTTATGTAGCAGATTTGTTACTAGCACAAAGAAAGCATTCATGGGTCCTAGTTCATCACTGACATTGCAGATGCACAGAGCCTTTAACTCTATGTGCTAAAAAGAGTTGCTGCACTTAGAGAACTTAGTGTTTACTTCTCAAACTGTTAACATAAAATACATAAATACATACTTTGCAGAATATTATCCACTGCTGCTTCATCCTCACAGGTACATCACTGTTCCACAATTCTTTACACTAAATGTGTACCTCGTAGGAAAGCATGGGGAGAGAAAAACAGGAAGAAAGGTGCAGTTCTAATGGAACTGGCAAAATAGTAGAAAAGAGAAATATGAAATATGGTGTAAACCTTGATACAAGCCTTTGTCTCCTAAAAATCATTTATTATGAAATTTTTATAGGTGAAAATTCTTTTCTTCAGTCTGTGTCAGTAGCAGCAACTGGCAGGACAAGAAAAAAAGTAAATTGTAAGCTATAAGAGCCTCATCATTGTACAGCTTTCAGGATAGAGGTTCCACTAGAAATACAACTCTGTGAAGACCTTACTTCAAAATCTTGGTTGGAAGGTAGTCAGCTTCTGCTTGTGAAAACTCTAGGGTTTATTTGTCCTGCAGTCCATAGTTTCCCCCTCAATGTTAGGAATTTGGCTGATTTGTAGATGGATTTGAGAAGGTTGCTTGATGTTACTTGTAAGGGTTTTTTTAAGTTTTCTCAATTTTGAACTAATGTGATTCAGTCAATATCTGTCTAGTCTGGGACTAGATGTTTTCAAATGGTGTCTGTGAGTTCATGTTACAAAGGTCTTATTAGTTCTGTGGTGACCCTTTAGAATATGCTACTTGACAGGTAAGAGAAAAGAAAATAGAAATACAGTACACCATACAGAAATTCTTCTGAAGGAATGTGGAGAAACAACAATACTACACTGATACAGGCAGTGTCTGTTATTCATGACAACATGTATGAATGGAAGGAAGCACAGCATGTGCATCTCACAGGTCATTAAGCATAAAAGTTATGATCCTATTTTGGATCTGACTGTACTCCTTCTGTAATATAAATCCTTGAAATTCATCATTATTTTTTTAAATAAGTGTACATTTGCTGCAAGTAAAATGGTAAATTAATGATTGGTTGCATCTGTACTAATGAGTAGGAAGCTGTGCCGTCTTGTAAGTGATTTGACAAACAACTGTGAATAAACTTCTTCAGAATTTTGAATCAGAAATGGGGAAACAAGATGAAAGAATATGTGTTCACTCTTTGAGCAGGGGAATAAACCAGTGGCATGCATTTTTCTGGATGAGATATTATAACAAACAGCAATAGCAAAATATTCATGCAAATTGTAGCATGGAAGTGTTTTGGACTGACGCTCTTAAAGAATCAAACATAATATTTTAGTAAATATATATACAATGATTTATTAATATAAATTATTTAATATATTACAATAATTTTTATTTCTGACTAAGGATCCCCTGTGAAATTTACAATAAATCTTCAGAGTAGAAAGAAAAATAATCAGAAGACATTTATGAAACTTCTAAAATAGGAAGAGAAATGATACTATTAATGTAGCAGATTCTTAGAATAGTGTGTGACTGAATAGAAATACTTCTATACAATGACTGCAATGTAAGAGACACCCACATCACTGTAGTGCAGTTTTCCCCCTCTCACATTTTCCTTGGTTGAGTTCAAATATTTTCTTTTTGTCATAATAAGATCATCAATAATATGGGAGTTTTTTCTTTTTATTCATACACATTAGTCAACTCTTTCTTGCTGATTATAAATGAAACATCATTTGTGTTTCACTGATTCTGCATGGTGATTGAAAGGAGGTTCTTTATATAATTACCAGCAAATAAATAAATAAACAAACAAATGAATATAACTGTATACCAAAGGCTGTTCCACATATTTATTCAAGACTCCAAATTATGAGAGAATTTACAAGGGTCAGTACAGCACCCAATGGCAGAGCTGACAGGGAAGAAGTGAGTCTCAATGTTAAGGGGAAGCAGGAGATGAGGGAAACACAAGCTCTGCACCGGTTTTTGGCATTGTTTTCCACTTACTGCACACTGACTTATTTACTCCACTGCATATCTGCAAAGCATTGGGTATTGTTTGTACCCACAGTGGATATCACTGTAGTTTACTGCAAACTGTGTGAAGCATAGGAGAAGATTTCAATAGTCTTTTATCATATCCCAAATGCATGTTGCTGTGCTACAAGATGACATTTTATTCATTAGTTTTACAACAATGAAGATAAAACATATATTTGGAGGAACATGCATAAACATATATGTATGCATATAGACATATTTGGGGGACTAGTGACTTCGATTTTTTTCAGCCATGAGAAAGTGTTGAAGTTTGAAAATATGTTTTTCTCATTTTGTCTTTGACATTTGTGGTTCTCTCTTTACAGAACTAGATTCAGTGTTTATATTTTGAATTTTCTAGTCCTTTTTAAATATTGCTGTTTAAATAATATATTCACCCATCAGATTAGTATATTTTTACCACACAAAACTTTTATTCAAAAGAGAAGCATTTTCCAAACTCTGTTGCTGAATAAAAGCTGACGTGTTGCCTCCAACATCAGGAAAAACAGCCCCCCCCTTTTTGTTTTTACTTTTTGTCCTAAGTCCACTATGAATATCATTATGAATATCATGTATGACTTTTAGTATTGTTTTCATCATCCTTTACTTCTTAAAGTATCTCTGTAACAACATTTTCTCTTGTTTTACAATTTACCAAGACAACAGAAACCAACTGGGCCTTTTCTTAAGGGATTTCTTAATCAATCCATCTGATCTTTCTCATTTATGAAAGAGAGAGATACATTTCTTTACTCATGGGATGCTGTATTTCTTAATTATATTTGAAGTATTTTTAAATTCATCAATTGTCCGTGCTGGGGAATAGTTAAGAATGTTAAACTTGATAAAAATATTAGAGGGCTTTATCAATGATTATCTAGTGAAAACAAAAGATCTGTGTTACTTTGCTAAAACTTTGGGAACATATTTTGAATACCACAAAAAGAATAAATTTCTGTTTATAGGAGGGCAGGTATGTAATAGTTTTAATATTATGCCTCATTTTATATTAGCATTATTAGCCTGATAATGTCTCTTTGAGAAATCCAGTGATGAGGATTGTTAAAAGCTTATTGTAACTAGTCCCTTACCAGAGAGGGAATTCAAATAGTCCAACTGATCAGCATAATAACTGAAAGAATAGAAATATATGAAGGTACTTTATGATTTGCTTTCTCTCTTTTTTTACTGTGGATCATGGATTAATTAACCTCTGATCATGTTTGGTTCCTTCATTCAGTTCTCTCCAACTAGTTGGCATCTTTGTAAGAGGAGCAAAGCAGATGCTAATATAGAAGAAATTTCTCCTCTAGATAAAATCACAATATATATTTCAACTGGCTAATTATATTCAGTCTCTCACTGGCCAGTGAGTCAGTGAGATTGTTTCTGAACACATCCTTCTGTTTCTATGAGCATCTCAAGGACTCTTCAAATTATATGGTCCCTTTCACTATGAAAGAAGAATTTTTATAACACAGACAAAAGAAATAAATTAAGCCACATGATAGTGCTTCTGCAAGATATATTATTGCAAACAAAAACTTTAATATAATTATAGGATTATCATATTAATGTGTTATGCTTTAAGTATTCAAAAATTTCTCTCACATTATTATAGTGATGACACAAAAGTATTGCAATAAAAATCTTAATTATAGTCTCTTAATTATAGTCCTTCTACTAATTGCTATAATATATTTTAAGAGCATTAGTCAGTTTAGGTTTTTTTCCTTTTTTTAATTCCTGAGACTCCCAGCAAAAGAGGAGAGCAAATTGAACTACACTCTAAAGTACTCTCTATTAGACCCTATTGTTTTCTGGATCTACTTTTTATTGTTTTGTTGCTACATCATTCAGAGATCAATAGAGGATCATCCATTTTATATAAGATCTTCAGAACATCTGCAGAATTTTGAAGTCGATTTTATTATCAGGAAATCCTTCCAGGAGAGAGAAACATAACTAATGGAAACATAACTTTTATTCTTGCTCTTTTCTTAATCTAAATTAGATACTTTCTGACGGAATGCTGAATATCTCTTGCTCTGAAAAAAAATTTGTTAAGAGCTGTGGATTATCCTCTGGACTCTATGGCTTGATGCAAGGGTGCAGTATTATGTGAGAAGGGGAATTTGCTGAGTCTTGAAGTCATGCTTGCAACTGATTTTATGCCTACATTTCTCTTCATAAAAGTCATTGCTTGTTCAACCCTTAAGTAAAGTTTCCAAGTTGAAAAAGGCAAACTGATGGAAACCAAGACATCACTCAAATATTCCAACCTTAAACATAATGTCTTATGTTTATATCAGTTTTTTTGGGGTTGTTTTATATATTAATACCTTAATTTTTGGGGACCTTATTATATGATCCTTCATCTTGGAAGTAAAATGTCTTTTCTGTATCTCTGGACATCTTTAGACATGCATAGAATAAAATGTACCAGGAAGACACCAGGATATACCAGATTGTTTTCTTTGGTAATATTTCCAGATGAATTTTCCAGGTTCATGTACTGTCACTAAAAATTATTAACATATATAATGATAGATTATTTGCAGTTACAGCTTATCATGAATATATCTGAAAATTCAGAACTGTTAAACTCAGCTGTCCAAGATCCAGATTCCTACTCTGTTAAAATTTCACCTGACTGATTAACAACTGCAGATATATTTACATAAAATTTTAAAGCATTTCATGACTGCATATTGCCATTTTTAAGGCAAAGAACAGTAGGGTCATAAAGCACTCATTCTATTAGAGGTAGCCAAGTCGTTCTCTGAGATAAAAAGATGAATATGTTAGAATATGTAATTTTTATGTGAGAAGTGATGTTTGAGGAGGGATTTTGAAAAAAGTGGATGAATGCCAGTGGCACTAGTTTGGAAATTATTTTGATTTTATTATTCTGATCTCTCTGCACCAAGATTATAAATTTATAATTTACTGAGATTCGTATAAATTATATACAAAATCTCCAAAGAAATCCTGCCACATTAAAAAACCATGAAAATTACAAAATGCAATTCCTGAAACAGAGGAATGTCACTACTTGAATTCTATCTCTGTACATTTGTGTATTACAAAGCAGCCTTAAATTTGCATGACCATTCACTAGTATAGTCACAATACTTTGTGATTCTTCCATCCTCTGGGTCAGACTGCTAATTTATACTCTTTATTTTCTCTCTATGCTCTCTGCTCCAGATTTTGCTCCATCTGCTTTACTTACCTGGCTCCATACCGTCCTCATCCTCTGATTAACTGATTGCTTTCACATCTCAAGTCTCCATCGGTTTGGTTCGATTCCCTTTTGTGTTTACTATTCTGATTTTACAACCATCTGCAGTAGTCTTGACCATTTACTCTACAAGTGTGTATTAACAAATAAGCTCTTGAGGTGATGGTGGGTAAGGAGCTAATCTTATCTTATTGAGTGAACAAAAGCTAATTTTTTCCTCTCTCTGTCTAAAATGTAGGCAGTAAATTTTTTTCTGTCTTATTAATAGATATTTCATCTCTGTGACCAGAGCCAGTCTGGGAAGCAGAAGAGACAAAATGAATGCACTGGAATTGGAACACCATTATCTGGAACTTTTTGGACCAAAAAGTCCCAATCCTGTGCTGAACTGATGCTTTACTGAGGAAAAGTCAGGAACCAGCATACTCCTTTCCCTAAGCAGCAGGGCACTGTGTTCAAAAGAGAGCTTGCAAGAGTGATCTTTTATTGCTGACATCCACGCGCTGTAGGTGCAGGTCTCTGCTGCCTGTCCTTGAGCAGTGTAGCTGCTCTCCAGCTGGTTAGCATTTATGCAGCAATCAGCAGAAGAACTAAGTGGAGCTGCAGTGTTCCTGTGTAGCTCAGCAGAAAAATGTTGTGTGCTCTGCACTGCTTTGGACTGCTCTGATAAATTCTAATCGACAGGCTTCAGCAGCACAGCCATTGCACGAGTGCTCACCATTGCATGGGCCAGGGAAGGACTGAGCTGCATGGAGTGCTAACAATGAGCAGGCCAAAAGTATCCTGTGGAGGTGCAAGAGTGAGATTTTAGCATTATACACTTTCTTGGATTTCCACAAAGTATTTAAATGTTTTTTTTTTAATAAATAGGAATGATCATAATGTGGTATTTTCTTTTGGTTCTTTGGTTTGTTTATTTGGAGGGGGGAAAAGCATAAATGGTATGGAAGCAGATCTATTAACTATTGAATATAACACTACTGAATTCATAAAGGACAAGATAACTTTTTTTCCCTTGAAATAATTTAGGGCAACTACACTTCATCCAGTGCAATGGCAGATGGAAGTGGGAGGGAGTTCATGCTCCCTGACCCTGCTCTGAGAGATGGCTGCATGAACCTTACCTGCCTGCCCTTCAACAGAAAGGAACAAATTTGTAACAGTATGAGGGATCCAAGAAGAATCCTTTGAGTCATTAGCAGCACTGCATTGCCTTGTTACTTCAACTTGTTCATTATGAGACCTTTTGCCCAGCTCTTCCAGAATGCAAAAAGCATTTCTGTCTGGCCTGCTTGTAACTGCTTAAAATAAATTCTTCAATGAGCATCAAATTATCCATGGTATTTTCTATACAGTGCAATGAATGCATTTACTTAACCTGGATAACATGTGGTTTCATGTAATCCCCAGATGATAATTTGACTGAAATATTCTAGGGAGTCATTATGAGTGTCTTATGCAGAGAATCAGAGAGGGAAATAATTGTATGCACTTGACAGAATGAAATGCTTGTAAAAACCAGCGGTTTTATCTGGTACCCTTGAATACAAGAGAGATCCTATTTACTTCTAAATGGAAAAGAAATCTCAATGAAAAATCTTGTCTTGGTATTAATTTGGTTTAATTGCTTAAAGGCTGGGTACCTACACTGCCCACTTAATGTCTTCTCTGCCAAAATACTGTAAATTCTGCAGAAACAGTTAGTATCTTGGCACAATGCCCTATAAAATGCTTGTCTCCCAGTTTCACTTGGTTAATAGATATTTTATTTTTGCCTAAGCACCTAGACAGTAACAGTTTTACTCTCAACTTCACCTATATAATTCATGCTGACAATTCTCCTTTCTTTCACTTATATATTGGTTTCGTTTATTCTGTCAATCTTTATTAACTACAGGAAGAAGCACTTATTATTATTGGCATTTAAGCCATTAGAGTTTACTGGGCAAAATTTTATCACTGCTCTTTTAGAATTTGCAAATATTGGATGCCCTGTTCTCTACAAACATTTCATGTTTTCTGTCTCTCATAACATGTAATTATGTATAAAGTGGGTTCTGTGGTGGCACAAAGAAGCTTTGTGGATATACTTACCACCACCATAAGACAGTTTCTTTGTAGATTAACAATGGTAAGAGTGCACAGGAGTTCAGAGTTCGTAGATCTAATGCCTGTAAGTGGCTTTCAGTTAGAAGTTTAAGTGCTAGCTACTGACATTTTTATAATGAGTCTCCAGCTCTGAAAAACAAAGCAAATAATGATTAACCACACTATATCAGAGCAGAAAGAGAATTCCCTCTGTGGGAAGAATGTTATTGTGGAAGTGAAAAAGAAAAAAATTAATTTTTTAATAATATTCCTAGTTGAATGACTATTTCTGGAGGCCTGCAATCTGGAGTGTAAAAAAAGGCCGCTATAAATATTACAATCTATAATCTCAAAAAATGTATAGAAGAGAAACACTTCTATCCTGTTATGTGGCAATTAGACACATCTCTCCAATGCACTCAGAAATCATTCTTCTTCTTCACTACTTTCTCCGCTTATTCTTATTTTCTGGTATCCTGGTAATGCTCTGGAGTTTTCCCCTTTAGTCTTTCAAGAACACATAGAAACTTATGTTTGTAAACAATCCAAAACAAATAACTGTCACAATCCTTTTTATGATATAAAAATATTGTATTGTATTGGTATTTTGTCTGAGAGGCAAAATTTTGCTAGATAGACAAAAGTCCCCATGCTTTTTAGGGAAAAAAAAATCAGAAGGGATAGATTAGGGACTCTTTTCCTATCGCCTGATTTGTTTGTCTTCTGATTTAAAGCTACCTAAACTGAGATTGCTTTGCATTTGATTCCTAATAGTGTTTGTGACTATAATTTTTACGTTCATGACACTGTTCAGAACCCCAGGCACATTATGATTCTATGGTGTTTGTCAGTGCAGAAATAAAGAGCAGATAATGTTCTCTATAGCACTTTCAGGGTCCCTACCTTTACAGCCTATTACCTATAACAGAAAAATGGAAATACAGGTTAACAGAGAAGCAGAGAAAACAGTGATCTGGTCTTGTCCTTGGCATACTTGGAGTTTAGCAACTATTGGTTTTTTTATATATATTGCAGTTATAGAGAATATTAAAGATAGAAAACAAAACAGAATTGTTTTGGAGGCTTACAGGGATTATGGAAGAAAGCTCAAACAAGAAAAATGATTGTGGATCCCACAAAATAAATGAGTAGTAACAACAAGAGGTGACACTACAAAAAGTGGAAACAAGTACCCTTTCTTCAGTGCAGCAGAGAAGTTGTGAAGAATTTTCACCAGATGTGCAGTTTAAACTGATGGCTGTAAGAATATTGTTGATAGCTGCTTCATGGATGGCTGTGCTCATGGTAAGATTGCATGCATCAGTGACAGAGAAATCAAGTCAAAAATATGGAACAGAGTTTGACATGTTTAGTAGCCCAAAAGGATAGAAAAAAACCTCCAGAGTTTAACCATAATGAGGACATGAGGACTACAAAAAAAGTCTTAATGTAAATTTTTGTTTAGCTTATGATCTTCCATGACAGTCCCTAAAATGACATTATTTTCACTGAATAATAATATTATAATAATTACGTCTAGCCTTATTTTCTGTAGACATTTTTTTTTCTATATTTTGTAACATTTTCTGAAGTAAAAATATTGGAAATTTCTGCTGTTTCCTTCTGGTTGAATTACCAAGTTAATGAGCACAAGTGGTAGCTATGGCTTCCAAAAGTTCATTTCTGAGTATGTTTCGCTGCATGCACAAATGGTGTCATTAAAAAAATGGTAATTCAAATAGGAATGCTGTGAGATATTGAAAAGGGTTGATATGAAGTTCATATGGCTCCCTCAAGACTTCATGTGATATAATCTGTAATGGTAATAGATTCTCTTCCACTGTGTTTTTGGTGTCACAGATGAAGCATTTTGTTCTCATAGTCAGAAAAATATGCACGTCCAAGTTGAGCCTTGCCAGTTCAGTAGGAAGAAATAACCCAGAAAGTATTTAAGATTAGATTTGTGTCATTTTTTCTGTTATATATTGAGCTTCTCCTTGAAGAAAAGTGGTTATTCTGGGGTGGCATTGATAAAGAGAGATAAACAGCTTTCTCTTTGCAAGATGTGTCTCAGATATATTCCCCATGGTTACTACCAGTGCCTGGCAATTGCTTTGTGCTGGCAGGTTCTTCATTCTCGATTTCCACTGTTAGACAGATGTGCAACATACGTCTACACAAATGTTTTACCAAAGGCTCTATGCAATATAACCTATTCAATCTACAAAGTGGTATTCAAATAGATATTAGGTCTGGTGTGCTAATGCTTTGCTATTGTGCCCCTGTACACTGAAAGAATTGGCCTACATGTACAGAAGTTATGTTTATGTATCTTGAGTTTTGTTCATGAAAAGGTAATGGACTTAATTCTGTAAGGTAACAGTAGCTTTACTTCTGGCTGAAACCAAAATCAAAGCAATATACGAATGAAACATTAAAAAAAAAGTGGAAATCCTAGGAGAAACCATCAAGAGAGTTTTAAGAAAAGTTCAAGATGTAAACAAAAGTCTCAGCAGTTTCCACAGAAGGTTGTGAGTTCAGAAATCAATGTATAGATTACACTGATCTTTGTATGACAGTAATATTGATACCATTCTCCCTGTTACATAAACATTGCAGAAGATTTTAATGAAGTCAGCAACATTTTTCTACTGCTTTTCTTAGCTGGTAAATCCTTTTTAACAAAATAAGCAATTAATCTAAACCAGCATCATCTAGGAGACCTCAGGAAGGACAAACATTTATTTTGATCAAAGAATTGCTAACAAGGATATTTATAAAAATTAATAATGAAACAGAGTATCTTAATTACTCTGTGGAAAATTCAGATGAACATACCATATTCACTGGGGAAAAAGAGTGTGTTGGTAACTTGTCATTATAACAGGCAGATAAATATAGAACAATTAAGAATATGGCTCACTTTATTTGTATCCCCACTTCTGCATCTTAACTGTTACAACCAATGTATAAAATTTCAAACTTTAAATTCTATTTATTGCAATTAAATTATTGCTCTCTACCATGGCTTGGGCCTTTTATACACATAATGTGCACATATAGATCATGAGCAAGGGATAGACTATTGGGATAATCTATCAGGAATATCTGGGTTATACAGGAAATGGGAAAGTAGATTAATCTGTCCTAATTCAGGCGTTTAAAGAATTCACTCCGTGGTTCATGGAGAAAAATAAGGGTATAGAGCCAATGATTAATTTCTTCCTAAGCCTGAAACAGATCAAAGTTATCATTCTCTAGTGAAACTTGTTTGTTTCCATTGATTATCGCAGCAGTCCGGGATGCCTGGCTGCTCCTTAAACACCTAGTATGAGGTGAGAGAAGCTCATACCTTGGGACTCTTTCTTACTCAAGCAAATTACTTTAGCAGTAAAGTTATCTTTCCATTTCAGCTCTGAAACTGGAATTAGCTCTAATCCCTAGACTCATAATTATTTAAAGTATTTCTTAGAAATCTCAAGAAGCTACAAATTATCAGAGTGAATTGAAGAGAACTGAAGAGAATTGAAGAGAATTGAAATGAGGACTGGGAAGAGAGAGCCATAAAACAAGTCAGGACTCAGTTAAAGTGTTGATGTGTGGACAACCGTATGTGTAAAAACCTCTTTTCATGATTGGGTTCATAGGACAGTGGTTAATGGCAGATTAGCTAGCTGGAGTTTGGTAACAAGGGGAGGATCTCAAGTGTCCACTGTAGTCTTTATCAATCATCTGGAAGAAACATCAGTGTGCGCTTTTATTAAGTCTGTTGATGACGCCAAACTGTGGAGGATCAATCCAGAAGCTCAAGCGCAGGGGCACTCTCCAAGGGACCTAGACAGGCTGGAGAAATGGACTGACAGGAATCTTACGAAATTCATAGAGGACACATACAAATTCCTGCACTTGGGAGGAAGATGATGCAGGCTAAGGACAGAGAGCTGGGGAGCAGCTCTGTGGAAAGGGAACTTAGGGTCTGCTGGACAGCGAGGCAAGCATGAGCCAGCAGTGCCCTGGCACAAAAGCCTCTTGGACTGCATTAAGGGGATCAAAAGCAGTACATAAAAAAGGAGGGTTTAGCCCCTCTGATTAGCTCTCATCAGTTTTAGTACCCCCAGCACAAGTCATCCATATCTGGAGTCAGTTCTGCTCACGGCCACTGTGATGGCTCAGGGCTAGAGCATTTGCCCTATGAAGAGAGGCTAAGGGAGAGGTGTTCTCTGCCCTGAAAAACAGATGACTTTGAGGGAATTGGATCATATCACTAAATACCTATGGGGAGGCCATTAAAAATGTAGAGACAAGTTTTTCCAGAACTGTATAGAATCAGACTCTGAAAAATCATTAAAATTGGAAGAAGCACACATCAATTATATAGTCCAACTTCTCTGCTGAAGCAGAGTCAGCTAATGAAGCCTGCCCAAAATTAAATAGTGAGAGGATGACATATAAGTTGAAATAAGGGAGATCCAGGTGGATGTAAGAAGAAACGTTTTTCTCAAGAGTACAGTCAAACGTTGGAAGATGTTACTCAGAGAGATGATGCAGTCTCTTTTCCTCTTTAAAGGTCTTCAAGGCGCAGCTAGGTGTTGGATCTCCTGAGTTCTTTATAATCTGAATAGTCCCATAATTATCCTTTTCTGAGGATGCTCAGAAAAAGAGCTACAGCTAGTGGTCAAATTTTTGGTTCATTAATCCCTACTTGGGCACATAATGAATTTGTTAGGGTATGCAAGTTTACCAGATTCTACTTGAAAAGATGCTAAATTTCTTATTTAAAAGACTGTTAATGCTGAGCCTCTGTGCTTTAATTGTTAGAAATCTCTAATTTGTAGCCTAAATTTATTAGTTCTTGGTTTTTGTGTTCTGTTTTAGGGCCGATTTAGTTCTTAAACATAAATGACTTATGTTCCTCCTAGGCGTTTACCTGCTTGGTGCATTTATAGGAAGCAGTGATGTTACTCTCAGTTTTTACTTTTTTAGGCTGGATAAAGCAGACTCTTACATACCTGTCTCAGGGAAAATGTTGTTCATTCCCTTCTTCACGCTAGCTGCTTATTTCAGTACCTGCCCCATTCATTTTTCCTGAACGTGTGGCCAGGATTTGGTGCTGGTCTGTTCTCCCTGAAGGATTCTAGTAGTACAGCATGACACATGCTACCTTCTGAGACAATCCCTTCCTCCTTGAACAGTGCCTTACAGTTTCATGCAGACATTGCATAATGCTAGATGAAACAAATCAGATTTTGGCTCCCCTGTCCTGCCTCCTTGCTTAGCCTTGTGTGCTGCATTGACAAGGGAGTGCTTGAGTATGTGGAGCCTTAGGGCCCATCCCAAACTGTGAATTTGGATGCACCAATATTTACATGTTCAGTATATGAGCTCTCAAAAGAAATAAGATATCTTCTAAATGTGTCAACTAACAACAGAGCATTCGATGTTTGGAGCATTTTCATCTGCATTGAAATGTTAGACTTTCTCCAAAGCCAGCAGTAGCTGGGAAAGAAAATTACTGAAGGCACTCACAAATCAACAGGCATCCAGGTTTTTTGGCCTCCTCAGTGAATGTCGACAATCTGGAATACTTTGAATAATGAAACACCTATTGTGCAAGCATGACAAACCCAGTGACCAAAACATTATGACACATGTCCCAGTTAACAATGTTTTTTATTGCATTGGCAAAATGCTAACATATAGAGTCCCTTCTCCTCTTCAAAGTGTGTAAGAACTAGATAAATTATTTATGTTGAACTTTTGTGAATTGCTTCTGATTCAGTTCTTTAAAGTCTGAAAAGCACATCTGGACATGCATCAGTAAATAAACAGGCTAGGCTTCCCTTGAAACAGCTTGTACTTTGGAAATAACCACATAATTTGAGATCAGGATGACCCTGGTGTTTAGTTGAATAGCTTTAAAGCATTCCATCAACAGGAATGAAAAGATCCAAGCCAAGATCAATTTGCTGACCTGATGAAAACTGGGATTTGCAATGCTGATTTACTATGATGGCAACAGCCTTATCTAGTTAATTGCATAAATAAAATTATCCATTTTCTCCTTCAATATTACAGTTGTCCTAAAAAATTCTCAAAATTGGGGCATTTGCAAGCTATTCTGGAGAAAATAATATCTTACTGTATGCAAGTGTGTCAGCACATCTAGACTCATATTAGTATGTCCAAAAACGAAGGATAAAAATGGAAACTGTAATCATTACAATCGTACAGCAGTCACATTATATATGCTTCCTATAGGCAAAGTTTAAAATTTTTTGCACAATTTTATATTTTATTAAGATGAAATAGAATGTAGGTTTAAGAAGGAAAAAAATAACCTGAGATGACACTAAAAATAATAGGGACTTGCAACTGCTTATATATTTACTGACATTTTCACCACTAACTCACCTATTCATTTTTATATGTAAAAAGGGGAAATTAAGAAGTCACTTAAGAATGATGTTGTAGGACATACAAAACACACTTACATGAAAAATAATGTGCAGATGCTGCATTTTGTTCAGATCTTATGGGTGATTTGCAGTCCCTGAATCACTGGATGAAAGCCAGATTGGAGACCTCACACTAACATGGAGCTGGGACCATATGTTTAAGCAAATGCATACTACCTTGATTTCCTAAAAGACGGGCATCTAATGCTATTTACTGTGCCACAGGATATTCTACCAGGTCTGTATCTACCACCTGAGTAGGCATAGGTTTTTCCTGAGTCCCATGTCACAGTGTCAGAGCAAAGAGGCTCTCTTGGACAGCCTATATCTCAAATGGCATTGGCTACTTATGTTCGGGTAGCTAGATCAAGCTCAAAATGAGAATTCCATGGTTAGTGTGCAGGCTAACACTGAACTGCATGCATCTATAGATTAGTGTCAGCCTGTGAGCTGGGTATCTGGTTTTAGTCTATAATTGTCAAAGGAAGCCTATGAGTCAACGAGGAAATCTAAAGCATAGAGAATAATTTGGCTGACCACAAGTAAAGACCATTGAGTTTGTCATGTAACTAACTGGCTAGTGACTTTTGAGATATCCTAGAATATAGGAGACATCTACATGGGGTTTAGAGATTAGACACAGGATGTATGGGAGGTCCATGCCTTTATAGAACAAGACAAGTGCTCCATGGGATGGCTTAGTGTATTTGGTGTTTCAGTTAAGAGCCAATTCCTGTGTTTGAGGACAATATCCAGGCTGGTGATTTTAAGCTTTTTTCACAGTCCATGGGGAAAAGGACATACTTGTAGGGCCTGACTTGACTGCTTTAGGTATCTCACAAGAAGGGATAAATTGCTTTGTAAAAGTGACAGATGGCATGAAAGGTCTTCAGACAGCTATCTTACTTGTACATGTGTTCATTATAGCCATGTACCTTTTGTTGTGTTGAGGAACGCCCCCAGTGCAGGCAGCTCGGTATCCAAGCTGCACTTTGTGCCCTGGGTGGTGAGAAATGGCTGCAGCCCCTGAAATCAGCTGTGGATGGGCACTGACATCTGGCCTAACAAAGGAAGCAGAGCTGCATCTCTGGCCAGACAGGGGGCTGGTCACCAGAGACCCTGCAGGACCCAAGTGGAAATGAGAATAGCCCAGACCAAAATCTACAATTGGACCAAAAGGCCAATGCAGGGCACATGAAGAGTGTGTGCACAGACTGTAAGGGTATAAAAGCCTAGAGATCACTTTGCTTGGTTTCCTCCCTGGAGGGACCAGCTCGAGTTACGCTGCTGCACCAAATGAGCACCAAATGAGTGACTCTGAGACTGCTGGGGAAACCTGGGGCTGCACCTGTAGGGAACCCTGGTCTGACTGTGTGAGGGTGGGTTGTGTATGGACTCAGGTAAGACCCATTTACTCACTGGAGCCTCCCTCCATAAAGGGGCTTTGGACACACAGTTAAAGTCTTGGATGGAGTGACTGTAAATCAGAGTGGATCCTGAACTGACAGTAAAGAAAGTTCCTTAAAAAAACACATGAATCTTGCAGATGTTTGAAAATCTTCAACAGCTTTGCAGCTCCTCTGTGAACCTTTAAGATATCTCTATCACTCACAGAGCTCTCTTGTTTCCCTCCAAAAGCATTCCAGTCTGTCATAAAGCACAAAGTTCTTAGCCAAACTGGGCCTGAGACAATTTTCCACCATAGCTTCTACACCTGAGCAGATGCCTAACCTAGCTGGTGTGACATGAGCAATGTAGGCTGGCATGCAGGACTTCTAAACCCAGCAGAAAAACACATCAAAACCACAAATTGTATTTAGCTATGGTTCCAAGAACTGCAGCCTGAATGGTGCAGAGATTTTTCCATAGGATTTTTTATTGGTTTGATTTGGTTTGCTTTGTTTTTTTTTTTTGGTTTTTTTTTTTTTTTTTTGGGTTTTTTTTTTTTTTTGGTTTTGTTTTGTTGGTTTTTTTTTTTTTTATTGTTTTGGGTTTTATTTTTAAATAAAACCAGATAGAGTAGTCAATAAATTGTTAGAGTGAGCTGATATATTCCTAATGCTATTTTGATACATTTTTTTTCAAACCAGTGAGACTAAAAGGCATTCTCAAACACATACATCGTGAGCAAGGCAAATTAGTTCAACGCTGATTTAGAATCATTGAGTTGTGTTTGTGCAACCTAAAGTGCAATTTGCTTTCTTGTCTATATTCAGCAATTTATGAGACTGCTTCAGGACACTAATCAATAGTGCAATAGGCACTCTTCAGGACCAGCTGCTCAATGTAGCCCATGGAACTATGGTCCAGCATATATGTTATACACATATATATCCATAGATGTTTTTTTAAATGAAGGAAGACATTTTGAGAGCATTGTAAAATATACAAAATTATAGACATCTGTTGATAGACAAATGAATCAATGCTTGCAGCTGCTCTACATTTTTTATTTTCTTTCCATTAAATCTTTTATTTTCTGAAAAATTGGCACAGTATAGCTAAAGGAGGCAATACAAGTTTTCACCACTCATCAAATAATTCTAATGTACATTTTTGTGCTATAATCCTACCATACAACTCTCCCTCTTCCTAAATATTTTAGGTTTAGGCTTTAGAAGACCAGTAGTAAACTAGCTTTCCTGTTGGAGATGGGAGGGAGTTTTTGGTATACACTCAAGTAACTTTCTTTCATTTCCGTTAGACATAAATAGGAACTATAGTGTTGAAATTTACATTTTTGAAATGTTGAGAGTTTTCAAGCATTTATAATCAGTGGCAATGGATTGAGGGATTTACTGACAGGTAGAATAGCATTAGAATACCTGTTTTTGTAATATGACACTGCTAGCACAATGCAATAATTATCACCTTGTTTTCCTTTTAAATTTATTTGCATTTCCTCTTTTTTCCAGAAAAAAAAAAATCATAACCAATTGTTGATATCTAAGAATAGAAAAGAGTTATGGAAAGTGTAACACAGAGACTTCCCCCTGAGGTTTTAAGATTTGCCTTCATCAGTCAGCATGAGGCAGACCATCCCTGAGAATAACCATTGCCAGTGTCTGTACTTCAGTTTTTGTTTGCTGGAATCCATCCTAACAGGTTGCTGTAATTAAACAATGTCTACCCTCTAATTAGCAAAGCTGAGTTATGATAAAATTGTTGGTAAGACAGTTGCAAGGTCTAGAGCTTGAGTGTCTGTGGTTCAAAGATCAAAAAGCTCATGGGGTGGAATAAGCACAGGGAGTTCACTTACCATGACCACAAGAGGCTCAACTTGGGGAAAATAAATTTAATTTATTGCAATTAAACCAGATTTTCATAGTGATAAACAAAATAAAAAATGAAAACACCTCCTGCTTCCCAGGTCCATCTTGACTCCTCCACCTCCTTCTCTCACCTGCATGTCTGCAGGTCTGTTGATCACACTTTTTTCCTCACTCCTCTTTCAAAACTCCCATGCAGCATTTTTTTACCCTTTCTTAAGTACACCAATTTCTCACCAATGTTGTCATCTTGGCTGGGGATCTCAGTCATGTCCTACTAGTGTAGGTCTGCTCTGATGCTGGATCCATGTGGAGCTGGGTGTGCTTGGCTGGGTCAGCCCTGGCCCCTCATCCCAGGGCCCACGGCAGAGCCTGGGCACCAGCGCCCAGTGCTCACACAGGGAAGCATCAGTGAGAAAAGTGAACAAAAAGGTGCTAAAAAACAACAGCTGCAGCTTCAGGTAACTTGCAGCAGCCAAGGCTGATCTGATTTGCGCTAGTTTAATGTGCACTCAAGAGATTAATGGGACCTGTTTGGTTCTAGGAACCTTTAGTGATGTCTGTGCCCGGTCTCTGAAGGAAAGTTTCTCTGGGCCCTTCACTGTGTGGCTTTACAAATGGAACATGTTCTCAGCACAGCTTTAGACATGTGTGCAGTATCTCAGCTGCTTACACACTTCCCCATGGTCACGCTGAGGTTCTGAAACCTTCCCAAAACAAAGCAAGCATAAGTGGGTGATAAACATTTAACAGATTCTGTTTCCTGCAGAGTGGAAATCAGGGGTGCTGTGCTCAGCACACATTTTAAAATGTTTCCTTAAAAACCCTCATTATTTCAGTTCTAGTCATAGGTGAAGACTGACACTTTGGTTTCACTTGCATATCTTAGCCTTTTATCTCCTCAGTTTTATTTTATCCTAAACGTCAAAAAGTTATAATATCTCTCAGAGGTGTTTGGACAGAAATTAGAAGTATCAGCATTTTGGGGAGTCAAAATATTTTATTCCTTCAGTTTCTAAGGGTTGAGGTATATAATAATTTATTCAAAATCAATGAATAGTGTACTTTGGAAAGGATGTGTGGAGAACAAAACAAGAGAGTGTCCAAACATTGAATTTGTATCAATATTGCAATAAATTCATGAAACATTTTTTAAAATTGTGTGCCAGATCCTTGAAAAATGTAATGAACTTTTGGATGAGGAAAAAAAAGAAGTTCCTGAGTTGCATGCAATTTCTCATTACTTTAATATGTCATTAAGACTTAGACATACATTCAGAACAGTGACATCTGTGGTTTGAAATAATTGGAAATGTGGCATTCATAATACAATAATGATTTTTTTTATAAGCGAATTTAATTTGATGAGCAAATGCAATGTCACACAAATGTAAGTTTTGGGGCTGGATCAAACAGCAGCTGTAAACCTTTCCAAGTAGATGCAGCTCTATTCAGAGTTTAATGATTCACAGCCTGCTATTCGAGCCTCTCTCACAGCAGAGATGCAAAAGAACAGCATGGCGCTGGAGTCTGGGATGAAAAAGACATTAGCAGAGTTGAAGAGAGCAATTACACATGTCAATGAAATTATCCTTTGTACTTTGGATATGAGGGTTCAAAGGTTACAGACATAATCACCTCATTCTTCCAAACCACTGCTGAATCTGTGTAAAATTATCATATTTTTCTATATGCAATACCAGTGCCCTGCACAAAGCAGTGGCAGGCTGTCATTGACACTAATACGGTTCAAGACTAACATGTACTGAAGGCATTTCTCAGAATACCCATGAACTACACCTATTTCTTTAGCTCTCAAAGCTTTTTTTTTTTTTTTTTGCCTGTAACATTCAGTGCTGTTTGTGACTTTTTAGCAAAACTGATAAAAATTACACAGAAATCTATCAAATAGGGAAATGTCTTCACAATAAACGTTTCTAAAAAAATATTAGCAAGGTCTAGTAAAAAAATCTCATAGTAGTAATCTCCTAGGCCAGATCAAAAATTTATAACCTGTAAAGTATCACACAGTATCACATTCAAGTCAGTATAGTCAGACTTTATTTCAGGTTTACTTAAGTCTCTAAGACTTTCCAACAATTTTTGTAAATGCCTAAATTTAGGTGCTTAAGGATGCACGGAAATATTATCCCTATCTCTATTATACCTTTAACATTACACAGTTTGAAGTACAACATTGTCTGTAGTCCGCTTAATTACTTTAAGAAAAATGTTTTATCATGTAATTGCTGCCTGTATTTTCAAGAATGTCCTTGATTAGGCCACATACAGAATATGGTCAAAAATTAGATTATGCAATTTTCACAGCTTATCTCTGTTAGTGTATTTGAGGTCAAATCAGATTCAGTTCTTTTGAAGGTTTCTTAATGCTTTAGTTAAATGCAAAGACCCCTCTGCATCTACTGATTGTTGGAGAATAGAAATGAGAAATGATGGCTGGACAGCAGTCGGATAACTCATACTCAGAAGCCTGGTCAATTTGTAGAGCATGGGGACCTTGAGAGGAAATGGACACTCTCTAGGAGAGTTGTAGATGAACATGTATACAGTCCAGTATATGAACTGTGGTAGCATCCGGATTCCCATGTTTGTTTTATTTATTAAGAGCCTATTCTGCTCAGGGCTGTTCGGTACTGACTGCAAGCAGGATGGTTTCAGTAGCTGAGGTGGAGAACCTCTCTTCTCCTGGAAATGCTTTCATGTTTTTGGCAGAAAGAAACTGCTTCAGCTGGTATGAAGGAGTTATAGTGTTGCTACATAGTCAATGAAAACAGGTTATATATTGATTATATCTACTTTAGCAAACAGTGTAATTAAAAAAAAAATTGTATCTGTTCAGGGAAACAAGTAGTGGTCCCAACATCTAGTCATATGTGTTTCAGGATTTCTTGCTTAGGCTAAGCTCTACTCTGATTCCACAGACTGGGTTGCAGACTCTGATTAGCAGCTGGGTTGCATTGGACTGGACTCCATGAGTGTGTCATTTGTCTTAATTTCCTCCACACAGGATCCAGGTAGCACTCTCAAAATCTGCTCTGCCATGCAATCAGTGTACAGTCAGTGCAGATGACTGAGAAATTTTCTCTGAACAGAGTAACTGCAGCTCAAAAATTTGAGCTAATGTAATACCTTAATCAGTTGTGAAGAATTGGGATAGGTGACTTACATTTTCTCCAAAGGTTTTTGGGTTATTAGCCTGGTGTGATTCAGTTGCCTGGGGAGAGGCATCTAATGCCATTTAATTTGCCCTAAGATGTCCTCTTTGTTCTCCCAATGCCTATCCTTTATGGCACAGATATCCCATGAATCCTGCATCTCAATGGTCGGCTCCACCTGGGTGTTTCCAGGACTGCAGGACTTTTCAGATGCCAACAGATATCTGCTTTTAGACAGCTGAATGAAGTCCTTAAACACTCACTTTAAGGTGCTTTGACTGCCTTTCCCTTCTTGTTTCACAGACGTGGGATGCACTGTTAGGGCACAGCTCTGTGTGTCAGTCATGTTGTGCTTCAGACCTTACTTAGAAAGATCACCCAAGTGCTGGAGGCATAGCTCAGCCTCTTCCCCTTGCTGTTATAGATTATGTTCAGGGATGTGGAGTTCCCATTATTCTGAAAGAGCTTTTCATTAAATAAGCTATGGAGTCTGCTGTACTCAGGTGCATATATATGATTAAAAATTGATTGTAGGAGTGGCTGAAAATTCTTCCATCTGCATATGGAAAAACTAAGTATTTTGAACAGAAGTAGCAATTTCCGATATATCTCCCAGCCTGACAGGAGCTCTAATTAGTTCTGTGGATGAGCAGTAAATGTTTTGAAATTTTGCTTTCACCTTGTATAACATAAAAAAAATTGAATAAGTTAATCTTTATATTTGTCTTTTTGTGATGATGATATCAGCCCTCCTCATGGAAAGGAGTTTCCCATGGCCAAATTAACATAGCCAATCTATGCTACAAAGTCAAAAAAAAAAAAAAAAACAAACCAAAAACCAAAAACCAAAAAACCAAAACCAACAAAAGAGCGTGTTAATATCTGTGCCTGCATATAAAGGAAAGACATGCAATTTCAATATATAGTTTTCCCCCAGGTATCTAGATCTTGAAGGTTTAAAATGATAAGCAATCACTTCCATTCTTCAGGCCAGAAAAATGAAAGGTAAGAACTACTTAATGCAGAAATTAAGACCATAAAATGTGAACATTTTTCATTTTTCCTGACAATAGTCACGTGCCTTTGTGCTTGCAGCTGCATGATGGAATTTTCAGTCTTTTCAGAGATAATTTGGCTAGTGCCAGACTACAGCTATGGAGGGACAGATGGATTTGCAGAGCATCCACATAAAATACAAAAGCAGCATTGGAGCACACCGTGCATTACAAAATCCTAAATGTAAGACTTTTTCCCTTTATTGTTAGATTAGAGCAAAAGCTTGAATTCTTAGGTCAGATTATTTCAAACCCATAAGAGTTAGCAACATAATCTTCTAGAGTTATTTGGAAAACACTATTTTTCTTGTGGCAGCGGGCTGTTGTGTTGTTTTGTTTTGGGGTGTTTTAACAGAATGTGCAATATTCTTTTCATAACACAGTGAAATAACTCCATGAGAAAAAGAATTTTAAAAAATACTTTTTTAGACTTGGCTGGCATTTTGATTTGTTAGATGATTATTCCTACTCAGCCGTTTGTCTTTGAGGAGACATGTAGAATCAGTGTACACAGAGTATATATGGTGAACAGCTGGTAGATTTTATGCATAAAGCCCAAGAGTCCTTGGTACTTTGTGAGTTTTACTTTACCCTAAACTGTCACATTCAGTTTGCCCTAACAAGCACAAAGGGTTTCTTTTTCTACTTTTGAACTGTGATGGTCACAGCACAGATAAGTTCATTAATTTGGTGAGGATTGAGGCAAAATAACAAAATTTCTTTAGAGTTCTGCAACCCCATATGATTCCTATTGTTAATATCTAGTGATGGTTTTCTCTGTCAAAAGGTCAGTAAATACCAACTTTAATTAAATATTTTTTTCACAGATTCATTTGAGATATTATGAAACATTTACTGGTGTTAAATTTCAAGTATGAAACATTTTATGATCCTCTAGGAACTAGGTACAGATATCTATACAGATATCTTTAACTATTATGTTAAAGTTTCCTCATTTGTGTAAAATGTCACCTTAAACATATTAAAAATGGGGAAAGAAGGATCTGTTCTACATTTGCCATAGCAAAATGAGTAGTAGTGAAGACTTAGAAAGTTATTCTTGTAAAAAAATACAAACAAATCAAAAAACCCATTTTATACAGTGACACTGCACTATTTACAAACACATTTGCTGTGCTATTTGGAAATACCTTGCCCCTATGCTCTAGATTGTTTGATTCTTAACTTTCAGGGAAGTTACAGAGCTAAAAGAAATAGGATGAAAACCTTAGTGATCATTCCTCATGTTATGTTTCATTGTAGGGGTGTCTGATTTGATGTCATGAAGACTTATAAATTAGATGTACACCTAAAATTAATATGTCATTTTTATCTTGTGTCATTGGTTTTGATTATTGCTACTTTATTTATTTAGGCTATTTTTATGCCCTCAGAGTTTAGTAAAAACCTTAAAAAAACCTTAACGAGTTTTCCTTTTACAGCCTGAAGAAGCAAAATCTTTGTTAAAATAATATGTTATTTTAAATTTAAAGAGTTCATTGTTTGTGGATTTTTACTGCCTGTTACTTGTAATGGATGGAAAGTTGTTTCCAGTAGCATTATTTGAGACCAGAGAGCCTTTTGAAGCTTCACATTTCTTTGGAATTATTCTACAAAAAATATATTGAAAACACAAAAATATGTTTACCAGATGCTTTGAAGGATGTTTGGGTTTTTTTAATGATGTTGCAGAATAGAGCAGTAGGAGTGTTTTTATTTATTTAATTTTTGGGGAGATTATCTGTCCAATTTTTCAACAAATGAGTAGAATATTTAAAGAAAGACTTTTCTGTTCTCTAAAAACAATACGACTTAGAAACTTTTATATTAAATAGTGACCTGCTGAGCCAAAGTTTTATGGACATTTTCACTTGAATTTATCGCAATCTTTAGAATCAGGGTTCTAATCAGTCATTAGAATCACCAATGTGAAATAAAGCAACCAAAGAGGAAATCATCCTAAATGAAAAGCTTGGCTTTAGATTGCCATGCATCATTACTCAAATCCTAGGAATTCTAAGACCTGTATAGTTCTTTTGTGAGGAATGAAATGGATCTCTGTGACACTAATGGTGCTCAGGCACAGAGCCTCTGCCAAGGGATGGAGTGCATACACCAGTAACCTGTTCTGCAGTCTCTAATATACTAAGAGGAAAATGAAGAACAGTTCTAGTAATTATGAATGTCTCCTTACTCTTGCAAAATATAGCACAGCTCTAAAACTGAGAAAGAAGGAAATTCAAAGACAAATATCTGATTAACAAACTGAACAATAGCAAACCCTTAAATAGTGTGCACATTTAATTGCGAAAGAGATCCCTTGTTGCTGTCACTCACATGCGGTCTGGAAATTATCATCTAAGCATGTAAGCCAACCTCTACTGCCATTTAGTTTTCTACTGCAGCAAACAGAAACCTGTGTCTAGGAGAGAGTTCATAGATACACTTGGATTTAGAAAAAAGGATAAATGAAAGACCTTCTACAAGGCTCCCACATACATATGGAATAACTTACCATTTTAAATATAGCCCACTTCTAAAGCAGTTTAAAAAAAAAGATAAGTTTGGGTTTGTTATTTTAATTTTCTTAAATTTTGCCTATCAAAACCATAGGCAAATCTTCTACTGAGCTTTGCATAATGTATGAGGGTAGATATGTTGCACAGAAGCCTCAGTGACAGACATTCTGGAGAATTGCAGTCTCATTAGAAAACCTTGTTAAACATAGTAGGCTCAAAACGAAAAAATGCAGTATTACCAAAATCTTGGTTTGTATCATACATCAAATGTGAAAAGATTCAGCATTTATAAATGCTATGCTATTTACCTTAACCAGCAACAATGAAATAGCAGGTGAGATCTGTATTCTGAATAAATCCCATATTGAATGTGCTTAGTTTGCCAATTAGTTTTCTCCCCTAATGCTAGTTCCCTGATAATGGACATTCTGCAGGATAGAGCAAACCTTTGCTCCTCTATCATGCTCAGATTATTCCTCAAGGAAAAAATCCATCAACTAGCAAGATGGATCCAGATGTTACTTTCAGATTCTCGTGTGCTGGTGACATCCATGTGGAGGAAAAAACCACAGATGTTCTGTCAGCTTTTTAGCTGAATCTTTGGAATTTGTAGGTAAGGGAAGCTGAAGCATGGTAGAATTGCATTTTAAGAAGGTGGTTAGTTCCCATTTCTGCTATATTTTAAAGTTCTACAGATACACAAACACAAAGAAGGAAAAAAGTACAAATTTCTCTGTAAACTAGAGACTTTTTCAGTGTATTACAGATTTGAAGTAATGGCAAAACATCAGTGTAATTCACCATAAAATGTTTGCATTAATGTTTTTTTCTTAAATTGGAAGGAGTTTTTTCTCACTGCCTATGCCTTTTAATACAACCATTTCTGCAGTAACACATTACTCTAAGTTTTCAGTGATGGTACTTGAAGAATATTTGCTTTAGAAATGTCATTATTTTCCTTTTTAGTAAAGGCAAGTAAAAACAACTATTCAAATTTCAAGTCTGCATTGAAATACTGGTTCATTAGATATTACATTGCAGTGGTTACTCATCGAAGTGAGTTCCACCATATTAATTTTAATGTGTTCTAAATTGGTTGTTAAGATCTTGATGTTGCAATTATTTTGCCCTGAATGAGGAGGGTGTGATTTTACCTAATTGTTGTGAATTAGAAAACAAACTGGATATTATTCCAAGAAAAAATGGAGATTGAAAGACTCTTTATTATATTTCAGATAATTAGCATTTATAATAGAGGAGAACTAATGATCTAGAGGAAGGAAATTTTTGTGATGAACAGCTGTAACTTTGTATAGAAATAACAACATTAGCTGTAATGTGAATGCCTGACAACTTTGTGTAATATAATAGGATTTTATTAGAATGAGGAATATAGAAAGAATATTTGTGGCATATTCTTGATTTGAATAAATATGTTTTAGTCACAGATATAGGGGTATGAGTTTAAAAAAATCAAAAACCTGCTTGAAATGCAAATACAATGCTTCATTGTATTCAAAAATCTCAGTACACCACCAGTTCAATAAAATTTATAATTCTAATTTTTGCTTAAGACTGCCAGTATACAAAGGTTTGTTTTTTTGGTTTTTTTTTTTTTTTTTTTTTTTTTTTTTTTTATTTAATTAAAACCAGTCTATTAGGCAACTTTTTACACAGCTCAAATTTAAGGCCTTGAAAAAAAACCAGGGCTGGTCAGCAAAATCAAATTCAAAGGTGAGAATTGGTGTCAGAGACCTAACTCAACCTCAGAGTGAACAGACAGAATAACCCATTTTGCTTGCATAACCATGATGTGCCATGTGAGAGCTTCTTGTGCCTTCAGAATATAACTGTCTTTCTGTGGAAAAGAATAAGGCACAATGGTATTTTTAAGTGAGCAAAAGCAAACAATTTGTGATAGCTGAATGATTTTGTGAACTAAATCCTATTATGGAGTCAATTTAGTATAGCAGGACTAGAAGAAAAATCTATAAATGTACTGAATGAATCGATAAAAATCAAAATTATTGCAACTACAGTAGATTTCTTCATCAGAGCAACAGGCCTGCTAAAACAATAGCTTCAAAAGGCCCCCACAAAAACATATTAGTGGTGCTTATAGGTTTCCAAAACCAAGGCCTAGATGCTACTGTTCTCCTTATGAGTGCATTTGACTTGCTCACATGGCAGGAGCAAAGCTAAAAGCTTCAGGCACCATGAATGAATCACTCCTGGCGGCTCCAGAGCTCTCCAACCTCCTGGCTCTCTCCTGATGGACCATTGCTCCTCTCTGCTGACCTGCAGATGTGCCTGCAGCTGTTTCTGCTCTGCCACCTGTTGGTGCCCAGGCGTGCCTGGCTCTGGTCCCTCCAGCAGTAACCCACACCAGCTGCTGACAGCCACACTGTCACAGAAACAGCTCCATAGGCCTGTGATGGAGGAACTCCTTTGCAAAGTGCTTGAGAGCTTTAATGGAACAAATTCTATTTCCCACCAGTAATTTATGTCTTGTGACAATCCTGAAGTCAGAGCTTGCAATACTGTCATGAAACAGAGGAAAGACAAAATCACTGTGTCTGGGTGAAAGACTATTCAGAACATGCTTGCATTGCCTGCAGTAAAGAGTAAAATTGTGTTTGAACAGCAAAAATGTAATTGACACATAAAGATTTTTTTTTTTTTCTAGAGACAAAGACCATTCCTTCACTGGAGTAGGTGTGAATATGTCCATATTGCATACACCAGCTTGTGAATCTGACCTCACTACCTAAGATAAATATCCTGTGGTCAAATGCCCCTTAGAATGATGGAGATCTTGTACCAAAAATAAAAAATACATCTATTTGTTACCTCAGTTCTTCAATTAAACAGTATATTTACAGAAATACAATAGACACTCTAAGAAGATGACATGGTGTCATCATGGTGAAGTCACTGACGTGTTTTAATGTCCAGTTTAAAACTTAATTTTCTCTGTGCTCTTCTAGTTATAGCAATGCAAGAAATTCTGATTCTTCTGTGACTGCTGGCAAAGTAAAGCATAAATTATGTATGTTTGTTCAGTGCTTCACACCAAGAAGGCAGTGTTCTTTGTTTATAGTTTGTTTTTTTATTGTTTGTGAACAAGCAAAGATGATGAAGGGGGAGTATCAGTCAGAAAATAGCAATTGAGAAAGACTTTGGGCTGTCTTCAATGGAAAGAACTATTTCACAGACAGGAAAGCACAAAATGAAACCAAACTCAGGAAAATAAATATGTTTCTATCATGTGCTTTGTCTGCTTACGCTGTAGAATTCATGGTTCTTAATGCTTGCACTTTGGGAAGCAGGCAAGCAGGAAGACATTTGTGTGAAAAACAGCACTATTTAAAAGCCAGAACTATTAACAAATATTTTGGAGAGTCTTTAAATAACAAGTAAACTATCAGCAGCAACTCTTTATTTTTTATTTTTAAATTAATTCCAGGGGAAATAATTTCTTAATTGTTAAGAAATCTTTTTCTTAAAAACCAAACATTTTGTTTCTGATGAAGTAAAAATTTTAAGCTCCAAACACATTTTTTATATCTTTTCTATATCTGCAAAATATAATATTTAAATGAAATGTAGTGAAAATATATTTTTCCTATTGTAAAACAGACCAGTGTACCGATAAAAACAGACCATTGTTCATCCTATAGCAGAGTTAAAAAACAAGGAAAAGGTAGCTCTACACAGGAACATTGACAAAACACTAACTCCAGAGAAGTGGCAAAATAGCACTCTAATAGAGGCTAGCAGAGCATTAAAAACCACAAAATTATTCAGCTTGTGCACTCATAATATTTAAGATTAATATTTTTCAACTTTATTATGAATCTTATTTTATCATGAATATTCATCTTGTTGACTGAAAATTACTTGCCTTTTGCTATTTTTCAAGTTTCTATTTTGAACATATTACATTTATATTCATCCATTATATATTACCATCTTTTAATACATATAATTAATATGTATTTTATATGTTTTAAGCATCCAGCCAACAAAGAAAATATTTGCCTCCCATATCAGTCTGAATTTTTTTTAACACTAAATTAGAGTAATTTTTCTTTATTTTTGAATGAATGAAAAAGTGAAGATGAGGGAAGGGGATAATTTTGGTTGCTAAAATAAATTTATTCTTTATTGTTCAGTACCACATGTGAAATAGAAAAAAACTTGCATTGCATTATGTTCATAGAAATATTAAGGACTTACATGCTTTCTCAAAAGCCTAATTTAGCTCTTCATTTTCTTAATAACATGAAATGTATTAATGTTGAAAGGCCACCAAGTATTCAGAAATAATGAGCTCTGACGCTTCCAAAGTCATCTAACCAATACTCAGCTGAGTTTTAATGATGAATAACTAGGCCAACCTTTTTTTGGTAACAGAGAGCTCGGGATAAAACTTGGCCAAGCCAGAAGGAAAATGAAAGAGAAGCTTTGTGAGCCCGTTTACACTCCCTGTGCACACCATCCACTAGATTGCTGTGCTGTTCCAAGTCTGCTGAGCCAGGTACTCTGAGCCATCCCTCCCTCCCTCTCCTCTGCCCATCCAATAAATTTCCTGGCCTCGGGTTGTCCGTTTATGATTTCTTCCCAGAAACAAGACGTCACAGCCCAGCTGCTCTAGACTTCATAATTAAGGCTGTCTGCTCCATTTTCCTGCCACCTTAAATGGACCTTTTCCCAAAACCTCAGACTCAGATCTTCAGGGGCTTGAGTTTAATGCAAGATGTTTCCATCCGAGCACACCACTGCATATGAAACAAATAAACATAGCCTGATGAAATACTGAACTGAGGTGCATGTGTTTGTGTTCTTCAGGTAGACTCTCTGTCCTGGAGCACTTTGTAGCTGGATAATTTGCAGATGTTTACAAAGTCTCCTCACTTTCCTTTTTTTTTTTTGCAGCTTTCAGCAGTAATATCCAGCTTTGTAAAACTTTTTTTTGTCTTTTTCTTTTGCATCACAGATATGAATTTACAGACGTGCTCTTCACAGATTTGTTTCAGTTACCTAAGGTGCAGCCTACTGGAACTTGCCTACCATCTGCCTTTGCCAGAATATTTTCCTCCATGCAGAAATTATTCTAGTACATTTTAAGGTCTCCAAACCCCATCAAAAGCAGAGCTTGACAGATAATAAACCAAAGGACTGGAAAGTGACTGGGAAAATGGATAAATGAGATGTCATAAACCCCTTTGCTACCTCAAGTCAGCATGATGCTTGTTGATACATTTCTTTGTTTAGACAAACATTTGTTGCATTTCAAATTACAAAAAATGAACACCTCCCCACTTTTCATTGTGAAAAAGGAATTAGATTTTCTTACAGTGATCTCAGGCTTCTCTGCTCAAATATTAAAAAAAAATCATATGAAGGGTATTCATAAGTTCTTTGGGAAATTTTAGGAGATTTTGATGCCACCATTGCGAATTCAGTGTATAGGTTTCCTTAAGCTAGAAAGGATACATATTTAAAACACAACTTATGGATCTATCTACATTAGCCCTACTTAAGTCAGCAAAATAGTTAAATCTCACATCTATTTGAAAATATAACTGGTTTTGTTAGAATACGGTGGTAGCTTGATTGTTTCAAAGCCTTGAAAGGGAGAATTATATGGACAGAAGATATTTTGAGTTTTGAATAACTTGATGTTTGCAAAGGCTATGTGGAGAAAGAGACATCTGTTAAGCACATTTGACCAATTACAAATCAAATTATATACATGTTATTAACAGAAATGTAATATGCAAAGTCAGACAACCATAAAAGTACATTGGTCTAGCTTTTAGCTAATCTGTTTGAAATCAAAGAAAATGAATTTTAACTAGAAATTTTCAACTAATTGTCCCTCTCATATGGACTCATGTGAAGATGTAAATCAGCCTCTAAGGTGTATGTGGTATGACTGTGAGCTGGAAAAGAAATTTGGCAACTTCCAATAGGTGTGATGTTAACAATTTAAGTTAGTTTACTTTGTACTGAAATGGAAAATAATCAAAGGTCACTGTGCTTTGGGTTAGGAAGTTCAACTATACTGAAATTCCACTGTAATATAAAACCAGATGCTGTAATGTCATGGACTCTACTGTAAGAGATGAAGATAGTTCAGAGCCTGTGGAAAATTTTGAAAAAGTCAGTTTTTTTTCTGGACGATACTGCAACACAGATATCTTGGTCATGCATGGTCTAGATTTTAGGTAAATCATCAGTGATGTTAGGATCATCAGGAAGTTAGCCTAGATTTATTTTCTTTCAATATGTCACATAAAGGATATTATATCCAACTTTCCAAACAGATTTTCTCCCAAGCAGGAGAGATTCAGCTCATTCCTCTCCACTGTGAATACAAATTCAACACTTTCAGCGTGGCATGCTGAGTTTGTCTTAGAATTCTGTACCATGATCCACAGTTTTAAAAGCAGTGATTAGTCTGTCTCACTTTATAAAAATGCAAATAATATTGCAAGAGTGTATTTTCCATTATATGGCCATTCTCCTAAATGAGTCCTAAAGCAAGATTTCATGGCATAAAAAAAAAGAGATTTGTTTAAGAATCAGTTCTAGACTAGTCTTATTGAGCAAGAAGCAATAATACATTCAGTATAAGGAGCACAGACCTCAGATTTGGAATGTCAGCACATAATAACCTTGTCTAGACCTGTATCACCAGTCAGACATACAATTGATAGCCAAGTGTGACTTAGAGAGGACCTTAAGCTGCCAAGTAATTTCCAGGTCCTTCTACCAGTCCTGCCAGGCTGTCTTTGCTGAGGTAAATCAGCACAGTCAATGCCAAAGCAAAAAAGAGCGTCTCAGGAATTCTATTTTTGGGACAAGTGAGTCAGGAAGAACTCACTAGCAAAGATATGTTCTAGCTGGAAGACGGATTTGAGTTTAAACCAAAGAAAAAGAAAACAGAAGCGATCAAGCAAAACAAAAATCCAACAATTTCCTCCAATGCTTAGAATACTGTTGGAGGTCTGTTAACTTCCTTAGCTATACTACATGATCTTACATCACAGTTGAAAGTTAATATCGATTTTCTAACCAAGTAGCAAATCTGGAAACAATTTCTTGGTTTCAGGCAATCTTTAAACATATGTTCTGGGGATGATGTTGGCTATTATTATCTTCCTTTTCTTTTTAAACTTCCCAGTATCTATTTTTACTGTTTCATTTAAAGAAGATTAACATAGAACTAGTGTAGCAAAACTTTATTTTTCATAAATTATCTTTTGCTAAATTACTTCAGGAAAGCATTCTGGATGGGAGAATCCATTCCAGCCAACTAAACATCATGCTTTGAAAGATGAAGTACTGGAATGCTCTGCCCAGGGAAGTGATGGTGTCATCATCCCTGGATGTATTTAAAAAAAGACTGCATGTGGCACTCGGTGCCATGGTTTAGTTGAGGTCCTAGGGCTTGGATTGGACTCAATGGTACTGAATATCTGTTCCAACCTAGTGTTCCTGTGATTCTGTGATTGTCCCTAGGAGTGACATTCTCAGGGACTGGCACATTTGGTTTTGGAGCTCTGCTGGCATGGGAGACTGATGGGCAGCTACTGGCCTTGACTGTGAAGGAGCAGCTGGACAAGGCAAGGCCAGCTCACCATCCTTTCTGAGCAACACCTGCATACCCAGGTGGTTACTGCTCCCACTGGTCAAATCTCTGTACTACCAAGGCTCAAGAAGACCTACAAAATCACATTATGGCCTTTTACTTTCTACAGACAATGATGCTTTAGTCATAGAATGGATCCTACCATGTCTATGATGAAGACATTGATTAGTATTGGTCCCACTTGAACCAATACGATGAATCCTCGAGGTACACCACCCATTATTGGATTCCACTTGAATCTGTCTGAGCCACTGACTCTAACTCTGTGGACATGCCATCCAACCAATTCCTAACCCATCTAACAATTCCATCTAATGGAAAACCCATAGTTTTGAACTTTAGAGGTAAGAATGTTGGGGAGGGCTGCATTAAAGGCCTCAAAGAAGTTTGGATAGATCACATCTATAAATGTTCCCCTATTCACTGATGTAGTTGCTTCACCATAAAAGGCCACTAAGTGAAACAGGTGATGAAGCCATGTGTTCAGCTCCCTGTCTTCTGTATATTTTGACACATCTTCCAGGAAATTCTTCTTCATGAGCTTATCAAGCACAGAGGTGAGGCTGACTGATTGGGAAAACTGCTGCTCACTGGTGAAACCTGCCGCAACCCAGGTGCTCAGTCTGTTTGCCAGATGGTTGTTAAACAAGGCAAGCTCAGTGTGAATAAATAACTGACTAGGTTTTAATTGATGCTTCAAAACACAAATATAAAAACATGCTGTTTTCTCAGTTAAAGGATGAATTAAATTACTTCAACATGTACTTAATACAAATGGACAAAACTAGTGCTATGTGAGATTTTACCTGACTAAGATTCCTGGAGTGGAGTAGCCTGGAACCTGATTGTTTCACAGAACCCAGTGCCTTGCAAGAATGTGCTTTGACCAGGACCGCAAGGTATTTTCTGTTGGTTCCTCCCTACTCTCTGGTCTTACTCAATACAGACTACTATGTTCCACCTCTGCTATGCAAAATTAATTTCTTCCAATCAACAGTTGATCCCTACTTTTTATTTTCTTCTAGCTGTTAAAGCCTCAACTGAGAAAACCTCAGTTTTGTCTCTTGGCATCATTTGCAAGTAAAGCAACCCTTGTTCCAAGTCAGCTTTTTTTGTCTCTTGGCTGGTAACTTCCTGGCAAGGTTGTTTTGGTCTCAGAACATTTTCAGCATAACAATGGCTCTCACTAATTATATGAAGTGTGTTGCAGCTTTTAATGTGCTACAAAAAACATTTATGGGTATCTAGTTATACTGCATTTCCTAGTGACAATCTTAAACTTTTATCAAAACCTAGCCTTAACAATCATATTTTCTCTCCTTTCCTTAAGCTTCTTTCATCTCTAAAAATTCAGAAACCTACACTGTGCATATCCTCTCTGTAGAAAGTTTTATATATATATAATATATATATATATATATATATATATATATATATATATATATATATATATATTTGTTATATATATAAACATGCTCCACAACAACCCCCCAAAAAAATACTCAGAAAAATCTTTGAACTAGGAAGCTGCGCTTTGGGGTTTTTTGTTTGTTTGGGGTTTTATAATACAAATTTGCTGGGAACTTATTAGGGAAAGGAGACTGTTTTATTATTTTTGCTTTTAAAACGGAGCCAATTTAGATTCACAAAACAAACTGCAGGGTAGAAGAAATAATTGAAACTCACAGGATGCCTGCCTGCCCGTCTTTCTTGGTCCCTCAGTGACTATCTTCCATTCTATTTCCCTAGATAATCTCTTTTGTCCATTTGAAGCTCTTAGCTTCTGGGAATCTGCCATGTCAGGTATTTGGAAAATATCTGGAAAAGTTGAGCTCTTCTTTGTTATCAGAAATAATTAATGATGCATCTACATGCTTCCGAACTGTATGCATGCTACAAAAGCAATAAAAAAATATAAATGGGCAATGTTTTAGCAAGGAATTGCATTCTGCATGTCTCATTTGTATAATTTTGGTATGACAATATAAAATGCTTCTGAAAAAGGGTTATTAACTATCCACTTAGATGCTGGGAATGAATATTTCTCCCCCCATTATCAATCTCCTTCCTTCTACTTCATTAAATATCTCTCTCACTGCTCTTTGTTTGTGATCCACTGAAGCAATTTATTGTGTGATAATGAGCAATATTCGTGCTGAGGCTTTAAACAGATTGCTGTGGTGTCCCTCTGAAAGACAAACAGATGATTCCAATCATAAAAAAATCTATAAGGTCATCAGCCACCTGTATATTTGCAGAGTGTGACTCAGCTCCTGATGACTATATTTACATTGTATTGATATATATGTGATGCTGATAATATTAAAGCTGTGTTCTTAGGACATGAACAATAACTAACACTCTGTTTTCCACCATGTCTTCTAATAGCTTCCTAAGTGACTGTTACCTATTTGACTCCCCTAGTTTGCTTGCTGGTTTATTAATTGAGGTACCTCTACATGATAGTGCTATCCCTTGAGATTTTCTTTGTAGTTGGATTTATAGCTTTGGTTTTGATAAGCCATTTTTGCTTCTAAGAGCCCTGGGCTTTATTTTCTTACAAGAGACTGTAAAGAACAGTTAGTCACACAAAGCTGTTCACACATATTAATTTACTGTCCATTTCCTATATTTGTTAAAACTGTTACTTTCATTTATACAGGCTTTTACTTAAAAGCAGTCAGAACCCCTCCTGGTTCAGTTGATGTCTGTTCCTTCTTGTTCTCCCACAATACATGCTTGTGAAGAGCTTGACTCTGCCTTGATGTCTCCTTCCAGATGCAAGGGGCAGCTGCTTTTCCTGCCTGGAGCCATCTCTGCTTCAGCGTGGACCAGCCTTTTCCCCTCAATGTCTCCTCACAGGGCATGTACTCCAGCCTCCAGTCACCACAGTGGTTCTGCACCAAACTTCTTCCAGTTTATCAGTGTTTGTTTTAGGCTGGGAGAACCAAAACTGGGAACAGTGCTTTAGCTGTAGTCTGAGTGCTGAGCAGAGGGGGATAATCCCTTTCCTCAATATGCTGGCTCTTTTCTGCTAATGCAGCCCAGGAGGCTGTTGGCTGTCTTTGCTGCCAGGGCACTGCTGGCTCATCTCATTGTCCACTAAGCCCCCAGGTTCTTTTTGTCTGAGCTTTTTCCCAGCAGGTCAATCTCCACCTTGTATCATTGCAAGACATGTTCCTCCGTTTGCAGAGATTTTCTTTGCCTTTTGTGAATTTCATAAGGTACCTCTTGGCCCATTTCTCCACCAGGTCCAGGTCCATCTGGATGACAGTCCTGTCCTTAAGCATATTAACTGCTCCTGCCAGGTTTTCTTTATCTGCAAGCTTGCAAGAGTGCACACCAGTGTCTCTTCCAGGTCATGGGTAAATGTGTTAAACAGGACAGGTCTGGAGACAGACCCCTGGGATATTCCACCCTCTAGTATTCCAGCTGGTTTAAACTGGTCTTCAACTGGATTAAACCCTCCATAAACATATTTTTGATCCTGATTTGCCTTTTTTTTTTACCAACTTGTTTTTTCACCTATCCCAATGGTAGCACCCTAACTGGGATAAAGAATGTTGCAGGATACAGCATGGAAAGTCCTTCTAAAGAACAGCCTCCTCTCATCTACAAATCCTGTTGATTCATTGTACAAAGCATACAGTGGAAAGAGAAATTGTTCTGATTATTTAGTGATAAAAACAAAACTGGATATGGAAGGGTTTTTGGAAGTTTTTGTCTAAGCCTTTAAGTACACGTGTGGTTGGAACAAAAACTGGGGCTGTTTCAACACACAAGACTGTTAAGTCCCTAATTCTGTGACATGTTTCTTTGAACAACTTTGTGAGTATATAAAGCCCACACATTTGTGTGGAATTACCTCGTTGAACAGGGCCTAAATCTCACACAATTCTGTGTTGCTTTATGGGCAATTATTGCAATCTCCTTTCTTTTTGCTGCGACATTTATTTATGTGTAGATTTGAGACACCTGCCCCTTGCTGTTAAAGACAATTTGCTTGTGCTTGGAATAACTTATATAGCATGAGTAGTATGGCAGGAAGAGTTGTACCCTTTTAAAATATAATCAAATAAACAAGCTACAACTTGTTACTCTCAAAGCTGCTGGTGACACCAAATTTCTTAACTTGGAAATTGTACACCTTACCGCAACCAGTCACTGCTCAATGTGAACATATATTTTAATAAAGCCAGGAAAGCTACTACTTCTTTCTTTGTCATGAACTACTTTTATCCAGTCTAAGAGAGTAAAGTACTCCCACTTTCTGAGGTTTGAGTTGGTTTTTTCAGTTGTTTTGTTTTTGTTTTTTTTCTTCTGCCACATTATGGAAAGAGGAAGACTAGTAACTCCATTTCTCCAATTCACCTTTCAAGTTCAGCCTAGTTTTTCACTAAGGTATTGTTTTCTTTTCTCCCTCTTGACTCTCTTTCTTTAGCTCATAATTTCCAGCTCAAACTTTTCATTCATATGCTTTTTTCATACTGTCCTTTGTCCTTTCTGTGTGTTTTTTCTTTTTTCCTACTTCTGCTCATGCTCACAGCAATTGCATCTCTTATGCTTAACAATTTGTTCTTCTGGCATAATGCCCCCAAACTCAACTACTTATAAGCCTCAGGCTCAAGTACTGTATGTTTTGTAAATAAGCTGTATTGAAAGGAGTCAACTAAGCCTGAGATTTTTTTTAATTCACATTAATACCTGTGAAAAATATAACAAAGGAAAAATGAAAGAAATAATAAGAAAACTGTTAATTGTTTTCAATTGTCAAAGTAGCTATATTTTAAAAGAATAAAAGGAAACCCCATGTTGCCTATCTTAGATTAACCAATATTTCTGAAATCCACAAAGATTGGCAGAAAATAAGCCTCTCATATAGGGGATTTCCTAAATCCCTTTTTTCTTAAGTTTGGTCTGCAAATTGAAGCTGTGATCCAGAGAAACCATGAAATTAAATAATAATTTATATGAACAGTAGAAACAAGTAAAAAGGGATGAAAAGCATGAAAAACCTTTAGATAATTTTGGTCTCTTGGAAACTAGTACATGAACCCATATATCATCACCTGAGCTAGGGTGACAGGATTTGTACACTTGTTATACCACCCCAGTATGAGCAGGAGACAAAACTTCATGCTGTAAGAGCAAATATGTTGTGTAACTAATACACTAATACTTAATGCACCCCTGCATACCATTTCCAGTCCTATTTTTGAAATGTTCTAATGAAATCCTTCCCATTTTGAGGAAAACTGGATGTTGTCATTCTTCAACATATTGACAATTGTCATTCTCATTCTTCAATATATTATTTTTCTGTCTATTTTGAATTTGGATGGAAAGTGGTATTTTCAGATGCCTTATCTCTTTTCATCACTTCTGTTAACTTTTAGGTAAAGTTTGGCCTTTGTACCTTTATTCCTGAGTCTTAATTATGATTAATCAAATGTGTACGCACTCATATCAATTATGCAATTTGTCGGTGCAAGTGTGCATGTAAACACAAGACGAGCTTCAGGATTTCTCTGTCAGAGAATAATGTTTAAAACAGAATTATGTATGAAATACCATTACCTTTGATTTTGCACAGCTTTACAGCTGCCCCTTTGCCCCTAACCCTAACTCTTTGACAGCACTCACAAGTTACCTGACTATTTTCCTCCCTTTTTGCTTCAGCTAAACTCAAGATGATTTTTTTTTTTGCTGTAGAATAAGTAACAAAGGCATGCTTCTGTCACAGAGTCAGAAAACCCCAAGTCAAATATGTACCACATGCTGCCTTGGCCAAAAGTACATCTTACTGTAACGATAGCGCCAGGGATCTGACAACTTGTCTCCTGGGCCTTGCAAGGCTGCCTTGCCTCTGAGTGCACATATAAAGATATCTTGTGCTTTCACTTTGGAAGTTCCCTGGAGCATTTTTGGTAGGATTTTTCTTGCCAGGGATTGCTTTTGAAATGTGCAAAGGGACATGCAAACAGAAAAAAGGAAATCATTACTGCGGAAATATATGTAATATGTATTCTGTTCAGAGCTGTTGCATTTCCTGAGCTCACCAAACAGCAAACACCAAACTTCTTTGCAGCAAAGAGTATAAACAAACAGAACTAAAATCCAAGGGAATCAAATCAAGGGTATAAGCATTTAGGTTATATAAAAGAGGAGCTCCTTTGGTGATTACTCACCTCCTGAACTTGATGTTAAAGCATTTCAAACTTGGATATCTAATGAGATACACTAAAATATCATGTGCTACTAAAAATCATGTGTATTGACAGAAGAAATTCAAAATTTGAATTAAAAAACTTTTTTTAAGTTGTAGCTCATGCATTATAATTTCCTTGAGGATTTTTTTTCTCCCTTGGTATTTGGAAAAATATTTTAGAAGAAAAATCTTTCAAAGTATTTTAAAGAAGAATTATCAAACCTTCATATTATATGCTTCAACATTCAGGGCTCAGTGTTCAACATTCTTCAAATGTCCTGGATACTAAACATTGCAGAGGCTTTTTTTGTTTCATTAGCATGTTCCAATAGCTTTAGGCTCTGAAATCTGAAAATACTAGTCATAGCAAGTTATTTCTCATCTTTGTGGTATTGTCTAAACCTCTTGCATCTGCCTGCCTGAACCTGTGAGGAATTAGTAAAATGTGGGATACAATTAGGTATGGTCTGCATGCCATCATCTGCTTCAAGTTTCATAGACAACAGTTGGAATTAAAGAAATATTTTCCTAATTGATTTTTTCTATTTTAATTTTAATTAGTGCTGCATCAACAAAAACAAAGGAAGAAATTGAGGGAATATTTTAAATTTAAAAAACCCACTTAATCGCAAATTCATGTCAGTCGATTCAGTTTTCTTTAAGAAGTGCAGATATTAGTACTAGAAGAACAAATTTCTCATTCACACCAACCATGTCACATTTTCCATGTAGCCCATGCATAAACAAATTAACTAAATTTATTAATTCTATAATTCTTAGTTTAATAGTGGATTCCCCCACAGGTCTGGGGTCAAGACCTGATCACATGAATAAACTGAAAATTCCTGGAGTCCTTTATAGTTGTACTCCCACTAACAAGACCAGATTGTTCTCTACATTTCAGCTAAATAAAAGGTAAAACCCAATTCTGCCAAGACTAGAAGTGTAAAGACAATGCAGTTCTTCAGCAGACTCTTAGGTTAAATCCAGTTGAGGTCATTTGATTTAATTGGATCATCTGTTCTATGAGGAAAGATCAAGAGAGTAGGAGTAGCTCAGTCTGGAGAAGAGAAGGTGGCTCTGGGGAAACCTTACTGCAGCCTTTCAATGTATTAGAAAGGTGCAGAGAGACTTTTTACCTCTGGTCTGCAGTGCATCCATGTGATGCAGTAGTTGCACTCCATTTACAAAAGCTTTAAAGGTCCTGATGTTACAGCAAACGTTTTTATATTTTACAGATTACAGGTCATAGTTACCTGCAAATTTTTCAACTTCCAAGTGTTTTTGTGAGTGTGTACCCATATGTAGAAAAGATCTTTCTTTTCCACATATGTGTGCACATTCACAAAAAGCATCCAACTGTAAAGTAACTGAGTCACCACAAAAAATTGAGAAGTATTTTATGACAAGCTGTGTATCATGCAGTGTTTATATAATTTCTCTATCTGTCTGTATTTAAACTTCCTTTCTATATTCTGGTGGAATAGCTCTTCTTAGCAAGTCTGATGTTTAATGTAGCCTTGAAGTTTTTCTCTACACATAAAAAAAAATTTACAAAAAATAAAAATAGAGCTTATGTTTACAGCACTTCCCAAAATGGCTCGACTGTGGTTTTTCAGTATTGTCCAAATGGCTCATAAGAAAGGGTTTTATTTCAAGAAATAGACAAGGAAGGGAGACATCATAAATATAGAAGGCACTAAGTATGAATGCTGACCATCTTAATGGGCCCTTCTTTCAGTTCCTCATAATACTCAGGAATTTTGCTCTTTCTGTAGAAGATGTTAACATTTTTTCTTCAGCCCAAAGACCTATTTTTTAGGTTTCCTTTCCTTTTAAGAAGCATAGAGGAGCAAAGGAATAATTATGTCTCCATTCACCTCTGTCTCTTCATTCTCTGTATTTAAATAATGCCATACATACTTTTCGAGTTCACCTGCAAGCAACTATTTATGTGTTCAACTCAATTCGAGTGAGTTAGTCCACTGAAGCTTCACAGACATGTAAAGTTTAGTATAAATCTTGCAAATAAAAAACCACCAAAGGAAACACATCACTCTGACACTGCTCAAAGGCAGAATCAACTGTACTTGAGCACCTTTACATGGCTGTTTAATATATTCTAAAAAAATCTCTAAAGAAATAAAACAGAAGTATTTCAACAGTTTACATAATTGCTTGCCAACATTCATGAAGCTGTTATACAATATTATTTGTCATTCTTGGGATTAAACCAACATATCTATCCCTTCATCAAAGTGTTCATATTTGCACATTTAAGAGGCCTCACTCAAATCAAGTGAAGTGTTTAATACACTTGAGTACCAATGCCCACTATGATTATTTTTTCATAAGGAATTACAGTATTTCTATTTATATCCTTGATGTTTGCAGATCAGAAGCAAACTCTTGATAAATATCTACATTTTGGCTGTATTTTAAAATATGATGTTACTGGTACCATCTCTTCAAATTATTGTTATATTCTGTGAGAAGATTTTTCAGTAGATAGTTCCCTATTTTAAAAAGAAACATAATAGAACCATACTTTAATTCAATGGTGAACAATCTAAGTTCTGCTTGCTGTTCTGCATTCCTGAAAGTTTATAGCCGAGTCTTTAAAATAGATCCATGAAATATATTTCAGGCGGAAGAAGAAAATGGAAAAAAAAGCAAAAACCGCAAACAAACAATCAACTAAGCAAACAAACAAACAAAACCTATGGGGAAGTTCAAATTTGTCATATAAAAGTCTTCACCTCTGACAAATTTTGATATACGTGGGTTTACATAAGGTATGTAATCCAAATATTTTTAAATTTGGGAACTATGTTAGAACATACTTCACTTATGGAACTTTCTTCCAAAATTATGTATAAAAATGAAGGTTGTCTCATGACAGTTTCTGAATGGAACCAGAGGACAAAATAATCTTTGTCCTTAGGGATGCACTACCTATGTGGGTACAAAAGAACTGTAGCAAAGAAACCTGAGCCTCAAAGTTAAAATCCTGCATTTAGCATCTGCTTGTGCAAGGAAGCAATAAATATCTGCCTGGAGAGTTATTTCCTCCATCTATTCTGGTAGAACACCTTACAGAATAAAGACTAAATATATAGGAAAGTCTTATGTTAGAGAACAACATGAACCCAAGCCTCCCTCATTTATGTGTATAAATTATATGTACATTTTTAAAAAATCACTTCTTCCCATCTTGCATAATGTCCTGTTTATGGCCAACACAAAACATTATATGCTGACTAAGAGTTTTCCTGAGACTGGTCTTGCAAAGATTTATTTGTTTCAATTAATTCAGCAGCTCTCTTTTTTCCTTCATATTCCTAAAATCCCATGCACATTAATTATGTTTGCCTTGAGTTAGATATCTAGACTGCCTTAGAAGGAGTGCAGGATGATTATGCATTCCAAGCAGAGTTTCTTAAGCTCTTACCACTCTTTTTCTCAGAAATATTTACCAAGGACAGAAAAATCTTTTACAATCTCATGCAGATGGTAAATCAATAGAATAATATTTCTAAAAATAGCGTGTGAAGATGGTTACAAATTGACTCTTGTTAATCAGTATACACAAAAGTGGATAAATATGTGTGTAGGCATTTTCTCTGGTTAATTCAATATTCTTCTGTTGGCAGATACCCTTGAATCCTTATGCAAATTTCAAGTATGAATGACCTCAATCCTCCCTGGTAGTATTAATAAACATAATTGTGAATGGATGTACTTATATCTTTTTTTTCAAATGAAGATCCAAGACAGCTAAGTTGTAGCATGATAAGAAATCAATTATAAATCTACTTCAAGAATCTTTCATCATTACCTCCTAAAAAAAATATTGTTCTAAATTTTAACAATCTCTTTTTACTTGAGAAAATAATGCATTTATTTGTTTCCCTTGTCTTTCTCCTTTTCACCTTCTTGCTCACAGTTCTGGCCCATGATAGCATAAAAAAACCCCATACATGTCTCATGTCAGTAAAACAAATTGCAAATGTCATCATAAACACCCTACCTCAGACAGCTAAGCAATAGTTTCAGGCCAACATCGCAAATGACCTTCTATAAATCTGCAGAAGCTGATTTCTTAAACCATGTTGTGTAATCTTACAAAAAGAAAAAAAAAGAATCTGAGGTTAAATTAAATGCCATGCCTTTGTCATCTGATGTTTTGATGACAATAGATAACTTGATGTAAACTCTTTCCCATAGGAAAAAATTTATCTGATAGGTGAGTTACAGCCTAATTTTGCCACAATTGGAACCTGATGAGTGGTAGTCTAGGTGATCTATTCAGAAAGAGATTTGATCAACAGTTCAGATTTCTACCTGGCTGCCTGTCAGACACCATCACATCCTGTCAGGGTGGAGTTATTACTTCAAAGGTATTCAGGGGTCATTGGCTTTCCAGACACATGTTAATTAACAAACTGTGTAATGTCATTAAAGAATTTCTTTAATTCATTGAGATCCTTGCACTAAATAGCTGAATGAATGGGTTTTTTTGCCTTCCAGTTCTTTTTTCCATTACACACAATGGCAGAGAAGAAAAGTTGAATAGATGCTTTAGAAAGACTTCTAGATTAGAGATGTGCCAAACAACGTACAAAGCAGGGGCAAAGCCAAAAATCTGACACACCTATCGTTCTATGAAATTGTTTCTGGTCTGTTATTTCTAAAGAACCAGGTTATCTCTGCAAAGATCATGCAGGGTAACAGCTGAAAGAAAAGGATTTCAGTCTTTGTGCAACTCATCTGCCTCCCTGTACATTTGCCAACCTAGTTTGCAACTGTGGCTAAATGAATCAGAAAAAAGCATGTGAATATTTTTTAAACTTCTCAGAGTTTTGTACATGCTCACAGGTGTGTGTTCTGACTGGGGCCTTTGAACACAAATCAGTTATAATACCACTGGAGATCTGCAGGAGTCAGTTAATCCTACCTGGGTTTATACGTCCAAAAATAAGGCATCTAAATTGAAATAAATCATAAATCAACCTACTATTGGGAAATTCATCTGTCCTATCCTAAACATCTACATTTGCACCAGACTACTCTCTCTTTAAACACTTTCTCTTCACTGATAATGAGTCAAGAATAGTTGGCTCAGGGTTTAGATGCTTTCAGTACCCTAACTGTAGCAATTCTGAAACAACTTCTGATTATTTCACAGGTATCTGAATCAGCTAGAGCTTTTAGGTTTCAAGAGAATATGGGCAGTAACCTATGTTTGTAAAGCCATGTAAATATATGTGTGCTAATATATATCTTCTGTTTTTATAGATAACATATATATGTACAAGACCTCAGTCCTAAAATTAGTTATCTTTCACAGTTTTAATCCTTCCCTTGTGCAGTATAAAACCAATGAACCTCAAAAAACGTTTTTATATGTGTTGACTTCATTACCATAGACCTTGCAATTTTCAGTGTAAGTGTTGCAACAAGGGCGGTCTTACCCTTATTTAGAGATCAGGAAATTAATATATTCATGAAATAGGCATAAGAACAGAATGATTGAAGAAAGACTAAATAGCTTGCTTAAGGTCTTACAGGAAATCAGTGGTGAATCTGGATCTAAACTCAGACCTTTCTCCTCAGATCTGTGTCCTGAATTTGGAACATGGGAAAACTTCCCATTGAGATGAGTCAATATATTGTCTGAATGAGGAGAAGTGGAAGGAAAAAAATATTTTTTATTAATGCTGTTTACTATGATAACAGCCATATATTAGAGGTAAGAATTAACTCATGTTAATTTCTGCATATAAGAAAAATCTTTCTTAGTGTAACAACCTCTTCAGACAGATTTGTGGCAGTCATTACACACCACACATCAGCAGAAACATCTGAACAAATGTGATTCAAATTTAGCTGGTTTTGTCTTTCCAGTGTGTGGCATTTGTTGTAGATGTAATTTTTAAAACTTGCTATCCACAAATGTTTTAGATCAAAACTAGAAACTTTTAAGGTAATTACCAGGTCACATTACAGACATGAAATGGGTGGTTCTGCTAACCAAAGGCAGAAGCATAAAATGCTTATTTCTTTCATTATGAAGCTACTAAATATTTCCATATTTCTGAGATTAGCACTGTTCACGGCAGGAGGGGGGTGGGTTTGCAATTACTTTTTTTTGTCACCAGTTATCTTTGCCATTGATTTCAAAAACAGCAAACTCATCTCTCACATTTTTATTTTCTCAGAATGTGTTTTGAGTATCTGTAGCAAGTAGGTAAAAGATTGTACGGCAGGGAGGAATTCCTATAAATGCATTCCACATAGAACTGTATAAAAGAAAGCTGCCAATCACTTTAAAGATGAGGCCAACCAAGAGATGCAAGTACAGTAATAGGGATCACTATTAAAACTTAGTCCTCACCTTTGATAAAGATTAAAACTGGAATTAAATGAGATGTACCCTTGAACGTTTTCTTAACAGTCTGCAAAATTGCATTCTTCTCACTTTGGTATTGTGTTTAGGAGTTTTCAGATGTCCTAAAATACCTATTAAAATCTGAGTATGCAGCTCAAGGACTATCTGATAAAATTTCTTACCTCATATATTTATTTTATATTGAAAGGCTGCAAAACCATTTTTTTTTAATTTACAAAATTCAGAATATACCCTGAAAGTTTTGACAAAACTGGTTGAACCAGCTTTCTCTAAAGCCAGTAACAAACAATCTGTGGATGCACAGAGAAGGTTGTCATGGAAAACTTGGCCCAAAAGTCAAAACCAAAGTTTTCTGGTCCAAAAGTCAAAACCAACGTTCTTTGCTGAAGAACATTCTTCTATTATTGCCTTTATGCCATATTTAATAATGATATGAAGCTCATTTTGATAAGCCCAAACAAGTCCTGCTTTTGAAAGGCAAGTAGCCTAATTTCTGTGAAGTGCAACCACTGTGCAGCTTTAACATTAATAAATCAAGGAGTGCCAAAATTATATTTTTACTAACTTGTCTCTTGAATGTCTAGTGCAGGCATTTCTACACTTCAGTACAAGGTCGAATTTGATCAAATTCAGGCTTCCTAGTCAAGGTGAACAAGGAATTCAGTTTGGGTTTTTCAGTATGGCAGAGTGGTCCAAGCATTAACCACGCATCCACCTGGAAATCTCGTACCCATGTGAGTTGCAGGTTGCTTGGAGCATATCTGTGCTCCATATGCATTGTCGGTGTCCATGTGGTTATGGTTTGTTTCCCCCACAATGTTCCTCTTTTGTGAATGTGTATGTTTGCTCATGCAGGACAAGGAACATATCCTCTGGAGAAAAGATTATGGTAAAAACCAATAGCTGTGTAGGAGAGAAAATGGGTTATTTTTCTGGCCCTTTCCATGTTCATTTTGCACTCCTAGCATTTCTTTAAAGTAGTGATTATACTATTTTTTCGCAAAGAAATGAAGTAAAACATATGCCTTGATATGATCCAGATGTTTTGCAGTAGAAGGCTGGTTTCATTGGTTTCATGCAGGAGCTAAATGGCATTTGTCCAGCTACCTGGTAGCCAAGAAAAGTACAGCAACTAGAGGATGCCTGTCTTGCTTTGTTCCACCTCCAATTCTGATTGTAAAATGCATGCACAGGTCAAAGAATCCATAGTCCTTGTAATTAGGCCTATGCAGCTAAAAATTCACCCAAAGCCACTTTGGAAATTCTGCTTTGGAAAGGTACTTTGGAAATTCCGCTTCCATAAAGGTTTATTTTGAACTTTATTTTAATTTCAATTTATCTTGATATATTATCTTAAGATACATTTTATTAAAAATATCTTAATTCTTATCCCTGATAGTGAAAAACAGGTCTATGAGTTTCTGCAACACTCTATTCAATTTAGTATTTGTAAGCCTCACACAGGAGCCTTGGCTGCCCTGGGACACAGCTAAAATGCAGGTATCTGCTGGCTACGAGGGGCAAGGTTCTGCTAGCAGGGAAACTATAGGGCTGGCTCCTCTGAGAAGCTGCTGGAATCTTCCTGCATGTCCCAGAGCCAATGCCAGCCAGCCAGATGGACCCACTGCTGGCCAAGGCCGAGCTAGTCGGATATGTGCTTCTGTCATAAGGTATTTAAGAAATTAAAATAAGTTACTGCACAGAAGTGATTATGGCCAGAGAAGAGAGGAGTGAGAATGTGTGAGAGGAACAGCCCTGCAGACACCAGGGTCGGTGAAGGAAGATGGGGAGGCAGGAGGTGCTGCAGGCCCCAGAGCTGGGATTCCCCTGGTGCGGCCCGTGGGGAGGCAGCTGTGCCCCTGCAGCCCAGGGAGGAGCAGGGGGAGCAGAGACCCACCTGCAGCCCTGGAGGAGCCAGACCAGAGCAGGTGGGTGCCCAAAGGAGGCTGGTACCTCATGGGAAATCCACACTGGATGTGTGGAGAGAGGAACCTCTGGGCCCGTGGAGAGAGGCAGGACTTCTAGACCCATGATGAGAGGGGCCCAGGCTGCAGCAGGTTTGCTGGCAGGACTTGTGATGTGCAGGGGACTCACAGTGGAGCAGTCTGCTCCTGAAGGACTGCACTCCATGATGGGACACCCATTGGAGCAGTTTGTGGAGCCCTTGGGAAGGACTCATGCTGAAGAAGCTTGTGGAGAACTGTTTCCTGTGGCAGGGACCCCATGGTGCATCAGGGGAAGGACTCCTCTCCCTGAGGAGGAAGCAGTGTCAGAAACAAGGGATGAACTGACCATTACCTCCATTCCCATCTTCCTGTGCTCAGGGGCAGGAGGTAGAGCCCGAGAAGGGAAGAGTGGGGAGAAGGTGGTTTTAAGATTTACTTTATGTCTCATTATCCTGCTGTAATTTTGCTCGGAAATGAATTCAATTAGTTCACCAAGTTGAGTCTGTTTTTCAAAGATGTGATGGTAGCTGGTGAGTAACGTCTCCCAGAATTTATCTCAGCTCATGAACATTTTATACTTTCTCTCCCCTATCCAGCTAATGAGGAGAGTGAGATACCAGCTTTGGTGGGTACCTGGCATCCAGTCAGGGACAGCCCACCACAAGGCATTATCCCATGTATTACTAAACAAATTTCAGGCAGAAAATGTCCGTACAAACAAAAAATGTTGCAGTTAAACTGAATTAAATCTTGAAATAATTTCGAGAAGCAGGAGCTTTGGTATAATGCTACCCTCCTTCCCACTCCAGTAATGAATTGTTCTGCAAGATTTAAGTAATGTTTTGGGGTTTTATGAAAAAAAAATTAAATATTAATTAAATCAATGCAGTATGATCTGTTTAAGTATTCAGTCTGTCCAGAAAATGGATAGAGAAACCATTTAAAGAAGTTCTCTGAGGCTTAAAGGTGAAATTATAGTCTCTCAGTGAAGCTTTTGACAAATAGACTTGGTGATTGGCATGCTCAGGGAAATAGAACCTCTTTGAGTCTGCTAAGTGCCTCTTTTAACATGCAACATTTTTAGATTCTCAATGCCTTAGCAAGCAAGAAACAGAGGCGTTCCTTATGTTCCACTCTTTTTAATGGAAAAAGCCTATGATATGTTTACATATCTTTGAGTAAACTGTAAAAGTCCTTTTGGAAAAGATTTTAATTATAATAGCACTAATCTTAATTATGCACAATTTTTTTCAAATCCTCTAGATTCCTTTCTGCATATGAATTAGTGCTCCTGCCTATCCACAGCAATTAAAAGTTGACATTTATTATGTATTTTTTAAAAGTTTAAATAAAATTTGGTCAAGACTTTTGTGCATTGTTTTGGAAAGATCTTCACTCAGTGCCTAAGTCAATGCATATTTCATGGCTCTTCACATCATTTGCTTAGTACTACAAGTGTTGTTTTTGTGTGACCAGCTGTCAAAGTGAATTTGTCCTGAATTAGTAAAAAGAATGAATAAACTGAGCACCAAACCCAAGTAAACCCCTTTTCTCATTGCTTTAACTTCAAGGCCATAAAGTTCTAATGAAAAAGCTTACCTTTTGGAGAAAAGGAATTATTATAACAATTATTCCAACATACCCTTACTCAATTCTAATTAAATATGCTAATAAAATAATTTTGTTCCACTTCAAATTCAAGTACAGAATTGTTTTGGATGGAAAACCAATAATTTATTCCTCCATTTAATTATTCATTAAAAATTCACTGACACAGGTAAGACTGCATGGGGAAGCAGAGTCTTTAACATGCAATTTGAATCGTACAGCTGATGCCTTTAACTAGTAAGTCTTCATAGCACGTGCTGCTCTGATGAAGCAAGAAGTTTTCAAACACCTGAAATCCTGCTGTGGGCCTGTGGGCTGTGGTAACATATTCCATCTTTAATGGATGTCAGTTGAAGCACTTCTGCACTCATGCATGATCCTGCTTATATTCCCAACAGCTGCAGACTAAACATCTCAATTGACTTCAGTCAGCTCCAAATCATGTGAGGACTGCTAAATTTGAGGGCATGGACATTTGTTTACAGCACTTTGTGCACAAAATCTTTGTCTCTTCTCTTCAAATAATTCATTTTCCTCCTCTGTGAGCACAATGCATGGCATGTAGATATTACCCTGCCTTACAGGAATAGCCCCATTCAAGGACATAAGGGCATTTGTACTCGCCACAGAGTCCTAGCTTCCTCCTCAGTAAAATAGATTGAAGTTATTTCTAGATTTTTAGCTACCCTGAGGAGAATTTCCCCCTCCTTGACAATGCCTGACCCTTTTGTAAGGAGATTGTGTCAACTTGTGTGAGCTGATGAGCCTGGTCAGGATAAAAGATAGGTCTGGGAAAAGTAAATTTGCCTCTGGAGTGACAGCAGCGTCTCTGCTTCCTTCCTTGGGTTGCCAGAATTTAATGAAAAAATTTCTAAAAATTACATTTACTTTGTAACATAAATTTAGGATTTCCTTACCAGAATTTTGTTTTTGAAAGATACCACAAAAAATTCTTACTACAGAATTCTTTAAAAGATTTACAAAGTTTGGAATAGTTATACAATGCTACATTGAATGGGGAAGGGCAAAAATTATTTGACTGAGAATCAATATTTTTACAACAAATAGCAAGAATCAGTCCTTAAACAATATAGTGTAAGATATTGGTGTATTTAATTTATTTCCAAAATGAACTGTTCCATTAAAGTGAAAAGATAGACTACATATATTTTCAAATGGTTTTTAAAGGTAATTTAGAATAAAGTTTCCTTTCAGTTAAATATGTGTAAAAATGGCACTTCTGTATTTTAAATGAGAATGTTTCAAGAAATCCTGAAAAGCAAGAAATGTTACAATGTTTTTTGCTGTGATCTGTAATTTTGAGTCTCAAAGATTTGGCTGAACTATGGTTGATCACTCTCTTTCTCCATCAGCTTAAGACAATTTTTAACTGCCTTACTACATTTCTTTCAAAGAAGTGTATGACAGTTTAAAAACTTACCAGACTGTTCAGTAATACTAATATTTTCATATGTTCAGTGTTTTGAACTGGAGTAAGGGCTACAATGTTTGGCTCATAGTTCTCTTACCAACACAGGTAGATATTTATTGCTAATAACCTAACTACAGCATCCCAGGCTGGTACTGCAGTGAGGCACTTTGCACCATGACTGAAATGGATGTACCATAGCCCAGATTTTCCTATCTGCATTGCTAAAGTTGCTTCATAATCCAGATATTATGGGAATAAGTGTTTGGAGACTGCAGTTCTGTAAGTAGTTTATTAAAGGAAAAAGTTTGTCATTTAAGATGGGAATCCACCTTTGCTGGTGGCAAAACCCACAGATAGTCACAGCCTGTGATCAGCCCCAAAGATTCAAACAGAATATTATTTACACAGCACTTGACATATTAAAATTTATATTTGAGATAAACATTTTGTCCTTTATATCTAAAGACATGGTACACACCAGTTATAATTCTCATTCTAGTCTGTCAAGGACTGAATCAGCTGTCACTTCAAAGGCAGCAAACCACAAGAAATCAAAATGACTCTTGAAGTTTTTAAAGATATTTTGGATTTAATCTTTAAAAAGGAAAATTGCTGCGTATTGATATTTCTCAAACATTTTTTAATGTACTAACACATCACTTATTCACCAGACTTCTTCAGCAATAAACACTTTCCAGAAGATAAAACATCATCTAGAAAGGTTCAGATTTTCAAAGTCGCTTGAAGGACGCAGGAACTGTGTCCATTAGAATAAGTTGAAAATATGTTCCTTATTTGCTTCAGAAAGATCTCTAGAGGTGTTAGGAGTGTACTAAATGTGATGAAAACAGAGATACACACATTTAAACTTCTTGAGACACACCTGGAATTTTATTTGAAAACATCATTGATTGTTGGGAAATACTCTGTAGCTTTAAAATAAAATCACACAGCAAACTTCAATAAACTCCAATGAAAATATGTTTGTTCAGGAAATTGGTGCAAATGAAAAATAAAATTATGGAGAAACTTTATTTATTTTTATCCTGCTTGATAAAAGGTTGGAAATTTTAGAAAGTTTTTCTCTCCTTTTTTAAACTTTTAGTGTAAAAATGCTTTGGAACCATGGAATGGATGGGATTCTTTTTGTTTCTGCTTGATTTTATTCTCTTTTAATATAGTGCTCATAAACTAATGAAAGAACCACAGCTGATTTTTCAGATAGCGCAGTTATATTTATTGTTCTATGTCATCATATAGAAACAATAAAGAATTAGAGATGCCAATTATCGGCACTGCAGGAATAAGTTTTTTCTTGGAAGGACTTAAACAGTACCCTTATGTGATGTTATCCAAACCTTTACCGTACATCTTGAATGAGAAAAACATGCAGATTGACTTAATTTTTTTAGCCATTCGCTACGTGCTAATTGCAAAAATTGATATTCTGAATTACATTATCTCTAGAGTAGTTCAGTGATGCCATGCAAAACTTGGCCAAAATTGTTTAAACATGCAGTAAGGAGGGAATATCAGTAGCTTTGTTAGTGAAACTGGAGATTTTTCTTTGCTTTTTTTCTTTGCCTTTTTTACATGATTTATTTTTCACTATTACATTTTAATCAAGCAGGTTGAAATTTATATCTACTTTTTTGTGTATTTAAAAGCTCTTATGTAGCAAATATTTACATGTGTTCTAATTTTTTTTTACAGTGAATAAAGCCATTATTTTAATGAGCCACAAGAGCGCATATGTAGCTAACTGTAGATAAGTACATATATAAAACTTTTATAGAATCAAAACCCATGTGAATCTATGTACTGTAAAATTCATGGTGTTCTGTCTAAAGTAACATCTTCATTAGTAATGCATGGTTTGCACCATTTCCTTCTTATAAAGCATGACTTTCATGACACTCATTAAACTCTGAGAGAAATCATGTCATCTACCCGTTCACCTGTGTAAAGCATGTTTTTCTTATTATCTTGTAAGGTCAAACTAAATCCTTTCACAGACCATACACTCTTTTTCTCTCTGTCTCTCAGAAAAAGGTATTATACATGCATTTTTGCTACTTTTTTTTTCTTTCTTCACTTTCCCCTTCACCATCTGTTCTACTTCCCTAAACCCTTCTTTCCTATAAAAAGTTAGTTGACACTGAACTTTTCACATCTCTGTGAGAAGTCAAACAAGAGTGAATCAAACACATACTTGAAATATTCCTGAAATTTTTACTACATTGCTTTGATAAGAAAAAGGTACTCAAATTGTGTATGAGATTTAAGTGAATGGCTAAGGAAATGGAATGGATATATATGTGAACAAATAAAGAAACAAACAAAAGTCCCCAAACAAAAACAAAAACAAACAAACAAACAAAAACAAATAACCCCAAAAAAAACCTTTGAAAATTTAACCCAACTTGTTGAAGCTACTTATTTAGATACAATCTCTTAAAAAATCACGCACAACTTCAGGCTGAATTCCATGTAGTTTTATCCTTGGCTTTCACAATTTCTGGGAGAAACAATCTCTGCATGTATGGCATGATCATCTGGGCCACAGTTTCTACCTAGAACATGTGCAACTCTTCTGTGGGATAAATACACTCATTTTCTGCCTGAGGCTGTTCACAATGAAAATTTTCTACCCACAAACAATCTTGTTAGCTTCACGATTTCCTTCCCCCTCTAATGAATGCAGAACATAATGAATGTCAAGCCAATCTTTTGAGTCCAAATCCAGGGATCTTCATCAAGACAATGAATGTGCATTCATTAAATAGAACCATGTTGAAAGTGCTTCTGCAATAAATACAGTATAATACATTTTCTTTAATGGGAATGTAGTATTTTAGCACATTACTTAATTAGGGATGAGCAGAAAAATGGAGTTAATTCCTTCAGCTTCAGTAAGTGCAGCAGAAGTATGTTTTCATTCATTGCTTGGGGACCCATTAATTACATTACAGCTGAATAAAAAAAAGACAGTATTTAAAATACTATATATGGTATAGAATAATTTAATAATTTTATTGCTTACTGAAAGGATGAGGCTAGATGGAGGTGGTGTTATCTTCCTCTTAAGTGTCATATCTGTGCAACTGATAAAATTTCAGATAATTTTTATGGTCTTGATTCTCTATTGGTGCAAGGCACTAGACAGTTACTCATTTGGGGAGAACAGAAAGAGCCATAATCATGCCATTCAGTAATTAAATCTATTTACAAACCTTTGTGGGAAAGTCTGAGCTGGGAAAACCAAGACTAAAGCTATTCTTAATTCCTGCTAGTTAATTTGAAGTGTATTGATAGTTTAAAAAGTTAGAAAGCTGTGCTTAAAGTCAACATTTCAACTGAGTGTAAAAGTTCCCATGACTATTAAACACTCCAGTGTTAAATCACTGGGGTTCCTTTATGCAAAAATCTTGGCCACTGAATATGAAGAACTATAGTTGAAAGGAAAGAGTCTCTACTGTTCCCTTTGAAAACTGTAGTAATTTCAATAAATTGAACTTTACATAAGCAGTAACTTGCAGAAGAAAAACTCTGTACTCCACAGTACAACAGGATAATTCTTCCTATAATAGTGTCTTTGGGTGTTATGCTATTTGGTCTGTAAGAAAAAATACACTAAAATGATCATTTAGGTAGATTTTACTAAGGATATTGCATGTGATATAACATTTAACAAATTGGAAATATTCTGAGAAACATTATTTAGATTGTTCCACACCATGTTTAAATCAACCCTTACTTGCTAAGTTTTTCATTTTGGAAGAAAGGGACTGCTGTGGTGAGAGTGTTCTCATTTTTATAACAGGTAAGAATGCTTCTGTGTGCACTGAGAACTTGCTGTTTCAATTCCTTCTCCAGGGATGTGAAGCCATGGTTTTGCCACCTCTACAAGGCTGTCCCATTTCCTCTGGGCTATTGTGAAGAAGAAATGTATTCTACAATTAATTCTCTGTTGACATCCTTCTACAGTGCACAAAGGCCTGAACATTCACTGAGGTCCAGCTCATCAGTGGAAGAGACTGAAAGAAGCATTCAAACCTACCACAGTGTAAGCTGGTTGTAGCCACAATTCTCTTTACAGATAAAAGCAAGGCACATTTTCCCAAGAATATCTTCTGGGAAATGCAGCGAGAAAACCTCAGAGAAGAAAGGAAAACAATTCTTATCTCTGCTTGCTGCTCCTGTTGTTTTTAGTGTGTGGAATGTGCTGGAAGATTACTACCTGAAGGAATTTGGTAATTGGATTCTGGTGGAGATTGTTATGTAAATTAGCATATCAGGTCCAGTGGACTGTCAGTCTGCAGCCAGTCACGAGTTAGTAGTGAGTATGATAGATTATATAGATTACTATTGATTAATATCTCTCTATAATATTATATAGTATAGTTTTAATAAAGCGAGTGAATGTTCAGCATTCCGAAGCCTTGCAGTCAGATGCCAATCATTCCCATGACAGGGGCACCCTGTAATTTTAATAGCTGGTGTAGCTCCAAAGCATTGGGGACACAAAAATATTCAGAGGACTGGAGGACCTTTCCTATGAATATAGGATGAGAGCTGGGGTAATTCAGCCTCAAGAAGAGAAGGCTCTGGGATACTTCAGTGTGGCCTTCCAGTACCTTAAGGGTACTTATTAAAAAAAAGAAGAGTGACTTTTCATACGAACAGACAGTGACAGGAAAAGGGGGGATATTTTAAACTGAAAGAGGACAGGTTTAGATTAGATGTCAGGAAGAAATGCTTTCTTTGGTGTTAAGGAAACTTCCCAGTGTGACCATTCTCGAGCCTCTCTGGCAGTCACAGTCCCCAGGCCAGAGGCTTTCACTGCTGGGCCTGGAGCCCCTTGGCAGCAGCAGCTCCAGGGCCCGAGGGGAGCCCCCCTGACTCCCTGCACTCCCCACTCCAGCCAGGCAGACCAGGTTCCCTCACCCCTCTGACCCCTGGGTTCCCATTGCAGTCTCAGGTGTCTCATTCCATAAAGCCATTTATTCACATGGCAGCGACACAGAAACAGCTCCAGCTGCTGCTGCTGAGGAGGGACCCCAACAAAGGAACCCCATGGCTTTTACACCCTCACAGTCCATGCAGGCACAACTCTCACTCTTCCTCCAAGCCCTCGACTTCTGCTGTGTCTTCTGGTGTCCATTCACCTGGCTGGGCCACCATTCCTTGTGCCCTTTGTCAGGCTGTGTTGGGCTCCTACCCAGCGCTCAATCTCCTCAATCTGCTTCTTGCACTGCAGCTTCCAAACTGAGATACCGGAACCTGGTGTGCTCCTCAACACTCAGAGGGTGGTGAAACACTGAAAACAAGTTGCCTACAAAGGTTGTGGATGTCACATTTCTGGAAGTGTTCAAGACCAGGTTGTCTGGAGCCCTGAGTAATCTGGCCTAGTGAGTAGCATCCCTGTCCATGGCAGTCATAGTGGAGCTAGATCACCTTTAATGTCTCTTTCAACTCAAACCATTCTGATTCTATGACTAAAGCCAGATGAGAACTTAATCCTGCATTCTTCTCTTCGTCCAAACATAATCTATCCTTGTTTCGGCAAAAAGGTTCTATGTCAACAAATTATTTTTTTTAAACCCCTTTATTTCTCAGCCAGTTGGATCAAATCTATTCAGGTAATCACACCAAATAAATTGCTCTTGAGGTATAGGGAAGGGTGGCACCAGTTCATGCCACATTCCACTGGATGCTCAGTTCTAATAATGATATCAAATGGAATAGGAAATCTCTTTCTAAAATAATAGGATTATGACTGAATTTGTGGTGATATATATGGACATGAGTTTAGCTGCAATGATGATTCGCCAATACCTATGATGAAAATCTGATGGTAATATTGTCATCTATCTTGTGTGGTGTCTTCATTCATAAAGAGGTCTCAATGACTCCATAAAAGATTTAGTATATACATATTCAGTTAATTGGCTTCATGCCTGTATTGGACATGTGATGTTCTTCTGTGAGCATGTTAATAAATTACAAGCCTTCACTATTAATAAAAGACTCTTAACTGAAATGCCATTTCTTTGTATTATTTTATTTACAGGAGGAGTAGATTGTTAGCTTCCAACAGCAAAGTAAAATTCTCAAACACATGAACAGCTCTAAGAAGGAATTCTACTAGAGGCTCTAAAGATGCCAGGGCCCTTGGTAGACAAACAACAATGCTGTTTCTCAAAAGGCTGCAATTTGGTTAAGTAAAATTTTATAAGTAAGGAAGGTGAGGATTTGCTTCTTTGCAATTTACATAAATTGCTTGAATTTCCATTAAAATATGTAGAAGCTCATTGTGGAGGATTTTTCAATAAAAACGCTGATAATGTAAATATTACATAAGGTAAAATAAATGATAAAACTTTTTTTCCTGCCTTGTGCCGTGGTTCATCTTACCCTGAATACTGCAGAACAGATAATGTCACAGCTATAACTACAGTTCCAATATTGGATTATGAAGATGTCATTTATCAGTAAGAAATGAAATCACAGCTGCAAGGAAGTGAAAGTTCCCAGTGATAGATCACATTGGTTTACATTGTCATGTCATTCTTGAATTCTTCACTGTGATATGTATGATAGTTCTGGATGATTAAACATTGAAAATAAGCATAAATTGCATCAGCATCAAGATCTATTTAAATGCATGAAAAGAAGTTCACTCAATTACTGCTCGGCAATGTAGCTGGTTGAGAAAAGAAATAATTGTACACAGGATCATATAATACACATTCATTTGTCAAACAGAAGGTTGGAAACTGAGCTCAAAATGTTTTTTGTTTATCTTGAGCTTCAACAGACTTCAATGTAGGAAATCAAACATGAGATGAAAGTGTTATGAAAACCAATATAAATTTATATTCATTCTACAAGTCAAAAACTTATCATGGCCAGAAAGTTTATAATAAGGGTTTTAAACACATTTCCCAACAATTTAAATGAAGATGGCCTCTTACAAAATAATAGTGAATCAATTAATGGATGAATGGATAATTAAGTAGTTAGTTAGGAGTAAGTACTCTTGACAGTGATATAGGCCAAGTGGGAGGTACAATACATTGGGGGAAAAAAATGCTGCTGGAGCATTTGCAAGAAAGAACATGAAGAAAATCAGATGCAGTTCCAGTAGAGCAATTGAATTCACAACACCACCAAGTATGAGACAATGCAAGGTATGAGATAACCTGGACAAACTTGTCCTAGGGCACTTTCACTTAGAGAGATGGCAGCATTTTTAGCATTTTTAGCATACGGGTAGAGGTGCTGTTCTTGACAAGTGAAGCTGATGTTGCATGCTGCATGTTGTCTGCTGTTTTTCAAAAGAAATCTCCACCCTCTAGCAGATATACAGGTACCTTCCTCCTGTCTTACTTTCCCACATCCTTTCAGAAGCTTCTTTGATTGTGCAAACTCCTTCCAATATTTTCTGAACCTTTGGGAAAATATGTCTCTGTCACTTTTGGGGCTTGCTTTCTCATTTGCCTCCTGTTCCAGGTAAACTCTCGGCTCCTCTTAGGCATGCATGAGGATAAGCTTTTGCCACAGGCTCCTTCCCAGCTCTACCACTGTGCTTCCCAACCCTTCTGATATTTCTGACAGCCTTACATGCTTAATTGTCATTCAAACAGACACCATTTCCTGCTTTCAAATGGACATACAAGCAGCCTTTTTGACAGCAGCAGTTTTAAGTTTGGGTAGTGTCCAGAGAGCGCCTGCAATAAATAAAATAAATAAAAATATGAAACCATGCACCATAAGCTGCTGAAGAACCCTCCATGCTTTGTAGGGTCAGTATGTTTCTGACCTATAAAAAAACCACAATGCTTGATTTGCCTCATGCAATGCTTTTAGTATTGAACCTTAACTGTCTCAAAATGGCACACTCAAACCACATCAATACAATTTCTTTGGGATTTTTGGCTAATCATCCCTGATGGCTAAGCTCTAAGGAGCACATACTTCTTTCATGTTCTAAAATAAGGAGCAGCTGAAAGAGGCAGTGCTCTTTAGACACTTGAAGACCTGGAGAAGATAAAGAGAAAAGGTTTTTTTTGTTAAAGAGGTTTTAAAAATTATAAGGCTTGTAACAACATATAGAAAATTTGGCTAATTTACATGACTATAAATAGTCCTAGGGTCCCTCTTTACTTAGTATGATCTAGTTCCTGTTTACCCTTAACACAGTCAATTCCAATACCAGGGTGCAAAGGCTAGCATCTAGGAAAAGGAAAAAAATAGGAGAGCAAGAGACTTTATGTAAATGCATTCCATGGTGTTAGAGATGCCACAAGATGGTGAAGCATTTCCTGTGAGTTGACTCTTTTCCTTAGCAAGGTTGCACACATTTTTCTAGGAGCTGAAACAGAAGTGCTAGCAAAGATGTGGGAATCAGATGGAGACGTAGGGAGTGAGGAGCAGCACCAGGCAGAGGTGGTGGGAGGAGATGCAAGTGAGACACAGCCAGGATGGCACAGAAGCGTCAGCAGAGGCAACTCAATGCACAGAGAGCCAAGTGAGCTACAGGCAGCAGCTGCAGCAGTGAGAGAGCCAGCAGGAACAAACTGAACAACAGGTTGGATCAATCTAAATGGAACCTTGATCCCCAATGAGAGTTAAAAATGTTAATAACTGAGTGAAAGCTACTCCAGGGGAGGAAGATCATGTCTCACAGTAATACAAGGGAAAACTCTCAGGTTTTATATTTCACAAACTGTTTATATTGCATTTGTTGGAGTTTTCCTTTGGAGTTTCATTCCTTTAATAAAGTTATTGTTTGAAAACAATTTCATTTTGTTTATAAGCGGAACATATTAATCATCTGAGCACTGGAACGCTCACTGTACTTTTCTCAGGTTTCTTGAAACAGGACTGACGTGGTGCTTTTTTAATACCCCTTTAAAATTATTTTTTAGCTATTTCATATATTTTGTACTGGCTTCATAGCCTTTTCATCATCCACAATTTAAATTTAAAAGGATTGTCTTTTCTCTCTATATGACAAGATCTTCTGTATGATGATCTCCTTCAAAATAAGATCAGCAACACAGTCCTGGTCCTGTTTTAGTCTTCATTCTTTCTCACCTCTGGAATGAATTTGAACTCATTTGAAATCTGTCAGTAAAATTATTTAAGGTACATTTAGTTGCATTTCATATGACTGAGTTTTAACTGAGATAATTTAAAATGCATTATTTAGCAGCCCTCTGCAGTTGTGTAAATAGTCCATTGTAATGTATGACTGATTGATTTATTGATATATATGCCTCCTTCAAGGAGGAATTTGGGTCAGTATGCATCATGCAAAAGCTATTAAATTGAACCTTATTGCTTTCATAGGGTGTAGTTTGACAAAATAAGTTCCAGTGAGTTGATAGGTTGAGTAGTATATCTGTTTCAAGAGGCAGGGAACATTAGCATCAGTGGAGTCTTTGAAAGTAACATTGGAATGAGTGTAATAAAACCTGAAAATAACAGTCAGCCATGCAGTGCTGGCAGGTTACAAAATCTCCTACCATTTTAAATGTCTGTGTTGCAGTCCTCTGAAGAGAAAAAGTGCACCAAGACATGACTAGAATTTACTCTTTTGTGGCCTTGACAGTGACCTGCATGCTAATCCAGGAAGGAAAGTGTTAAACACTTACTGTGTGTGTAGCAGTGCTTAGCAGTGAACCTTTACATCAGTACAATTAATACCCCCTTGTGTGTTTCTTTGATCCTAGCCCTTTTGATTTTAACTCCTCTGATACAGATGTCTAGACAAACCCAAATACATTTACAAAAAATGTAATCTGCCTGGAAGGACATATGGTTCTGCTCTAAGAAGTACTGACAAGAACTGGTTTTTGTAATGTAGTCTATCCATCACTTCCAGGTAGGAAAATGCAGAAAATAGCCAATCCCCTGAAAATGAAAGTCTGTGGATATTTTTTCTCTCTATCTGTAAGTATGTGTAGCACGTAGATGCAAAGCTCCTGAGGGCTGATTTATATTTTTAATCTAGAGTTCACAGTGGCATATGGTCACATGACTTAAAGCTACACAAGTTTACAGCAGTGACAGTTCTCAGGACCTTTAAAAAGCTTTGGAGAACCTTGCTTGATCCTCAGAAGCTCCTGGAAGACTAGAGATCACCTTGTTTACACAACAGTAATCCCATTTAAAAGCAAACATAAACTGCCTGACACATGGTAAAATCTTTGCAACAGACAAAACCAATGCGGGAAAATTTTAAGAAATGAAAAGGAATGGCAGAGAGATACTATTTTAATGGAAAGTTTGAGATTACATTGAAGGTCTAATTTGTTCTGAGTTACTAAGAATCAAGCTAGGATAATCATCGCCCTCCCCAAAAAGGTGTGAAGAGATGCTGTTTGCAAGTTGGAGTGGTTAATCACCTGAGTTCACTTCATAGCAAGAAATCATCAAGTACATGTTTGGTCATCCTTATTTTTTACAGTCAAATTTCTTTTTATAGGCAAATAGTAAATGCACATCTGTGCAACGAGATCATTCTCAGTATGGATGAATTTAAGTAGCAAAAACATGTTCAGATCTATTTGTTGCAGGAAAAGAAAGAAGGAAGAAAAAAGAAAGAAAAAGGAAAGAGAGTAAAGGAAGAAGGAAGGAGGAAGAAGAAAGGAGGAAGAAGGAAGAGGAAAGGTGGAAGGTGAAAAGTCTGACAAAATTCCAGTTACATTTGTTGCATACAATCTCGCCAGCACATATTCCTTCCTGTCTGGTGTTCACAGGATCAAAAGATCATTAGCATAAGAAAAGATGGCACTAGTTTATTCACTAGTAAACCACATCTCCAAGTGCCATGTCCACACGTTTTTGAACACTTCAAAGGATGGTGATTCCACCACTTCTCTGAGTAGCCTGTGAGGAGAAAAGAGTAGCAGAAACAACATGTCATCTGATGTAGTAAACTGACTACAACACCAATTCCCCATCCCCCTGGTCCGAGGGGATGAGGGAGAGAAACTGGCAGTCAAACTGAGGCAAGGAACAAGGGAAAGGTAGAGGTAAGAAGTTTTAAGATTTGGTTCTTTTTCTCGTTGCCCTCCTCTGATTTTGAATGGTAAATAGTTAAATTAATTTCCTCAAATTGAGTCTGTTTTTTCTGCAATGGTAATGGATGAGCAATCTCTCACTGTCCTGATCTTGTCCCATGAGTGTTTCATTCTGGCTTCTCTCCTCTATCCAGACAAAGAGGGGAGCAGTAGGATGGTTTTGGTGGGCACCTGGCATCCAGCTGGGGGCAGTCCAATGAAACCTAAAACTGGCTTGGCCAGATTTGCTAGTCTCAATTTCCTTGCCTAAAAACTGCTGAGTAGTTGATAGCCTGTAGTCTCCATCATCATCTTGAGGCTCCTGTTTGGTCATGCCAGGGTTTGTTCTCCCATACACTGTGTCCTATAGCCCTGCTTGCAGGCCAAATTGATGTTCCTCTGCAGTGTATGCATCACATGTTGGAGGCGTGCACAGAATAACTACTTGCTACTGCTCTTCTTAAAAAAGCCATGTTAAAACATGGAGAGCAGTGCACATAAAATTCAGTAGGTAGAGGTGACCCCTGAGCTTTGCAAAAATTATTGTTACAGCCAAAGAAAGTAAAAGAGAGTGGCCAAAAGGAGTTCAAACAGAGCACGCTGAAGAGTTTTCAGTTCTTGGTCCTTGGCCATTTAATTCAAAGCCTCTGGACACTGACCAGCAAGAGGAATAGTGTAGACACTGACCTAGAGTACTCCATTATCTTCTTTCTACCTTGAAAACTCTTATTCTGCCCCTAAAAGGATGTTAATCCTAAAGGGATTAGTACCCTAATTCTGCCCATTTTCTTCACTAATAATTCATATCTTTGTGCTGTCTCCACATTTGCCTGGCCTGTCAGAAGAAAAGAACTCCCATATCTTCCTGTTGTCAGATAAAACAGGAATAGTATCTGGTAATATTAATCTCATCTTGGAGAGGTTTCTTTCAAAACTGTTGAGATTTAAAACTTGTGGTGAACCCCTTATTGCAGTCTGCCAGTGACCAGTCTCAGCAGTAGAAATGAAGGAGTATTTTGAATCGGGATGAATTTTAATCTGCTGAAAAGATTATACTGGAAATTACAGAAAGACCATCTAAAAAGCCACTGTATTGAGCTGGTGGGAGAAGCTACATTAGAGTTATCTTTGGTACAGGTTTGGTAAGTTGCCCACAGTTGATTGCTTGTGTTTTAGGGGTGTTATCCCCAAACCCTCATCTTGCCTTTGCTGTCACAGCATCCCAGCACTGATGCCCACGTTGTGGCTGAGGAGAAGGTCCAGCACGAGCTGCCTGTGACGCTGCAGGGCCATCCTGGGCTGCCAGGCTTTTCTCAGCATCACTGCCAAGAACAGCCTGTGAACCCTGATTGACTGCAGCCTCGCTCTTCTGAAGTGTCGCTTGGCAACAAAATATGCACGCAGTGATCAGCTTTTCCAACTTTAGCACGTTTTGTGGCTGAATTTACCCAAACTTCTCTGACTTGAACATTTTTCTGCTTGGTTAAAAGGACAGTAAAAGCTTAGTCACAGTGAGTTATTTAAAAGGTACTGAGCTTTTAAATGACATTAATAAAGTACTACATTTGATGCATTTCTGCCATGCATTTGTATTTGCATAATTAAAAGGGAAGATTTATATATAGAGAGAGGTTTTTTTTATTCCTTTCCTCTAAAGTTTTTGCACATAGGCTGCCTGTGTTTAATGCTTTTGGCAGAAGGCAGAAAGCTGAAAGTTGCATATTTGAAAAGAGGCATAAGGCTGAATATTAAATTAATACAGTTAAAGGTAAGGAACAAAAAAAAAGAATGTAGAAAAATTAAATACTCCCTTTCTACCTGTAGATTGGGTATACATGAATTTTTAGTTCTTACAATGAATCTTAGATTCATTCTTAGCCTTACCCACTCCTGTTGGTGTATGCTTTTGTGGGTGTATGACATGCATATTCAGGACGTAAAGCAATGTTCAACAGGTTCCAGTGCTATTAAGCTTCATCTTCTAATCCTGTCTTTTACATTTTCAGTTTCTGTGGCAATAACTTTCATCCCACTGCTGGGTTTATAGCCAGTAAAAATATGCAAGTGCCAGTTTATCTAAATTCTTCTGTTTATATCGGTGTGACACTGAAGCTTTTCTTTTTACATATATTCATCAAAGGAAAAAAAAAAGGAAAAAAAAATCAAAGTAGTCATGATTCAAAGGAAAAAAAAAAAAAAAACCCAAACTGAGATCAATACTTAGAAAATGCTTGGAAAAAAGTAATGCCAGTAGGGAAAGGTGTGGGAATGAGGGCTGGAATCCAGCTGGATTTGCCCTAACAGGGAGGATGCAGTGGGAGCTGTATCAGGTCGAGTATGCCTTCCTCTGAAACATGAGCTGTAGCCATGCAGAGAAAGCTTATGTGGGCAGCACCATGGAATTTCTTCCTTCCGTTTTCTATATGGTTCTTTATTTTCCAGCATAGTTTTTAGGATCACTGCCTTGCCTGTTCCACCTGCTTACCCCCAAGTGCGGAGCCTGGTATTCATCAAGCCACCCCAAACATCTAAGCCACTTTTCTGGGGAGCAGTACATGCAGATGGATAAACAAGGGTCAAAGGATCAAATAATCTTTTAGGTTCGAAAAGACTTCTAAAATCATCAAGTCCAATCATAAACCTAATGCTACCAAGTCCATCAATAAGCTGTGTTGCTAAGTCTCATGTCTACCTATCTTTTAAATACCTCCAGGGCACGGCCACTTCCCTGGGCAGTCTGCTCCAGTGCTTGACAACCCTTACAGTGAAGAATTTTTTCCTTATATCCAGCCTAATTTTCTTCTGGCATAACCTGGGGTAATTTTTTGTCATTTTAACTTGATAGGCGTTTGAGTAAAAGGACACAGCAATGCACCAGTATCTCACACTGAGGTGACAAAAACCATGATAAAGCAGGGAACTGATACTAGAGAGAGCACTTGTGAAAAAGCCACAGATATTTAATGACAACAGCCTTTGAAGGACACAGCCTCAGCTTTCAGCAAGTGAGGAATAAATGTCACATTTGCCTGAATCTTTCCCATCTCATACAGGCTTTCCCTCTGCTTTTATCACGCCTGAGCAGAGCTTGGCACAGTAAAAATGGCATCCTCTTCCTGTCAAGTGTATTTGCTCCTACAGTACCTGTGAATAGGCACTGTCCAGGATGATTCAGAGAGTGGAGCCTCCTCCAGATAGGCAGTGATTGTGCTGCTTTGAATCAGGCATGGTGTGACTTTTACTTACTGCTGTAAATTGACTTTGTTTGCATATCCATGTGTCAGTTTTGCCTACATACTAAAACGTTATCTGCCTCCAGTTCCTTCAGAAAGGGAAGGTGCATGTCTCAATACACAAGGACTATTCATCCAGGGAGCACTCAGGTCAGGGTCTGTTTTGAAGATATCTTGCTCTACTGGAACTGTTGCAAATCCATATCCTTCAAAAAAGTATTTATTGTATACAGGTTGATAGCATCAGAGTGCCACAGCTGCTTAACCACATTAGTGAAAGAAAGTTTGTAGAGACTGTTTAGATGTTTCAAGTTTGGGAAGGTGAGGACACAGGAAGAAATACCCTTTCTGATGTGGTGAATCCCAGGTGGAACACTTGTGGTTTCATATCATTATTCCTTTTACATGCATCTCACAACCCTCTGAACAGTTCAGTTGCAATCTGACCCATGATCTCCATGATGGAAGGGGCAGTCTCTGATATTAACTGTCTTGTTTTCCCCCTGAACATTGGTTCGAATAATTTTTCTAAACATTTAGAAAAACAAGGAAAGTGTTTCTGTATGCTTTGTTTTTGTGCGCATGTGCCAGTCAGTCTGTCTGGGAGTTCAGTGCTGCCATTAAAGGCCCAGCAGTCACTCTGAAGCTCTCGTGTTGTTACACATAAAAATCAGAGTGGGAATGCTTCTTGAGCTGGATGTATTACAGCTTTGTGAAGTGTGAAGAGGAGATGAAATGTCAAGGGTAGTCTCTCGCTGCATTTCTGTAATTATTTTATCATCATTTATGATTTTTAGCAGATGTCTGTGAAGCAATTATTGGAAATAACACTCTATATGTACATCTGTGAGTGAGAGAAAGAAGGAAATAGATTACTCTTTAGTAATACAGTGCTGTTTATAAGTACTGGTTATGAGTACTTGGCATGATGCAGTGATTGACATGTCTGGAAACACCTTCCTTAACCTGTGTTTTCTTAGAAGTAGCTGTAGAATTTGTTATGAACAGGGTGTTAGGAGCATCATAAAACAAAATCAGATCAATCTTTAGAATACATAGGGTACCTTTAGAGGGAGCACTAGAGGAAAGTAATTTATCACAGAAGAGCACCAGGCATATAGCACCATTTGGTAAAGATATATATGTGAATATTATCTCCTTGCAGGCCTGAGAGGGCTAAAGGGGCTGATAATGAAAAAATTCAAGCTAGGAAAAATGATAAATTTTTGAAGTGGGAAAAAAAAAATCTTTTAGCAGGTTTCATGAAAAAAGTTGAAGAGAGGAACTTCCACAGTTTTAGGGTGAATTAGAGATCACAGACTTTATTTTTTGTCCTTTAGTCACTTTGACTCCTGACAGGAGATACCATTTATCCTGATGTCATGGTATTTGTATTATATAAAACATCACATGATTTTCTGAAAAAAACTCTGCAATAAATGAGGACCCTGCTCCTACAGCTGTTTTTCCTCTCCCTTAAGCTCTGTTTTCTGTGTCTTTACTTCCTCAGCTCACCCAGTGCTCTCCTGCCACTCAATATTGTTCTCACCCACCCTCAAAGATCAATTTTCACCAAGCCACGATTAGGTTGGTTTCTTGCTACAGTTTAAGGCTCAGTCAACCCCTGTAATTCAGTCTCCCTTGCCTCCATCCACTATTCCTGCTTACCATTTTTGTTGCCTCTGTGAATATATTCCTTGCCCTGTTTTTTCTTATCTCCTTTACAGATATTTGATGTTTTTCACAACAGCAGTTCTGGGCTTCAGTCTGCTACATCACCTCTTAGGGGGGTGGGATGCTCCAAGCATGGAACTGGGAGCTCAAGAGCATCACAAGGCTACAGTTATTCACTTGTTAGTGCTGAAAATAACACATTACCCATGGTTTTCCAAGGCTTGCACTTTGGCTGGATAAAATGGATCTTCATAGGGACAGTAGAAGATGTACCTTCTTCAAGTATGGATCATCCTAATACAGCAAGGACTTGCTTCAAGGCACTAAGGAACTAAAGGATTCTCTCAAGCAGGAAAAAAAGAGAAAGGAACCGGAAAATTTTAGTCATGTATTACATTTTATCTTTCTTTGTTTTTGGAATTCTAAGAAACATTTTGTGTGACATTTAGAAAGCAATGGTTAGCATGATAGATCCCTTGGATAGGAAAATTATGGTCCTGACTTTAAATGTTTCATTGAGTTCTAAGCTCAGAGAAAGACTTTTACTGGGAATCGTCAATGTTGGCAACCCAGTTTACAATCAAAATGTCTTTTATCAGTCCTTTAAAGCTGAAAACAAACATTGAATATCCCTGCACAGGATTTAAGTGATTAGGGTTTTTTAGCCAGGGGAGTGATGGGGGCCCTGTAGGGTTGAATTCTGTGAGACCAGGAGTTGACCCTATGTCAAACAGAACCAGTTCCAACTCCAAAATAGACCCACTAGTGCCCAACACTGAGCCCATCAGCAACACTGGCAACACCTATGGGACAAAGTATTTAAGAAAGGGTAAGAAATTATGTGCAGCAGCTGTGAGAGAGGAGCGACCTAATGGGACAAACAACTTTTCAGATGCCAAGGTCAGTGAAAAAGGAGAGAGAGGAAGTGCCCTAGGTGATGGAGCAGAGATTCTCCTGCAAGTCATGGAGAAGATCATGTTGGAACAGATATCCACCTCTGGGCCAATGTGAAGACCATGGTGAGGCAGACTGTCCCCCGAACCCCTGGAGGAGCATGTTGGAGCAGATAACCATCTGCAGCACATGGGATACCTCCATGCTGGGGCAGGTAGAGCTGCCCCAAAGGAAGCTATAGCCTGAGGTCATTGACCACTTCATAACTCATGGCATTGAGTTTGATCAGGTACATCTTTACAAGGATTTAGTTGATGCTAATGGAGATATTAGTGTGAAAGAAGTAATCTACAAATGGATTGAAAAAGATCTGGAGCAGCATATGAAAGCAGGGGATGAAGTGCTAAACTGACTGGTGAACCACAAGAGGAAACTCTTCCTAATTACACCAGAAGAGCATACAGATTTTTAAAATGATGTTAATAATGTGAAGCAGCTCAGTAAGCCATACTAGCAACATTTGTGTTTTGGTGTAATAGAACACTATAGGAAGCTTGCTTTCTAAATCACTACTCTTCTTTTTCTACTGAGGGTTTGGTTAAGCTTGCACCGGTGTCAGCAGAAGGACTTGGTTTCAAATAAGCATGAAACTCATATTATCATCATGTTAGCGTAATTACATGCATCATCAAAAGCAGAATGTGCCCCTAGATGCATTCTACTGGAAACTCTGCAGTGTACTGTACCCACGTTTTGTAGCTCATTTTAAAAGATGGAGGAAATATTTTTTATGGGAAAATTACAGATTTGGGAATGCATTATATACCAGGATTTATTATTACCTGGTAAAAGAGTGAATTTCATTGCACTACAAAAACCTGTGAATGTCCCTCTGTATCTTTACAATGCAGTAAATGCAGTAAATGGCAAGAGTTAGCCCAGATATTCCAGCTGAATGTCAGGTTTGTGGAATCTGTAGATCTTAATCTATAGATCTGGAATCTGTAGATCAACTCAAAGATTTAGATGGTAGCCTTTGTGTATCTAAGATTCTGGATGACTTTTGTCTCCATGAAGCTGCTTATCTGTATTATACTGGCACAGACAAGTTTCTCTTAACAAGATACTCTAAATCTCCATTAAATGTTTAGTTAATGGTTGTCTATTTTAGTTTTTTACATATATCACTGATGTTTAGGTCTTTTTCATAGTAATGAATGAAGTTACTGCTTTCTGACCTCCTGAATATTCTTGTGATGTAGTGCATAAACACTTTACTCTCCTGTACTAGTTTCAGAGATGGCATCATCTAAATATTTTAGATAACTTCCTGGTTTATGTGATACTTTCTGTCCTGTGTCTTTTCCTTTTGTAATGGTCTTCCAACAGCAAAATGTTTTGCATTTGAATCTCTGGCTTACATGGTTTCCCACAAACATAGATACACACATTAGAGAGTAAAATTATATAATACAAAATTACATATGTCACTCGTGTTCTTGCTCAAGTTTCCCTCCAGATAAGCAAAACCTGGTGGTTTAGCTGACTGACACCCTGCTCACAAGCAATGTGTAACAAGGCTGAAAGGCAACTGTAAGTTAGTCCTGTGTCAAAGTATTCAAAATAATAGTATGTCTCACATTTTTTCAGTAATTTTGCTGGTATTTCTAAGTGCCAGGCCATGTCTTTCTCCATCTGATTGACAAGGATCAAGCAAAGAAACTTAAATAAGTAACAGGAAAAAGATGTAGAAAAGCCATGTCTTAGCAAAAGTAGTTTTGTTTGAAGAGGGGAAGAACTTGTTTTTTACCTTCAGTTATTAGTAGGAATCTCCACATCATTAGTAATTAGGCACTATGATTTTCCTCTAAATTAACTCCCTGTAGGCAGTCAACCCAGTAACTGTCTATTTCACACCAGAGATGCTGGGACACCCAACTCCTTAACCAGACAAAAGTTTCTTGAACCTGTTCTTGCCTCTTTACCCCAGGGGCCTGGCTGGATCCTGTGAAGTGCAGCTAATTTGAGTACAGCATATGCCAAAAGCAGATAGCAAACATGAAGCAAATCCACTATTGAGTAGTGCATGCTCAAGTGAGGGAAATGCCCAGTGGAAGCTCCCATCTGAGCTGGCTTGGGGACTGATTTTAGTTGCTCAATTCTCTGCTAGCTCTCCATCAAACACTTTTCTGGCAGCTGTCTCACTAAACACAGATAAGAAAATATATAGTGGATCTTCCATCTGAACCCCAGCTTCCCACTTAAGCTGGGCCTAACAGACAGCTGCATCCAACACTGGTATATGTTGAATACATGTAGCCAAATAAAGCTGAGTTTTATGTGCTGGAAGCAATGACTGTTACAGTAAATCTATCAAGTCTTAATAGATTCAAAAAGAAAAGAAGAAAAAAACCAAAGAGCATTAAAAGTTCCATTTGTGCTTGGAACCATTTTGTAATTGTGCAACCCAGACTGAAACATTTATTCAAAATAACAGGCTAGATTGAACTATTATGAAGATAGTTCAAAGTTGCTGCAGCTAAAACTAGGATAAATTAAGCTGAATGTGCCCTGGTAAATGCTCTGGAACATAAATTTAAGTAAGTGTTTGCTGTGAATACAAATTTTGCCCTCCACAAAGTGAATACAAGCTCAATTTTCAATATATCATGCATCTATTCAATGCCACATTATGTAAGTACTGCTAGTCATAATGTTATATTTTGTCTGCTTTGTAGGCAATTGCTTAGAGGATCCTCAACAAAATTAATTTGGGAAAAATTCAGAAAGCAGAAAGTGGGTTACACTGTCCACTTCTTAAATGCCTGAACAGACAATAGAGCACGGAAGTGGTCACACAAATTATGTTAGTTACAGTGCATAATATTTCAGCTAATTATCTTAGTCTATTTTGTAAAATCAAACTCAATGTGGTAAAAGATTGAAAATAGTAATAATGAATTTTTAAATATATAAATCAAAGCCAATAGAACTCACACGCTTGCTTTTCTTAGTTAATTCTAATTTCTACAAATGTTCTCACAGTTTTATAGAATTTAATCTGTGGCTCTGAGAATGCCACACAGGAACTTATGTTTTTAAGGAACCATTTATAATGTAATAACTACCTGAAAATGTTTCTAAACTCAGGAACCTTCTTTTAGAAGACATATTGGTGTATTCTCCTTGCTAGAATTTTCTGCCTGCAAAATTCCCTTCATAAGTTACTGTTGGAAACTGAAAGAAAGTGCTATATTTTGAGTGACTAATTGTATAATGACATATCTGCAAAAACTGAAGCTATATAGAACCTATTGAACAACTAAGTAACTGAAATATCTGGAAATAATTTTAATTTAAATAAAAGAAGTCACATTTTAATAAACTAATCTATGGGTGGAATATTTTAATTAAACCTGTAGCCACTAACATTGGTATCTAGTCTAAATCAGTTGTCTAAGTCCTTTACTATTTCACAAAGAGCTAGGCACCTCCAGAGACAAAGAGGACAAATCTGTCATTGGAAACAGTTATGTCCCTTTGCTTACTGTGCAGAAGTCTGAATTTAGCCTGAACATCCAGCCTTTAGATTATAAAAACTAGATTATCTGAGGCCCATTAAATGCTTTCAAAGGAGGCTATTCATAGACTGAGGTAAGAATCACTCTTGGAAGGTAGTTACAACTCCCCTTTCTGTTAAACCCCTTACCTTTCATGTTCGATGGACAACTAGATGGGTGAATTTCTTGTGTTGCAAGATCAGAATTGTTGATTACCATTAATACAATTCACAGAGACCGTAGTTCTCTCAGAAGTAAATTCTGTAAGAACTTTACATAACAATTCATTAATGGTGCTAAAACTGCAGGCCCAAGAGCTCATTATGTAAAATCCAGTGTACATGAAAAAGAAATGAGGCAAATGGCCATTTGTTGTGAAATCTACCAAAACATCTTGCTGCAAAATAAACAGGGAAAAATTAAAAGGCCTGTTACAACAGTAGTATAAACAAGGCACAGAAAATAAAAACCAGAACTTTGCTACCCATTTTCATTCTCCTGTGCTGAAAAAAATTTGAGAGATACAATTAAAAAGTCTGGTACTAAAACAAAAATGTGAGTAAAAATAATAATAAAAAATTCCTTAAAGAGATAAACTGATTCCAGTTTACACTGAATCAAGTGTATTGAGAATGTTATTAACAGTTATAAGTTAATTTTTCACGGATGTCATACCAGTAGTTTATATGGCTAAAGAGACAGGAACTGCAGATGAGTTTCTGAGCTATTGCAGGTTCTGCTAAATTTTTTTTGCAATTGGAATTTTCATTAATTTAATGAAACTAGAGGATTTAAAAGATAGTTTCCTGAAATGAACAACAGATATAATGTGGCAGAAAGGAAAACTTCAAAACAGTAAAAAATGAGTTTGAATTTTTGTATCCTGCAGAAGTCTCTTGCTTGTGTCCTGTATGAGTTTAGAAAATAATTGCTGAAGAGTTTGCTTTAGAGAGTTTGCAAAATGAATGCATTTCAGTTTGTACAATATTATGTTTTTGTAACAAGTGCTATATTAAAAGACTAAACTTTAAAGCATATATATAGTTCAGCATATATACAGCATCATTAGGCTAGGGGTAAGGACAATTTGGTTTGCCTTTGATTTTGAAATAGAATATGTGTGAGTGATCAGATCTCCTCATACTAGTTCTCATTAATTACTGATTAATTACTGAAATATGGACTTCCACATTCAACTAATCATTTATATGAGATTTCATCTCTGAAATAACTTTCATGTTTCTTTACATGCAGCCTCATGTGGGGATATGCTCTCTATGAACGTCAGCCTGCTAATATATTATGGAGATCCAAATGCTTCTTGTTTATTTTATGGCTAAAAATAAAAAAAATCTTTAGAGTAATTAAGCTGCTTTAGCAGTAAAACTGTTGTATATTGGGCTTTCAGTTGCCTTTTTTTATATATCTGCAATGTGTGTTTGGGCCCAAGTGTCTGTTTTTCCCCATGTAAATTTTTTGGGAAGAGGGTTCAGTTGATTTTTCTGCAGAGAATCTGAGAGAATAGGTGTTAGCAGATCCTATCCATCTGATTCTAGGCAGTATGGTAATAACAATGGATGGGGAAATAGCTTCTTCAGAGTTTGGAGCTAGTTTTTTCTGTTATTGCTATGGTAATATCAGAGTATTTCACATCAGGTGCCACACAAAATGTGCAGTTATACTAGGGCAAACCAAAGCTTCACACAGCTCAGTCATCTTCAGTCATGTAGATACTTAGGGGAAGCACAGAATCAAAGTTGTGTAAACTACAATTGTTCTGAGTATTCTTGCAGAGACTCCTGCCCATAAGCCCCTTAATGAACTGTTTCTCTGTAGCTAAGAGCCCTCCAACAATTTCTGTGCAATGAACATGACCATTGTCCAGCTAAAAGTGTGCAAACTTTTGGTGTTATAAACTCTTTGGCAGTGTGTTCCACAGTTCAGATATGTGAAGTCATTAAAATCATGTGACACCTCTCCTACCTGAATTAACATTAGACGTTTGTCATTGTAATACACAGTTGTCAATGTGTTGGACAAGGTGCTTATTCACATACTTGTAGCTTGGCACATATTTCTGTTCCCTTTGATATGCCATCATTTAAAAAACGTATCACATCAAGATTCTGTCCTTGGCACTTGCATTGCTGCTTTCAAAGCAAAATAAAAAATACAACTGACAGCATTCTGCAGCTATAATGGCTTAGTTGTAAACTGCCTTCTGTTACCTAGAATATGAAAGAGGCAACAGAAAAAGTTTGTTCCATCCCCAGAACAATTCCTAACAGGATCTCACAAGATCTGTCATTTTGATGGAGATGCTATGATACATTATAAGGACAGCTAAAGACAATCTCTATGGACTTTAACTGAAATTTTTCCATCTTTCTTTCATATCCTAATGACATCATAAAAACAATAGTAAAATGTTTACTCTCTTCTGAAATGGCTCTCTTCTGAAATGTTTTGTCATCACAAAACAACAGATTTGGATACAGAAATGTCACAGGAAATCCACAAAAATGTGTAACTAGCCAATGAACATGATGCCAACATTTCATACTCAAACTGTCTTCAAGATTCCATGTATTTCTTTTTAAGGAAAATTTCATGGGGATAATGAATGGGATTTTCTCATATTCTATTTCCTCTTGTTTTCCTGAAAGGTACAATTTGTTCCTTTCATTTAAAATTGACCAAGTATTCAGATCACAGGTATCAAACAAACCATTCACAGTGGTTCACAGAAGGTGTTCAGCTTTTCCAGAGTTCTTGACTTTAGAATTGCTTGGCAGTCAGTGTGGTCCTTTTTCATACAGTCTTTAGTGAGTGTGTGTCAGCTTCCACCAAATTACTGGCACTAATGGGTGATCACAGCTGATCCCAAAAGGCACCACTTCTAGTGGAGGCTTTTGTGTAGAAGGTATGTGGCCCTTGGAAGACAGAAATGGACTTTCTAAATTTGAGGAAATGGTGAAGTTGCAGCAGCAGAGATGGATGACTCCTGCTTTCCCTATGTAGCTGTGGAAGGCATGAGTAGGCCCTCTGTCTGCAGGTGTCCAGATTATTATCTTCTCTTTGGTATTGCCAAGATTATTTAAATAGGCTGAAAAAATATGTGTTGGTGGGAGTTTTTCCTTCACTCCTCTCACTCATGAAGCAAGAATTCCTGATGTAACCAAGTGCTCTCCCACACGCACTGACAGCCACCTACTCAAGGCTGATATTGAACTGAAAAGAAGAGAACAGGCACAACAAAAAATAGAAAGCATTCGTCCAGAAAAAAAAGGTGAAATATTGCATCTCTGAAAAGGGGGAGCACAAGCCCTTACCCTGAAACAAATTTTCATGTTCAGTAAGCCCTTGCGTGGCTTTCTTTCAGGGATAAATCTTATCCATGCACTGGGATAGCCCTTTAAAACACAGAAATTAAACTTTAGGCATACACGTGTATCCAGCTGACTACACGCTTTCTATCTCCGTCCTACTTTCTTGTTGTCACCTCACGCTCCATTTGCACTTACCACTATAAGAGTCAAATCTATGCAGTTATTGACAAAGATGCGGTTCTTGGTTGGTGGAACAGAAACTGCTGCTCTTTCTAGGATTTTGAGGCCAAAAGACAAGCTATGCTCAGCCATAAAAGAAGCTTTCCTGCAACCATTTACTGTCCTTTGTGAAGGGCTATGTAAGATTACCCGGTGGGCATAGGTACTAACACTTTGAACTAAAGGAATTAAAATGTGAGATGAAGACCAAGTAAATCAAAGAGACAACAAATACACAGAAAGTTGTCTTTCACTCATTAAATATTTCCCATGAATGCTTTAAAAAGAATACCTTTTCTCCCCTTTTTTTGTATCTCAAGGTATTATTTGGAGTATGCAAAGGTGCTGTGTTCCACAAATCAAACCTGGCAACTCATAATGACATCCTGCTGTATATGATTTGTTATTCATAGACAATCATTGCCACTGACAAAAGTGTGCATGTGGGAGAAGTGTCTATCATTCTGCTATACAAATTAATCAATAAAAAAGGGTGCTTGAGAGTGCTATGAATAGAAGTAGGTATCAGTAGATTTTTCCTCGAGAAAAAAGATAATTAATTTTTCATTTTTTACTCCATGTCTCCAACTTGAACACTTTCTTCAATGTGTAGCTGAAGCCTTCATTTTTTTGAGTTTTCTTGCCCCTTCCTTTTTCATAAATCATAATATTTAAATATGGAAATATATACTAAATGCAGAGTATTTTATAATATCTTAATAATTTGCTAACTAAGTTTCTTAAAATGTGTTCTCAAATTAGGTAAAAGATCTACAGAGAGATTTATAATTGTTTTCTGATAAGGTTTTCATTTGAAGGTATCAGATTAGATGAATTTTATTTCTTTAAAGTTGTCATGTTGTGATGTTATAGGATCCTTTTTCTCCTCTGAAGAGTCAGCCCAGATGGGCAGTGCTTCCTCTTACCAGATTGAACTATGTCTTTCATGGATCTTAGGAAAGCTTTTGTTTCTCAAACAGGAAAGTTAGCAGAGAACTACTTTTCAGATTTACTACTCAGTGGTCCCAAGGTACAACACATTAAAGAAATTTGTTTTCTTCTTTGTTATAAATTTGAAAGTTCAACTTATCTCATGTTCCTCTAACTCTTCATATTTTGTAAAGCATTTGGTGTGGTTTTTAGCATTCTTTGGGTGATCTGTGGGTAAATATGTCATGTATCCATCAGCTGACATAGAGTTTGGATGACATGCATAAGAATGTTTTGCCAAATCTTTAAATACTGTGTAGAAGGTAGACACTGGAGATGTCTGGAGGTGAGGAAAGAAGGGACGCGAAGCATGGGAGAACTTCCAGGACAGCAGTAATTGTAAGGAAGTCAACCATTTACAATAAGCTGTGTGGAGAACCATGTCCTCCTTCATGTCAAAATCAACCTTGTTCTTTCTATTCAACACTCGGCTAAAAACTGTGCCCACTGTTCTGATTATAAGGCTAAGGAGATGTTCACTCACACACTCCAAGATCATTCTGTAAGTGGAAGCAATCAGCTCACTTACATAGATATTCTTTTTCCAGTACAGGAGACACGTATTCACATTTTCTTTGTTCAAAGGTATTCTATGTGGTAAAAGTAAGCAGATTGTTTACTTTTATAAACTAGGCCATGGATCTTGTTATGAAGGCCTGTTGTATTAGCCAGCAGCTAATATCTGTTAACCCATTGCATCCTTAAATATCAATGTCTTCCAATATTTTTTTCTGAAATAAGGCTAGACTGTAATCTGTTCTCTTCAGCCTCTGCCTTCTGTCAGTACTGGAGCTTTGCTTTCTTCAAAAAATAATGGATAAAGGATAATTTCTCTGTGCATAATTAGTTTAGAAAAAAACCTAGTATAAAAATTAAAATACCTATACGAATTTGGCTTTCAACCTGTTCCAATCTGCTGCTGTACTATGTTCAGATTTTAGTTTCAACACAAAAAATACATTAAATTTCCATTCTGTGAGGATGATATTTTATATGGACAGTCATGTGTTTTTAATGAGGCTAAGGCAGTGTTTTGCAAAAAATTAAAATTTCTTGCTTTTGAGTTTTCTGGGGTGACTTTTTATTATATGGCTGTAAACATCTGTTATCCATTCAGAAATAATTATCTGTTGCTCTATTTTATGCCGAATTCACAAGGTCTATTGTTAACAAGGTATTACCAATTTTTTTTCTTAATCTTTCTAACTAGAAGCCTGCTGGCTGCATTGCATAAACAAGAACATTATGAATAGGGTACTTTAACATTACCACTGCACTGCATTACAACTCTGACTGAACTTCAAACCATTTTTCATAATCATGTTGTTTCTCAGTGTTTTAATTCGAGCATTGGAAGAGCTTTGCACTATTCCACCTTAAGATACACCACCTTTTGATTTTTGCAATGTGGGGTTTAGGGGATGGTTTGTTGTACTTTTTGCTGGTAGTTAGATTTTTTGTGATAATGCTTGCCTTCATCTTTACAAGATACTCATAATTGTAAACTCAAAAAGCATGTGAAAATTATAAGACTAAGAAAATTCAGTGCAGATTATTTTTTTTAAAGAAACAGACTTGGACCAATTGAATTTATTTGTAGATATAAACGACTAGAAAATGAAAATCTCCTTGTTCTGATGAGCCACTTCAGACAAATTGTTCCTAGATCTCTGGCCTAGAAATTTGCCCATGTATTTACCATTTACCAGTCCTTACTTTACCCTGAGTACTTCAGAGATAAAAAATCTTTACAGCTAGCTATTTCTAAAAAGTTAGATGAAATTCTTTTATTTTAGTATTATTACTATAATCAGTACAGCTGTGATTATTTACATTTGGATTCAGGAAGGAGATCTCCCAGTTGATAATTCTTAAAAACATGGACAATCTATTGTATTCTAATTAAATTGTTACACTGACTGTTCTGTTCATTGGGACAATTTTTGTGAGCAAAGACTGGAATATGCTAGAAAGAGCATGCTAAAACTACCCTCCAATTTTCCTGGTCTAAAAATGTGGAAAGCAGTGTAGGTTGTGCTGTTTTAACACTAGAAGAGAATTATAAATAGGTGTTACTGCAATAATCACTCTAGAGCTACCAGCTATAAATCTAACCATTTACAAACTATGAAATATAAGGCAACCCCTCATTAAAAAGGGGAATATATTTGGTGCAAAGAAGAGAAAAAGACACAAAGTCATGATGATTTCATGTCTAGCTGCCAGGTGCATTGTTTAAAAGTAGAGGTTCTCATACTATAAGAGTTAATTCTGTTGGCTCAGAGACATTTAACATATGCAGAAAATCCAGGCCATTCCTGTTGAATTCAACAAGTTCTGAATTTCACACATCACAGTGTAGCAGTGCTCGTTAGCATATAATAGGATCTAAATTTGGAATATGCAAATGTGTAAAGACAAGAAGGTGCTTAATGAGGATGAAGATCCTTGCTGTCACTCTTTTTAGGTAAGTATTGAAACACTGAGAAAATCAGTTTTCTTTTGGTTTTGTAAGGATGGCTTTTATAAGAGTCAAATCTATGTCCCTAAGTAGTCAATATTGCTCAGGCAAATGTAATGGGTCCTGTTAGATTGTGTTTGTAAAGCAATGATTCTTTCAAAAACAAATGTGGTAGATAATACAATGTGCATGCTACACAGAAAACTAAAGGAAAGCAAAATGGTTTTGCTGTATAAGTAATAACATTGAAATGAGAATTTTTTAAAATTCTCTTTTAATGAAGCACAAATTTGATTCTGAGAAACACCAATTAGTTGGAGCACTGCTAAATATGGAGTAATTCCAGTAGCATTCCAGTGCTGATGTAAGCTGCAAAGTAGAGCATAGTTAGTGAACTGTAACAAAGACAAATTTGACTGCTGAATATGGTTTTAACGCACTTTAAAAATAACTTTTCTATTATGTTCTGGTTCTTACACCACATCCTTCATTCTCATTAATCATTCAATCTATCAACATATTAGTCCTCTAGATAATTCTCTTCAATCTAAATAACTAAAATTTCACAAAAAGGACTCATTTATTCAGGGAATCCTATACAGATATTACACGCTTTCTTGTGGATATGAATAAATGACATGGAAAGAAAAAATACCATGCAAAATGGAAAACACTGGAGTGAGTTTTTGCAAGGGAGAAAGACAGTAGGATTTAAAAACAAAAGTACAGAGGGATTGTTTCCTGCCTAGGCAAAACATGCATTCGGTGAGATAACATTTTCTTAGTTTGCTCCTAGTTGTGCCATTGAGAGTGATTGGGATAAGAAGTGCTCCTTTTGAAATCAATTACATGAGATTTTCTTCCTACTAAGGGCTTCTTCTGCCCTATATATAAACAAGTAATGTTTAAAACTGTGAATATCAGCAATCCTGTAAAATTGCATTTATTTTCAGTAAATTCAATACTTAATTCTTCTGTGAGTTTACTACTGTGAAAAAAAACAGCTCAAGGTGTTTTCAGTCTGTGACTTCTATGTATGTCCTTTATGAAATTACACCTTTCGCACTTGTAGCTACATCACAGAACTAATTTCTAGTAGTTTCTTAGAAGAAACAACTACGTTTCTAGGCACCTGGAAAGAAAAAATAGTCAAAGCAATTATCGTTTTAGCCAAGGCCATGCAAAATTACTCGTTCTTCAGTAAATTTTAAATTTATTTTTATAATTTTAATTCTGCAAACCCAAACTCACATTCTCAGATCACACCTAATAGTCCAAGCATGGCATGGAAAGGAAAAGGAAAGATCAGAGGCTTCATGGCTGCGTGCAGACAGATGCACACACAGAGTTTTTGTGCAGTGGTCCAGACCTGCTGAATGCATTAGCATGGTGCTCACTGTGAGCTGGGATATCTGTGCTCCTGGTGAGGCTGATTAGCTCAGGCTCAGCCCTGCTCTGCTGCCGCAGGCTGCTCAAAGCTCAGCCACAGTGGACACATGCACGGAGTTTTACCAGACACGTTCTCTTTGCCCGAGGCAACGTGACCTAAACATTGCATTCCTAGAACTAGGATTTAATATTTCTGTTCTCTGGAAGGAAATCAGACATTTCAGATAAGATTCTTGTGACTGTTATGTTTGGCTAAGAGAAAGAAAATGTCTTCTCCATCACTGGAATTCAAACGATGTCACATATCAGCTACTTAAAAACTGCATAACTGAATGATAGGCAGTGCAATTTGTGTTCAGCTGTAACAGGTTTTTTGAATCTTCAGCTGCACACGCTGTCATTAAATTTCAGAATTCACATTTGAATCTTAATATTCCAGAATCTGAGCAAGTTTGTTGGAAAGAGAACAATCTTGACTTAGTACTTAGCCTATGATCTGAGGAGTAGAAAATTATGCTGGAACTTCTCATGGAAAGGAAAGAGATTGTTTCTCCTGTGCTAAGAAAACATGATTATCAAGAGACATGGGAAAATGTACAATATAGGGAATTACTGTGCTTGGCTAATTAAAAATTATATATACATTTGGCTAACTAAAGAGTGGTCTGAACTTTGAACTTCTAACTCATAGCTTTAGCTGAATCTCAATAAAAATGCAGTTCCTGCAGAAAAAAGTGCTCTTTTTTTAAGGGGCATATGGCAGGTTCTAGTCACAATGAAACCAGCCATTGGTGAAATTCAGTGGGAACATCTGTTCAAAGAACCTACTTGGAAATTAGCCCAGACATTTGGACAAACCTCAGTTCAGTGTCCAGCTGCTGTGGTGCCAAATACTGTAGGAGAAAAAAGGCAGGAGACAGAAGCAAAGCAAACCTGGATAACACATTTCACACAGCATTGGACTCCAAGGTCTACAAAGAAGTAGCATTACTTACTAGGGAAGGTAAACACTTATAAATACAGGGAACAGAATCAAGAATCTAACTTTAACAGAGTTGGTTTTCCATGTAGCCAGAATCTTTCTGACTTAGTAATAATCAAGAGAACAAAACCATAAAATGTGATTATATAATATGAACTGTGTGAGCTTCGACATACAAAATTGAAAATACCACATTTGTAGCAATTACCAAATTGTGTCAAAAGTTATGTCAGCCCTTACTTCAGATTGTAGGTAACAAGCAAAGGCAGAATTTCTGGCGTCATACACACAGATAGGACGCATATGCAAATGTAATGATGAAAATAGATTTGAATACTGTATGAAAATAATTTGCAATGCAACTAAGAAATTTTGCTTTCAGTATGAAATTTCCAAAGCATTCTTCATGAGTAAGGCAGAGAAGGTGGTGATGGAGGAGGATGCAAAATAAAACTGTCGATAAGGATTGTTTAGTCACCAGGCTACTGTGCTACACTATTACTAAGGAGAAGAGAGTTATACATGCAGGATGCTTTAATTAAAATCTGCATGTTCATAGCAGGGTGGGTTACTAATTTAGGTCAGGCTGGTATAAAGTGAATCACGATTAGGTTTTTACCAAGCCCCAGGTACATCTGCTGACTTTCTAAGGCATTATCTGCCTGAAAAATCATGAGCTGGCCTTTTTGTTGACTTTGGTTAAAGTTGATTTGATATGGTGTTTTGCTGTTTCCTGCACATGAAACCTGTGGTGTATGATGTTTTAAATAGTTCTCTTCTGCTTCCCAACAATACTTAATATAAAAAGATTCAGTGAGAAAAAGGTAAACAGGATTCATCAACAAATCTGCCTTATCCAAAAACCACTTTTCCATTTCTATTTACTTCACAAGAGTCCTCATCCACATCACCCCATTCACTCACTGCCACTGCTCGGAAGCCCCAGCCAAAAGACCCCATGGAAAAGCTAAACCATTTTGAGCACCATCCTTTAACTCAGAGAGACTTGACTGTCCTGCTCTCAAGCCTGCAGACTTAGGGAAGGGGTTGTCACTGCTCAGCTGTCTCAACATTTTGTGATCTCACAATCAGGAGGAATCCTGGAAGGGTGGGAGTCTGGATTTTGATTATTTGACTTTTTTTTTTTTTTTTTTAGAAGGTTTTGCACTGTACTCTCTCCTCACCTGAATCTCCTGATCTGTCTCAGGGAGGTTGACCACCCCTTGCATGTTATGCTGCTTCTTAAGGCCCCTTTGGACTTTTCAGACCAGGTAATTGTTTCTTGGACATCATGTATGGGAAAAGGCCTAACAATAAAAATCATAGTTAAAACCACTCAGTAGATTTTAATTTATGCAGGCTGCTATTTTGGGATCCAGATTTGATAAAAGCAAAAATACAAGTATTGTTTATTTTCTTTTCCTTTACATGGGGCCAAAGAAGAACAAAATTATAATCCCTTAGGTGTACAAATGATTTGCTCTGGTATTATAACACTGACAAATCCCATCTGTGATTAAGCCTCCCTTTCAGCAAACCATACCAACACATACTCTGAATCACCCTGAAGAATATAAAGTTAAAATAAGTTCATACCAATGAAACAGATCGCTAAAACTGGTTTTAGTTAAATCAAACAGTTGAAGAGGAAAGAGCAGCAGTTTAAAGGTCTATGTTAGGTAAAACTACATCCATTTCTTCATAATAAATATTTTGGATCTCCTTAATCAAGATGATCATAAGAAGTAAATATTATATTTTGGCCAGATGCTGACAGACCTTACCCTACTGTATTTCAAGCCATCCAGATGTGATCCAGCTCAAATCCTGAATTCAAATAGACACAGCATCATATCACTGGGCCTGAGCCAGACAAAGTGCCCTTCATCAGCACACTTGGATCTGATGCTGTCTTTTGAAGTGAGCATGTCTAGACTAGTTCTTTGGAGCTATGTACAGAGATTACAGGAAACTGAGCCTAGCGCTGGTACAAATGACCCTTGGAAACACAAGGACTAACAGCACAAAGTTATCTTATTTTGCCTGCTGTTGCCCAGATATTATGAAACACATTGAAATTTCTCATGGTTTCCATCTGAAAACATTAAAAAACCCTCTTGAGTAGGCAAAACTCAGCCAAGAATGTCCCCAAAACTGAACAGACCTCAACAAACACGTTTGCAAACCCGCACAAACATCTGGATTGTAACAAAAGACAAATCTAGCAAATGTAGCCAAATGCCAGCTTTTGTTAAAGACATTTCTTGTAATTGTAAACAGAGTTGCTCATTTGATAGACAGCATCTGTTGCATTTTCATAAACTTTGAAAATAAGTTCCCTGCTTCCTGGTTGGTTTCACAACTTGATGGCAACCTCCCTTTGCTTTTTATTCTCATTGTCTTGTCCTATTTGTATACACAAGATCAGTCTGTTAAAAATTCAGAAAAACAATCTCCTGGGGCATCCAGCAGTAGTCCATTTTGACTTGTACTTGTTTCCCAATTAAGCCTGTAATCCTATGAATGAATGATTCTAATATAATTAATCAGAACTGCATGCATTCAATTCACTGCTGTGGACAAATGGCAGCACAATTGTGTTAAAGATCTTTCACTGAGCAGCTAGGTCTGGCTACAGTTGCAGAACTTGTACAATGTTAAAGATGGTGGAGAAGGAGATGGGGTTTTTGGGAGAAAGCTTTATAAAATATAAAACTGCAGATTGTCTGCTCACTATTAGCAGTACTCTGGGCTGGCACCCAAAACCCGAGAAATGTTTTCAATCACTGTCAGAGCCATTGTGGAGAATTGTAAGCAGCTGATAAAGGCCTTTTGATCTATTTCTTCCAAGCCTCCTATTAACTGTCTTTTGTCCTTCAGCATATATAATTGGAATGTATCAATCCAATGCATTTTAAAGAATAGCCATCCTAGAGAGAAAGAAAAAATAGTTTTAAAACATTTCTCATGCTCTTCCAAAACACAGCAGAAAAGCATCATAGAATGGAGTCAGAATTATTTAGGGTGGAAAAGAAAATCGTTGAGTCTAATGGTTAACCTAGTGCTGCCAAGTCCAAGGTTATCTCTAAGAACCACATCTTCAGGTCTTATTCCTCTGGGAACAGTGACTCAACCACTTCCCTAGTCTGAAACTTGACAATCCTTTCAGCAAAGAAAGTGTATAAATCCAATCTAAATCTAATATCCAACCTAAAATTCTTTTGGCACAACTTGAGGCCATTTCTTCTTGTTCTATCACTTGCCATTCTCTTGATTTGTTCCAGGGGACCAGAACTGAATAAAGGATTCAAGGTGTGACCTCACCAGTGCTGCATGCAGAGGGACAATCACGGCTGTGATCCTGCTGGCCACACTAGTGTTGATCCAAACGAGGATGCTGGTGGCCTTCTAAGCCATCTGGGCACACTGCCAGCCTGTGCTAGCTAAGCCAGCTGTCACCAAAAGATGTACTAGAGATTTAACTGCTCTGTTCTGCTTCCTTGTGCTGTAACAGCACTTTTTTGCAATCTTTCAAATTGCCAGGTGCATGAATGCAAGAGAAAAATATTATTTTTGTGCTGTTCATGTTAAATGGAGAAAGATACTTCTCTTTAATAATCCAAAACATAGTTAAATTGAAGCTGTACAACAAGACTTCTAAAAGTGCAAAATATCTATCTCACCAATGCAAGCCCCTACCTAGAACACATTCTGTATGATGGAAGGAAGCAGACCCGTTCCATGCACATGTAATTTGTTCACCAACATCTTTGCATCTTATTCTTCAAATTCAAAAACAATTTATTTTGAAGAAAGAAAAGTCCAGTTTCTGAAAGTAATGCATCGCTGAGGTGACGGTAGCACCACCACTTGCAATTGCAAGTGAAGAAATGAAGAAGGATCACTGCAACCCTAACTTGAAAGCTGCTTTTACTGCTCTAGTTTATGAAGGACATATTCTAGAAAACAGACTGACACTGTTTTCTTCTTATTTGGGTCATTGTGCATAATCCAGGACTATATATTACATGTATTATATATTATGTGCAGTATGTGGAAATTGTATTTATATTATATTGCATGCATCAACATCAGAAGGTTCTTCTAAGGAGAGCAGAAACTCTATCAAAATCTCTTCTAAGGAGAGTAGAAAATACATCATCAGATTGTGCAGGTTGGAAATAGATTTACTGTTCTGCTTTTGCCCCAGTGTTTACCCCAGGATGATTCATTACCTGCTTTCATTTTTTTGAATACTACTTTTGTAGTGACATTACATTATCTGTTCCAAGTACCCTGTTTGTGTGACCTGAATTTGCACTTAATGCGAGAGAATTTCAAACTGCTCTCGAAGAATATGTAGAACTGGCTGAAATCATGAAAACTGCATAGTGATTCTGAATACTTTATAGAATCATAGAACACCATGTTGGAAAGGCACTTTGAGGATTGTCAGGTTCCTTATTTCTTGGGAAAAGCACTGTCTAGAAAAGTTTGTACAGATAGGCTTTAAAGAAGTTTGACTTTCAAGGAGCAGATCCTTCTTAATGTGAGATTAGTACTTTAGGAGTCTATAGTTAATTCAAATGACAAAGCAAGATGGAAAAAATTTGAAATCTGTTCCAAAAAATCATGAAAAGAGCAACATTTTCCTTACTTTCTTCTATTAAAGATAATTAGATTGTTAAAAATAGGTGTATGTAGGCAGCTATTGAAGAGATACATCACTGGTATCAGTAACATTTCTCAATTTTAAGCTCAAAGTGATGATCTCAAGGATGTGTCTCCAAGGCTCAGGCTGAACAGCTACTCAGGGCTTGGTACTTGCCTGAGAATCCAGGCAAGCTGCTTGTTTAACCTTTTTAAGCATTACTAAGTATTTCTGCTCATTTGAATTATTGACAGCTATCTGTTAGAAACTGATAGCAGGTACCTTTGGCAAGAAATGATTTTCAGTGACTGCCAAAATAGATAAAGGAAGCAAGAAGTTGTGCCAGAATTTTCAAAATGGACCTTTTGAAAATAGAGACAAATTCCTTATTTGCCAAATATATTTAACATCCAGCACTATCCATTAAAAAACCAAATTTTCTACCATTTTGTCTGGAAATGCACTGATAACTGATATATCCAAATACCATGGTTAAGGTGTCTGAGCTGCTTTCAGCCTAGTAGCACACTTGATGTGACTAGCACATTTATATATGGATATTTACTTCCATCCTGGAAAAGTCAGCCCATGGACATAGTGTAAAGAGGTCATTTGAATGGTTCCTGATGGGTGAGTTCTCCTGTATAACACTCAGATCCTGAATGCAGAATAAGAACATTCATAGGAATTTTACAGCTAATATATTGATAGGTTATATCATTTGTTTATCTATGTTTCTAAGTGACTTAGTCCTTTCAGAATGAAATTGAAATTGATAGAAACATTTACATAAGACCTGTCTGTCATAAAAGATTTTGAGACTTGCTAAATGAACCCATAAAATCTTTCAGGATTGTACAAAAAAATGGATGCATTTTGTATACAAGAACTTTGAAAACTGCATGCATTACATGTTCCACCTTTTCTTGTGGAAAATGGTCTAATAACAAAAATAATAATTTGAACTCTCTCTGCTTAGAAACAGAAGAGAGTAAAAAGTCATCATGTATTTTATTATTCCTAACTAAAGAAGTTTATATCCAGAGCTAAAGCTGAATCCACATGACAAGCTTACAGAGGACATTTGTGCTTCATACAGTGCGCTAAAGCACTGTCTCAGTTTAACTGGACACACATTAATTCCTGCTTTCCTTTCAAGGGGCACTGCCAAGAGAAAACACCATTTATATCTGTCACACCACTTGTCTCTTCATCAGCTCAGTCCTGCCTTCTTGCCGTGCGTTGCTTTGCTGATTTAGTGGTGGAGGGAGAGAAGGAAGGAATCTCTGCTGATGTTGAAACTGCTCATAGAAGCTTCTTCTGCTGGTGGACAGCGTGTCCACCTGCAATGCCTTTTCATTTCAAACTCAAATCAAAACACAGAATTAAAAGGAAACATATTTCTCTCACTGGCATTACATTTAGTGTAGCAAAGGGATTACTTAATAAGCTGATGTATAAACAACACACAGGTTTTAACTATCTAAAGAGACTTTTAGAGGTGTTTTTTTCCCTTCTAATTAAATTTAAAGGTTTTAATTTACTTTAAATCATATCTGTAGAAAGCCTGTGGACATGTTCAGCCTGTTCAGATTTTAAAGTGTTCCAAAGAAATCCTTTGGAGTTACCAATACTCTGAAAATACTATGAAGAAACAAATTTTCCAGAAAGGAAGAGGAATTTCCCAAATAAATATCAAGTTAATCTGCTGATTAGTTGGATATCCATGTTCTGCCTGAATTTTCTCCATTTCTCTCTTTCAACTCTGATTTGAGAGCAATGAAGAATATTATCAACAGATTATTTCTTTTCCTTTGAACAATATTGGGTCTGAAACAGTAGAATAAATCAGAACAGAAGCCATAGAAGTCCTGCAATATGTGCAGGATTTTCAGTTGGGTTAAAGCATGTTGAGCCTCCAGATTGTAAACTAAATGTTTGGCAAGGAATGTGTCTAGCATCTCCTACTCCTTTTTGGTTGTTAATATAACTTATAGAAGCCAGACTCATACAGGAGAAGTGACTTACTCCATTACTCCATGGAGAAATAGTAAATGAATAATTTTTCCAGGACTGAATTTATTTTTTTTAAGTATTGGATATCTCTGAAAAATGAAATTGAAAGTTGAGAGAGTTAGAAGTGAAATCATGGTTCACCTTGACACATGGTAAAATCCAGTAATTCCATTGCATCATCAGTTTAGTTATAATGCTTGCAATTAGTAGACATTACTAAGTGTCAGACACAGATGCTGTTGATGGTAATTTCTTGACTGAGAGAATACACGATTCATTGTAAAACTGACTTCTGCACTATTCATCCCAGAGGCTTCAGCTGAGTGAGAAAAAAAGGCCTTGTAGGGAGGTCTTGAACAATTTGTGTTTTATTGTGACAGTTACACACAGAGGAATGAATGGCTTAGATGCTGTGAGGGGCCTTGTTGAAACAAATGACTCACATAATACATCCTTTCCTCATGAGCATTTATGTCTATAGGAAATTCAGCCTCACATCACAGATTTTCTGCAACATACACACAGTTGTGTATCAACAGGAATAGATGGAAATGAGAAAAGAAGTATTATGTATCTCTTTCTGATAGCAGGTGATTTGATTAAGCTGGCTTTTGAAGGCAAAACTACTTATCTGGTATATAGGAGCTTTATTTTAACATTTTTGAGATTTAGTTTTTAGCAAAGCCCACTTAATACAGCGTATCTGGAATCAATCACTTGCTTTCTTTCTTTTCTACAGATATACTGGGCAAGTCAAATGAAATACCACCTGAACACAGAGCTGCAGGATTTACTTAGCTAAAACTAAACCCATAGAAAGTTAATCAGAGTAAAAGTAACATTTCCTAACTATTTTCCAGTTTATCAGATAGCCGTGACACTCTCAAAACAATCCCTTTCTTTTCTCTGTCCTGTTCATGTGTTGTGTTTAATCATCTTCATTTTCCCTTTAATATGCTGTTTTCTTCCCCCAAATGTTTGGCTTCTAGTCTGTATTCTCTCATTCTCTATATTCCCTTCTTCTCCCCAACTTTTATGGGATGAATTCTGCTTTTCTTTCTGCATTACCATGATGTCTGCTACTCTTTCTTTCCTCATTTATTTCTCTTTTATTACATTAATTCTAATATGAATTTTTCTCTCCAGGCTGGTAAAAGTCTCATCACTGAGACTTGTACTCATATCTTGATGCTACAGGCAAATAAAGTGTTTAACGTTCTTTCCCTAAAAGGAAAATGTAGAAAACCATGCTATTTTACACAAATTTATTCAAATAATTATTAAACTATCAAGAAATAAATTGTATACAGACTGGTGGCTTGATGCTTCTTAAGCTAGATATGATTATGATTTTTTATTGATTAGTTTTCCAAGAAAAATAAATTTAACTCCCACTACATTTGTGTATGTCATATCATAGCTATTTAAATGTTACTACTCTTATGATTTTGCAAGCTTATACCAAGAGTAAAGCTGACATTACCATTACCACCAGTAATGGTTTGGTAGAGACTCTGGAGGCAGCTCAGTTATCCAAAGACAATTGTGGATATGCCATGGTATCCTGCCAACACCTCCCTTGTTGATTCAGAAAGCTGCAGGCCTCAGACCACCTAGCACACTCCAGGTAACATTATGAAACAGTGATGTCTAGTATAGGGAGCTGAATTTTACTCTGTGGCTTGGATATTAACCTGTATTAATGTTGCCTTAATTTGGAGCTGAATCTCCTCCTTAGTGTAACTTTCCACATTTTTTCAGTATGACATTTTTCTCTGGTTCTCTTTCATATGGGACATAAGACAGGGATACTAGTGCTATCTGGCTACTAGTGACTACCTGGTGTTCACAATTTTAGTTACTTTAACTTGTGCTGTGTGGAAATTCCAGATTTCCTATTTAACATCTGCATTTATTATGGCTGAACTGGCAAAAGAATTCAAAGCCTCTGGAAGGTAAAAAATAATGCCTACATATTATGCTCCAGATAATGTACATATGTGTGCATGCATCTAGCTTTTTAATCAAAGGGAATTAATGATTCAATGTGGATAGCTGAGTTGCTCTTTATAATTGAATATTTTATTCACAGTTGAGGGAGTAATAACTTTGAAGTTTTAAACTGCTACATATACATGGAAAATCTCAAGAATAATACTTGTCAAAGTAGTATATGGGTTTATTCACCTCTATTCTTTACTCCCAGAAGAAGGCAGAGTTCAGGTAGAGTAAATCAGGACAGTGGCAGTGAGGAGGACCAAAGCGAGATTGCACTATTTAAATGTGGAACATGTTTTAGGGCATATAATATAAAAATACAGAGATGACACCTGCAGTTACTTGTTGATGCTCACTAAGGCATGTCTAGTTTCTGTTCCTCCACATAGCTGGTTCTCTGATATCCTTGGTGAGAACACTATAGTTCTTACATTATCAGTTTATGTAGTTTCCTTAAATTTGTAAATCCATGTCCTGTCCATACACGAAACAGAAATGTACCAGGGTGTGCTGTCAGGCTAAATGCAAAAATGCTTCTGTATTCTGTGGTCTAGGTGTGGCCAAAACAGCCTAAAGAAAACGGTCCCAAAGTGTCTCCTCTGCAGAATAATACATTTGGTGCCTAACTTAATCTTATCTGATTGTGACACGTTTCATGCAGTCCCTGCCCAACACGGAGAGTGAGTGAATTTTTGCCTGGCTCATGACATGATTTATTTATTTTTCCGGTGTTATTTCTAGGTTAAGCCTTTTTTGTGAATCTCTTCGATATGTGGCAGTTCATATGAAGGGTCAAACAGGCTTGTCATAGAAGTCCACTGCCCTGAAAATGTGGTTTCAAAAAATCACAAATCAAATGCTGAAGACTTAATTTATGCCTGAATGCACAGAAAAAAAACCAAACCAAAACAAAAAAGCCAAACCAAAGCCCCCCCCAAAAAAACAAACTAAAAACTCCCAAAAAACAAAACAAAACAAAACAATGAGAATTATTCTAAAAAATAGAAAGCTTTCATTGATTTATTTGGTTCAGAAGAGAGGATAAGCTCAGTTTCTTTTTGCTAGTGGGACATCCAATGTTCTTTGATCATGCTGCTAAAAAGACGCGTGCTCTGTTGTTTGCTGAAATTGGCTATTATTCAGCAGAACTGAGCCAAAACCCTTAAATTCCCTGCAAGTACTCCTCAGTCAAAGCTTTACCTCAGATCACTGGCAATGGATTTAAGGGGAAAAAAAAATTAAAAATTAAAAGATAGCATAAAATCACCACCAAATCTGCTGTCAGATTATTTTAAGAAGTCAGTTCCAGTCAGTTAAACTGACTCAAAAATATGCTGGTAAGAAAACAGTATAGTGGAAATGAACTTAGTGAACTCAAAAGAAAAACAATAGCATCAGACAATGTAGACTGCTTCCCTGAGCTTCCTGTCATACAGTTAGTCCCTAAATCCCAACAGAGCCAGTGAAGGCAAACAACATTTTATAAAGCAAACACAGAAGTCTGGGTCTTTCCTGTTTTTCATAATGAGGTCACCTGAAAAATGAGCTAGATATATCTCAGGTATTTGTTTTCTGTTGTCTCCAGCAGCTGTTATGCAGAGAAGGGAAGAGTTTTCTTTCCTGTTATTTGGTTTTTTAACAGATCCTGTGCATGTCAACACTGAAGAAATAAAGCAGGCATAAAAAAACAAGCATGGGCTATGCAAACAATTTCTCCTCATACAGGTCATTGATGCCATGACTCAGAAGAGGAAAATGGAACTCAGGATGCCAGGCAAACATTAAAATTACTCACAAATGACTTGTAAATTACTCTGTTAAAGAGGTAACAACAAGTTTGTATGAGATGTTTGAATAGCAGAATATTATTCAGGAACTGCTTGCTATTGAGTGTTGAAACTATAATAACATAACCTCATGTATTGTTCAAAATCAAAGGGAAGTCTCAACAAAGTTCTATATAATTCTTACAATGAAATAGTAAATTAAATAACAAATTCTCAAACTATCATTTAGAAAAAGTTCTAACTCAGGCAAAATGTACACTGGGTAAATTTATACTTGACAGGCACTAGAATTTGTCAATCTTTCACTGAGAAAAAATTCTTATTTCTATCCATGTGAGATATATGTTGCACAAGTAACATTGATCCAGGCAGCATACAGTCACTTGAATTGGGACACATTATCTAGAAGTAACTATAAAGTGGCTGTTAAAATAGCCCAGTCATGATGGTGGTCCATAAAAAAATAGGAGAAAACAGCTACAGACCTAACATAAAACTTTAGAGAGGCAAAAGAGAAATCTAGTTATTAACACTTATCTTAACAGCAGCTTTGCACCAGTATAATCATTAAATTCAGTGGGGCTGCTTCTTTTGTTCATCCATGTGAGCTGGGGAAGAGCAGAGCCTACAGCATCTCCCTGAACAAGTCAGCACTCTGTGCAATAAAGATGAGTTCTTTTAATGGTTCCTAAAACTGATCTTTGAGTATGTGAATTGTTAGTGACTGTGTCCACCAATGTGTAGGTATGTAGCAAATGAATATTTATCTTTAAAAGATGTGCATGACTTCACCTAGAACATAGTAAAGACTTTCAGAATATAAGCTTCAATGATGAAAAGTAAGTGTTGTGGTTTTCTATACTGGGAGCTTATTGGGGTGGGATTTGTGAATCAATAAACTTCTTCATGTAGCTGTTTATGAAAATGCCACTTGATATCAATAAAATATACACAGAGAGATTATTTTTATAAAGATCCAAGAAAGACACTTGCTTTTGGTTTGCAGACTAAAAGGCGAAAATATTGAAATAATTTCTATTTGATTTCATAGAGTCATTTTGGGTTTTGCCTTGATGAAAAATTAGCAAAAAAAAACCCCCAAATGCATCAAAGGTGATCATATTCATTAAATTTTAAACTGCAGATATATGCAGACATTTATTGCCTGGTTGGATTCTGAAAGATTAACTTAGCATAGGAGCCACAAGTTCAGTTAGATGGCTAGAGTGGCTAACATGTGGTTGATTTATTGCTCTCAGGGGACAAAAGGAATTGAAATTTGACAGACAGGATACACTGTATCCACTTACTGGAAGAACATTAATTCCCAGAAGTCAGAATGTATGCATTACAAGCAATGCATCTTTTCATTTTGTTTTGTTTTTCAAGCAGTATTCAGCTCAAAATAGCACAGACGATGCCTGAATGCCTAAGTAAGTCTTATGTAGTGAACTGGTGCACAGGAAAAGGAAGTGTGTCTGTCCAAGAAGCACTTCAAGGAAGACTTGCAAGCATGCTTGATTTAATGCAACGTACTTGCCAAATCTCTTGAGCTGTTAAGGAACACAAGTCACTTTGTGCAGCATGCTTTTCTGGGAAAAAAAGCATGCAGGATAAAGAGCGTGTGAGTTATGGATATAAACTAGGTTGCAAGTTGAGAGCATCTGTAAAATGTGATCCAAAAATGCTTAACATACCAACCTACCTTCTTGCCTACTGCGTTTGACTCATCTAAATCTTGCAGTATATTTGCCTTTGAGGAAAAAACCACAGTGAAAATGCTGTTTAAACTTCTGATACTTACTTGTGTAACCAAGTTTTTCTTCCAGATGCATAAAATCACATTCTTTAAAATTAAATGTCAGTTAAAATATGTTCTAAACATTTTAGTTGAAAGTTTTCTTGGCATAATTTACTGTAATGCCGAAAGGGAAGATATTTTTGGGACCAGATGTTTTTTTGACAGTATGATACTAGCTATTCTAAGCAAATTAGATTGGCTTTATTTTGATAGAATATAATCTAATCAGAGTAGAATCTAATCAGATCCACATCACCATTGGAAAACAGTGTGCTTACACAGCTAAGCATATTCCATGTGCATACTCACAGGAAGTTTGTAGTAACCTCACAAGAGGTAGCAATGCAAAATTCAAAGTCCTTTGAAGGCATTTCTGGTCACTTCTGCAGCACTTTCTCAAAGACAGTTGATGAAAGATTTTAGAGAGCAGCTGTCATTGACAGAAACCCAGAGCCCTTGGTTTTGTCCTCTCCAGTCTTGCTCAGGTTATTTAGGAGTTCAGTATCACACCCCAGCACTCAGTGAGCCTCCAGTACAACCAATCAAACAATTGGCAGTTTTCACTGAGAAATATTCGATCAATTTCCTGCAGCTATTTCATTTTTTCTTCTTTCACAGTTTATTAATGCCTGCAAAATACTTCACCTCTGTTTTGCCCTGAAGATGGAGTATTTGCCCTAGATACACTTATTACTGGATTTTTTCCTGCTGTGGGATGCTAGGTTTAGAGATCCTATTTCAGTTAAAAACAACTTACACTTGGTGAGAGGGTAAAATATTCTGACTAGATAGTTACTGGTTTATTGGTGCCAACAGTGGTTTTCTAATTCCATTACTATAATTTCCAGTGAAAATTCTATTTACAGCACTCTATGTTTGGATTCCCGGTAAATGAAAGTTAGTAATTTAGTGCTGTGAATGTGCCTCACTATTCTAATCAACAACTTACTTGTCATAGGCCTTCTTTCTTTCATTCTTTCTAGGGAAATAAAATACCCAAAGAAACAATTCCCACTCATTTTAAAGAAGAAAACAAATGAGAGGACTTTTAAGTGTTACACTTCGTATATCACATAAATTATCCTCTATTCTTAAAACAAACTGTGCACTGCAATTTAAAGCCAACATGCAGTCACCTATTTTCCACTGCTGCTGAACTGGATTACCACCTGCCTTGACTCCATCCATTGGAAGGCTGCCAGCATTGTTACAATTTAATGCTATATCCCACTATGTCAGGAAAGACATGCCTCCCCAATCTTGCTGTCAAACAAGTGCTTGTCAACATCCCTTAATTATTGCTATTATTAGGAATGAAGGTTAAATACATGTGATTTGTGAATGGTAATTTGTATTGTCTGGTTTAGTTTTATTAGGTTCAGTTGTGCTACTATGAAATAAAGATTTAATTGAAAGATGATTTTAGAGTCAGGTCTCTCAGTTTGTATATCATTATATGTAGTGATTTTTGTGCAAGCTGTGTTAACATTTACACTTCAAAATGCTGGTAGAAGAGGGGAGAATACAGGTTCCAAAAAAACCTCCTTCTCTCAGCAAACAGAAAATAAATGTCAAATCTCCAGGACACTACATGGGCAAAAAAGGATAGAACTGACATTTTTCTCCCAGACAGGATGAAGACTATGAACAAATTAGAAAGTGGACACATTTTGTACCCAGGTGAATGGTTACTTCTAGAAACTGTGGCCGTGTGACTGAACATCAGAGGGTGATAGATCAGAGAGGGCTTTTTTGTCAGTAGAAATAAGTAAATTCTTGTATAGTTTTCTCAGATATGGTGAAGTTGTCCTCCAAAATACTGCTCATTTCCTATTTGTTTCCAGAACATGGCTGGTATTTGAGCAACACAAAATTATCATTCTCATTGTCATGACATATCACTAAGAATGTGCTGTGATCACCTCAGTATAAGGCAAGACACTGGCTCCAGAAGCAGGTATGACACCTCTGCTGACATATTAGCTCAGCACAAAGCTGTTCAACTGCTTCTTTCTTCCAGCCTCTCCTGTACCAGTCTAGCTCCTCTCTTTCTGTAGTTCTACCTTCTGTCTTTCTGGCTCTGATGCACATTAGATGCCCTTTGTTTTCCTCTGCATTAACTTTCTCCTCTGTTCATGAATTCAGCTGGCCCATGGAGGGAACTGCAAGCCATGGCCAGCAAAGGAGGGAAGAAAAAGAGCTTAGCCAAGAGGGAGAAGGAGGAGGAGGAAAAACCTCCTGATAAATTCACCTAACCTGTATTTCTAACAAATTGCTTAACTTTAGACACATTCTCCAGAAGCACAGTTTAGGTCAGAATGAACATCTCCTGCTCTTCTCTTTCCTTAGTTCATTTCATCATCACTACACCTTCCCTTGCATCATATTTTTAAGGTGGTGCTGCCTGTGAACTCAAGGAAGTATCAATGTTAGTACAAAAGAATCTGCTTTCAGTCAAGTTCACTGTGTGATCACACAACTTCCTGATATAGAAAGATGGGAGTAGAGGGTGTGTGGCAGTAGCTTAATCAGACCTTCTTATGGAACTTGTCCCTCCAAGTTGTCCCTGCAGCTGGTTGGCCAGGGACAACACCTGACAAGTAGGTGGCACTTCCAACAGAGTGATCCACAACCCTCTGCACTCCTGTGACACAGCCAGTGATCCCAGCAGCAACTTGACTTGCTGCACACATAAATTAGGAGACACTCAAGCACAGCATCTTAACAAGGGAGGCAGCTGAGGAAGCAATACACAATGCTTTAATGCATATCCCAGTGGACTAGAAGAGCTTCTTTGCTCAGTCTAGACTGGAATATGAAAATAGTAGAAATGTTTCATGGGCTTGTGGGATGATTGGTGTTGAAAGGGCCTTAAATATCACCTAGTTCCAGCCCTTCTCCCATGGGCAGAGGTGCTTTTCTTTGGGCCAGGTTGCTCAGAGCCCTTTCCAACCCGGCCTTGAACATTTCCATGGATCGTGCATCCACGACTATTAGCAACCTGTTCCAGAATATTACAAATCTAGCTAGTTAGGTGGAAGTTATTTCTAAAAGGCAATCCAGTATAGTGAGTGGGAATCTACTAATGCATACACAATAACTGAATCAGAGCTGCACACTGATCATTTCCATCCAGCCTGGGTCAGTTGCAACAGTCCTTTTGCAAAGCTAGTTTTTGACTTGAAGAAAAAATGTTCAAACTTCAAATGCAACCTGAGAAAGAATTGGAAATGGTGCCAAACTTTTCAAAAGTAGTCATGTTTCCTATATACTCATCCAGAAACAAGGAGATCTAAGTTTAACCTTCTCAATTCAAGGATTCAAACTTCTATTTCCCCATTCCTATGAAAACAATGCACATGCTGCCTATCAAACATCCTTTTCAATATTAAATGAAAGTGGTAGTTGAATACAGACACCTCACCAGCCAGGCAGGATGTGAGAGGAGGTTTACTGGGCCTAAAAGTCTAAATTTCTTCCAAGTGCTGTCTTAGGTCCTGAAGAAGATGGTCTTAATACCTGAGCCAAAATGTTTGCCTTCATTTACAAGGAAGACCAGATGAAGGAAGTGAAATATTTTAGTTTCTCATATGGTTGTTTTAGTGACTACTACCTCCAGTTTCTGGGCTGTTTCTCTACAGAAATGTAAAAGGAAAATGGAAATTAAAGTCCATCTAAAACATTTCAGGAATTTGAAAATAAATGGTAATTATCTTCCAGGCTTATTACCAAAATAGCCATAACATATTTTGTTTTTTTTTTTTTTAAATCAGGAATGTGCATCTGACTAGGCAGTTTGAAGGATATAGGAAATAGACAGGAGGTGATTTCATAATCTGTGAATACACAGTATTTAGAATAGATGAATTAGAGAAAACAAACTGAAAGTATATAGTATTTTGTTAGTAGGTGTCCCTGAAGAATGGTTATCATGATTATGTATTTTGAAATGAGTATCTGCTTATTCTGCAAAACTTCTCCTTATAAATCTCAACAGTAAAACATGTCTAGAATTTTGGGAGTTTCAAAATATTTACATTTGAATACTGATAAAGTCAAGAATTATTGCTAATATTTGGAATCCTTTGTATTCTATCTGGACAGCATATTTTTCTCTTGCAGAAAACAAATAATGATTTTTGATGCATTAACTCCACCAGCCTATTAGCATACACTGTAAGACGGAGTTTAAAATATTAATATTAATCAAATATATAACTTTGCTCTGGAAGGACTAATTTTCTTAATTTCATTGAGATTTAATCCACCAGTTCATGCCATTAATAACTCTTTCTTACTTATTCAGTACCAGTGATGTTTTCCTCATTCCTTGTATCACTGAGCCTACAGCTGTTTTTTGAAATACAATATCCTACACTGAAGTCCATCAAAAGCCAAATTTTTGTGAATAGAGCAGAGTAAACACGTGACTTGTGTTACTCAGGGCACTCCTTGTTTTCAGCCCACAGTACATTTTCTTGATAGCACTGTATCCCTCAGTGATGGTCAGTCCACCACAGACTGTAACCTACCATTCATCTCTTTCCAGCTGAGGCGGTGTTTTCCTCTATGTTCATTTATGGACTGATCCTGAGAGGCACAAAGGACCTGCATCTGCAATGAAGTTCATTACACTTCCTGACAGGATCTGACACTTGATTATTTCTTCCTCTTCTACACACAGTGCATCTGTCTATGTTGGCTCTCATTTTATTCCAGTGGTTTTCTGTAATAATTATTGCCCCTTTTCCTGAATCCTTCTATGTTTAGCATACTGTCTTATTTGTCATTTCCAGTTTTAAATGAAAATCTTGAATGAGACTGAATGTAAAATAGCCTCCAGTATGAAAGCTTCCTGCTAATTTGATGATAACATCCCAGTTATGCTTTGTGATTAACCTTCTAGCCAAGAAGCTTTTTAAATATGCAGTTTTCCTATTACATTTACATCCACAGTGTAAATGGAAAATACATGATATATGATCTCTTTCCACTTACTGGCCTCACAGGATACTTCAATCTGCAGTTTTCCCAAAACTTATTTTCCACACCTTATACTCAGTTAAATTTCTCATCATTCAAATAAGTGATTAATGTAAGCTTAAGACATACGAGCCAGTTGAAAATATCTCCTCTTATAATTTAATATTACTGTTCATCCAAATATTTATTTTCTCCTGTATCACCAAACACTTAGAACCACCCAGTGTGATCTATGCTGCTTATTGAATATCTGTCCAAATGGTGAGAAAGCAGAAAGAACCTTATGCCAAGGAAGTGGTGTGAGCAGGGTGCTCCCTGAGGGATGTGGAGCTGGAGACAAGGTTGATCCAGTCCCATGGGGGCTGGCCACAGCCTGCAGCACCAGGCACTGGCCTCAGAGCTCCCTGGGAGCCCCAGAGCAGGCCAGTCACAAGCCAGGGCAATGCCCAGTTGAGGGAGTTGAGCTGGGAGCAAAGCAGATGCAGCCAGAGACAAAGCCTGGAATCCTGGAGCAACACCAGGACAGGCACCAAGAGCCTGGGATGGGCTGAAGTGTGGTCCTGAGCAATCATCAGGGAAGGAAAAGCTTAGTGATGCCCTCAGGGCTCTGATAGCAGCTTGGAACTTAATGTTGACTGCATTTTTGTGTTGCACGAGTCCCAGTATGCAATAAAAATATAATACATGTCATGCATGATATAAAAATGTGTGTTTCCAGGTGTACTCTGATTTTATTTTTGATGTGATAGATCCATGATGTATTGAGCACAAATTTCATATGAATTTTACCGTCCTACTTTTTTTCAACATTTATATTCATTATCTTTCTCTGTTAATACTAGTTACAGAATAGGACAGCATCTGAAAAAGGCATTTCTTGCTGAGATTGTTTCAAGTTCATAGGCCTTTACATTAAATGAGTTGTTTATAGAAACCATTGTGATCCGTGAGTAAAGCATTCAAATAAGTACTTTGTCATCATAATGTCAATTGCAAACACAGTAGACATCTCCAACAACTCAGTTGAGTCTGAAGCCCTCATGATTATTGTGCTAATATAGTGCACATTTTGTTACAAAGAATGACCAAATTTCTCTAGAATCTCATTTAAAATAGCTGAAATGCCTGTGCTTAGGTGTAAAATCTCAATTTATTTGCTAGCTTAAAACTTTAATGCTTAAACATAAAAGGTACTTTTTGGTACAAATTCATTTCCACAATTTCTGCTCTTTGATGAAAAAACAAGTTTCATTGGGAATAGTAGAATTAATAATTTTGAGTGCTACATCCCCTTTGCAACAATCACCCAGCAACACCAACCCAGCTGAGATACTGACTGGATGCTCTCTGAATCCCTTGAGGCAGTGATGGAAGCTGTTCACACTCTGCTGCTCAGTCTCCACCTAACCTTGATGTCCTCCCTTTAATTGCAATACTGTTTCAGCAGAGCCCTTCCGAAGACAGAAGAGCTTCTTCACAGACAGGTGCAAGGTGAGTGACTGCACTGCTGAGAACAAAGAGCATAAAGTGACAGTAGATAATCTGTTGGGTGCACCTCAGTGACAATTCAATCATCTCATTTCAGCAGAAATTTAAAGAAAATATTTATTAAAAAACATTGCTGTTCATTTTTAATGAAACATGGAATAGTCTTCTGATTTCTGGTTATCTTTCACTCTTTTCATTCTTCTTTTTGATCCCTTTTTAGAAATCCTTCATATTGAAACATTTCCTATAAAGAACAGGAAGTAAATTTTTAAATAGAAATTGATCTAAACTTGGGCTTTGAGGCAAATTTTGAGTACTGCGGGACCAGTCCCTTCTATTTTTATTTTCTTTCTTCATAATTCAATACAAATATCTTTGGTGTGTTGTCTGTTCATGTACAAGTCAGTTCACTGGTAAGAGTAAATGAAAAAACAAAGGTTAAAAATATTTTCACTGTTTTATTCCATTACTTTACTGCACAACCCATTGTTTAAGAACTAAGCTACCTCTTGCCTCTTTACCTCTCACATAAGGAAAGGCTGAAGAAGAGTTAGACGAGAATTTTTACAAGGACTCAGCTGGCATATTGGCTTTTAAGTGTAAATTTATTATGAAACAAATACATTCAAGTTCACCATATTTAGCTCATATGCCATTGCATTCTGATCACAGTGGAATGGAATATAGGAGAAATAGCAAATATTGACAGATTCAGAAGTTGTGATTTTATTCATTATAATTTAGCATGCACCTATTTTTTTCTCCCAAGATGTTTCAAAATAGAAAAGCCTTAATTATCCAACTTTGATTGTAATTTTTTTTCTGTGAATATATCCCTCCTCTCTACTAGCATGTATAAGTATCCATTGGTGAAACGATACATTCCTACATTAGAAAATGCTTCATCTGAGAAGGCTTATTAAATTAGTGTCTTGGATTACTTTGTGCATTCAGGACTTTCTCAGCACTGAAAATTACCCATTTATCCAATGTGTCAATCCACAAATCCACAGCTCATTTTTAAATTCAAGAAGTTTTAAGCTTAATATTTTTTTTCATGACAGTTTCTGTTTCATCATGAAAGTTCTGCAACTTTGGTAAACTGGATCCAGTATTTTACAGTTAAACTGAAAATCCTTATTATTAATGATGTCATTGTTATAATTACAAACAGTCCAACTACCTAAGATAAGATGAATTCTCGGTGTTCTGCAGAGACAGAACCAGAGCCTGTGAAGCATTAAAGGACATAAAATTTCAGGCTCAGTTCCATTAACATCCATTTATATCTGCAAGCTCTAGATGAATTTGAGAACTGAGTTGGAGTTGACAAAGAAAAAGCTGGAGAAAGGTGGTCTGATACTCTACTGGTCCATTACTTCCATTTAGTCAGTTGTCTCTGGAGAATCGGCAAACTGGCTGTTGTGATAATCATCTTATACTTCATTGGAATTCTGAGTAACTGATTGCCTGTGAGACTCTCTTAACAGATGTTTTGTATTTGTGCAAATGCACTTGCTTTTCATTTAAAAGTAGCAATGTCCCTCTCATTTGTAAGGACTTTGTTTTTATCAGTGTTAAAAACAGAAGAAAAAAATATGAATGATATTTAGTCTATAATTGAGTGTATAAGACCTAAAGTAACCTGACTTCTTTTGGCATCAAAAAGACTGAAATTGTCTTTTCTTTGCAAGAGAGTAATTTTATTTCTCTGCATGAGTCTTACACAACTGACACTGGAGGAAATGGCCATATGGCTGCCATCACCACAGTAGGGAATTGCCATATCAGTCATCAAGATAACTGATTGAGCTAGAAGTCAGCTCAGGTATGAGGCAGCATTGTAGTAATTCCTATAGAGTGTGGAGATGGATTTTTTAGTGAAGGGGCTTTATTTATTTATATAACCACCTACCTAAATAATTATGAATAGACTTTTTTTCCCTTGCAAGACCTTTACCACCATCAGAGGAAAGATTTGTGTAGATAAATACCATTAACAGGCAAGCCCTAAACACTCAGAAGGGTCTGAATCTCCAGCTGGATTTCTCACTGTGTAGCATTTTCTTCACTGCTGTGAATATTCAGTGACACTATTAGTTACTGGAAGAAATTCTTCAGTCGATTACAGCAAGCAGGTTGACAGCTACTAATGATGTGCTTGATTCAGCAAGATGAAAACTTTGGAAATTTGGTTCTAAAGTGAAGATTATTTTATAGTCAAGGTGAGTTTTTTGTTCTGTCCATAATGCACCTTCTCCAAAGGGTCTCTATACTTTTCTATAACAAAATCTTTTATTTTGAGGTAAATTTTCTGTTGAAGATATGACAGAGGATTCACACATACACTCTACATGGAGGTTTGACATTTCTTCTCCTACTGAGGCTACAGGAAGGTATGCAGGCTGCAAACACATGAAAATTCTCCTAACATGGAGAATATAACTGGTCCTTCTCACTCACTAGATGGTGCTGCAGAGTAGTTTTCTGAAAAATAAATAAATAAACATAAAAACAAAGCTAATTGTTCCCAGAAATTGCTGGTTTATATTTCACTTTCATAGTTGTTAGAATAGTGGAACAATTATTAGAGGGGGGAAAAATCATAGGCAATGTAGGTGCAATGGAATTTGAATCACAAACAGTCCAGATGTCTAAACTCTATTCCTTTACAGAATTTATATGTCAACTAGATTGTAACTTTGGAAATTAGATTATTAGGATTGCAATAAGAATGTTTCAGGAAAATTTTTTCATTGAGTCTTACAGTGCTCTGCCACGGCATATTATTTGTTCCATCTTTAATTACCCAAGCTCGTGTCCTGGTAGAAGACCTCAACAGCATGGTGTGTTCCAGTTAGGTATGTGGGATTCACAGTTAGGTTTTCCTGCTGGCACTTATTCAGATTCCTCTGTGGAATCTCTGACAGGCCCAATCTAAAGTTCAGTAACGCAAACAAGAACACAAAATGTTCAGTAACAAGAACATAAAATGTTTCCATTCAGAAACAGAGGAGGAGAATGTGCCTTCTGTAAGGTAATTGCTGAAAGGCTTGAACAGGTTGCCATCAGCTGGGATATCCTGATTTCAACCTGAGCAGATGCAAAAGGACAAAAGCTCTCTCCATACAGAATGTGATAGGCCAGGGAAGGCTAAAGGGTAAAAGAAGAGAACACTTGCCCCATTGCTGGGGTCACATTAGTGTACCAAGAGAAGGAAGGGCTTGTGAGGGCTGGAAGACTAAGCACAAAACAGCTTTATGTAGTTTTGTATTGGTGAGAGTATTCCCAGGCAAGACTTTTGAGGAAAAGACGAATAATTCTGGGCTCTGATTCAAACATTTTTTTATGCTATTTCCATTTAACAGTCTTAGATAAGTATTGAAGCTGCTGAGGACAAGGACTAGAGTTCAGGCTTTCTGGAGGAGTTCCTCACATGCTCAGGTTCCTTCTTGTGCTCTCCCTTGTGTTCTCTTCCCTGTCTTGCAGGTGCATCCCAGGAGCAAAAAGTTGATTTCTGCCTTTTCCAATAGCGTTGTGAAAGGAAAGGAGAGCCTTGAGAGATGCATATTAATTTCCATAGATCTGTTCAATGCAGGGCTGCAGGTAAACAGATGGGGGAATTCTGAGACAGATAACTTTTTCTTTAGCATTTCTAATGATTGTTTTCCCTGTTTAGTATGCTATATGCATGTGCATCACATTCTGTTGTCATTAACTAATATTTTATATAGGGAATACCAGTATTTCACTCACATCCCATTTCAGTAACTGGAACCTAATAAGAAAAATAACTGAATTCATATAAAATTCTGGTGAGAAGACTTTAGCTGAAACACTAGAAAAGAAATCCTGGCTGTAAATTGTATTTATTTTTGAATAAGATTCCCAAAATAAAGAGATCTATCTATTTCCTTCCCAGCCAACTTTTAAAATTAAATACATCAAATCCATTAGAGAAGCACTGTTTCTTTTCTTTTTCTTTTCTTTTTTTTTTTTCTGATGCCTGTTAAGTCCTAAGTGTTCTGAGTACAGCTTATTCTACATCTCAATTGTGACTCTTTTTTCATGCTTGTGTTATTTGGGGTTTTTTTCACTTTGACAAACAAAGGAATAAATATTAATAAGCTATCTAACGTAACTATTTAGTAGCAATCTGTCTGTCTATATTGAAATTAGGGTTAAAATCAGTTTAAGAAAAATTGACAATATGTCCTAATATTTGTGGGAGGCTTGGTATTAGGAAATATACTGCATATCTTTGAACTGGCACACAGGGGAAAAATGATACATCCTTGTAGATACCATAACAATACAAATGCAAACACAATAGAGACATATGTAAAGCAGATGCACATATGTCTGGTGTAAAAATGACACATAGAAGCTCATTTCTCCCCAATGCCTGTTTTAAATCTGATTCTATTAATTGCCAGCTGGCTGCGAGCTGGAAGAAGGCTGGCAATGGAAATGGCAAAAACAGATTCATCTCTTGATTTAATAAGGATGGTTTAGTACACATAGTCTGTGCTATGCATTTATTCATGCACTTTTGTAATTGGTCTGTTCAAATTGTAGAAGATTATATAATTTTAGTTAAATCATATGGGAGAGAGAGACCTAATAGAGAGAAGGAAATAAATTACTAATTGATATCTTATTTTAATTCATCTAAATGTAGTAAGTTATTTCAAAATGTTTAATGTTAAAATGAAAGACAAATGAGAAATGCTTTGATTTTCTCTTAACCCTAAACAGCTATCACACACTGGAGTCTGGAACATAAAGCAAACTACATCATGTGTAAACTAAGAAAGACAGAGTACATGTTGACATATGGTGACTAACAGAAAAAAGAGTTTAAAAATAGAAGGTTTTAAAAAAATAATAAATTAGAATTTTAATTGGTTCAATGAAAAAGTTATCCATTCTCCTCAAACTCTAACACCAGTTTGATTTTATGTGAAACCAAAGATCATAAATATTCTGTCTCCCAGAGCTGCATCCAAAAAGACATTCAGGTATTTCCTGAAGTATAAAGAAATCAGGTCATGCATCAGTGATGATATATTTAATTCTACTGCAAAACTGTTTGGTAAGAATTCAATTCTTGGGTCCTGAGCAGGATATTTGTCTGTTCCTTTGTGTACAAGATCCCTGATTTAAGCTGCAGACCACAGATCATGATTCATCTGATGAAAACTAAGTCAGATCTACTTTTGTCATCCCTCCAATGAAGTTAAATGCATAACATACCTAACCTGCAAATATGGAGGAAAGGAAGAAAGTCACTCAACAATGTCAGGTGTGTGCATGTGAGGAAAAGTCAAGGTATCACGATCATGCCTGACCATAAAGACCAACGCCTTTCTCTTTTGTCTGTTTGTCCATTCATGCAGTATTTTTTATCTTCCTTGTATATGTAAAAGCAGAGCCCTGTTTGGAATACCTATGTCCCCTCATTGGGAAAATATTCCCCTGTGAGAAAAAAATCTTTCTATTCTATGGACTGCTGCCACTTTATGCAAAACATTCTTCCAGGTTCGTAGGGAGCAGTACTGTACTATAGTTGGTCTTGGAAAGTGACAAAGTTAAAAATTTCCAAGATACTTTCCAGCTAAAGTAAAAAAATAAAATAAATTATGCAACGGTGAAGTGTTATTCTATTCTATATGCCCAACTTTCTCAGTGAACTACTGGGACTTTAAAGTAAAGTTTCAGAATAGTAAAGTCTACCGTATGATATTTAAGAATATTTGATAAACTGATGAGAGTTTAATATCCAGAAGACACTAAATGTTTTGTATAATTTTTTGGGGTTGAATGACATTTTTCTTCACTTTGATTAGATGAAAAGGAATGGCAATTTGAAATATCAGGATTTAATGCCTTGCCCCCCATGTTCTTGACATGTCTGTGAAATTTCCCCCCCCTCATTACTATTTGCCTGCTTCTATGCTCAGTGATGATTAACAAATGTAGTAGAGTAACATTTGTCTAAAATTAAATTATGAAGAATCTGATAATTTCATTGTTAATGAAGTATTTCAAAAGCAGTTGTCTTTTTAAACGTGCAGCAACATCTTTGAACCATTAAGGTTTTCTGCAGATCTGAACACTTCCTTACATTTATATACACAAATATGGGAGTAAGAGACATATTTTTTTTTATTTTAAATGAGGTTTCACTATTACATAGCTACTTGAAAATTCCCATTTGTATAGCTATAAAATTGCAATATATAAAATGCTCCAGTAGTAAGTTAATTACTGGATATGATTTCAACATCAACATACTTTTTATTTTATCTGAAAACTTTATTGAAGATTGCAGATTTCTGCACAAGAAACTGGTTATGTCTTGTAGAATGAAATGCAAAAATAAGAATTTTGCTTTGCCGTGCAGCATGCAGGTTTTGGTGTAAACAGGGTTCTCCTTTTGCATATCCTTCTTACACACAGCAGGGTTTGACACCATTGATGTGCATGACTGGTTTCAGCAGTCCTTGATGTCAACAGGACCTTTTCCATGTACTTAAATGGATATAGGAAGAAGAGGACTGGTTACATATTTACAGGATATATCCTGCTAAATGACCAAAGAACGGTTTACCATCTGTTTTGCAGGATACGGGCCTTTTCTTCTAAATTATTTATTTTCCTGCCATGTCACAACTTTACGACAATTACCTCAGGGTCTACTGCAGTGCCTGCAGGCCATGGCATACGCCACAGGATTCCCCCATGGACATTCTGTGGGCTGTGCACAGCATAATTGGGCTGCACTGAGTACCTTGCCACAGCCAATCACTCAGGGAAAGTGTTGAACTTTCTGTACCCACCTTTAAGAGTAAAGTGTCTCTAGACAAAGACCAAAGGACTGTGTAAAAGCAGTGAGAACTTTTAATTTGAATTTCCTATCTGACTGTTAGAGACTAAAATTACAAATCATGAGTTCATTACACAGCTTTTGCCAGAATCAGTGTATTGACTTTAGAGAAGGTATTAAGAGACTGAACTGCAACTAACTCCTGTGGCAGCAGTCCTGCCAGGTCAGACCCAGTATATCTGAGTTTGGAACTGTCTGCCTGTACTCATCTGCATGCGCATTTTTAAAAGGTCACATTCAACATTTGTGAGAGTTCCTTGAGTCACCAAAGCATCAGCATTTATTTGAGAAGAGAGGGGAAACTGCAAGTAAACTTTTGATAGCAAAGCACAAATGTGAGGAAAAAAAAATATTGAAACCCTACTAAATTACTGATGAGTGGGAATGAAATTTCCAATATCCTTAATGTGACATGGGTTTGTTGTTGAAGTCTCCCTGTGACTCTTACCCAATAGCAATACCTCATTTCTCATTGAAGTATATCCCATAGGTTTGTGTGTCTCAAAACAACAATTTAACAATTCAGAAGCAGCCATGGACATTGACTATAGCTTTTGGACTAGCTGCAGCAATCACGGTAGCCTGAGGTAAAAAGCATTAATTGCACTCCAGCATTGTCTGATAATACTCCATTTACTCCAAAATGCAGTTTGGTCTTTGATCGGTGGAAGGAAGAGATAAGGAGAAGAAACAGAGAAAAGACGGATCCTTGTTATGAGGCTGCATTTCTCTTTCTTATCCTTACTGCTTTTATCCAACAAGTAGCTCTCTAGCCGGAAAACAATGCTTCCCAAAGGAGCAGATCATTGCTGAACGATTGTGAATTAGCAGAAATTGCCAGCCCATCAGGAACTAGAGACTTTTTCCTGTTTTGCAGAGTTTGTAAAGCATAAAATCCTGAAGCCTAATGTTTCCTTGAGAGAAAAACATCATCCTTCCGGAAGCAGACATGCTTGTTTTCTGTCATTAAAATGGTCTGGAGAGAAAGAATTTAATTGTTCCTGTCTCTTCAGGTTTAAAATAGATCTCTGAAGTTGTTGGCATAACCTGATTCCCCTCTGTATCATTTACTGTCAAAAGAATATTACCTTCTGGAACAAGGTTCAAATTAGAGAACATTACAACAAGAAAGGAAAAAGATTAATGTATAAGCTTTGTCTCCCTTTTTATTCTGTCTTGAACTGACTGGAGCTTTACTGTGTTTTCAAAGATACTCAAATACCTAGAAAAATGAGACACTAATGTCAAAAGAGCATGGAAATCTTTTCTCTGCTTGTCTTGTCTCTAATTTTGTCGACTTTTGGTGCTTTATCTAGTCTACTACTCTCTTTAAAATAAATAGAGGGATTGTTGTTTTTGGTTTTTTTTTTTAATCAAGTGAAGCAAAACTGAGTTTGCTTTCATTTTATAACTGTTTAAATTACCGGTGCTGTAAAAGGAGGATATGGTGCAAACAAAAACTAGGTCCAAAAGGAGAGATACATAAAAATATGAAGGTTTGAGAACATTTCCTTTTACTACATGTGGCTCCCATATGATGAGGATTCATAACCTAGGTTTGTCATCCATGTTCCCAGTCCACTATAAGCAGAGAGTGAAATTGAGTGGGATCTGCTGAGATGAATATACCAAGCAGAGCAGCTGCCTAAGTCATGCCTCACATCTCTAGTGGGGCATGCCTGTGGCATTGAGCAGGATATCTGTGCAATATTGGGCTCATTTTCCCCTCTCATCTTAGGTGTTTATGATGCATGTTTAAATTTAGATAGTCAACCCACCTAAATATTTATCTCACCCATCCTGTTCTCTAGAAACCTTAATTAATAGTCTGACAGCTGAAGGATTTGATCAGGAAATTAAGGATCTTGGTTCCTTCTCTGTCTGAGCTCTGTTATATAGTTTATATGGTAAAATGCTTGTGAGATGTTCAAAAGAGAACAGGATTTCTGCTTGCTACACGAGTGTTCCTGTCACTAACCAGAAAGACAGGCACTATCTCACCTGCATTCTCCTTCTCTGGATACCATTAATTTTAATTTACTTTCTGCATCGTAATATCAACTAAAGAGAAGACAGCAATGTTAAATAAGTCACTTCAAATCTGATCTTTAGAATAGTGGAAAGGCTGAGGATAGTCAGGACAGATCAAACTGAAGACTTGCATTATGTATAACTTCATATACCTTAGAGAATTATCAACTACCAATTTTGTTTTCTGAAACATGGATTGCCGTTCTCTAGATGTGCTTATCTATTGACTTATCTCTATGTACTTTTAAAAACTAATAATAGATAAATTCTAGAAATCCAGTCAAACCAGGATTTTCATAAAATACAACTATAGCAACCTTTGGTCCAGAAATGAGGTTCATATCATGCAACTTAAGTGGTACAATATGGATCTCTATAAAGCTACTTGTCTATCATTGAGGAAAATGAAGTCACTGGAGTCAGTAGAGAACAGAGACAAAACCGTCTAGTCATGAAATTTGGGATAGACTTTTAAGGAATTGTTCTGGTGGAATCTTACCATCTTCCATGGCTGAGCAAAGCTTTTGTGGAATCCTAATCTTTCACTTAGGAAGTGGAATATCATATTATTCCTAGTAAATTTTAGGAGACTATGAGATTTCTAACCTGCTGACATCTAGCAAACTGACATGTTTAAAAATGTCAATGTCTACTTTTTGCTGCTGGTTTGGACTCCTATCCTCAGTGGAAAACTGAAGCAGTTTACCAGTTGCCTGTCAACATTTTAATCACACACCTGTTACAGGTTGGGTTCACAGGCATTTGGGAGTTTCTCCGTGTCTTTCCATTAATTGTAGACATCGTAAATATATATTTTGCATGGCAAAAAATGATTGTAGTGAATCTGAGTTATGTGTTCTGCCTTCAATAATCGGTGAGCTAGATCTAACCTCAAAGTCATGTTGCAGTGGCTGCCATGCCAAAGGGCTCACGATTTTAAGTTCTGCTGAGTGCCAAAGTTTATTAGCTTGGGCTTGGTGCCACACTGACACAAACATGCAGCATTTGGCCAACTGAGAGGGCAGGCAGGGAACGTCTGGATCTGCCTTCAGAAGGCCTTGCTGACATAGTCCTTAAAGTGTTAATGCATGGTGGCAGTGTCTTTAGCTCTACATCACTGGAGTTAGGGCTGAGGAAGAGTATATCCAAGCGCTTTAAAGAACTTGGGCAGGGAGGAGTGGGAAATAGCTGAGCTTCAGCCCATGACACAAGGAAGGCAGACTAAAGGAGTGTTGTTATTGCATGTTTCCTAACCCAGGATATGTCACCACTGAGTGTGGTACTTTGGAATTTGGGATGATCATGAATGTCCTTATCAGTGCAGGAGTCCTTTTCCTTTTACTGCGGTCGGCGTACTGCAACTTTCATGCACAGGCCTTGCTATCAGACACTCATATCTGTACTGTTTTGAGATGACTTCAATGTATATAACTCTGCCCACTTAGAAAATTAAATGAGGCAGAAGATTAATGCTATTTATTATATAAGGAATGATTCAAAATCTTTACTCTGTAGGTTTAAAATACAACATATGCTATACTATACCATAATATACATATTATTATATAGTGTGTCATAAAGTCATTAGTAATTTTGGGAATTTTTAGACCTTAATAAATGCTATGTTAATGGAGATAAATGAAAGTCCTTGCTTATATGGTACTATATTTTTTTGTCATATGCTAATTGTTAGGTATGTACAGATTGTTATCTTTTATGTCATGTATTTTAAAGTCCCCTGGAATAGATGACTAATAAATGAAATACAGCAGCATGTGCATTTTGAATACATGAGTGTAGTGCTTGCATAACCTCTGCCATAAAGCAATTTATAATATATCAAACTCCTTTTCAGGCATTCTAGTAAACTATCAAAAATGAAATAAATGGCTTTTTTAAAGTAAAGAAGTGCAACTGAATTGTGAAACGAGTTTCTTATAATTCAAGAAAGTAAAATAATTTCCAGGACAAGATTATTGAAATCTATTTCATTGATTCCTAGTCTTGAGCTCTTATCCCCAGCTACAGATTTGAACTTTGCTGTCAACACACTTAACATCTTAATTTGAAAGCTTATTCTTTCAACTAGATAGACATAAATGTTTATAAAAAACTTACTCACTGTGATTTCTTTACATGTTTAAAAATCTCATTTACATAATCCCTTCAGTCACTTAATTTTCTTGTAAGTTTTCATTTATTTAAATTTCTTCCAATTTTATAATTTTTAAATGTAAATACTTGTGAAAATCACTGTTTCTCCTACATTAGCAGAAAGTACTTTTATTTTAAGAAATACAGTTATTTTTTCTTATGTTTCATATCTGTCTGATGTACTCCTGGGCTTATTTAGAGCCTCATCATTTATAATTTGGAATCAATGAGAGAATCTGCATTTAATTTTCATTTTATTAACTTCCACTGAATCTCTTTGGAAACTTTGTTGGATATGAATAATCGAAACTTGTGCCAGCATTTTATTTTTCAGAGTCTTTAGAAGAGTATTATTCCATACAATACAATATGAAAACATCTTGTCTAAAAGCACTTTCATGTCAGTATTGAAATGAAATCAGTTTAACCACGTGGATAGAGAAAAAAGAAATCTCTTTACTGTCTTGCTGAAATCATAAGTAAACCATGGCACTTTAGGATCCCAAGTACAGAGGGCACAAGCTTTATTCAAAGGTTAACAAAAGGTGGCAGGTTAAATTGCTCAGACACATAGTAGGAAAGAGGAAGAGCCAGAAAAATCTCTTGGGCTCCCTGCTTGAACCACTAGACAAAGGCCCACCCATAGTTCAATTTTCTGTCAAACCTTGAGTCTGTAATTAATCTTTCCTTTAACACAGAAGAAACTCTCTATAGATGACTACAATTTATTTCTTGGAATCCCACCTTCTGACCCTTTCCTGGAGGTCCTTTGTAACTTGAAATAATTTCACCAAAGACATCATTAAATTTCTTACTGATGGGATGTCATATACTTACAGGCACTAGTAATTTCTTACATGGCATGGCTCAATAAGATCTAGCAAAGTGAAAAAAAGGAAATATTTTCTAGTCTTCAGTAACCTTATAAGCAAAGGCATCTCTGTATATGAAATCAACCTTATAAATATGTATAGATCTTTACATGTTGATGACTAAAATTAAAAAAGAAACCTATAAAATTAGCAGTATATAATTTGAAATCATAGCATAAATATTTTGCAATGTAAAACATGACTTTGAGAATATTAACACTCTGTGCCTATAGGTATATTTGTTGCTGTTCACCTGCTTATGATTCTGAGTGAGAGCTGATAGCTGAAATGAAAAAAGTTTGGGGAGTTTCTGAGGTATGTGTAAGGAAATGGAAAGCTCCAGACAGCTCACTGAAATCCGTATCCATGTCAGGTTGACCTTAGCCAAGAATCAGATTTTGCTAATGCAGTGTCTAAAATGCACATGCAGAGGTTAAGTTTTAAAAATCAAACTTCCAGTTGTTGGCAGGGCAGTTATGGGGAACTCCCTTGCAGCTGTTTGTACCAGACTTGGCCTGTAGTACATGTTGAATAAAGGACTACAGTTTCCACTCCAGCTTTCAGACAGCAAATGTTCAATAAGCCAGAATTATTTATAATGTACTAAAGACTACTTAATTTATGTGATGCTGGTCTTTATTCCAAAATCTCCATCACATAAAATGAATGCAACCATTCATAATAAAGTAGATGGCACGAGTAATTTTCTACCAGCCATGAATCTTCAGAATATCTCTCATGTATAAGCTAACATCTAACATCTAACAAAAAAAGAACAAAACTAAATTTGCTTTAAACTATTGTATATTTTCCTAAAGTGTGACATAGCAACAAGTTTACCTTACTGTTCTGAAGTGTCTGATCAAAATAGAAGGTTGTAATGATCTTAGATGTTCAATCAATAAAAAAATAGTGAATTTAAATAAAAATGAACACTTTTGTCAAGAGTAATTCAAAGCCAATTAGAATGGAGAAGGTTTTACCAGGGATTATTCCAGAGGATGCTGGCAACATGATCCATGATTCCAGAACCACATTTATAAAGCGGTCAAGTAAGGAACTAGCACATTGAGGTATGGTTTTATTTTGTACATGATTCCTAAAATGTATTTGTTGAAGGCCTCATGCTGTCATTTTACTTCTTATTGTTGAAGATAGAAACTGAACGATGAATTAGAGAGGATGCACATTTCTCATTCTTTTTAAGAGTCAAAAACATTCACTACTCATGCATTCTTAATTTATTAATCTATCTGGATACTAATTTACATGCGTTGTTCAAGGAAAAAAATTTAGTTGTTAGTATGTAATTATTTTCTAAAGGTGCATGAATAATTTGTGGTGATTGAATTCCTGCAACAAATTAATTTTTTTGGTCTGTTACTAAATGTCAAGACAAAGTCACAATTTTAGATGCAATACCTGGTAAAAATATTAGCCTTATTATTTTTCCATCAGTAATTACTTTAATATTCAATAGCCAGATTTTTTTGGATTTTTTTTACCTGATCAAAGAAAAGGTCAAAGAAATGTTTTGTTTTCTCTCCAAAAATGAAGAAACTGTATTCTGCCTGTCATGTCACTTCTTCTTATGTGATAGATTTGTGGAGATGTAAGGTGCTTGCTGTCACATTTTTAAAGATAATGCTTTTATTCTGGTCTTATTGACTAAAGATAGAAGAGCTGAAGCAGAAAAAAACCAACTGTTTCCAGTTTCCAAGGATTTAAATGGATTTTTTCCAGGCAAATAAAGATTTATTCCATAATCCTGAATTTTCAGATCAGGATGAAGAATCTCCACCACCACCCTGAACTGTAGGCAATGTATTTCAAGATTGTTATAGACACCATTCAGATTAATTAATATTTTTACAGCGATAAGTCATATTTATGAGAGTAGCAAAAAAGTTCCATCCCCAGAAAAAACACAACTGCTTTCCAAACTGATTTTTGCAATGAAAATTGCTTGTCAGGAAATACATTGGTTTGAATTCCTGACAGATCTTTTCAGTGAAACTTTCAAACCCTAAAATTGTGGTAGTTTAATCTCACTAAAAAAATTGCAAAACATGGAAAATTATTTTGAAGAAAAAAATGAGAAGAGAATTTATGTTACAGACACCTCTTTCCTCTTCTGGGATCTTTTGGAAGTAAAAACAAACAAACAGAAAAAAATCAGGGTAAGAGTAACAAGCTTTTGGGTAGAGTGTTGAGCTGTTAAGTAGCTAGTCAATTCAAGACTCATGTAAATGAATTTCTCAAGGATTTATAGCTGGTCATTCCCTAGAGACAAAGCTGGTCTTAACCAAAAGCATGGATGAGATTTTACAACTTTATTATGGAAATGGCTGTAGTTTCCACTGTAATTGCTGCTTGTTCTTTCATAGACATAGCTTCCAGAATGCTTTATAGCAAGCTGCTTCATCACAGGGAAATGACACTTTTCTCTACATGTTCCCATGTTCTCAGTCTGGTAATTACTTTCATGTCATGGGGATTATAAGGTGTCAAACATAGTATTTTTTACAAAAAAAACAGAAAAAGCAAACAAGAAGAAAAGAAATAAATCTATCGATATACTCACGTTATAAATGCTCACATTACCTTTAATGGCTTTTAGATTGTTGAGCTAAACCCACTTTTTTTTGCTGCTTTCCATGAAACTCTCTTGGGCTTTATAAATACCTGCTGCCTTAGCTATACATCCCTATGATCCTGGGCTTCAAAGTGTGGTTTTATGAGGAAACCACACTGTCTCCCTGTCTCAGCATGCAATCCTTCCTGTCACCCGCTCTGGGGCCTGCTAAGCGTGGCTCGCTGCACACAGATTGTTTGTGAAGCTGCCAAACGGAAGCCAGCAGCTCAGTTCAGCTGAAAGAGATAAAAACAACATTATTTCATAGCTATAAAAAAATCACAATGGACTTGTACATGGTGCCTTGTACAAACAGGGCTTTTCTTCAGGAAAAGAATAGGTCCTTCAACGAAGACTGAGACATCTGTATTGTTCATTCAACTCTTGTGCAGTGAGCTGCTATTAATAGCTCTGCATTAGAAAATCTTGCTATAAATAACATCTGAAATCTACTCCTATAACACCCTTTGTCTTTCATATGTCTTCTTTGGGACATTTGTGTATCTGCCATGAAAAGGAGAACAAAACAACTTTGGATAAAAAAGGGTATGGCTATATTGAATGATTCCATTCCTCGGATGGCTTTCATTTTGTGGGAGGAAGAGAAGGGAGAAGAAAGATACAAACAATAAACATCTCTCTGACTGTTCTCCAATATTCTAGCTAGACTAACAGGCAAACAGACACAGCTTGACAGACAGATGATTGTCTTATCAACTGAAACCAACTTGGAAAGAGTATATCCAATCCTCCTAAAATAGCTAATTAATTGGGAACTAGTCCCTCTGTTATCTTGATATGGGAACTTTTCACAGCAGATGGTCTGTTCCATGGTACAAACTGTATATTAGTTTTCACTTCTTCCTGAAATGGAAGTCACTTAACAAGCCCTTCCAAATGAATGGTACCAGTAGAAAAAGGTTGATGGTTTGTTTCAGGAGGTAAAGATTTGACAAGGTGTTTTAAAAGTTTCATTTGTCATTTTGAGTCTTTTAGTTTGCATAATGGTTTTGTGTTGTCCTTTGTTACATTTTTTTTCATTTCTGAAACTGAGGAATACAGTTTCCTCTTCTCTCCTTTTAGTGACAGTAATATTTTTGCTAGGGTGAAGCTAAAGGAATTATACAGTGTCCATTAGTGGTTATTAATCTCAAAGCAAAAATTCTTACTGAATTTTAAATTCATTGTACCTTCCCCACTGTGTGTCTCAAAACAGGCTATATTTCTTCTAGTTGAGAACATAAGATTGTGACTACTATTCTTCACAGTCTTTAGAATAAAGGATCAGAAGAAAACAGTTTCATTTGGAAGAAGGAAGATTTCCTTGCTGAAATATTTTTTTCTTCGTTCATACACAATGCTTATTACACCTTTCATTGTTGAATTGAACCTGGCTTTACAAGTTTGGTTTGATATCTCACTGAAGAAGCTCACCATAAAATTAACACTACCTTGTGCTGAAGATGTTTGCCACACCTGGTTGTTTGCTGTTTTTTGTGAGGCTTGGGAAGAAGATACTCTTCTCTTCTGCTTCATTCCTTTCAGATGGTCCTAGGATTATAAAAAGTGTTACCATTTTTAATCCCTCAGTGGTTTTGTACCTCACCACAGTTCCTCCAGGTGTCTCTGCTGTGCACCTAGAGGAAGGAGGTTGGAAGGAAGGTAACAAATTTGACAAATGTGATATACCTCCTGAGCCTCTTTTTTTGATTATATATGGAAAATAAAAATCACCTGGGTATGAAATCCCACAATGGTACAGCAATGCAGTACTGCAGCTAAATCCTAGGCTTTCAGCTCTGTTTGGTAAGATGTCTCAGTTGCAGAAGAGTAAAAAATAATGTTAAAGCAAACTATTAAGAGGGACAATATATGTCATTTTATCTCTTATGCCTTCCTTCAGGTGATTCAGCTTGCAAGCACCACATTTCTGTACAGCAGTATTTCCTTTCCAGGCATTCCACAGTGCATGTGCGTATGTGTGCCACATAAGTGCAAGCAAGGTTCTGAAATTCCCCAGTCTGCACTGCAACTCTGTGGTTCCAAGGTCATCTACAACTCAAGCAGGTTATGAAATCCCAACTCCTCCTTTTCCCACCTTCCTCAGCTAGCTGTTATGCGTAGCCAGTAACGCACTGGCCGCCTATAATTACGCAGTTGGAGTCTGTGCTCATCATTAGGCAAGGCCTATATCTGATTGATGGAGCATGAGTCAGAAGTAGCTGGTGAAAAGAGACCACACCAGCAACGTTTTGCCCTGCAGAAACAATCAGGTGTTCAGTACAGGTAAAGGCATTCAGATAAATCATGTGACACAACTTCAGATGTGAATAAATGCTAATGCAGTATCTTTGGGAGCTTTGGCCCTTTCATAATTAACTATTGGTGATATGGAGTCTGGGCCTAGAAGTTATATTTTCTCTTTCTTAATTTAAAGTAGATAATTGACAATGTTGAACACCCTTTGGCCAGACCTACAGTTAACAGAAATAACTCATAATAATTATTGTAATACATATGAGTTTTCTAGCAATAGAATAGAATTTGCCATGCTGTGTGTGATGACAGAGGGGCATATTCAAGTCCAAGTGTATTTGGAAAATATTTTAATGTCTCAGTTCTTGAAATTAATGCTATATTATGAGTAATTGAAAACAGACAGATAATAGGAAATTCCTTTTTTCCCCATTATCCTGAAGGAAGCATATTTATTAATGGCAGGTAAGTAATTTTCATCACAGGAATTCTTATTCTAAACAAATTGTTAACTTGAAACAGCTACTGTTGTAAAGGTAATGTTGTATGGCTATAAGGAATCTTCCCAAATTTTGTGAATCTACACCCAAATAATGGTGATTTTATGTTATAAATTTGCATAATGAATTGTTGTTTTATTTAAACACTTGGATTCATAGAAACAAAGGTATTCAATTCATACCAACTCTCTGTGATAAGAACCTTTAGCTGCTCACCCTGTGATAGACATATATAAACATATACACGTTACATGTTATTTACATGTTTGGTAGAACACAAACCCAGGATTTTGGTTTGTGGAGTACTCGAAGTATTATATTACTGCTTGTACTGTAAGTAGCTGGGGTCAATAGAAAGATTTCCAAAGCAAACAGCTTGTCTCTGTTTGTTTAAACATAAGAGAAAAAATATTTCCAAAAGAAATCAAGCAGTGTTGTTAAGCTGATATTGAAAATTTTATTTATTATCAACAGCCAAAATTTTTTACAGATTTGTTTTTCATGGGAAACATATTTTAGAAAAGAAGACCTCTTTAGCAATGCATTCTGCTTTTTCTGAGATTATGAACGATACTAAAATTTTTTAATCAACATACAAACTAAAAATGTATGGAATATGAATAAAAGACTTTGTTTTTCTCTCATAAGATCAATAGATATTGCAGTGGCTTCAGGAGGTTGTATTATTTGTGAACTGTATTCCACAAGTTACCTAATTTTCTCAAGTAAATATTGGAAAACTTAATTATGTTGCATATTGTAGCTAAATCAAATGAAAAAGAAGAATTTAAATTACAATTTTTGATAACTATTTTTGCACCTTATATTGAGAGAATGGATACATTGGCTATCATGAATCCATACTTCTAGGGCTCTGAAGAAGCCATAAATTCCTAAATTGATCTAAGATATATATATATATACCAGATTTTAAGTGTCACATTTTAGCATACTTTAATGTTATATAACAGACGATTTTGCAGTGTGTCCCTACATCATCCAAATCATGAGAGTTGTTAAAAGATGCTGGAGTTCTTCTTTAGTTTATTATTTCTAAATTTATATATTTATTCTAAATTTATTTCTTAGGGAAACCAGAGGAATTAAGGAGGATGAGCAGTTAGCATTCAGTCCTTGCCCCTGTGTCATATCTGTGGCTGTGTAGCCTGTACATGCTTCTCAAGTTTCATATCTTTTGGGGGAAGATCCTTTCCTCAAGTTTCAAATCTCTTGTTTTTCTTCCACAGCACAATATATAAAAATTTATTTATTTATTTTGAGCTTTGTCATTGGTGATTATGATACATCTAAGACTGTTTGCTAAATGAGATACTCTGGCAGGTAGTCTCCTACCAGAAATTTGCCAAATTTTTAGGAATGTCAAATTTAAAAAGCCAGATAATAGTACACGAAAGCACAGACGGAAGAATCTGAATTGCTAAGAAAAGGGAAAGTTATTGCATGGAGACAAAAGTCTTGTGGAAATCTAAAGAGATCTCAATTTACAATATAGACAGAAATATATTTTCCTTATCTGGTTCATCCAGAAGTTTGTGTTCATGCTTTAAAAAATGGCATCAGGTTCTGCCTGTTCCCTCTTGTCCCATTGCTTGGCACCACTGGGCAAAGCCTGGCTGCATCCTCTTGGACCCCTCCCTGCAGATACTGATGGATATTGATGAAGCAGAAGAAGAAGATGAAGAAGGCTGTCCAGAAAAAGCTGTGGAGTCTCCCTCACTGGAGACTCTCTGGACACAATCCTGTGCAATGTGTTCTTACATGACCCTTCTTGAACAGGAGGTTGGACCAGATGAATCACCAGTGGTCCCTCCCAATGTTATGCATTCTGTGATTCTGTGGTTGTTTTATCTCATAATTAATTATTCTCATTTTCTTCTTGCAGAAATTTTCTTTTAGTACATTTTTAAATTTCCCTGCAACTACCTGTATTTCTAGAATTATTTGTTTGCTCCTGTAAGCATTGTCTTCAGATATCTCTGAGGATAATTTTTCTTAGGAATGTCTACAGGTTTTCATTTCAATATCTAGGCAAGTTATAGTAAAGATTGTTCATTCCTATTTTGTTCTGTTTCATTTTGCTTAGAAGGATTAATACAAATCAAGTACAACAGTATATGCTATCACATATTCTTTTTCCAAAACTGACGATATCTTTTTCATTTCCAGAGTAGCTTTAAGTTTTGAAGTTGTCTTGACACAGTATGTGCTACCTATAAGAGCAACAGGCAGAGCTACATATCAAACATAATGAATTCAGACAGCATAATCCATAGTTACAGGTATTTCCAGATACTTTTGGGGTCCCTGTGAAATCAAACCTCTGAACCGTGCCAAATTTCTATTTTCTGATTTCTCTCAATGTAAAACCTGGACAACTCTACTAACACCAAACTTTTGAGAATATCTTATTTTCTTGCTAACACAAAGACTCTAAAAATACTTGAACAGTAAGAAACAATAGTTGTATTTTGAACCTTTATTGCTGAGCAAAACCTTTGCTTTATATAAAGGATTATATTCATTTCAGTTTTTGCAACATCCACAAACCCAGCCCTCTCAGAATTCAACAAGAGAAAGTGCATGGGTGATGCTTAAGCCAACTACTAATTTCTTTCTAATGAATTCACATCTGTTCTATGTGAGTGGATCAAGATAAAGACCCTGTTTATATCTATGGAGTGGATCACTTCATTCCTAGGTTCATAAGAGCATATTTTTGCGAGTGTGGGCTTAAGAAATTTTTCACTCACTGCGGGCCACCAATTGCTACTGGAATGTGCTGCATGTTCTTGGAGATTCTTAGTCTGGTAAAAGAAAATATTTGGAGGAGGTTATATTATTTTAGTTGTTCTTTCCTAAACCAGCAGTTAAAAAACATGTATGACAGCACTACTGGACACCACTTGAAATGTTTTACTAACTTTACAGCACACTGCAGAATGTATGTGGTTGAACCAGTGAAACAGTGTTCAATCAGAATCCTAGAATTTAGCCCCTTAAGGTTCTATGTGGTTCCTGCAAATGATGGTGACTAGCAGAGGTTTAACATGGCAAAGTAAGTAATCATGATAAGCTGCAAGAGAATTCTAGTGAATAATTATTCCAACTTTCTTGAAAATATCAGAATACATATTTCTGGGTGTAAAGGTAAGCATTTATATTTCAAAGAATAATAGACATCATTTTGTACTGAAAATTTTATACAAAACTGGGAAGTAAGTTCATCCTTTAAGACTAAATGTGACCTTCATTATTGATCTGCTTTAAATTCCACTTCAGTTTAAAATTATCTTACAATTTAATTATGCTTTCATTGTTGATTTTAATTCTGCTACAATCATTCTTCTTAGATTCTATTCTTGTGGCTTGGAAATCAGGAAGGTCTATGCATTGTTTTGGAAAAGCAATGAGGAGAAGTTAGAGACAAAACTAACTTAAACACTATTTACATGCATAAACATCAAAAAAGAATAGGTCGGCCCTTCTGTCCATACATATTAGATTAATACCAGTGCCCTGAGAAACAATTTGGCCTTATAAACTGCTTGTAATCAGACACAACTCACAGTCCTTTCTGCCCCAAGTCCTGATATAACCAGACCATTTCCAGTATTTGTTCCATCAATATAAACTTGCTTGGACATCAGGAAAAAAAGAATGTGAGAGAATGGAAAGCAAAATGCCCTTATGGTGGATGTCTGAGACCCACTTACTGTGGTCTTGGCTGAAGTCTGGGGCTCATTGAACAAGATGATTAATAAAGAGCAGGAGACAGTCCTTGTATTTGTTTGGAGGTATACAAGCAATCCATTGGCCTACACATGACACTTGACAATTTCCCCCTTTATTTTCCAATGCTTTTTCTTAATGAAATGAACCTTTAAGACCAGTGTATGAATATGAACTGTATATGGCACATTACCTATGCTGCATTTTAGAGCATGAGAAATGTGAAAATGTTCAGGCATCTGTGAACAGAAATTGGAAGTTGTGGAAAATAATCCCCTTTTGTCCTAAAGAGCTTTCAAGCAATAATTCACTCTTATAGAAAGGTCTGTCCTAAGGTCAGGCTACCTTTATTTCATAGTCCCAGAACACAGCAAGAAAGTGAAGTTGAACATGACCTCTTTCAGCTCCTGTTCATCAGAGCAGATGATACAAACAACACAGGCCTTTCACTGCAAGGCCTGTGAACAAGCTGGAATCATGGTATAATTTTGCCAGCAAGAGAAATCAATCAAATTGGAAGCAACAAAGCTTATTAACTTGTGTTTTTGTTGAAGTTATCTTTACCCAGAATTAATTACTGTATAATCTCAAACAAACCTGGTCTCAGATAAAGCACTCTCTAATTAACTTTTCCCCACTTAAATGAAAATGTACATTAAGTTTTTGTAGTTTAGTTGTCTGTTTCTACTTAACCCTATTATTTTAGTGAGACTAATGTTAGTTAGTCTCTACAAAGAACAGTATCAGAAGTAGGCCATGGAGTTCTAAAGAAGTTAAAATCTTCCATTCTGATTGTACATACAGAAACAGAGTTAGTCCTTGCTTCAAAACAGCAGAGAGCAGTTTCAGGAAGACAAAAAAGGTAACCAAGTGAGATTTAGGTAACAACTAATTTTATTTTGAAACAGGTAGGCCCTGGACAGTATTCAGGCACACCTTGTGTTAATTCAGTGTCTGTTTTCCCTGCTGTGGTAAACAAATGAATATCTTGCAGATTGCTGCATAAGATTCCATACACTGTGAGTAGAATCATAGAATCAGTCATAGAATAATAGAATGGTTTGGGTTGGAAGAGACCTTAAAAATCTTATTGTTCCAACCCCACTGCTATGGGCAGGGACACCTTCACTTAGACCAGGTTACTCAGAGCATTATTCATCCTGCTCTTGAACATCTTCAGGGATGGGAAGTACATAACCTCTTTGGGCAGCCTGTCCCAGCGCCTCATTACCCTCCCAGTCAAGAATTTCTTGCTATTATCTAATCTAAGCCTTCCCTCCTTCAGCTTGAGGACAAGGTTCCCTCTTGTCCTGTAACTACAGGTTTATAAAAATTCCCTCTCCAGCTTTAATGTAGGCTTCCTTTAGGTACTGGAAGACTGCTTCATGATCACCCTGGAGCCCTTTCCAGGCTGAACAACCACAAGTATCTCGGCCTGTCCTCTTAAGAGATATGTTCCAGCCCTCTGCTCTACTTTGTGGTTCTCCTCTTCCTCCAACAGGTCAACCTCTTTATTGTATTGGGGCCTCAGACTTGGATGCAGCACTCCAGGAGGAGTCTCACAAGGGCAGAGTAGAGAGACAGAATCATCACCCTTGATCTCCTGGTCACATCTCCTTTGATGCAGCTCAGGATGCATTTGGCCTTCTGGGCAGCAAATGCACTTTGCTAAGTCATGAGTTTTTCAGTCACAAACACCACTAGGTCCCAGTGCTAGTCTCAGTCTGTTCTGCATTCAGCCTGAACATGTGCTTGGGATTTCCCCAATCCAGGGGCAGGACCCTGCACTTGGCCTTGCTGAAGTTCATGAGGTTTGCACAGGGCCTCCTCTCAAGCCTGTCCAGGTTCCTCAGGATGGCATTGCTTCCCTCCAGCATGTCTGCACCCCACAGCTTGGTGCCACTGGGAAACTTGCTTAGGGTGAACTCAATCCCTCTATCCATGTCACCAGCAAAGATGTTAAAAAGTGCTGGTTTCCATATTGATCCCTGAGGAACAGGGCTCAATAGCATGATATTTTTAGATGGTATCAGTCTTCCACTGTACAGCACTCAGAAAACAAACTGAAGAGCAGAGCAAAACTGCAGATAATACTATTTTCATTTTATTCCTGAAAAGTGGTGATAGCAATGTGAAGCACTCCAGCTAACCTCAGGAAGCGATCTTTCTTCTGAATGAAACAGTGAATTTCCTGCCTATTTCAGTCTGCTGTAGGTTTGAACCACTGTTAGGGTAAAACACCAAGGTCATATTAATTTCCACAGTGCAAAATTATAGAAAATTTCTGAATACAGAAACCATGCCAGAGCAGAGTTTGCATTGGCACAGAGCAGATGTCACTTCTTGGTTTTGTTTTTGGAATATGGCACAAAGAGCCTGATTCTGCAGCCCACATGTTGCAGACATTTTTTCATAGAAATCCTTTCTTTGGGATTTGTTCATCTTCTGAGAAGCTAAGGCCCCAGAAGAAGAATGTAAACAATTGTTATCAGCTGGTGTGGAATGCAACAGGTGCAGCAGTGATTTGTCTTCTGTGAGTGTTTGGATTTGCTGACCACTCACAGAAGAGTTTGTCCTTGCTTTCTGCTGGACACAGAACTTTGTTATTCATTCTTTCCTATTCTATTCTTAGCTCAGCAGCCTCTGCTACATCTCTCCTTATTCTTTTTAGTATAGCAATAATGTATTATATATCATATATCAATAAATCCAGCCTTCTAATCATCAACTAAGATTCTCGTCCACTTCTCTCACCCTGGAGACCTCATCAGGTCGCTGTAATACCCATGCAGTGATTCTCAGTGTCTTCCTACATTCTGTGGGAAAACATGCAAGCTGATGGCTTATCCCAGCTGCAGCAGGCAGTGTGGTACCAAATGCTTTGGTATAGCACCAGTCTGAACTTGCAGAGTCATTCAGTGCACTGCAATGCCAGGAGAAGGGGCTAGATCATTCACCATAGCATCACTTTTGGCTAAGTCTTAAAAGATCTCTCTGGGAGATTTATCAGGACCACAGTGTACCTTCAATCTCAAAGCAGAGCAGGTTCTACTAATCTGAGTATTTCTAACCCCCATGCTATCCCAATCATGGATAGGATAGGATAGGATAGGATAGGATAGGATAGGATAGGATAGGATAGGATAGGATAGGATAGGATAGGATAGGATAGGATAGGATAGGAATGACAGTTTGCTGTCTTTTAGTTGGAACACTACCTAAAGAGATGAAAGATCTGGCATATCTTTTGATATACTTTGGAGTATTTGTGACTTTTTTCTATGTATAGTTTTGAAATATGGTATCTGAAATTGTGAAAGGCTGAAAGGTGTGGCCTAGGAAGAAGGTTCACTTTTCATTTGAAGAGAGACATCATTGGAAGCCAACCTAACAAAACTTTCTGTATGTTCATTTTCCTCTTTGTGTAAATAATTCCAAATGGCTGATACAGCTACATTACTGGCTATTACACACCTTTGGTGGTGGTGTTGTATTGGTTGCCTTTTATTTGGTTAGTTTTGTATGGTTTGTGGTGGTTGTTTTTTTTTTTTTTAATTCCTTCTGCAGACAGTTTTTAGGCTTTTAATTGTTTGCAGAGGTTCTGAAAAAAACTACACAAAAGGTGATGATGATACTGTCTTCTGATTACTTGATTGGTAGATTTTTGGGACAGATGACACTGGATACACTTTAGAAAGCACAAAGGTAGCTGTCTGAAAGACAGATGTACAGGAGCCTACCTTGTAACACAAAGGAAAGAAAATCTGGAGAGCAACTCAGACACTTAAGCGTCTAGAGCCTTTTGTGTACCAGAAGGGTATCCTCCCTGGCCCCAAAACATGTAAATAAACTCCAGTTCTGTGCATTTTATGACAGCCCTTGAAGATGTCTAGGCCACTCCCCTGACAGTCTCTAATGACTCAGCTACTCTTTTTGATTGTTAAGTATATTGCAAGCATGGAAAACATGCATCCTTTCTCCTTGTAATGTGATCTCTATGCATTTCTTTAATCTGTTGTTTAAAAAAAATTACTTCCTCTGGGCCAAGGGATATGTTTGATTCAAGATTTAAATCAAGGAGAATGCTTGATTTCAGAAAATTTAATGGAGAACCGCCCAAAATTTTACTAAATGCAAGAGGTCTCTAACTTGTGGTTTTCATCTGTTCTGTAGCATATCTGGTGAATATCTGGTGAATATCTGGTGCATATCTGGTCTCTTTACATGTGCACACTGGATAATCACTTTTTTCCCGTCAGGCTGAGCAATTAATTATCGCTTTATGTACAGACTTCATGCATCCATAATGCAGATGTCAGGTTATAATGTAAGTATTCTATTAATTATTCGTATTCAATCAGCTGCCTGCTTCAATCAGAATCTTGTGAATAAGAAGCTCTTACATTCTAGAAGTAGGAGTCTTTTTACCACTCTCCACCTCCAGGCAACATCACAATTATCCAGAAAAAAAATAAACGAAAATGCTAACTCATCTTACTGTAGTTTTGTTACATTATTAATATTTAAATACATATTATTAAAGAAAAATTGGATATGAACTATAATAATGGCTTGCTTAAAATGAGTTCTGCTTTAATATATGAAGAGAATTTGTATGCCTAAATATTCAAATAAGACTGTTTAAACAGACAAATTGGTTTTAGTTCTTTACTTCTTTTATTCTTTCTTTAAATATTTTAGGTTTATATAATACTTGTTCATAGCAAAGATGTTTTTGCAGTGATGGATTAAGCTATTCTTTAAAGCAGTCAATGGTTTGTTTCAGTATCCTCTAAATAATTTGTCAGAAACTGCTGAATTTCTAAAGAATTTCTTTTCTCCTTATGCTAAATGTAGAATTTTTTTAAATATGTAGAAAATTACCCACCCACAAAACATAAATGGACTGGCACTATTTTCTTATTGCTGCAATGGTGTTGCACATTCTTACGGGTAGCAGAGATGGTGGCTCAAACTGGAGAAGGGATTCATTTCACTGCCTCATTGAGAAGAGTGATAACAATGCTCTGAGATGTGTGAGCAATGCCACTGCACTGTGGGGCTTTATACCAATTAAGTGGCAAAAGTGCTGGTGGTGAAAATCTAGTGAAGAATTGAAGGTTTCATCACGTGTGGGTTTTATTCTCTGTTCCAGTAAGAGACTGGTGAGCTGAATATGTATAAAATGTCCTTTGTCACATGGGTGGGAAAACTAATAATGGGGCAGCCAGCAACTGACTGTTAAATTGGCAATTCTTTAATTGTCAATCTAGCAATTTTTCAGTTTACAGAAAAGTGGCAGGTTCTGTTTAGGTGGTACAGGAACTGAAACTTCTTGCTCTTGAGAAAAAAATCCAACTGATAAAATTAGATATAGCTCACGTGAATAAAATGTATTCTTATAATCAGTGTGGAAAGCAATCAAAGGAATTCTGCAGTAATGGATAGAACTCTGTAATAAACACATTATTACATGTGCACCTATATTGTAACAAATAAATTTAAGGGAACTAATTATTCTTATAAACATTAAAATGGGAAAATTTATCTATTAGTATTTCCTGTTGGACAGCTAGGAAACGTAAAAGTCTATGCCTAGATTTGTACTGACTTTCCTTATTCTGCATTTATTCTTATAAACACACTTCTACAATTGTAAAGTTGTCGCTAAAGACAGAAAAGAAAGCCTTTTTTTCCTTGATAGAGGGAATTGACACCATGGACAAATGTAGGTCGTCAGGTATTTGGAGGTAATATTGATGCATGTATTGGAATAAAATGCTTTTTATTTTCTAACAGATTGACAGAAATGCAGACTTACTATACTTAATACAGGTAAATTTTAATTAATAAGATCTAATTAGAGGGTATTTTAATCTAACCTCAAACTTGAATCACAAAATATTGAAACAAAAACTGCAAGAAAATTTGAAATATTTGTTTTGATTTTTATCTGTTCAGTTTTCACTGGCATGTTGGACACACTTCCATTCATTGCTAGTGTTGCAGCCTTTAATATCAGAACTGTGACTGGGGGGTGGAGGGGTGGGGGCTATCACCACCCAATAACCACCAAAGTTGTGGTTCAAACACCTGTGAGGGTAGAAAACCTACAGAGTTGATACTGAAGTGAAATTTAAAGAAGAAAAGGAGTAACACAGATTCAGGTCTGCAGGTTTTTTCTGCTCTGCTTAATGCAGTCATGAAGCCTTCACTGCAGGCAGGGGTCCTGAGCAGCAGTGTAATGATGATGCTATTGCTTCACATGCAGCATTCACCACCAATACAGAAAGAACAGAAAAGAACCTAAACCTCAGAGTTTCCTTCTAGCTGTAGAAACATAAAGAAACACTCTCCCCAACCCATAACAAAAGCACTTTAAAGAAGTGAGTTCCCATGAGGGAAGCCTCAGCCTGACAACCATGGAAGTTCACAGTGTAAGAAGATTTTGCATTGCCATGTGTGTGAGGACTACATAGCAATGACAGACAGCAAAGCAGCATGGGTAACAAATAGTAATAAAGGTGCTCTAGATATTAGAGGGCACCCAAGTTATTTAGGGCTGAGGTTTTGTTAACAACATGAACAAGCAAAAGAAGAAACGGGGAAGGATTAGGTTTTTTCCTATTTCTTCCAGTGCCATTGCCCGTTCTAACTCTTCTGAGAACCTTGTATTGTAAGACTCCAGAGCATCCAAAACACCTTTTTTTTAAATACAGAAAAAAGGATTATATTACCTGAGCCAAACTGATGCCAAGCTATTTAAGGTATTTGGTTTGGCAAATATTTTGTTTGTTTGTTTGGGGTTTTTTTATTATTTTTTTATTCCTGAAATCAAGCGTTAGGAGGGACTCTGGCTGAATCCACTAGGTAAACTAGGTAACATCTAGGTAATTATTGAAGAGGTTTGTCTCTGTAGTCATTAAGTCTCAATGCAAACCTGGATGTGATGCAGCTGTTTATGGAGGGGAGTGTCTAATGTTGAGGTTTTTTTACAGTAACCAGTGCCTGGGAGGAAATTGAGAGTCAGGTGCCTGCTTGAATTTGGGAATGGCTCTCCTGTAAAATAAAGAAAGGCTTAAAAGACATCAAAGTAAGTAGGAAAATAGTGAAAAAAACTTCTAAACACTTTTGTCTGTAAAAGCAAGCTATTTAGTCACAAGAGACTGTAGCTAGGGCAACATGTAGCAAAAATTAAGCCAATTAGTGAAAAGAAAATAACATAAAAGGTACTATTCTTTCCATAGTGTAGCTTTATGTGACTTAATTATTTTTAGATTAAATTTTGATATAAACAATTAAATAAATATCTACCAGACTAAATTTGTCGATTTACAGTGTACTAGTGAGCTGATTACTGATGACTTTCCATCTACAGTATAGTACAACAACTTATGTAAAACATACACTAAAAAGGAAAGTCCAATCAATAGAGAATGTTTTATATCAACAAAGAGACTTATTTGAGAAAATGGCTGAAAATGGATAAAAATATCAAGACCTCAATCATAAGAAAGAAGTTTAATGCAAACTCATTTGAAGCAGAAGCAGGGAGAACAAATCAATTAGATATGAGAAAGCAATTTACTGCTGACAGAAAGAGAAAGAAATAGCTCGGGAGATAAATGAGAAATTGAAATGTGGAATGAAAATGGGGAGGTATTGGAGACATTAATGATAAAGAGTAAAATAATAAAACTTGTGGCAGCTAAGAAACATCAAGTTGATTTTAGCAGTATTATGGACCTCTTCATCACAAAACTACTAAAAATGAACTTAAAAAGAAGTGTACAACAGCTGCATCTTTTATTTGAGAAAAAGCAAGAATAGCAATGTATTTCCTAATAGACTACATGCACTAAACTATAAATTATAACTTTTAAACAACACCTTCTAGTGATGAATACATTTTCATGAATAGAACAATGTAATATATCTCTATGAGTCTAGAATTATCTGAACCAGAGGACCTTTTAGTCTGCTGATAGTTTTAAACACATTTAGCAGTGTTGGAAAAGTACTAAAGGAAAACAGGAATGTGTAAATCTTATGTCCATATTTAAAAGAGCAAACATTACCTGAATAGGTATAGCTGGAAGGTGTGCACCAATGCAGGGATATTAATGGAATCCTTAGAAAATCCAGTGTTGATAAAATTATTTTAAAGCTCAGCAAAGGACAGCATTTACAGCACAATTTTATTCTAAAGGCACAGAGAAAGGATGTGGACTTAAACTTTTTTGGTTTCCTAGTGATTTGCATACTTATTCCAGCTACAGAAAATCTGATCCATTCTGTCATCTTTGTCTGAAGGCATTTAATTGCATTGCCCAATTTCAGGAAGAGTGCTGTATCTTCTTTATCATAAAACTCAAATGTGAGCTTGGGGTAAATTCATGGTTTTCTGATCAGCTGAGTGTCCTCACCATTAAGCCAGCACACTCTGCTCCCTCTTGCATTTTCTTGACCTAATTCTTGAATTCATGTAGGATGGCTACACACTACTTCAATGTGAGGTCAATCATTTGGGTCAAGTTCAGTCTACTGGTAAACCACAGGACAGATCAAATGAAAGTGTTATTCCTTACGGCTTTAGACATCCTCTGCCTCTTAAATCTGGATGTCTTCACTGGGAAAAACTTATCACAAATTTATTTGATAAATTTTCTGCCAACCTCACACAGTTACTGATAAAACAGCTGATAAAGTCGTCACAGTCTTCAGGAAAAAAATGGCCAGTTCCTGAAAGTATGATCTGGCATATCTCAGAGAAGGGATGCCACTAATGCTACTAATGAAAGATTGAGTCCAACACTGTAAGTCAACACCACCAAGTCACACAGATCTGTCCATGTCAAAGCAAAACACAGATTCATAAAGTTATCTATTCTGAGAGGTAGCCAGCTGATTAATACTACCATTTCACTCTCCCCAGTACATGTTGAAATCTGGTTACTAGAGCTAAAGAAAGTCTACTACATGTATAAAGAAGCATAAGATTTTGTATTTTCTTTACGCAAGTATGAGTTCCGGGCTGTTGTGAAGAATTCAAACTCTCAGATGTCAGAAGATGCAGAGCTGAAAAGTCAATTTCTTTCTTGCTGAACTTCTGTGTTAGTATGAGTTCCCATTAATCTCTTTCAAAGCTCACTGGAGCTAAGAAATATTCTCCAAATGGACATTGGATCAGCCACTTTTAAGGATCAATGGTTCTGATCAAGAAATCAATGTAAATATTGATCAGTGATATGATATCTAGACTAATATATATACACACATATATAAAAACACAGGCTGATGATAAGCTATACAGAATTTTGGTAAAACGTATGTTTTAGTTCAGACCAGGCTTAGTTCCTAAAAAAGTTTAATCAAAAACCACACTTCCTGTAGTTGCATGCTCTTGAGAAAATTTTGAAAAACTCAGATATCTAATTTGAAGCCTTTAAGATTTGAAATCTACTAAAAGTTTGGAGTTCATTTAGATGTTTTTACCTACTCTTCATCACACTTCCATTCTGCCTTCATGGCTGTAACTAACAGCAATGAGGTAGCATTATTGAATTCCCCTCACAGCTAATGCATTGTAACTTTGGAGTGGTATAGAAGTTCATAAGAGTCTGCTAGGGAGGATTTACTACAAAATGAGAAACAAAACTTGACTGTGTTATGGTATTTATCCATGGCTGATTTATAAAATAATGCCTGATGATCTTCAGATTTTAAATTAAAATAAAATTAAAAAATACTTTATTCACAGATGTCTTGAAACTCTTATTTCTTGAATGAGTGTAATGTTTTTGTCTTACAAGTATCATAGTCCCTCATACGAACATAGTATCAGGTGATAGGCATGAAGATAAAAAATCATTACATTTATTACTAGATACATTTTTCTGTTCTACAAATATCCAATAGCTATCAAACTGAAAAAAAGAAAATCTGAAGCCATCATGTTTTTGATTTAACCATTCTTAACACCCAACATTGTAAATGTGGTAATTTAGCTGCTCACTAATTTTTCTTTATTTCTGTGCTTAGTGGATTGAGGTCTGAAACATGATGATCTACCATTAGTGTGTCAGCTTTGATAAAAAAAGTAGAAGACTCATGCTCATGACTCTCCTTTGAGGGACATAGAATTGTAGAATCACTAAGGGCTAGAGGATCACTGAGTCCAGCTGTTAGCCTAGCACTGCCGTGTTCATCCATAAGCCATATGCACAAGTGCCACCTGCACACACCTTCTGAATGCTTCCACAGATGGTGATTCCACCACTTCCCTGGGCAGCCTGTTGCAATGGTTGATAACCCTTTATATGAGGAAATTTTTCTAATATCCAATTTAAATCTCCCCTGCTGCAACTCAAGGCCATTTCCTCTCATCCTGTCTCTTGTTACCTGGGAGAAGAGACTGACCGCCAGCTGGTCACACACTCGGGTAGTTGTGGAGAGTGATTAGGGCCCCCTGAGCCTCCTCTCTCCAGGCTAAATAACCTCAACTCCTTCAGCCATGTGCTCCAGGTCCTTCATCAGCTTTTTTTGTCCTTCTCTGCACTCAATGTTTTTCTTGTAGTGAGGGGACTAAAAAAGGAACATAGGATTTGAGGTGCAGCCTCATCAATGTCAAGTACAGGGGGATGATCACTGGCCTGTTTCTACAGGTCACATTATTTTTGATAGAAGCTAGGGTGCTCTTGGCCTTTTTGACCACCTAGACACAGTGGGACATCATTTATTTGATTTTCAGTGTCACCTCTTGTGGCACATGTTGTGTATCCCTTCATTGCAGAAAACATTATCTCAACCAAAGGAAAGAATCCCACAGCATTTCAGTTTTACCACTTGAACATATTTCCACTGCAAGTCCTTTGCTTCATTGTTGTACCCTCCATCTCATTCTCAGATCCTTTCATACTGGGAGAGGTGCACAAACTTACTTGTTACATGACATGTGATTTTACAGTAGAAACTATTGAATATAGACTGCTGATTATCTCCTTGTGGGCAATTATTTTTACTTGGGGTTTTTTTTGCTTTTGTTATGAAGTCTATTTTCCTGAAAGGAAAAATTTTAGGATGGTATTTATTCTATTCACAAAAATCTCCCACCCTTTTTTTTTATTTTCTCTTTGAAACCTATGTTTTGACTAGCATTCTTTACAAGATGCAGCAAAATTAGTACCATTAGCTTTAGTCTACACAGCATCTGACCTAGAGACTAGAGCCCTTTCTTAATCATCAGCCTCACTAATTGACCCTTCTTTTCACAAGGGTGATTGCAGTTAGGCAGCATTTCAGCCTGCTAGCCTCTCTAGGCTATTTGCTTCAATAAACTCAGTGTCCTTTTTGTATAAGCTGAGAGATAGATAATCATGTTGACAAGCTGCATTATATAGCTGTTAAACATACAATCCTCTTTTGTCTCAGCCTAAAATACATCTCACTGACAGTAAGAAAGCAGTATTTTTAACAGGTACAAGTATACATCACAGGCAATCATAACAGGGAGAAAAAACTGTTCCTTAAATAAATATTCCTGGACAATTTCTTTTATTGGAATATTAAGTTAGAGGACTTGTGTGTTGTTTTACCCCTGAAAGACACTTGATTATTAAATTCACATTTAAAAATTAGATTAAATATTAAAATCTCAATATGCTTTTTATGGTCAGTATCTTGATTTTATCACTAGTTGAATAATCTGGGTTTTTTTTCCCCTATGTAGTCTCATGCTGTTTCATGCAGAACTCTGCAGACTCTTTTGTTATAGGAGGAAGCAACACAGGGATGAGATGCATGATGACTACTTGTCCATTTCCAAGAAAGAAAAAAGGGGAGAAAAAACCCACCTTGAATAGAGACAAAAGTGAAATATTTAATGAAACTCCTCATCTGATTATTCTGAGCCTGTATCTTACTAAACATTGCTTTTACACTTGGACCCTCCTCTGAGAAAATCTGTGATGGGTCATGATCAAACTGATGGGCACGGGCACAGTGTAGGGGGCTGGGACCATTCCTCTTTGGAGCCAGGGCTGAAGAGCCAGTCTGTCCTTCTGTGCACCTCCCATTCTGGGGGCAATGCTGGGGGTCCTCTGTCCTTCTGTCCACCTCCCATTCTGGGGGCAATGCCGGGGGTCCTCTGTCCTTCTGTGCACCTCCCATTCTGGGGGCAATGCCTGGAGTCCTCCTGATAGCAAGTTTTCTTTTCTGTGCCCATCCTAACTGTACAATTTCCTGAATATAACCTTTTGCTTACTTTGTAATGCTACTCTCAAACCAGTCTGTGTCCTGAGGGCTTGTGAGTAGAATTTGGCACTTTTTCCCCACTGTAGGACAATCAGCACTTTTAATAATTATGCTAAAAAACAAAATAAATTTGTGTATTTTATTAATTTTCTATGATTTATTGTTGCCTCAGAAAATGCTATTCAGTCAGGCAAACAATTTTTTCTTTTGACAGGCCAGTAAGATATCATTAATTTTTCATTCTCATCAATCACCATGGTAAAGGCCGCCTGAGAAGGTTTTGTGCTTTGGCTGGTAATTTGTCATGACAATTTTGCAAGGTTGTTTTAATGCCTTCTTTTAGCTGATTGAAAATGTCTTATTTACTTCAATTAGTTTTACCAGTGAGACATCATGGTTTTATATAAAATGAATTAATTGCTCCCCAAAGCCTAGGTAGACACCTGCTTTTCTATTAAAACACAGATCAAACTGCATATGTAGTGGGGGATAAAATTAACTCTATTGTACAGGCAAAGAAGAGAGACTTAGTGCCTTGTAATGTGTAATACAGTCGATCTTATTTGTGGCATAAACTATTTTCTGATTTTCAGTTAAGTATTAGTTTTGCAATATAGAAAAAAAATAACAAGCAGAAGCTGTTTTGATTTTACTTGTTTTCTAGAGACTATTATACTAAATATATATTTATGTGTATATATGCATTGCCCTAAGTGCTAAGTGTTTCATAAATCCTTTGTAAAGCTGGTGAATTAAACAACCTTTCAATGGCAATATTTTAAGCTTAACTACTCAGCTCTTTATAACCTATTTAATACTGGCATATGATAGAGAAAGCAATAAAGAAGATTTAAACATCTACATTAAAAATGTTCAAGGTCCCACAGTCCAGTCTCTAATCATGCAGGAGTATTTGTTTTCTGTACATACTGCATGCAATTCTCATAATTACATTAATATTTCCACATGGTGAGGTCGTACTACCACAGTATGGAAAACAGTTGTCTACAGCTGATTTCACTGGGTCACCAACACATTCTGCAGCTGGTATGAGGCCATAATTAGTGAAATTAATTAGCCTTAGGAAACTAAGCCATGTGACCTACACTTTAATACACATTCTGGTTGCTATGGTAGCCCAAATAGGAGTGTGTCTCAAGCTGTTAGAGGCCCTGGTTGCCTTTCAGAATGAACAGCAACAGTGTGGAGGTGCAGACAAAGCAAACTTATTTGTTGAATTGGTAAACTGCAACAAATAGTAAATGAAGTGAAGCTTGTACCTGAAGGCATAGCTTGATAGAAAGCTAAATGTAGCATTTAAGCTCTGTGATGAAAAGCTTCACTATTTTCAAACTTCAGGCATTATCAGAGTTTTATGGCACTGGTCAGAAACACTAGAGATAAGTTAATGTTGTGGTAATGTTTTTCCTTAACAGTATTGATTTCTTTCCTTATATTCCAAATTTTTCTAAACTCAAACAAATGAAAGCTTTTGGGCAGGTGTGTCAAAGAGACCTTTTCAATTTTGGATTTATAGTTTTTTTAACTTTCTGCACTTGCACACTGTTCCCATATACTTGCCTCATTTTTTGCTTCCATTTCTCTACAAAATCCTGTTTACCTACAGAATCCAAAATCTGTTACAGAAAACCCCTTGTTAAATCAATGATAAAATATCACCAGGAGATGTATTCTCATGTGCTGCAGAATTTATTAATAATATTTTTCAATAATGTGACATGACAAAATTTTTCAACATGAACATTCAAAGATATATTTATTTTGAAAAATTAAGAAAGAAAACACCCACAGACATAAGGGATTCATGGAACTTTGACTGTCATTTTAAAAGAAAATCCCAAGACTATTCTGCAGCTTTTTGCATTTTGAGCAAAGTTTGTTCTTCCTGACACAGAATTTCTTGATGTTGGGATTTAAAAAAGTATTTTCTAAATTATTTTGACTATGTGGCCCTAAACTTTATTAGTCAGCTCTAGTAACTTCAGAATCTTTTAAAAAAGACATAGATGAAGGAAAAAATGTTTAAATAAGTATAGTGTTGAAAAGATAAAATACTTGATAAAAGATGCATGTTGAAAGGATAAAAATAGTACTGAGAGGTGGCTTGAGGTGTCATGAATTATACCTGTTGGAATACTCTATATAATTAGTCAAATTTAATTTTTGGTTATATTTAGCTCCTGTAGTGTAGGGCTGGGTAGTTTCCCAAACACTTACTGAAGTAAATGGTTTACTTTCTAGTAATAACTTACATAATGCTTATATTTCTGCTGAGATTCAGTTTACCTCCTTTTTACAATTATCTGAAAGATAATTGGGTCAGGTACCACTGTCCTCATGAAGGTTCAATGTCATCACTGTTAAAAAAAACCAAGTGACTTTCCAGAGGGCTTAAAATAACTGCATTGTGAGAAGCTCTTAAGAAGTTCATGAATAATTCTGAAACTAAGAAATATGGAAAATACACCCATAATTTTACACATTCCTTATGCAGATGTAAATACTATGAAATTTCTGAGTATAGAAATTTAAACTTTGGTGTTAGGGAAAAGGGAATGATTAATTTGCAAGCCAGCACAGCACAACGGTTGGGGCTCCCTGAGGAGAGGCCTACACTGCCCTGGGCTGGACGTGTCCCATCCCAGCCAGCCCCAGCTCACACACTGCAGGGCACTGATGGCTGTGAAAATGCATTTAAGGAAGGGCAAAGAAATGCCACAAAGGCAGAGGAAGAAGGAAAAACATGTGAGACCGCAAGATCAGACAAGAGGGAGAGGGTGCCCCAAGTACCAAAGCAGAGATTGCCCTGCAGAGACCAGAGCAGAGGGATTTCCTGCAGGAACTGAGGCCCAAGGAAATCCTACACTACAGCAGGATTAACTTGGAGAACTCCAGCTACTGGAAGCATCCATGCAGGGGGAAATGGTCTATCTAGGGGCCCCTTTAGTGCAGGTGAAAAGAGAGGGAAGGAGCAGAGAGAATGCTTTTTTACTGAGTGACCAAGTGCCCAGTCCCACCCTCTATGCTGCTTGAGGTGTGTAGAGGAGTCAGGAGGAAAAGAGTGAATGGGGAGAAAGGTGGTGTTTCAACATTTATCTTTGTTTCTTACTCCCAAAATCTATTTCGTTAAGTTCTGCTAACTTTCCCTAAATCAAGTCTGTTTTGCTTGTCATGGTAATTGGTAGGTCCTGTCCGTGTCTTTATCTTGACCCAGGATCTTTGACATCCCACATCCTCCCCCTGCCCCTCTGAGGAGAGTTTGGCTGCTGGGCAAGCCTAACCCAGCACAGTAACTGAAAGGCTTGGGATGGTCCTCCAACTTGAAGCAAACCTGATGGAAACTGTTAGCCAAATGCATCTCCCTCCATCTAGGAAACTAGTATAGATGCTAAAGAGCTTTCTCGCTAATGATTTCAGTTCAGGTTTGCATGACAGCATCTAAATTCAAATTCCAACTATGAATAGTATTATATTATGAAAGTTTAATTTTATAGGGGTACTTGGAGAGAGGTTCTTCTACATTGTATAGCAGTGAAATTAGATCTGAAGTTCTGCCCTCAGGTACCACAAATTTGCAACCAAACTAGCTGATTTACCCAGCCAGACACTGATTTCACATTGATCTGTATTAGCTGTAACCCCAAATCCTTAGTTATTTAGTCATGGGTCAGAATAGGACATTATTTATTTATTTACTTTGGCAGGGTGCATGAATTAAATCACTGGCAAAACTTTCTAATCGTGGCCAGGTTTTCATCGACTATGTTTTTTATGTCACAGTTACTAATTATAAATCTAAGCAAAGCAAAATAAAATACAGTCCATTGCTAGTTTTTAAAGGAGATGTGAATCTCAAAAAATTTTTAAAACACAGGACGTGGAAATCTAGTAATGCAGACAATAAATATGAGTAAAGATGAGTGTAAGGTTTAAGGAATTAAAGAACAATATTTTCTCAAATGCTTTTTGGAAGGTTCATTTTGATAAGCATTTGGAAGAGGGAGAAGACTGTAATGCACAAGAAACTGAAGAGTGACTAGGGACTAAAGGGAAGCTCAGAAAGAGAAGGGTAGGAAAATAAAGGGATTAGAAGAAGGGTGGTTTTGAGTTGAAAAGAAAACAAGGCAAAAGTGGCAGACACATAATAGAAGTATTAGAATGAACGTGATGGGAAAATCTATCACTGAAAGTCAAACAAACTAGAGTTTAAATTTCAATAAGTCTATCTATAAATGAGTTATAAATTAAATTTATATTGTTTGTCTTGTATGGATTAATAAACCATGCTCAGCTATTGCCTTTATGCACAAGAATTAAATATATAGAAATAAATAGCAAACATTTCATAAAAAAGATGCTAAAATGCAAATTTCTATCAGTAAAACTTACAGTAGTCTTTAAAGGTTTAACAGTACTTTAGTGATATAGTAATTGTTAACCAAATACAACTAGAACCACTAAAAGTAATAATATAAAAGAAAATACACACCATCAATAATTTTTAAGAAATTATCTTATCTAACAATATGCTCTGAAGATATTAAGGTCATCTGAGTTCCTCTTTCTCCTTTTATAAGGCAGTTCCATATCTTCAAGGAGATCTCTTAAACTTCCTGAGGCTCAGCCCATCTCTTTAAAACATATTGTCTCACTTCTGCCACTGACTTGCTAAGCAAGACTCCACCTCTGTTTTCCTGCCTGACTCATTTTCCTATCTAATGTGATAAATTCTCTAGACTTTCCTTCACTGGTTATACATATAGCAGTTATGCCACTGCTAAGCAGCAACACAAATAGCAATGAATATATTATCCTAATATTGGTGTCGTGGTTGTAATTTGTGACTGTTGTCCTCAATGCATGTTAGATAAGTTTAATACTTCCACTTTTCAGGAAAAGGAGAAAACAAGTTAGAGGCAAGGAAGATTATTGATCTGGCAAACACTACATAATAAACTTATAGTAGTGCAGAGAGCTGTATAAAATTGTGTGTTGGCTACTCCAACTGTGAAATGTCTGACTCACCCCTTCCTTGCCTCCCCAGGGACTAAAACATGAGTACAAAAAAAGGTGAAGCAGGTCCATTAGTCTGACCTAGGAACTAGACAAATTACCTAATAAATAAAGTTGTGAAAACTGATCCATCTTCATTCCTCTTCTTTCCAGGAGTGTAGAGAATCATCTCTTACCCACGGAGAAATCTTTCTGTTAGGTTGTTTGAGTGAACATGAGCACAAAGGAGCCCAGTGGAACAATGACAGCTGGGGAACACCAAGAAGGTTATCAGGAGCCTCTGACCTGGCTCCTCCCAGGGCTCCCCTGGAAGGATGATCAGCCCTGGGGGTGTGGCACAAAGGGAGAGGCTTTTCCTGGAGGAAGGCTGAAGGGGAGGCTTTCCCTGAGGAAAGTCTTTTAGACTGGAGATGGGGAAAGGGGCTACTGCTACACGGTTATGGGGCTCATTATGCTGTGGAAGAGCATTTTGGGCAAGACTTGGCATACTTGGGGAGAAGAGCCAACAGTTAACAAAGGAAGGAATCAAGGTAGTTTGAAGAGGAGCAAGCATGGGAAAACAGGGTCAGGGTAAAAGAAGCCAGCTGAATGCTTGCAGAGGGACTGGTCAGTGTGTTTGCATGGCCATGCCCTATGCCTGATCTTTAAAATCTTCTGCAACTATCTTGGGGAGACTCCATTCTGTGCTCATGTCTGTGCATGGAGGTCTAGGTACCAGCACTGGGTAGGGCAGCAAGTCTAGAGACCTATGCATCTGTGGTTCCATCGTCTAGAGGAACTGGAGTGTGTGTCTAGTGTGGGTGTGCATGTCACCATGTGCAGTTTTCAGAAACATCTAGCTGGTCTAGCAAGCCAGCAGGATAAGAGATTTGAGAGTGGCCAAGAGTTCTGGAGTAGCCAAAAGGCTGGGTCAGATCTTGGAGAGTGGGTCTGAGAACTGGTCCTGGAGGGACCTGGAGGTCCAGGCCAACTCCTGTACAGGCCATGAGATCTGAAGTTTGTCTAAGACCAGGAGTGGGAATCATCTATGGAGCGGCCTGTTTGTATGCATTTGTGCATGGAGTCAGAGTGAAACCCAGGGACTGGGTAGACTGAATGCCCACTCAGGCAAGTTACTGGAGAGATGGATCATGTGCCTGTCCATCAGTGTCTGTGCTTTACCAAAGGTGCTCTGAGGATCAGCAGCTGGACTAGGCCATGGCCTTGCAGGCTCACATGTCCAGGTGCCAGTGATGGGGATACTTGTGACCCAGGGGGAGCTGCTGCAGAGTCTGAGCCCAGCTGCTGGAGGGACCCATGCAGAGGATGTGTTTCACTAATTGACCTTCATTCTCATTAGTCAGAGATGGGAACAGGGAAAGGATATTGATGCTGATGTATGAGTGCATTCTCCGTCCATGCTATGGTCTGTATGACCAGCTGTGTGCATAATATATATATATATATATACACAAATATATACACAAACTTGTTGTGTTTGTGTGCGCATCTGTGGCTGTTGGAGACTCAGGCTCAGCCTCACTGCTGATTGCACCTGTGAATGTGAAGCTATGGCAGTTTTCTCTCAATTTCCCCACTGGATTAACTCCTATCACTTTTTCCTATAGGTAATTAGCTACTTTTCTTTCAGTATTACTCATTTTCCAAATAACAGTTTTCATACTATTCATAATCAGTGTGAAAAAAAAATATTTTAAGCAGAAAAAGAAACAGCCAACCATTCTGCTTTTATATGCCTTTACAATTTTTATTCTAGATATACACAATCTAATTCAGGATAATGATGAAAAAGTTACAAAGATTATATGCTGAAGTAAAAACTTATTGAAAAAAGCACAGAACATCAGAATTTTTCTCTGTTCTCCTATTTCTAATCATGAATACTCTTTCAGGCAGCAATGCTAGGTCATTGTGTTTTGATAAAATTAAAATAAAATCTTGGTTTCTCTAGTGGTATGAAAATACTCACCTGTATCTCAATACTAACATTACACTATCACAATCCTGTCAAGATATTTTAAGAAAAATAGTTTTCCATCTGAGATTAGTTACATTTTTTAGATCATCCTCTCATACATATGGCTAAATAAAAATGCACCTGCAAAAACTACTATTTCTAGAATAAAAATAAAAATGTTCCTTAAAATGCATCAGTCACTAACTCTCAGCCTCAAGGGTTCAAAACTATATTCTTAGGGTATTTTCTTTTTAAGGAAATTTCCATTACTTTGAATAGCAATTTTGCTTAAGGAATATAGTGAGAATACTTAGAAAACTGTGAGGCTGTCATGCTCAACAATTGTTTTGTCCTGCAGAGCCAAGGGCTAGAGTGTTGGTTGTCTTTTGATGCCAGCAGCTTCTTTTAATATCTTTTTTAATGTCTTGTTTTCTCTTGTCAAATCCCAAACTATTCAAGAGCCTCTTCTTCTGATCTCATAGGGCAAGTGAAACAAGACAAATGGGTGAGAAGAGGTCAAGTGATTAGCGCAGGTAAGCAACACATTTCAAAGCTAGCAGGTCAAGTTAAATACCTGAATAAAAAGAATATCATTAAGTTTTATTATAGTAAATGTGACTACCCTGCTTAAATGCAGATAACCAGGGATGTGTATTATGGTCATTTGCTGAGTCCACAGGATCAAATGATTAATAGTTCTTTCATTAGTACAGTTCTCTTGATATTTGAAATGCTTCCCAAACACTGTCTAATTACAGAAACTTAATGTCAATTTAATTAGTCAATGATCATACCCTGGGTGATTAATAAGTGTTTTATAAATAATTTTTGTGCCTAACAAAGGCACAGGGACATCAATATTGGGACTAGAAATCAAGATAATAGTCACAGCCTCCTTCTCTGTCCTGCCTTCTTTCTAGCATTGTACTAGGACGTTACATGGCACCCACTTACAAATGAAACTCAGCTGCTTCTGAGCCTGGAAGAGTCCAGTGTAACTGTCAGGCCCTTCTTGCCAACTTCACCTCTTTATCCCCACCAAGCATTTAACCTACAACAATTATTTAATAACATATGGGACTCAAAGCATAGCCTGGAGTCACATTGTGTCAGGCAATTCATACATTTGTGCTAAGCTACTCTCTGCAATATACAAAACAGAAATTATAATTTCTTTGTCAGCATATATATAGACACTGATAGAGTGATCCTTAGTTCCATTTGGAATGTTATTACCACATTGTAAAAGATTCATAGCAAGAAAAAAAGTATGTCTGTTAAGTAAAAAAAAAAAAAATATCCAAAATATTATTCAAAAAACTCTGCCCAAACCTCAAAGCAAATAGGCATTAAGAAAAAAAAATCTCTATATATTATTATCGATATTAATGAGAAACATTGCAATGGTATATATTTCAATACAATGGTATATATTTCAATGTGTAGAGCCAAAAAAGAAGAGGAACAAACAATTTTTTAATATCATGAAACTGCACCAATTTGATTTAATCCAGAAAGCATTGACTGCTTGCAAGGACAGAGAGCCCAGTGGGGCAACAGATAGATAGTGTACTAGAGGTGATGTCTCCTCATTTAACAAAGGACTTTGAGGTGCTGGAATCTGTCCAGCAAAGGGCAGCAAAGCTCATGAAAATCTAGAAATGTGTCTTAAGAGGAGCAGCTAAGGGAGCCGGGTTTGTTTAGTCTCAGGAAGGAGCTCATTGCTCTCTGCAGCTCTCTGAAAGGAGGCTGTGGTGAGGTGGGGCCCAGTCTCTTCTACCGGGCCTTCAGCGAGAGGGCCAGAGGAAATGGCTTTAAGCTGAGACAGGGGAGATTCAGAATGGATTACAGAAAAAATGCTTCACTGTTAGGGTGGTCATGCATTGGAACAGGTTACTTAGGGAGGTGGTGGAATCACCATCCCTGACAGTGTTTCTCTGGATCTGGCACTGTGTGTTGGTTTGGTGGTTTAGGGGTTACAGTGGTAGTGCTGGGTGGATGGTTGAACTGAATACTGTTCTAACCTTGACAATTCTACAATGATATGATTCTTAGTTTTTGGCCATGTATTCATGAAAACCCCTGTAAAGCAAAATTTTCTGGTAGTTTGTGTAACATGAGTTAAGCTTCAGGTGAGCTTCCCATTTGGACTCCAGGAGAAGCTTTGAAATAGATTTTGAGACATTGCTATACCTTTCAAAGTTGAGACTGCAAGCTGGAGCATGTAAACCTTGAAGGCAGAGTGAACGAAAATGTTGGTAGTTAGGCCATACTTTAAAATTTGCAAATGTCACCAGGAAGTCTTACACAAGGAGATATTTGTGGAAATTAATATGCAAACTTACTCTTTCAGAAGGATAAGTGGATGTAGGGTGTCAAAGATGTGCTGGAAATGGCAAATCATTCACTATTTTGTGGCCTGCAAAGAGAAGATGTGGAAAAAGCTTCTTTGGTGGCAACTTCATTGAAAAGAAATAGTTCCTAATTTGATGAGCATTATGCAGGTTCAGACCCTACATCAGAGGCATAACATGGTCTTAATGAGAGGTGACATAAAATATCATGTAAGTTATTCTTCATGTCAAAAAAAATGTATGGTGTTTTAACTATGGTTCAGGCAGTTTTCATGTTCTCTTGCTACATTTTCAGAATACAGCTGTCCAGACTAGTTATATTTATTCACATGGAATGAAACAGCTCAATGTAGATGAACCAGCACAGACAGCATGGCAGCAGCCCTGTGACACTGGGCCAGCAGCTTGATTTGAGAAACAGTCTGCTATGTCTTCAGTAAGCTCAAGTTTGTGCAGTAGAGTTATCAAAGCAGACCAACAGCTGACCTGAACTAGGATGTCAGCATATACTAAGACTCTTTTGGTTTGTTTTGGTTTTGTTTTCTTGGCTGTTTTTTTTTTTTATTTAAAAGGTAAGGTCTGGACAAGGTGCAGGTGGTCTCATAAGAGTCCTCTGAAAAAACAGCTATTGTTAAGAGCCTTTGAGTTTATTTTCATTTGTCCAGGCTTGAACCATGAATTGGGAAATCTTGTGTATTCACTGGAAACAAAATCCTGACTTTCTATGAGTTTCCCTCTAAAGCACTCAGTTAATTGGGTTATTTGTGATGGGTAAAAGCATGTCTTTCTTGGAAACACTTTGTCTTGTTTCCAAATGCATTATGGCATTCTGGATTCAATGAAGCTTTCAGTTTATCTGGGGCCCATTAGCACATGTTTTTCATCAGCCAGGACCAAAATAGAAAATGGCCTTATTTCTTATTCCTAAGAATTGTTAATGTTAGGTGTGATAGTCATTAATCTAATGATGTAGAGGAAATAACGACAATGATGTTTTTGTTGGGGGATGGGGAGTGGCAGGAATCATGAGGCTGTACAAAAACTGTAATCTCTTACTGGAATGTGGCTTTGGACTATGCTAGGAATTGCTTACTCATGCTGAGCTGCCCCTGGGAGTCATATGAGACTTTTGTTGTGGTCACATGCTTGTAATCACCATGGTGTAGGATGTTTATCAAAATCACTAGGGGAATAAAAGCACTGTGCTTTTTAAAGCAAGGCTTGTGGTATGAAATACGGTTGCTTCATTTTCTGTAGAATAATGAGCTCACAGAATCTTTTACCAATGTTCCTTTGAATATAGTCATCCCCTTCCCTACACAGTCTTATTCACTACTTTAAAAGGTGCAGTTACAATGTGCTTGTTCTTACTAAAGTGTTAAAAGACCATTAAATTATAAAAGGTGGCTTATATAGTTAGTTTTCATTTTAATCTTCTTTGGATGTTAAAAATCAGTACAATAGATTAAAAACTACTCAGATTATGTAAGTGTACAACAAGGACTGGGACTATTTTATTAGGAAAATGAAATTCACTCTATATTTTAGATTATTACATTTACTGTTTTATGAATTTTATCCAATGGGCCAAAAGCTCACAACAAGATATAAATATGCATCTAAAAGTGAAGAATTCTAGAGGTAAATTTCCAGTGACTGCATCTGCTTTCCAGAATACTTGTGGAGGTGAAGACAAACCTTTCTGTGATAGATACAAATTGCCTGTATAAACATATTCACAATTGCACCTCATGCTAAGTTCAGAGAACTGAATGAAAATCCCACATGCAAATATTCCTGGAGTCCTGTGTTAGATGAAAAAAAAAAGGGGGATTGGCTCATGTTAGAATTAACAAAACAAAAATAGGTAGATTCCAGAGCAGCAAAATTTGAACAATTTGAACTGTTATTCTCTCATCTCGTTTAAAGGGTTTGAAATACTGGCTTCCATCCTCTAAAATATTTTCTCACATGAATTGTTCATTAATTTTACAATTTAGTTCCTAACCCTAAGCAGGCATTTGAAAGAAAGTCCCTTCTGAGGACTGGTGAATAGGCCAGTGTAGGGCTGGCAGGTGTTATCCCAGTTGGATTGTTCCTAATATTCAACACCTTTAATATTTCTATAGGTAATGTCCTAATTAGAGATATACTCTGCAACAAAAATAGTATTATGAGATGACTCCACCAAATATTAATGTAGAAGCTTTTCTCATGTGAATAAGTCTTCTGATAAATGCTCAAAGAGGTCTCTGCAATATTTCTGCAACACAGAAGAAGTGAGGGCTTTCAGAACCTTGCATAAATCAAAAGATAAGAAGAAAAGAATATGTTAACAAACTAGTGCCCCTATGCCAAGCAGCTTGTAACTAGGGAATCATAGGCCATCTTTCTGGCTTGAACTGTCTGCAACTATTAATTAGGAGACATGTTTCTTTAGCAAAAATTAACAAGGAAGAGATTTAAAGCCGTCATATTTGCATAAGTATAGAAAAGGACATGTAGGATAAGAAAATTTGAATAGATCTCATCCTACTTTTGCTTACCTCCTTTTAATCTTAAGAAAAGAGATATTTTAAAGCATCATTTTAAACCTGGCTCAGGATAAATCTTAGTATTTAAATGTATATAACAACTTCAGTTTTTAATCACATATTGCAAAGGCATACATAGTACTCACTGAACAGAAATGTACTCTCTAGTAAAGGAATGATGATTAAGCTAAAACCATACTTTTTTATTGATTAAAGATTACTCTCAGTGTTAGAATCATAGGATGAGTTCGCACTGCAACATCCTAAATTCAGAGGTTGCCAAATACAAGTGAGTGCACTTCTAGTGCCATCTCTGATAGCCATACCTGTCTGAGGGCTATCAAATAAACCTATAATTAAAAAACACCTGTTCCTGATTGAGCTGAATTTTTCTGTTAAAGAATAAAAATATGGAATGAGTGAAGCACTTTGGTCCAAGAAACAAGTTTCAAGTTTCTGCCCAAAATAGACTTTATTTTTTATGAACTGATTTTGAACAGCTGTTTAAAACAGTCTGAGTTCTTTTCCATCTAAACTCATGTGTATCTGGATTAAGTATTCTTTGGTGCAGGACATGTGATTAATATGATAAAAGAAAGTTGTCAGTGGGTATCCCAATTGGATGCTAGAAATTTCAAACCATAGCATGTCCCTGGCATAAGATCAAGTGTCACATAGTGGATGCTCATCACATGTGAAATACCAGGATGCCAACTGCTTCTCATTTAGCCAAGCAACTCTTTGGCCTTCTCCCAGCAGCTGGCTGGTACCCATTCAAAATTCACAGGTTGGTGGGACTGTGATCCCAGCAATCTTTTAGTCCTCAATTTGCTTCATTTTTTGCTCATGGCTTTTCCTCTCTCTCTTCCTGTTTCACTGATTGTTAGTTTTCTTCCTTTTTGTCATTTGTGCATGTGTTTGTGCCTTCTACTCCTCTGTATTGCATAATTTCTGCCTTTTCCCCTTTTTATTTCCTTTTCTTTTTTTTTCTCTCTTTGTTTTTCCTTCCATGTTACTTTCCCTTCTCTGCAATTTTGTCTAAAATTTTGGTGTGTCATTCCTTCAATTTTGCCTTCCTTTGTAAATCAATTCAAGCAAAGCACACCAAAGTATTACATTATCATATATTGTGAATATGAGTACAATACACATTTCACCTGGATAGAGGGCTTTGATGTATACTGTGATTTAAAACCAACTTCATTAAACATTCTTCGTTTTGGTGCTTTAATCTTTCTAGGTATTAGTCTTTTTATTTTCTGGTAAGAGTGACCTGCCAAATTGCAGAGTACAACCAGAGAGGAGTTCTCCCTATTCTCTAGGGTTATGTGATAATTTTCTTAAATTCTATCTTAAAGAAAAGCATTATACTATGTTTTTAGTCATCACAGCACTGATGATTTTAAGATCATTTCACATAAGATGAGTTTCCTGCCTTCAATAGTCCTAGGAGGTCATTAGATGGTTGTAATATCCTTATTTTACATTTTCACACACCATGTTTAACAGTGTTTTGAAATATCCATCACATTACTCACAGCAGTTACTTTTAGACCATGATTAGTTTTCTCAGTAAGTTTTCTCTGCATCATTCAATAAATGTTGACCTCTTGAAGCAATGTGATTAGTGAGTGAAACAATGTTATATTAGGAATCAAGTTGGACCCTGAGCTGCTGTATCTCATAATTTTGTGCCTGAAGTTGAACAATTCATTTGGTTGGTACTAAAATATTATTCATGTGAGTTCTATAGAGCTGATCCTGTGAGCACTAGATTTTTTTAGGGTTATATATTGCCTATTCCTACAGTCATAAGAAACCATAATTAGACAGTCTAGAAATATCATCCTTAAGTTCTCAACAGTAATCAAACAATCTGGAAGCCTGAGAAGCAGCAAGCTGCAAGTAAGATTATGTTCACTTCTGCTAAAGGATGATATTTCAGAGAATGTTTTTATAGATGCACATTTCCAGAATTCTCCTAAATTTCCATATTTTCATAAAGCACAATCTAGGTGAAGGAGTCTGGGTCAACAGGTCATCCTTGCAATCATATACAACACTTTTTATTATTTTTTGCAAAGTCTGTCATCTATTTCTATGAGTGCCCTCTTGCATTGTGTTTTAACATGATGTAATTTATATCCTTCATCTTCAGTGTATGAAGTGGCAGGATGTTTTACCAGCTGATACACTCTGAACAGCTAATTACACTGTATATATTGTATTCTGAGTAGAAATAGCAAACTGGATGTTCAGAGTCCATTTCACTTCTTAAAGCCTGAATATCATATGGAAATGTCTCAGTTAATGAGTTTTAAAAATCATAACATTAATAGTCCTTAAACTGAAGTCTTTGGGAAAGAGGGATAAAAATTACAACTGATTATATTTCCTATATTGCAGCTTTCTTTCTTGTGGGATTATCCTTTGGTCAGAAATGGTATGGTAACAAATTAGTACTAATAAATTACAACAATTACCCCACACCTCTAGAAAACATCTCTAGAAAACATCTAGTGTTACCATCAAAGACTTGAGGAAGGCCAATCGAGATGAGCATTTTGTTCAGAAGTAATATGTAAATTTACTGTTGCCTCCTGCTTTTGCCTCTTACCTGATCACTGGCTTTCCACCATAGTAAATTAATCTAGTATTAAATGTTAAACAAAATTTCTTGTGGTATCTTTTGTCCAACTTCATCAGCAAGTGGAGTATGTGTTCAAAATTGCACTGATAATGTAAAATGCCTTCTAAGCTTTCTTGATATTATCTCAGTGACTGAAGCAAATAACTCCTACTTACATCATGAAAGCTTTAAAAAAAGAGATGGTATCTGGGAAAGAATTGGCTCGACTATTCCTCTCCTGTCTGAAAAAAGAAAGAAGAGGGAAAAAAAGACAGTAGCATATGTCATTAAGAATTATCTTAAAATTCTTCATATATGAATGAGCAAACGCAGTATGAGATCAGTAGTAAATAAAATATGTACATTAGCTATTTGATTTCAACATCTACAAAGCAGAGGGCTGTATTTGAATTAGTCATCCTTGCCTCCCTGTTTAGTCACTCACTGGAGAAAAATAGGAACTTCTAAATTGTAATTTATGTGACTTATTTTTAGGTTTTACATAAGCATGAGGATGAGATATGACAGAAATGCCCTATTTTTACCTTTCAACTATAAATGGAGTTCTGACAACCACATTTCAGATTATTATGTCTATAATGTAAATGTGTTAGATCATGTGGTATCAGTGCATAATAGTGGAAGAGGTGGACCAGTACATAAATGGCAGCTTCCTTGGAATAGGAAAGTAATTACAGTAATAGGGAGGGGAAAAGAAAGTTTCCTGCAGACACAGACACACAAAAGCACTTGAGCAGATGGTGGTGGAAGATCAGCCAGAACTCCATGTACCTACAAAGCCAAGCAAATGTGCAGATCAAACCTCCTTCTTTTTCTGAAACACAAGTATTGAATCAGAGCAGAATGATTATTCTGCTAATGAATTAATGGGTTTACTGTTAAAAAAGGAAACAAAACCAACCCCAAAAAGCTATTGTAGAATTTTTCATCATTTCACAGATCAGAGGTTACAGAAAATACTGATTCCTTCAGATTGAGGACTGGAAGTTAAGATGTGGAAACAGGTGAATGCAGTGTCTTGTAAGGAAACACACGAATCAAATTCAAGACTGTAGCATTCCCAGTACACTGAACTTGGAGTTTTCTTAGTTTAAGAATGCTTGCCAGGAAGCAATTACACATCTCATTCTGAAATAGTCACAGAAATAAAGAATACTAATGCAACAATTGCAGGAATAGGAAAGGAACCAAACAATTTTCTGCTCTAAGTAATATTTTGGTATTTAATATGGCAGTCCTATGTAGATATCTTTCCTTGTTAGATTCACAAAACTAATATTAAATTCCAAAACTGCAAGCCACCAAACATTTGCAGAATGTACCAATATTTTCTTGCCTTTTTCACAGCAAAATTTTATTTGTAAACCAGCATGCTCCTTTCTGCTGTAGTTAAACCTTTGTCTCTCTGTGTGATTAAGTCTTCACTAGAATTTTTAAATCAGTGTTTTCCTATGAATTATGTTACTCAGGTTAGGTGAAGCTGTTTCCTCAGCACCAATAATTATTTCCTTAAAACAGCAAGGAAATGCCCAAAGCAAGTGTAATGGAGATACATCTAAAGAGAAATATACTGAAAAGTGAACTGGGTGAAAGAAGAAAGGGTGGTGCAAGACAAAGGAGGGCAAATATTTTTTTAATTCTTAAATGCAAGACAGAATTTGAAGACATTAAAAAGTTATTATACTTTAATGATACCTCTGGTTTGCAGGATAACACCTTGTCTGGTAATGCACCAAATCCCATTGCTTTGCAGAGCTTTGCTAATGCTGCTCTGTCCTTGCAGATAACAAAATGTCAGCCAATCTGTCCAATCAACTTACCAGAACAGTTTAACTTATGAAATCTTTTGTTTAAGTCCATTCTCGGTTTGTTGCTGGCTTTTAGGTGGCATGTTTTTTCATTTACCCAAAAGAATTGTGTAACTTCCACAAGTAGTGACAAAAATGACAAAGGCAATATCAAAGTGTCATTGAAAAAGAAGTAGAAAAGTGCTGATCTGGACCATAAATCATGAATGGACTTACACTGAGCTCAGCTTCCAATTATCTAACATCCTATTAAAGCATTTTATTTCAAAATAGAGCACTATATGAGCTAGAGGTAAGATTTGCTCTCTTCCTGTCTTGAAGGTCAGTTGTTGCCAGCTATTCTTGTCCCAAGCATCTCCTTTTAAAGAAAGGACACCCACCATATAAAATACAAGCTCATTCTGCTTTAGCAAAGGATATATAATTCATATTCTCAGTGTACCATATGCAGTTGTTGACTGTGCTATATGGATGAAGGAATATGTGAATAACTCTTATGTGTTGCATAAAAAGGTAGTGCCTAATATACAATGCAATGACAGATCATCTATTTCAGAAAAGAAGCAGACAGAAATCCTACAAAAACTAATAAACTCCCCAAACACTTAAGTGTATGCTTCTGAGAGTCCACATGACATTTTTTAATAGTATCCACTGGAAAATATCAGCTTTTATATTTAAGGTCCCAGATTTACATATCAATTCACATCAGAGGAAGGATAAGACTTAAGGATGGTTATAAATCTTTGTCCAGTTACTTCCAGACAGGGATATGTATTTCACCATAAATATTCAAAATTCCTTCAGAATCTCTTTTTAAAAATTTATTTACTTCCTTCTTTCTCTTATTTAAAGCAAGTCAACTGTTGTATTACTTTTCCTTAAAAAGGTAGCTCTTAATGACCTGGATCTACTGATCTGTCTTTTCTACGCTATTTTCTTGACACTGTTTACAGTAATGGCTTCTGAGGAAGTTTCTGGCGTACAGTATATAATAATAACTTCCTTGGAAACTTAAATGTACTTTCTACTGGCACTAATTGTCTCTGTCAAATGAACTGATGGTTTCTAATTGGAATGCATTCACAGAATATCACTGTGTTTGGCACTAATTGGCACTCCTGCTCAGAAGCTGAGAGGCTAAGGACAGAGTGAAGACTGAAATGATCCTTTAATTTATGGAAGATGTTTTTATATATGCCAGAGTTCAAGTGCATGAGCAATGTAAGACAGGGGTCTAGCTGATAGAGAAAGACCTTAAGACTGTAAGTTTTTCAAGCATTTTTGCCACAATTATTTGTAACCTCTTTCCCAAATGCTCAGCAAGAAACCCCATTTTATCTGCCCGCAAACCCTTAAATGTTATAATTTTCTACTGGAGATAAAGATCTGTCATGGAAAATTAAATTATGTAAAATTTACTTCTATCAAATTGTTGCTCATATATATATATATATAAAAATACACCAACTGATAGTTGGTTTTAAGGTGTTTGAAACCTGAGGATCATACAGGTAGTGGCCAAAATGCGTTATTCTGGCCAAGAACAAAACAAAACTTTCAAGGTAAAGTATGACATATATACAGAAGATAAAATATAGAAGTTTTTTTCATTTTAAAAATATCTTCTTCTATTAATGGATATCTTATTTTTAATAATTGAGCTGTTATAAGATATTACGAAAGGCATGAACTTGCAAATTAACAATGCAGATTAAATCAGTTTGAGTGCTCTGGGTTTTCATCTGACAATTGACATTCATGAGCCTTTTTTTCAGTAAATCTTCTTGATATATCAGTTCATAAGCTTTTTCGAAGTGTTTGTGGAAACACTCAAACAAATTGTAAAGAATGTGATTATCCTGAAGGATTCAAATATCCCTATATATGCTGTTGCTCTGTGCATTTCTCATTATCTTTTTGTAGTTCAGTGGTCTATTAGATACAGCACTGTACTTCGTTGGCTGGTTATTTTTCAAGGAAGGATAAAAATATTTCCATTACATAGATATTTACTGGGCAGTAATTGTAATTAGCATGTAATTATATGTAACAATGTAAAACTGTGTTTTACATGCTATGTATTATAGCAGGTGATAAAACAGGCACGGAATGTTCAGCCCAAGCAGAAGAAAATGCAGATTCCGTATTCAAAATCAGAGACACCCAAAAGAAGCCCATGTATCTCCCAGGCAAGGGAGAAGCAGAAGGCAGAAACAAACACCAGAAAGATGGTGTTGAGTTTGTCACCAGTGATGTTAGGTTTTGTAATGGAGACAAAGAAAGAGTCAGGAACAAATTAATCATGTAGGATGTTCTCCAAGGGAATTGCCAGGCCTATAAAAAAAAGAATAACTCTAATTCTTCAGAAAGAAAAAATGGCCACATAATATGAAAGGGACCATGATTTGATAACAACAATGGTTGATAAATTTCATAAAAAAAGAAACTAATCTGATTTGTTATGAAGGTTCAATCTACCTGGTTTTGTTTCTAGTTTACTAGACTCTGCATTTTTTGTGCTACTTTGTGGCTTCTTTACATTTTTCTTATACTTTATTTGCATTACAATTCTTTTTGTGAAAATAAGGTGCCAGTTTAGGTTTCATTGATCTTTTTGTTAATGGTAGGAATCAATTCATATCTGGCTATCAGTTGTGCACACACTGGTAAATTAGCTGACCCAGGTTGATTTGTTATCTGCCCTGATGTAAGAGCAGAAAGTTTAGCTTTACTGTGCAGTAATAGATTGCAGTTCTTTTATTATAGCTCACCCAAGATATGCTTCAGAATTCTGCTTCTCTGTTTTAAAAAAAAAAGATTGTTGGAAAAGCCAGATATTAGATCTGTTTTTAGTTGCTGGCTGTAGCAATAATTTCATGACTGGTATCCATATTTGCTAATTGCATCTTTTATGTTGCACTGTCTCCCTTAACATCCTGATTGACAAACAGATAAATAAATAGAGAGGTGGATTGAAAATTGCCTAAATTTCTGGTCCCAAAGTTTTGTGATAGAAGTCATAAAGTCCAGTGGGAGGCCCATCAATAGTGGCATAGCACAGGAGTAATCAGTGGCACTGATTAGCATCTTCATTAATGACTTTGATAATAAGGCAGAAAGCATCCTCAGGAAGTTTGCAGATGATACAGAATTGGTTTCTCTGGGTCAGGATTGAAGGCACTTGAGCTGGTATTTCATGTTTGGACGCAGGTGTTTATTATTTCTTATCAGTGTAACAGCCTCACTACTGTGAGTTTGGCAGCTTTTCATTAGCAAGGCAAAACGTGGCTAACAATGTCTTGGTACAAGGTCTTTTAAAATTAAACTGTCCAATTAAGAACTGACACCGAGATTATTTTCCCTTTCAACCCAATAACTGATCCCAAAGAGTCCACAATGCAGACTTTTCTGTCCAATTACAAAATACCGCCAAAACCCAAGAAGAAGAAGGAAGAAGAAGGAGGAAGAAGCATGAAGAAGAAACCCAGGATGACACCCTGTGCCCTCCATGTTGCTTCCATCCACAATATACTGAAAATCCCAAACATAAATTTCTCACCCAAGTGATACACCTGCACTACTCTCTATAATCTGTTTCACACTTTTGTGGGTTCTAGTCTATCTTGAAGTCTAGGAAGCTTTCTCCATGAATGAGGGTCAAATTCAGTGCTCCCCTGGGGGTCAGAACACCCCAGAACAGACAGAGAAACATTCCCATTCCCAGTGTCCTGGGTTTCCACAATACAGAATTGTAAGGAATTATTAGTACACCATAGGGCTGTGCTGCCATTTGAAGGGAACTCAAAAGACCAGAGAAATGGACCAACAGGAGTCCCAGGAAATTCAGTGAATAGAAATGTCAAGTCCTGCACCTGAGGAGGATCAACCTCATGAAATGTTCAGTACAGGATTGACAGGAAAGGGATGGAGGTTCTCTGGTTGACAGCAAGTAGAAAGGGAACCATCAGTGTGTCCTTGCAATAAGGAAGGCCAGTGGTACCCTGAGCTGCTTTAGGAGTGTTGCCAGCAGGTTGGTGATCTTGCTCCTCTATTCAGCACTGGTGAGACATAACTGGTGTATTGTGTCCATTTCTGGGCTTCCCGGTACAGAGATGTATAAAGATGTAAACCCAGTAGAGGGACGCTGAGAATAGAGTGAGAACAAACTCTAATAAAGATTTGTCTTACTCCTGCAATGGGGTGAGGTGGTGTAGAGTAATCTCTTAGCCATGCTCACAAAGCTCCAGGCTTTGCACCCTCATGAGTACCATAAAAATTTAACTCTGTCCTGGGAGGTACCAGGACACTTTATTATCACACATCCTGTTTAAAGTGGCTTATCTCTCTTGTTAAACTATGAGTAAACATGCATAACTTTAGGAGTGAGATTGATCAAATTCTCTAAATAGGACTATTCATATTTTAAAACCAGCACATATGCTTGAATCAGGGTCCACATGCCTCAGCTACTCCTCCTAAGGTTGTTTTTGGATTGAATCAAGTCATGTTGTCATGAGCCTCATGAGTAATCATATAATCGTGAATCATGCATTCAAAAAAAACAGGACAAATCATCAGATTTTTTGTTATGCAGATAGATCATCTGACTAGCTCTAGATGTTTCTGAATGAATAATTGATTGTTGCCCACTATCAAGTGCTGTAGTCTGAGGTTTTTTGCCTCTATAGTCCTCTTTTAACTGGGCTATAAAGACCATTTTACATGATTGGGTTTTATGGATAAAACAATGCCTTTTAAAATAATAAGAAGCTTGAAACTCCTTAAATTGGAAAAAATGTGGAAAACAGCAATGACACATGAGGTTTGGTAGATGGGGACATTATAGAAAGATGCCTCCTTTCTTGAGGCTTCATAGAATTTCTCTTTCACTTTTTATAGTGAGTCAAAACTCTGCTTCTCTGGAATACTGTTGCACATAGTATTCTGACTTATAAATGCCATATATGTCAGAAAAAAAAAAATCAATACTGCTTTGTGCAAATTTTTCTCTAGCTCTGCATTTGCACCAACCCTCTGTGCACTCCTTAAAGACCTGGTAAACCTCAGACTCAGTTTGGCTTATGATCTTTTGAGTGCAGCAGTAGTACATTTTACTTCTACAAACACTTTTCGCTCAAATCCATTCTCCTTGAGTGTCTTGTCAGTTTTCAGGTCACTGCTTTATGTTTTGAGCTAAAGAGGCATCCTTTGACCCAAGTGTTTTTTACATCCTCAGATGTATCATCCTCAATGTCAGGTTTTGTTTGTAAACTGCATTACATTATCTAATAATTTCAGAGTTTGCTTAAAATAATATTTTATTTATAGATGTACCTTTATGCTAGATTTTACCTGCCTTCAAAAGCTGCGGTAAACCACTTCACTCAGAAGAATAACTAAAAGAGGCCATGCTGTATGCATAGCAGCCTTTTTTTCTGTTCAGTGCTTTGTGAACAGCTAAACTAGTGTGGAACACTACTGCAAGTGCGCTGCAAAACAAGTCAGTGCTTCTTTTATCCTTGCTGCTTCTTTTTTACCCCCTTGATGTCCCATTTACCTTTGACCAGCAGCGTCTGACAGTTTGGATTTATCAGAGGCACTCAGAGTAGAGCAGCTCTGTGTCACTGTGTCTTCCTGCTATCAAAGGAGCTGGGCGTAGAAGAAAACGGTTTCCAGGGCATTGTGACCATTTTCAAGGCTGGCAGAGCACCAGCAGAGATCAAAACTAGCAGGTCTTTTATTAAAAATGCTGTATAACTGTGAAAAGCTATCTATTCTTCTTTATGAACTAGCAACTCTGCTGCTGCTATATTGTGACACTACTGCATAAATGCTTTAAAATTATAAAAAGTAAAAATTAAATCAGTCCAACAAATCTTTTCTTTTTGTGTGTCTGTTAATTAATGATTGCTGCTTGCCCTAATTTATTGAAGAAATAAATCATCTGACCCATTTGCAGGTGCTTCACCTTCAGCCCCAGTAGAAAACACTTGTCTCTCTGCAATAATTTGTGTGTGTCAGCTCCTCCTACCCCTCCATGACAGAGGCTGCTCTTGCGGTAAATGTCTCTTCGGCGTGACTGGCTGCACTTTGTTAATTTACAGTGAATCAGTTTGTTACTCCTTCAATTGTGTAAGCTCTGAGGCACAGTCAGAGCACAGCAGGCAGTGGGCTATGCAGAAAGGTGGTTCCGAGCACGCAGTGGGAGCACTTAGGCTCAAAATGCTAATTTCTGCGAAATGTGAGCTGCTGACTCAGAGGCTAACAGCATCTACACAGTTTTATCTTTCACAGCTTTACAATTCTCTCTGACACACACATATTTTTTGAAATAGCAAAATTATATTTTTCAGCAAGTGTGTTGCTCACAAAAATATGCTTATGCTTCACTGCCACTTCTTAAGAGATTAATTTTTTATTACACTGTTAATCAGAATATTAACACATGGAAAATGTATGTGATTCAGTGACTCAGAGGGGTGCTATTGTGAATTATGAAATAATAAATGTGTGGGTGAAAATAGAGAGAAATGAAAAATACAATATTTAACTTTGGTGTATCCACTCTATTGGGGATTGAAAATAATTCATAGGTTATCAAAGCATTTAATATACCTGGATTATTATTTTTCATGCCTGGTGCACTTAAATTCAAACTGTACTGTGACAATCAGCTTAAACCAGATATATCAAGGGGGAGAGCACCCCTGAGAGTGAGTGTCTCTGTCCATTTTGTCACTGAAGGGGAGGGAACAGAGCTGGGGCACAGTGTGACCAGTGCTTACGAGGCACAGGAGCATCGTATCATCCAGAGAACTGTGGAAATGTGGAATAATTTGGGTTATAATGGACAACTAACCTGGTTCATCCTGAAGTTCAAGTCTAGGGCCAGAACAGACTAAGTTACACAGGAAATTGCCCAGATGAATATTGAACCTCTCTAAGAACAGAGATTTAGAGATTTCACAGCCTTTCCTCTTTGATTGCACTCATAGGGAAACCTTTTTTTTCTAATAACTTATGGGAATTTCCTGTGTTACAGCTTGTGACTCTTGACTTCCATCCCAAGACTGTGCACTTCTCAGAAGACCCTTACTCCATCTTTTCTACACGTTCCAATGGATGACACCATGTTAACCTTCACTTCTTAAGATTCCCTTATCCTCCTCCTTTAAGAACAAATCCAGTTTTCTCAATCTCTTGTTTGTGCTGTGTGCTACAGCCCTATCTTGGTTGTCCTGCATTAGACTCACTCCGATGTTCCCATGTGTTTCTTGTACTGGGGATCACAAAATGGACTCAGCACTCCTGGATTCTAGAGTTGAGTAAAAATACTGGTGTTGGTTTAATTCAACATATGCAGACAGTGACAGTGGCTACAGTATCATGTTATCAAAACTGCAGAAAATAAATTTAGTAGACACCAATATTCACTGTCCTCTGTTAAATTTCATACTGTGCACTAAAGCCAGTTATCTGACTGTGCTAATAATTCTGTAGGCAAAGATGATCCCCACTGGATATTTTTCTCACCTATGATATCCTAAATGGTCCTAAAGAATCTTAAAGATGCAGATGATGTGTATTTACACTTACAGTAACTTCATTTAGCTCATCACTTCTGAAGTCAGACCATATTTACATGAGTGGAAATACTACAGGAATCAAATCAGATTACAGCAAATAATGTTTTCATATCTCAGAACACCTAATGGATGAAAGAGAGGAAACTTAAAAATATCCATCTTTAGATCTGGAAAAGATTGATTTATGACTGTAAAAACAGAAATTGTGGCATTAAATAGCCAAATGGGATTTTACTCATGCAATAGCAGCTAAAACCCCAGTATAATAAAACAATTCCTGAAAAGGATTTGTGCAGGACAGGCAAGTTCAGCTGGAGAAGGGCCAGTAGTAGAAACTGCATTTCAACTGAGTCAAGTACAAGTGACTTTGGAAATTGCTAGGAAGTATTTCTGTATGCAGTTACTTGCTTCCATTGATTTTCAAATATTGCATTGTGAGACATTATCTCAACAGGAAGGAAGGAAGGAAGGAACTGTAGTACCATTCAAAAAGGACTAAGGCCTAGGAAACTATGGTCAGTGACTGCTAGCAGTATAAAGTTTGTTTGGTGGCAAGAGTCCTTTGTGGTCATTTACAAAAAAAAAAAAAAAAAGATTTTCTAGGAGCCTTCCACATCTCCTCATAACAGAACCATAGCAACCCCCACGCAAAGTATGTGAATGAACGTGCTGCTGAATGCCTGTTTTGTGGGGATGGCTGGCAGTTTTGGAGCTGTGGCCCTGGCAACAATGATGCCTGAGTGTTTTCCTATAAGTACTGGAGTTGTCTCAGACCCTTGGAATGAAGGAGCAGAAAAGACCCTTCTGATAATTTACCCTGACTGCCAGCATATTCCAGGCCATAGAACCTCCCTCAAGCCTTGTCTGCTTTAGACTATTAAAATGTGCTTAAACAAAGATGCTAATTTTCAACATTTATGGTACTACTTGTACTGAAAGCATGCAAGTAGTAAGAAATAGCCATCTTGACAATTCCATATCAGTTAGAAAAATCTGTGACCAGGTTATTAAGACATTCCACAGCCTTTTCTTAAAGAACAACCAAATAGCAAATAAAACAAATAAACAAAACTAAAATAGAGCTAGGCAAAGTCTGTAGGAAATAATGGAACACACCATTTGTTAGAAATCCATCCACACTTAGGGAATACTAAAAGAAGAACAGCTGTAAAATATTAATGCTTGCCTTTGACATAGATTAAAGAACTGAACACAATGTTTTGGCTGAGAATCCTTAAACAAGAAAAAAGCCAGAGGTCATTAGTATCTAAAAAGAATTATAAAATTAAAAAAATTTCCTTTTTTATTTTCTCCATTTATCTGGAGCAATAATGAAATTGCTCAATGGAATTGACTGAAATAGGTGAAAAATCTTTAAATAATTTGTAAAACAACTAGATATTATTTTGTAAGGTATACCTGTGTGACTCTACACCTGCAGCTAAAGGTGACTGATTAGTGATCAACATGGTAATTTCTCACTCTCTGGCTAGTTTGTTGGGGGTTTTATAAGACATAAGGGACTAGTTTTATAAATAATGGCAAACTCAATAACTAAGTATTATTTAAAAAAAACCACAAACAAACAAATAAATGCCTTGGGTGTCTCAAATCTTCATGCAAAAGATTTGGAAGGAATTGTTCCAGAAGACAAAGGACTGCAGTGCGAGCCTGAAAGGAAGAGTTGATTTTCAACCTCAGCTTCTTCTTTAAGTTGAACTAGAGAACATTTTGCACTAGCATGATGTGACTTTCAGAGGTCAAATGCTTACAATGACCACCATCTTAATTTATCTGGTCCTTGAAATAATCTTTTGCAAGGTTCAGATGTCAATTATTGCATTTTTTCAAAGTCAACTCTCTTTAGGGAATAGAAGTTGTGACATGGATTCTATATGCTTTTTGATGATTTATCTTTTAGGAAGTATGAAGATAGTCTTTTCTAGATCCTCTTTGATTTTGGGGACACCTCTGGGCAATTTTCTCCTTCATCAAATGACTATGGTTATGAATCTCTTCCAATTTTTGACAATACAAGGATGAGTTTTTTCACTTGGATTAGGACAAACACAAATTCTGTAAATCAGTTTATTTTCCCCACCACCTTGTTCTGATACCACAGTCTCCTCTATGCCTCATTTGCGGTGACATTCTGTTTTTCTTATTTTTTCCTCTATATTATTGGATCCTAAGGTACTATACATTTAATTAACAATAAAAAAATTAAAAAGCTATAAAACTTAAAATATTACTGAGATGCCGCACTTAAAATTTGAGGGTTTGGTAAATACAGAGAGCTCTTCTGCCTTTACTGCCTATGGCTTTCATGTTCATCAGCTGCAGAGAGCCATTTATTGCCTTGTAAACTTGCAGGCAATTACCTTTCTGCTCTTATACTGTCACATAAAATGGTTCTTCTTTATTCTTTCTCTCTGTGTCTCTTCTCAGTGTCATTATCACTTGACAGAAATGTCTCTCACTCTTGGGATGCCTATATTTCCAGTGTTCCTATAGAGAATAACTTCTTTAAGAAAGAAATTAGAATTACAAGCAGAAAACAAATCAGAATTACTGGACAAAGAGAAGCATTAGCTATTTCAGAGTTTTATTAGTGGGACAATAAAAATAATGTTTATTTTAAAGTTGTTAAGTTAGCCTAATAAAATTAATCACAGTGACATCCATTCCCTGCATATAATCAGTCAAGTTCTCATGTAGCAATGTAGGTTGTTTTGAATAAAACTAAAGAGTATCCACACAGGAAAATAGAGTAAATATGTAGATTATGTGCTGAGATCAAGTAGGACAAATCTGCAGGCATCTAGTGATTTAGCTTCACAAAAAATGCTGGTATTACTCTTTCTGAGCCTGCCTTGACAGGTCTGTTTGGGTTGCAATGACATGAAAAAGGGGACAATTCAGTCCACTAAAGAGTACTATAATGTATAGTCAGTGGGCATTTTTTTCAAATTTTTCCTTTGGAGTACACTTAAGAGTTTATAAAAGAACAAAGTAGTGACAAATGTGTTCTCTTGTCACTTGCTGGGAAAATTAGGCTCTGTTCAGTGTTGTGAACAGAACAGAAAGAACACAGTGTGAGCAAGAACACCAAGACCTGAAAATCTCACTTTGATCTCTTTCTTAAGAACTAATCAGGAGCACTGTGACATTCTGTAAGGAGGCTAGATATTTCAAAAGTTGCAGTTGTATATGATGATGGCTTTTACAAACAATAGGCAAATAGTCTCATTTGAAGTTCACAGCACTTTTTTCCTCTGATACTATGCAGTGTGGATCCTCTTTTCTTTGCCAAAATGCTACTGGGGCCTCATAAACCAGGTCTACTGACAAGATCCTTTTATTTCTCCTTTTTTTCAAACCATATAATTCCATGAATTAAGCTCTGTATATATCTCTAGCTATCTACAGGTTGTGGGTCATGCCCTCTTTAACCCCAAATTTTATTTCTATTATCTAATCCCTTCATGCTGTCCTGTTGAATGCTGGACATTCTACAGTCTTCAGGAAAGAGAATGAAAAAGATAAAGAAAAAACACTGGAAGCTCTCATGTATGAGAGCTGGTAGGCAATATATATTTTGACAATATCAGGAACGGGGCATGGTAAATAAAATAGGTATATAAGAAGGTCTGTCTGCAAAGAGAAACAAAGGCAGTAGACTTTAAATTATACCAGCTGAATGATACAATACAGTATATTTCTAAATGCTTGAGCCCAGAAAAGGAAAGAAAATGTGAACTGGAGTTATTTTTAAGAACCCTTAATTTGTGGTCTTTCTTAAAGTCTTGGGAGATATTTTGAAGTGGTTTTTTTTTTCAATTAATTTTTTCTCCATATCTATTTTAAATGTCCCTTTTGATCTTTCAATTGTTCTTAATATGAAATTTGTGTTGCAGATTATTTGCATACTCAGTTTCTGTATAAATGTTTTGTAAGTTAAGTTTTTAAGAATTTGCTCTTAAACCAAAGATGAAAGTGAGCTATACTGACAAAGAAATTACATCAAACAAAGCAAGCTGGCCTAATCTTAGGAAAAAAATCTGTCATTATGGGCAGATTTAATTTGAATTATTGAAATAGAATTGTTAGATATTAAAAAGACTCAAAGTGAAAGAGTCATACTCATTATCATTTAACTGGAGTCTCCAGATATTACTATATTTTCACATGACATGAAGGTCTAGTTCCAATCTTTTATTGCTCACTTGGATTTACCCACCCTGCAAGAAATTACTTTTCAGATTAGCTTGAACTTTATTATGCATTTTATCATATTTTCTCCAAATCTGTAACACAAAGTGAATCCCTAGGATTTTTTAGTGGGTTTTAGATAGCCTTCATCAAAAATTCCTGTATAACTAAAGTCCATTAAACATTTTGCTTTATGTAGGATTTGAAATACTGTATAGAACATCACTACAGAGTGTAGAATTCCATGAATAATTAGATAAATCTTTACCAAAAGTATTGTCTGCTATGTTCCTTGAGTCCTAGCCCTTACAATCTGTCAATGCAGAATGGAAGTCTGCAAGACAGTTCCAACCACAGGAGAATTCACACTGCTTGTGTAGACAACTTGATATGAACCAAGTAGTTGGGTAGTCCATGCCATCGTCCAAAATTCTCTCTGAATATAGAGTGTGACAAAATTATCATGCCATCCAGGGACAATCAAGATGAGTTCATCTGGAGTAATGCCACACTAAGCAGATATTCTAAGAATACTGCCAGTAGGCTATTCATATTTTGAAAAGACATCAGGTTTAGTATTTTAAAGAAATAATTACCATGGCTTCCAGGCACCTGATGCTGAACTTTTGGCTGCCATACACAATCAAACTGATGGTGACTCCATCACTTCCTCACTGTGCCTCTTAGCAGTGAACTCCACAACAATGTTCCACACACTTTAAATGTAATTCTGACAGAACCTCTGCAAATTACCTCTTTAGGTGTTTTCTCTAGTACACACAAAAAATGTAATATTAAGTGACTTTAATTATGATCTATTTATATTTTTAAAATATCTGTATTAAGAATAGCACACATTGCTCAAAGAAGAGTTAAAATAATTGAAAAGCAAATTGTAGAGTTTATATCAAGGTTCTGCAGACAGTAATTATTAAAAAAAATGTTCAAAACAATCACATCTCCTCACTCACAAACATCTTCTGGTACTTTGGCTAACCAAGAAGCCCTAATAGATTAATTTTTTTTAATGATATCTCAAATTTTAATTATTTGTGGTTTTGAGTCTGTAAAATTGGGTTATTAAATTGAATTGTTCATAACATGATTCTTAAAAAATATTTTGTTCTCTGCAAAAGTTCTGAATGTGCCTGCCAAACTAATGAACAGAGTTTCCTAAAGGAACATATTATTTCTGCAGCCTGTGTTCTGTGTTTGGAGCCAAAAGATTTTCAGAAGTTGAAGGTTTGCTTTTGTCTAATAAAGCATTAAATAATTTTGCTTCAGTTTACACCAGAAAAACATTTCTCCTCTCCATCCCCTGCCATGATACTACAGCTTCTATTACTTGTGGGGCTTATGGTAACAGCATTTGGGAGAAGACATCCCTCTGGAAGTTTTTTGAAGAGGATATTTGTGTGAGCAGACTACTAAAATGTATGACCAAAAAATATGAGGCACAAAGCAGTAATTCTTCCTCAGCAAGGGGGTTGGATTACGTGATCCCTGTGAAACGTAGATTATTTATTACTCAAAATTCAGTGGTCTGTGATGAAATTACCGTTATCTGAATCCATGACATTTAATGAAGTAACGAAAATATTCAAAACTCTTGCATTACAAATTGTCAAGATATTTCTTGGCACACTAATATTGGGAATTATTGACTAACAGTAAACTATTTTTCAATCATGAATAGTTGTTTAAAAAGCTGTTAACTCATGCACAAGTAATCTATAAATCTCTTACTCCCAGAATTTTCAGCACTGCTTTCCTGTGCCCATTATATAAATGGGCGTGACTAGTCGTGACTAGTTTTTGACTGCTTTGCTTATATTTGCAGTTTGTTAAACATTAATTTTGAGTCAGTTGACATTTCTTATTTCAGTTTGTCTATAAGTAACTTGTCTTTCCCCAACAGATCAAAAAAACTTCATGGTTGTTCTTAGCAACTGACTAAAATGCAGGAGAATTTGTGAAAGAGTGCCAAGGAATGTTAGACAATAATTGTCAGTCTTGAGAAATGGTTCAGCAGAAAGATTAGATGATATACAAAAGATGGGAAAAGTGTGAATTGTCCACTTAATCCTAATCTTAGAACACTGAAAATGTTCAGATGCATTAGAATGAGCAAACAGACCTTGGAGGTACAATACACACTAACATCTTCTGCAAGATATAAAATTTCAGTGCACTGTTAGGAGTACATGGGCAAAGAAATTTAAAAGCAAAATTATTGTTGAAAATCTCACCAGAAAATGATAGACAATTTTTAAAAAGACAATAAAAATTGTAACTATCAAGTAACATGATCTCCTTTCCTATACTAAAAAAAACTCTTTTTAGTCCTAGAGCCATTTGTGATGTGCAGTGATCTGCACTGTAATGCTGCAAGAAGTATGAAACCTCTCTGAGGTCATAAAGCATTAAATAACTGCTCCTAGTGGTGAAACTGACTTACAGCACTGATGAGATATGCTTCAAATAGAAAATTTATTTTTGAAAGAAAAGTGGTTTTCCACTCTGAAATTTTCCAGCAAACCAGTAAATACTATAAAATTCTCAATACCATGTCCTCAAATTTTGAAGACGAATGTTACAGATATGGAGCATGATATACAACAGGTATTTTCACACCACACACAGCATAATGAGTAGTAAAAATAAATCATGTTCCCACCATTACTGGCATTTGTATAATCATTATCAGCAGAACTGGTTATGAGACCTAAGCTGCAAACATGATCCAGATGGAAAGATACCATCTAACTGGTCTCATGATTGTATATGCTTTTAAGACTTAGATAGATAAATTTTAATCAAATAATATGTCTGTTTCAGTGATCTGAGGACTTAAAAATGTCTGTGTTACATCTACAATTGAAAATAAATTGAGGTATTATATCTGTAATTCTAGACACCATGGTTATAACTCAGTCTTCTTCTAATGGTGCTGCTTAAACAGACACGTTAGTGGCACGTGGCATACAAGTCACCAGAGATACCACAACTGAAGATTGCTATGTGCACACGTGCTTGGACAAAAATTATCTGAGATAACAAGACAAATGCTGAATTATAAGTCCATTTGCTATTTCAATGTTTCAAGTTATTAACATTACTTTTTCTGGGTATTGTATGTAGAAGGGAACAAAGGGTTTTCAAAAGTTTTTTTTCAGACACATTAGTTATAACTAATTTTCCACCTTAAGGAGGTTCCAGATAACCTAATACAGTCACTGTGGTTACCTGAATTTTCAGTGATCAAAAGATCTTTGATCAAGGCAGGTTGTTCAACTGCAATTTGTAACCCAGAACACTGGTTGGTTCTTTGCAGATTCATATTTCTTACAAGCATCAGAAAACACATTGAAAATTTTTAACTTAACTATCACTGTTCCCTAAGTCTAAAGATTTCCTATAGAATAGATTGAAGATGCAAGAATGTAAAGATTTTTGGGAGCAGTACTTTCAATTAAAAAAATAAAATCAGAAATTCCTGAGATATCATGATTAAATATTATCAATTTTCTGAGATCTGGAATGTCAGACTTGCATTCTCAAAGTATCTGAAGAATTATAAAATGCAAAGTCCAGGGTCTTTAAATTATGGAAACATGTTTTGACAACTATTTCAGAACTTATTTTTAGTTTCTGTTTTGGTTTTTGTGTTTGGTTTTTCTTAGGTTGGAGTTTTTTTCCATTGATCACAGTCATTTGATGATGCTACAATAGTAGGCTTCTAATGGAAAAGAAATGTATTTTCCAAACTGGGAAACAGAAAGCCAGTGCAAAAAAATGAGGAAAATATAACCCTCTTTATACCATATTTTTTTATTGTCCCAATAAAAATTCTTTTCTATCTATTCCTCAGCATGGACATTTTGCCTTGATGTGTGACAATCTTCATTGCAATGTAGCAAATGTGCATGAGTCTCTCACATAGCTTTGCAATTTATTGTGGGTAATTTGCTTTATCATCTAGGCGAGTGCCTGACACCATATTAGTGCTTCAAATTATGAGATGACTGACTATGGTTTTACATTTTAATTAAACAATTTTTTAAATTTCATAATTATTGTTTATTAAATTATGAAGTGTTACTCTTTTAAACTCTTGGACAAAGGTCTATTGATTCAATTGAGCTGTGTGATTCAAGAGCCTAAGGGGCAGATTCTGGTATATTTTCTCACCATTTCAGCCTGTAAGCTAGTTATTTTAATTAGCACTTCTAACAAATATGATCAATCTTCTTATTGGTACAATAAGGAGTCAAATTTTCACATTCAACCTTCAATTATAAAAATTGTGAAAGAATCTTTCCTTTCATAAAGTACACAAACAAACAAGCAAAACCCCATGAAAAACAGATTAAAGAAACCAAAACCTGAGTTTAGGTTTTGTAAATCATTAGAGCATAAATATGGTTCCTGATTCTCATTTCCATAGACATGAAATAACATCCCAATTGTTCAGAAATAGGTATTCTAACTTACACATTTGAAGTGTTGAACCATGCTTTGATGTTTTAATACTGATATTCATGATGCAAAATGAAACAATAAAAATCCTGCTTTTGTGCACCAGAGAGGGAAGGCATAACCAGACAAGATTAGGTGTTATGAGCTCCATGTTTGTCACAGGAGAAGTAGAATAAGAATGACAAAAAGAAATGCAAAATTGTAATATTGAGCTAAAGAATATTTTTAAAAGCAAATGCATTAAATTCTTACATTGCTCAGGCAGTTTCTGAAAACACTGAGAATAAAAAAAATTTGCTGTTACATAAATATTCAAGCTCACCTGAGTAGAAAAAGTTCATCTACAAGTACTGAAAATACTGTCCTATGTTCCTCATTCAGTCATTATTTTCTCATATGTATGACATGGGGGGAATTTCTCCTCCATATGAACAAGCAGTCTGGACTCAAATGAAATATTTAATCTATGAATTTCACAAGAATAAAATAGATTGAACAAGAAATGTTTTGTGTGTTCAGGTTCAAACACCTAATTAGCCATCTCAAATGACAGAAATTGAATATAGGCACAAGCATCCACATTCTTGGATTTTTCAAGGGCAGGTTGAATAAACCTTTGAGCAACCTGGACCAGTGAAAAGTGTGTGTCCATGTGTTGGGGCACAAGACGTGGGCACATGTCTTCTGGGGTAGGAACAAGTTAACCTTTAAGGTCCCTTTCAATGCAGGCCACTCTGTGATGATCCTGTGGATGACTGGCTTTGACTGTCCCACTATTCAAAGCCTTGATAAGTGTCTAGTATTATGTTTGAAGGCATCTGTGAATTTCAGTAATAAGTAGAAATCATAGATTCTCTACCTTGAGATACTGTTTCACATTTACCAGTCCTGGCAGCAATTGCCTTTCCAGGATATGCTTTGAAGACTAGGAAATTTTCCTTTTACTGTAAAAAATGGAAAGCAGAGAAATCTGGATTTAATGGGCCTGTGAATGTTGAAAATTGAAGAATGCCCAGTACTGAGTTAATAAATTCAGACACACATAAATTAAAAAACAATTGAGACTAAACAACACATACCTAGGAAAAGTCTGGTATGCAGCATACATCATAACCTGGAAGAGAGAAATAGGTGGGCAAAAGAATTATTATTAGATTCTTAATACTAAAATCCCATGATTGCTTGGTATGTCCTCCAACTTGTGGAGCTTCTACACAAATGTGACTGTTTTACAGACTAACAGATGGAAAATCTCCAAAAGATAGACATCAGAAGATGAGGAAACATGAATTTATTCTACTTCTGAAAATCCAGTCTTCTTCTGGTGAAATCATCACAGACTTCTCTGGGAACCATGCTTATGGGACACTGGGCAGTGGTCACATAATGTGGGCACAAAACAAAGCCTGAATGTTATCAGCCCCGGTATTTAGACATTGGCAATCAAAAACAGCTGTCTAGAAACAATAAGATAGCCACACTCCTCCAATTCTATTCCATATCCCACACAACACACCTTGGTTGCGTGTTTTCTCTTATTCCTTTGGCAGAAGAACAAATTATAGCTTTGGAGTGATTCTTCTGGTTTTCTGCTGATCAGCTGTCATATGGAGCTTAGAGGTGAGCCTATCAACATGTAAGTGCATGGTATTATTATTTTCCTTCTGTCTGGAAGCAGGAAAAAAAATTCTGCAGACAGTGTTTTTGGTAGTGAATATCTGTGGAGCTGAGTGGGGGATTAAAAATTTGTGTGTGATTATGTTGACAGAGTATTACATTTTCAACTCTCTATTCATATTATGCAATGGTTGCTCTTCATAAGAGAGACACAGAGAAAAAGAAGATGTAAATCTAGTAGAAAAAGGGGCATTTTGTCTTTCGGAAAACACAATAGCTTTACAAGAATTCTCAAGAAAGCTGCAACATGCATGAGTCACTTTAAATATAAGTGGTAATTAAAGTAAGTAACAAAAAATTATTACTAAAATCATCTTTAAAAGAGAGGAAAAGCAAATTATTTAATCCCTTCTGTTGCCCTGTGATGTCTCAGTGCCCAGCTGCATGAAATGTGAGGGGTAGGCAAACATTAGCATAGGAGAAAAAGAAGGTCATCCTACACAAGTTTGGAGAAAGGGCAGGTCACCAAGGGCAGCCACCCTGGATGCTGCAGATAGTCTTCCTCAACAATGGGAAAAAGAATGAAGTAGCCAGAAGAACTCTCTAGGGCCAAGTGTGCATTGTACAGGCTAATTACCCAGCAGTGGCAGAACAGATAACGGCTGGAACACCCAAAGGGAATCCTCTTTGTTAAATATAGCCTCAGTACTGATGTTTTGTCATATCTGTTCATGACCCCTATCTCAAATCATAGTTTAGGTAAACACCATTCCACTCTTAAACTTTGCTTTGAGATAAGATTACTCCCGGGCAGTCTGACAAATGAAGAGGCTTTGTATCCTGGCGGGTGTGCCCGTCGTTTAAAGCAGGGCACAGTACCTAACTCCTCACTCTGTGCTGACCATCTTGCTGTATTCAGCCAGAATATCTGAAGAACTGGAAGACTTTTGTTGCCTTACATTTGTAAGGCCTCACAGTAATTTAGACTTCCTGAAGACAAAAAGGTGTCTATGATCAATTTCTGACACTTTCTGGGATCTTCTAATAGAGACTTTTGGAACATCACCAGATACTTGAGAAAAATATATGAACAGAAAGGAGGTTCAATCAGATCCCAACATGAGTTAATGGAAATCACTAATAAGTCTAACAGTACCTGCTGTCATTTTTTAAAGCTCTATCCAGTGTGAAATCACCTATAATGAAGTATTTACTTAGTTCTTTTCAAATACATAATGTCTTTCTTGCCATATAAAATGGTTTTGCTTTGCATATTTGTTTTTGTGGGTAGAAGAGTCGTGTATTAAAACTATGTGATGTCAAAATCTTTGTAAGGAAAGAGGAAAAGAGTGAACCAATAGAGAGCACAAAAGGATAAATTATTTAAGGGATAGAGCAAAGTTCAGCAGAGATTTTTATAGAGTTTAGTGCTAATATCAGGAAAAATGTTTCTAGCTGGGGTGAGTGAGTAGATAAGTCAGATATGAACTGCATGTAACCTGTACTGAAAGTCTGAACTTTTCAGAAGGGTAACAAAAAAAATACATAAGAAAAAAGGCAACCAAGATCCATTTGGCCTGAATCTTTGAGACTGAGAGTCAAGCATAAACATAAGAAACTAAACTTCTTAGTAAACATTCCTGTGCATTAATGATACATTCATTCAAATTATATAAGCTTTAAACATACATAAGAATTTAAAATTAAGTTTTTATGTCTAGTTACTACTAGAGACAAATTTATAAATCACTCAAGTAATTATTAAAAAAAGAAACCTGAGAGAATTTGTTTTATTATCTTACCTAGCCCTATCTCTTAAATTCTATGGTAGTTTGTCATTTCACAAGATGTTTTCTTGTCCAGTACTATTAAAGAGAAAGTGCTGTACAAAGACAGAGTTCTGTTTGCAAAGAACAGAATCCTCTTGTGTTAATTTAGATAAGGCAGTCTGTGAGTGAGCACGTAGACATATTAAAACAAATGCAAGATCCTAAGATTATATAGCACATTAAAAAGTTTCCATTGTTTATTCAAAACTGATATAGTTTACAGGGTGCAAGTGCTAGGTTGTCGCTTGATATGCTGTTAAAAATAGAATTAAGGAAACATAAACCTAGCTAAGAAACGTTCAATCTGGTTGCAAAATACTGGAGAATGATGAGAGTGATGGAGTGATGGAGAGAATGATGGAGTGAAAGATTCAGGTTCTGAGAAAAAGAAGTTGTTTTGTTTTTTTTCTTTCCAGTTCTACTGTGACTGACACATTGTATGGGATGGAGATTTTTTGCAGGATTTTCCTATGCTGAAGGGGACGGTCTGTTTGTTGGGGGTCTTTGAGCATATGCATTTGTGAAAATGAGGCATAGGTTCAAAGCAAAGGTAACCTTCATGTTATTTTTTGGATAGAGCAAAGAAACAGAAAGAGGAATCACTTTGAGGGCAGGTCATGTAAACAAAAAGATAAATAATTATGTGGTTTTTACTATGCAGTCACTTGCCCTGTAATTGGACAAATAGGTCTGGGGTAAACTATTTGGGAAGTAAAATTTACATGCTTTGCAGTTACACAGTAATAGATGCTTCATGATTTGCTGCAGCAAACCCCCTAAGGACAGTCTTGCTTATAAAATTGACTCAATTTCTATCTCAAGTAGCCAGAAACTGAAAAACAGAAAAACAGATTGAAATTTTCTCACAGTCCATGCTTATGAAATTGCCAGAACATGCATAAAAAGTGTTGAAGACATACTGGCTCTTTGGGGTTACAAAGGAGAAATTCTGATTTGTTGGAAGTGACAAGGTTATATACTTTGATTTGAACTATTCCAAACCTCTTAATAATGTTAGAAGCCCACTATTATGTCAAGCAGTGTTTGGGACTCCTTAGGCACCTGGCTTTTGGGCAACAACCAGGATGGGGGAAGGCAATCTGCTGTTCCCAGTCTGTGCAGCCTCAAGGCACCCTTTCTGGAGTTCAGGCCTTAGATTTGGTGAAAGTTAATCAAATCTGAGATGTTTCAGACAAAACATTTGGAGTTTATATATCAGTCCTTTTCAACGAAGCTACATTTAATAATAATGTATCAGATAAACTGTATTGCCAAGAGCAGTTATTTCTCTTTGTTCCTTTGCTTCCCTTTTGCTTTTATTCTCCTTGAACTTCCTTTATTTTATTGCTGCTCTTCTAGCCTTCCCTTCTTCCTGTGCTTTTAAAATCTGCTTAAAGCATTCCTTTATTTCCCCAATCTCAAAACAGATCTTCTGTGTCATTTTGCCCTCAAACCCTCTATCTCCTCAGTGAGACTAAGGAGTCTCGAAGTTGTCAAGCAATCTCTTGTTTTTCTTACACAGAGGGAAAACATTGGTCAATGCCACGAAGTGGTTCCATATTACTGTTGATTCTACTGAAATAACAGCATTTTCCACCCTAAAAATGTCTACATTATTCATTTTGCAATCAAGTTTTTTGACTGATGCACCATTTCAAATGAATTTGCCTCAAGATAAAATAACTTCAAGTCCAAATATGCAGTAAGTATTTAAGGAGAATGTCTAGTTTTGAGAGGACTTCCCTGATAGTAAGAAGCTCAATGGTAGAAGGCCAGCTGGGCAGGAACAGGAGCAGTAATAAATTCAGGTGTTTAGAAACAAAGACTTATCAGAATGATGATTTTTTCCCCTCAGCATCAAAGATGTTATCACATAATGTGTAATTGATAAGCGATAATAAATGACCTCAAAGATTCGTTGTTTCAGAAAGACTTTTGTCACTGAAGTACATCAGAGATCTGGAACATTTACTGAATAAACCTTTGTATTTTATTGCTCTCTAGGAATGGAGAAAATTCAAACTGAAATTTGCATCAGAAAACTAGTGCCTTTCTGTGAAAAAAGTTTCCCAAAAACCTTTTTAGATTTTTGGCATGCTTTTTGACTTGAAAAATTCTCAATTTAGTCACTGTAAAATGTTGACTAACTTTTGGCATCTCCTCTTTCAATTTTAGGGCATTAATTCTGTTACAGCTGTGGTTAACTAACTGCAGTGAGCCACCCTGGTGGTGTGTGATATACTATTACTCCCAGGTACCACATTTTTTACTGACACTTGAAGGATCTAGGGTGTGCAGTCAGCTGTAGTTGAAGTATATTGAAAGTGAGTGAGATAAAAAGAGAGATTTTGCTAATGGACAATATGCCTTGCCACTCTATGCACAATAACAGAAAGCAATGCATGTCTGGTGTCCTCACAGAGCTGAATTAGAAGAGTAGGCAGACTCATTAGCAGTACATTGTGATGTCTTTCTTATGTGGAGTTCTTCATGATAATGTGTATAATAGCTTTCCAATAGCTCGAGATACCTGATTGAATATGGTAGGTTGTTCAGGTGAAAACTGATCACAGTTTCATTTCATGTTTTATTAAATGTGTCCACATAACTGCTGTGAAAATGTTTTGGAAATTCTAAATGTTGTCATCCAGGTCTATAAAAATATCTAGACAGAAGTTTCCATGCTCAGAGAAGAATTCAGGAATTTCCAGCAGTTTTATGAAGATATCAGAAAATTCTAGTTGAGAATATTAACATATGCACCTCTGAAGTAATAGCAAAAATTAGTTGTATGCTGCAGCTTTTAGAAATGCATTGGCCTAGCCACTCATGTGCTGTCAGAAAAAGTAATCGAAGTTACACCAAATTGCATTGAAAGCCTGTATTTTTATTGGTTTCCCATAATTTATTTTCTGTGTTATTGATTGTTGATATAAATGTGATTTTTTTGAGAGTTGTTTTGACATCTCTCAATACATTGTTTAACATAATGTGCTGGCACAGCTTGGCTGGGCAGCCTCCCAACAATACGTCACTCTCAGAAGATGACAGAGAAAATGTTGATAGTATTGGAAGACGGGGTTTTAAAAATACAATTATTGAAAGTAATGCCATTGGAAAATATTGAGCAGTTGTCAAACAGAGAGATTAAAAATCCTGTACAACAAGAAAAAACAATTCTGAATCTCACAAAATAATGAAGGAAAGAAGTAGCACCTAAAGACAGAGGCCAGGGGTGTTGGAAGGAGAGAGGTCTGTACAGAGGCTGTTACTGCAGCCACACTCTTAGAGAAATAAGAATTATTCTTAGAGAATAATTCCCCTTGTAGCACGTACAAGGGGAATGATGAAAATGTTACATATTGTGTTAGCTTGCAGAATCTTCTCTATTGCCCCGTTTAGTTGTATATCTGCATTAAATACAGGAGTATCTTGACAGATACTGCAGGTTAGAATTTCCTAAAAATACATCTGAAGCCCTAAAGGGGATGTCTGACAGATTTTGGCATGGATAAAAACAACTGAGATTTTAAGTCCTGATGCATTTTGTGTTGTGAAAGCATGCTTATCATTGGCTAGTAGTGCAGACAGCTACTTAAACCTGTCATGAACTGCCTTGATGAAGTTACTGAAGTAGTAAAAACCCAGATCTGGCCTTTACTAAGCTCCTGCCTTGCAATCAGTCCAGCAACTACTGTTATACTGTGATTGCCAATAAATATAGTGTTTTTGAGGTCCTAAATAGAAAGGCACATTTCTTTCCAGATATCTGGACTTTATTAAGCTAAAATAATACTTTCACAAGAGCCAACATATGATAAAATCAAACTATTTTACTCTCAGTATCAGTTTTATGCATAATGTACAATGTTTGACTGAGGGGAAGATACAAAATTAAGCTCAAGTATGTTGTTAATAATTCAGTTCCAAAAATGCAATTCAGTTTCATACATATACGACATACATAAAAAGCTAGAAATACCTAAAATTAATGAAAACATCCTTTCTTAATCTGAAAATCCAATGTGAATATGAAAACTATCCTAATCTGAGCACCTGTTTTCCACTCCTTTGCATTTTCAAGAGAAAGCAATCTTCTGACATGTTTACTCCTTTAATTTGTTTGATTGGTTGCTTTTTCTTTTTTTATTTTTACAAAAACATCTGTAAATATTTCTCAAGATCAATGAATATTAGAAGTTTATTTTGTATTGTGTAGTAGTTGTGACTGATATAGGATTTGTAATCGCAAAAAATTAGAGCATTCCTGACAAAGTCAACATGAAGAATTTCTCATTCTCTTTTTGAATATAACATTCTTCAAAAAAAAAAAAGCTTATGATAGGAGTTCTTCTACTTATTAAATCAAGATGTAAATATATTGGATTATTTACTGTGCAGGAATTGGGAATTTTTATGGCGTTTGTTTCATTGGCTTTTTATTGATAACAAAATTGTGTCCAGATTAAATATATTTCAACAAATAAAGTTGGCTATATTGACTACTCTGTTTGTAACTTTGCAAAAAATACATGGTTACATCTTTTTAAGATGCTTAATGATAATACAAATCTAAATATATGTACAAATCTAAATAGATGTATTAGGAGCAATTAACTAATTCTATTTTCATATAAAATACTATATATCAAAACATATACTGTTACATTATTGTAGGTATAAATGTGGGTAAATACTTTGTGGTATCTTAAGTTTTTACTTTTTATTAAGATATGTTTTCATAAAATTTAATTTTTTATGCTAATGTTCATTTATACAATAATTATACCTCAGTTAGCAACGGAAGTGTTCATCCACACCAGTGCTATTGTCACAAGGGAAAGATATTGCTACCTCCATGAAATCAAACAACATACTTAATCCTATCAAATGAAAACATAAGGCAGTCTAAATCATTGGTCTGTTTAGAGATTGGGATATCAATTTCTATTCCATCATATTTATTGCAATAGCAGCAAGAAATATTTATGCCGGCAACATACAGCGATCAAAATCTGAGAGGAGATGACCACCCTTAATTCCAACTGAAGTGTTATACTCCTGCACCCTAACATTGCATGCCTCTACTCTCCTTTCTTGCTTTATTATTCATGTTCACTGCTTTCTTTTATCTCTCAATCAAAGAATGACATTCAAAAGCATGACTATGCTATAACAGATTGAAAGCCTATCTAGCCTGTACCTTGGCTCCAACAGTACCCAGTAGTAAGCACTGTATTTATTTCTGCTTCCAAGAATTTGTGGCTCCCCCATATTTGGAGCCAGAGGTGGTTTGTGTTTAGTACTCCCAGTGGATTTTCTCTCTGATTAAGCTGTCTAATCACCTTCTGGATCCATGGAAACTTTTCCCATCTATTATTTCTCCAAACAAGGAATTCCACAACTGAATTCTTTCTCAGAAAAAAATTTAAAAAACAAACAAACAAAAAAACCCAACCTTTTTTGGCCCTGACATCATTTTTTCATTTGATGTCTCCTGTATGAAATACAAGGCAAGTAATATGCTTTGTGACCTCTAGAACATTCCTTATCACATGATGACGAAACAAACTTCAATGAAACAGGCGTGAACACAAGACAGAATGAACTTTCTACTGCCCTCTGATGGGAAAATTACAAACATGTCTTCCATCACTTGGGTTATTGACAAAACATGATTTACCCAAAAGCTAGTATTTAACACTCACTGCAGCTAAATTTTTATAAATTAACTTGTTCTGCTCTTTTTTTTTTTTTTTTTTTTGCCTAAAAATTTTCATATTTTGCACTTCATTTTTGATAGAGCAATACCTGCTATCCAGACAGCTTTGGAAAGAAAAAAAATCACAGAATACCTATGAAAATATGCAAGAATGTCCAAAGTTGTCCTAATTTAGGAACAAGTAAATATCATTTGAAAATACCCTATTATGAGGAACAAGTAAATATCATTTGAAAATATGCAGATGAACTGAATTATTTGTCATTCATTCTTTCTAAGTGATCATTATTTCTTATTCCAAACATTTTAGTGAGTCCAAAAACAACAGGACAAAAAACAGCTGAGGTTCTCAGCTAAGTAATAGGACTAACAAAGCCCAAAAAGCAAATAATAAAAAAATTAATAAACAAAAACTTTCACCATGAAACAAAGCAGAGGGCATGAATGAATGTTCAAAGATCTGACTTATTAATCAGATCAATCAAATTATTTTGTGAACAGAAAAAAACACATAATAAATTACTATCTGGTAAAAGGGTTTTTTGTTTGTTTTTATGTTGTGTTTTGTTTGTTTGTTATAGCTTTTTGTTTGTTTCTTTTTCAAAATTAACTGTTGAGTTTTTCTCTTTTGCTTATTATTTTCTTCTGATTTGTGTTTGCTTAAAAATGTTTTTGACGCTTATAATTTCTTTTAAGACATCTAAATGACGTTTTTTTCTTCAAGGGGCTGTGTATGTTATTGTACTTCTGACCCACCAAAGTATTTTTCCTTTCTGGAAAATAGATCAGAGGTTTGGTGGGCTTTTTACCTAAATATAAAGCCCTATTTTTTAGCAAATACAGAAGAACTTAACTTACAAGTTGAACATGGGAAATCACCTGTCATAACTTCATCACCACTAGACCCCAGGGAATCAATGTCTTAAAGTCAATAACAGTGTTCTAATTAAAAGCGTAAAGCACCATCATGAGAGTGTGTGGGGGAACCTTTACAAAGAAGCCCCAAGTTCACTGGTGTGATCCTGATATGGCTAATTGCACTGAGACTTGCCTTTATCTGCCTATGTAAATAGCCCTGGCTGTCCTGCCAGGAGAGAGCCCTTTCCCCAAGGGCTTTCTCTTTGTGAAGCACCAGCTGCCCCCGGTTTGGCATTGCTGCTCCTTATCGCCCGTGGCAAAGAGGGGGAAAAATTAATGAGGAAAAACTGCCTGATTTTATCTGTTTTGTTTTAATAGAACCTTCTTCCTTGTGCCCCTGTTTCTCTAAACTGAAGCTTTAGGGGCCTGCAGCACACTTTATTTATCTATTATTAGTACACATAAAGATAAGGTTCTAGCTCTGAGTATTTCTGCAGTGTGTAGTGCTCTGTTCACAGGCGCTCTGCAAATGTGTTCAAACATTGCTATTTACACTTTTACCTCTTCTGAAATCCCGGCACTTAATCCAATTGCTTTCTGTTTTCTGCTACTTAAAATGCAAAGGAAAAACTGATAAAGAGAAAACATTTATATTCAGGAACTTCCTCCACTTCAGAAGCATGCACGCAAATGTTAATATAGCATGAAATGTACACTTGTGAAATGTTAAGTTTACTGTTAATAAGCTCGTGAAGAAAATGTAATTACATCTGATGATGCCCTGGTTATTGTGAAATTAAAAAAAAAAAAAAAAAACGACCCTCAACTTGATCCTATGCAAAAATACAGCTCTTTTTTACCAGCCAGTTATAACTGTATTAGCCAGTTGTAGGGGGAGGGGAAATGCTGCAAAGAAAGGGATTAAGTATATATTTATTTTCTTCAAAGTCTCATTCATTATATTTCTGCTACAGTGTTCTTCATGCCCTTCAGGCCCAAAGTGGCAAAACCATGTTGAGCAGCTGGCGATGTGGAATTCCTCTTTTTAGGGCTTTTAGTTGTGTTAAAGCAAGACCTTGGTTATTTAATTCATAGTGTGAAAGAGAACTAGCCCAAATGATCAAGCCTATGATTTCTAAAATTAATTGATATAATGCTGTTTTATTAAATCTAATGACGAGAATAATAATGAAAGCATGATTAAACATTAAAGCTCTGCTGTTCTTGATCTTGTAAGAAAAGTAATACCAGTTTTTTGTAGAAATAATAAATAAGAAAGTGTGAAAAATTATTGTTTCTTTTTCTGCAATATCTTTTTTATTTTTTTTCTTTCCAGATGTCTTCTGCATTCTGTGTTATACACAGGGATTTACATGATCACATTCTGTAGAACTGTTTATTGAAGCAGAGAAGAATCTGGCAGTTCACATGTCATTATTTTCACACTTTTCCCTGGTCTCTGTAAACCTTCTTTAGAACTAACCTCTACAAAGTCATTTTGCTAGGAAAAGAGAAAGTGTAGCAAAATTAATTCCTGGTGAAAAGAGTCAAGTATTTGCATGAGGTAAACTGGTAACACTTCATCAAAATGGCATTATGCACCATTTCAGTGATTGAACTAGGAATAGTGGTTACCTGTATCAACCTGTACAGCATATTTGCTACAGAAATATTTGCATTTGCTACTCTAATTATTCAGTGACAGGTTTTAAATGGTTTGTCAAAAGGAAGGGACTGTGTATGCAGTTTGTTCTCAATTTGACTGAGGAGCCTTGGAAAGATTTGTGAAGATAATGGTATGTGTGATCCAAATGGTAACAATGATTGTACTATGCTTTTTCTTTTTCAGTGATTTGGTCTTCAACTTTGCTGTATTTATAATGGGGATCTACAACCTTTGAGACTGAGATGTACATGTCACCTTCCTTTGATATGACCAAGCAGAGAAGTGCAACAAGAAGTCTCAGTGTAACACTGACATTGCACTTCTAACTAAAATATTTCCCTTTGCCAATGTTCATGCTTAAGTAATAAAATGAAATATATAAACCAGCACTTTTTTTTTTTTTTTTTGTCTATAAGGGACAGTTTCCCTAGTAAGGTATTTTTTTTCAGGAGCATTACATGTAAAAAACAATTAATCAGAATACAAAATTTTGATTTGCTATTGCTTTGTTTAATAGATAAATAAGTCTGTAACAGCCTTTCCAAAAGAGCTGAAAAACCTGTAAGCACTTTTATTTCTTTCTTTAGCAATTCAGTAGCATATGACCAGGCAAACACATTGGTTAATTGTGCCTTATCCTGCAGTTGGAAAAAGAAAATATGATATATTTAATGGTTTTCAAAAAAGTGTGTATTTATTTCTTCAGACCCTCGAGCATTCTTAGTGACACTTTCTTAAAAATAGATCACAGAACTGGAGACAAATAAAAACAAATATTATGTCAGTCTTATTTGTTTTTAGGTTTTCACTCTTTAAAATTAGTGTTTTCTACCTTTCCTTCACAACACCAAGATTTTCTTTATAAATAAATACTCCAGTGCTTAAATAATATACATTGACCCTTTGATCAATGCCAACTAATAAAGGATTTAAACTCTTCAGAATTTCTGCCATCTATTTTATTCAGAAAAAGCACACAAAAACTATTTTTCTCCCAGTTCAAGCAGAGTATGGTAATGGTTGGGTTTTTTGGTGATTTTACACTGACTTCAGGGTAACTCTAGAAGATTAAATGCATATAAAGTCTGTCAGGAAAAATCACTGTCCAGATTTTTGCTGGAGGATTTTTTTTTTAATAATTCTACTTTAGGGTGTGTTTCTGTAAATTGGTAGTCTTCATTGTGTAACAATAGCAGGTAATATAGTTTTTTGTATATGTAGTTAAAAATTGCACATTGCACCTCATGAAACCATGTTTTAAGCATGGGAAGCTCAGCAATAAGATTGTCAGCAATGGTTCTTACCTTACCAGTACTGAAACAGAGGCACTAAGAAAACTACACCTGTCAAGAATGGGATGCCACATAAGCAGAAGGAAATTTGTCTTCTATCAGCTTAGAGTCTTTTTGTTTTGCTTAGATATTACCGTGTTAAAAAATGAAATTCAATAACTAAATATAGGAAAATAGATGACTGGCCTCCTAAAGTTGAAACACAACATGATTAGTAAGAGGTCCATTCAGACCCAAATTGTTGGTGATATAAAAATGAACTTATTAGGACCCAAATAGTGATATGCAACTTCAGAGAATTCAAACAATTTATAGAGTATTTTCTTGACCTTTTCTTTTTTTTTGTATTTCCTTTCTGTTGTGGAAAGTTATGAAAGGAAAAAATGCAGTAAAATAATATAACACTTATGAGAGAGACAAATAATAAAAGACTTCTTCATGATAGTGGGTGATGAAATTGTGTAGATCACTAAACTTTCAATTTAGTCATTCTTTTCATAATAGAAGGCAATAATTCTGCCCCTGGATGAAAACCAAAGGGGGAGTGTTTATTGATTTAGGCTCCTGAGTCAAAGGTCTTGAGGTGTATTAGCCTCAGTCTTAGCTAGCAGCAATCCTGAGTTAGAAAGAATAACCCCTTGTCATTATTTCTATAGTGACATCTTAAATGAAAATCACATTCTATTAATTATGAGAGAAAATTTTGAAAAATTATACATATTATTAATAACTTCAAAGTTAATTTTTTAAAACATGCATTTAAATAATCCCGACTTTCTTTTCTCTTATTTACACTGTTCATCTTTCTCCAGTCTGACCTCAGAGGCTTCTGACTATCTTCAACAAATTGTTGATAACTGTATGTATTTGCATACCTAGGTTTAGCTGGAAAGACTTGGCTTTCGTCCCTTACATTTGAAAGCTGCATACAGATGTTCATAGTCAGCTCATAGCAAATTATAAAAAAGAATGAGAAATATCTAGTTATAAATCCATAATTAAACAGTGTCCCTGTACACTAATTGGATCAGATATTCATAGTGCATAACTTGGATAATTATCTGACACACTGCCTGCATAGGTAGAAATGTGTGATACAAACTTTTAACTATCAGTCATTAAAAATCAAAATGCTTGCTCTCCAGAAAAAGTATGTCTAATTTAATAGAAATTAATTTTGAAAGCCTGTGAATGACTTCTGGAAAGAGTTTTCTTGACTTAAAAGTTCCTTCTAATTCATACAATAAATTGAGCAGAAATAACCACTCTTACTGATATCAGTTCTTCTGTTATAGATATGTAGGGATAATGCACTCAGTCCTTTGTGCAATCAGAACTGGAACTACTTGTTTTCCTTGTATGTTTTAAGGACATATCAGGTGATAGTATCAGAGGGGAAGTGAGCAGGAAGGAGGCTGCAGCCCTACAATAGGGCTAAAATTAACTCTCTATTGAGTGATAGCATAGGATAGAACTCAATATTTGTTGTCCCATACAGTTTTTTCACAAAAAAAAAATCTTACTGAATGTACCCACTTAAAAGCTTTTTTTGCTTTCCAAGAACCACATTTTCACAGTACCCACTTACAAATCTACTGGGTTGCACCATGAGTGTAACATCTGAGTTGCCAACACTGAAATATTTCTCTTCCCAAGTCTGTGAAATACTAGGTCTAAATGCACAAAAATACTTAAATTTTTCAAAGCAAATCCAAACTCTTTGGGAGATTAAGAACCTAAATTCAGAGATTATGACCCTCAAAAACATATTTCTTGGCCTTCTATGATAGAACAATTACACCAGTGAACAAGAGAAAGGCAATGAATATCATCTATCTAGGCTGCTGTAAGATCTTTCTTGAGGCCCCCTGCAACATCCTTTTCTGTAAATTGCAGAGAAATGTGTTTGATATGTGGGTAGTTTGGAGGATAAGGAAATGGTTGGACAGTTTTGTCCAAAGGGTAGTGGCAGGCAAGAATTGTTAGTAACATTCCTGTTTATGGTACTCATATATTCACCTCAGACAGCACTTCTCATTTATATTTGCCATTGGCCAAATATCAATATAGCTCCCTGTGCAGCAAGCTGGCTTTCTGGATCTGGTATGTAAGCATCTGTCTCTCTCTGTGGGAGCAGCTGTATGGATTCCACCCAAATGTCAGGATTCTTGTAAGTTATGGATTGCAACAATATACCTAGAACCCATTTGTAGATATAGCCCTAAGTCACTTGTTCAAAGTCACACCAAATTTGTAGCAGAGCAAGAAATCTGGTCCATATTGCAACACCCAAAAATTCATGAAGACTCCATCCTCTTGTCCTCTTACCAAACCTTTTCCCCAAACAAGCAGTAAGATGAAAAAAAAATTGTACAATGCTCTTGGGCGCATGGTTTGATTCTTGGGATGTCCTTCACCGGGCCAGGAGTTGGATTCAAGGGTCCTGATAGGTCCCTTCCAACTCAGCATATTTATGATTCTATGATAAAATCCTTAGGCTATTTTTTTCACAACTTTAAAACAGAAGAGGGTTTTGCTGAGGATGTGTGGATTGTTGAATTATCAGATAAAAAATTCTACGCAACTGAAATATCATAAAGGAAAATATTTGGGCTGTTGATTTGCATCCATTTTTATTGGTTTTCTTTAAATATTTTTATTCCTCTCAGGAAAAGTTTTTTACTAACTGTAATTCCAAGAATAATTGCAGTGTGGAGGCAGAGAGATGCTGGACAAGTCCTGTGCTGTTCAATACTTGTTTTAGCTTTTGGCAAAATAACAGCTATATTAACATTAATGAAGGGCTTGCCTACTGATTTACTTCTTGAGGGTTTTGCCTTGCAAACTGTAGCTGTTTATGTGAAGAACTCCAAGATGTATTTCCATTGATTGTTCTCATAACCAGGTGAGAATCACGGGAGTGATTCACAGGAGTGAAACTTGCCTGCATCTGAAACTTCCCAAAGAGTGACTTAGTCCACTTTGCATAGATCAACAATACAGCCTAGATATCTCCAGGCTCCTCTTCTCCAGGCTAAACAGACCAAGTGACCTCAGGCACGCCTTGCATGGCTTCCACTCAAGGCTCTTTACCATATCTGTAGCCCTCTGGACACTCCCTAATATATCTCATGTTGTGATCCAAGACTCCATTGACTCTGGCACAGAGTAGAGTGGGACAGTCACCTCCTTTGACCAGCTGGCAATTCTGTGCTTAATCCAGCATGGTGAAAAACACAGTCTTTTCTCTCACAAGTTTTAAAGTGTCTTGTTTGCAAAAGCCTATGTGCAATATTTGTTTTATTTCTTCCATCATGCAGATTTATGAATATCCATACAAACATATTCATATGTAAATCTCACTTACTGCTTTAAATTTCCTTCAATTTGTCCTTTTGTTGTTTGTTGTAGATTGTTTGTTTTTCTCTTTTTATTGTCTTTTAATCCAAGAAACAATATACCACAGTGGGCATGGAGTTTCCTGTTCTCTCACATTTCTTAAACGGTACTGTGAGAGCAACTTGCTATTTCTTTTCTTCATAAATGAATGATTAAATAAGGGTGAAAATTTAAAACAAAGTAAAATGAAAGCCCTGTGAGAACTCCAGAGCACCCAAAGTTGGCACATCATTATTCAGGCCATTGTTAAACACTGCATCTATACCAGTGTGCTGTAACTTGCCAATCTGAGAAAAAACAGTGATAGTGCTGAACAACATCAAGGGCTCATTGTCTTAGTCCCCTTATTTCCTCATGTTCCTTTAATAACTGAACTGTTCAAAGATCACAGGCCACTGCAAAACAAGCACACATTAGCAGAAAGGGACATAACCTATGCCAATGTAATGCTAATTCAAACAACTTAATACCTGTCCCTGGGAGTCCAATTGTAATGCTCAGTCAGAGAATGAAGAGCATCACAGTTGGCTCAGACTCATATGAAAACAGGCAGATTGATTGGTCCTGCTGTCCTGTCATGTTAGCAATCATGCTTCTCTGGCCCCACTTCCCATGCATGTGAAATATAAATAGTTTAGAGGGACACTTTATAGAGAAAATCTGTGGGTCTCAGTAAATACAGCTAGGGTAAATGGACCATTTCTGCATGTCCTCTGGTTAGGTATTAGGTTTGGTATGTGTCAATTGAGAATATAGCTGCAATTGGCACCTCAGAACATTGGTTGAAAGAGAATAACTTTTGTGTGCTGAAATATGAGGGTATGAGTCGTATAGAAATAGCTAAATGGTTAACACTAGTGAAATATAACATTGCACTTTAAAGAGAACATTAAGTCATATATGACAAATAAATTACTTCCCCCAGGAAGTATATTTGATTTTTTTTTTCTGTGAACTGAAGTGTTACAGATGGTATAAGTGTAAAAGAAAGGGTTTGGATTGATAAAACCATATCTTAAGCGTTAACTGAAGTATTTATATTGGACTTCACTATGGAAATGGCACTTTCTAAAATTGTACTTTATTGTCCTAAGGGTATCTTTTAAAGTTTGAAGTGTTAAATGTAGAACAGTTTGTTAAATGAAGTATACAATGTTACTATGACTACGTGGTATTCATTCAGAAGTTTCAAGAAACTCAGATGATAGTATGGACTTAATGTATGAACCATTGCTTAATGTTCTCTCAGTGTCAAAAGGACAAAAGAAAAAAAGATACTTTGAATTTTTTTTAAAATTTCCTTTTAGAAGAATATAGAAAACTGGAGACTTTGATCTCCATAATATGACAATTAACAAGACAAGAAAAAAAATTAGGAGGCTCAGGTGAACCATATATTAGGGAAGAGTGAGTTTACCTTTTTTAGAAAGAATAGTGAACTCCACAAGTAGTTCATTCTCCTTAATTCAGTGTCAAAGAGACATACAGCATGTGTCATTTTTGGGTACAATGGGGTATTCTGCTCAGGTTTTGGTTGCTGCTCCCAGGCTTTTCACAAATCCTGTGTCATGACTGCTTGGCCTATACACGTCTGGGGTCCCCCTGCCAGTCTAGGGGATCTCTGATGGCCTTGGCTGCATTTATATGAGTGGATCCAGACTTACTGCTCAGGAGAAATTCAAGTAAAATGAGGTGGACATTCAATATAAGATGGGGAAGGCAAAGCACAACAATCCATTCCCTTCAAAACATTTTTTGTCTTATTGACACAATACACCACCCACCTAATTTTTAAACTGGGCAATATGGTGCATTTTAAGAGATATTTTTGAGGATTGATTAGTGTCATTGTACCTCCCTGTACCTCCAGAACTGGTATGGTGACACAAAGTAAAGCAAGGATGATTTAGAAGAAAAGGAGCGTGGAACCTTAGTCACAAATCCTGTGCATGTTATTTGGTCTACAGGATGGCTAAGAAAATAAGTCTATGAACATTATTTTTGAAGATATGGAGGCTGATAATCAAATAGTTGATTGCAAATCATCCTCTCTTGAAACCTGTATTCATTCTATCTTTAAAAATAGGGATATTAAAAGTATTGTTTATGCCATATTTTAGAAACAAAATTCAAACCATATATTCATATGACAAAAAAGAGGAGGATATTTATGGACTCATAGCCCTTTAAATATTACACTATGTCACATCTCAGAAGTGTAAGGCACACCATTGAATCATTTCACAACAGCAGTGCTCCAAAGAGCTTTCACACAGATTTCCCTGTCGCAACACAACTCTATTTCCTTTATGTAAATTGGTGAACTGAACCACCTGCTACTAAATAACATTAAAATCCAGCTATTTTTCTCAGAGAAACATTTAGGAGTTACTAATTGTTCATTCTAGAAATAGTCGGGCTTTGAGCATATATGCATGCCCATGTGTTAGTGACAACCATTAATTATACTTGTCCTTTTTACTTGGTCAGAAAAGAGAAAATTAAACCCAAGGGTGACCAAGGACTTTATTCTCCAGTTGTATGTGTCATATAGTCATTTTCAACTCTGCAAGGTCAAAGGGGTTTCTTATAATGTTTTAAACAAATTTTGCATTATATTGCTTTATATGAATACAAAAGAGAGACAGCGCTTAGCACCTTAGCATCCTTGTGTTTCTCCTCTGCTCTTCTTTTTTTATTATTTTTTTTTTTTTTGTAATGTATGGAACTTAAAAGGAGCTTGTGAGACTTTTACTTTTTTTCTTACCATGGCAAATCTGATGGAATGAAAGCAACACCATATGCAAAGTAATGAAAAAATTTGGGGGATAATTTCTTCAGGTGTGGACTGTCTGACCTCAGGAACATGACAGATCTGGCTGCAGAATTATTAACAGTCACTCGGGCCTCCAGGTGGAATTAAGGAGGCAGGAATGGCCACGCATTTCAATCTGTGCAGTTAACCTACTTAGATTAGAATCTATTATTTATGGTGATTACCAACCACTGCAGCTCTTGTAAATGGCAGTAGGTCAGTGCTTTGATAATAATTAAGGTATTCATTATGGGATAAAAGCAGAGGTCAGGCTCACTTCTGTCTTTTGAAACAGAATTAAACACAAGGAATTACAAGGCTGAAGAAAATATTGCCAGAAAGAACCAACATAATTTTTTTTCATCTTCTTTATTCTGAAGCTGTGTTTTCACAGCTTTCTATATTCATGGTAGCAGTAAAACTAAAAGGTCCCTAATGCCTTCTTTTAAGGAGTTCATTAGAAAGCTGTTAGTGAAGTTTTGTGTATTTTTATTACTACTGCACTCTGGAATGAGACACACAATACCTACAGGAGTCTGAAAAATGGGAGGAAATCATGAATGGAAAGCATATAAACTTTGCACTGTTTTCTGTCTTTTTTTATTGCACTGCATGATAAAACCCCTTGTTGTTTGAGCATATACACTACTTTATTCTTTAATAATGCAACTTAAATGTCATAGATACCTTACAAAGCTTATGTTTATAAAATTTATTAGACAGTGATATGGTAAATGACTCTTAGGGGATTTGGATATTGCTGAACATTGGAAAAACCATAGGTAGGACTAGCAGATTTTCTGCTATTTACCTACTGAACTAAATCAACCTGAAAAAATACCATATTTAACAATTAAAAAGAAGAGGGGAAAATGTTTGCTTTTTACTGCATAAAATGTCTGTTAGGAGTCCTAAGTCTTAATGTTGTTAAAAAACCATTAAATTTTAATGGAATTAATTTTAGCCAGTGTCCATTTTTCATAAGATCTAGACATCAAAAGATACTTCTGCATATACATCAGAGAAGTATAAAGACCTGCCAGTCCAGTAAAAGTACATATTGTTTATAAATATTAATGTTAAGAAGGAATAAGAAAAGTAAGAATAACTTGTATCATGTACATCTGTTTAATTCTTTCTTTATTCTTGGATATAAGAATTGTACTGGTTTGAGAGACAAATTTTTTAATTTGGACAAAATGTTGAGTATGAGTCACAGGTCAGTTTAACCCATATGTAAAAATGTATTTAGCTCTCCCCACCTGAGCACCAACATCCTTCTCAGATTTCTAGTGGAATGGAACTGTGGAAAATAAGAGCTAACTACTTGCTTTTGTTCACAAACCCAGAGGAATGGACTGAAGATTGAGTAGAGAAGAATGAAGAATGGACAAAATCTCCACAGAATTACCTCCAGGAAGATGAAACTCATTTTGATCAAGTTCCTCTGCCAGAAAAAAATTATTAACATTTTGAAAAACTGTTCCTTCCATGAGATATAAAATGGCCTCCTCCATCTGTGTTTTGTTTCAATGTCCTCTAAAGATTGGAAGTAAGCCTTTTGTTGCTATCTGGGCAGGCATATTCCATGTAAAGGCAAGAACTTACTGATTGTATAGCCACCCATTTAAAAAAAAATCAGGAAATATCTTCAAAATGAATCCAAGTATATCTTATTTTTATTTGTTTTCCAAAATTTCAATAATTATTTTGGATAAAATTCCTGCCTTCCTTTCCTAAGAAAACTCAACATATTTTGTACCAGATGGCTTTAGGACTGCACTGCAATTTAAAGGAAGGGAAAAGGAAAAGAGATAAACTGTTAGATTTTTTAATTTGAAAATGTAGATAGAAAATATATAGGGAAGATGAAAATAGCTTCCTCAAAATGTTTCAATAAGCATTAAAATCTTTTTGTACAGACCAGAGTTTCCAATACATATATAATATTTTTCAAGTTGATGTTGTGGTTGTGTTTTCCAGTAATGCTATGTGACTTCTAAATGAATTATTTTACAGATTCTGATTTGCCTTTAACAGAAAATGCTGATTTACTCTCCATGAAGCATCAGATTCTGAAAATTACTAAAATAAATAGGTTGGCATGGTGAATGAAGATAGATAAGCATTAATGATATCAATACATTTAAATGCTGTTCCCAGGAATTTTTGTATAGTCTTAAGTCACCTTTCATTTAAATGGAGTTGTTATAATTATTTTTCCAAAGAAATAGTATTGAAGAAAGGCAAGCTCAAAAAGCAACTCATCACTAGCCCTCCTAATCATCATGGGATAGTTTCCTTATACTTTCTCTTTACAGATCTTAAAAGGATTCTTATTAAAGTAATTAATCAGACAAAATTTTATTTCAGTCTTCCACTTGTTCATAGTTAGATTAAAAAATTGGTATTTTGGTATACTAAAATTATTTATAAGGCATCTAACACCTTATATATAATAAACAGAAAGGATGGGAATGATCTGCTGTTTTTCTTTCCCAAAACTTTCTATCGCATTACATTCTTTCCATTTTATTTCCTGTTGTAGTGTGTTTTTAAGTTTTTTGTTTGCTCCCCCATTATATGTATTGTTCCCCCCCTGTTCTTCGCAAAATGGTTCTGCCCTCCCCAGTTTTCCCGCCACAGTTCTCCTGACAGTTATGTTACTATGGTTACCCCTGCCCCCCCTCAGTTGTCAATCACCTAGGTTATGTAACTTCCCCTCCCTATTTCTACCATATTAGTAAGTTTTTCCTCCTCCCTGGGCCCAGTCAATCACCCCCCCACTCCTCCCAGCTTTCGAGAACCTTCTTCTCACTGGGGGTTATGGTTGGCTGGTGTCCCGGGGCCCCGCCTTTACTTTGTGTTTATTGGGTATGTTTGGATGTCAGTTATGTTAAGTACCTCCCTTTATGTTCTCCCATTGGTTAGCTGGGCTTCCCTCCCTTCTCCACCCCCTTCCCTTTAAAACCTTGCCTCTCCCCTAGTTCTTGGCCGTTTGCTGCTGCGTTTTTTCCTCCGTTGGTGCTGTACCATCTTCCAATAAACCGACTTCAATCCCCAGCGAGTGGTCTCTCCCTTTCTTCGTCTCACCAGTGTGAATAATCCAAGTCCGCGATCCAGCCCAGCCCGAGACCAGGACGCCAAGGGGGGCTGGCCTCAGATGCGGTGAGGGTGTCAGCCTTCTCCCCTCCAGCTAGCCAGACTTAGGGCCACGTACGCCCTCGCGCAATTTCCCAAGCCTTCTCTTTGCCAGTCTGTAGAGTCAAAAATCTCTCAACTTCTCCATGTAGCTCAGATCCTCCAGTCCTTCAATCATCTTCACCGCTCTTCTGAAGTGGTTTCAGTTCGTCCATGCCTTTGTTGTCCGTGTGAGCCCATCACTGGGCGCAGTGTCTCAGACGTGTCTCACAAGCACTGAGTCAAGGACAAGAATCATCTCCCTGACGTTAACACTGCTCTGCCCAGCAGAGCTCAGGAGCATGGGGGTCTCTTTTGTTATTGCCCTTGACCTATTTGATCTCTTTTCCTAATGTCTTCAGTTTCACCCAGGCACCCTCCCATTCTGTTGCTTCTCTTCCTTGTATCCATTTTTTCTTCTGTTATCTTTCTGCTTCAGCACTTCTCCTGCGTTTGTCTTTCTAGGGAACTCTCAGTGCAAAGAAAAATGGACAAAATATACTCTTCTGTTGATTTTGGCTCAAGCACTGTGTTTAGGAGCCACGGACTGTTAGTCAGTTTTCTCTTCCCCCTGCTCTGCCTGCTCTGGAACCTGGAAAGTGGCCCACGTGGAGCTGTATGTGACAACCCAACTCAGGGCCTACAGAAGAGGAGTTCTATGCCAAGCTCGGTCTCCCTCATATCCAAGTTTAAGGACATTGGAGTCATTACACTTTTACATTTACACCAAAATGACTCAGCCAATTAGTCACATTTTGTTTAGAGTGAAATTCAAATTAGTCTTCACTGAAGTCACCAGAATAGTGTTATGTTGCAACTGCCAGTGTGCAGTGTTCATGAGTCATGCTACAAATGTTATGAAATAAGCTAAAAATTACGCTTTTTAAAATAGTACATGTAGAGATTTATTTATTTTTGTTATTTTTTGTTTTCTCCACGACTCCTAAACCTTCATTTTCATGTTTTCTTAATTTTATCTCTGAGGACTAAACCTAGACTATTTTTACTTTAAAATTATAGACTCTGTTATATTCAAGTAGCTGCAGTGTCCAGTTTTTCAAAGAGCATCTGATTATCATGAGGTTTGGTAATTTTGCCACAAGACTTTACTCGTATGAGTACTCTGACAGTCTAAAAGTATAGCATAAACCCAGTACTTATTAAATCTCTAGTAGCCCATATTTCTTTTTCTGTATTGTTTTACAGAACATGTATTTTGCTGTCCTTAACTTTGGCCATGTTACTATAAGAGTAGAATACTGGTATGCATTTTTATGTCAAACTCAAAACAGACCCAGCATGAAATATAAGGAATGAAAATCAATTATTTTTGTTAACCATACAGGATAGCAACAGTGAAACACTAGAAGTGTTCAGAAATGCCAGTTGCTTCATTTGATCCTCCTTCTGACAAGAACTCCATGTGAAAATATGAATCTTTACTGGATATGACTAATTTTGTAAAAGAAGTGATTTATTGGTTTCCTGGCTACATCAAAGTTCCACAAAGTTATTTGCTACCTAAAGGTTATCTACTTCATTGAGAAGTAGATGCCCAAACATTTTTTTAATTGTGGTTTTGCATTTTCTCTCACTGTGTTTGTTCCTTCACTGGAAGGAACAAACTTACTTCACTACTTACTTTGACAATTTCTAATAAAAATCTTTGCAAATATAGCCCTGTCTTGTAACTAGCAAGAATGACCCTATTGGTTTCAAGGTATTTAACCTCAGATGCCTGGAAAACATTAAGATTTAATGCATAAAATCATTATTCTGTGTAGTGTTTTAACCAATGCAGTCTCATCATGTTATCCTGATTCCTAAGATTTACATTGAGCACAGAAAAAGGGAAAAAGGTGAATAAAGCAACACTCCTACACAAATGAAATAGAAGGAGAAGGATCTTTTGTCACTTAGCAAATTGAGCACTGAAGTGTGGTCACTGGGTCAAAGTCAGCTCTTGAGAAAAATCAATACCATTTACTTCCCAGGGTTTTCTCTTCTTAGTCCCTAGTCTCCAATGGCAGCCAAAATCCAAGTCTGTGCTGGCTCTTCACTATGAGGAATACCCAGATACAAAAGAAAATGTTGACATTTCTTCTGTTTAACCTGACAAATCATCATTCAAACTGTATAGCCAAATAATGAAAATCGGAGAATGACAACTGAAAGCTCTAGACAGTGCATGATCTCACCTATACAATCAGAGGGAAAACAGTCTCCTGTCCCTTTTGTTTTCTTTTTTCACTCTAAAGCAAATTTTCTAAGAAATTATCTTGTAGAAGTTTTATTTGAACTTTGCTGTTTGTAATGACTTATATTGTCTTGCCAATCAAGAACTCCTGGGAAAAACCTAAATCAGCAAATTCAAGAAAACATTAAGTTCAAGATGAAATAAAAAATATTCAGTGTCCTCATTTGAAAGTGTTCTGAGGAATATATATACCCTTAGGTTTTCCATGTAGTAAATTATGTCTTATTCATGCAAGATTTTCAAAATTATTCTAATGATACCTGGAGCTAGATAATGGGAATGGCTATGTTGCTATGCAGAAAGATAAAGGAAATACCTTCTAAGTAGGTTGCTTGAATAATGAGACTATGCACACATTCTAAAGAGGACTCTAATATATATTTATTCTGTCAGCTCACCCCACACTGATGAGGAAACAGAAAGAGAAGGGGAGAAGATCAACAGAACCAACAATCCTGTCTATAGCACATTAGTCATTGGCTCCAAGATGGTACATGAGAACTGATAATTTAAAGATGTTTGAAGCACCCAGAGCATATGACAAGACATGGCATGAGCCAGATTCTCTTTCCTGACCAAAACTGATTTGTCATTTGGTCTGTGAGAATAATAGCAATATTATACTCACAACAGAGTGTGTTTTTGACTCAGTCAGTTTTTGACTCACATCCTCTCTTTCCCAAAGGTATACAACTGTAGCTACCATATTAGAATTCCATTATTATTAAATTTCTTTTGGATTAGTTTAATAATCTAAGTTACCAAAAAAAAAATATAATACATAACTAGTCATAACTGAAGGACAGGTTACTCTACATGGTTTTTAATTTTCGAAGTCTCCAGCCCAACTGCAGGCTGCTGTGATGTCACAGAACACCTATATTGCCCACTGGATGTAGCTTGTGCATTTCCAGAAAAAACAGGGCAATTCTTCAATATCCTATGTGGGTAGAGAATGCAATAATATGTATAATATGCTTATCAAAAAAAGATATCTCATGAGAAATCTAAAAAAGACAGTACGTTTTCAAAGCTTACTAATTGATTAAGTAGGATCTTCACAGATATTATAAAAAATGTAAAACCAGAAAAGAAATCTATGTACCTGTGCTTGGAATTGCATCTGCTTTTATTTTTTTATTACTACTTTGGTGACATATTAAAAGAACTTGATTCTATTTCTTTCTTTTATATTCACAACTGTCTTTATTCACAGAATGTAAAGCAGGAATATTGGAGGTGTAGTCCTTGTTTGAACATCCCAAAAGCTGTGTTCAAACTGATTCCCTGTGTTGTTAACTGTGCAGATCACTTTTGTTTGGGAAACTGAAGAGGCTGAGTGAGGAACAGGGTTGTGCAGGCACATTCCAGGCAGTGTCACTAAGAGAGTAATTTCTTCTTGGACTCATCTACAGCAAGGAATAAGCTTCAGAGCTGCCGGTGGAAATGCAAAACCAGACCCTTCAGTCTCTGGAATTTCATTTTTATTAGAGAAAACAATATAAATGAAAAAAAAAAAAAAAAAAAAAAGAGAAAAGAAAAAAGAATATAAAGAAATTTCAAACTCATGCCTAAATAATTCTAATATAAATGCAACTGATGTGAATTGCAAAGAAGACCTCACAAACTTGTGATTATAATTTGGGGAAGCAAGTGAGAAAGGCATGACATTAATGCCTATTTTTTTAGTTATTTGATTTACAATACTGAATACTGGGATAAAAGGCCAAAATGTACATCAGAAAAGTATCATGCAGTGAGAATGAATGAAGGAGAAGTAAGAATACTTCTCCTTTGGAAAAGGCATAAAGAAATAATATATTTTTGTATAAAATGATAAAATTTAACAGTAGGAATCTGGTTAAATTGGTGCAGGTTTTCCACATACACAGACAAGTTACAGGAGGGGAGTCTTCTCTGGATTTAAAACACTCTGTTGATAAAAGAATAAATTCTTGAATAAGGAAGTGCCTTACTTGATATGCTAACAGTATCATTATAGTTACATGTTGGCTAAAAATCAACTACAGCAACAATTGAAAGGAAACTTAATCAAATAATTTTGTCCAAGAGTAAAACCATAAATCAGAAGGTCAAGAATAGATGCAAAGAGTTTAGTTGACATGTGAAAGAATACATTTATCTCTTGCTGAGCATCTGCAAGTGCTTGTATCTTTATACAATGGCTATTTTGATCATATAAGCAGTTTTTGTTCTCAGAGACTCTGCTGTAAAGTTCGCTCTTCAGCTGCTAAGATGAAAATGGCATTTTCAAAATGTGGCAGATCTTACTTATGTCTGTGTAAAGGCAGTTCCATTTTGATTTTCTTATTAAAAAAAAAAAAAAAAAAGGAAGAAAATTTTGCAAAAATCCCTTCAGGACTTCATTACATTTTCACCAATCCCTCAAGATGTTTCTGCTATGTCATCTTAGGTTACAGGACAAGACTTATTTTCTCATCAATAGGAGTCATTAGAGTAAGATTCATTTAATTAATTTTAAACATCTCCAGTGTAGAAATATGTGACGAATTATGCACTTTAGTTCTCTTCAATAGTCAGAGAAAATTATATAAATATAGTCAGTGGAGTCTTTTCCACAAAGGATTTTTTAAAATATTAGACTAAATGCCACAATTGAGCACAAAATTATTTCTTTCCAACCTCTAGAAAGAGAATTGAGGTCTACTTTTTCAGTTTTAGACAACAGTTGCCATTTAAAGTCTCATCATGTATTTTTATTAATAATGCTTGCGACTATCTCAAGAAATTGAAAAACTAATTAAAATAGTAATTTTTATGTTCTCATAATATCTGCTTTTATTGTGATATACTTTCTTCTTCAATTAATTAATTTGTTTGCTCAAGAAATTTTTAAAAAAATGATTTCCCGGTTTCATTCTCAGCTTTCTGTAGTATGTTTTATGTGTGCCAGCGTTATCTCAGGATAATAACAATGTAAGAAGGAAGTAATGTTTTGTATTTCTGTTTTGCAACAAGACTGCACTACAACAAATTAGATGTGGTGGGAACTGAGACCAACAGAAGAACGGTTTATACCTCCTGGTTTATGGTACTACCTGGGAAGAACTCTGTCAAACAAGGAAAAGTCTGAAAGAAGGAGCTATATGAAGGGAAGTGGAAGAGTAATAATTATAGAAATTATATTCCAGAAAGCAGAGGGCTGAGTGACAAGAGCAAGGTCAAAGATAGTAAATGATATTTGTGAAGAGACTTGGAGACAGACCAGAAGAATTGGATGTGAATTGCACATGAATATACAGGCAGGAGGTAATTTGGGTATCATAAGTGTTCTACGACAAAAGATTCAATTTACACTCAGAAAAGTATGTATCTCAATTCATATGTAGTTTTGGGTTGCTTTTTTTGAGGTCGTATAAAATGTTATTGTCAGACAGATGGTTTCATATTTCCATGAAAGGCATTATTTCAGGAGTATTCTGAGGGTAGCACATTGCTCCTCATTAAAGGAGACATTTCACCATAATGAGAAACATGCTTTGCTTATAAGGCCTCTGTGGGAAGTTATAGCAAGCATTTGCTAATGTTCAATAAAACCAGAGATTGTAAAAGGAAATTCTTAAGATAGACATGTACCTTGTAGCTCGGCAAATGTGGAGTTGCTATTGCTGTTGCTTGTAACAGGTCACAGACTGTGTGCTAAGGTAACAGAGCAAGCATCAAGTCCTGTCAGGGTTTGTCAGGACTTTTGGCCCATCTAGAAATTTGTTTCAGCTTGTAACAGCATTATCTAATACCCAAAGAACTGCTGTATGTGGTGTTTTGGCTTTTCCTTTGCTTTGCACAATGGTGCAGTGTAACACTTTTTGTTATATATATGTAGACTTCTAACTAATAGACACTAATATCAAGTGACCTTTCTGCATAGAATGAACTGTCTTTGACCCCAGAATAAAATTGTGGGTGAGTTGAAAGGGGAGAGCAGGCACAGGGTGATGTCAAAGGCTTTGAAGCACAGGCACAGACTGATACTGCAGGCCCATGATTGTAAACACTTCACCAGTGGTCAACTCCAGGTCATCAAAAGAATAAACCCATGCGTCAGGTATATGTACCTTTAGAGATACAAAGACAATGAAGTACAAATATACGATGTATTTAAAACATATCTTTGAAAGGAAAGTTGCAGGTAAAACTAATTTGCAGACAATAAAAAGAAGAACAAGGGGTAGAACAAGTCAATTGACAGAAGAAACTGACTCCAACCAGATTGTAAAGAGAAACAACCAACAACAACAACCAACAACCGTACTGCTCCAAGCAAAGACACGGACAACTAAACCTGCAGTTCCTCTCCTGCATGAAGCCATTGGCCTCACAATAGTGAGTGTAGCATTTGAGACACACATAGAGACTGAAAAGTGTGTGTGTGCGTGTGTGTCTGTGTGTGTGCACCATTTTAATGATATACAATTTGAACCATCTTATCATCATTATAGCTGTTCTACTAACCATGTTTTATTAGACAGTTAATATTTTAGTTAGCCTAAGAGTATACAATTGGCTTTGTACATATATGGTGCTCTTATTTTGGCCATAACCCTTTTGAATACCACAAACTGATGGGAATAAAATTGGTTCTTTCTGTAAACTGGATACAACAAACTGGTGGCATATATTAATTGTAATTCTTACCAATAGTTCGACTTTGTAAAGCTGTAAATGCCATACAACAAAGCCCACAGTTATTTATTTGCTAAAAGAATCTAATCTTTTCTGATTTTATGTAAACCCCAAATTTTTATTTGTTTTATAACTGTAAATCATTTACTTAATCATTATCTTAAAGCATTGAATCTGTCCAGGAAAAGCTAAATACAGTTATATATTTTCTATTTAATTTTTTTTTACCAATAAATATTGGAATGTTTCTAGTTAGAAAAACTTGGAATAGTTCTAGTTAGAAAAAAATCACTCCTATGACACTCACCAAGGAAAACTTTACACTGGATGAACAAATTAGTTTAATGGCAAGAGATGGACAAGGCTTTTTGCACTTTCTATGCTCTCCTATTACACTGTACATTTGCAAAAGGTGTGCAATGGAGTATGATATGGAGGTTTATAAATTAAGAAGTGCCAGAGAAAAGGTAGTTTGGAAGTAATTATTTGTTATTCCTTACAATACAGAATCGTGGGACTCTTCTCAAATTTCATGTTTCACTGTCTAATTAAATTGTACTACTCATTTGAACACTGAATGAGAAATAAAACAATTTACATCAGTTCTAAAAGCAATTTGATTAATTAATTGGGAAAAAATCTGTCAAGAACTATCAAATTCTAAAATATCATTTTTGACTCATTAGTACACTTGTAATACACATCAACAGCATAAGTACATTCTCAAGAAAGTGTGACAAAACCATTGTATATTTGCTTTCTTCTTTTTGAGTTTGGCCTCAGATATGTGATATCAAACATAGCTATTTTAAAAAATTGCTCTTCCATTTAACTTTCCCTATAGCATATTGTAAGACAAAGTTGATTCCGAAAATATCAAATGTTGTTCTTACACTTCTCAATATATTGTGTCTGTCACACATAGATTTGAAACAGCTTTGTTATGCATAATTTATTTATCATTCTAATTATTGCACACCATTACTAGTATTGTGAACACACCATTACTATTATTGTAAAGGATCATCAACAAAATAACCTCAGAAATTATTACTTTATTTATTTCTTTTTTTTTTTTGAAGGGTCTGAGATTTGTATTATTGATTTTAAAATTTAATTTTTTTTCATCTGTTTCCATAAAAATAAGTCCATTAATCATTAAAGTTGTGTTGCCTGTGTGTTGTCTAGTTTTTGAACCTGCTCACTGATTATAAATTTTGACAGATTGGAAGAGGTCTGACAACATAAATGTTAAGTTTTTAAAAATTTGATAATGTTAAGTAGGTCTGTTACTAACTCCAATGAAGAAGGTGCTTTGAGAACTTACTCTTTATTAGACACAAGAATTTACAAGGCAACCAGAGGCACTCAATTTTTTTAAATGCGGGAAAAGCTTTGATCAGAGTTTCTGACTTATTTAACAGAGAACTCAACCAACCAGCTAAAAGCCAGAGTTTTTCACCTTCCACTATTTTCCTTGCTTCACATGAGTGTCTCAACCCTTTATTGTCTCTCTAACCTTTATTGTTTCTCTACTACTTCCTGCTCTCCAGTCTTTCAGGATTCTGATTCAAGTTTTCATGGCCATTTCAGTGAGTTTTTTGCCCCCTCTTTAAAAACTTCATTTCAAGACTTGTAACGACCCCTTTTCAGTCATTAAAGAAGAAAGAAAAGTAATAATTATCAATATCAATATTTTCTTCTTCCTTTCTCTAAAGAAAAGCAAAACAACCTACTGTAGCAGCACTCTACATAGATTTGTTGGTATATTGGTATTCGGTTGTCGCCCCAAATATCTTATAATCCTGTGGGGATTTTCAGTCATCATTTTGCAAAGATATTTTCTTTATTCTGCTTTTAACTAAATGATTTTACCAGTGTAGGGCAAGCATAACTCACACTAACCCACAAGTTCATTCAAATTGTTCATACACCTGCTTATAAAGGATTATGTTTTGAACAGTAGTCTAGGAGAAACATTTTCATACTTGCATGCTATATTTTTGTTTATTTTTGCAAGAAAATATTTTTCTTCCCAGGTTAGGCAGTGGAACATCTGATGAGGCAAAATATTGTTGTTTATACCTTGGTCAGTCAGTTCCTCTAAAGTGATGGGAAAGTCTCAGAACAATCTATGTGACTTCCAGGGCTGTGAGTCCCTTGAGCTTAAGCATCTTCCTCCAACTTGGGATGGAAATCTTTCAATTTAATTAGTTATCCTATGGCTATTTCTCTATAAACTCTCCTCTGCTAAATCCCTCCTGACATCTACAAACAAAACCTCACTGCCTTGGAATGAACCAAGACTGATTCCCTGCGACTGATCTCACCAATAAGCTCGTTGTTAACAAAGGCCTTTGGATCTGACAGTGGGTCTGTGCCATGGGGCCTGAGGCTAAGTGCCGTTCCCAGGTCAGGCTCCTCTGCACTCTGCAGATGCTTCAACTAGCACTGTCTGTTTAATTAATTTCAGTCTGCTTCACCTATTTAGGCTTTTCACTTGCCTGCTGTTTTCCCTATCAATAAATATAAGTAACAGATTATAAAAAGATAAATTCTGTATAGAGCGGGATGAATCATTTATGCTAACATGATTATCCCTTTCCATCATTAAACTTGAAGTCTTGTATGCAGCATATGAAACAAATTATTTGAGTGTATTGTGTTCCTGATATAGTTGAGGTGTTCATATATAAGCAATACCTATGTTTGTAAAAATATGTTACAGTATCTCCCTCTTTATACACATGGCCATGAAAATATATTCGGATATACCCATTTAAATACATACAGCTCTTATGACTAGATAGTTAATTTTTTTCCTAAATTCATTTAAGCATGACACAAATTTCAGCTTATCAGAATTTGTTAAAATCTATTTGTATTAGAACTCTTTCCTGTGTCAGGTAGACCTGGAACTCTGTTTTGTTAAAATGCTACATAAGCAGGTAAGCCTATTAATTTTAGTATTGTTGTATTGGTGGAGCTATACTGACCTACTGTGCCAGCAAAGCATTTGAGTGCAAATCCCAACCTTACACAAAGTGTGTTTTTCTAGGATACTTGAGCTACCATTTCCAAATCCATACTAGTATTAGAATTTTAGCCTTCAGCATCAGTAGTCCTGTCTATATAACAGTCCTATAAGTAAAGCCATGGCTTTATAAGATGGGATGAACAGGAATATAGCAACCTGTCACCACTGAAAATGAAGGTCTTGAACCAAACAGCTCTCTGTCCTTGGGTGAAATTCTCTGTCATCTGGTATTGGAATATGAATCCCAATATTACCAGTTAGATTGTGCCTGGGCCAGTCTGACCCTCGCTGCTAGGCCAAAGGAGGCAGCTGTGGCGTATCACCCCAGAGACACCTTTAGCTTGCTGGTGGTTGCAGCTGGGCACTGAACAAGTCCAGGCTTGTTAGGAACTCCGTTTACCTCAGGAGGAAATCTTCAGGCGATGGTGAAGAGAAAAAGGAGATGGATTTTGCTGGAGGGTTATATCCAGAGGTTTATTCCATGGTCATAGAGGTCTGAATCTTGGGAACAGCTCCAACAGAAATCCCAACCGCATGGCTTGATTCACCTTTTCAGCTCAGGGACAGGGGAAGGGGAGGGACAGGTGAGCACCAACCAGGTGGAAGGGGCAGGGTCTCAAGGGACGAGGGACGCCTAGACAGGCCAATGACCCCAAGGCCCGAGGGGCATCCTTTGAACTTGACCGACCACACGACGCCTTGCTGGAATGTTAAGCCTGATTGACAGGACTCACTCAGCAAGGGGGCGAGGGGGAAGAGGTATAGGCACACCTGGGAGGTGACCTGGAAGTCTAAAATGGGACATTACAGCACACCGCAACAATCTGGGGAAAGAGTCTGGTCTTAGTTCACTCAAAGAGCTGATTTAACTCTGAAACTGGTTAATTTCCTGCCTGGTCAGTTTAACAGCCCAGGGAGACTGGGAAGTGCACTACAGATGGCTCTAGGGAAGAAGGGAATCTGTAGGATCACAGGAAGAGGCAGAGAAGGAGAGGCAAAGACGGACAAGAGAGTAAAACTGTCCTTTCTCAATGCAGTGGATGATAAGACCAACACAGCTGAATAAAGAAGGGCAACTCAGGTATTTTGAATGATCATAGTGGATACAGGAGATATAGAAGGGTATTGAAGAGTCACAGTGACCAGAAGAACTGGTGACCTTATTTAGGTGAAGCAATATTGGCCAATTTTGAATAAGCCCTTTTTGTATTACCTTTGTTTGATTTCAAAAATGCAAACACATTAACAGTAGTTATGATAGTCCATTAGCCTTTTTGAGAGGATAATGCTGCTTCCCTCGTTGTGGAACTTACAGTCACTAAGTTCTCATCAACTGTCTTCTGAATATAATGAAATAGTGCAGAAAATAACAGGAAAAGTGATGGTGCTACCAAAATATCAAAGCATGGGAAGTTATAAAACTACTTTTCATTACTTTCTCACAGTATTGCAAGATGTGGGGAAACTATGCATCTTTCTGTGAATTTCTGCTTTCTGTGTTAGAATAGTGGTGCTCATTGAGTATGAGGTAGGACATAGCTCTTGAAAATGACACCCAAGGCGAAAGACAGGAAGAAATTCTGAGTAAATGGGTCTGTGACTAAGGGAGTCTGACAGCTTTTTTTTTCCACTCAAGGCGTAAAAACTTTCCAGACAGGGACATGTTTTCTAACTCTGAGTTTATTAGAATAAGTTTTTTTCCTCCAAAAAAAAAAAAAAAAATCAAGTTAAAACATTTCTCTAGTAACTGTGATAAATTTTGGTCATATAAGTGAAGATAAACCATATATGAACAACCTCATGTCCTTCTTTTTCCTCTGAATAACAGAACATTAACTTCTTTCCATTTTTACCTGCAAAAAGGAGAAAATCAACCTAAACATCCAGAATAAAAAAGCCATCGTTTCTAAATGTTGATAACTCCTTTTAGTTAGAAATTTTGCAACACCAAAATTGTTACACATCTTAGGAATCTCAGTAAACAAAGAAATATAGCTTTAAAATAAGTGCTGAAGCTTAGCTCTAAACCAGTTTTACTCAAATGATAGGCAGTTCAGATTATCAATTTTAATTTTCATTTAATAATTTTTATTTAATAGCATTTTGGCAGAAAAATAACATTTTAATTAACTCTCTTGTTAATACTAACCAATATTTCCAGCATGCATGGATCATCCTGTTCTCATAACTTTTCCCTGTTTCTAAGCCCAAAGCAGGTGACAAGCACTGCAGAAATAGCTACTCATAGAAAGCAAGCTGCTCTCCAGCAGTCTTACATTTTTCAGCTGTTGGCTATGTAAGCACCATTTTACTCTAATTTGTCAGAGCAACAGAAGAATCCCAATTATCCAAGTGATTGAAAGAATGTGCAATAGACTACATTGTTATTTGCATATTCTAAGTAAACCTACTGTCATATTTCTACGAAAAGTTCTTTCAAATTAATAAAACATCATAGTATGACAGGTACATTCATCTACAGTTGATGGGTAGTGATGAGATGACAAGCAGCAGTGAAATAGTTAAAAATGTTGTCATTTAAATTAATCTTCAAAGTTAAGTCTTCCAATTAAGATGAGTGGAAGATGTCTAGAAATATTTTAGTGCTATTTTTTCAATCTTTACTAATTGCCATAAAGACAAAAGTACAGGCATTTATATTATTAAGGCTTTCTTTTCACCTAAATGTAATTAAAATGAGTAACCAAGCTTTGAATCTTGGAATACAGCATAAGGAAAAGTTTAAGGACACCTTTTTTTCCAGTAATAGCTTGCTGCGGTCCAGTAAAATATTTTGCCATAAAAACCTTCCAAGCTCTCCACCACTTATGTGTGACTCTTGAAAGGCTTATATTTGAATAAACACCCACAACATTTCAGCTAGGGAAAAATAAGCACATAGCACAAGAGATAAAGTATGTTGTTCCATTCCTCCATATGGGGCCTCTGCAGTGCAGTCTGTATGTGACTCTCACAAGATGTCTCAGAAATTCACACAGCTGGTGCGGAATTTGGCAGCTTGCTAGCTGCATGGTACATATTTCTGGGAATGTCTGGCATTTCTCACTGCCTCCTGAATTGATGCAGGGGGCTGCATGAGGTCCTGATTCCAAAGCCTGTGTGCCCTGACACTGACTGGCATGGGAGGCAGCTGCTCCCCAAGAGCCCGGGGAGGTTGCTCAGCCCCTGTCCAGCCTGCACATTTGGGAGCTAAACCTTGCTTACAGCATAGGTTAAGAAGCTGGTTTGTATTTGGTCTGATTTTGCTTTTTCTGAGGTGTGTGTTAGACTGGTAGGAAGCCAAAAGAATGAAATATAATTTGAATTCTGAATTCTGTATTCATAAGCGCTCTAAAGGCAAGCCCTTACTGAATGCAGACACTGAGAACCAGCATGCACTTCTCTGTTCTCACCAGAGACAGATTTAGCTCGCTCTGGAGAGGAATCTAAATCCAAATTAACATTTACACAGTCATATGACTCTAACAAGTGTTATTAATAATGTGGCAGTACAGACAAATTGCAAGAGCTTTAGCTTTCCTGCAGATCTGAGTTGCTCCAGAGGCCTGAATGAAATACAGTGCAAGAGAGAAATGATGCAAATTTGTGTAGCTATGCCTGGATGAAAGTGTCAGATGAAGGCCACATAGAAGCACTAAAAAGAGAAGCAGCAGTAGCTGCACCTACAGCAAGGAATATTGTCTTTAATAAATGTCTATGCATGCAAAGTAAGGAAAAAAACTCTGAAAACAGAAGACTTGTATCTGAAATACAGTCTCAAAATGAACACCTGGCATTAAGCCTATTCAGTAAAAGATTCACTTTGTATCTTAGGAATGTCTGCATTTTATCTCACTTTGGCCACCCAAGTGGGATTTGCTGTATGGTAGCCATCAAAGTTGTTTAAACCATCAATGGAGAAAGATAGCCACCTTAACCTGGGCAGGGTCTCCAGGGTCTCCTCAGAGGAGATAAGGCCTCCTTTGGAGGTCTTATCCTTCTCCATATGCAGAAAAGAGCCTGAATGGCCATCTTATGTCACAAGCTTAGCAGCTAGGTAGCTGGATCTGGCTGAGCTGAATCCCACACTCGGCTCATGCAGTTCCACTCCCTCAGCCTTCTACATGGTTCAGGAGAAGCTACAGCTGTGGATTTATTTATCTATTCTTCAGCATTGGTGGGATCTTGACTAAATATGACTTTCCAGCAGGTTTATTGACTAAAGATGAGTCAAGCAGGAGGAGATTTTAATTTCTACTGGTATTCTACCAAAGAAAATCTGCTATCTTCTCTTTCTACAGCACCAAACTTGGAGGTGTATATCTGATTCACATCAACTTTCTGAATGACTCAGGACTCATCCTAAAATCACAAGATATTCCTTATGCAGAACGCTTTTCTAAAAATAATGTTGCACTTTTCTTCCTCCTCCGGTATCAGTGGTGAAAGATCTTTTTATCTTAATCCTTCTTTGTCTGCACATTATTTAAGAGGTAGTCTGTAAAGCTTTCAGCGTTTCTCCATGCTGAAACTGGAACAAATTTTTCATGTTGGCTGTACTCATTGTTCTCTTTCTCCTACTAAGTAAAATACTGGCTCACAAAAGTAAACTGTTGTATTGTCATCTAGATTTTTCATCTATTTCTCTCTGTTTCTCTTATTATAACAAGGCTTTATTTATGCTATGTTTTATTGTGTTCTCTGTATGACTCTTCAGAGTTATACAAGGCTTAGAGGATTACAAATTTTATTGTATTTTTGTTTATTTATTTCTATATTTTTTTATCTGCTGCTCCCTTTAGCAGCTGCACCATTTAACGTTTAGGTCCAGTTAGCATGCTCAAGTTTAAAACAGAATGTTATATTTACTTAAATTGCTATTAGAGGATCTTTTAGACATCATTTTCAAATTGTTCTGTCAGCTTCTGTCAATGACTTAGATATCTTCATTGCAGAAACAGTATTTCCTCATCATAATTTTTCTGTTAGAGTTTCTTCCTTTGTATTTAGAAATTTTTTCTCTGCCAACAATTATTAGTTTTAGCAAAAGACTTTTCTCTTTCCTGCAACTTGACATTGCAACAACTTGTTTTCCCACTATTCTATTTTTCTCTTTAATTTTGAGTGTTGAAGATTAAAAAAAAGTAGAGCTAATGTTTTATTCTTTCCCTTTAAGAATGTAATGCCAGAGTGAAGTGCTATGATAATTTGTTGCCTTTTTCTTCATCCTTTTAAACCTGTTAAGAGAAGGAGCTATGTCCAGTGGTTAAGCAGCAGCAATTACAGGTGGGAAATTGGCAATTCAGTGCCTCTCTCTGGCATGGAGTTTCTAAGTAGATACAAGCAGGCTGCATCAGCATTACATGAATGATGGACTAATGGAGTCATACATGAAAGGTAGATAAAAAACCAAAAATAGACCAATTTTATTCAAGTGAAGATACCCATTGCATTTATATTTGCATATAACATCATAAAAAATGTCTGTCCATGACTCAGTGAGATAAAATGGCATGGAGTTATTTGAAAAATTTCATTTGCTCTGTCTATGAAATTTGCATGTTCCCTAAGAGACACTTTTTTCACAAGGAATATAGGAAATAAAGATATAGGCATATTTTTGACACTGCTAGTTGGTATGCATAGAAGTGGACTTTTTCATCTTCTTCCCTTAATTCCTGGAGAATAAAAAAAGATTTATTCCTGTTATCAGTCTGAAGGGGTTGCTGCCATGTAAATCTAATTTCATAAGTGCTTCTATTGAGGGCATTTTCTGCTCTTAAAGTGTATTATCTTATTTCATTCTTCTTCTCCTTGTTCTTCTCACAGAGATTAAGAGTATAAGGTTCATAGAGATAGTTCATATCATCTGACTCCTGTATGTGCCCATCAACCCCTGGATTCCTCCCAGCAGCATTATTGACTGAAGTGCACCTTGCCTAATTTAGGCCATGCCTCATTCTAAGTCACATCTTGGTGCCTCATCATAATACAAATTCCTGGACAGACAAGTTCTTAAACTCCTAATTTTTTCACCAAATCACCCAATTTTATGACATTCTTTTAAAATGTGGATGCTGTATCTCTGCCTTGTGCCATATACCTATCACAGTGACAAAGGAAGTTCTGCAGAAAGGATTCATTGCACTTAATTCAGATATCCACTCCACAGACACCTACAACTGAGGTTATCAGGATCCCTTTTCAGACAGCTCAAAGAAACAGACACTTCCAAAGCATGCAGCTTTTAGCCTGTTTTAAATGCCTATGTTGGACAAGGTGAATCATAGTTCACTAACAGGCTGCAGAACTTTTTCTGACTTTGGATGTTTTCTACTCATTACCACTCTGCTTATGCACTGCAAGTGTATTACCTTTTTTATCCACTACTACTAGTGAGGGCTCTTACTGAGTTGCTTAACTAATGTGTCTCCTGAATTCTAACAGAATCGTGCATTTCTTATAATTTTTTTTTTAATTTCTACAGTAATTGCTAAGTTCCTTGTACCAAAATGCATTCAGTCATATTTTTTTTGTGTTACAACGGAGGCTGGAAAGCTTAAACTTCTCTTTTGCCTGGTCAAAGCAGCAGGAAAAGTTATTTTAATAGAGAACTGCTGTTTTTCTCCCATGAAGTACCTCATTTTTCACAAACCAGTTGAGCTATCTTGTTTAGATTTTGTTTGTTTAATTTTTTTTTTATAAAATAATCTTTGCATAGAACAACCTAAAATACATACCAGCTAAATTTTGGACACTTCAGAACTAAGAAATTATTAGAATGATTGAAACACAAATATAAATTAAAAAAACTTCTATTGTCTCTTCCAACCCTATAAGTCTCCAATTTTATTCATTGAAATTTTTTTATAACTCAAGCTTTTTAGATTTTCAGCAGAAAAATTTTAGAGGCATTCTTGAAGACTGCAGAGCATTGATAAAGAGCAATGGGCTTGCATTGATGAAGAGCAGTGGGGTTGCTGAATTCTTGCATACCTTCAAGAATATACTGGACAAGCCAATGAAAGCAAAATAAGTCATTTTGTTTACGACTCTGTCTTATGTCATCAAGAGTTTATTGAACCACCAGTTACCAGAAACAGGAAAATTAGTCAGAAAAATGCTGCTATGTATTGTGCCTGCTCTGATATTTTCTTCTAAGCCTCTACATACAGGCACAATCAAGTGTTGTGTTTGACGAAACTTGCAGTCTCTACAGTCTCCAGAAAACCAAAATAAAATTTCAGAATTCTATACATAATATGCTTTAAAACAAAATACAGAATTTTATAACACGATTGTGCCATTGCATTTTTAATGAATGGTTTTAAGAAATTGTGAAAGATTAGGTAGAAAATCTACCATAAGTAGCTTGATAGTTTTATTGTGTCTTATTGTGACTGAGGTGATTTTCTAAGTGTTTATGGTAAGGATTGTGTTGTAATCTGCAGCCGTAGTTCCATAAGTCCATTATACTGATAAATTGCATTCATTAAAGTAATGTACAACAGAAATAAATTAATAAAAAAATCAAAGAGATAGTAGAAAGTTCTGCAGAAGCATTTTATATAGAATTTAAATGGCTGCTGAAGCTGTTAACATTCAAATTGGAAAAGGATAGAGAGCAAATGTCTATTTATGAAATAGGACAACAATGAAATTTATCATTGTATATACATATATTGAAATCCCCTACATTAGATAAACTATTTTGGATATGTTTGTTATAACTCCAAGTATTTTAAGTTGGGAAAAGAATGATATATGGAAAAAAGCTTGGTACAGTGTTTGATACTGAGACCCTGTGCTGCATCTGCATGCATAATATGACAGTAAAAATGTCCATATTAGATGATGAGGGTGGGTGAATCAGTCTATGGAAATGGAGCAGCACACTTGTGTATGAATGCAGATTCAGGACAAAAATAGTCTAAGGACAAGAACCGATAATTAATGTTGCATTCTTCTCCTCTGTGAATCTCTTCTGGGTCATGATTATTTTGCTAAAATTGTGTAATCAGGAGCTCTGACTGGGTAATCTGACATCTCCAAATTCTGAAATTGCTGCCCAAAGACTGTTTGATGTGCCATAATTAGTAAGTGTTGTCTTTCTGTTCCATGCATTATGAAAGGAAACCATTGCTTCATCCTCTACTAGAAGCTCTTCATACCTGCTACTTTGCTGTCCAAGGGATAATTACAGTTTTTTCCTTTTATTTTTTACAGTTACTTATTTGTCGCACCACTAAGTATTCTAGAGGTAATTAAACAGCTTAAGAATGTCTTTGTTCAGAGAGAAAAAATTATTATTATAGTAAACCTTATTAAAATATACCCAAATAAATATATCATTATAAGTATAGAAGGAGGTTAAAGGTATATGTGGTATGGGAAAATCAGACAATTATCTTTCGCTGACATCAGTTAGAACTGTGTGCTTAACTCTGGTACATGTCACTGCACCAAGCTGATATTAAGGATAGCCATGAGGAAAAACTTTCTGATGATACAGGCACTGAAACACTGCAAAAGACTGCAGGACTGCTGGAGCAGACTTCTGGCCTTCATTGTTGCAAGTTGCACAAACATCTGTCTCCATTGACCTAGGATGATCCTGAATTGAGACATAAGGATAAAATGAACAAACTTCCATTGTCTCTTCCAACCCTATAAATCTGCAATTTAATTCCTTGAAATATTTTTTTTGTAACTCCAGCTTTTTAGGTTGAGGGTTGAGGAAGAAATTTATATTGAAGTAAAGATAATACGTGGCAAAACATATAAACAAGAATTATTATACAGAGCAAGGTATAGAAGAAAAGAATACTAACACTGAAATTTGTTAAAATAGTTCACTATGTCAATGACCAGTGGAATTATTTTAGATTTTGATAAACTAGAACAGTGTTACTTAGGTTATGGCTATATCAACTTATATCAAACGTGAGGCGATACCTCTTCAGATATTCAATTCTCCCAAATTAATGAGTGTTTCAATTAAATGAATCTGAATGAAACATCAGAAAGTGTTTTAACTGAAATTAAACATATTGAAAGAAAAACTATATTGTAAAAGTAAAAATCTGTTCATAGACTCTCTTTTGTTGTGAATAAAAACTCCAGTGAATTAAAACGACATTATTGTATTGAATTAAATTATGTTTTTCTTACAGGTTTCCACTGACAATATTGAATATTTTGTTGAATATTTCCTGCTATATTATCTTTGGTGAAAGCTGTGATAATCAAAGATATTTATATCACATCTTTCCAAAACATTTTTGCAGCTATCTTTCATTTCTGAAATATGTAATATCAGTCATATTTATATGAGTTCCAATTTAATAACCGGGACAATGGCAACAATAATAATTGCTTTATAACACTATCACTATCATGGCAGCTATAAGACCATCACCACACTGGGTGCCATGTAGAGTTCATATTAACCACATGGGATCTGGGAAACTGAACTTGATTCCCCTCTGATCATCACATTAATGAAGTAAAAAATCTGATGAAAGCAGTTGACCACGTCAGTGATGGAATCAGAATTGGCTTGAACATGCAGAAATATAACACCACACATCATTTTTGCTGTCTAAAAGACTGTTATGATGGAGTCAAGTTTATGAACTAAATGTACTGAATGGACTTCCACAAATATAGTCCATAGACTATGGAAATTATATTTGTGGGTATCAAAAGACAGGAAAGGTGGTGAGTATTTGGAAGTGAGGAACCTGACATGACATAAATGATACGGAATAAGGGGTGGTTACTGTCCTGGTTTAATCTGGGAAATAGTTAATTTTCCGCATAGTAGCTGGCAACGAGCTGTGTTTTGAATTCAGTATGATAATAATGTTGATAACAGATGGATATTTTGACTGTTGCTGAGTAGTGGTGACCCTAAGTGAACAGGGCCTATCAGTGTCTCATGTTCTGCCAGTGAGCAGGCACACACGAGCCTGGGAGAGAAGGCACACACGAGCCTGGGAGAGAGCATGGCCAGGACAGCTGACCCAAACTGGCCAAAGGAATATCCCACACCACGGGCTACCATGCCCAGTGTATGAACTGGGTGTGGAGTTTGCTGTGAGGGACTGATCATTGCTGGGGAATGGGATGGGGATCAGTCAGCAGATGATGAGCAAATGTATTGTGCACCACTTGTTTCTTGGGTTTTATTCCTCTCTCTCCTTCCTTTTCTATTACTATTAATATTAGTAGTTGTGTTTTTATAATTTATTTTGTTTCAATTATTAAACTCTTCATATCTTAACCCAAGATTTTTTACAATTTTTTTCTTCTTCTCCCCAGTCCACCAGGGACAGGGTTGGAAGAGTGAGTAGGTGGCTGAGTGATGCTTAGTTGCTGGATGGGGTTAAAACCATGACACCAGGATGACTCATAATTGATGTCCTTTTAAATTTAAAAAGGATCAGTAAAGAGAGATTCAACAAAGCAGGTACATCAAAAAGGCAAAAATTTTACAAAAGTAAACTACCAATGTAAAAAGTCCATCTGTGTGATTCATGGTACGAAAATCATTATAAAACACTTTATGACAGTGTTTCAATGATATCCACTTCAAAAAACATTTTCAAAAATGCTGCAGAATGTTTACTAAGGTTAAAAGGGTTTTTTTTGCATCTCCTTAGATCTACCTTGACTTGTAAAATATGAACACACAAAAATTGATAGAGTATGTATATTCAGGGGTAATAATGGAATCCACTAGTAGTAAATTTCTGTGAAATATTCTTTCAAAATGAAGGACACATATCCATCATCCATCATCCATCCTATCCTAATGATAGGATATATGCTTTGTAGAGTTTCATTATTTCAGCATTTACTGTTACTTTGAAACAAATTTGGAATTGCAAAATGCCTGTTTTTGCAGAATTCTAAATTTGACTCTATTTCCTCTTTTCCTAAAGGCCATCCCAGTAAAGACTATTTTAAATCTTTTACTTCCCAGAGTTTCTTGATAGATCATAGGCTATTTTGCTTTTTAGCCATTTATACTTTCCAAGCACTTCTCCAACACCTTTGTGAGAAGGGCTCCTATTGGTGACTGCTTGCAGTTGTCTAGACCCCTGAGGCACAGACACATCTCCAATAATTATATGTGATTTTATAAAAATGACTGACTTTCTGATTTCCTGTACTCTTTTCTTTTATGCAATATAAATAGCATAAGTCACATAAAGCATGTATAACAACTGGAAAAGAGCAATTCAGAGGTAAATGTGACAATTTCTTAATTAATTATCTGCAACAGGCTAATTAGAAGGTCCTGATAAGAGGTATTTTTTCCCCATCTGTTCTGAGTAGTGTTAATAGTCTAGCTAGAAACACTAGCTAATTCTTGTATTAGTATGTCCAGCAAAAGCAGAATTAGTGTCCTGAGCTCTGTAAGTCTATCAAGCTGCAGACATCTCCAGAAGAATCAAAACCAATATAAATCACTTCTGAAACTTTTAAGAAAGCCAAGGACGAGATGCTCTGATGACTCTTTTAAAGCTTGGAACTGAGAAATTCTTGGCTCAAAATGTTCAAAATGCTGACTTTTAGCCAAGTCCTGTACAGTAAGTTTACTTTCTGGCATGCTGTAATGAACTCAGAAGAAGTACAAGGCGAACATAAAGAAAAGGTTGAGGTAAAAAATGGGCAGGAAAAATAAACAGTTAGGACAGAGAAAAAAAATCTGTAGAGTTCAAGATGTGATGGATATTTTATTCTTAGATGAAGAGACCTAATGTTAGAAAAGCCTTTATTTTATCAAATTTACAGATTACACTTTGTGAAATACCTGATTTTTATGGTTTGCAGCTGTGTGAATAGACATAGTCCCCAGGGTTTGAATTAACATGATGTTGATATTCAATGCTATATTTCAATAAGTTTCAATTGCTTGATACCACAATGTCAGTGGACATGAGAAGTGCTAATGTGTTTAGTCTAAAAACAAGCACGTAAGAGATACCTGATCCCTGACAAGGCAGAAAAGCTCAAGCAACAAAGTCTGGAACAGAGCTGGGACAGTATGTTAGTTTTTGATTAAAGCAGGTGAATAGAAAGTATCCTATATTCTGAATGAAATGGAGCTATTAGAAAAAGTTTGAAATTTAATGATAATTGTACTACCCAAAGAAATAGGGACAACATTGTATCAGATTGCAAAATTGTGGACTGTATGGCTTAAATATCTTAAAGATATGATCCATATTTAAGATATGATCCAAACATAATTTAATTAACAATGACTCCCTTACTTGAAATTACTACAGCAATGGAATCCTATCAGATAGTGTTTGAATTAAAAGAAATTTGTGGTGTTGTCATTTATTATTATTATTATTATTATTATTATTATTATTATTACTACTACCACTACTACTATTTTATTTATTTATTTATTTATTTTGAGTAAAGCATTATTAGACAGCAAAAAATCGAAACCCTAGTACTATTTTATTGGTTTTTAAAAGACCTATCTGATGTATCTTGTGTTAAAAATGCATCACAATATGAATATAACTCTCAGTTGTAGTGCTATCATATTTTTATTTTGGGAATACACATAAAGGATGTATGTACTTCATGAATATTTTTCCATTTTATGTAAATGGGAAAGCCATGTTCCAAACACTAGTCACATGGTTTATTCTTTGGTTATAAGGATTCCTAAGGATTGGTCTGTGAATTGATTTCAGAAATATGGTCTTAGAGTTAAGAGTATTATCAGTTAAATTTTATGTCTTCCATCATATCTTACAAGCAAGAACTTTAAGGCATTTGGATAGCCACATCCAGAGGGTAGTTATCAATAGCTCCATGTCCAGAAGAATCCCTAAGGTGTCAATATTGTGACCAGCACTGTTCAATGTCTTCAACAGTGAAACAGACATTGTGATTGAGTACACTCTCAGCAAGACTGCACATAACATCCAGCTGGGTGATGTGGCTGACATGCCTGAGGGATAGGATTCCATCCAGAGGGACCCCAACAGCCTTGAGACCTTGACCCGTGGGAGCCTCATGAGGTTCAACAAGGCCAAGTGCAAGGTGCCTCATCTGGGTCAGGACAACCCCCCATTATCAACACAGGCTGGGGATGAAGGGACTGAGAACAGCCCTGCTGAGGAGAACCTGGGGGTGCAGGTGGATGAGAGGCTGGACACAACCTGGCCATGTGCACCTGCAGCACAGAAAGGCAGCTGTATCCTGGCCTGCATCCAAAGCAGCGTGGCCAGCAGGAGAGGGAAGTGATGCTGTCCCTCTGCTCTGGTGACAGCCCACCTGCAGTGCTGGGTCCAGCTCTGGGGTCTTCAGAACAGGAAACCACAGCTCTGTGGGAGCAGATCCAAAGGAGGGCCACAAAATCCATCAGAGACCTGGAACACATCTCCTCTGAAGCAAGGCTGAAGGAATGAGGGATGTTCAGACTGGAGAAGGCTCTGGGAAGACCTTATTACAACTTTTTAGTACTTAGAGGGGGCTTGTGAGAAAGATGAGGACAAACTCATCTTAGACCCTCTTTTTAGTGGGGCCTGTTGTAATAGGACAAGGGGTAATGACTTTACACAGAGAGAGGGTATATTAAGATAAGATATAAAGATGAAATTTTTATGATAAGAGTGGTGAAACATTGGAGCTGGTTACCTAGGATGTTGTTTTCATCCCTGGAAACATTCAAGGTCATGTCAAATGGGGCACTGAGCAACCTGGTCTAGTTGAATACATCTCTGCTCACTGCACAGGGGCACACTGGATTTGGTGGTTCTTAAAAATCCCTTCCAACCCAAGCTAGTCTAAGATTTTATGGTTCTATGATTCTATGACTAACACCTAAAATATAAAAAGTATATGACAAGATATAGAGATGTGACCGTGATTTCATTTTTGCTATTATTCAGTGAGTTTCCATTTGACAAAATTAGTGATGATAAAGGATAGTTGGAGCTAACACTGTCAAAGTGGAAATATAATCTTTAAAACTGGTTTTAATTAAAACACTTAATTTGAATAAAAACCTGGCCTAAGTATGGATGCTTATAAAAGACAGGATCATTATTGGCCTGACTTATTCAGTCTTGCATCTACATATAAACTCACATATGTTCTCAGCTTTCACTGAGTGCCTGATGTACACACAAATGCAGAGATGGCTAAAATCTGAGAAGGAGGAGCCACTCCTGCTATCTTGAGGAAGCTGCATTTCAGCAGATGTTTATAAAAGAAATGGTACTACATTCTTCACTCATTATTGCAGAAGCATTGTCATACATAACTCTTTATGCAGTTATGTTTGACAATGCAGATACAATTAAATTCAAATTTAGTGTTATACCTCTCCCAGGCTATACAAGAACAGAGAAGTAATTGAGCTTCTGTGATATATCACAGTTCACACTTGCCTCCTTGCAAGTCAAGAAGACTTGGGTAGTATGTTCTTTTTCTCCAGTATTTGCCTAATGTTAGTGTGTAACTTCACTGTGATGACTGAGGCCACTATGCCTCAAAGACTAGTGGAAGTGAAGAAAATTAAGATCTGTTCCCAAGTCTTGAGCTGGATGCTGAAATGAACTTAATCTGTACAAGAAAAGAAGGAAAAACATTAAATATGCATAAGAATAAACAAATATGCAAGTTCAGCTTTGGATGACTGTCTTGTACCATGTTTGCCTTATCCCAGGATTTTTCAGTCTGTATGTCATGTTAGGACATGATAGGAAAATACATGTAATAAGTACGGATTACATCAGTGGAAAAACTTAAATGGCCTAGATTTAAATTATTATTTATGCATCCATCTATTTCTTGTCTAACTTAATAAGTACTGGTTTTAGGTACTGAAATCAAATACACTTTTGGGAAGATATTAATGTCTTTTTTCTGAAATATACAAACCAGCACAACTGATATCTGGACTTTAGCTTTCTTATCAGCAGGTACTGAAGAAATTTTCCTTGTTATTTATCTCTTCCAATATGTACAAATTTCTTACTGAAATCAAAATAAGTACCTACTACACAGGTCAGAAAGAGTGACAAAATTTAGCCCCATGTTTGTAAATATAGGTCATTTTTTAGAGGCAGGACTTAAAGGCAGCAAAATTTGCCATTTTAATGAGTCATTTGACAACACAGGGCTTGGTAAAGCAATTAACAACATATGAAGCATAGAAAAAATGCACACAATTAGGAAGACAAACAATAGAATAAAGACTATCTCCTCTGGAGAAAAGTAAGCTGCTATTTCCCCTCTACCTGAGTGTGGTTAATTACTGAAGAGAGTGCTGAAGATCTCCCTAATGAAGGAAAATCATCAGACCGTAAGGAAATATATGATACTACATCTGCTCCATTAAGGATGGAAGCTATAATTCTTTTAAACATAAAGATTTAGCTTGAACCAAATAGCTTACTTTCACTCTATCTAGAAAACATAATCCTACCCCTTCTTAAAAGCCTGGGTGAAATTTAGCAGACTAAGCACACTTTAGCTTGGTAATACTTTAGAAAGACCAAATCCAAATTAAGAGAGAGAAATCAAAATCACAGGATGAACATAATATCATAACACTCCGTTTGCTATAATTTATTCCACAACAAACTGGAGTCCAATCCAGATTGTTCTGCAGGGAGTTCCTACTTCAGTAAAATTTAGATCAGATTCTTCTGACATAACAGTTTTGTAGCCACAATATATTTAGGTGTGCACCTCTACTTATCATGTCCTCATATTATACCAATTCTGTATTTTATAATTTAGTAAAATAATTTTTTACGGTAGTATGCATCCCAGACCTGTATTCAATGGACTGTCTATAAGATTTGTAGGTTCAGTGATGGATTCTGCAAATGGTGCTCCCTCTCTTTTTAAGCATTTCCTGTGAGGGGCAACACTGTACTCTGATAGTACAGTATCTTAATGGAGCACCAAGTATTGACTAGATTTATATTTCTGACCAATTAATTTAGTATCAAAATGTTACTCTTCTGTTAACTTTCTGGGCCACCTTATACCATGAACGGAGCTGTTGGTTTTAGCAAGATTGTATACACAATATAGAAAAACATATTTTTGTAGTTGTGACCTGATCCTATAAGATTTTTCTTAATAAGAAAGTTCTAATCGAATTAGATATGAATTGAATCCCTGAATTTCAGTGCAGGACATATTCATACCAATACTAGAATTGTCTTCCATAAAAATGAAATTTTAAGCTTCTTGAACTATGAATATGCTGTAAAAACAGAATGAAACATGTTTTTATCACCTTTAAAATATTTTCTTCATTATTAAATGTTTATAGAACATGATTGTTTCATTTTTCTTGGTTTATTTAAATTTTTTCCCCCTAAAGAATAGATTCATCTTGGAAGTTCATCTTAAATGTTGAATTTTATCCTTTTTAATTAGGGGACATAAACAATTGCCTCTTTCGTCTTTGCAGTTCTTTGAACTGCCTTTGAATCAAGATCAGAGACTACAATAAAAGAACTTCCTACTGTACATTTTTATATCATTCCATGTGAGATACTTAAAATGTTGAAAAACTTATTATTCAATATTTGTTGCACTAAAAAGAGACAAATGTAGAAGTTTTCTGTCACTTCTTTTCATGTATTTGCTGGAGGAAAAATAAATTTTCAGGAACAAACATAATTTACAAACATAATGTTTTGAAGAAGAGGAAACATTATTATTTTATTATTTCTTCTCATTGTTCAAAGAAAATAATATGTGCTTAGCAAAAAAATTCGAATAGGGAAAATGTGTATCTGAAGCAAAATTGCAATCCTGTTACTGTAATCCCAGTGCAGGACCCTTTTCCTCTTCCAGATACTCATTTTACTTGTCAGCAGCTTAAATATTTTGAGCTCTTGAAGCTGTTCATGCCTTGCATATTTCTTCCTTGTGGTTTTAGTTTGCAGGGATCTGGGCTGCTGATGCAACTGCAGGCGAGCCCGGGCCGGCGCGGGCGGGAGATGAAAGTGGCAGCCTTGGCTCCCATGGGGTGAGCGCCGTGACCCACTCGAGGGCAGCCAGACAGAGCGCGGGCACTGCGCGCCCGTCCGCCGCCACAACAAGCCATTAAACCCAGCAGCGTGGGGCTGGCTTGGGACCCTCTGGCCCGTGAGTGGAGCCTGATGTTTTTGATCTGCTAACTGATCGCAGGTGGATGAAACAATTAACCATGAACTCGACAGGTTCGCTGCCGCAAAGGAGAACGGTTGGCGTTTCGCCTCGGAGGGCGTTGAAAAAACAGCATTTGATGATTGTCATGGCAGAGACAAAAAAGAAAAGCAGAGGGTGAAAATATGGTCAGTTAATATCCATGCAAAAAATTCTGCCCAAAATATCACATCCTCCTGATTAAATTCTTGGTTCTACCCTCGGTAATGTTGTGTTTCTACAGAGTCAAATATTCTATGACAAATAAAAGCACAGCTAAAAACAGCTGGGAAAAACATTGTGCATTGAAAATCCCTAGTGGTGCCTGAGAAAATCATCATTTTTCAATAAACTACTGATATAATGCTCAACAAACTTAGCATTTTTTAAAAAAGGATTCCAAACAGACTAGGTTAATAATTAAGGTTGTTTCTTCTTTGTTGCCCTCCATGTGATCTGAGAATTATGCTTGGCAGAGGTTGACTAAAGCCGCTGAGGCAGGGCACCCAAGGTAACATTTTCAAAGGTACCTAGCTGAATTTTTTTGCAATGGAATTACAAAATAATTATTATTTATTAAGCAATTATTGTTATTATTATTTCATTATTTTTATTATTATTTTATTATTCATCTTATGTTATTGGTAATTTTGAATAGCATCAAGAATACATAATTGCATCCCAACAGCCACTGAGATAGACAAATTCCATATTCCACATGAAAAAGGTATGAATATTACTCTTGTTCTTTTTTTTCATCAGTGACCATGGACTTTTTCTTTTTTGAAATGGAAAGATGGTACATGAAGCCAGCAGACCATAGAAATCTGTCCTATTCTATGCTTAAGTACTAAGATGTGTCTTACTAGAACCGCTTTATATGAGAATCAATACATTTGGAAGAATAGATGGCTGCTGCTACTGCTGGTGGGCAGTAATTTATTGGCAATTTGTGAGAAAGTTGTAAAATACTCCATTTCGTGCATTTTTTTTCTTATTTATAGCTAAAGTAGCTGTAAAAAAATGCTATTCTCTGGTTTTAAGAATCGAGAATGCATAGCATGACATTAAAAGTGCATCAGCTAACAAAACCACTCTTCTTTTTCATAAAAACCAGAAAATGCCTCCCTCTCCTTCATTGAAAAAATCCATTCCTTAGAGATATAATTATGTGTAGCATTAGGGGCCACATCTCAGCTGATATTCTACAATTGCTGGCATATTTGCCCGAGTTCTCTGACACAACTAATATCTGCTATTTTGACTCATTTTAGGAGGAGTGATTCTCAGGCAAGGTGAAAAGAGATGGATAACTGGCAACTGAACCTGCTCACAAACAGAGGCAGGTCCACCAGGGGTCATCTGGCTTGGCAGAAATGCAGCTCCGTGATCAGAGGAGCCCATCACTCTGGTGCAGCTGGCCCTGGAGTGTCCAATCTCACACTGGGTTGTTTCTTATTGTGAGTCTGGGTTCTTTTAGTCTCTCCAACATGCCATGGACTCTAGACCTCCATGATGCAATGTTGTGGCTTTGGGCATAGTAAGCTCTCAGAATAAAAAACAACTGGAGTGAGTAGGGAGCCTTTTATTTTCTGAATCTCTGTTTTTATAGTAATTTTGCTTCTTAGGACATGCTGCAGACATAGCCTGAGCACATCTGGAAACTCCTACTCACTCCCATGTTAAATGAGGCAGGAACAACCTAACAGCTGATCTAGAATCTTTGTCTTGGACAGGATTCATATTTTCCATATTAGATCCCTAGAACTTAGGCTTTTAGTCTAACTCTTATATCTCTAAAAAATTAAGCTTTTATACAAATTCTTACTGCCAGCAGAGAGAGAGACTTTCAAAAAGAATGTAGAACTGTCTAAGACACCACTTATTTGCAAACTTTTCTCCACTGTCAAAAAGAAAAAAAAAGGAAAAAAACCCAGACTGAAACCAAACTAAAACCCACCAATTCTACAAGAAAAAATAAATAATGTCTTTCTTCTTCTCAGCATTCTTGCCAAGGAACTCAAAATACTTTTAAGAATATAAAAGACTTTGTGATGAGTTTGGGTATTGTTATTTTAAGCATCCCCTTAAAATTTTTAAATCTTGATATAGCATACATATTTTGTAAGAACATAGTGTGACTCTTGGGGACAGTTCTGTGCTCAGCCAGGAACTGGACTTGATGATCCTTGTGGATCCCTTCCAACTCAGCACATTCTGTGATTCTGTTTCTGTGATTCTATGATTCTTTTTACAAAAGAGATGATTATACTGAGATAGAGGACTTTGAAATGTTGTCAATGTTACCAAAAGTATCTTACAGCATGTCATTGTGGTCTTTTTGGTATTTAACAAAAAAGGGACTTTTAAATTGTTTAATAATGCATAATTTTGCATAATTCTTATTCTGTTATTTATCTAATGTAATAGATGCTACAAAAAAAATCATTAGCATTCATTACAGAGAAAGCATTGGGTGCTATACTTATTTTGGGAAATGAATACCTATTTATTAGAGTTATTTAGACAGTTAGGCTGTTAACATGTAAATTTTCTACAAGAATGTTCTCTCGGTGATGCATGTACAATAACAGAAAGAAAAAAATCCTATAAGATGAGATTAAGTAAAAGTAATGAAAATCACTGCATTGTTCTTACATACTGATGTCTTTAAGTTTTTTTCACTTTTTGTAAACATCTCTTGGACTACTCTTTTTACTTCTGGGACTCTTTTCAAGTCCCAATATTAGGTCCAAGGAAAATAAGTAAAGAAGTCTGTTTAGTTTCCATCATACTTGGCAAGTGAAAATTCTGGAGAACTGAAGGTCTGAAACAGAATAACAGCTGTATCACTCAGTTTTCTCTTTTCCTTAGAATACAATTTATATTTCAAGGACATAAACAAAAAACCTAAAAAAGTTAAATGCAGTAGCTTTTTTCTTGTTTGGTTTTGGTTTTTTTTAATATTTTAAAGAAATGGCCTCATTAAATTGTTTAGTTTGGAAAAGGTTTTTCAGACCATTGAGTTCAACTGTTGACTCAGCTCTGCCAAGTCCACCACTAAACCATGTCCTTAAGTGCCACATCTACACATCTATAAAATACCTCCACAGATGGTGACTCAACCACGTCCCTGGGCAGCCTGTTCCAATGTTTGACCACCATTTCTGTGACAAAATATTTCCTTATATTCAATCTAAACCTTCCTTGTCACAACTTGAAGTAGTTTTCTCTTGTAGATGAGATATTAATCAATATTTCCACCAGACATAAATAATTCTCAAAAGAAAAAAAAGAAAAAAAAAGAGAAAAGTAACACAATAAGATCATGGACCAATAATACTATGGCACTAACTAGAGTATCTCAAAGTCTTTAAACAAGTGGTAGCCCTGGTAGCCCTGCACCAACTAAACTACATTGTTTCATTGAACTGCTAAGGAATACAATGTTAATAACAGAAAATCATTTTGTTGTTTTTTGTATGAGAATAATTCTAAATGGGAGATACAGATTAATTTTGCTGTGCTGGTCACTATGAAGATTAATTTTCAAAATATTTATATTTCTTGCATTTTGACTAAATCAAAACATGATTTCTGGATAAGCTGAGAGGAAGAGTAATTTAACAATCTAAATATGTTTTGAATGAACAAAATAATTGTGTTGTAATTGCTTTAAGTGTGTGTTACTAAATTGTTTAGACTGCATCTCATTTTGTATGAAGCTGCATTCAAACACCATGAACACAACAAGAAAAACTAAACAGCCCTCAAGTGTATATATTACATGTGCAAGTCCTTAGAGTAAGAGGGATTTTATCTTTTATTGTCATGCAGCAGAGTCCTAATTGCCTTATGTCTTGACTATGCCAACCACTCTGCCTCTCATCTGATTTTCTTCATGTTATTATGATGGAATGTGAACCACGACTTCCTTGTTTTACTGCTTTTAAGTACTAGTCTCAGACACTATTATCTGCTTCTGTTGTTTGAGCCTTTAATTTTGTCTACTGTACAGGAAGTGGCCTATTTAGTGTCCTCTCCCTTTTAGTTGACTAAACCTAGCTTGAAATATCTGAAAGAAAACAGCTGCCCTTTGGTAAAACACAGAAATCGCTTGATTTCACATTCCCCTATCCTTCCTGGGACTGAGGACAAGGATGGGTTGCTTAACCAGAAGCAGATATTTATTGTGCTAGCAGGTGCCACAACCTTTTTTCCATGCAAGATCCACATGCCATCTTTGTCTGAGATTCAGTTTCATTCATGAAAGACAAAGTCTTGGCACAACTGACCCCACAAGTTGAAATTCTCAAAGTTTCTGGGGGAAAAAAATTAGAACTGAAGTGAAAGGTCATGAAATGTAGTCCAGATTTTGATTCTCCAGTAGTCTTCTCCCTGGCTTGCTCAGACTACATGGTATAATTTCCAGAAAAAAATTATTCTTGTCCTCCTTATGAGTCAGGGTGCATAGCAGAAAATTGCAGCAGTGCAAAAGTGAGGTGACAGGCCCAGAATCTGTATTGCTTGTGCAGAGACCAGAGAATCCAGCAGTAACTACCGACCTCTCCCATATTATTTCTAAACTTTGCTATTGGAAACGACAGCTGCAGTCAGATCAGGTATTCTTGGACATTTTGTTGCTTGTTTTACTCACTGTTATCACCACTTTCCAATGTAATTATCAGAATAATGAGAAGTTCTTGCCATGGAGATTGAGATGAAGGTGAAAGTTCCCTTGGGGCTCCAGTAACATGAGCCAATGCAGAAAGTGTTTTTGAGAGAGAATGTTATGGGGAGGGAAAGCCTTCCAATGATGCCCCCTCACCTGTGGTTTGTGCCTTCACTGAGTGGCACATAACCAAAATGGTCTTTCTTTGGGTCAAGCTGTGCATTCATTATGATGTCTTTTAAAGACAGGGCTTATCATATTGCACCAAAATTTATAAATTTTGTTTATTAAAATAGTTCTAATTCTGTATCCAGAATATCCTTCTGAGGCCTTTTCAGAATGCGTCTGTCTTTCTGTCAAACAAAGTTTACTGAAATAAAAGGAAATATATTTTTTAGGAAATATGTTGGCCTCTTGCCTACTCATTCTCAGCAACAAAGCATGCCAGTGTTAGTGTCCTGGCTATCTGAGACCTTCTCTCTCCCAGCAAGAGTTGCTTGTCTGAGCTTAGTCAGTATTTTAGTGCCTGGGCACAATATCTGAGAGCAGTTCCAAAGTGCTTCTCTTTAGCAGAATTGCATATCTACTCTATTTTCCTCTTTAACCACATTTTGACAAATGGGAATAATATCCTCACACACAGGATGACTTTCTGTTTATTTCTAACCTAATATCAGTGTAAGATTTCATACAACCAGAATCCAAGGAAGCAAGTTCTCTCTACCTATAATTCTCAGTCAGCTGCTGATAATTCAGTAAGGATATTCAGAGTAGTTTCTAATGCAAATTCAGGGTTATATGTTGAATGTTCATATCTGAGTGTACTTTACTATTGGATTGGATGTTAATACTTGTTTCCCTGCTTGACCTATTTATTGGTAGTGTGGTCTGATGGGCTGTGGGCAGGGAGGACACCATATCTCATCATTGCACAGCTTTCTCTAGCACTTCTGCCACTGCCCTGAGGAGTTGAAGAGATGCTGAGATGCAATGGAAAGGCAGGAGTTCCCTGCACTTCTTTTTGGCATGTGGGCACAATGAGATACTGGTGAGGCAAATTGCCTTGGATCCCAGAGTAAATCTCAGTCTCTGGATGAATAAATATCAGATTTTTTTCTGTGACTGTCTTTTCCCCTTAACAGGCTGGCACAATTCTCTAAGAGATGATTAGTTCTAGTCTTTTATTTCCTTAACAGAAAAATGTAAGCTAACCTTTCAGCAGAGTTTGGTGAAAATGTATGAGTCTTTTTTAAAGTTTAACAGTTTTAAGGGTTTTTATTTTTTTTCTTTTGTTAATGTTAAAATTAGATCATCAATGAAACTGCAACAGATAGGTATTTAGAGGAAAACCTGTAATAAAATATTTTGGAGAACAGAAGTTATAAATGTCAAATGTATCAGGAGATGCATAAATTTTAGAGAATATCTCCAGGTCCTTCCTAACTGCTTGGCTACTGAGGTTTTGCATGCATCTTTCACTACAGAGTAACTTTCCTCAAGATAGGTTTTCCTTGGTATAGGTCTTTGTGCATAACCACAGTGCATTAAATACCACCAAAATTTTGTGCTGGATTGCTACCAAGTATAATTTTCCAAGGGTGACATTTTTGTTACTGGACTTTTGGCCCTTTCTATGTTGAATTATTAGTACAGATGAATATCTATCCACTATTCATAGCACATCTATCTTGTCTGAATGTTTTGGACAGTTTAGAAATGTTGATAACTAGAAGCAATTTCTCACCAAAGACAAAGCAGAGTATTTAATAATTAAATCTTTCAAAAGAAAAACAGAAATATATTTGTCTTTCTTTTGAAAGAGCATTCATAATTCTCAAGTTCAGACACCTTATTCTGTTACTTGAACTAGCCAAACGGCTGCATCTAGTGCAGGAAAAAATAAAACATACCAAAACTGGGACAAAACAAAGACTCAAGACACATTATTCCAGGTGATAGAGGTGATATTTCTTTTAATGCCTCTGTAGATGTCTGGGGCTCTCCAGAGTGTGAGATGTAGATGTCTGGGTCTGTCACCCTCAACAGAGATTTCATAGAATCATAGAATGGTTTTGGTTGGAAGTGACCTTAAAATTCCAACCTTGCTGCCATGGGGGATTGTTTCTGGGTGCTGAGAAAACTAACCAAGGAAGATATTGAGTAAATAAGCAGCTTTATGTGGGGAGGTTTCACCATTTAAAGACTGTGGATATACAGTCTTGTATACAACCAAGCAAGGTTTTGACAAGCAAAACAGCAGGATGTTTTGACTTAATTTTTGTGTCTGTTTACTTTTTTTCTTGCTTTAAAAGAATGAAAGTGAAATCAGAGGGTTTCACGATTTTATCTCTGAGATACACCTTTTTAAAATCAAGTTAATTTGTCACTTGTGGCTTCATTGTAACTGGGGACTGGAAAGGCAGTGTGGATAATCAGAAAAATGAAAATGAAAACTGTTTTTGAGTAAGTTCTTTTCCTTTCTAGCTGGGAGAGTTCAATAGACAAATTTTGTACTATGCAGAGCATACATAAAAGATATTTACAAGGATTTTAGGGGTAGCTATATATTTTTATGTTTATGTAAAACAGAAGAAATTCTTCTAAGAACTCAAGTCAACAGTCAAAAATTTAAAGTGAAATTGTGAATAAGTATAATTATAAAATAGTTAAAACCAGGGACAATTTCTCATCTTGCCTCCAAAGCAGAGTTTAAGTGTTCACTGAACACTTTATGAAAATGATATCAAAATGTAATGTTGATATTATATCCTAAAGGAGCAATTTAATTAAGTGTATTTACACTGAAAAGTTTGGAGACATTGAAACAGTTACCAAGATATCCCTCAGTTCAGCATGATAGTGTGTAAACTATGTAGGCAGCCTTAAAGGAACTGAAGTTCACATTAAGGTTTTTATGCTATTACTCAGAGCTATTATGGAAAGTATCCTTCCTTCACATGGAAATAATCTGCATTGCATCCAGTGGTTCTCAAGGCTGGGCAAGGAATACATCTCTGCTAACACAATAGCCAAAACACAATTGCCTCTCTTCAGGGTGGGCAGAAAGTTGGGAGCAGCAGCTGGAGCATTAGAGGAACTGACAAGTTATGTTTTTATGACCTGCTTGAAACAATCTGTTTCGACATTTCAGGAATTACCACAGCTTCTGGGAAAAACCAAACATGTAGTCTGATCCCAATAAGCCAGTGGTCTGTGTTGAAGTTTAATTAAGCCACCTACTGAGAAAGCTGCCATAGGAGAAGCTCTTCTCTGAGCATGGATTTGCAAACCAGTGGAGAGCATCCAGGGAAGACAGCAGGTTCAACACCCAATATATTTGCCCTAGTTCCTATGAATTACACGCCCTACTTCTTATGAATTATGCATACTGAAAGCTCAGTAAGGAATAATCTTCACAAATTTAGTCATTACAATGCTGAACTAGTCAGTTTATCAATCCATAAATAAAGTGTATATTTTACCCACCCTACTAGTTTAGTTTTGTAATTGAGCAGCATAGTTAGGCCTTAATTAGTTTACAGATTGTCATTACCATGATCTATTTACTTTTTAAGCTTCTTCTGGTTTAGTTTTAATCCATCACTATCAGTGAATTTTCAGAAAGCTTCATGATGTGATGCAGTATGTCACTTGTGTCCTTAGGTAGCATGATATAAGAATGAAAACAGGCACCACGCCAGAGAACAAAGATCATTAGATGGAATTAAAGCATTTGCATGTAATAGGTGTTAGTTTATATTACATTAGAAAATGAGTTCTTAAGTATAGCCTATTTTAAAACAATTCAGTTACATTTTTACAGAATTGTTCTTTAATTTTTTGGAACAATACATTGTGAAGAGGTTATGAATGATTTTTAAATAAACACTGTGATGATATCAGTGGGACAGTTCCTGCAAGTAAAAATTCCCAAGGCTGGGGCCAGATTTGAAATGTTTATGTGAGGTTTTTTAAGTGTAAGTACAGCTTGGTACTCATCGGAGCTTGCTAAGATTAGTTTGTAGACCATAAAAGGAAGTGATACATGACTACGCTCCTCTTTCTTCTTGCTTCTTTGTCCTACCACTTGTTGCTGTTTTTAGAATCAGTCCCATGTTCTACCTGGAACATGAAAACTGAGACATCTCTTTTAAAATGTCTTTCCCAACATATTTCTGCTTTATTGCTTCATCTACTTTGTCCTATCCACCACTTTAAAAGGTGCCTGTTTGTTACAGATGGTGCCTTATTTTAGCTTGCTAGGAATTCTTTTATTCAGGAAAGGATGATAACTTGTGGATATTTGGATTATTGTCAAATGCCAGCATTTTTAGTTTGTTTATAGCAATCAACCATTTTCTAAAAGTGGGGAAAATAGGGGATTTCTATATCTGTCTCAAGTTTAATCTTATCCTAAGAAAAATCCTGAGGATGTTAGAGGGTGCAATTTTCCTATAAGGGCTACATAAATACTTAGAATTCATCTTTCACTGGTGTTTGCATCTCACCCTGGGCAAGCCCTGTCTGTCAGGAAGGTTGGAATTTTTAAAAACTTAAATGCCACAGAAGTTGTGAAATAGATAATGCTTTCCATAGATGAATTATGTTGCTTGCCAGTCAAGGATAGATTCCTCTATGAAAATTTGGTAATTTAGTAGCTTAGTAATTTGTGCAGAATACATGAAGATGGGTAATGAAGTTCCTCAATTTACTGGAAAAACAGTCACAGTATTTTTTGAAGTATGAAGAAATTCAATGGCCTGGGAGATGTTTTCTGTAACAGTTTCACTTCTTTGAAGATTGCAATGATATTTCTCTGTTTTTCAGTTTAAAAAATTAGAGTCAATCTCCACTAAAATCCCAGGGAAAAAAATACACTGGCTTCCATGAAAACTAGAATGACAATCTACTTGTTTATCTGCTACTGAAATATTCCAATATTCTTTAACTCTTCCTAATCATAACTTCAAGGAAAATTTATTTAAACCATTTCCTGCTACCCAGACATGGCCACATTAAAAAAAATGCAGCAAACACAGCAGAATTGAAAAACTTAAAAATTACTTTTGATTTGAAAATATGGTACACAAATTCTTGTTCTTCATAGTAAAATTTTAAACACATTTACTAAAGAAAGGACATGAAATAACTGCATAAATGATACACACCTACATGAAATAGTTAGACTGTAATATTGCATGATTTTACTTGCTGTAATTTAGAGATGTTAGCAGAGAATTAGGATGAGATATCAGCTTTACAACTATAAGTAACAATCACTTTTACCATTGAAGGGTTTTCTATATTCAAAATTCAATGGCTTCATTAAAAAAAGGATATACAAGATGTTCACACTGTACATATATGTATATGTGATGAAATAGTTAAATAATTAACTAGAACTAATAAGATTAAGATCCTGAAGAATGGACTATACAGGCAAAAGATCCCCAGATTAGTTTGGTCAGACGCACACAGGTTCTTAAAAGAAGCTGCCTATAATCTTAGGAGCTTGAGCAACTGACAGCCAGAACAGGAAAAACAACATAAGTCATGAGATAGCTGGGCTGTAAGTCACATTTAAACAGCCAGTACATGGATCTTTGCAGATCTGGACCTTTAGCATCTGCAGGTTCTGTCAGACATGCCAGCTGTGTAGGGCATGAGCACGAGCCTGGCTGCAGGGATCAGAGCAGGAGGCTGGGAGGGAGCAGCTTTGACACAGTTGATGTTCAGGGGTCATATGTTCCTCCTGGTTTTCAGTGTGTTGTGGATTTTACCCAGAAAAATGAAACCTAGGTGAGGAATGACTATAGCAGCTCCTCCATAGAGCACAAAGTTCAGGCTGGCAATGCCACAGAGTGCCAGGAGGAAGAGTTTATCTATATACAAATAATAGGAAGTGAATCAGTGACCCAATTTTACTTGTTTTGATTTCGTGTATGGGTCCTTCTTTGCAGGGTTGCTAGAACAAGATGAGTTTCAGTCACCTGACTAAGATCATCTGTTTGAGAACATTGATTGGATTAGTTACTTACTTCAAGGTTTCTTACACATGACCCTGGTACACTTTAAGAAATACTCTTTATCCAGTTACAGATTTTACGACAACAATACTTATCACAAAGAATAATGTCTTCAAAATTACAAATGTATGCTGAAGGTGCTATAAATATAATTTATGATCATGTTTAAAATTAAAATAGCTACTTACACTTCAGTTGAATTAGAGGAGAAAGCATGCTTGGGCCTTTTGGTTTTGTTTTTGCCATGTACAAGATTAGGGTAGAATCTTAAGTAAGTTGGATTAGTGTCCTTGTGTAGTCTGCAAATAGGATATCTATAAATAACCTTAAGTCTTAGTTTAGTTTGTATTTTAACATGTTCCAGGATTGTGAGAACAGGACCAGAGTGAGAGTATGAGGTGACCATGAGGTAAACTTTTATATGATGCAAGAAAAATGACCTGGGGCTGTTTCTCATGAAACTAACTTCATTTCAAGGCCATTCCATAGTTTTTCTCAGAAAGAGGAGAATAGATTATATCATTTTTATTCCAGTTGCCAGTAGGTTATTCTTGGAGCACACTCTGTCTGAATTTAGAAAATGGAAATAAAGATAAATTCACATACCAAGGAATGGAAGGTGTAATAACAACTGACAGGTATATCAGATTATCCATTTGTCATAACATCAAACGAGCTTCAGCTGAAAGTACAGACCAGTGGGAAGGTTAAGGTTCATGCACTATTTGGACTGTTTTGGGATGACAACATGAATGTTTATTTGCTTGTTCAATGAGTAATGACCTTCAAAATGCTACAGGAATGAAGACATGCAAATGTCAAGAGAAAGTCTCTTCTCAGGAGACTACCAGTGTTACAAATGGTTTTTACTGATTATCTGAGTTTCAATGGAGAAAGGAAAAAGACAAGTGTCATCACCAGGTCCTTTGACTTTCTTGCTTTTATTGAAATATTTTTTTTAATCAGAATTTGATATTCCTTTAAAACTATTTGCTTCATGCAGGAAGCATTGCCTTGTTACCTGTTAATCTGATTTTGGATTCCAGAACTCTTTTGCCAATTCAAAAAAGAACAAGAGGAGGGAAACCCCACAAAAATCTAACAATGCAGGTGTTCACTGGGACCTGCAGCACTTCAAATGTCATTCAGGCAAATAACCCACAAATTAATTTCTCAGTAGTAAAGGTGGCGAGAGGGCAGCCATGTTGTGTAAGTCTATATGAGTGGTAACAAATATAGACTTAAAAGTGACAATTCAGCCTTATCTCATAGGGCATTTTTCTGGTCACTCTTTCCCCTGAGTTAGTTTCTGCAGTGAAAAGTTCTAGAGAGACTTACCAACATCAGAAAAATACTTTATTAGTTTGAGAATACAAGGATGCAAGTACTGACATTTTTTAAAATGCAAGGTGTGAATGGGAAAATTAACTACAATTAAATCAGGGAAGGACTGACGTAAGATTTAGCCAAAAAGAAATTTCACTTTATGATAAAGATGTTTTGAGCTTTACTTTTTTCTTGTTTCTGTTGTCCTTTAATTTTAAAATTGCAATTGAAGCAGAGAAGCTGTTTTTCGAATTATAGTCTGTTCCTAGAACTGGCATATTTCTGTTCATTTGTAGTATTTAGAGATCACAAGAAGATAATAGAACTGCTTTAGTGATAGACTTTCATCTATGCTTCCTCCCTGGCCTGCTAATAAGTTTTGCCTCTTACCCTTCTTTGGATACTTAAGTTCAGTGACAGTGGTTTGTTGTTTTGCTGTTGTTGTTGCAGTTACTCAAGATTATTTCAAGTCTCATGTTGCAAGCAGTTTCATAAAGCTTCAAGGTCTGCATAAAGAGGTCACTTAAATTCAGGGTCAGTATTTGTTCATTTGTACACTCCTGAGTCACTAAATGGTGAGCTCATAGGCAGTAATTTTAAAAGGAAAAAAAAATTCTGCTACCTGTCTCTGGCTTAGTGAGTTAGCAAACAGGATTGAGTAAAAATAGGAGAGTTAATCGTCTGTAGTACAGACAGAAAAGCTGTTTCTGACTGGGAATAGGTCACTTGTGCTCTATCACAGTCACTGTTTGTTGTGCCCATGTGAGAGCAGCAATGGAGTTACTGTCTCACAGGTAAAGTCAAACAGGCTCACAGAACCCTCCATGCTCTACCATCCTCACCTAACCACAAACTGCTTCCCTCTTGGAGCAGCAGATCACAAATGTAAAACTGGCATGTGTCTGTGTGTTTGTGTGTGTGTGTGTGTGTGTCTGGCATGTGTGTGTGTGTTTGTGTGTGTGTGTGTCCAAAATCAAACAAAATATAACAAATCAGGAATGCTATTTAGATGAAACATCTGTAAAATGCAAATAGACTTTTATGGACTAATCCAGTCGCTTTGTTGCCTCCCTACCTGCAAGAAAGGTGAAGAGAGAGAAAGATGAAGTAATGACAAAGTTTGTGGATTCTTTTCATTTGAAAGAAAATGATCAGGGTCATAAATAACTGCAAAGTAGAAAAGATGCCCAGTATTTTAGATGCTGTGGGCTATCTTCTTGAGCTAGTTTCTTTGCAGATATTCACTGAGTGCCTGATTCTGCCTCACTTGGAGCACACTAAGCAGCATTTTAGGGAAAATTCTGTACTCAGGATGGACATTGTCAATTTATTTTGAGATGCACACTTCACTGTGGACACAGCCTGTGCTAAAGGCTCAGTGCAACTAATGAGACTCAGGGACGTGAAGTGTTGTTCTCCCTCCAGAAAATGGGGCACCTCTATTGTATGAGAGGCAGCTGCCTTTCAGCTGTGCAGCAGCACGTGGCACAGATTTCTGTACACAGGTAAAGGCAGGCAGGGGCTGGCTGCTCCTCCCTCAGCAGACAGGATGTCCGCCTTATTATCAGGAAGATGGATAAATTAACTGCCCAATTAACTCTCTTCCACCATCATCTTCCACAGAGTACTCAGTGTTGTCTTCTGTCTTCCATATCAATCAAAAATTGTGAGTCTTTGCCCTGTAGTTTCAGAATATGACCACAAATACTGTTCAGATCCTTCCAGAACTAAAGTCTCAGGTACATTTGAAATAAAAGATGATTGTCACCTTTGTCATAACCTTTTGGGATGACGGCCTTTCAGATCTTCAAGAAGTCAATAAACTGAAGTTGAATGAATAGCTTGGCAGCGTAGAAATAATCTGTATCAAGAAAGTATGGTAGAATAATGATCTAAAAAAAATATTAGTTTTAATTCATGCATGAAAGTGACCTGATGGCTCCTAAAAGATGAAGTATGATTAGACTAATTCTCTTTCAAGTAGATTAAAATGAGACCTTATAAATATCTAAGTAATAAATTCATGCTAAAATTATTAACCTGATTAATTGCTTAAATGGGATAGATTATTCCAATTAAGTCTTCAAATATGTTGCAGGAAAAAAATAATATCACACCTCATAAAAACGATATTCTTTCATTGAGTTTTTTAACATTCCAGAGTTCATGAAAGTACAGTAATTACATTTTTTATTTTCAAATAATTTATGCAGATAAAAGGCTACACCTTGTTTCATTTATATGATCATGTGTAAAACTAACAAACAGTGAGATTGAGGAATTTCCTAATCAAGATCTGAAACTGATTCTTCTTGCTGTTAAAGGAAAAATCACAGTTTCAACTTCTCCACTTTTTTACAATTTACATTTACTCATAAAGAAATTCAATTTTTTTAAGCTAAAAGACAGTTGTTGATATGAGATCACTCTTCAAGGAAAGAGTAACTTCACACTTTTGGCAGCTAGTGTTACCTGTGTGCACGCCTACCAAGACCAATTGCTAAAAATTCTTTAATTATGTATGGTATGATAGGTACTCACTCCCTGGTTCTTCCTCATGACAAGGTCAATACTGAAGGATAAATTTAATTTATTTTAATAATTATATACTGAGAACATAATAAACACAAACTGAACTGTACTTACAATATCATCTGGGAAAATATTGTTATCATGGTATTGGTAAAAAGGTTATGATAGATTGATCAAATAATGAAGGAAATTCCCTAGAAAACAACTTACAAGAAAACTCTTACAAGAAACTGTTATTTCAAAGACAGTCAATTGACTAAATATATATATATATACTTCCTTTCTATAATTTAGAAAATCCTTCTGCTGAAATGACTGGAATTAAATGCTGAAAAATGAGGAAAGGCTGAGAGAACTGGGTTTTTCAACCTTGTGAAGAGAAGGCTTGGGAAAGATTTTATCACCACGTTCCAGTATTTAAAGTGTATCTACAACAAAGGTGGAGACTCCACTTTTAGAAGGAGTCACACAGTAAAGGCCAGGCATGAAGGAATATAAATTATTCCTGGGGAGATTTCATTTAGGCACAAGAGGAAAATTTTTCACAATGACTCTCATCCAGTCAGCAATTGGATCAATCTCCCCAGAAAAGTGGTAGATTCCCTGACACAGAACAAGGCACTCGACCATCTTCTTTAGACCACACTTTTGCCCTGAATGGTTGGACCAGATGATACTTGAGATTTCTTCCAACCTGCTATTCTTTGATTTTGTGATTGAAAGTCAGTGTGGAAAAAAATGTTTGTGGACCTTAGTTACAACACAAATATTGAGATGCTGGTGTCCTTTGGCCATTCTACCATCTTGGTAACTTGTTTATCTGCAAATTGGTCATGTTAATAATGTTCTTGTTCATGCAGTTTGTATGCTTGGACTTTTTTAAAATTGATTGAAATCCAGCATTGCCAGATAATTATGAAAGAAGTCTGAATATCACAGAAGACTGTTTCTTTTTTTTTTTTCCCTGATACAGCCCCTTAATAAAGTTTCTGATTGCATTTCTTTCATTCAAAGTAGATAGTGCTTCTTTCCTAAGGCTAGATAATGCTTTCATCATGATGGGTTTATGAGTAAGGTACTATTCAACATAATGATATCACTGTCTAGCTTATGTCTGCTGTTCATTTGCAATTCTTAAACTGTACAGAATATCTGTCTTAATCTGTTGTAAGTCTAACTTAAAAGAGTTAGAAGTCATGCAAAATCAAGGGTAAAAAGAGAACCATCGTGATCCCATTGTTAACAATTTTACACCAGTAAATGGGAGTAATTCCTTACATGAGTGGGTCTATTTTGAATATAAAAAAGTTGTTCTCAGTGTTGGAAAAGGTAACTGCTCTTTTGCTCCTATTTTCCTCTCAAGATTTTTATTCAAATAAATTATAAAAAAAATTAAAAAATCAAATAGATTTTTATTCAAATTATTGCCAGAATCATAAAAGAAAGAAACAGAATATCAGGCATGTAACTATCTAGAGCAGTCAAGGCAGTCATTTTTGTGACTTATTCAAGTCATTCATGGTGTACCACAATGCCTGTTGCTACTGAACAGGAAACAAAACCAATTGTGTACAATATGTATATTAATATGTACAGTGTGAAGAGAAAACAGATGGCAGGGATGCATAAAACTTTAATGTCCTCCAATCTGTTTACTTATTTTAATCAGCTATTATAATCATCACCCACTGTGTGCTTTGTTTACTTGGGGAAGTGCTGGTGTGATCAAGCAGAAGAAAATCCAGAGAAACATGCCAGATCCCAAATCTGGTAATTAGAACCAGAAAGCTACTGTGTGCTACAAAGGATTAGGACAGACCAGAAGACACCATGAAGAGTCAGCATTCACTCAGGACTGCATTCACTCACAACACAACAGAGGTGAAATCGGCCAGTGCAGATTTAGCAGGTGGCACATACGGAGGGATGCTCCATTAGCATTGGCTTGCATGGCTCACATTTCTACATCCCCTGAAATGCTAACTCAAGCTTCTTTTCCAGATGCAACATGCCTTAATCTCAGTTCTTATTCCCTTCATAAAGTACTTAGATATTTCTAGCAAAAATTGCAAGATGTAATAATCAATATGCTTTCTACGGTTAAACAGTGACTTGAATGGAGAAATTGGGTTTTTGGGGGTTCTTTTTGATGTACTCAAAATCAAATAGGCAATTCATAATTCAGTTGAAAACATCTCTCTTCTAGTGATGAAGGTGAAATAAAATGCTGAAAATCAAGGCCTTCTGAAATTTAAAATATTCATATTTGTACAAACTTTTAAAAGCCCAATATGTACTTTAGAAGAGTATTTGACAAATGTCTTACTCTGGACATGGTCACAATGAATAGGGTAGAGGAATCTTCAAGAAGATGATAGGACATAACAAGTGTATGTGATATTGTAAATAGCTCATTTATTTTAAATTTGCATGCTCTGCTCTGATTGTCAGTTGTTTCCTGATGACGTAAGGGTTTTGTTCGTCTCAGGCTTGCTGTAGAGGATGTTGTCCAAAAAACCAAAATTTTACTGGTTGTAAGAAAGACAAGTGCTGGTCTCCAAATAATACTCTTTTCATGACAGATGCAATTTTGTATTCAGTTAAAAAAAAAAGAGGAGGGAAAATGATGGGGATGAGTTCTTAATATTTTTAAATGCAGCACAGAAACTGGTTTTTACACTAAACATAATTTACAAACTGATTATATGATATTTAATAATAGAAATGTTTAGCAAAAATTTTCTCTGAGAGGAAGGAAGTGGTGTAAAGTAAAAAAAAAATTGTGTTAATCAAGTTGTTCAGGGCCCCACAAATTCACTTCCTTGTCCAAAAGTCAATAGAAGCTCCTTCTTCCTCTTCAATAAGTGGGAGGAAATGCACCTGCTAGGGACTTTGACCTAGATTTTGTCATTCTTGAGTTAGGGAAATCCTAGCCTATAATTAAAAGTGAAGTAGCTAACAAATTATGAAGGAAATAATCTTACTATAGAAACAACCACCTGAGAGGTGACTGCTGATCTGCAATCCACTGTGCTGTGGGCTGCAAAATTATCTGATGGGAATGAGGAAATGCATCCGGGGAAGGACCAATGACAAAACTAATCTTCGAAAGTCATTCTGGGAGGGATATTCCAATTTTCCTCCTACACAGATTCTTTCAGGAACATTATTTATGTCATTATTTCCTCCTCTCTAAAGTGGGTAAAATAACAATTACCTTTGAGAAGTAATTCTAGTTAGTAATAATGTCGACAATAGGTTCAAGATGGCTGTCTAATAGAGGTATTTATTTAAGAAATTAATATTAATCCTTGAACTTCAACAAAGGACTAAAAGTCTGTGGAATAACAAACAAGTCAGTGACTGTGGCTGGATCCATTCTCTTGATGTGGAGTTGTCCAAGCTGAGGCACAGTTCTTCACAGCAGAAACTCCCAGCAGCAAAACAGGAACAGAAGACTGAATTAATTTCCTCTGTCAGCCTATATGCATTTTCTAGAATGTGTTCGCTCATCTAAAAGGCATCAAAACCCTAAAATTGTAGGGTTTAGAAACAGAATGATGATAAATGTTCACTAGGCTGTTTCTGTTACCTAACAGCCCTGTGCTTTCTTTTATTTGACTACTTTTTCTTTTTTTTTTAAAGGATAGTATTTTATCTTTTTTGTTTTATTTTTATACCAGGTTCCATGGAGGGAAGAGATTAGCACCTCCAGAATATGAAGGTGTCTTATCCTCAGATGACTAATGCTGAAGATCCAGCCTGTTGGAAAGCAGAGAAGTTTTTCAAACATCATTTCAAGAAGTGGATTTATACTACCAATCAGATACAAGATATAAGCTATTTCACTTTTCTGTAATTGCCAGGTATCTACATGTTCTTTTATGTTTCAATTATAGCTCATTGCATTAACATCTGCATTTATGGCAAAATATTTGAAATGCTTCTTGTTTATTATTATATTTAAAGTTCATTGTGGATTCAGCAGTGTGTACCCAAGTGGCAGGTCAGCTGAGGTAACTCTTGTGCCTCCTAGCTTAGCAAAAGTAGTTGAAGAATGAACCAGAGAAGTTGAAAGCCAAACACAAACCTGAGCACTTAGCTCAGCTCATGCATGCCATGAGTTGCACACAAACAGATGGGCAGAACCTTCTCAGATAAACTTCAGCAAATATGATGGAGTAGCAGAAATACCAAGCTTGCTCAGTGTCAGCTGAATGATGGCAGGTTTGATACAGTCCCCTGGAAATCATGCATGAGGCTTACAGTACCCTCAGTCAAACAGAAAGAAGAAAATCTTAATATTTGGGTTATACCATTTGATCTTTCCTGACACTAAACAAACCAAAAAAGCCTTGGGAAGTGACCGAAGAACGTCAGCTTGTTTACATGAAGATTCCTTGATTAAAAAAAAAAAAAAAAATTCTATCCTTGCTTGACTTCTTACTTAAGTATCAGGCTGCATGTCTTTGCTTCTGTCAAGTTTATATGTTCAGAAATTTTGAAAGGTTGAATCACAAAGCTTTTTAATCACATACACTTAAATAAAAACCTAATGCTGACCTGCCATGACAATCAGGCACAGTTTAAAATCAACTCACAAAAAGACAAAGTTATGTTTAGTTTGGAGAGTTTTTACATCTACTTTATATAAACTTACGAAGTTGTTAAGAGCAAATGGAAATGACATGAGAGAAAGAGGTTATACCAGGCAAAGCAGATTTCTTGGTTTTCCTTTCTATTTTAGTCAAAACAAATGCATTTAACCATTTAAATACAAGTCTGTTGACATAGATATAATTGTATTAATCTCAATTGCACAGAAGATTTGACTTATGACAGAAAGAAGTATCTTCTGTTTGTTTTCATTGTATTCTATTAGTTTGACCTGGATGTCTGCCTTCGTGCTAACCATATGACAAAAATAAGATATTTAATTTTTTTAATACTATATCTTGGCATACAACAGAAATAGAAATGTTAGAACTATAAGCTGATATAAGTCTCACATAGAATACAACATTATTATATTGCAAAGAGGAAAAATCTAAGGTGCAAAACAATGACATGGAAAGACTTATAAAGCATTCAAGAGCTTATTTTATAATGACATTCAGTACCATGTGTCATGCTCTGCTTGGGAAAAAAAAAGGCTTTTGAAACTGAAGCAAGTAGGTTTTTATACACTCATTAATAAGAAATCTAATCAGCTCTGACAAACAAATGAAGTACATAATGCATAACTTAAAGTGTAAGAAACAAGTGCACAAAACAATATGCTTTTACAGTATTCAGCAGGTATATGGTGGATTTATGTGGAGCTGCAGCAAACACTCTTTGATTCATTCAGCTCTGTGATGCCAATTTTATGGTAGAGATGGAAGACAGATAACAAATAAACTTATCCCCACATTCCAGCCTTCATTTTCTATTTTACACTGAAGTTCAAATGTTGCAAAGTATAGAACAAGTAAGGTGAAGTGAGCTCAGCTTTTGTGGAAAATGAGACAGGAGGAAAAGACAGGGACTGGAACTTCACCAGATGGGTATTTCTTTGTATTTAATACCCTATTCATCTATCAACTTTTGTTTACACATAATGCACAAATATATAGAATCTCATTATCAACACATTAAAACCCCAGCATTTCATTTCTTTATTAAAACTGCAAAATCATGCATCTGAAGGCAAGGAAATGGTGGAAGAGGGTTACCTGGGAAATATCCATTCAGCACATTTTTGTGAAGGTTTCTGATTTGTACAAATTGTGATGTAATTTTAATTAAATGATTTTTTTTCAGGGGACCTCTGTTTCATTCACAGTACAGAGTGGACGATGCTTGCTTAATGAGCAGCTGCTCAATACTGGTTTTGTTTCATTGTTCAGCATGTGTGGTCCCATTTATTATTTACTAGACACTAACAATCCAGATCCCTACTGAGGACTATTAATTTCCTCACAGACTTTTCTTTTCTGATTTCACTATCATGTAGGAATACATCACATAAGCCTTCTCAGCACCCTGTGATACCCAGGATGATGTCATTCCCATCAGAGATGGAGATTTGATATGCAAAGGGATTCAAGTCCAGAATTTCTATTGCATGGCCAGCTTAAGACAACAGTGGATTCTTTATTCATAGGCCAAAGCTTTGTATGTTAGCTCTATCTATTAAAATATATTTCACCCCAACTTTTACTATAACTGAGGACACCAAATTCTTAATCTAAGTTTGGATTAAGTGACTTGAAAATCATCGAACATCTTTTTGATGATGATATTTCTCTGAGACAGTATTCAGCTCCCATAAATATGAGACAGCTTTCTTTTCCTGACAATCCCTAACAATCTGCCCTTTGCCTAGCAGCTGTAGGACCTTCATGGTGAACAGCTTCCATTGCCTCTGTGGTGTGTGATGATTGAAATACTGAGCTGTGTCTTGGACAGTTAACATAATGTATATTCACAATGGGGAAGGTAAATTCAGATTGTGTCAGCAATCTTAGTTCTGATGTGTTGACATCTGTCTGCTCAGTTTTATAATCCTTGTAATATTCTTTTACCATATCTTTCACATATGGCTAAAAAGATGTTAATCGTAAAGCAGAATCCTCCTGACTCCTTATCACTGTTGCTTCTATGTGTTTCAGTAAATCAGTGCTGCTTTAGGATTAACAGATAACAAGGGCTCTTATTCTTTTTTTACTCTCTCTTTTAGTTCCCAGTTTAAACCTCCTTGCCTGGCTACCAGAGTGAGACAGAGTAGGCAACAGCCCATAGTGGGGCTTGGTACCGGGTATTATCTGAGACCTATCAAGATTAATACTTCTATCCTGTTTGTTTGCTGCACTTCCTTGCTCCACTACTGTGCTATGCTCACAGCTGGGAGGTCTCTGCTGGCCTGGAAGGTTGGTCAGAAAGCTGTGCCCATTCATGCTGTGCAGCTGCTCACAGCTACCAGTCCCTCGTGCTGCCTGCCAGGGTCCTTGGGCACTTCCCAGCAGATGCCACAATTCCAGAATCCTCTCTAACTTGCAAGATGTTTTTCCTGTCAGGTTCCTCACTTTTCCTTTTTTAGACCCTCTTTTATTTTTCATGGCTGCTTCTCAGAAATCCTCCTTTTTGGCATTCAAAACCTTCCCTCAGGAGATCATTTTTCCCTCTTAAATAATGTACGCACTGAAGCACAGTATCTGGTCGTCTCTCCAACTGGTGAATGCATCTTATATCTTTAATTAACATCAGAATTCAGGAGGTACTTCTCTTGTTTAGTCCAGGTGCTACCAAAATTTATGACCAGCTGGTAGTAGTGTCATCCAGGAGGTAGCAGATTTCCACTTTAGATTCCAGAAATTTGGTCAGGCATTCATCTCCATACAGACATGTACTCAATTGTGTGCCACCTGTTGGTATTCAAAATTTAAGGTACTATCAAGATCCTTGTTTTCAGGCTTCATGCTCAAACAAGCTTACTTTCTGTTTCTCATTCTCCAAAGCCAAAGGATGACTATGAGAAAAAGAAAAACCTGTCTGGAAAGTCTGAGGTCAGACCATGGGGAAGGTCAGTCCTAAAATGAATTATCTTGATTACATTAATATTTGAAAGTACATTCTGAAAACTGTAAGAAGCATGCCCATTAATCAGTGATGCTAGATTTAGAGACATGATTTTCCTAAAACCTAAAAGTTTCTTCCAGGAACTTAGGGACCACAGTTTTTCGCAGGATTTTAATTTACCTTTTGTAAGTGATGTCAAGTCATATTTCCAAAATAAAACACATTTCTTTCACTTGCTGTGGTCCTTATTCTTCCTCTTTACAGCAATGACCATTTATTAGTTTGGGGGTTGTTGGATTAACCCTCTCACCACCCACTGGCCAATATAAATATTTTCCTTCACCTAATTTCCTTAAGCACTTAAAACAAACTGTGTGGTGATGAGAATGATAATGGAAATTAAATTTCCCTTTGGTATATGTCTTCAGCTCCAATTTAAATTTCAAGATGTCAGACACAAACTTCATGCTGAAAAAATATGAATATCATCTAGGCAGCAGTCTAGCATGTTCACATTATTATTTTAATGCATAGGGTATAGATTGTATGTGCTATTCTAGGGATGGAACATTTTGCCTAAAAAAGCAGAACTCAGTCCCAGATTTTAGAGATTTCTAGGAGAAATAAGACTTGGCTAAGTCATTGTTTCAGTTCAGTTCAGTTCTGTCACTCAATAATAGTGTGAAATATTTCCTTTCTAAAGTACACCATGGCACCATTTTTGGAATGAGAGCAGCTCAGCATGCATACTGTTGAGCCTATGTATAAATAACAGAATTCTTTTTGTACTGCATTCTTCAGTAATTCTAAAAAGTTTATGTGAATGTCCAGCCACTATCTGACTGCAGAATACCCTACCACAAGTAAAAGAAATTATTAATTTTCTGGAGTTGGGAGGGATGTTTGTACCATGGACTGTGATATTTTCTGTTTCAATTGCATGCTGAGAGTTTTTATAGTCATGGTCAAGCACTGTTTCATAACACAATAAAGACAGAAATGTATCATTTATATCACTACAGAGTCACTATACCCACCATAGTTTAAACACAAATACACAAATTTGGACCTGATTACAAGGATTACATATTGATCTCTAGCATGGCAATATTGAATTCTGATATGCTAACATATCTGTGGTTTGACCCACCAAAGCCTCTTGCTCACTCCTCTGCTGCAGCTGGACATAGGAGACAAAATCTAACTAAGGAGTTTTGAGTTGAGATAAGAACTGGGAGAGAGATTGCTCACTAAATACCCTCAAGGGCAGAAGAGGCTCATCTCAGAAATAGGAAGAAAATTTATTGCTGACAAAAACAGAGCAGGGTAATGAGAAGCAAAATAAGATCTTAAGTATATCAGGGAGCAGTACCATGGGTTGAGCATGAACTGATAACACTAATAACAGTACAAAAGCTTACAACACAATTTTAGATTAGTTATTTCTAGGCTTGTTTCCATAAAAAGATTGAAAGTGCTTTGCTTTAGTGGAAACTAAGTCTGAATGAACCATTTTGTAGGCTCCTCTCCCAATTCTTAGTCCAGTTGCTGGTGAACTGTTTTTGCACATGCGTTCTTTCTTTTCCCAAGGGTACATCCTTTTCTACAAAAGAATGGTTGGTAGGTTGTTTTGGGGGTTGTTTTGCTTTATTTTGAACCTGGTAGTTCACTTTCAATTACTGAAATCTAAAATCACATATTCAGAACCCTGACTCCTTACACATAATATACCAAGAAGGATTTTATTTTTAGGGGGAATAAAGACAATAACACCCAGAGACAGAGGTGTGTCTTTTGTCCCACAATCCACTGACTGTGGGACAAAGATGAGAGTAAATATCATATAAAGTTGTTACAGAGACCAACAGCAAAGACTGCAATAAGAGGTCAAAGATACAATGACATTGCCCTAAAAGACTTCATGGTTCAAGAACTTTCTAAAACATACATCTGTACGTTTAATAGCCCTTGACAGATTTTGTTTTCTTGACTATGTACTGGACAAAATTTTTCTTGTTCATGGAAGGATTTAAAATTTAGTCTCAAAATAGTGTTTTAGCAGGAAGGCTTAGGGTACTTAATTTTTCTTTGAAGGACTGTTTATGTATTTTGCAATAATTTTCCATTGGACAAAGCAAAGTAGAAGCCCAGGGGGATGTGAATGCTTTTCACTTAGGTGCAAACTCAGATACAATCATCCTCTCTTCAATGCTTTTCTTCTGGTCTCCAGACTGTCTAATAATCTTCTTCACAGTAGCTTGAGAGAAGGAATAGGAAATGCTTTCTCTAGGTCTAACACTGCCGTATTATGGTGCAATTATGAGATTCTTGGTTTGAACCTGTCAGCCTACAGTCTTCAAATCTGTCTTTAACAGTGTGAATTAGTGTTTAGATGAGTATGCATATGTACATATATACACATATATACATATGTAAAACATAGGTACACTCTAATCTCAGATATCTATCAATTTGAATAAGATCAAGCAGCCTTACTAAATCTAAATTATTTTTCTAGGGATATTTCCCAGGTCAAATCCAGGCCAGTTTCTCACTTTTTCATAGTATGTCTCAGTTGTGTAGTCAGTCATTTAGCAGTATCCAGGTTAGATCCAAACTGACAGTCCTGGCAGTTGGGAAGAAGGACAGAACCAGTAACAACAAACTGAGTGATTTCAACTATTGCAATTAAGTGCTTCTTAAATCATTATAAAAATTTATCAAGGTGAAGTGGAGAGCACTCAGTTCCTGCAAAATAAATTCAGTATTGATAATATTATAATACACTGTTGACATTCTAATATTTGCTGTCATACATTGAAATTAAGTGTATATAAATTGATGGTATAATTTTCTCTACTCCAAAAAAAGAGTAGGTCTTCTGACATACTGAAGATGTTGTTGCAAACCCTTGAGCCTTTTGTTGCCTTCAAACCCAGTTACAAAGAAAATAAACTTTCTAGGAAATGGAAGCATTGGTAAAGTGTTAATCTATTTTAAGCCTCAGGCTATTTGAAAAATCACAGATATACCATGTGTCTGCAGAGCTAAGAATGAAACTAGAATAGCTTTTGATTTTGTGCACTGCCATCAGAAACAGTAGAAAACACAAAAGTGCATATTAGCTATAAAGCACAATGCTGTCTTGTTTCCTTGCTTTCAGCCCAATACTTTCATAAATGAAACATGCTTCATGTCAGCAGGAAATTGTTCATCTTTTTATGGCTAATAAATGTAGGAAAACCCATGGTAATTAGAATTTGCAAGTGTAAATTTGACAGATACATATGCATAGAAGCATATGTGCATACACATGTGAAGAAATGCCCAGGTGAAATATTACTGTAAGAACTCCTGCAATGTAAAGGTTCCTGTTAATGTCAGTGTGATGCTGGTGGTCAAACATAGGAACAGATTGCCAGAGAGGCTGTGAAGTTCTCCATGCAGATATCCAGATCCTGCCTGGACAAGACCATGACTGAACTGATCTAGTAGGTTATGAGTGGGGAGAAGGAGTAGATTATCTCCAGGGGTAAATTCCAGCCTAAATATTCTATGAGGCTACTGTTCATTAAAATTATCACTGAATTGAGGTTGCTGATATTTTTAAAGATAAGTTAGAAAATACATTTTCCTGAAACTTTTCTTACAGAAATTATAAAAATGTCTGCCTAGAAGGATTCTTCATGTTTTTAGTCAAATGTCAAACCATAATACTGCCGGCTGGAAGCGAAAATAAGTGCCTGATGTTTTCCTTATTTTCATGTTCCATTTTCTTTACAGTGTGATAATTTTCCTTTCCTGAGAGCCACATGGCAGGAGTGTCTCTTTGGAAATGAACCTCTTTGATAAGACTGGCTGTAAGGAAAGATAAAATAAGAAGACAGTCCTATGGAGACAATGGTAACTAATAATGCAGAAATGAAGTGTTGTGGAGGGTTTCTTTCCTCATTCCCCCATGAAAATGTTGATTTCAGCTGAAAACAATATTTTAAGTAATACAAAATTCAGCTTCTTAAGTAATGCAAACCAAAACCCTCAAAGAATTCAAACTATTTTTCTATGTTAATAGAGTTTTTTGGTCATATTATTGTCACCCAGTGTTCTTGAATGTATTCTCTTACATTACATCAAAAAGGAGAATATACTGGAGCATACATTTTTTTTTAAAAATTATAATATTACTAGCCCCACAGCTCTATAAATGTAATTTTTTTCATTCTTTTCCAGATCTCTTCTATCAGGGGAGAATTTTTCCTTTGGCTGATAATTAATAGTAAAATCTTTCATGTCTTTCTTCTCGGGTAGCAATGAGATGCAACTCCACAGTTGCCTTCCAAGAGCAAATCAGCAGTCCTGTCATTTAATATTTTTCCCCTAGCTGAGACATTTTCAATGACTTTAATACATTTCTGATATTGATCTTAAAGAAATGCTGCCTTGATCTCTTATATCTTGGGACAGTATTAAATGAAGTTCCTTATTTTTAAAGGTGGAATGAATGAAGATGTGATCTAAAAACCCCACCTAATTTTGCATCACCCTTAATGTATCACTTCAACCCATTTAGTCACTGTGATAATTTTTTTGTCATGGAAAATTATGACATAGTTAATAAAAGTTTTAGTTGAGTAGTTCTGTAGTAGTAGTAGTAAGTAGTGATAACTAAGTCCAATGTGTATTTAAACTTTCGAAATCAAACCAGCATGTTATGTCACAGTAAATCAGGAAGTTACATTCAAAATACATCTTTGGTTCTTGCCAAAGGAGGTGATTTGTGAGGAATAAGTATTTCCAAACCATTTCTGTGGTTTTGGACTATACATACCACAATTTCTGAATTAAAAAATTGCATATCTTGAAAGGAAAAATTATAGAGTCAGATAATTTTCTTGAAATAGCATTACTTAGGGAAAAAAAGCAGTAATTATCAGGGAGTAGACCTGCATATGAAGCATCAGACACAGAGTAAAGCATCCTATTTTTTACCATGTCTGAAACCTGATTATTGCTTTTTAACAAAGTCTAAACGGGGCAAACTGGAGATCGATAAGCTCAGCTCAGATTAATCGTGCACTGAAACTTGTCAAATTATACATTATGTCTTGTCATGACACAGGAACGACAGTGAGTGCAGAACCAGAACAAAAGAACAGCTTTGTGACCCTTTTTTTTTTTATTTTTAGACCCTTTGAGCAGTAAGACATCTTGCTATCAGAAGATGTGCCTGGGTACTTAATGTCAGACTGGACATACATCGATTCGACCTCACTCCTGCCCAACTGTCTAGGCTCTTCTGTGACAGCAGCCAATCTCCCTGTATTAGACATTTTGAAGCATTTTCACTGAGTGCAATGATTTTAAGGTGGCAAATTGAAGAAATTTGTGTAAAAACTAATAAAAATCAACAATGAAAGAAATTAGTATTTCATTGACCATGAACAGATATGTGGTTGGCTTTGCCCTAAATTGTTAACTGAAGAGTATAACAGATGTCAAAAATGGGCTACTAAAATAAATAAATGCCCACACTAAGATTTTCCAGAGATTAAAAATACTCAAAAATTCTGTAAATACATATTGCTTAATCTGTCTTCAGACTGCTCTTAGGCAAAGCTAAGAAAAAACCCATTGATAAGAGTTACTGTGTTTCTATCACCAAACCTAGCTGCTAATTCATATCATGTTGTTTCCACCAAAGAACAAGTACATGAACATAAAATATTTAATTTCATTCTCTAAAAGAAACGTGTAAAAAAGGTTAAAAAACTACAAATCAATATCATACTTATCTTATTCTCTGAAAAGACCTTTGTTACTGCCTGGAAATCAATTACATCTGAAACAAAATGGGTATCTTTGATTCTGTTTTTATATTCTACACAAATTTTGTATTTTTTGTAAGTTGGAGGAACTTCAAAAGTTTGGGAGATTTAGGTCAGTTGAATACTTAAATAGGAATGTTGTCCCTGATTTTAATCAAAATGTTTTGATCTATAAAACTAGGTTGAACTATTGCAAAAATGCTTATGGGGGAATTTGTGATGCTTCTATTTCTGCTTAGCTGGAAAAGTTGCAATAACAGGCACAGAAAGCAAGTACAGAATTTTGGCTTGATGGAAGAGAGGAGGTAGAAAACCGTCATGCCTGTAAACGGCTTAATTTCTTATTTTGTGTGTCTTTCCCATTAAAATTGCTTTTGTCTTTATTCATAAAGTCTTAAACTAAAGCCACACATTCTCTAAAACAGTTAAAACAGATAAAACAGTTGCCCTGTCATAGAATTCTTTGTGCATCCCATACAGCTCTGTAGAGGACACACAATGGACCACGCCCAGGAAATAATGGCACCAATTGTCATGACAGATACCAAACAAATACTAACTTTTACCACAATTGTGTAAGAGAATTTCCTGCAAGAACAGAAGAGATAGAAACCCTTATTCTTATTTGGCTCTAGTATAACATTATTATTTTCTCCCATCTTGTGAAATGGCTAAATATCCAGAAGGTAAGAAGATTCCTAATGAAATGTGTCATTTTCTCTGCTGCAAAAATCCAAATCCTAGAAAACAATTTAAATGAGATTATTTATCAGAGGGGTCTCTGATTACGAGGGAAAAGAACAGCAGCTGTCTGTTATGGAAAAATTAGGCTTTTTGAAAATCATGTTTTCATGTGATCACATGGATCAGAAGGTGCTTGATCTGGCTAAAATACTTTAAGTGAGGATTGCAGTGATTTTCCAGAAATAATGGTAACAATATTATCTCCATTATATAGCACTATTCACTTCAATCTTGTTCAGTTAAACACACTCAGCACTACTGAAATGTGATTACCAGTGAGGTGGAAATCTCAGGCATTTAAAATGTAACACAATGGTGGAAACTCAAAATTTTTCAGCTGAAGGACTTTTCAGAGTTCTGGGGAAAAAATTCAAGAAGAAGACAGTATTAAAATAGACCAAATCAGACTCTGGGTTTAGAGACTGTTCTGAAAGAAGTACTCGTAATAAGTGCTTTCCCCTCAGGCTAACAGATTAGGAAGGACCTGTCCTGAGTCATGTGCTTAATTTTTGTAATCTGTGACTCCTGATATTTTGAACTCTAAACAATGCCATGAAAGATCACAAATGATTTGGCAGAGCAGTGCATTATAAGCAATTTTCTGCCAGTGAGCCAGCTTTTTTTATAGTTACTCTACATATTTATGCAGTTCTGAATGTAATAGCTGAATTAATCTGTAATCAGTTTGCATATGCAACTCCTGGCTGCTTTTCTCCGTTCACATAGAAACATTATTTCTGTGAATAAAATAAAAGCAAAAGTTATTTTAAAATGAGGGTTTTTAAAATGTGGGACATCTCAGGAATCCATGCAACAAACCATGCAGCACACACCCTTGAATCCAATTTTTTGTCAGTAAGTTCATTACTCGATGGGTAGATAGGTAATTCCCTTAAGACAATGAGACAGTGGAGCTTGTCCTGTGAAAGTAATCTTAGGTTTGCTTCAATTGTTAATATGATGTCAGTCACAGAATCATAAACCTAATTTGACTCTGTGATGTAGCTTTAATTGTGTCAGACTCAGCTCAATTTAAACTGGCTCCACACCTAAGGGATGGTTCTTCATATTTCCAGAAATGTTGGAGCTCAAACATATCAAGTATCAAACATAGATACTTGACAAACTTGAAGACAGGATTCAAAAAAATATTTACCCTTGAAGGGCATTTGCCAGAAACTTGGCAAATGGACAAACCTTTCCAAATGGACAAACCTTTCCAAATGGGCAAGCCTCTCCAGTGAGAACTCAGCACAGTGCTGCAGCAAGGGATGGTGTTCTGATCAGAGCCTGGCAGGACCCTGTTGTAGCAATACTTGCGCTAATTTTGCAAATTGTGCTCTACGTCCCTAGCTAACAGAGAGCTGATTACAATCTACTAAACAGGATTTATAATATTTCTGTCTCAAATCTTCAAGTCCCTTATGCTTTCAGATAAATAGAAAGTGCATCTTAGAGGGTTATTCTCTACTTCATCCTCCAAGTTCAGTTGTTTTATACTGAAAACAATGAAATGCTTCAGAAGAACACTAAACAATAAGAAATAAATGAGCATTTCAGAATTACAGCAGTTCATATTCTGTTATCTTAAATTAACACTTTAAACTGCTTGATTTTACCCTACTGATATTTATTAAGCTCACCATGTGCTCATATATAAAAATTAAGGGATTTTTTTTTAAAGATCTCATCTAGCTTTAATTACAACCTGCTGTGTATTACACAGAAAATACTGTTCCAAAGTACTGCTTTCAGTTCACATTTGATATAGTCAAATTAATTAATGGCTATAATTTTAAATGACTAACAAAGAAACAAAGCTGAATCTCATAGTTTAAATTACTGTATGACCAGGTACTAGAGAATGAGATAATTATTGTCTTGCATGGCATATCCAGCACTAATTTTGCAAATCATCTTAATTCACGTAGACTGTGTTGACTTGCTTTTGCTTAGTAGAATGAGAAATTAGATTCCTTTTTTCTTTTCCTTTGTATAACTTGTTCTCTTTAAATTAAATCCTTCCAGGAAAGAATTTAAACATGAACTTTAAATCCCTTTACTTCAGAGCTTTAATTTTGAAAGGTGATTAGGTAAAACTACAGTCCAGAATTAAGGCCCACTTCAGTCTAATCTTTCATTGAAAATCAGTGAGGAGATTTATTTTTTCAATTGATAGTGTATGACAAAAGGCAATGCAAATTCCAGCTAGATCTTTTTGGATACCTCAACTATTAAAGCTAAGTTAGTCTGGTTATTAAATCACAAGAACTGGTTTGAGACCTCTGCCCAGCCCTGCTTTTGGCAATCACATTTGAGAAAGTTTTGTGGTTCACTCTCTCATTAGGTGACTAAAAACTGTGACCTACCCTATATTCTCCCAATGAAAACCAAAACCAAAGCAAAGCCAAAATATTGTCTGAAGTATATCTTGAAAATTTGCAAAAATTTGAGGAAAGTAATTATTTTTTTAAAATATTCAATTGTATCCATTTCCTGACAGTAAATAACCAATCAAAAAGACCTGGCATTCAGGAGAATAAAAAATAGAAACTCCCTATCCCCCTCAAAAAAACCCCAAACAAAACAAACCCCCCACAAAAAACCAAGAACAACAGAACAAAAGAAATCAAAATCAACTCCAACCACAAAATAAGAAAAACAAACAAACAAATAAAAAAACCCACAAAAAACCAATCAAAAATATAGGGACAAATTGAAGCAAATGACTTAAGCTATCTGGCATCTCCCTTTAGAGACCAAGTGCCTACTATCTAGGCTTTGGAAAATTAAATTAAACATGTCAAGCGAACAATACAGGTCTTGGTCAAAATCAATATAGAAGAAAATCTCTATAGAAAGTCAATAACATAATCTTCTATATGATGAAAAAGGATAGACAACTCAGATAAATATCCAAAAGACGAGATTAAAAGATAAACAGAGATACATAAAGATGTAAACAAATAGCTTTATCACAGAACCTCATTAATTAGCCACTTTAGGGAGCATCTGAACATGCTGAAGTGTGTGAGGTTAAAACTCAAAATATAATAGGCACACAAAGTAGATTTTTCATTAAAAAGATGGCAGTAACAAAAGACAAAAGAGTGACTTTTGAGCTAGGGAAAGTCAAAGATTGGCATGCAAATAAGAAGCCTTACTGTTTTTGCCTACCTAAAGCCACTTCAGATATTTAATTCTCAGAAGTAATTAAAAGACAAAAACATCTCTATAAATAACATGCTGTTCTCAGGATATATTTTAGATAAAATAATAACAAACAAATAAACTATGTGCCAGCAGCTAGACCAAAAAAAAAGATAAATCTCCAGGAACTGTGGATATCCCCTTTGAATTTTATAGGATGTCTAAAGTCCCTTAGGGAGACCTTTAATTCTGTTATACTTTGCTACAAAGACCTGATCTAATGATGATTTTACTTGGTCAATCACCTGTGAATCATAAATAAAAATAGAAAGACACTACAGTCCAAATTAGAGTCCACATTATCTGCCTTATACACAGTTCAAAGTAGACTCACAAAGGATGAAACACTTCGTAATACTCACTAGATTTGCTTATGGTGTCAGATAAAAAATAAATAATTTTCTGTGCTTTCACTAAATTTAAGCACACTTGTACTAGAATAGGGCAGAAGTTCCTGGTTTAAGTCCTATTCCATACAGAACTCACATTTCCTTCTCCCTTCCAGGTACTAGAACGGCTTATTTGCCTTTATTTACAGCTAAAAACAGCTGCTTAAATCAATAGTGTTTGAATTGCAGGGAAACATGCCCATCATCTCTTTTGCTGTTTTCTGTGGCAAGGACCACAGAACATTTTGTGAAGGATAGAACCCCATGAATCCATCACAGAGATCTGACATGGAAGAACAGAGCAGAAAAAAAGATTATAAAGTTATTATGCCATGTTATTTTTATCTAACCTGAACTGTTGCTTAAAATAAATACATAAAGCAATCTGTGATTTTAGGAAAGTGTCTGCCTACATAATAAACAATGCCTGATAGAAAGTGACAGTTAAATCTGCCTTACTCAAAGAAGTAAGAGAACACTCGGATTTGATAACATATTCAAGAATTAAAATTTCATGAATTCAAGATTTCAGTGAAAAAGAAATACCAAAACACTGATATATTAAATAAACAAACAACATCTGAAGTGCCGATGAAAAATGCTATTCCTTAGCATGTGTTTTTGTTTGTGGAGGAACCAATCATTTTTAAATGAAGATCAAGTTATCCTTTTAATTTTAATTTTATCTAATAATCCATTCATATAGAGCTTTAATAGATCAGAGGTATCCATGTAGAATCAAAACAGATTAGGAAGAGCAAAGTTCATGTGAGAAACAAGGCAATTGTTTGTTTAAAATGTTACATACTACTGTCAAAGGAGAAAGATCAATGTGTAAGAGGAGTCCACCTTTGAAGAAGTGAAAAAACTTACATTTGAAAAAAGCAGCACATCACCTAGACTGTGTTAGGAAGAAATGGTGCCATAGATATAAATTACGTCAGATATTTCCTTTTCACCTTTAGATTTGTCCCACTTTAAAAAAAAAACACAAATTATTTTGGTAGGCTTTACTAAAATCTTTATTTTACTCTCTTTTATTAACATAGGTTAACACAGAGCTCTCTGACCTAATTTTAATTATTTTTTTGAACTAATTTTCCTGAACTAATCTTAATTATTTTAATTATTATCATAGATTGTATATTGAACAAGTAAACCACGTGGATCTTAAAACCATCTGTGAAATCATTAGAATCCTGGATAAGTTATACAAATATCTAATTGTCCTGTTGAATGGATGCACTGTAGTCTTAACCTGAACTTATCTACACTTCTCCTCTGGCCACCAGACATGAAACTTCAGCAGCATGCCACTGGGCAAATGCAAAGGAAACTCAGGTCCACTTGAGACTCTTCAGTTTATGTATCCAAAGATACCATCTGCCATACTACAGTATTCCTTATGCTAGATATACCAAACTACTCCTTATGCTAGCCATTTTCATGCATTTAGTACATGTGTAGAACATTTCTTTGTCAGAAAACACATTAAATAAATGGTAGTTCATAGGCTCCTGTGTTTCTGTCATCTTTCACTGCACTGAGGATGAAGTGTCCTGCTGGAAACATCATCTTTGTCTAACCTGGATGAGTGCCTAAATGTACTTTTTCTACATCTCATGGCAGTGAACAATGTCAGAAGACCAAATATTTTTCCTTTAAGCTATAGGTAGGAGACTTCAGTTCCAATGCCTATGTCACTACTGCTTTTTGCAGAACTCAAATGCTGCTTGTGAGAATGAATGTTTCTAGAGCAATGTGCAGGAGGACTGTGTTAATGCTTTGGCATGTCTGGCACAAGATCTTTCAACATACTCCTTTACTTCACAGGGTTTGCTTGTTTTTTAAAAGGAATCTGTTTCAGAATATTGTGGGACTCATACCGTCAGGAAATTGAATTCTTGTTAAGTCTCCTCATTCTTCAGAGAAGGAAATATCTTTTGTTTCCAAATTGTTGGGATATTTTATTATGTGGAAATCATTACATGCAAAACTGCTCTTAATAAAACAAAATATTTAAGAAATCAAATTCAGTTTCAAAACTATTTAATAAAATATTCCAGTGTAGACAATGATACTTATAATAGGGAAATCAGACGAAATAAGAGAAATTGTCCCACTTTTCCTTAAGTGGGACAATTTTCTTCCCATGTCTGTTTTACATTCCCATCCATCCTTTTGAATTCATTGTAGAATATTACATTAAATGAAATAAAGATATTTCAAGAACTTCCCCTTTCTAGGCACCTCATTTTCTTTATCTTTTGCTGAAAGTTGTATCTGAAGCAGTTGTGCTTCCATGAACCCACCTCTTATCGTGATTTCCTTATTTGCATTGCACTGGATAGCAAGTAATTTAAAGATGAGAGGTGTTTGAAGAATCTAACCTCTCTCCTACAAGAAACAGCTTTCTGGCTGAGAAACTAGTAGCTGATCATATAAGACCTTTTTTGTTCTTTTAAAAAATGATCAGATCAGCAAGAATAGGACAGGAATTCTTCACTTCAATGTGAGTTTTGCTCAGCTTTTAACAGTCAAAATTATCAATTATCCCTTAAGGCAAAGAAAAAAACTTGAAGTGATTTTTTTTTTGTTGTTGCTGTACTTCAAGGATATAGGACAGCAATCTCAGTTCAGGAGGAGGGATGCTCACAAAGCCTGTATGTGGCCTCCTTGTCCCTCTGAACTGGTTAATGAACAAGAATAGCTCTGGCTGAAAATTGATTAATTCATGTCTCAGTCCAATCTTTTCAGTTGAAGATTAGTGAGCCTGAGGTCTGTATTCAGGCTATTCAGGTGAACACTAATATCCCCTGATTTTTGGCTTTGTGAGTTCCTCTCTGGCTAAACCTGAGGCTCTTAGATTCTTTTATGGCACTCAAATATTTTCATTAAGAATCATGGGGGCTGTAGAAGCCATGTGAGCCTCAAATCTTTATTGTAAATGAAATGACAGTAGGACACACCAGGTGTTGCAAAATGGTAAGTGAATGCCTGCTAGTCAGGGAAGACAATAATGTGAGGCTGCTTAAGGTGCTGCCCCATCATGTTAGCATGACAAACCAGCTGTACAATGTTTCTGCTTGAGCTACATGAAGGTATGATGCTACATTTTTCACACAACAGTCACTGTGCAGTACTTTGTGGCCATTGCACTGTGCCCACACACTTGAATAAATCTTAATCTTTCACATCCTTTCACTGTAAGTGCTCTTGTTCTGATAATTCATATGGAGATACTGGGGGTGGAAAAGACCTTTCAGAAACTACACATGATGGGCAGTCTTTTGTATATTTGGATTTCACAGTGTTTAGATGCAATATTCCGTTGATTTTGTATGGACAGATGTAGAATTAATCATTAATTGATCCCTTTATAAAAGAGATATGGTTTAGCACGTTTCTTTTAAGAATCTTCTCAGCAAGATGCTAAACTTCCAACAGTTAGCACTGAAATATGACAATTCTGCAACCTTGTCACAGAGACCTTTTAACTTCACCAGAAATAAAATGATAGATTAAATTTTCTGTGTGCAATTTTCAGTCTTTTAATCAGAAAGTACATCATATCTCTCTTCTTCTTTTGATACTCAACATTTGTAAACTTATTTGTAACTTTGAAGCGTGTTTTGAACTAATACCATGACAGCTGTTTCTAGAAATGGAAAATATTTCTGGTAAAAAAACCCATTTAGAACCAAGTGCATACAGTAGAATATTGAATCAAGAAGTGTGTTTTCAGCTTCCAAGTTTCTCCACTTGTGAACTTTATCCAGCAACTTGATAGACTTTGAGTTGTAGTCACTGTGTGATGAAGTTATGATTCCAGAATACCTACATGAAATTAATGTTAAGTAATTAGGCAAACCTAGCTAGATCTTTGGCCAGGGACAGTAAACAAGAGTAATTATGTTAAATGAGTCATTTCCGGCAGCCACAGACAGCGTGTCTGTACTGATCAAAGATGAGGCAGAAAAGAAAGCCACATCCACCATTATGTAGGTTGCTATTAATCATAATTTACCAGGTGTTTCATATCATGTGTATTGTTGCACTTCTTTGCCTAATATCAAGTCAAAGTGTAATTTCACGTTGCTTGTTGGAATACTAGATTTTTTTTCTCTTCCTTTTTCAGCATTTGGAGAGAAAGATCAAGAGGATCTAATTGTTATGTTGGTGCAACTGATTTTGAACTGTCTTTGCCTATAAAGTCATAGCCAGAACAGTGTTACCTAATCTTTAGTAAGAGCCATTCTCAAGGGTTCTCTAGATCTCCAGAGAGTATTTTCAAGGAAAACTTACTTAATCAACACCTTAATTTAAGAGATAGGATCAATAATTTAGAAGTAAATGAAGAATATGTTTTTTGAAGAGGCAGCCTTGGTCCAATTCCTATGAAGTGCTGCAGTGTCCGGATCAAGTTTCTTAGAATATATTCTTGAAATTGGATGTTTTAATTAGTCAGGAAAACTGCATTAATACACAACTTTTATAATCTTATCAACATGAGTGATATTCTCCCTATAAATATGAATGCAGTGCGGTTAATTTTGAGTCACAAAGTAGATATTAAACCACATGTGGAAGATAAGTCATTGGTAGCTACCATTTTCCAGTGTATTTGTGATAAAATATTCTAAGCTGGCCTCAGAGGAAGAAAACAGAAAAGCTTTGGCAAAAGTACAGTTGTTAAGCAGACATCTAAGCAGACTGATGATTTCCCTGAAAAAGGCCAGTGCCAGAAACCAGCAAAAGGTTATTCCAGTTTGTAGCCAGCTTTGGTATGTGAGTCTTTTGGTCTGGTACTAATCACAGCAACACAATAAACCCAGTGCTCTGAAGATACCACACAAAGTGCAATCAAAATTACCGAGAATCTAGAGACATTCAAATTCAGTTCATTTCTGTGCAGTGTAAGAGTCAGCTTACAGCTGATTATGAGCAGATCAAAATATTCTCAGAGGAAAAACAATAGAAAGGATCCCAAATCTTCATTAGGAAAGGGTTTTTTTCCTTGAAATAAAAACATTTGTCAGTATCCACCAGCTGATCAGAGGGAAAAGGGGATTTTTTTTTTTGCCTCACATTTCTTTTTACACTGAGAAAAGAAGTCTGAGGCAACTGTAAGGCATCAAACCGACTAAAATGATCTGCAGATCACTCTTAAAAAGTAAAGTCCCTCAGGAACGTAAACTGAAGGGTCTCATATCCCATCTTCTCTTAAGAAAACAGCATGTCTAAAAATTAGAATTCACTAGGGGAATAAAACATATATTTTCATTGGGTTCCTAATTTGCCTGTCTGGAAACTGAATGGACGTGTGTTACATAATGCTTTGTGATTTTAGCATGCATAAACAAAGGAATTAATACTTTCCTGTTTCAAAGTTACTTCTCTCACAATTTGTTTTCTGATATTTCAGATAATTAAAGAACTAGTCAGAATTATTTCAAATAGTTAAAAATGTTTCTGATTTGGTTTCCAGGTGACACACAACAACATTTTATATCACATTTGTTATATCTTCAATCTACAATGCAATTTCCTCATATCTTTCATATTAATAACTTCACTTACAAAGAAATTGGTTTTAGTCTGTATGAAATTTTCCATCAGTGTGACATTTTTACAGATAGTTCCTGCCACTATGTGCAATAATGTCCTTAAGAGGTACTTGGAGCCAATCATGCCCCAAAAATGTGCTAAATACAGATAGGGATCCTATCCTAGCGTGAGGGTACTGAAGCAATGGGTGTGGTGATACCACAATACTGTACATTTCTGAAATAATCTATATTTCTGACATAATTTTAAAAAATAAAGGAACACGTGTTTGGATGTTATTTTCCCTGGTTGTTACTAATAAAGGCCCTATCCTTCATGGCAAGATTTCATAATAACTTTTAAAATTCGAGAGGATAGTTGAAATAAATTATTTAGGTCAAATCATAGTCAGTGCAGTTTGCAGACACAGAAACTGGTGATTGTTCAAAAATTATCTTCTGCAGAGAATCACAGCCATTGCATCAACAATCAAAGAGACTAAGACTCTTATAGAGATAAATTTTCTCCCTAAGGGAAAACAAATGTAAATATTATGAAAAGGGGAAACTTTAAAGCTTCTGGTTCTACTGTTTCCCACAGTGAACAAAAACTTCTATGAGCTGGGTACAGAACAAACCAAAAGAATGAGTTACTGAGTCAAAATGGTTTGAGACAGTGTCTGACACTGTCTAATTTTGTGAAAAATTAGGCAAATTCAGTTCCTATGTAAACGAATAATATGATGAGGGGAAAAAAGTAGGTGTGTTCTTACATTTAAAGGATTACATAGAAATTGGAGACTGCATCGTCTTTGGAGTTTGCTGAAGTTGTCAGGATGTGTTTCAACCATCTTGCAGACTTTAGAAGAGATACAGTCAGTGTAGAATTCTTGATAGAATATAAAAAAATACTCGCAGATTGGTAACAGTAATCATAATAAAATAATACTGACGCAAGTTTTTCCTGAGAAGCCAAGAAATTATATGAATATGAAAAGGTGTCATATATTTCCTTGACTCTGGTCAAATCTGATCACAGCAGATATAAAAGAAGAAGATATAAAGAAATAAAATCAGTAAAGATTTGAGGGTGTGGGCTGTTAGAGCTGCCTAAGCCACAGACAGGATTCCTGGAATAATTGCAATTGAATCCACTCACAGCTCTTCACCTTCTCATGGGAAGCTCTCACCTTTATAAAAGAGACTTATTGAACATGTGGCAAGAATTTTGTATTTTGAAGCCTAGTACAATATACTTGAACTGGTAGTTGGTTTGATTTTCCTTATTATGCTAGGCTCAATACCTGCAATGTGAGCAGAAGCTTTTCCCTTGCCAGAGAGGCAGAGCAGGCACTAGGTGGCAGGAACTTCTACTGCTCTTCCAGTTCAGCGGCTCCTTTACCCCAAAGCCAGCTGGGTTGGCTTCACAGGTCAGTGTGCAACAACAGTGGTTCTCCCCACACCTGCCCTCTGATTCAAAAGCAGATGAGTTTCACTGGCTAATAATTTTATAAAAGCAGATGATCCCAAACCTGTGTATCAGCATTCAAGTGTTCAGACATGAAAACTGGTTTGGGTTTTTTCTTGTGATAGAAGAGAGATTATCCACAAAAGTTTTGAAGAAGGTTAGCTGTTTAATCAACTTTCCTTCCCTTTGAGGTTAAACAAATTATTCTTTCATCTTGATATGATTCACCAGTCCTCATACTGATTTCTTTCTTACTAAGATCTAGAAAATTTTTCTTAATCAATAATTGCCAAATAAACTGCAATTCCAAGGAGAGAAAGCTTATTGGCTGCTTCTTCAAAGCCAAAAGTGTTGTTCTTGATTTTTAAAATTAAACAAGCTGTTCAGTAACAGACAGATTTTCCATCCTTCTGTCTATTGACCTACTGATCTAACGAGTAATCAATCAATTGATCTATCTTTAAACATATGGAGTAATACCTTGTCTATCCATGGATCTATAAGTCTGTTTCTGTCTTGTTCCACCAAAATGAAGTAATTTCTTCCTAAATATGTTTTACATTAACATTGCTCTTTTCTTGATTTTATTTAAAGTAGTTCTGTGCCGTTTCATCAGTTATGCAGTAATTTGTTATGATAGAGTCATAAGGGCAAAAAATCAGAAAAAAATAAAGAATGTGGTACAACTGCAACACAAATTGAAAAGACATTCCTGTTCTGTAATATATTTCCAAACTGGCAGTTTATCAGAAACTTTCTCTAAAAAAAGAACCTTTCAGTTAGCAAGCTTGGAATAAACCCTTACTCAAAACCAAAAGGTCTGACCCAGCTGTTGGCATTATTCATATGAAATATTTCACTGGCATAATTAAAAAATACTTCAATGTTTTGTTTCAAGTATTGTTGAATGCAAGTACTGCAGGCCAAGCTCCTTCTTTCAAAATAAATGAGCAGTTGCAGAACAATAAAAACAGTTGAGGCATTTATGCTAAGACATGAAAAGCGAGATGCCAAGGCGGGTTTCTAAACCACATTCCAAGCATTTTAAATGCCTTTTGATTGTTACCACAAATCCACCAATTGTTGTGAAAAGGGTATGTGTCATCAAGCCACAGGCAAGGCCTTGAATGCATCTGGCTCAATGTTTGCAGCATTGATGTTAAAACACCACTCAGTCACAGTTATGCAGCAACAATTCCCAGTCCCTCATCACCATCCTTTTGTAGGAGCATGTCTGACTCTCTGCTAATGGCACAAATTAATTCAAAAGAACAGGATGAATTCATGCATACTTCTCTACATAAAACACATTTATGATTTTAAAGCTACACCACACAGTGAAACTGCATTCTTTCATCAGTCAGTATTTGCTGAGATATCTTAAGGCTCCAGATTCCCCCAAAACTTTTCTGTCATGGAGGCATGCTGCCTGACCACATGGTAAGATGGTCCTTTTTGCCACTCTAAGTACCAGAATAAGAGCACAAGTAGTTTAAACTAAAATGCTTCCTGAATACATTTCTGTCATTCCCCAAACCAATAGTAGTGACAATAGCAGAGTTTCAGGGGAAGAACTCACAGGTAGGATTTCTTTAATCCATTTTTCCCCAAATACATTTTCTTCTGCGCCTCAAAATTTCTTCTGTGTTGGAAGGAAAAAATTTAGGGTTTTGGTCAGGCAGAAGTCTGGTCAGAAGGAAATCCTCAGCAAATAAATTCTGCACACACACATTGATTTAGTAACTATCTTGTATTTGATCTTCAGTGTACAAAAGCAAAGGACTTGATATTTCCTGTGTTCAACAGCCTCATTTCAGTTGATCTAGAAAGCCTATCAGTGTATGTGTTTAAAAACACATATCACTCGTCCTGTGCATTGTGGGTTCAAGACTAGTATATCAAGAGTAGTACAGCCAAAATTCTGTTCAGATTTTCCTGGATCAAAATATACAGGAAATCCAAGAAATCATGCTTAATTGTTCTAGATCTGATAAAGAAGAAAAACCCTTGGACTTGTTCAACTTTGTGAGATTCTCATGGACCCACTTCTCAAAATTGTGCAGGTCTCCCTGAATGGCAGCCCTCCCTTCTGTTGTGTCATGTGCACTGCTCAGCTCTGTGTCACCTGCAAACTTTCTGAGGGGGCACTTGATCTCACTGTCTGTCTTTGATAAAGATATTAAAGAGCACTTGTTCCAATAAAAAGCTCTGAGTGACACCACTCTTCACTGGTCTCCCACTGGACAGACCACCACTGACAAAAACTCTCTTTGCCCCTCCAGCCAATTCCTTATCCAGCACATCCATGTCTCAGAGTGGAGAGAAGGAAGTTGTGTGGGATCATCAAAGGCCTTGCAGAAGTCCAGATAGATGATATCATGCAGGCTTCCCCTGTCATCCATTTCAGCTGCTTCATCATAGCAGGCCACCTCATTGTCCAGAAGAGCATTTGCATGCAGAGACGGCATGTAATGCTTTAGAAATAAAATAAATATCATAACATGCTTTGTTTTCCAATGTGGGTTCAAAAATGGGGAAACTGAACATCAACTGTAGGCATTCTCCTCTAGATAACAATATTTCTGTGATGAAGATATTGCCTTTATCCTACAGAAAAGCTCTCTCAACATTACATCAAAGAGATGAAATTATACCTCAGGCAGTTGATTCCCTGTCCTCTCTGCAGACATCACTAGGCTTTAGGAAGTAATACACAAAAATCTTTAATTTAAAGTAGTATTGGATGGACTTCAAATGATCTAGTGAGCCTTGATAGTTATCTGCTCCTCTTTGATGAGATGTCGGAATAATTTCCTGCTTCTGCTGTGATCGAAAGTATTGAGACATTTTCCAGAGTAGTTTCATAACTTGTCACTTCTGATGTTGCTTACTACAAGGAAGAAGAGTCTTTGAAAATCAGGGGAACTCCCTGATAAAATGTTCCAGGAATTTTCTGAGCTTCCTGAAAGTCCAAAATTTGGTTCAGTCTGTATTAACAAGGTCTTGAGTCACATCTTAATTTTTTTTCTTACATGTCAAGTCTTGCTTTTTTTTTATTCACATGTAATGAAAGAGCAAGGACTAGGAAAAAAAAAAAAAACAAAAACAAAAAAAAGAAACAGCTGTCCCATCATTGTCTTAGAGGTTCAGCTTTAGTCTTTCAGTGGCCTCACCTGACAAGACAGAACAAGGGTGTTCTATACACAGTAGGGAAAAGGAGATGGAAGGGGATGGGGGAGATATTTTTTTTCTTAACAGTTTAACCCTATGACTATGTTGTTCAGGGGAATTATTTTCCTTTGAAAATATCTGTTTAGTGAAAAATATAGTTATTCTACAGAATGTGCCAGTGTGCAATCTGAATGGCAATGGAGCTTTCATTATCTGTATAACACTTGATACTATAAACTCTATGCACTTCAGTGAGCCTGGAAACATAATACTATGACCATAAATCATGTTTGTGCTTTCAAAACACTGCTTTTATATTAGTATTATTTCTATTATCATTTATTGAATTCTCATATATTTAGGTTAAAAAATGCTGTCTAATGCATCCATTAAGGTTGGGACAATGTCTAGAATTATATGGACCATATTCATATAATTGTTCTCAAATCCTTTGCAGGAAGTTTGCAAACTGGAACTACTGTTGAATGCTTCAATGCATCCATACAAGTAATAAACAAGCCAAGGAAAATGCAATGAGAACTGGAATCTGATTCTCACCCAGGCAGTGTAAATGCTATCTATATGACAGCAACAGACTGAAGCAAGTAAAATTTACTCTAGAGAAAACATAAAGAATGTAGGGAACACACAGACTTTTAAAAACTGCAGGTCAGGTGAATAAAGATATCAAGATGTTATGACTGGGGCTGCATAATACAAAGGAAAATATAAATCAGGCCAAATAGTATTTTCTGAATTAATATGTTATTGACTTAATCAGAATTTTAGAACTCCTACTTTTTTTCTCATTGACGAGTTCACACACAACGAGTTTGTGTCACTGGAAAGGAGAGTAAAGTTAAAGAAAGAAATGAAAAACTGGATCTTAGAATAGAATGGACTGGAAATAACAGGACAGAGGAATCAAACACTGAATGTCTGTATCCAGTAATGGAAGCAAAGAGGAGAGTTTCTGCTGAAACTTCTGTATCGATTAAAAATTCTTACTCATATGGTAGCAGTCAAATTCAAATATGCTGTTATTTCAGAAATACAAAGGATGAAAGTGACCATCAATATTTGGTCACCAAACAGATGTTTTGTTGGATAGAAAGTGCTTTAGGGTGTCTGGCTTTTTCTTCCTAACCTGCAGTATTAGACTGCTATTTCAAAACATAGCCAAGTATAATAATGGTATTTCAAAAGATTGTAAACTAAGATTAAGAAATACCACAATTATATTTTTCTGGTCAATTTGAATTAATTTCCTTTGTGTATATGCAGGTGTTGACAGTCTTTAATGATATCATAGTCACTATTTTTCAACCTCATTCAGCGCTCAAGATGTCTGTGGAGGTGATTCAGGGTCGAAGGTTGCACTGCCAAGGGATCTGCAACCTTGTTCACTGAAGAAGATGTTTTGTTCATTGTTTACTAAATAAACATAAATATGATTTGAAGATCTGTGACAGTCTTGAATTAAATTAGGAGACTCCTGGGGAATCCAAGCCTCCAATAAATCCGAGGCTGTACAAGCCTGTAACATACTGTAACTAATTTGATACTTTCCATTTTTCCAGTGTCCACCATAATATCCTTGTCACAGATTCTTAGAAGTACTGAGCATTAGCACCTCCCCTCTGAGTTACACCAAGCTGTATGTTGAGATTTTAGAGTGCTTAATAGTGCTAATTTCGGAAAAACAAGCCCAAGACTTTTCACTGTGGGACTCTATATTATTAAAATTATTTGACCCTTATTTAAACTTTTGATATTACACCAATGAATTTATGCACAGCAAATAAAATTATTCTCATTTTGTTGAAACATTTCCAAGACTAATTCTCCAAATTGTGAAATATTCATATATGATAGTAATAAATAGTATTGAAAACTCACAAGAAAACTAATATTCTGCCTTTCTAAAATGTTTGAATAATGTGCAAGAAGTAGGATATTTGACCACCCAGTGAACAATAAAACAAATTGTGAAATAGTTTCTCATTTAGGAAAAAAAACAATCTATCTTTGTGTATATAGAGGCAGAGTCCCCATGAGGAGAAAGTTTTATGATCACTTAATTGAGCTTTAATGTACCAGAAAATGCATTAAGACTTCAGTCTTAGCTTTCCATTTTTCATGACATGTGAATGCTTCCCTTTTAATAGTTTTTTTCCTTTTGAGGCCTTTTTATACATAATTTTGTATTTTGGTCAAAGAAATTTTCCCAGAACCACTTTCATGTGTAAATTCTGTGCTAGTTAAATGTTTTTTTCTGTTCCCAGTGTCAAAATTTTTATTGACATAAATAGCTGCATCAAGATGACTTGTCAATATGCTTTCCTGCTTCCTCACTCCCAGATTATTGTAATCTGTTGTTTGAACATCCAAATCTCTCACATTGCATAAGACTGCAACGTCTTTAGAGAATTAGGACTTTTTGATTTACACAAGCTGGGGGTAGTAAAGCAGAAAGAATGAGATATGTAAGAAAGAAAAGGAGTATTAATTATTTTGCCATGGAAATTTCTCTGCACAGGCAAAAATTTGTATGCACAGCTACTCTTTTGATGCAGCCTGAAGGTAATAGAGTTTATTGAAAGCACATGGACTTAGTAATCCAAAAGTTAATATGGTTCAAAATGTCTGATGTCTTGCAGATCCTTTCCAGTAAAGTACTTGGTGACCCTGTCTGGAGAGATCCCTTTGAAAAGATGTAGGTAACAAAGCCACAAAACACCCATTGTATGAAGCCTCTTCAGCAACACAACATGGTGCAAGCATAAAAGGTAAGCAAAAAATTAAAGTCAGCACTTTGACATAATTAGCGAGCTGAAACAGCTGGAATGCAAAGGGCATTTAAACCTTCCTGCAAAAGGTCAGGGCCAGGCTGAGAACTGGGTCATGAAATATGTAGCTAAGGCAGCTAGAGATCCCTTAGCCAGATCATTCACTCTTTCTAAGCCCTTTAAGAGATGTTTACTAGCTTAGCACAGGACAATATCATCTGGGAGGGTTCCTACAGGTGAGGGAAATTCAACAAGTAAGCTGCTTCACTTATTTTTAACAGAGATTAATTTTTATGGAAAACCAGCTGTTTTTGAACCTCAGGCCTGGCAGTTAAAGCTTCTCCTCATATGTGTCAGCCTTATTCCTGACTGTGTAAGTTATCAGCACAGCAGAATAGCAAGTAGCCATTTCTCAGGTGGCAGCAGGGTCAGGAGCCAGCACTGTGTGCATTTGTAAGTTTAATGACCACTAAAGAGCAGAGTGCTTTGCATGTTGCGTCAAATTTACCTCTGCAATTTACAGTGAGCTAATCAGATAACAATTTTAAAGTTCAAACAGTGAAGGAAATGTTTTCAGCAGATAACACTTTTTTATAGCTATTTTCATGGCAAAACAATACAAACTCTGGAATTCTTCCAGCTCAGAGGAACGTGAACGACTTCTGAAGATATCTCCAGCAATTATGATGGCTATCATAAAAGCATTAGAGTCATTGTGATAAGTTATACGTTAAGAAAAGTGACTACACCAGCAATTAAAATCCACTCATGACAAAACAAACCAAAGATTGAACTGTGTCAACCACTGGAAATGAAGAAAGCTTTGACAAGTAGAATCCCATTTAAATTTTTGCCTCTTTGCTTCTGTCTAGTAGTGGTTGCATGATTTAAGACAGTGCAGTTAGCAGTTTATACTCAACACAGACTCTTCAAACAACTCACCCTATTGCAGCCTGACAATTGCACCACAAATCCCTCCCTAGTGTTATGCAGATTTCTCTTCCAAAAACCCCTCTGTATTCCAGCCTAGACTGTAAGTACTATCTGAACAGTACATAGTATAATGTTTGTGGTGAGCTCCATAATCACACTGTAGGTGCAATTACAGTATGGAATAAAATAAAGTATATTTTTACCCCATTATTGCCAAAACCTGCAGATTTTCAAATCAAAACTTCATGCTCAGAGGAAATGCAAAGCCATTAATTCAAGAAGCCAGGTTTGAATTCTTCTTCAGTTTGCATCACATATAAAAGCTGATGCAAGGCATGTGTGTGAAAAGTCATGGGTAGTAATAATTAGTTACATAACTTATGAAGCAAGACATGATGTTTTGTTTTCACAGCTTTCAAAAGAATTCTGTTCAACATTATCTCAGAGCGATTTGAAAGGTATTGATGTCAGCCTGAGCTATCTCTATACCATTAAAATACCCTCTCATAGCAAGGAAGTTGCCAAAGGGGACTTGAGGCCATTAAAGGAAGCAAGTTTGGCTTTTGCATTCCAGACAGTTTTCCAGAACTCTTAGGAACCTAGTGAGGTTACTTTGACAATACCACTCAAACATTTCATAGCTCTCACTATCCAAACTGCATTGGCCTAGGATTTTTCAGGATATTGCTAAAGAGCAATCACACACACAGAAGTATTGTGGCATTAGTCATCACCAGTTATGTGCTGCATGAAGCTATGTGTTTAAAAGCAAAATTAAGATTATAATTCCTCACACTAGGAATACTTCAGAGGGGGAAGTTTGAATAGATTTTCTCCCCTAAGAATTCATATTATACACTGTAAACCAGCTGTACCCATGTAGACCTTTTTGTCAGTTGTTTCCAGAGTGTCTTAGATCATGTTCTGCACTTCTTTCCTGCTCATAGTACTTCTGGCATACACCAGAAACAATTTGAAATTGTAAAGGGACCTACTTCTGGCAGGAATCCCTGTGTACATTCTTAACACTGTTCAGACTGCTTCCACAGAAATTATGCAGCTGCACAGGTATGTAGCAGAGAGAGATGCCTTACCAGGAAAGGCCAAATTTTACATTTATATGCTAACAGTAAATGAATAAATATTTCTTGCAAAGAACACGAGTATGTGTGCCAAGAGAAATTTTCTCACTCCCTGTTTATAGTTCCAAGGAAGTGTTTTGTTTAAATAAGAAAACATGTGATCATACTTTCATGTTCCAAAAAAGGTTATCAGATCCTAAAGTAAAAATGGGGCTTGTGAAAGGCCTAGGTTAAAATATTTCCTACGTGTGTCTCAGGTGTACAGGTGTGAGGTAAAATAAAGGCAACCTCTTCAACGTTAAATCACTCTCACAGAGAAAGCAGGACATCCCTTCCTCAGAACTCCTCCAGAAAGCAGAGGGAGGAACACAAATTTTTCAACCAAAACTTTTAGATCAGGGCTTTAATTTTTGAAAATTTTAACCCAAGCTCTATACATTTTTCTTTGGAAAAAGACTTCCCCCACCTTTTTGCTTCGCAGGTTGCTCCCTTCCCTCACTGGTTGTCTTGCTTTCTTTGTCATCCTTACTTTTCAAGGGCCAACTTTAGAACATTTTTCCCTTGTCCAGGGCCTGTTCCAATGTCTCCAGCTCCCTCTTTCCCAGGAAACTAAGCTGGCAAAGCCCAGGGAGGGACAAGCTTGGATACACAAGCAGGAACAAGTACCTACCAACAGAAGGTGGGGAAAGACACGGAGAGAAATCATTTGGGAGTGCCTTAGGAAGATATCATTGCCCAATAATGAGCCTTATGCCAATTGTCTTTGTAATTATATGTTTGAGGTCAGCCCAAGTTGGTTAAGTATGTTAATAAAACTTCTGCCATATTTAAAAAAATAGTATTTGCATCTGTAACGGGGGAAATTGTGGAACATGGAAAGAGTTGAATTGGTAGTTGGTTACAACTGAAAGTTAAGTTTGATTTAGATTTTTTGCAAAATTCAGTCTGAATTTAGACCTGCATCATGGAGGCAAATCATCAGTGTTTAAGTTCTAATGTTTGGTATTCATGAGAGCAAGTGTGGCACCATATATTTTCTTGTAAATTTTAAATTTGCTAATTCTTACACTGTTTAGTTGGATAAATTGTGCACTTGCATAAGTTAGATGACTTAAGTTGACCAAAGTAAATAATCGATAGGCTCCAAGGTAGTATATTTTCAGGATCATGTATCAGCTTTTACTGATCAATATCAGTCCAGTTATTTTCTGAAATAGCCTGAAACCAATGGCATATACCAATGTCAAGAATTCCTTAATCTGCTCCTAGAACACTGGTAAATACCTTTTTTAAGTGATGAAAAAGTTTTGAATTATTTCATTATTAACCAAACAGACATAATATAATTGAGGTTAGATGACTACCTTATTTCAAAATACAGACTAGAATTTACATGTATTTTATATTTTGCTTTATGCATTTTCATTGTCAACACAGCACATTCAAGTCTAAGAGACGACGAGACTTTTATATAATGTTCCTTGCAGAGACTTTGAATTTTAGGTTATATCAGCAGCCCAGTATCAAATTTCACTAGTATGCAATTATATTTCCATAATAAACAATCTATTAATATACATTGGACAGTGACATTAATCTGGTCTTATCCTTGTCGAGTTATTTGTGGTTAATGAGACCTAAATTAATGAACAAATACAGCTCTCACCAGCATAGTTCTGAGTAATCCCATTGAGAATAAATTTGCATGATGACAGGCACTGATGTGAAACTGTAGAAAATAAGGAGGAAAATTCATTCAGCAGAAAAACATTTGCATACAACTGTACTGGGAAAACACAGGGATTTTTTTTCTTATGACAGAACAGGTTTCTCGTAAGGACAAATAAAAAATATTAGCAAAATGAAATACATTTTCTTGAAAATTTACAATCTTGTCCAATTTGACATCAGTAAATTAATGGTATAAATAGACTACATGTGGCAAATTAGCAGCATGTAGTCTGCTACTTAATACTCAACTAACACATTTTATTCTGGTCAATTAATTCACAATTTTGCTGACAAAGTCAATAAAATGATCAGACCTGTTGTTAAATTATCAAACAGGATTCTTCATCACGGATTTTCTGAGCACTTCTGTATTTGTCTCTCCAGTTGTTGATCAGCCAAATAGAAAGTGAGGATTTCTCTCACCTAGTGAAAAGCTCTCTATGAATGAATCATCTATTTAAAAGAAACTGTTATCCAGCCCCCATGCCATGATTATATATAAGGAAACATTCAGAGGGGCTCTGCACTTCTGCCCACAGCTCATTACTTAGAAAAAGAATTTAGGAGAGAATGAGGAAAAGTGAGATTATGTTGAATTCAGAGGTTTTGTGCCTCCTGTTCCCAAAGAGCCACTGCTTCATATGGTGACATAAATTGTCCCTCTGATACATGGTTATCCTGTGCACTATAGTAATGCTGAGCCAGTTTGGTCTCAATAAATCTTGAACTTCTTTATGCTATGCTTCAAAGAGAGGATTAGAATGCTGCAATTGTATGATCATTACTGGATATTATTATTGCAACAATTATATCTGCTAAAGATGACAATATGCTAAAAATTTATACAGTCATGATATTGCTGATGGAAAGAAGTGTCTAAGCATTCTAGAACCCATGATTTCTTATATTTATGAGATAGTAAATGGCTAGCTGCTGACTTTTTTTCCTTGAGGGCAGAACTTAATGTATATGTCTGTATATTTAAAAAATTCCTATTAATTTCGACTGCCCATTCCCTGCTAAGCAGCTATGTTTCCTTACTCCAGGCTCAGAGGAACTCCTTAAAATCTCAGAAAAGGATATTCAGATTTTTATGTCATATTTTTATGTGACTATGTTGTTTGAGACTGCAAGCAAGATGGAGTTTGTTTCCATTTTCTAAATGTAGACTCTGAAGTGTAATCTGAGATGTTCAAAGGTTTGTGAGAAATTCATGTGTTGTTAATAATTTTAATAAAGGACCTACAAGGGGCTCATGATCTTCTGCAGTGGCAGCCATGGGCCAGAGAAGGTACCCTAGAGAATCTCAGAACTGGACAACCGTCTCTTGGGTCTAATGATATCTAAACTCATATTTAGTCAGTCAGTTCATTTGATACAGTGGCATCCATGGAGCCATTTGAAGTACTCTTCAGCAAAAACAAATTTAGTGAACTGGTGTTTAAATTAACTAAACTAGGTTTCAATAGCTGTATCAATTTCATAAATTTCTATTGCATATAAAGAAAGCCCAGACAATAATGACGCTATAAAGTCTATAAAGTAGACATAAATATTTGCATATCTTGATCTGTAAGCTGAACCCTGTATGACAATCTCCAGAAGGGTTTGAGTGCCTTGTGCCTCCCATGTCTTATCTGGAAGTAAACTTGTTGGATCTCCAGGGACAGCTTCAAGAGCCATTGGCTGCCTCAGCAGGTGAATGAATCAGACCCTCCCTGTCTTAACTTAGGTGAAATTCATCTCTTCTTGATCATCTAAAATTCATCAGAATTATTTACTTGGGACTTATTCTTATACGTTGGTATTAATGAGAAATCAGATGGATTTTAATACATTTTCTACAATAAAATCAAGTAGTAACCAAAAAAAGTTACTACCACAAAAAAAAAAAAAAGATAGGGAAAAGAGAGATTAAAACTTCCACGATATTAAAAAAACCCCACTTATACTATAATCCTAATTTTGAAAGCATCTTTTAGTGGCTGGTTTTCCAAATAGAAGCAACTGACATAATTGAGATTTGAATAAATCAATGATAGTTGCTTAGCATCTAGGTTTATGTTCTAACTAAAGGCATTGTAAAGAGGCTGTTGTTCCTTATCATGTCCCTCAAGATATTTATTTTGATGTAAATTACAGAAGAAGAGAAGGAATGCAGTTTCTATCTTAAAGAAAAACTTTGTGGCTCTGGGATATGGTAAGGTATTTTTAATTTTTCTGAAATTAATAAATTATATCTATGTTGATTATGAATATCCAATTATTCCAAAACCACTTGAAAGCACTGTAATACTCCGATAATTTCTTATTAGTTAAAAAGTATTTCACAAGCAAGACTTTGCTCCAGTGCCCAGCTAGCTCCAACAATGACAAGAACAGCGATGAACTGCTGACCTGCAACAGGAAAACCAAAACCAGAATACAGGTCTCTGCATCAAGCTCCACACAATATGACATAGAGGTGTAGCCTTAATTCTTTTTTTAGTGAGATACAAGCCTAAATTTAGGCACTCAGTTGCTTAAATCTCTTCAAGTGCTCTGCAGACAGGGGACTCCTGCAGAGATTTTAAGAAAGGTCTTCAGTGTCTGTGTAAGGACACGTAGGCATGATAACTCCAATACAGGGTCCAGCTGTACTTCCAGAAGTCCGCTTAAAATGCTTTATTTGTTACTATTTGAAGTAAATTTTGCCCTAGTGATTGCTGCAAAGAGATGAAGAACAAGTATGCATTTCCCTCCTCTGTGGCCCTTGCAACTTTAGATGAGAAAGGTCTAAGAGTTATTGTCCTAATGACCCAAGACAGAAAGATGGAAGTTTTTTAATAACTTTACTCCTTTAAACACACAGATGAAGCTTTTGAAGCTTTTGCTGTGAACACAGGCAATCAAGGACATCATGATCCACACTGAAAGAGAATAAAGTGATACTAGAAAAAATCAGAGATATTTTATAACTCAGTTTTCTGATGAAAGTGCATGTAACATATGCATGTTTAGAGACTTATATTTCCAATGACATCTGTTCTGTTTAGCACTTCTGTCTCTATGCATGGACCACAGATGGCCTGGCACAAAACTAAAGATGACCTGCCCATAGATAATTTATTTTTGATATATTATTATGATATGTAGGGAAGGTACACACATTTCTGGAAAACATCAATTGCCAGAAGAAGGGAGTATTTACATGTCTCAGCTAGCTCTCTCCCTGTCAATCTGCAACAAAGAGGAAGACTAGCATGATTGGTAGATGTGGTAAAAGAAAGGGCAGCCAAACTCTTGGACTAGAACTTGTAGGAACAGGACACCTGGCTTTGACACAAGGCAGGCTTCATGGTAGATTTTGACCCTGATGTCCATTAAATCTTAGGACTGTATCAGCAGCATGTTGTAACACATCTTGCACAGCAAAGTTGCAAGGAACAATATCATGAGATTATTGAAGTCTGAAGAGACATATGGAAAGCAGTCTTGTCCCTTTTTTCCCTGCTACACACATTAACAAGCTGGGATTTATACATTGTGTGTGCAGCAGCCAACCCTTGTGCTACCCAACATAAGGCTCAAATCATTAGTATGTTTTCAGTGTTCATATGCTTTCATGATAACTGATGAAGGAAATACTTCCATAAAGAAAATGCATAATCCTTTAGCACTAGAGGAATTTGAAACTGTTTCTGTACTAGTAAATCTTGTGGACCAGAGGTCTGTTTTCTGGACTTTTATTCTGATTAAAAAGTGCAGTTCATGGTGATAATGTCTTACATCACCTTCAAAATTGCTGTGAATGGTCCTTGTCTGTGCAAAATCTACTGCTGCTCCTATATATTATTGCAAATTAGCATGAAACGCTAATAAGCAGGATTCCTAGCAACTTAGTGCCCTGGTCCTTAAGGTACCTTCAAATTGGGTGGGCTGTAAAGAAAAAAAAAAAGATTGAGCTTAAAAAAACATTACTTGCATCACAAAAGAAAGGAAAATGTGATACAACCATATTTTCAGAAATTCCTCCAAGAGCATTTTGACACACATTCCTTTCCCCTGAAATGTCAAATCTCACATTCCCAGTGGATGTCTTGGGTCTTGTCCATTAGAGAGAAGAGTAATCTTGAAAATGCCAGGTATCTCAGGGGAAGTGCTCTGGATCAGAATAACTGGTAATAGCTAATTCATGGCAGGATCTGGTTCATGAGCAGAGCTTTTAAGCAGTCATTTTATACATCATATTGATTCCTCCACTTTACTTACAAATAAATTACTACAATTTGATTTTATTTTTACCTGTAAAATTTTGTGCGTAAAATGTTTTCCTTTATCAAAATACATTTGGGAGCTGAGAGGAAGAAACCAAACATAGTTTTATTTATTTTTTCTTAAACAAGAAAAATCTCACAGAAGTTATTTTAATTTAATTCCCCCATTGTTTGCAAAATTCTTTGACAAGTGGAGTCTTTTGACTAATTGCATTTATTGACCACAGTTTTTAATTAACAAGGGAGTTAAAGAGAATTTTTGAGTGCTCTTTCTTCAGAAAAATATTTTTTTCTTCCTGTCCTCTTTATCTTTGTCTCTCCCTCTGGATGTGAATACATACCACACCATTGCTGGTTGTATGCCAAGCACAGATGCTTGGGGCTGTGGCTGCCTGATTCTTTGTTCCAGCATGACTTCCTGGCTCTGTGCAGTTACTGGGATGCACTAACTCTTGGGCACACCTATTTGCATTGAGTATTTGCATTACTCAGCATTTTCCAAGCCATTTCATTGGAAACTGTAAATATTAAACCAGGCTCTTGGAATTTGTCCAATAAATTTCCAATGAAATACCTTGAGTGCTGTTAACAGTATTGCTGTAACATATAGAACACAGTGTGCAGTATGTCACATTTTGAAATCCATTATTGTATTTTTAAGGTTAACATATATTTATATATATGTGTGTATGTATCTTCAACAAGCTAAAAGTAATATTCAAAGTTTTTTAACAGGATATGATAAGTTATGAATTTCTGAGTTGATTGCTTTTTTGATTGCTTTTTTTTTACCCCTTTCCTATAAAAAATTCACAACATTTTTTTCTCAATATTCTCATGATATTCACATTTCAGACATTTCAGTCAACTCCAGTTTGAATTGAATACTCATCAGCAAAATTTTTATGTAGCCATGGACCTGGATACCAAAAGCACACTTGGTAGTTGATAGGAAAATATCATAGAACAGACAGTTTAGTGACTTCATGGAAGACAGACTGAGCATAGTGCAATGTGAAACCTGACACAGGTGGTGTTACCAGGTGCTTCCATGAACAAGATAAAGTGTTACTCCACCAGTAATTAAACCTCAAGGAAACTTCTCTACTTGCCATAAAAGACCCATCAGGCTGGGCGTTCTGCACACAAATATGTTAACAACCTTTTCAAAACTGCTATAGGTACTTAGTACATTGATGTGGAAGATGGCGTGTCAGTGGACTTCAAATATCTGAAAACTTTGTCTTAAAAGCCAAAGATGTATTCATGGTAATTATAAATCTGTTCTAAAATTTGTAGACTATCACTTTTCCTCCAGAAAAGAGCATTAATGTTTTTATCTGATGATATTCACCCTGTGTTCCAGCTGAAACCATTATAGTTTAGGGGACTAAACAAATATTTCTTCAAAACATCTCACTTTATAATAGTGAGGCACATATACTCTGCATAAATCCATTCTTTTTCCTTAACAGTCATGATATACAGTTCCAAGGGTAAATCATGGCTCCTGAAATATATTTTCTACAGTAGTCTGGTTTCTGTTGCCATATTTTAGCATTTTGCTTCAGTTTTGTAGAATCAAACATTTTTTTTTTTAAGGAACAAAAAGTAGCCCTTTACTTTTGCTAACATGATTAGCACTAGATTTTGGTTTTCTTTTCTTACGTGCCAGCAGCACAAAGCAACACAGACCTTGGAGTCCAACATTTTCTTTGTTTATTGTATTATAAGCAAGATTGGGTTTGTCCCTAGAACTTTTAATCAACTATCTGTTTTGACAGACATTTTAATCTAGCATTTCTTTCAAAACTGTCTTAGTTCATACAGAGGATTGCTTATCCTTTATGATATGAGGTAGGAGAGTAGATTTCATGATTTATTACCAGTTTAGTCCATTTTCCATCCATTTAACCCTGGGACAGGAGGCTGGTGGAACCTGTGAATTTACTCCAAATAAAGTCAGGAGTATTGCATTAATCCATGTAACTTCACAAAATTTAGCCTCTGCCAGAGTGAAGTTCCTCCATAAAAAATACCTTGTTCTGGTTCTCTCCCTGGCTGTTCTGATGTGGATGAAATCATTCCCAATTCCTGTTTTTGCATGAGTGAATGCTTACAGATAGGCATAATCCATGTTCTATTACCTCATCACAATGCCATCTGACCATCTCACATTCACTAATGAACTCTATCAACACAATAGTTCTGTTTCTAAAGACGAGACGTTGACACACAATGAAAGATTAGTCCAAGGCCACGTTGGGAATGTGTCTGCATTGCATACTGCAGGATGGAATGGAAGCACTCAGGGTTGTCCAATCATTCTCAGCAGCGTAAATGTTCAGCATCATTTGCTTCTGCCCCTATCTGTATTGTTTTAGATACAGAGGTACTTTGTCTGTCTTTAGGCTTTTCTGCAAATTTATGGAGTTATTCAGAAATAGCTGCTGCAGAGAAGCTACTCCTTAAAAAACTTTTCTGGACTAAATTCTGGAACACAAGAAGCTAATTTACTTCAAAACCTGCTAAAATTAACTTTCTAATCCAGTTTATTTTGCAAGTGCATTTTACCTTTATTAATGAATTTATTTATTTTATTTAATTCTTGAAAAGAATGCATAAAGGCCTGCAAGAAAATAAGTACATTTATGCAAAGGGAGAAAACATCTGAAAATTATCAAAGGTGTGAAGTCTCAACTGCTTTTAAATTATATTTACAGCACATGCTGCACATCCCATTAATGGATGAAATAATTATGATGTAGGGTTTGAACACTGGTGGATGTTAACCACCAGGCTATACGTGTCAGGCTATACACAGCTCTGCTTATACTAGAATTTCAAATTTCTGGGTAGAAATAATATCATGTTGGTGGAAGCTTCAGGACACACAGAATCAAAGTCTTGAGAAAGGTAGAAAACTAGCTTTACCTCACAGGAAAATTTATGGAACAAATGTGAATACTCATTGGAGGCTGAGATGATCAGATGTTTCCTTTCTGACTTTTGATAACCTGGACAAGGACACTCAGTTTTTTCAGAATTTTGCCACTTTCTATATGTTTCAGGTGTTTCTTCCAAATCTGATTAAAAACACATCAATTCAATCACAGATATTTTTCAGAATGCAATAGCTGGAATTCTATTGTAGAAGAGACAGCGTTACTCCATGAATTTGATTCTGTGTGTTACCTGACACTTAGAGATGCCCTTTGACACATCAGTTTGAACACAAATTTTAAAACCAGGCAGTAATTTCCAAAGTTAAAATTCACAATTTTCAGAATTTAAAATTTTGATGTTTACTGTTATGCTCTAAAAGATATTTCTAAACAGCTGAAGTGTTGTATCTCAGATAGAAGTAGTGAGCTGGAATAAGTTACCTCCTTCTCCTGTTATTAATTTGCATTTTGTTTTCTTTCTATTATTTTCCCCTGTTTTTAATTTGCTTCTTCAAATCAATAGTTTTCATAATTTCAAATTCTCATGAAAATTCAGATGAGAAAGTTGCTCAGAACTTCTGAAAATTCAAAGGTTTGGTACCTTGCATTGGGACAAAAATTGGTACCTTGTGTTGAGACAAAAGCTCTCGTAAATTTTGGTCTTCTCGCTCTTTGCCTGTCTTCTAAGTCATGTATGAAACATGTATGGCTAGATCCTCATCAGGAGCAGTGCCATATAGGGAAGATAGAGAAAGGAAGTTGGAAGACGTGGCTCACTCAGAGGAGGCCATTGTGTGATATTTGGATAGTCTGAAATATTTAGTATTTTTTTAATGTTTTGAGAGAAAAGGATCTTGTTCTCTGCTGTTATTTTCATGAAGATGTGTATGCTTGTTTGCATATAATTGGTGTGTAGTGAAAATGACACAGCTGCTGTAAATAGCACAGCTCCACTGACTTCAGGATATACAAACTGTGGATCATTCCATGATATCTACAGTCTGTATCTACAACTCTGCAGTTGTGAGTTTGAAATCAGGACAGATACTGATGTTCTTTACAATTTTGCAAGAAAGGATTGATAACACTTTTCCCTCTCCACATTGAACCCTGATGCTAAATAAACTCATTAAGGTGACTAAAGGAGAAAAACAAAACAGCGTCACCTTGTAATCAAGCTGTTTATCTTCTATCTGCTTCAGTGGAAAGAAATGTGTACATTAGTTGTGTATGAATTTATGCATATTATATAAATATACACACATTAAAAGCAGCATCTCCTTTCCTCATTACCACTTATATGTTTTGGCAGGCACTACAAAACAAACAGGTGGTCTGTTATGATCTGATAGTGTTGTCAAAATCTGAAGAGCTGAGGGAATTCAGACTGAATTTGCATTCAGCCAAACTTAGCATAAATGTTATTGGTACTTGTTGCAATGAAACCTGTCAGAGGTGGAAAGATTTGTCACTGTGTCTGGCCAAGTGCAGGAGGTAAGGGAACAGAAATGTTTCTAACCCATTTGTATTTCAGGTTCTTCCCAGTGGAAAGCCACTCTTGTTCTTCCATGTTTGTTTGTGAGGCATTCAGAGGTTATGAAATGTAACAGAACCTGGCCAGTAATATCACAACAATGTACGGACATCTGATGGAAAACCACAACCACCAGTCACCACATGTTGTGTCTGGATGCTCTCGCTAGTTCTGTGTCCTCCTAATATTGAATCCCAGATGTTTCAAGGAAAGATGTGTTCCCTGAATGTATTTACTACAATGGTTCTGTGCATAGGGAGAAAATTCCTTCCTGATTCCACTAGTTTAAGCTGATTCCACTAGTTTAGGCTCAGCACATCTAGATAAGTAGTACCTGTAACAGTCCCACTTCAACCACCATTTTCTGTTTCACCTTATGATGTGTTTAATTTTTTTTTTTTTTCTGAATAAGTGTTGGGGGGGAAATACTAGTCTTCATGGTAATTTATCACAGATTTCATGTGTTAATTATATTGTGAGTAAAAGAATTACTCCTTTCATAATACTTCTTAAAAGCACAAACCTTCTTGAGACATCACAGTGCAGTGCAGAGTGCCAGCTCCTAACATCACAGGCAGCAGTGCATCACAGACAGTCTGTGCACAGCCTTGTGCATGCCAGTGAAAATGAGGGGATAGAATGGAGTCAGTACCTGGAAAAGATTGATTTACATCTTCTCAGCATGAGAAATTATATATCTCAACCAATAGCCTGGGAAGAACAAAAAACCTGAGAAGAATTTAGACTGATTACATATACCCCCTTTCTTTAGTAGTGGGCAGGCCTCAGGATTGAAGCTGAGACCTAAATTTAATTTTCCTAGAAATCACTATTAAAACACTTTTGATAGCTGACCTTCGACGAAATTTTGAACCTATTCCTTCATGTGTCATACCACTACAGATTCATCCACAAGGAGTACATTTTTTTTACCCTTTCCATAAATTAACATGTTCTTATTCACAGAATATCAGGATCATGGAGGGAGCCTGACTTTCCTTTCTATGCACTGAAGAGTTTTGTCAAGAAATTAGGAGCTGCATATTTTAACTTTGGACTGCATACTGACATTTTTCAACATATGTTTATGTCTAGCATATCCAGTGTCAGTCTGCAAAACAACACGATGAGTGCTAAATTGCCAAGAAATCCTCTTTAAACTACATATGTATACATGCAACTCTCATATTCATATGAGTGAAGAACTCCTTTAGGAAACCAAGACATGCATCTTAGATAATTTATTGTTTCAGTTAAAATTTTATTTAGCCATACACCACCAAAATAGGTGTTTCAATCTTCATGCACATGATCATTCATTTACAGGGACAGGCCTTGAAACTAATTTCATGACAGGTTTCAAAGCAATAAAAATAAAATAAATCTTCTTAAATACAGTCATAAATACTGTTACATAGATGGTTTCACACTTAATCTTATCAGGTTACTAGAATACTAATTTATTAGTAGAGTGGAAAAATATATGACAAGTTTCAAAACAAATATTTGCAGATACTACACTATTAAACATTTCGTTTCACTATATCTGTTATACGTTTTTTATCACCTTTCCTTTTATTCTTTCCTTAAAATGGTCAGAAGAAAAATCAAAATACAACACAGTTGATGTCTGAATTGTAAATGAAATGAAAAGTGCAGATCTAGTAAAACCTGTAGTACAAAACGTTGGAAAAAATACTGTATTTTATTTACAGAAAGCTTATGTTTGGAGATGTTTGAAAGTGGCAACCTTTCAAGGGAGAAAAACAAACAAACTAAAAAACCTCCATAGTTTACATAAAGCACTTTCAGGTTGCATTTGTTGCTTTCTGGTTTGGCTAACCTTTCGTGTAGGTAATGATTCAAGTGAATCTGGTGACTAATGTTTTTTAGTTTCTAGCCAGCCAAGAGCTTTCCCAGACTTCGGTCCTGCCCATCTCCTCCTGTAAGACACCTAAAAGATGGGGGAGAAATAAAGGAGAAGAGAAAGAGATCAAATGATGAGGGTTTTAGTTCGTAGGGAATTGGCAGTCTATCCTCTTAGGAGTTAAAGCACAAATACTGTAGCTGCTGAAGTGCCTTTGATGTTTCACTGATAATTGTGTGAGCAAAGAAGCGTTCCACCATAACAGGAGGCGATGGTCTGGCCCAAGAGTCCTTGCAGAGGTGCTCTGCAATTTGTAACAAGGCTCATAAACACAGTGCTGTCCCTGTTCCCCTGAAACCCGCAGCAGACAGAGCAGTTAGTGTTCACAAACACACTGCCTGGTTTATGAAATGCTCCATGCAACTGTAAACAGTAATTTTGTTCTAACTTGAGGAATGTGCGCAAGGTAGCAATCTCTGGCACAGCCCTGTGCAGTGAAATCTGAGGAATCATGAAAAGGAAAAGTTCTCCATGTAGAAATGTATATATAGGTCCAAGGCATGATCATCAACTAGGGCATTCTTGGGCCTCAGCTGAACTACAGAGTAGCGTGTCCTGTTTTTATCAAAAGGGAAACATATACTCCTGGGGGTCAAAGGCCCATTTGTTAACCAAATGCCAGTTACATAGAAACACTTAGGGAAAAGAAATTCACATGAACTGGAAAGAAACTGGAAAATATTCATCAGTGTATTGAGTCCCAGTGAATTAACCAGCTATAAAATGGATTCTGGATGGCATGGTTTTTCTCAAAGTTTACCTAAAACTCAGTATGAGTCTCCAAATCCAGCTGCCTAATCACTGAGGTATTGGGGTTACCTGGCTTAGTTTTATTCTTGAGGTCAGGGGTGTGCACTCAAAATGAACTTCTTAATCACCTGCACCATATTTTTGCTCACATTGTGAAAGCCTCCTAATGAACTCAATATGGATTCTTTCAGATGAAACTAAACTGTACGTACAGCCTCACATCCCTGCCACTAATGGGCATTTAGCAGCCAGGGCCAGGCTACAGACAAGCCAAAGTAAACCCCTGAAACACATTTAACATGGTTATGATGGCTTCAGCCACAGCTTTTCCCCATAGAGATCTACTGCACTGCATGATATAGGCTCAGTGAACTTCTTTCTCTGAACAAGTGTGATGATAAAGGGCTGCCTTTCATTTCTAATTCAATGAAAAAAATTTACAAAAATTTACAATTGCATGAATATTAAGTGGAGAGAAGCATTTCCATGCACATCAAGCTTAGGGACAACTTTGTAGCTGAGAATTAAGACACTCACTTCACCGTAGGTTAAGTGCAAGCAGCTGTGTTAGTGTCCTGAATTTTAGTGTTCCCACTTTTAAGTAACCAATTGACCACAGACATAACAACAACAGCTACTTGAGTCAGCATTAGGAATGCCACAAAATGCTATGTACCCAAAACCTGGTATTTTAGCTAGCAGTTAGGACTTAATAACAACAACTGAACAAGGTGCATTTGTCAGTTGCAAGCAAGTCCAGATGGCACTCACAAAGTTTTCTTCTAAGAGGATGAGACAGATCTTGGGGCTTCATTTAAAATACTCAAAGAAATGTGCTGGCATGACTTGTGCTACCTTGTGTTTGCCAGAGGCTGAGTGTACATGTAAACAGTGACTATAAGTCAGCTGATATTCTTGTTACCTTGTTTACTTGCTTGTATATCTGGATGTTTGCAGAGGTATTCAAATTGGACAACTGTGGTTGCAATGTTTTGCTGCCCAGTATCAGTGGTTGCTTTGTTGCAGGAGTCATTAGTAAAAAAGGACAGTTGAGACAGGAATCATAAAAGCTAAAGACTAACACAAGCCCTTAAATTTGATACTGGATAAATATACAGCGACTAACTGCATTTTAAGTGTGTGGAGCAGTAAGTCTGGTTTGAACTCAAAGCCATCATCCCATAAGCACTCAGAGTTGGAGAAGGTAAATTTGATGTACAGCAGTCCATTAAATAATCACCCAAAACCCCTTTCCACAGAGAGGGGCTAATTTAAAACCAAGATAATTTTTCTTCTCTTCAGTCAAGAAGTTGAAGTAGGAAAATCAGGTGAAAGACAAAATGGGTTCATCTTGTTTCCTCTTGTCTGCCTCCTGAGAAGCAAAGCATGTACTTGATAGAAAATATGGAGGTTCACATTCAATGAGGTAGAACTAGAATGGCAAATTGGGTCAAAAATCCATTTCTGGCTTGAAAACCCTCTCTAAAGTGGAATCCTCTAACTTGCTGAACACATTGTGCTGATGATATCTCATCTGGATTTGGAGAATCTGAGCTGCTACCTTGAACATTTCTCCTTTCCTAAGGCAGCCACATGGCATGAGAACACCCTGGAAACCAGGTATATCCTTAGCAGCAGCTACAAGTGGGACACTAAAAAAAGTCAGAGCTTGAGTTCACTTCCATTCATCAGTGATACTCATAAAAGTCACTGTATTTGTATTCTAAAAAAAGCAGAAGTGGCAAGAGTAATCATAAAATTCCATCTTAATCTTCATAAATATTATTGGCTGCTCCACTGAGCACTTCTGAATCCCTGTCTTCCTAGACAGTGGTTAGGTTGACTTCCACGAGCATGCACATTTTCTGTTCTTCATCAACAAAGATCTAAACAACAGCTAGGAAATTGCAGCTTCTTTTCCTGCTGTTAAGAATTATTCTAGAACATGTACAGGCACCCCACAGAGCATTGCTCTCCGGTTAGGTCACCTATTCTGACTAAGATGATTTAGTGATGATTGCAGACAGACATAGGAAAGTTGATTTAGAGGTGAGACTGTGCTGTCAGCAAGAGAGGCTAGAACTGAAATTTGAAGAGCTGAATGTATATTCAGGAATGCCAGACTTCTCTGCCTGTATTATTTTGTAGACTTGTTGAAATTTATCATATAGAGACCAGAAGGTGAGCATCATATCAAATGATTGCATAATCTTCCTTTATGTGTGATGTATTTTTGCTCATTTTTGTATGATGAATTTAAGAATCCACCCAAACCCTGACTTTTCTTTCTTCTTTGTTTTCTTTTGTTGTGTGTTGTTGTTGAAGACAGATACTCAAAATCAACATCAGTTACATAAAGATACACAAAGACACAAAAGGAAAAGAAAAAAAAAAGAGAGAAAAGAACTGGGCAGTGGAGTCTGGAATGTCTTCAACCAAGCTATAAACTTACATTGTTAAGAAGAGCCAAACCACAGTCACTGCTGATTTAAAGGAACACTTGTACTCAGTGATCATCTTCATGAAGCAGAATGCATGCAAAACAAACATCAAGGTTTATAAACAGAAAGTAAATAAATGGTGCCCAGTGTTGGTCAGCACCAATTCATTTATAGACAACTCCTCTCAAACCCTCTGCCATTTAAACACAAAAGCACAGAAGAACTTTGAAACTTCCACTTTTATTACAGAGTATGAAAATATCCCAGACAAGCTGAAACTGAACTCCTTGTCTCTGTATATTTGTCTCTGTATATTTGTGTGCATACGCATGTGCTTTCTTGTTGACATGTATTATTATAGAGATGAGCTTCCTACAGACATTGGCCTTCCCTTTTACACTGGCTATTTTGAGACCTAGAATAAGCCAAGCGACATTTGCAGACATCAGTAGTCTGATCCTTACACAGAAGGTCATCATGAACCTCTAGTCATCTAAAGAGCACTTGAATTTTGCCAGGTGCATATGAATGTGCCTGACCTTCGCAGTCCACTCTTGCTCTTGTAGATTTTCTTTAGTTCTGAATGAATTTCCCCAAAGAATCGTCTCCAAAACAATGAAAAAAGCAATCACATTGGGTGACTGTGACCCTCGTAAGAGGTGTCTACTCAATGACACCTCCCAAGAACATTGGGAGGTGTCATTGACTAGAGCTAATATTTCTCACTGATTCTACATATTTTCCTATATAAAATAGAACAGGGTGCAATTTATTATCAACCCAGTCAAAAATGTAAAATATTTCATTGCTCTTATGTTTAACTGAACAATATAAGGAAAAAAAAAAAAGTGTACAAGTATTAAAGATACAACCAGGAAATGTATATTCCAAACGTATATTCCAAACCTATTTGAATTTATTCGAGCCTCCTGCAGCAGGCCTTCAATTAGAAATGATAACAAAAATGTCTCTTGACTTCAGAATAGAGTTAGCCAAGCTTCCATACCTAGCAAATTTAATCAAATTATGAATTCTGGAAGATTTTTTAAAATACATTTTTAAAATTACCTTTATCATTTTAAGTTAATAATTTGTGAATAACTAAAATGTGTTTTATTCCTCATATAATACCTGTATCCAGTTCAAACCTTTAGAAGCAAGAACTGTTATGACAATAATAATATGATATTAGGGTGGTAAAATGGTGCTCTAGAGAGGATTCTTTTTAGAAAAAAAAGAAATCTTATGACTTAGCTGGTGGTCCTCAGCATTTAATGGCGCAGGTTGTTTTGAATTTTCTGTTTGCAGCTGAACTGCTGCTTGGTTCCCTGCAAAAATGGGCTGGGGAACCCAGTGGAATTCACTGGAGTTTTCTTCCTGCCCATGAACCCAAATATCTACAGAAAACTGAGGCATGTAGAAGGATGGGACATGCCCATATCTCAGTCCTGAAAGATACTGTGACTTCACAGGGGTTGTCACAGTGCCCTGGGCATCTGGATGAGCTGCAAGGTCAAGCTGGGTTTAGGAAGGGCCAGTCTTGCAAGCAATGGATGTTTGGGGAGCTGACATTTCCTTTTCATCATGGCACTTCAGTCTGTATCAGAAAGCCAAGTTGCTACTGTCCCACAGAACCTGAGGCACAGGATAACTCCACTGATGTGGGTCTTGTGCCCAAATTAAGAAGATCTGCTAGATCTGCCTGAAAAAAGTAGTCATTCTGAATTTGTGTTACTCTCTCCATTGCTGAGTTAAGATTTGATAACATTAAACAAAAAACACACAGAATTCTACCCTAATTTGTGCCTCCAGTGAGGCCAAGTCTGTGTCTGGCAGTTAGAAAACCACAGGAATATTTGACTGCATATTTGTGATAGTTGCAGCCTATTAGGGAGATGTTGAAAGTTGCTGACTTGCTGGAACAGGTGAGATCCACCCTGCATATAAGAGATATAACAGCAGCCATAGGGAGAGGAAGGAAGAGAAACTCAGTATTGGAACAGATACTGTGGGAAAAAACCTGTTGAGGCATTTTTCAGTGCAGTCACACTGTTATGAATTATTCTTCCTCCTGGTAAAAACAAATTCCAAACACCATGACTTATCTAACTACAATGAGTGTCACAGTGGAAATTCACCCTATTCTTTTAATATGAACATATCCATAGTGGAGTGGAGGAAGAAATATAAGCTTAAAAGAAAAGAAAATGCTGTTCTTGTAGTATTTCTACCATAGACTTAAGCTACAAAATACTGCATATTTCTTAGAAAATGCTGTTTGCATGAGGTCTTTAGCATAATTTCCATAATTCTGAATTCTTATTCATTTGAATACCATCCCAAATCAGGTTTGCAAACCTAGTCAAATGTCTCTATAACTATAAATCTGACTGGAGTGCTACACCTAGCCCTTAAATATTCATTGCTACAATTCAGTAATTGTGTTACATGAAAGAAAGAAATGGATAGTGGCCAAAATGGTGAGTAGTTAAATTCCTACCCAGTAATTAGAAGCAGCGTTATAAAATGTGGATTTTTCTGCAAAACCTGACACCAGCTCAGAACTGAAATTTGTTCCAGAAGTGGAATACTGAAAACATCCTCCTTCAAATCAGATTTTCCTTTTTCCTTAGAAACTTTTCCCCTTGTCCTGTAGTAAATCTCACCACTAAAAATATCTGAAAAAAAATGGATTAACATCTTTCCTCCTGTGATACTGAAGAATTGTTCTGGAGCAACAATATGAAGTCTAAATAAGCAATCATTCTTATTCAGATCATTGCCTGGAGTTGGTCAGAAGTCATGGAAAGAGGAGTTCCAGTTACTGGACTGTGAAATATCTTGGTGAAAGGAATGTAAGCATTTAGAGCCTGGCTCAATAAATACCTCCTAGGGTGGGAAACAAAATCAAATGAACATCCATTAATCTGTACCAGGGCTGAAGACAGCATCATCCCAAATCTTAAATTACTTCCAGCAAGCCATCAGCACAAGAATCCAATCTGTGTAGAAACTGCTAGATAGTCTGGAGACTCCCAAAAGGCATTTAGCCCTCCAAAATGCATCCATTATACATCTGGTGTAACAGGACATTGAATTATAGATAGTCCAAACCAAACCATACCGAAAATCTGACAACTTTTTCACAGATTTTTAGGTGAAGTTTCAGACAAAACCCAGAGCTGTATCTTAGATTTTTATTGCCGTACAAATATACTGTGCAGTGGCTAGGTGTGGTCTATTCTTAAACCCATTATGGTTATTTTACTCTACCATAAATAGCAACAGGCACAAATGTTTACAAATGAGACTTTGTTCCCATATCCCTGTCTGTGCCTTGCCAGCTTCCTGGAGGGAAAGTCAGTGATGCAGAACTTTATTCACTGGAAACTTTATGTGCTTATTTGCAAACGAAACCTTTGCATGTGATCTGAAGCCGATGATTTGCCTACAGTATGTTGTCATCCCAACTGTGTTTGTTAACACCAGACTGAACAAATCGGAGGGAGTACAAATGTCAAAAGCTCAATTGAAGATTGAAAACCTGAGTGTGTCTAAAGCATTCACTATTGTTTATAAACAAAGTCACATATTATATGGCATGACATCCCTTATGCCTATACAGCAAATGAAGATGGGAAATAAAAAGGAGTAACTTTTATACACAGTGGGCTCACAATCATTGTAGGGCTAATTACTGCTTTATTTTCCTCTGTAGTAAGAGAAGCTTTTGAAAGAGCTTTTCTGATTTATTTGAATGCATGTTTTCTACTACTTAAAATTTATATGGTGGGCTCACTCCTTTTTAAGGATTTAAGATTTTCTTTTATTTCATCCTGTGAAATACTGGCAGTATCACATTGCCTGAAGTGTCTTATGGATGAAAACATTAGTTTGCTAAGCCACTTTATGCTCCTGCTTCTTTAATTTAATACCTATAAATGTTGCACTTCCCTCAAAGTCCATGTTTAATCCAGATCACGCGTTTTACAACTGCTGTTTTTCAGCAATCAAGTGCTCTTGCCATTCTATACTAACATGAACTTTCCTACCAAACATTTCAGAAGACCCTTTCTTGCAAACAAGCAGCAATGGAGAAGGACTGTCAAAAACAGAGCTCACTTTTTCATGAAAAAAGTCAGATAAAGGACACTGATCCCACTCTGGCATGAAGATCTTGTGGCAGAACTCTTATCAACCTCCTTCCTCTTGCTGGCATGTTCAAACCTCAAGGCCACATACCATTATCTTCACAGCACCTTAATGATCCTGGCAACTGTGTAACTGAGAGCCATTTGTTGCCCTGAAAACTTCTGTCTGTCAAAACTTCTGTCTGTTCTAATTCAGGGTCAGTAGACTGGATCAAGGCACTGGTGACACTCTCACATGGATTGCATGTAGGACACTTGACTATGGTTTACACCTAACAAGGGCTCCAGATTTCTCAGTTGAAGGACCTCATCATCATGCCAACAGAAGACATTGACTACAGCTGGATTTCAGACAGGATTTGTGAAGTGCCATGCTTGGAAAAAGTTTAACCCACAGATGGAAATATAGCTATGCCAAGAGCTATATGGAAATATAGTTATGCCCAAAAACACCTCCCCTGTTGCTCAGCTGTTGTAAGAGAATTCGTGCAGCACACCACTGCACTGACATAATCATATTGCCCCTGGGACCCTCTGCAGAGCTGTACTGTGTCATAAAGATGGGGCAGCTACTTTAAAGCAGCTCAAGTATCTCTCATGAGCTTATTCCTTCTGAGGCATGCAGGTTCCCAGGCTGCAGACACAGTGGATGATCCATGCCACAGTGGGATTTCTGAAGTAAGCAGATAAAGTAATTTAGAAATCTGTGGTTAATGAAAACTCCTGAAAATGATTTTTGAAGTCTGAAATGTGTCAGAATATTCTGCTTATATATCTGCACATTGACATACTGTGTTTTTGGAAACATCCTGTTACCATATCAAGGCCAAAAGTGGCAGTGATAAACAAAATATCAGTACCCTACATATTCTGCAGACTTTGAATTTTCCTCCCTTAACAGTCTTTTGCTGAAGCATCATACTGCAGTATAGAAAACTGTATCTAACCAGTAAAAGACATTGTACCAGAGAGAATAGGAAGAAAGGATGAACCTAAGAGAAGCATATCTCCCCAACCCTCCTGATCTGTAACACCCCACATATCAGATCCAACCTAACTAATCCTAGCTAGAGGAATGAATGAATTTGATAGATGGGTTCCACAAGAAATGTTTCAGTTTGAGGTGTTGTATTACTTAAACTCATAGGTTACATTTGTTTAATGGAGAATTGGAGAGAGAGCACTGACTTCCTTCTTTGTTTATACAGTAAGGCAAAGGTTTTGACTTTAGACACAGTTGAGTAGCAAAGGATAATTTTAGAAGCCTTCAAAAAAAAAAAAAAGGATAAATACAAAGAGGAAAATATCTGGAAAAACAGGGACCTATATCTTAGGAGAATATTCTCTTCCTGCAGAGAGCCAAAAGAGAAGGGACTCCAAAAGTGTCACCCCACCAGGAATTACAAAGAATTACAGAACAGCAGTCTTGAACATGAAAGCCTGTTTCACCATTCTGCCCTTGCAACTTTTAGATTATTATACTTATCTAGACCTGGATCTACATTGTCAGTATTCTCTCCAACTTATTTCTACTAATATGCTTTTATATTATTCCTGTTTCTTGCTCCTTGTTTCCAGGTCACCCTTTCTCTCCCACCTTCAGTAAATTTCCTACTGACAGAAGGATTTTTAGGCCTTGCAGCCTGGAAGAAGTTTCTGAGGGCTTGAAAAGATCCCCCTGCAATTATTCTAATCAATGAAACTATAGAGACACACATGTAGAGAAATGCTAGATCCTTAAAAAGCCTAGAGGCTTTTATCCTCTTAGCCAAGAAGTTATTTTGTTTAGGTTAGTCAGATCCTTTAGCAAATTATTGCTACACTACATGTCCAAATAAAAGTAAATTTCATCTGAAAGGTCCTTCTGTCAGGACCTACTTTTATCTAGAATTCCTATTTTAAAGCAATTATAATTTAAAGCCTTGAAATGAATGTTACGTTCTTATGAAGTTATTATTCTTAGCATTTTCAGAATGAAAAACATATCTGCTATAAGCTCGACTTCTGTACTTGCCTACATTTCAGATTCAGATCAAATCAAAGGCAAGTCTAAGAATGACCTGAAAAACATCTACATGTGTTTTTTGTTTGGATGAAATATGTAAGACATCCTCCTGAAGCCTACGTTTGCTTCCACTGCTAGAGCCACTGAGTGAAAAAACATAAGGGAGACAAAGGGTTGCATAGTTTTTATTTTTTCTGTTTATATATCTACTTACATTAAAGCTAGAGGTATATTTAAGTACTGCTATAAGCATTTGACAGGATAAAGCTGTAGTCTGAAGAAAAAGCTCCTGCATTAATAGAGATCTAGCAAAGCAAGTAAGCCACTGATATCTTGTCAGCATTGGGCTACTGCAACTGTCCAACAACAAAAGCATGACAGCCTCCAGGGCATGCAGGGATTGTATCCAGAGAACATCAGTTTTGTCATTATTATTCTTTCTTAGTTGAAATATAGTACACATGAAGGGAAAATGAAATGGTGAACAGTAGCAAATGCTGAGTTTAAGCTACTAAACCAGGAATGTCTCCATGTTCCTTTGGGTAGGCTGTTGATCAGACTCCTTTTCCACACAAAGAAAGGAATTGGCCATATGATGTATTATGTGCTTATTCCTGGGCAAGAGGGCTTCACACAGTAGATACTGGAAATTACAATCTACTCCAATAATTCCTTTTTTTCAATCATTAAATCTCTAATTTTCTTACCTGATGAAAGTTGGCACAACCTAATTAGGACTTCTGGTTTTTTGCTATTTTGAACTTTTTTTCATGCCATTGGGTTTCCATGCTGATTCACTTTTAGTAATATGCTCTGTGAATAATGGTGATATGATCAGGTTGTTGTGGATGGAATATTTTTGTCTGAGAACTCTGAGGATACCAAGTGTCACACAGGTCTGTCTTTTGATCTGCTACAACACAAACAGTACCAAAAGGACTTCACCTGCCCAAGCAGAAAGGGAGATACATCCTGAACTCTTATTAAATTGACTGAAATTGATTGTAGACTTATGATTTTAATATTGGTGAAGAAAGGATTAAAAAGAGCTAATTTTTTGTGATGCAAATTGAACAACAAAATGTAAGTCTAATGAAGAATAACTACCGTCTTCATATTTTCAATAACCCATTTTCTTTTAACTCTGGATTTGGCAGTTTTAGCTCATACAGGTGACAGACATCAAGAGTGTAAACACAACCTTCCATTTCATTAAATGTTTATTGTCTTATGTTTACTCTTGATGTATCAAAGCTAATCCACTTAGAAAGGTGCATTTGTAACAAAATACCACCACAAGCCAAAGTCTGGGTTACACAAAAAAAAATGTTGGGGAGAGAATGGGTTACAGAAGAAGATTTTTGGAGAGAGATCAGTTTTGCTGAAGTTGATATCAAAGCCAACTGATAAAAAAGTAAATAAAAATAAAATACTGTTGATGCATGAACTGCAATATTACTAACATATTATTAAAAAAATCATTTAGTAAAAAAATCCATACTTAGGTGACTGCTTTGGTCAGAGAAATTATCCATATGGAACTCAATCTGTTTCCTACCTTCCTCTAGTGCATCATTTATCAACATAGAAATCTCTCTCACTTATTATTCTAATTTTTTACCTTAATGAGACCATCTTCAGTTGTAACCCTGACATTTGGAGGAGTGGATAGAGAAAATTAAAGAGTGAAAAGAATCACAGGAGGAGGAAAAGTTACTGCATGTGCTACTAAACATAGAGAAACTACCGTAAGACATCCTTTCAACAATGCAGAAGCATTTTCAAAATAACTGTCCAAATACTTCTCACTCTTTGACCTGGTTTAATTATGTTGTAAATGAGTACAGAATAAAAAGTTTTGGTACTAAGTTTTGAAAGGCATTAATGATAACCTATCTGCTCCCTTCCAATTGAAGTTCTATTTCCTGCCAGATGAACCATGAAGTAGTAATAGCTTGGGGCAATTCTTTTGATATGAGAGTTCTTCTAGAAACAAGGCTTTGAGAGAGAGTGAGAACCAGAGAAACCTAAAAAAGAGTACACAATGGAATTGATATAATAAAAGACATATTTTGTTAGATGATTTAAAAAAATATTTAAAAGGAGTTAATATATTACACAAATAAAGCTGATTGATTGCATTTGCAGTGTAGTTAAGCAATTTGAAGAGCGCCAGATCAGTATTCTTGTTCTATAATGGCCATGATAACTCATCATATTTGCTTTCCTACTTGTAATCATATTTTATTTTCTTTACTAGAATTCTACAAGTAATTGCTAGTGGCATATAGACTAAGTCACAGATGTTAGAACAAAAGATAAAACAAGTACACTAAATGTACATTTCACATTTACACCCAACAAAGGTTGTCAGCTGTTTCTTCTTTGCAGCTGCTTAAAGGTCTTACTGTCCTCTCCCACTGGAACAACCATTCATTGCACAGATTTAGAAGTTGGGGAAAATTAATTCTTTTAATTGCCAATTAGTAACAGAGGTGGTTAGTGTGAAAACAAAGACACTAAGCTACCTTTCTCCCACCATCACCCTTCTGCTCAAGATCAACATCAGTCCTTCGTTCCCCAGCTCCTCTACCTCCTCCCCACTAAGTGGTGTAGGACAGGTAGAGAATAGTGGTTTATAGTCACAGAATCATAGGATCATAGAATGGTTTGGGTTGAAAGGGACCTTAAAGATCATCTAGGACCAACACCTCTGCCATGGGCAGGGACACCTTCTACAAGATGATGTTTCTCAAGGCCCCATCCAACCTGGCCTTGGATACTTCCAGAGATGGGTCATCCACAGCTTCTCTGGGCAGCCTGTTCCAGTGCCTCACCACTGCCACAGTGGAGAATTTCTGCCTAACAGCTAATATAAACCTACCCCCTTTCAGCTTAAAAGCATTACACCTTGTAATCCATAATAGTTGTTATGACTTATTATGGTCAATCTATAACATTTCATCTCTACTGCTCCTTTCTTGTCATGAGTCCTCTTCACGGACTGCAGTTCCTGTAGGGAATATCCTCCTGCTTAGATATGGGGTCCTCCATGGGCTGCAGGGGAATCTCACCTATTGCACATGGAACATCTCTTCTCTCTCTTATTTTTCTGAGGTTGGTGTTCCCAGGCACGTTTCTCACATATTTTCTCCCCTCACTCCTCTCTGCTGTGCAGAGGCTTGAACTTGTGGCCTGGATGGGGCAGTCCCAGCCTCTCATCATAGAGGCTATCCCTGTCTGAGGACTGAGAGAATAAAGTCTGTAGATGTTATTTTATGTTTTATATATGTTATATGTGTGTTTTATATGAATAAATTAGATATTTTATTTTGGCCCTTAAAAGGTCAACTGAATAGAATAGAAAAAAAACAATGGAACTGAGTTCTTTGTGGCTGCTACAATAATAAATGGTGCCACATTTTAAACTTTAAAAATGGTAACAGTCACACACTATAAGAAATAAGAATAACAGAGGAATGGAAAGAAATAATGAAAACCTGTGTATCCTTCAGACCATTTGTCCATAAGGAGAGTCATAACTTGTGTGTTTATCAACTCATCCAGAACAGAGAAACACAGAATCATTAAGGTAGGAAAAGACCTCCAAGGTCATTGAATCTGAACTCTGACCGAACACCCACCACCATATCAACTAATCCACATGTATACAGAAAAGAGCAGGTTTTGATATGATTCACATGTTTTATTAGACTACTTGAATTCTTCACTTTCTCTCACAGACTAGATTCAAAGACATGGTTGTCTAGACTGCATAAAAGACCCACAAACTATGTAAGCAAACAGTAGATGAAACTACTGCCTCATTCCTGCCTGTGGCCTTCCCATTCTCCAGCTGCCCTGGCCAACATCCTTCTGGGTGTTTGGGAAGGTACTCAGAGCTAACTTTTACCACCCAAATCTCCACAGGGCTGAAATGGCTGATGATAGGCAAAAGGCAAACTATGCACCATATTGTATGTCTCAGCCCAGTCAACAAGTCAAGAAGAAGCAAACTGAGATCTGGACTAAAAGGCAAATTTTCTTCCCCTGACAGTAAATGTACATCCAGTTATCTGAATGCAAAACTTAGAAAGCAGCATAAGTGCAGCCAGGAAACCATTTTGAGTCTGGTCTGAATGCCCTAATAATGGGTACAGACTGAAGAGATATCTCCCACAAACCATGTTGTTTACATGTCTGATGAACATCTGGCTGATGCTCGATGACCGTGAAGAAGAACTCACTCCAGAGGAGGAAGTGCAATGGGGAGAATAATATTTAAGATGCATGGCTGCTTCATTTTTATATTTTCACCGCTTGGTCACATAAATGTAGCCCCAGTGAGGAAGTGGTTTTTGTTCAGTCAAAAAAAAAGCTGCAGCCACTAGATGACATAGGAAGGATTCAGACATCTGAAAATGCTGAAATAGTTTTATGTTCTTTCTTTTCAAGGCAGCTGAAACAGATATTCTTGAGATAACACTGCCAGAGAGAAAACAAAGCTATTGCAATAATCTCAGCTACGCTATGCACATTAGACACATAGTCTACCACTGCAATGCTGATTATGCTGATATCTGACAGAGGGAACATCAGAGGCACAGGACAACTCACCTCTGCTCTGTGCTTAAGCCAGGGTCAATTTTAGCAGTAGCCCAAACACTTTCATTGCTTGTCAAATTTAGTTGTACAAATCTGGTGTTTCTCCTGCTGGCAGAACATAATAGACCTATAACACAGCTTTTGAAATGCTGCTTCATCAACTTCAAGTGCATTTCTGTTAATTGTGAAACCATTTATTCTTGTTTGGAAACCCATATACATGAGCAACACTAATAAAAAGAAAAGAAGAAAATAATTTCCACAGAAAAATCATGCTAGCAAAATTAAAATAATATATTGAAACAAACCAAAGTTTTATCAATCAACTATCTTTCTCATTTCTCTTTCAGTTGCACACTGGCTCAAAATTATTTTGGTTTAAACTGCTCACAGCCATCTGCACTTTGTTCTTTTAAGGAGGCACTGCCACCTTGGGTTGAGGGGCTCTGCTGTGCCCTGTGGTTGGATCTGGCTGGAATCTCTGGGCTCCCCTCCCAGAGCCCATGGCCTCTGCCTGGCACTGACACCCAGTATGATGAGGGGACACCAAAGGGACAGAAGGCAGCTCCTGCCTGGCAGCTGCTCCCCAGTGATTTCTGCAATCATGAGAACAGCTCACCTGTCAAGAGTGGGCATTGCCTCATGAACAGGGATGAATTTCTGAAGTACAGATACCCATGATACAACCAAGGCTCATGGCTATTACAGTCTCTCCTAGAAAGCACTATCTCTGTCTTACACTTTGGGTAAGATTTTAAACATATATGGCTGGGTGTTGCATTTTATGACGCCCTTCTGTCAAAAGGTGGTGGTATTGATGAGCAGGTCACAACAGCTCCAAACATGTGAAAGCACCTTCTCTGATGACAATATATTAATGAGGTGATTTAATATGACAGATTTGGAACATCTTATCTGACTGATAAAAGACAGATTACATCTGCTTCAGACTATTTCTACTGAGAATGTTAAGATGAGATTTTATACAAGCCCATATATGAAGAATCATTTACGTGAATGGAAAGTGAGCATGAGAGATCAATTACCCCTGGTAACAGTCTGTGAAGAATCTGCACCAACCCTTTCTTTCCATTGTTCTAATTAATTCTGTACTTTCTTAGAACTTATGTATATAACTATGAAGTCACAGTGTATTTCAGTAGCATCTCAATATTTAGAGATATATAAAAAGAAAATAAAGACTTGAAAAAAATTTAAGAGATTAATTAATATTTTCTTTCCTTCTTAATACTTACAGAATATTCAGTAATGTTTATTGCAGAAAACAATAAAAATAATTCTTGTTGTTTAACACAAAGGATAATAATCTTCAATAAATAAACTAGATAAAATAATACAGCATTCAAAATATGGGTTGGCATTTGAGTTGAAATTCCGAGACTTTGTTCTTTAAAACTCAGGAAAAAACTTCTCTTGGAATTGCTGGGTCCTCAGTTTTTTGGCTTCCCTGACCTTTACAAACTTTGTCTTGTTCCTCCATTTGGGAAAGCATTTAAGCACTTCATTCGTGTTTCATTTTGGATAATTTTTAAACTGTAAAAGTCACCAGATCTAAAACAAATACAAGATAAGAGAGTACTTAAGTATTCAATGGAAACCTGATCAGCATAGTTCTTACACAAAAAGGGGGAAAGTACAGAGAACCCGGACTTTCCCCTCTTTAAATCTTGACACCATCAGTGTTGGAAATGACTGGATGACAATCTCTGCCACAGGTATGTCAGCCTCCACCTTGCAAGCAGCATGGCTACAGATCTCAACGAATGTAGATGAAGACTGCTTTGGGAATTCTCCTTTCTTCAACATCGAAGAAGGTTTCCTTAAGCAATGAAAGGGAAGAGAGGTTTCAGGAATTATTTTATGTGTATAGCAAAGACACAAAGAGGATATTTTAACTACTTTCTAAAGGAGAGCTAAATTACAGAAACAAGCCCATTAGATTTGTAAATTAGAATGATAATTTTGTTGCCAGCCTCTTTCTCTTCTATCATTTTCTGTCTCATTTATTCCAATTCTTCAATAAACAGCAGTCTTGAGAAATCTTGGGAAATGCTCAGAGACAGGAATTTTTTACCCTGTCCCCAGAAAAGTATCCTCCCTGTTTCTTCCTGTGTCATACCACCCCTCCCCATTCCCCTGGAAGACATCTGTCTTTTGAACTCAGCTGAAGGTGAGACCAGCTTGTCTATTAGGAAGAAAGGATAAAATTATTGGATACTTTTTTCACAGAGTTCATGACTGGGTATTTAGTAAAGTTACAAAAACATCACTAGGGAAAAGTGGTGAGTCTGTTAGGGAGAGCAACCTCTGGAAAAAGCACAATTGCAGAGTCCAAAATGAGTGGGGAAATATGTAGCACAGCACTTATGGAAATATGTACCCTAAAGAAATAATAGAAAGGCTTTGAGGGATGGGAATTTCTTTCTACTTATTCTAGACAATTGCAATGGCATTCTGGATTTCTGTGCTGTTCACACATGGGTGTGAAAGGAAATGCAGATTTCTCTCAAACTCAGCCTGTTCGGATGTATTGATTGGAAAGCTCAGTCTCCAAACCAAGTACACAGGGTGGTGCTGTTCCTTAGACCCCCAGCCTTCCTGTCAGTAATCCTGCAGCCTCCCTGCTGGCCGGCCATCTCTTTGGCTAACTCATGGCATAATAAAGCTCTCCACATCCTTCCAGTCTGGCTTCAGGGTGCCAGCCAGCATTTTGTGCATTCTCTAGGCAAGCTGTGAAACCTGTTTTGAAGAACCAGTCAAAAGAACATTGAAACACAATCTATTACCACAACAGGCAATCAGGAACAGCACAGGGACCTCAGCAAAGCTTCAGTTCAGACAATGTCAAAACAGTTGTATCTGCAAGGCTAAGAGTTCAGAGAGCAGCTGTACCCAAAGCACAGTTCATAACTAGGAGAAAAAGGAGGCTCTCCTCCCCTCCTACCCCTCTACAAGCTTCTGCTGCTAGCAGAAATCTCACCTGATCACACTTCAAGCTATCACTGAGTAACAGGCAGGGAGACATGAACTGGCACCATGAGAGAGTACAGGCTGGCTGAAAGGAAAGAAAATGTGGCTGAAAGCAGAGGCAGCAAAATGGAAATGCAGCAGAGGATGAGGATGGAGTGAAAAAGGATGGAGAATATGGGAGGTGAATGCTGACTTTTAATAGTTCAGCACAGGTATAATATGATTCCTACAGTATGTTTCACTGCATCTTAGGTATGTTAATTCCAGAACCTGCGGCAGTTTTAGACCACAGATATGATCTGAAGCCCAGACATTTATCAATATTCAAAAATATTTCCTTTATTAATTTATTTTGCACATAAAATCTAAAAGGTAAACAGAATCACTTTTACATTTTTTCACAGCTTTCTACAAACATTTTTCCTTCCATGCCTGCTAAATTTGGGGTTTTTTTTTGCAGTGCATGGGAGCAGATGTAAATTTCATCTGGTGTTTGTTTTCTTGATAGCTACCTCCTCCCTAAGCCATCAGACAGTTTGACTTGGGACACCATCAGAGGCCAAGGCCATCTACCCTCTTGAATTAAAGAGACTTCAATTCACTTCAATTCTGCCTTACCTATGACCTGATATCTGCAAAGAAACCAGAGAAATAAATGTTTGGGGCTGGCAAAAAACCTGCCTATTCAACATTCCCTGTTTTCCTCTCCCTAACTCGTATCTGCATTGCTTGTTTCTCTTCATTCTCCTTCTAATACATCCCCTTTTTTATGTTTACATGCATTCAACATACTGAAACATTAGCCTAAAATAAAATTTGCTTAGTTCCCAGCTTTTTCTTCAACCTATCTTCAACCTACATTAATACAAATGTAAACTTGATTTTTCCCTGTTGGGCCTTTGTAATCTTTGATTTTGTTGTTTGTAGAAGAAGCAACCATTTCTGTGTACAGGAAAGCTAATGAAAGCATGAAATATTCATACTGCATCCCTAATTGTATAATAAAGTGGAACATGTGCTGTTATAGTTGAAAACCTCCAGTCTAATTAGCAGTAGCCTAATAAATGCTTAAGTGAAACATAAAATGTTTAGTGCTACTCAACTAAATCTCTTTCCTCATTCAGTTGTATTTAAAATGACAGTAATAAGATAATTTAAAATAATACAGAACATATGTGCAAATATATGTTCTTATTGTAAATATCTAATTATTAACTAAGGAGTTCCTTCAGGGTTTCATAGTCAAAAATTAGCTTGTCCCATTATTACTTCTACTATAAATTTATGGCATTTTATTTTTCTTTACTTTTTTTCAAGTTTAATTTATCATCAGCCAGTATAATTTTATGTATTGTGGGAACATAATATACAGTTGGAAAAGTCTATTTCAACTTTTTATTTACTCTGGAGCCCTGGAAAAATAATCTCAAATTTATCCTTTAAATCTAATGAAACAAAACCATTTTGAATAAAGAAATCTGAAACACCATGGTCTTCCCCTTTTCTTTTTCAAAAATCTCTGCTAAAAAAATCATTATATGGTTTCCAGGAAATATTTCCTCTGTAATAGGTAGGAAGACACGGAGCAAAGTGACAGTTTCTGTGGAAGAGCCAGCAGTGCAAAACTAAAAAAATGCTTATTCATTTTTTCAAAGGTTACACACAGTTTCAGATGAAGAAAAACATTTTGCACTATGCCAAGATGCTTCTACATTTCAAATATCCTAAATAGAAAGTTTGTCTGACTATCCAAAATACCTTCAAACAAAATAAATAGAATACATTTATTCCCCCATTGACTAATGTAACCACTACTGGAGCAGCAATTGGATAAAAATGTTCCCCTTGGCCAGGGTTTTCTACAAGTGTCTATTACATTGATTATTTTCTCTTTCTCAGAATTTCCTGATATCAATCCCTGAGACACATTTCAAACAAAATTAATCTGATGTAATAGAGAATAATATTATTTTTTCTCATTGCAATGCTTCAGTGTAAGTGCTTCATGTATATATAAGCTAATTGCCTCCTTTACTTGTTATTAAAACCAACAATAATCTTGATATTATGACATGATAAATGTAGTATTTTACTTTCTGTCATTATGGGGGCCATTTTTGCTACATTATAAGGTTTTATGTGCAATTGTAACAAGGTAAATATTAGCACCCTTTGGAAGTGTTGGCATTTCCCTTTCCTTATTTATGCAATCAGAGTAAGTTGGATTGACATTTAATATTGCCAATTTACTGACATTTCTTTCTAATTTGTTTCTCTTTTTCATGCACTGTGGACAAGTGTACCTCATTGTTGAATTATTTATTCAAAATCAGGAGTTGTTTGACATCGAAACAGTGTGCCACTTTATCTAAGTGAACAAAAAACAGATTGATGAAGAAGTACATTTACATGATGAACATCTAATCTATACCTTTGTGAAATACTTCAGGATTATTCCATCTAAAAATCACAGTGAGCATGACAATTTTTTTTTTTATTATTGCTTTAAGATGTGGGTTAAATTATGTGTCAGTTGCAGATTATACTGAAAAAAATATTGACTTTTCTCTCTCTAGAATTTCCTCAAGGTTCTTTCCCTCCTTCCTCTTCATAACACAGAATGCATACACCTATTTGATTTGAAGCTTTATGTACCATAGGTAGCACTGAATTCCACTACAGGATAAAGTACTGAATTCAGTACTCACAAAATCCTCTGGGGGACAATTGCTTTAGATTAAGAGAGGTCATGCTTTGCTGAAGTGCCTTTTCAGCTATTTTTAGAATCAATAACAATTTTTAGGTAGTTCTACTCTGTTTAGTATTAATTTTTGTACGTGTATACAATTTTGATTTCCCATAACAAGTAAAAAAATTATAAAAAGATTCTGCCACACAATAATCAAGTTGGACCCGCTAGGAAAGTTCTACTGACAGCCAAAACTAGTACTCCTGTTGCAATTCAAATTAATACCAACTTCAGTGGCAGGTTTAATCAGATTAATAGGCCATGAATGAATGATATGACAAAGGGCCTTTGATCTTTAGTTGTTTAAAGGATCCCCAGTCCATTTGAAGCTATTATTCACTGCAGAAGAGCAGGAAGAAGATTATGAAACAGACATAAGACGTATTTAAAATGTAGCCAGGAATTTACTGTATACTTCTCTAAGTCCTACGTGCAGACCAGTCCATGGGTCTCCCAGAAGCCAGGAAAACCTCCCAGGTTTGTGTTGTCACCAAACTTGCTGAAGAGACACTCCAACCACTCATCCAAGCTAGTGATGAATAATTTCATATTCTGCCCAGTGTTGAGCACTGGGGGACACCAGCAGTGACCGCTCCTGGCCGACCCTGTGCCGCTGATTGCAGCCTCTGGGACCTGCTGGTCAGCCAGGTCTCAGTCCATCTCACTGCCCACCCACCCAGTCCACACCTCCCAACTCTGTGTGTGGGGATGTGAGATTTGCTATCTTGCAGTCACCTCTCCTCAGGTATTCCCTAATCCAATCCTCCTCGAACAAGGGAAATCTTCATTGCAACATTCCTTTACCCTGGCATCCTGAGAACCAGAGGTTTCTGAGAGCTGGTTTTGTTACTGTGCGGCCATTCAGAACCACCTCAACAGGTTGGAGAGATGGACTACGGCTTTTCTTGTTCTGAAGTTCATCTGTTTTTCTAAAATACATATGCTTTTAAGTGTGTCCCAGCTTTTTGTCATGAGTAACATACTCTTACTCTTGAATTGAAGAATTGACAGCTACAATCACATGGCACTCCACATCTATAAATACATGCAGGCACATATGCCCCAAACCTGCTATCACACCACATTGTTTGGGAAAAAGACCTATCTAGAAACTGATTCCTTCAGGAAACTGTTTCCTTTTCATTATTCACTGCAGGAAGATATAAGCTTTTCTCATCAATCTTACTGTCTTTGCTTTTCCAAAAGGATTCAGTGAGATTGCAGCTCACACTGTTTCAGTTAACACATAACTGTTTGTTCCTTCCCTTCACAGTGGTGGCTTTTGCAGTTAGTCTAGCAGTGCCTAAAGAAGCACTTCAGTAGAGAATAATCACAGCTAGATCTTCTACCTAGCAATGTTCTACCTATCAGTACAAATTTTGCAGCAAAATGAAACACATATAATTTAAATGATAGTTATAATTTGTTAATCTCAAATAAATCCATTTTTCTAAGAACAAATCAGTAAAATACAGTGAGGCTGTGTATTTTCATGTAACATTTGCCCAGCCACTGCCTGGGCATAAATTTTGTTTTAAAGAAAAATTTCTGATAATAACTGATAAGCATCTAATATGAGCTTAGCATGTCGTTAATAAATTATTATTTTAAAGATATGACTACAGAATTTGACAAATAACTTTGTCATTTGCAGCCATAGACAGCAAGTGAATATAATACATTTTACTGTGGTGTTCATAATCATCCATGGCACGTACCATATACACCTGTAACACACTTGAATCTTTCATTAATAATTGATGAATCCTAAATAAATTATGTATACATTTACCTCTATGTAAGGTACAACCCTGAGGCTGATGATAGCCATGAAGAATTGAGTGTGAATTCTTCAACAAATTCTCCTCTGTTAATCCAAATTTTCTATTAAGAAAAGGTCATTTAATTGCAAGTTAGGTAAAACAATTGTAAGCCTCTATTATTACAACACTGTCTCTTTCAGGACTTGAAGATAATGATGATAGTCCCATTTGCAGCCAGCTGCTTCCCTGAGGTTGCTGTGGTATAAAATGTGCTTCTTTATGCAAGTGAACATTTATGTGCAACAATAGCAGTCCGGAATTGCTATGTTGAGCTTAAATAACTCTGAATGTCAATGTTTAGGAATCACAGTTGCATATTTTTCTCAATTAATTATTTTTCTCATTTTTCTCATTTTCTCATTTCTCATTTTCTCACTATCCAGTAAAAGCATAGTGAATCAGACTGTTATGAATGAAGATGCTTCATTAAAAAAGCCTTTAAGGTTCTTTATCAAAGTTCTATGTTTCTTGTTAAAAAAATAAATTATGGGTACATTAAAGAGTTTATTTCTTTCCTTCTGTGAGTGGTATCACCTGCCTTGATGAACTGACTGTCCTGCAGACCAGTTCCTGATGCCTGAATTTTCAGGTTCACCTGCCACCCCACACCACTGATCCATTTTAAGAAATGAGGCACCTTGGTGTCACCTACCTGCTTCATATAAACTAGGATTCAGAATCTTGTCTGTTTTCCAACAAATGCCAACTTAGATCTCATTTTTCTTATTATTCTTGTGTACCTAAATTACAAAATCTTTCTGTGGCTCTTTTTACACACCATCCTATATCAGGAAAGAATAATGGTATTCATCCAGAATCACCCTCAAGGCTTTTACCATGGTGATGGAAACCAGCTGTTCGACTCCTAAAGTCTCTGGAGGCAGACATACTTATTTATTTAAAAGGTATCTAGATTGCAGAAGAGTCAGAGAGGCTGTTATGGCTGATCAAATAAAGCAAAAATGATTTGTTGAATAATTCATTTGACAAATATGGACAAAATCTGGCCAATACATTGTTCATCAAATAGTGCTTACACAACTAAATTGAATAAAACAACCCTTAACAGCCATATGCCAACATACATAAAAATCTTTTTCTGGGTTATACTGAAAAGAATTTAGAAGAATTTCCGTGAAGGGACAAAGGGACAGGTTCACATAATTTAGGCATTTCAGTTTATCAGTTCTTTAATAAAATTCTCTCTCAAAACCTTTAGGTAGGGAGAGTCCATAAACATCCTATTGTCACAACTATACCCCCTAAATAACTAGCAGTCCTCCACATTTTTCCAGAATTAATTTATCTTTATCAGATCTAACCAGTTTTTTATACATTTCACATTTAGGATCACAGACAAGGTTCCCCATTCTTGTTCATGTTGAGGACCCTGTTCTTAGAACATAATTTTGAATTCCTCTAGAGACAGAATCCAAATATCTTGAGGCCCTTTGCTTTTATTCAAAGCTCAAGGGAAGGAAATGTGACCTCACTCACACAAGAACTTGTGCTTTAAGGGTACAGGAAAGAGAATTTTTTTCTTTCTAGAGAATTAAAGCACTTATATCCTAGTTCCCAGGAGAGGGTCTTTAACTACTCTCGATTTTGCCAGATTGAGAATGAAACAAATGACAGCAAAGCAACACAATCATTAGTATCCCTCCTTAGTCGTAGTTTTTGTCATTATGCATAGGCTGAAAAACTGCCCTATAGAAGTTCAGACAGGGCCAGACAATGTGCTCTGAGGAAGAAGCAGAAAGAAGTGTGACATGATGTAGAAATGCAAGCAACAGCCACTTATGCTTACATCTTGCTCTTCTTTTTTCCTTCACCACTGTTATCCTCCCTCACAAGTAAATCTATGACTGGTTAAGGTTACTCCAGCCTAGTTTTTCACTGTGGTGAAACTACATAGTTTCTATTGAAAATTCATCTGGAAAGCTTAAAGTTGCAGCTGAAAAACCTGTGTGCACAATGTTTGTTAACAGTGTACTAGATGTCTCAGGTATCTGATGGAGGGAACATTAAAAACTATGAGATTTTTCGTCCAAAAGTCCATTAATAACATTAATAAAATGTTAATCTTATTTTTACAGTTCATTGCTTCAGGTAGGGATAGCTATTCTCTCCTGGCTTGGACATGAGGGACACCTTGAAAATCACAAGGAAAAACAAACTTAAGTTTCCTTCCATGGTTCATGTGGCTTTTTCTGGGGAGGACTTTGTAGTACACTGTCTTGCCTTGGATTACTTTAGGTGATACATTTGGGAGTGTCAGGCAGCACTGCACCTTTTTTCCTCAATCTTTGGGAAGTAAAAAGTTTTTCTGTAGTTGAGGTACATAACTATGTAGTTAAGACCAGGAAAACAAGATGAATTCATAAACTATCTATCCTCTACATCAATCTTATTTTGAAAGAGTGATTGACCTTTGTTTCAAACAGTATGTCACTAGTTAAATTTCTTCCCTTTTTCCATGTGTTGAGATACAGGTACAACAACTTCACAGGGTTTATTCAATACCTATGTAGTGTAAATTTTTGCATGTAAAAAAAATTCAGATTAATATCTCAGAATATTTAAAGGAATAAGTGACATAATGGGTTCCATTATGCCAGGGCTCTTTTGCCACAAGCAGCGTACGAAAGAGAGGAAGGAGCCCAGGAGCTGCCTACCTCACAGCAAACATCTGTGCAGTCATCAGGAGGGAGAGCTTGCCATACTTATAGACACATCTGGTAGCAGATTTTCTTATAAAGGAATATATATCAGGCAATGACAGATCACTTGCTGAAAGTAACCTCCTGAGCAATGTTTGGCTTCTCAACAGCTGTGTTTAGTTGAGGATTCCAGCTGAAGGTAGCAACATTTGCAGACACTAGAGGCTGAAAGCTGGGATTAAATGATTAATAACTTTCTTTTATTACTCAGCTGGATGATTCATATTAATTGCACTGAAGCAGATTTACATACAGTCCAGATTTACGTAATAATTTGATATAGGTATATTAAGTATTTACTTTAAGGGAGGATTGCAGGAAGTGTCCTTTCTTTACCTCTGCCCATCATATTCTGTCCAGCTTTCCACATGCATGCTGTATTTTTCAGTCCAATTTCCTCTCTTTCTAAGCTAGTATGAATGCTTAGAAAATATGCACTTCCAAAATAAGATCCCAGAAGCTCTAGCATCTCCTGCATTTCTAGTAACCATTCACTTCAATAGCTAATGCGACATACATCAAGGGAAAGAGAAAGGCAGATAAGGAATAAGGTAAATTTTTCATTTTCAGTAATTACTCCAGTGAATTTTTTTGAATAAAATATTTGCATTTCTTTCATTTTGCTGCAAACTCCTAAAACCATGCATGAAATATTAAAACATGGAAGGACAGCTATAAAAAGTGAAATGTATATAAAAATTTGAAAAGACCCTATAACTAAGTCAAAACATACAAACAAACAAACACAAAAACAGAGAAGAACACCCAAACTGACAAAAACCCACAAAGACACTTTTAAAGAAACACCAGAATAAAAATCCCTTGTCCTACTCAGCCTTTAGCCAGAGAGCTTTCTGCTCTGGACTCACTATTGAAGATAATCCTATTATTTTGAACACTGATAAAAGCAGAGTGATTTCAGGGTTTTTGGGGGGTTTTTTTTTGTTTGTTTGTTTGGTTGGTTTTGGAGGGTTTTTTTGTTCCTGTTTTTTTGTTTGTTTGGTTTGTTGGTTTGGGGGGGGTTGTTTTGTTTTTGGGGTTTTTTATTTATGTTCAGTGAAAAGAGTCATGTGCTTAATTGCTACTCATAGTTGAGGTTCTTGCTATTTAGAATCAGGTGTTTTGTCTGCAGAAGAGATAATTGCATTTCAAATACCTGCTCACACCAGTTAGACTACAAGCACTTCTTCACCTTGCAATCTTGCATGCTTTTTGATGTGAGACTACTACTCTGATGTCCCAAAACTGAGTCCCAGATAAGGGTTCTCCTGTGGTTTTGCTTTATCTGGTGTAATTTTTCCCCAGGAAAAAAAAAGTGTGACTAGCCTTTATCTGCGTCTGCATGGAAAATTGCAGGCAGTTGAAAAAGAGTCAATGTGACGAAGGCCATCACAGTATCAACGTACTGCTTGTCCTGAAATAACATACCCTGAGAGGAACCAGAAATACCTGCTTGTGTTGCTGCAGTAAAACAGCCACGTGATTTCTGGATTGATGTCACACTTCTCAGGTCCTGCTGGCTCAGGGGTTGCATGGAATCTGTCTGCCTGCAATGTCCCATGCAGATGTGCCTTTTGATTGACTTTTTCCTTACACTAACCTCAGTGCAATTTCCTCAGTCACAAGCTTCAGTAGGCTGAAGTTTTCAGAGTATCTTGCTACCTTTTGTTTCTAATTCCTCTAAAGTCTGATTATAGCGCCAGCTCTTCTGCCATACCAGAGAAGTCTACTAGCGTTTCATCACTTTTAATTCCAACCTAAATATTATTAAAGAAATGCAGTACATTTTAGTTGTGGCATATGTAGACTCCATATGTATTTTTAAAATGGCTTGTTTTGACTAAAATATGTGTGCTCACACGACTATCACATACCTATAAAGCACAGCTCTTTAGCATGTCTACATCTTGCCATATTTCCTCAGTCACCAGTGCAAATTGTGGAAGTGATTCAGGACATAGGATAAGAAGCTGCCTTCTTATAGCTGCCTTCTCATACCTAGCAAGAGAACTTCTAATTGAGTTCTCTTTTTTCAGTAACTGAAGCACTCCCACATTATTCATTTTCTTGGTGTTTAGGTTCTGTTTTCAGATTTCCAAAATTCTCTTTTTCCTTAACCACTGCCATGTGTCTCAGCAGACATGTACATGCAAGGCATTTAATAAAATGGAAGGTCTCTTTAAGTGATGATATGTCACATCATGGTTTTAGTCTGTTGCATTTCATGGTCTTGTATCAGAGAGGAAATAAAAAAAAAATCTGCATCTATTACTGAATATCTTAACAAATTATGTGAGTTATCTTTTAATTAGGCTAAGTGCTGTCTGTAAGTTTATGCAATGTGATCTAGTTTATAATGATATAAGTACTCTTCTTTTTGATTTAGTCTTTTAATAAAATCTGTAACAAAAAGAAGCATCAAGATATTTCAAAATAGCAAAATCTAATCAATAACAGTTTAGAGACTTTACTTGTGTTAATATATGTAGTATTTTATTTCAAGTTATTAAATATTTTGGGGACATGACAGTGTTTGGACCCCATAACTTCTCCTGTAAGTAGGAGATGAATGTAAAGTCATTAATTTTAGAATTCATTTAAGCACACAGCATAAGCAGTTCCCTGCTAAATCAAATATCCTGATTTAAAAAAACAAGTATCTTATGTTTACTAAGGTAATAATGTTCCAGATTCTGCCAGAGAAGAAGTTCAAAAGTCAAGTTGCCATCAAGCACTCCCATACCTTTATCTGTAGCTGCAGAGAAGAATGTGACACACAGGGTTCCAGATTGTGCTACTCCTGTGTACCTTGTTCTGACACAAAAGTCACCTCTTAGGATGTGTGGTCTGGCCTGCTTTCCTTTCTTTGCAAATCAAGGAATTGGTGTTAGAATTGCCTTATTTCCAGGTCTTCTCCTAATGTGGAACTGACCTGTTATTTGCTGTTGCAACATGTATACCATCTGTGTTTTCATTTCCTTCCTGGCAATTTATGTATGAGTTTGGAATTCATTATGCATTTCTTACCACAGACACTGATTTCTACCACTCTAGTTTTAATGTTTGTAAGGGAATATTTGCAAGGCAATTTTTTATATTAGAAATTAAAACAATTACAGATTTAATTGCAGGCGCTACATCTGTAGATTGGAGTCTTTGTTTCTGGAAAACTGATGTTTTAATAGGTTGGCACTATTGTTATGACTAAAGACTAAGAGCTTAAGCAACACTTAGTAATTTATTAAGTAGATATAATTGGAAACAACACTAAAGATGAGCAATTATTCTTTAAATTTGTACTAAAATATTTTCAAGTCTTAGACTTAGTTCATAGTTTTATAATAACCCACAGTTTCCCATGTGACAGTAGAAAGTTGATCTTCTGATGCTTGCATGTTTGGTTTTTACCAGTAGACAATGTAAATGTAAACCACTGCTTTTCACAGGATTTGTACATCTTTCAATCTGAATTAAGAGCTAGCTACTTAGACTAGAGTCAATAAAATAGTTACATCCATCACTTCTCTGAACTCTGCATTTCCAGGTTATCAAACATTAAAAGGAAGGATTATTTTAGATCAGAGATGCTTGGTTAAGAGAACAAACTCCTTTCATGAACACTACAAACAAGTCCAACAGGTTTATTTCTTTCCCAAATGGCTAACAAAGAGCAGAATATGCACAGGACAGGTTAAGGACAGTAGTTGTCCTCATGACAGAAAGGATCAGTAGGAAGAGTCCTTAAACACAGGAGATTATTTAGGAAAAATAATTTCAAGCACATCTAAGGATGGTGGGAGTCTTGTGTGTTTATAAATGTGTAGGAAAATATACATTTTTAGAGGAAAGACAAATCTAAAAGGCAAAACAAGAAAAAACACTTTTTCTTTTTGCAGGCCAAGTAACTTCGGGAAGCTTTCCTGAGTTGTTCTCTGTGATTTTGGTTTTACAGAAGTGGTTGGTCAGTACAGTCAGCTTAAGTGAGTGCATAAAGAAGTGACATTTGCAAAGACCTTTTCAAATATTCCCCGCTGGCAAAGTGGAATATTGGTACAGCAAAGGAATGTTGCAAAGAGAAGGAATAAGCAAAGGAACATGACTAAAGTAAAGGAGACTTTTTGCATAATTTTAGTACACCAATGGACATTGTAACATTTCTTGAGGGAGAGAGGCTCATTCAGGACAATTTTACAGCAGTTAGTTCCTTAGATGTAGTTAGTGACATATTATGCAATCAATTCCTTCTCTGGTAAAGCCCTTCCCTGCTCTCTGGCAGCAGGACAGTCTTGTATAAAATAATTGTCCTGGGTTCAACTGGGAGAGAGCTCATTTTCTTCTTAGTAGCTGGTACACAGCTGTGTTTTGGATGCAGTATGAGGATAATGTTGATAACACATTGATGTTTTGGCAGATGCTGAGTAGTGCTGACAATGAGTCAAGGAGATTCAGTGTGCCATGCCCTGCCTGTGAGGAGTTTCACAGGAAGCTGGGAGGGAGCATGGCTGGGACAGGCGACCTGACCTGGCCAGGGGGATGTTCCACACCACAGAACACCATGCTCAGTATAAAAACTGCAGAAGCAATCGTCACTCATCTTTCCTTTCTCTCAGGTTTTATTCCCATCTCTCTCTTTTTCATTGCAATTATTACTATTAATATCACTATTATTATCATTTTTAGCATATATTTTTAATTTAATTTTAAAAATTTTATAATCTCAAGCTGCAAATTTACTTTTTTACTTCCCCCCCCCACCTTTTTCATCTTTTTGACTGAGGAGGACAGTAAGGAGAGAGTGAGTGGCTGCATGATGTTCAGTTGCTGACTGTGGTTAAACCATGACAACTTTGAGACACAGTTTGACATAATAAAACTTGTATTGGTATGGATGTTTATGGGTCAAAATCATTAAATTGCTCTTGACTTTAAAACACCTGTCAAAAAAGAGCCAAAATCCAGTTAAAATCAACCCATCCTATCCAGGTCAGTATAGAGCTGTGTAGAGTTTTCTCTGGTAATGAAGAATGATTTCTTAAAATAACCTTGCTGAGGAAGGAAACATTTTCTATAAATAATTCTTAAGAGAGAAGCTACACAACACAGCTAAGCGAATCACTATGAAAAGGTCCTGCTCCTCTTCTCTTTTCACTTTATTTCCTGGTTGGGTTTTTTTTCTTTTTTTACTTAACAATTTGACTCAACACAGCACTACACGCTTTAATTCCAGGGTGTAAGAAGAGGGATTTTATTTTTTTTTTACTATTTTCATGACAAATCCCCTCATCATTAAGCTCCAGAGACCATATAAGCAAAGAATAGTGGACTGATGGAAGGAGAAGTGAAGATACCTGCTCTACATTTCCTTTAGCTGCACCCTAACTGTGTCTGTGGGTATCACCAATGTCTACTGTCAGTGCTATGTGGACCTGACACCTTGTATGTAATAAACCTTGGAACATATTAAACTGAAAAATCAATTATAAGCATCTCTAGTCCCCACCACATCACACATCCTCTAGAACATCTGAATATCAGAGATGTCATCCTTCTGTATTCTCCCTGTTAGTGAGAAAAAAGGTCTGATTCCCTCTTCGTACCATTTACTTTGATGAAAATGATGAAAATATGTCCTTCATTATGTCATCTCATCCTGTTAGTCACAGGCATCTTTCCAACCCCTTCTTAAGGATGCACCACTTAAACAATTACCCATACCAGTTAATAGAGAGAGATGGTAACATGGCAGGTACTAATAAGTCAGAAAAGTGCAGTCCTCAGCGGAGAAAATGGTAAGGTGGAGCAGAGTGAATAATTTTGGCATATGTTTTCAAAACTTTTCCACACATTTTCTTTGCAATTACAGCAAATATCACTTTGAAATTAATTTTTGCAAAATAGTTTTGGTTTTTTTTTCCCTGTAGGCTGATAGAACCACCTAGAACTTGATCTGACTCTCATGCAAAACCATGATTAACTTTAATTGGTGATGGAAATTGATTATAGATTTTGTCTTAACGCTGACACATCCAATTGCTCTTAGAAGAGACAGACTTTATAGACCTCCAATATTGAGTCTATGTTTACAGATGATGAGAGATAAGGATGTAAGAGGATCTTATAAGAGGGTTAAAAGTTAAAATTGACAAGGATCTATGGGCGGCCACAGACATTGAAGAAGACGGGAGAGAGGAAAGAAAATATACTCCAAGGGTGTGGTTTCATCACTGGATTAAGGAGCTATGAAACTGGGCTGCTGCTACAAATAATGTTCCTCCTCCCATCCTGAGATCCTGCACTTGTTAGATCAGCTCTCTGACTCAGGTAAAAAACAAGGGATTAATTTATCTTCAGTCAGCTCTCTCCACTTTGACTCACTGAGAAGCCTCATAAACCCAGTACTGATGCAAGGGATGATTGTGCAAACAACCCTAAGGGAATATGATGGAGTTTCAGAAGATCAGAAACTCTTGACATTATTGTCAAGATTAATGCAAACAAATAGTGTGTTCCTCCTCTCAGGAAGTGACTGGTTTGTTTCTCTGAGGTTTACAGTCTCATCTAATTAACTGTAGTGATTTTAATTTCTTTTCTCCATTTTGAAAAATCTACATTGTGATTTGTTTTAATGGCCATTTCATAAACCATATTTATTATTTCAAAGGATTTTTTATGCTTTCCCACCTGCTGCTCACAGTTTAGCAATTCTGAATAACTGGCAGAAGACCCTTGATGAAAACTATGAGATATTTATTCACAGCTTCACCTTTCTTTATTAAACCCTGGCATCTGTGGTGTACCAGAATTTGTCTCAGTTAGCAAGTGTCACTCACAGTGGCAGACCACAGAACAATTTTGCCAGCCTAGAGGAACCATGTACAGGGGAAAGTTGCCAGACATGATCCTATGCTGCTGACCTTCACAGACCCAGTCTAACACCTTTGAAAACCATTGAAACTTCCCAATGTATCAATTCCCATGAACTGGAAAAACACAAAAATTCCTTGATGGTCAATTTAAATTAAAAATAGTCTATAATTATATTAATTATCAATTTTGACCAGGCTTCTGGCAGCTTTAATTAACTATGGATGCCAATAGGTCCAATGAGCTAATAGGGATGTCAATGACTTGCCCAGTTAAATACTGCTCTATGTTTGCCTATTTTTTCCTTTTTTAGCTTGACCACCCTTTTCTCTCCTGCACAAAAAATTTGTGGTGAACAGACTTGGATAAAAGCATTTAATATCAGCTAAGTTCTTTTAATAATAACTTACTTATGTAATTAGGGGAAATGGAATAAATCAGTCCTAAAGCCACAGGGTAATGACAGAGGACTGAATAAATTTCCCAGGTAACTTGGAGTCGTAGAAGATGGTGTCTCAAAACCCTGATCACAGCAATTGAGCAAATTCATGAAGCAGAGGATGTCAAGTTACTATCTTGAAAACTCTATGTATTAAGAAATCCTTAATATTAACTTTACAAATTCAGGTATCACTCTATGTAATATGCTACTAGACTTGTAAATTAGCTTCTTATCAAAACTTTGCTTTTCTCTCACATGTCTATATTTGAGAAATTCTTCAGCTTTCTTGTGTCTATCTGAGACTATGAAAAGATTTTAAGTATGGCTAAATATTTAGGGTTGACATAAGTGTTTCACTGCTGTGACTTGAAAAACCAACAGGATGAGACTCCAGAGCTACACTCGTGAGTCCGTTCTGTTGATAATTCATCTGAAATTTTCTCATGTCTGAACATTTTGATCTGGCAGTGTCTGAAATCTTGAGGCACTCAGATCAGTAAGGACACTCCAAGTCCTATGTGCTTATATAGGTACAGTCACTTCTGGCATTTCCAACTTCCTTTATTTTGGTCATAGCATACGGTAGAAACTCAAACCAATCTTAAAAGCACTTGAAAGCACTTCCTTGGCCACTATGCCCACAGACTTTCTACTCCTTTTTTGTTTTCCCGTCTAAGTGAGTTTTTTCTCTCAGTCACAAATAATTTATCACCTGGAAAGAGTACAGGGACTTCATTTTTTAATATGAAAATGAGTTTACAAAGTATATTCAGTTTGTCATTATAGAAACAAACAGTTCTTTAACACAGTCTAACTAGAGAAGTTGTTATTTCATAGTTATGTGACAAATTCAAAAAAGAACAAAAAGCTTCAGTACAGCTTAAGAATAGCTCCAGTACAGCTCTGTCCATAGCATAGAGTGATGCCAAAAAACTAGCATCTCAAGGCAGTATTGTCCTTCCAAGGGCATAGCTGCAGAGCAACATTATGCAAATAATAAAGAAAAAATAAGTTTGTTTTAATTAGTGCAACATGGGCTCAAATACCATTAATGAGCTATATTTAATTTGCTAATTCAAGCTTCCAGCACGACAATAACTTATTTCAAATTCTGCACTGAATTCCCAAATGCCTACTGCTAGGCCAGAGAGAAAAAGAAAAGCTTGTCTCTGCCTCCAGTGCAGCCATTTCAGGATAAGATTGGTGGACAATCTGAGTGTTTTGTCCTCTTGGTTCACCCTTTCCATCCTGACTCTGTGAAGGCCTGTGCTAAAGGTTTGCCTTGCCTCAACGTGTAACAATCCAAATTGAAGGTTTCTAAGCAAAATATACAGGTAAGAGACATCCCCTGAATGGCCACACAATGGAACATCACACAGTGATATTTGATGCAATTCCAGATAACCCATCATGGCTTTTGGCACAGGGTAGGTCCAAAAGCAGTAGAGACTTAAAAATTTGAAGCTGCAGCTGAGCTAAGTTACAGGGACTTTAATTTGTTTCAGCCTAGAAGTCCTCGTCCAACCACAAACCCTTCAAAAGAAAAGAAAAAGAAATTAGATTTTTCCAGCTTCATAAGCTAAACATATAAGAGGAATAAATCATCTGGAGTACACAAAAATAAATAGAGCCTAGTTTGTTACTGATTTGTGTCTTACAGTTGGCAAGGATCTGATTGGAGATGTTCTCCTGTGTATGGACAGAACCGGAGTCTCTCTCCCACCCTCATATTTTGCCATATTTAACAAATGGAGAACTCACCCTTTTCCTCAGTAGAAAGAAATTTGCAGACTCTGTCTTTACTTTTCTCAGCTCTTTTGTTATATATCTGGAAGCATGAAGTTGTCTTCAAGATTCCTACTACTTTGTAAAATTTATTTAAGTCAGTTATCATTTAAAAGGATTTATTTTGTTTGAATTTTGGAGACTATTTATTAGTGAGGAGGAGAGAGACAGATACTTCTTTAAGGATATATTTACATAAGCTGCATCTTTTTAGTACTTAGGACATAGCTTTGTTTTCCAAAAAAATGTACCTGTGCTCTGAAAGTTCATGATAGCTTTAAGATAATGAGCATGACATCAGTACATACAAGCAAATGTGGAGTCAGTAATTCACATCTAAACATTAAGGCATATCTGAAATGCCTAATTATTATGATAATAAGTTCAAATATATAAGTAGAGGCAAATAAGCATAAGTAGACATGATAGTATATCTCATACTGTGCTGTTCAAAGATTATCAACCTGTAGCACCAGAGAAAAAATGTTACAGACTAGTATTCACATCAGAAACAAGAAGAAACATAAATTTATTGTCAGTCAGGAAGGTAATCAGAACTGAAGCAAGCAAAAAATTTGATAAACTTTGAGTTAAATTCAGTTCTAATTTAACATAGCAGACATTTTGCTAATACAACACCAACTGAATCCTTTGATAACTCTTAGAAGTTCCACTTTTTGGTATGAAATACATCAAGAATAAAAAGTGTCTGTGACATTTAGTCATCTTAATGAAGCAGATAATTCATGTCCATGTTTTTTTTATTATTACCTTTGCTTGTACCCCAAGACAAAAAGCAGAAAAAAGATTTAGAGAAAAACTTTGGTCAGGAATCTGGGCTTAGTATCCTCTGAGAGTATCCTAAAAGGTAGCTGAGATTTTTTAAGGAAACCAAGCATACCATGAAATTTCCAAAGGCTGTGTTTAATTTTCTAAGTATCTAGAAACCCTAATCTTAGATTTATGAACATTTTCAAGGACTCTCTTGAAGACTCAGGTTGGCATTGCTGAATTCTGAGACAAAACTGAAATAGGTTTATTTGTCTTGCAGTTCTTTTAGAACTTCATCTCACTGAAAAAAATGGAAATTCACCAACTTTGTTTTCTGCTTACATTTATTAATGCACAGTGATGGGTTCTGTTTATACTAGGATAGCATTTCTCTGGCTACAGTAGAATTTTTCTTCAGATATTTATAAAATTTTTAAACACTGCAGGCAAGGCAGATATAATAATGGGAAAATAATATAATTTTCTGTTAGGTTAAAAACAGATGATGAAATTATTCACATGGAACAAATTAGAAATTATTTGCATCATTTGGCAAACTAAAAAACTAAAGTTTTACTGCAAAATAATTTATTTAATCTGATTCTGACAATTAAATCCTACTTGTATATTCTCTTTATTAAGTTAATATATCTTAATTATAAGACCAAACCCTGCCTCAAGAAACCTTTTGGTATAAAAATATAATAAATTCTGAAAATTAAGTGCTTGGTTTAAAAGATATGGAAATTAAATTACCAGTCTCCTATGGAAACATAGGCTCTCACTTTTATAAACTAACTGCTCAGGAGCCTTCCACAAAGATTTAAATGTAGATTAAAAAGATAAGGGTGGTAGAGAACTTTAGATGGTTAGAGAAAAGGGGAGATTTCATGGACCTTCCTGGCAGACTGGTCTGGAGAGGTTTTGCAGATAGAGCAGCCTGAACCTACCAGTGAAACTTAATGACACTTGTAAGATATACAGGGCTGATACCATCTAGCAAAGGTCCTTTCCATCAGGCATTTCAGCTAGAACTACTATCAGTTACTGCAGTTTTTACTTTCATTTTAGCCACTCTTTGATGTGTTTATGGGTGATAAGGGAGAGAGGCAAATGGGATAGATAGATAGATAGATAGATAGATAGATAGATAGATAGATAGATAGATAGATAGATAGATAGATAGATATTATTTCTTATACTATATAAAACCACAAATTAAAAAAATGCTGTAAAAAATAAGTGCCAAGACCAATAACTGAATGTCTTTAAGCATAGAAGTGTTCCCAAGGCAGAGAGGTAAAGTTGGGAGCCAAAGATCTGCTTCATTTCCTCCTTGTCACCTCTGTAGTCTTAGGCATGTGAGTGATCACTAAACAAAATTAATTATTTAAAAGTTTTTGTTGATAAACTGTATATTTGTTTAAGGAGCTCACTGAAGATGGTAAAATAAGAGTTAAATCATAGCAAAAGGACAAAACAGAATCATGCATTCTATTGACTATAACCCAGGACCACAGCAACTTGACATGAGCAAGCACTCTGAAAACAATTGCAAAATAAACGGCAACCACCAGAATTATCAAGTCATTTATCTGTGATTCCTGAAAGCAATTAGGGAATTCCATACCCACAAAAGGCAATTTAGCACTTTCAGTTTATGCGACTGGTTACATATGATGCTTTTGCTTCATTCTACAGTAAAACTTGTTACAAACATTCTTACTTTCTTACTATATGCATTGAATGGAACTAAGGAAGCATTTCAATTATTAATAATGATGAGTAATAGGCTACAGTTTATTTTCCCAGGTCATTTACCTCTTTTATGTGGTGATGAAGAAGAAGTTTAATTTTGTCACTGTCATTACCAAGACAACAACAACAGAAGCACAGTAAGAAACTTGTCTGTATAATCAATCTGATGTTTTAATATGCTTGGGTTGGCACATTTGACTCCAGTGTATAACCTTGAAATAAAACCAAAGCTGTATTATACAGGCTTTGAATATCTCAGTCTGATTTAAAACTACATATCATAAAGTAGTTTTAAAAGCAACAAATTTATTTAAGAAATGTTTTAATGGTTAGTAAAAGTCAGCAAATTGAGAAAAGCTCTTTAGGTAGCTAGCTCTATTATAAGAATTTAAGGCCAGTCTCTATGGATTATGAAATTAATCCCATAGTAATAGGAGAGTTGGGTGAGGCTGCTGTGTTACCTTTCTCAGTTATTTATCAATGGCATTGGAGATCTGCAGAGATCCCAGTCAACTGGAAGCTAGTAGATGTTTTTTGTACTTCAAAAAGGGCAAGAGAAGACTAGTAATTATAGGCCTGCAAGTCTTACTTTGGTGTCTGGTAAAATTTCAGACAATTGTTCAGTGAGGTATTGAAAAACTCATGAAAGACAATGCAGTCATCTGTCAAAGCTGACATGGGTATGTGGAGGGAAAGTCATGCCTTACTAAGTGAGTACCCCATTATGAGTATCCTAAAGTTACCTTCCTCCTAGATGGAGGCAAGATACTGGATTTGTTGTTGGGTTTTTTCATTTTAATAAAGCTTTTTATACTGCTTCTCACAGTATCCTCCAAGACAAAATGTCCAGCACGCGGATAGACATATATATACTGCAATGAGTGAACAACTGGATGAAGGGTTGGGCTAAAAGAGTTTGTAGCAAATGGAATGATATCTGGCTAGTAGCCAGATATTACTGGGATTCCACAGGACTCAATTTTAGGGACTCTTTTATTCTCTTCCATGTTTTTATCCATGACCAGAACAAAGGAGTTGAATGCACACTAAGTTTGCCAACAGTACAAAATTTGTATAAGTTGTTGATTACCTTCAGGAGAGATCTTGATGGATTAGAGCCTTGGGCAGGCACCAACCATATGAAATTTAACAAGGACACCTGCCAGATTCTGCACCTGGAACATTGTGATCCTGGTTATATGCATAGAATGGGGGGACAAGGACAGAAGTGCAGACAGGAATACAGGGGCTTTGGTTGACAGAAAACTCAATATGAGCCAACAGTGTACCCTGGCAGACAAATGGTCCAATCATAACCTGGAGTGCATGAAGTGCAGTGTAGCTAAGCAGTGGAAAGGAGGGATTGTCCCACCATACAGCATTGGTGCAGCCTCAACTCTTGTCCTGACTGCAGTTTTGAGCCCCACAATATAAGAAGGATATAGAAATAGTGGAATATGTCCAGAGGAAAGCAACAGAGATCATTAAAGGACTAGAGGACAAGACTCAGGAGGAGTGGCTGAGGATATTTAGTTTGTTCCCCTTAGAAAAGAAGAGTCTGAGATGTAACCTCATTGCTGTCTGCAATTTCAGACACAAGGTGAGTAGAAACAAAGTGCCGATCTTTTATCTCTGGTGTCTATTGATGCATGTGAGGGAATGGCTTAAAAAACTGTATTGGGGGATACATCTATTCACATTGGATATTAGGAATATGCAATTTCCTGAGTGGGTGGATCAATCATTAGCACAATCTGCCCAAGTAAGAGTCCACGGCCCAAAGCTGGTGTTTGCTTTTCAAGGTATGTGTGTACAATTGATATATGTTTTTACCTCTAGGTTTTTTGTGTGGAATCAAGATTTGGACCTGATCTTCTTGTGTCCCATCCAAATCAGGATAATCTATGATCCTGTTATTCTAGTGAGAGTCCGTACACTTCAGGAATTGGTCCTGAACAATTTTTAGTTGTCTGCTTTTTCTCAGCAGATTTTGTGTTCATGGATGCTGTGGATGTGGGAAAGACTACACAGATTTTCTGATTCCTCTAGGGAAGGAATTTTTACTGTAAATATACCACCCTCATAAAAGAAGGATTGAGACAGAGGATGAAATACAAAATACCAAGGTCTTGATCTGGAAAGCAAGTACATTTTCTTTCTAATAGGCAGAGAGAGAAGAAAGAACAGCCTCATTGCCTGATGAAAGCAGCATCAAAATATGGAAATAGGAAAGAGATTCATCTAGTTTTCTACTCTTTCTGACAGGTAATGTGAGGTATTTTTTAATTGATCAGTTTTATTTACAAGATTATTAGTTACTTACAAGGATTAAACTCTTCCCACATGATGAACAAGCATTTAATGGGATAAATAAGTTCATTAAAGCATTACTGGCCCCATCCCAGGAAATGATATTGGTTATGCTCTATTGTAGAATCAATATTTTGTTTTTTTAGTCAGTGATGGCAGAAATCTTGGAAATCCTTGCTATGTTGCAGTTAACAGACACTCAAATAAGAGAAGAACCACCTAGTCCAAGTCTTCACCTGTGCAGTGCACTAAGTACTTCAGCAACCTGTCCAGTCAAAATATGTGTTAGAGAGAGAGATATAACATCCCCAAATTCTCTCTCAAGAGTCAGTTTCACACTCTGATAGGTGTCAGAGACTTGAAACATACAATTTATAGGAGTTCTGATAGGTACTCAACCCAATACTCTAACTTTTCAGAAATTTACTTGCAGTTTTTACTTAAGTTCAAGACCATTTTTAATTGCTTCTTTATAGAAACATAAATAATCTTAATCTTAAATAATCTGTCTGTTGGCATAGGTTTTACATAATTTAAATATTAATAGACTCCATGTTTTATCTTGACTATTAATTAAACATGCTAAATATATTATCTAGCTTTTTCAGTCTTTCCCCCGTGTATCATTCTCTCTATCTTTTTTAATTGTGTTACTTTTTTGCCATTTCCTTCAGATTTGTCAATATTCCTCACTAGTAGAGAGATAGAACTAATTGTAATGATTTGGGTGTATGTTCTAAGAAGTTACATCTCAAAATATTATTAACTTGTTGATTTAAGTGTGATGATTTTTGTCAGGAAAGGATGGCACAGTGGTTTAAATGCTATCCTGGCCATCAAATATTTGGACTTTTTTCTCTGAAAAAGCCAGATATCCTCTGTAATTTTAGGCAAATCCTTCAGGGTCAAATGCCAATGAGGTCCTTAAGGCAGACCTTTACTGGGCTTTGTGCAAAAAAAAAGAGGGAAGTCATCAAGATCTCAGGAACTTGAACCATTAGAGTTACACAGGCTTAGGTCAGTGCTGCATTTACAGTTTTGAGACATGGATATTTTCCTAAACATTCTTTATTAAAGAGGTTAAGAAGCTGTAAATTTTCCTGGCTATCAAGTTTATTTTAAACTATATTTTATTCCAATACTTTGGTGATTAAGATATTTTTTCTGAAATCAAAGACATTTTACATATTCTATTACCTGTATTCAAACCCCAAATCCTACTTTGTTCCCTCTTTTCCCTCTGCCCTTTTTTTTGGCTGGTAAGTTTGAATTCCCTCCTGCAGTTGTGGCAAATATTCATTTTTAGTACTGATTAAAGCACTCAGCTAGGAAGTACTGTCTACACAGAGGTGACTGAAGTTCAGTTTCTTTGGCAGTTAAAATGTTCCCACCATTTAATTAGTGGGGACCAGAAGAGAGACAGGGTAGGAAGCAGAGCTGGTGCCGTGCATTAATTCATCGTATTAATTTGAGGTCAATCAGTAGCTACTAGGAAAGTCCTCTACTGGCTCTAGTTCCTCATCTTCCTATATCCATAGGTTGCCCATGTATAAGATAAAAAATAATAGTATATTCAAATAATTGTCTTAAAAGCATTTTCTTTGCAGAGCTAAAATATGGTTGAATGTTCTTGAGATTTTGAGATACCACTGTACTATGGAATGAGGGATAATTAGGACCCTTCAAGAAATGGTAGGAAGCCTAAAACTCTCTTTCAAAGCAGAGTTAATTAACTTTCCACTTTTAATTAACTTTTCACAGTTTTATGGGTTTTTTAAATTATTCCTTCATGTTAGTCTCTCATTTTATGTATACACATGATCTATACAGTGAAAACTCACTTATTTTCTGCTGTGCTGAAACACAGTTTCCTGAACTGTTTTATTTTCTTTCTAGCTTATGTTTCCATGGGATCCCATCCCATTGTTTTAATATATAGATCCGAAACAGATTAACAGATACTCATTTGTGAGTTTCATTAACTTGACATTAATCCCCTTTTCCAATTCATTAACAAAGATGTTAACTACTACAATACTTAACATTGATTCCTTTCCACACTATTATTTGTTTCTTCCCATTCAATACAAAGCCATTTACTACGAATATCCAGTAACCTTTACTACGAATATCCAGTAGACCTTCAAACAAGGTAATACAGGTAAAAGAGATAATACATTTTGGTTAAAATAAGATGCTCTGGTCCCTTCTCCTGAAGATTTGAGAGCAAGTGGAAATGTCTGCTAGAAGAACTCAAATTACTGCATTTGCAGTTTTGACTAAATGATCTCAGAGTCATTAGAAAGAGCAAAATATGAATGTTCAGTAGCTAGAGTTTCAGAAGAATGTCAATCTGCTCCTGAAAAGATGCAGGGAAATATTCTTTATTAAAAAGACAGTCCACTTCTAAGAGCAATCTCTTATCCATACTGTGCCATGCTGTACTATCAGTATCTTTTTTTTCATAAAACTGTCTAGACATCTGCTAAAGTTCATTGCTTTGATGACAACTTATTCCATATGTGTCCTGTCTCAAAGAAATTGCACTGCCTGAAACTGGCATTTCTTCAGCTTTCTATACTTCAGATATTGTGCATGCTCTCATTTTGAAACTAAATACCCCACTCCTTTCTTCTAACCTGTGAACTGTTTGAAATTCAAAACAACACATATGCTCTAACTTGTCAGTTTAGTGCTTTGATACCATTCTCCCCTGCATTTTTCCTCTTGCACCTGTTTCAGCCATAGGACACGGCACACAGAGGTATCTCTCTGACAGCCCCTCCCTTCTGTCTACATGGCTTTTCTCTCTTGCCCTCCTTCATCCCTGGCTTATTCCCTGCCTCCTCAGCTCTCTTTCTTTTACTTCTGGCCTCTTGTACTAGGCCTCTCCCCAACATTTTTTGGTTTACTCCCTCCTTTGAAATGGGAGGACAGGAGGCTGGCAAGGTGTGTGTTTGAGAGCAGAGCAGCTGTGAGGCTGCAAATCCTGCTCTCACCTGCTGAGCACCAGATGGTGCCTCAGGAGGAGCTGCTTGGGCGGCACAGCGAGAGCACCTGATCCTCTTGCCACTTGCACTTGATTTGCCCACATGCCTTGATGGCTGTCAATGAACAGCTGGGCCCAAGAGGGAAAAGGATCCAGGAGGGGCAGCCCTCAGTTTGAGTGGAGACACTGGGGCAGTCTGGAACAGCAGTGTGTCTCCTGGTTAAACTACTGCCCCTGCCCACAGCTGTCTCTGTCAGCTGCATTTGCAAGCAGGGCATCAGTGGATAAACCCCTGCTCTCCCCTTCACTGCCCCTCAACAAGCCAAACAAACTTGGCTGCTGGGTTTAGTTATAAGTCAACCATTTTACAGAGGGATCTGTGTTTGTATTTGCTGTTACTTTGCAGTAACAGCAAAGATGTAAAGTGAGCCACTGTTCTAAAAAGGCTTCCATGAAAACCTCTCAGCATTGTTTGATGCCCTGAAGAGGTTTCTGGTGCTAACATGACTACAGCTCTCTGAGTAATGCTTTCCTTAACAATATTGCCAAGTGTTAATTAAAAAAGAAATTAGAGATAGTTCTTTGACCTGATTGTAGTCCTGCATTAGAATTGAGTTTGCCAAGTGAATTTTAAAGGAAAAAAAAAAAGCGTATAAATCCTCTTGTGTTTTAAAACGACATTGAAATTTTATATATTATGTATCATGGCCCAAAAATGTCTTGAAAATACAAAAAGAAAGAAAAGGACTGGTATAACCCCTATGCCAATTAATACTTTTCACTGGATATTAATTTGTGGGCATTAACCCCTTTTAATTGACCTTTAGACATATGATTAGGCAGACAGCGAGCTCTGCTGACCAGCACATATATAATTATCTAATAGCAAGGTGAGGTAGAACTGGTCTAATCTCATTTCATCCCTGAGACTTTATCACCATTTGGCCTAGTTCCCTTTATCCAGAGATAACAGCCTTATTTGGCAGTGAATTAAAGAACCAAGTAGCTTTGCATTGTAATATAGGTCAAACAAAACCAGCACATTTGGTGTTGGGTTGTTTGACAAGCAAAACGCCTGGAGATTACTGGGGGTGGGAATAAAACAGTTGCGAAGGACTGTAGAAGATTTTTAGTCTTTAAATAGTGCAAAAAAAGGTCAAAGATTTTAGTTTGAGCCATTCAGCAGGTCCAGGGGCAGTTCATTGTGCTATCAGGCCAGAAATCAGAATTTAAATTCCAAATCATCTGGCAAGGACTTGGAGCAATGTGAAGATTTGGCCAGTGTCTGGGAGATTTCCCCTCAATAATTTTAAATGAAGTCTCCTATTTGACTCAGGAGTAAAAATCTGCATGAGAAGGAAAGTGAGCCTTTCAACTCTTTCAGTTTCCTCATGAGTAGTAGCACTGGTAAACTTGTTTGAAGAAAGCAAAAGATTATATCTGAGATCACGTCCCCCTGCTCAACTGATCTTTTCAATAAAAACAACCTGTTTTCTCACCTACAAAATAATCTAAGCATTAGGTTATTAGATCCTTACTGGTCATCCTGATTTTGTTCTCAGCATATCCAGTAAAGACCCCAGAAGTGATTGAAGAACTTCTGTGATTTTCAAGATTTGTAAAGTCACTTCTACAGGTGGGGTACAATGGTATTAACTCATTTGATGCCACACTAGGTTATTTCGGCATATGCTCAATCACATGAAATTAAAAATATTCCAGTGACTCATAAAGCACTTAGCAGATTTTATTAGAATTTTTTGCTGTATCATTTCTTTAAAAGTGGATGGCTGCAGGTATTATTCATGAACAGCAGATAAGGTACAGTGCTACAACTCCCACTCATACAAGCTTTTTCAGCTTCTATTGCACCAGTGACTGTCTGTACTCAGTAATCTGTCCCAGACAAGTGTGTTGCAAGTTTTGTTCAGGTTTACTAAATATGACACTGTTTACAAACTGATCTACAGAAGTGTGCCAAAAAATTAGGGAAAGAGGAACTGTAGGTAAAGTAGATTTGGAGGACTTTTCCTTTTAATTTGATTGTTAACATAAATAAAATTACACTTCTTTCTGGTATGGGGATAGAGAAAGGGAAATAGTAGTATATCTTTGATCTGTTGCTGGGACAATCTCATTTTTGGGACTTATACCAATGACCATTAAAAAGAGCTATCTCATAGCCAATGGGAAAGCATTCTGTGCCTCCCCTCAGAAAACTTACTGGAAAGAAATCTTGATAAGCAATGGGTTGATCACTTACCCAGAGCTTTGCTAGGAGATTGGATCTAGGACACGTGGCTCTTTGGAGTTTAATTCTTCACTGACTATCATCCATAAAACTATCTTGTGTCCTTGGTTGAAGGGGATGCAGTGGATCCTCCACAGTCTTGAGTGTCACATGAAACTCAATGCTTCATGCGTGTATATGGACACTAAGCATAAACATTGGGTTAAATTACAAGCACAAACCATATTGGTGATTCTGGGTTCATGTGGGAAAACACTTTCCACATATCCACGTGCTCTGAAGAAAGTGGTATCAGCTCCCTAAATTTTATTTGGACAGCTAAATACTGATAGTTCTGCTGTGTCTGCACAAGCACAATTTACTATATGGATGGAGATTTAGTGGGGCAGGAGGTGGTCTCTAGCTCCATTGAAGTAGCTGTGTAATGGAGTAATGTTCTCCAATTATGCCACGTGTTGTATGGAGGCGGCTTGTGGTTGCATTGAAACTCCTTCAGACTAATTTAACAGAAAAAAAAAAAGGGGAGGACATAAAGCTGCCTTCATGCATCTATGCATGTTTTTAATAGAGAACTAGGCTACAAAAAACTGACAGAACAGGAACAACAGAAACAAATTTAGGATGGAACTTTAATTTGCAATCACACTATTGAGGCTACAAAATCAGAAAATAAATAGCTGTGAAATGTATCCTAGTTAGACAGGAGCAGTAATGCAATTTTTGGAATTCAAGGAAGCTTTATTTTGATTTATTTTCCTATTTCAAGAAATGATGATATCTAATTCTGCCAAGTCTGATATCTTTGTGGCCTCTGATATTGTAGTGTAACATTTGGTCCTCAAGATATTAATCAAAAAATTTTTGAATCTACAAAGATATTTTAAATTATTCTGTCAGGAATCTAAATGCACAATAATGCCAATAAAGATCATATTTTTTCAGATTTTACTTCTACTATTGTTTCTGAGAATTGGGGAGCAAATGAGTATGTATAAGGAGCTTAGTGTCTATTAGCTGCTAGGAAGATATTAATGATTTTGTTACTAGATTTCAGAATTATGTTCCTCAATCTGAATAAGCAGATAGATTTAGGTAGATAGTTTTGATACCACACACATAATCCAAGGGATTTAGGGAGCTTCTTACATTACCCTGTGCGATTGCAATATAAATACCACTCATCAAACAGCACAAGTTTAGAAAGATGATCCATGCACATGGTGGTAATAGATCTTAATGTGGTTTTTTTTGCACAAAGTAACACATTTCTTGTTTATATGAAAATGTCATGTAGAGAAACTTTAGATTTTGAAATCCTCAGTGACGAAAGAGAATCAAAGAAAAGTACATCAGACCTGCCTTAAAGTGCTAAGAAATGTGTCTGATAATCGGAATTTCTATGTAGTTTCTCTTGGAGTCTATCAGATAATGAATGGAACTTCTACAACAACGCAAACAAAAGTAAAATTTGAAATATGGCTTTAGGAAGAAATGTCAACATAATAAGATTAATTACATAAAAATATCATCAGCATGAAAAGAAAGACTTGACCCTTCCAAACATCTCCAATTTTTAAGTTAAAATCATGTTGGACAACTTTTATCTCTCCCTTTTGCTAACATTCAGGTAAACAAATGACATTTCTGTAAATGATTCCAAGAAAGTAAAATCGGACCTATAGATTTTAGTCATAAAACAAAATATATTTTGTGACATGGGAACTGCCTAAATTCAAGACTCACATTCCAGACTAAGACATATAGAGCTAATCAATACACATCATGGCTCACTTGGGATGCCTTACAGCTTCACACTGCACTTCCAATTTCTATTCCTGTAAGACTTTTAAGAACCAGATCTAGTGGCTAATTCTTGAAATCTTACAGCCTCAAAAATGAGCAAGTTCTTACGACTGCTCGTACAGGAAACGTTGAGTACTTCTGTGTATCCTTTGTATATACAGAAGCGTGCAGATTTTAGCCTCCTGTTTTGCACAGCATGAGAGCAAGGCAGGGATGGAACCCATCCACCATTCTGAAACCAGGGTTTGGTCCTCTGGGTCTGGGCGAAATGTGGAGCTTCACTCTCCCGTGCCCACTCTGCAGGGACTCACTGGGGTGTCCATGGCCTGCCTCCTGCCTCTGTTCCTTGCTCCTGAAACTTAAGCTCTGAACTGTCCCAAAATAGGGTTGGGTCTCATTAGTGTAATTTGCATCTGCCTTTTTTCCTACAGGAAGTTATGCATACAGATTTATTTCCTATGATTCAACCTCAAAAGACCATAAGTTTGAACACAATTATGCAGAGGACGGAATAAAAAGCTTACTTTTATTAGGGAATAAATGTCATTTTACTTCAGTCAGGACATGAGAGGGAAAAGGTAAAGTAATATGACAAAAAAGACTACAGCCATTGAGTGAGAAATTTTGAAATTATGATGAAAGAAAGAAAGAAAGTGCACAATAGACCTTGTAATGAAATCCATATTTAACTGAATAAGCTAAGGTTCATAAACCCAGATTTTTAGAAATTTTGAGCACTTTCTTTTTGGTGCTCAGCTACCTAATCTTAAATTAGGCTCTGGAAAATATTTATTATTTTCAAGGCTATAAGCAAAAGAATATTTACAATATTATTAAGTTCTGTAATACCCCAAATTTTCCCTAAACACCAGGAGTTCACAGATAGCCAAACTGTGCCCACATTACTCATATTTTGGCTTCAGGATGTCACTATGAGATTTCTAGATTTCTACACATCTTTCTGCAGATAGCTTAATTTAAATCTTGTCCAGGAGTTCAAAATAGAGCTGAAAATAAAAGTTTGGTTTATTTTGCCTTCTAAGCAATCTCAGAAGAAACATCAGGAAACAAAGAGAGGCTGAGAGTTTTGAATTCAGTCCCAGAGGAAGGAAAATTATTTCAGGTTTATAAGCATGTCAAACCTAGGGTATACTGTCATTGCTGAGTGACTCTCCTACACACATTCATTTGGCTCAGAACTCTGAGTGATGCTGTTGTTCATGTTATTCATTTGTCTATCCAGAAAAAAGAATAAAAAAAGGAAAAAGTAATGAATGAATAAGGTTAAAGAATAACATGGTGCATAAAAAAGGCACTCATCTTTGCAGAATAGAATGTAATTGTTGACCTCAGTAGCCAATATTGCTCATTTTTCCAGGTAAACCTTTACTATTTGCCATCCCTTTGATTATAAAGTTCACTGATTCCAACACCACTCTTGGTTGTGCTTCACTCTGCAATATGTCACATCATTTGAGGATGTTCAGCACAGATAATTAACAGGTGACCTTTAAAGTTATCTCTAAAACTCTTCTAATTTATTTTAACAGAAAAAAAGTAATAGTGCATGTGTAAGCCATCCATGCATCAAACCCAGTCATCTAAAGTAAATTCCAGTTCACCTTTAAGTATCAAAAGGCTTAAGCCTATTTACAGCTTGGATTTACTAATAGTTAGAGAAAAAATATAGTTTGGCAAATCCTGTCTGAAGTTAAAAATCACACAATTCAATGTTTGCCTTTTAAATGTCATATTGAAGGAAGTTTCTCTGGCGGATGAGAGCACAGTATGATGGTTAAACCCATTTTCTTAAGAATCCTTGAGAATCAAGATAGAAAAGTGGTGCAGCACATCAATTCTCATGTTTAAAGCACACATTTTTGTAAATGAGTGTTTTCCTTCCCTTTAACCAGAACTTTTGACATGAGTAAATGTCTTGAAAAATTATTTATTTGGATTGCACTGCACATACTGTCTTCATGATTTAAGATCCACAACATTATGAGGAACATAAATTTGCTTTGAATGCCTGTTTTTCAGTGAGTGCTTGATTTTATATATTTTTTTACTTCAGGAAATTGTAGTAATATAATGTATAAAATTAATGTAATAACTAGTAATTTCTTTTAAAAAATTTTAAAAAATCATTGCATTAACCTGTTCTTCCTCTTTTCCTTTCATACATGTGGTAATAGCCATCATACAAACATACTCAGAGACATGAACACATGGACTTGTTCTTATAAACCCTAAAAAGCTCAACAAACAGTTACATTTGTTATGCCTATTTTATATATATATATATATATATATTCATTTATTTATTTATTATTACTATTATTATTATTATTACTATTATTAAGGACTTAAAGTGAAAGGCTTAGGCTGAAAAACAATTTTGCATGTCAGACAGTTTATGTACTTTAAAACCAGGGAAGATCCAGGATGTTGTAAATCAGCACGATGTTTGCTAATGAATGTTTGCTCCTTCTTTCATAAAGGCAGGTCCTGTTCCAGAGTAGCACACAGAAAATTAAATTGTCCATGACTCTTGGCCCTTCTAACACCACCTAGATCTTCTGCTTTTTTTGCACTTACCTGGATCTCAGATAAGAAGATGAAGCAGTTCTGTATAGCTGTGATGCAAAAAAAGTAAAGAACTGCTCTAATCTCTTCTGACTGCTACTGAAGACATTATACTTGTGTTATTTGGCCAAAAGCTGCAAGATCCTACATTACTGGGAGGGCATCTCCCAGTCTGAAGGTTTTTGGATTCCTTCAACCTTCTTCATTCTTAAAGACAGATAAGAAAGACACGATTGAAATATTATCTGTATGTGATGCGAAGTACTTGATTCAAAAACACTGGAAATCCTGAGAGTTTGTAGAAAATATGAGCATGTACTCATTTATGAGAACAGTCATAGCTGTCTGAGATTTCTTGCAAAATGTAGATAATTAACTCTTTCTAGATGATGATGATGATGATGATTCTCTGTGATATCTTGGCCTCTGTGATATATACAATAGATAGAACCACCTATGACTCTTGTTTTTTATCAAGATATCATCCTGCCTTATTGATCTGTTTGATAGGGGACATCCAGGAAAAATATTTCCTGGCCCTACTGACAACTAATAATGTACCAGTTGAATGTGCAGTATAGCTACACACTAGCAAGGTTTCTGCTGGGTTGTCTTCAACAGCTGTGCTTGCTTTAAACACTGGGCTTTAGCAAATACTTAAGAAAAAGCATGTGTTGTGCATACCTACCACTCCGGCTTGATGTAATATAAGCTTGTGCAATATAAGACAAATTATTTCAACACAGCACTCAAAGATTTGGGTAAAGTATATTCAAATGCTTCATACTCAGACCAGTCCTCCTACTATGCCAGTGATGTCACCTTTAATTTCCTTTCAAAGAACTGACATTTCTGGTTCACAAAGTACCAAAGACATTCTCAGACCTAAACACGTTCTAAAATACATGAGACCAATATAAGCAGTAAGAATAATGCCTGTAAAAACAAATGAGAAGGGTTTTAATGAAAACCTCTGCATACATTTCAGCATCTGAGAGCCTTCCTAGGAATTAAATTTACAAAACAAATTCTCTTTACTCAGTTTTCAAAACAGTTAATTATCAACTAGGAGACCAATGTCTCACCACATGCAAAATGGTAGGAAACTTAGAAAACAACATTAATGTTTTAGATTAAATTTCATAGCTCATTATAATGTGGCTATATTCTGTGGAAGTAACAATTTGCAGTGCTCTTTTTCAGCTATATAAATATCAGCTGCATTTTTTGCAGTTTTAGTCGTTTTCTCTTTAACAAAAAGAACAATTTTTATCACAGCAGTTCAGAAATAGATTTGTATTTTACTCCATGCTGTATCTTTTCAACTGAAGACCTCAAGAACAGTAGTGCCAACTCAAACCTGGAGGGTTTAGTATAGGGTCTTGTTTCTATAAGTATGTCTGATAATGGATACTGAAGAAAAACACACAAAACAGCACAAGTACAGAGAATGAGTCTATTCCTTCTATACTGTAGACAGAAATGGCTTAAGAGCTTCTTAACTGGTGATTGCCTGCAGACCATCATCTTTAGCTGACACCAGTGGACCTCTTACCATGCATTTCTTTAATTTTTTTTTCTGAATCCTCCTGTTTTTCTCACCTTATCACCTTATTTTTCAATAATAAGGCAAGAAAATTCATAATTTCTTTATAAATTGGATGGGAAGAATAATTTTAATTGTATTAAAATTTTCAGCATCATGGTATTTTTGATGCACTTAATACTGAACAAGAAATGGTGAATACTTGTTTTTTATTCATTCTTTCATTTTATAATCTCAGTCATCTTTTTACTAAGTAGTAAAGCTCCAGTTTGACTTCCATTCACAGGAAAGCTTCTCAACATCTCATTTAAAAAAGAGGTTGTTATTTTTAGTTAAGCAAAATTGCTTGTCAAAATAATTTCAGCCTGACTTCCTAAGAGTTTGCATTTAACTTGTTTCTTCTTCATTCATTATTTTTTAGGTGCTGCCACAATTTACAATTTCTAAACTGTATTCTTCTTTTTGACATCATCTGTTAGAGTGCCAATAAACTCCACCAAACTTTGTGTTCTTTTCTTTACATTTGGGTAGAAATGGTGTTTTGTTTTTTTATTTGTCAGTCAGGGATATGCATGAACACTGAACAACTGATGTGCTAATTGTAAGCAGCCTAAGTTTCAGCTGCTACTTAGAATGGCTTTGTAATTAGCATTCTCATTTTAATCTCATTGCCTTACTTGAAGGTAGACAATGCAGTGTGCATTTTTATGTCTCCTTTCATCCAACTGAGATGATGAATTTTACACTTCACACTCACTATGAGAAAATGGCTAACAGCTACATATAGAACTGCACTACTTAAAAGAAAATCAAGGATTACTACTGTTCTAACATATTTTTTAAGTATTTTCTCCTACTAACTGATTTTTTTTTAACACTTGGTCTGTGCACTATTCCTCTTCATTATATTAATCTTATTTACTTGGGTAAATGACCAAAAGACTAAAGAACCAAGTTTACAACTGCTATTCCTTTACAGCTTCACTAATTCCCCTTGATATTTTGAAGTCATAACTGTTTTATTAATCAAATTGCTGACTTTTTAAATCTCTGAACACTTCCTATTTGGGCAGGAATTTAATTGATCTTAACTGAATGGTACAATTTGACAGTATAAACTTATTTACTTTAAGGAAATAATCCTTTTTTTAGTATATATTGTTCACTAGAACGATATAGAAAAAAAGATGTATGTTCATGTCAACTGACCTACAAGGTACATGGAACTTACCCTGTCAGAGCAATCCCAGCCCCTGGATCACAGCATGCACAGCTGCCTCGAAGGGCAGGACAGCTTTCTGATGTATCTGCAGACAAAGCTGCCTTCTGGCACTTAAGGAGCCTGGAAAGAGCAGGTCCAATGTTGTGCTTTTCCACTGAGTGAAATTCCCGTGGGAGGTGGTTCAAGGGCCAAGCAGAAGCAGCTCTTCAACCATGATATCTGGGAGAAGACACACACACTGCTGTGTCTCTACAACACCTACCATGACACACTGAGCATCTGTGTGGTATAATAAGGTTTTTGACTCTTTGCTCCTGTCCTTATTTAATAAATTGCAAAATAATGTAATTAGGCAATTAAAGGATCAAGAGTATGCATTTGATATTTCACATCATTTTTTTGGACTACCTTTACAGGCAGGGGGTGCAAGATATTCTCTCAGTGCATATGGGAAAGTAAGCCCCATTCTGTCTTACAATCTATATTAAAATTTTACAAAATGTACAAGAGTATTCTGTGTTCAAAGGTTGCTTTATGGGAGAAAGAAAGAGGAATTGTCCGGTCATCAGGAGAAACAGAAATTTAAGGTATAATTAATGTCTTCCTTTGCAATTTTTTGGACACATGCTGTAGTTTCTAACATGCTTATTCTAGCCAATAACATGTTGCAGCACAATGTTTTAAGAAAATGAAGGCAAAAAAATCTGCTTTCTGAGTTATTATTATTATTATTATTATTGTTGTTGTTGTTGTTGTTGTTATTTTACATCTCTTATAAGTTTCTGCATCAGTCCTGGACAGGCTGAAGCATATGAGTCATAGTGCACGCTTGATTTTCAAACTAATTTTTAAAATGGTTTGTGTAGTTTCTGTTCTTAATAGACCACATTTTGTTCATGCTTTTGAGAAGCAGCAGCTGCCCAGGGTTGCAAAGGCCCAGTTTCAAAGCAGAGGCATGAGGGCTGAGCACTGGAATGCTGGTGTGGCTGCTTGGTGCTTCAGCCAGAATTCCAACTATTTACTGACAGCTGAGGTGACTAGGAGTCCACCCCACATAAAAGGGGTCTTCTCATATTTCTTAGAGAAGACAATTTAGCATGTATGTGCACATGTTTTTAATGGTTCTCTTCTGAAAAAGAGAGAACTTGCATTGGGTCAGACAGTGTGCACAAATGTATTATTTATGTGTAGTGCTCAGAATGGCTTTTGAGAAACATACAGACAAGCATGTTCCAGGCCTTAGGAGCTTACATGTCAGGCCCTTAGCAGACCTGACAAAACCAGTGGGAGTTGAAAACAATAGATGGAGAAATGAAAAAAAAGCAGACAAATGCAGCTTTCAAGATCAAAAGTAAATTAGATAGTTTATCATATGAGTCCTTACAAAATATTTCTTTACGCTGCTAAGTAAGCCAGTCCAAGCCAGTGGCATTTCCTCCTGTTGCCAAAACCCTTGGAACTACTTTCACAAACATCTCTGGTTTTCAGTCTCCAACATGCACAGACTCCTCCCATGTATGTCTTTCCCCACTCCCCATCCCACTCTGGACTTCACATCCCATGAATATAAGATCTCTGTGCCTCTTGAGTTATACCAAGGGCTGTGTTCCATTGGCTAAAAAAGGAATGCCACTCTGAAGAACGTTCATACCTGATCCCAGTGAATTTGGATGTTCAAAGCCACGTCAAATGGGACTTTGAGCCACCTGGTCTAGCTGAAGGTATCAAAGCTCATGGCAGGAGGGTTGGAGTAGATGACCTTTAAAGTCTCTTTCAACCCAAGCCATTCTATTATTATTAAAGATATGTCAAAACAGTACATTACTTTTATTGCAGATTAATGGGGTTATGTCACTTAATTGCCATGATGAAGGTTCAGGAAGGACAAACCATGAAAGCTCTAATTTTCTACTAGAATTAATAATACTTTTAATCATAACTTAAACTGAGTCTGACAATTTTAATGGTAAAATTGTATAGATTATTGGTAAACCTTTAAAATGAGTAGGCATGGTTTAGGTGCAGAAGAATACAGAATACTGTTTTCATAATAAACAGTGAATATTTTATGGAAAATGAAAAAACTATGTCTAATATTAGCCCTAGTGATGTGACTTCAAATATTAGTGACCACTCAGAATGTTTACAATACCATCAAAGCCCCATTAAGAACTTTTCAATAAAAATGCAGTACTCCTAAACTCCATAAAGCATCTGAAAATCAAAGACACTTCCCCAGTAGTTCATCCACAGCTTTAAGAACAGGCTTCAAGATGCTCTAGAATTCAGCTACTGATTTCTATGAAAGGTAAGTAAATAACAGAAACATCCAAAAACTCTTGATTTTACCTTCCTTTTTGGCACTACACAAATTTTTTATATTTTTTTTAAATTTAGGCCTCAATAAGCCTTCTATAGACATCCCTCATATAAAATTGCATTAAACACAGCTGTCTCTGCTGTGCTTTCTGGGAAATACTGCAATGGAGAAAATGGCTATTGGTTTTGTGATGACAAATTATTGATCACACATGTCTTATGAATTACTTGACACTATGGATTTTTGCTGAGACCATTAAGGGAACAGCCTCAAGCCCTTCATGTCCTGTATATACTGACAACACTCTCACATCCAAATTTATGTGCATGCCACTAATGACCACAAAGAGAAAACAAAAACTTAAAAAGACAATTTTGAAGCAGGAAGTTTAAATAAAGGAAATTAGAAAATAATTTTAAAATGCTTAAAAACATGCAAATGTGTAACTAGCCATTCAAAAAGAGAGAATTAGATGAGTGTCCAGAATGTGCAGAGTATTTCTAAACAGATAGCTTAAGACTTCAGGCAAGTGAAAAAGAAAACAGTGATACTAATATATCTCTTTCTTCCTTCATCAGAAATCCTCTAATTTTCAAAATCTTTTTCTTGGATATGAATAGAAATAATTTGCAGCTGTATTGGCACTAAAGAATTGGGCAGGTAGGCTGTCAAGACCTCTCTCCTAAGGCTCAGGTCAGAAAAAACACAGAACTGATTGTAATTTATGCTCTTGACGTCCTGTAAACTCTTGACTGCCAAGCAGCACAGAAAGAAAGTCACTGGTTGCCCCACAGGTTCCACTGCACCTGAGGGTCTCAGGGTAAGGACACTGATATTCTGACTACAGTCTGTGCAGGTTTATGAGAGGGACTTCCTTCACATTCTCCTCCATCTTCTCATTGAAACTACAGCTCTCAAAATTTAGCGTATAAGTCATGCTGTAGAGCAATACCATGTGTCAAACTGTCATATTGTATAAATCATGAGCTTGAGCCTTCATTTTATGAAGCCACATTTTCAGTTGTTTATAACCTTGCCCAATTCTAACTGCTTATGTTGAACATTTCAGCAGTGGGAAATTTTACCAAAACTATTCCAGTTATTTCTCACAGCATTCAAGAAAGAAAATGTTACAGTTTCTTCTAGGCAGCAAAGAAATGAGGCTTAGCTCAGGAGAGGCAGCTGTGGAATTCATATGAAAGGAAGATAATGTAAGATAATTTTTTGTTGTTACCCTATTGATTGATTGATAAAAGCCTATCAATGCCTCCTTATTTGCAGAGAAAGAAGCAATGACCTCACATGTGGGAGACACTCACTTCACACTTTTGACATCTCTTCAAGAGATACTAAAAGTACTCCACTTTACATCTCTTGAAAGTCTCACTTCATACATCAGTAGCTTCCTTCCACTAACTCCCAGAACATTCTACCTGCATGAAGGACTGAAATGAATATGGAGAAAACTAATAGCAACCAATCTGTAGAAAATTGTTGGTGCTTCTCTTGAGATTTCATTTTATCTCTCCCTTTGGTGTTTTGCCCTCTTGTTGTAGAGAATCACTGTAAAAAGTGTTAGACCAAAATTAAGAAAGACCAGGTAGATCAAGAGCAAAGGAAGGATTTTCAGTTACAGGTAGGGTGTTGGAGGAAGGAGGAAGGATAATGCAGAAAAATCTTTTCTGCAGAAAGCTGAGTGAAAGGAACACAAAAAAAGAAAAAAAAGTGGAAGTTTCAGAAGAAGATATCAGAAGGGAAATGGGGCCATGTGCAGAAGATGAAGTCAGAGCCAAAACAAAATGAAAAGGTCAGGAGGAAAGGGGACTGGAAACCCTGGGGAATAAGGAAATTACATTCTATAGCATCTGTAGGAGCTTGAAATCCTCCTCCAGCAGGTCACCTAGCTGACAGAGCAGAGAGGGGGTACAGAGCAAAGACCTGGAAGTATGCTGGAAAATAATTTGTGGATTTGTGGAAGATCACCAGGAATTTTAGTTGGTTATATGAACATATTTGTTATGACTGGAGCTTCAAAAACCATCTTATATTTTCTGCAAGAGTTTTGGCCTAATTTAGTCCTCAGGGGTTTTGCACTTATTTACCCTGGTATGTTCATGTTATTCTTTGGGAAAGTAAATAGTATAGCTTATATTTTTTTCTTTTTACTATGCCCACTCCCTCTTTTGAGCAGTTCCTTGTACTACCTGCTTATAACAAGATTTCAGATGGTTCAAATTGTCTAAGACTCCTTAACATGGGTATGTTTAAATCTTTATGTAAACCCTACACTGTTTATAAAGTTTCTTAGTCTTGGACACAATTGTTAAAATTTGCTGAATATTGAGAGTTATTTTGTGGTAAAATTTCACTCTCTCATGATGTTTATTAAATTAGTAACAGGCTTCAAAAGAAATTACATGATATCACATGTACAAGATGACAAGCCTTAAGTAGAAATAGTTGTGTAGGAGGTTCTTTTTTAAATGTGAATATACTAGTCTTAGCCCACTAAAACTACAGAGTACTGGATAATTTTTTGTTATGTTATGCAACATTCTTTCAGACTATAGACATTTGAGAACCAGTTTTCATGCACAACTCTTAAGCAAATACTCATAACCTCATCCTGCAAAGAGAAACTCAGTAAAAATTATTTAAAATCCATATGCTATATAAGGAAATTTACCTGGACACATTCTTCTACCTTTTACTGAAAATAGGCTATACAAAGGCGATGTTAAAGTGCACATATCCCTCACATACTGGAAGCTTTAAGAGGGCCCAAAGCTATTTATAATTTCCAACTTTGCAGCCCTATTTTAATGTTACTTCCTTTAACTTTTGGTCTGATTCCCAGGACTTTCAGAAAGTGAATAGACTATCTGTGTGTAAGAGATTTTAGATAAGGCTGCAACTGCCTTCATTCTTTGAATTTTTTGGTCTGCATTTCCTGCTAATGTGATTTGAATAAGCCAATTACATTGGAATTTGGTCCGTGGTCATGCAAATGAGTTCACGAGTGTGGATCTCTCTCTCCCGTGGATTTAAGTGGTGAGTGCAACTGGTGTACCTTTGGTTGTATAAGGGGTCTGCACAGGATACTGGGGTCATGTTTTGTGCTCTTTGCTAAGGTTCCATTTGCACTACACTGGAGGGAGATTTCAGGAAAATAGGACATTCAAATAAATAAAGAAAGCCTTTAAAAATACTGAATTGCTAAAAGTATAGACTGAATTTTACTTTCTAGGTGCAGGCTGCAAATGTGAGGTTTAAGCACTCATTTACTATATGAGATCTATAAAATATGCCCGGGAAATTATTACTGACAGCTTGATGAAAATATTCCCAAATGCCCATTGTGTACAGTAAAACACTGATCAAAAGCACTGCTGTAAGAGTTATATTATTTAACTCTAACATCTCTTTATCACTAACATCACGTGCACAATTAAGCCTGATTCACACCAGCCAAGAACTCCAGACAAAAATTATTTATTTTTCAAAGTCATGGAACTTCCTTAAGTGCCAGTGACCTTGAGACAGAATAATTTTTCAGCAAGCACTTCTTCACAGGCTGGCACTGACAGCAGTTTTACTTTCTGTGTGTTGTTACACTTTCTTCACAGCTCTGAAGTGATTCCAGATGAAGCCAAACAGTTGGGATTCTTTCAGTAAATTATATTCCAGCCAAAGAACAACAATCCCTGTTCTCACTGAAGGAGGCATTCCTGAGACACCACAGTAGTGCTCTATGTGCAAATGCTGAATTCCACAATTAGTCTGTAAACAATAGAGATGTGGGCTAAATGGAGAGATTTGCCAAATTTGCTGAGGTAAGGGTTGCTAGAAACAAACAGGAGCAAATATAAATGCTCTGGTATGTGAACACCTACAACAAATTATCCACTCCCTCCCAAGTTTAGCAGGTTGAGTTCCCACATTATAATGCTCTCAGTTTTGGGAGAAAGCCAGGTATCAAATTCTGTTCTAGAGAGGAAAGAAGGAGACCAAACCACTTAGTATCTGAGATACTGCATTAAGAATTGTACAATGTCATTTTATATAAAGATACACAGCCAAATGCTGCACAACACAAACTTGATCTCATCTTCCTTTCCTTTCAAAGGCAAAGCATACAACTGCAACTACTTACATAGATATGCAGGGCCTTGAAATGAGCAGTTTGAGAGTAAAATCATGGACACATTGGAAGAAAATATGGATTTTATTTAAAAAATTTTGAGGAGAGTACAGATATTGATTATATTAGAAAACTTTAGAAATAGCATATATATCAGGAAAATATACTTTTTTAAAGTACAGTTATTTAACATTCAGTTATTTTAACTTATCTAAATGGCTGTAATAATGCACCCAAAATAAGATTATTATAATGACCTTTATGATATCATGACAAAACCAGTTTTTCTCCCATAACCTATAAGATTGAAAAATGTGTGGAAAAAAATTCAACAAGCTTTTGCAACCATCAGTTTAAATCCCTTAGAAATATGAACATCACTTGCCTTTATTACTAAATGAAAACCTATTCTAAGCCTCCAACCTTATGTAAATTCTTTTCAAATTTCCTTCTGGTAGTTATGAAGTACCCTAGAAAATGTGTGATTACAAAACAAGCCTGTTTTACATAGGAGGCTTTCTGACACCATAGTGACAGCAATAACACAAACCTCAGAGTAAGTAGATCACTGTTTGTTTTCTCTCTCAGTTTCCTATTTGTGTTCCTTGTGGGAAATTTATGTCATTAAAAGCAGAGCAAGGCATAAGAGGCATAGAACACTAGTGGGAATTTTTATTGCATATCCATTCCAAAAAACATTAAAATTATTTTTACCTCAATAATTTTTTTGCCTAAATGGCTATTTACTTTTTTTTTTTTTTTAATCCAGTGTCTCTTTTTTTTCTAGGATTGCTTACATTAATTCGCTTACACACATGTTTTATGATAGCAAAAAATCAGCTTTCCAAAAGTTCTAAACCCAGTGTCTGAGTTGTTACACACAGAGCCTGAAACTCCTGGTGAGAGCTCACAGCACTTATACACAAATGTGTGTCAGGAGTCCATTCAGCAAAATATCTGTCTATCCAAATAACTGTGACAAGCAACACAGTCAGAGCCTTTGAATCAGGACTCTGCTTTCTGTTAAGTACATTTTTATGTGGTAAGGAAATGATCTCTAGATCTTAGGCAAAAGAAAAAAAAAAAGACGCTTCTGTACTCAGACTTCACAAGGAGATCAAGACCCAAGAAGATGATGTTTGATCTTGCACATACTTTTCTCCAACTTCCCATGGCCTTCTGCTGCAGGAAGTGCTCGTATTCAAATCAGCAGGACTTCACACATGCTTAAGGACAGGCATGTGCACAATGGCTTTCTGAGCTTGAGGCCATCCTTTAAATTTTTATTAAATAAGAGAAGCTTGTAATCTGATGTTAAACAGTGGCCAAGACCTCAAGGACTTCTCAGCTTTTACTCAGTCAGTGACTGTTTGACTGACGACTTCAGGGTTTGGCAAGACTGATATTTTCAAAAAAACTTCCTGTAAGTATGTCAAAGCTGATATGTCCTCTGGTTCCACTAAGAGGATGGCCCTGAAGGCAAGAGCACTAAATCAGTTGCAGATTAGAGCCAGGTTCACTTATTTGACATACAAAAGCTGTTCCTAATATAAATGGCTGGGAAAAATGCATACAGTATGACAGAACTAAATAAAGTTCTTCCTCAGTAACAATAACTGCAACATAAATTTATCATTAATGTAATGTGGGCAATACTCCTGCTGTATTCCAATTCAACTTTAAATACTCATAACCCATAAAATTACTAAACAGCATTCCCTTCCCTTCCCTTCCCTTCCCTTCCCTTCCCTTCCCTTCCCTTCCCTTCCCTTCCCTTCCCTTCCCTTCCCTTCCCTTCCCTTCCCTTCCCTTCCCTTCCCTTCCCTTCCCTTCCCTTCCCTTCCCTTCCCTTCCCTTCCCTTCCCTTCCCTTCCCTTCCCTTCCCTTCCCTTCCCTTCCCTTCCCTTCCCTTCCCTTCCCTTCCCTTCCCTTCCCTTCCCTTCCCTTCCCTTCCCTTCTCTGTATTTTTTAATATGGTGATAAGAAAACTTTCTCCAATAAGCTACATGTTACTCATGTTTATGACTAAAAATATGCTTAATTAAAGTCAATGTCAAGGATAACTAATGTTCTTTAGCACTTTGGAGACCAGAAAATATAATTCTATCAAGATATGAAATATACAATTATTTGTGTATGTATTGGATAAGATAGCTTGTGCTCACACCCACCTTTTTCCTCTCTTCTGCTATTAGTTTCAAAATCAATTTAAAGTGCTTTCTGCATCTGAATAAATTGTACCAGAACTGTCATTTGAATAATGCATAGCTTCCTACTGAAACTAAAAATATTTAAATCATGGGAAAAAAAAAAAAAAGAGAAAAAGGATTTTAAGTGGCTGGAGGCTGTCCTGCAAGTTGCTGAAATGAATTTCTTACCTTTATGTATTTCCAGATCTTTGGCCAATACATTTCATGTCTAGCCCCATACAGACATCTCAGCCTTCCCATGCCCCTACTTCCTAGAGTCTTGCCACAATGGGAAAACCTGCTCTGATCAGACAGGTTCTGGTTTGAATTCATTCTCCAGTTCACTTCTACACCAGCAAGACAGTACTTCACAACACTACTTAAATTCATGTGCGTTCTGTGTACCTGTCTCCCTCACTGAAACAAATAACGAAGGTACAGAACAACACACCTCACTCGAATGTGTAATTCCAAAACCTTAGGTGGGCAAGGCATGGAAAGGAGAAGAGGAAAAAAAGATACAAATACTTCATCTGTTCAGTTTAAATCTCTGGGTTCTGAGAGGAGCATTTCCTCTTGCTAATGTGCAGGAAACTCCAGCACTTGAAACTCCACAGCTTAGAGAAATCCCACAGTTTGTAGTTTCTAATCATGAATTTAGAAAAGAAATCTCAGATTCTTGTGCTAGAAAAAAGCCTGACTGAACAAAATAAAGTCTTCCCTACATATGGTACATGACTAGGTCCAAGCCCTTGGACGCCCCCTTTCCCTCCCATTTGCTCCTGCTCCCCATGGGCATACAGGGGTGCATGGGACCTCTCCCCTCTGTGCCTGGTCTGGCAGGGTTACATAGCAAATGCAGGAGGGTATGAGAGCACCACAAACATGTGCCTTCTCTGAAAATTTGAATAGACCCTATGAGACTTATTTCCCCACGAGTGAATTGCAATCAGATCTCAGTTTCATAATTCAAATAACAGCTTATATAACAGGCATGCAGTCTGAGGTGGTGGACTGAGGTTTTACGGTAAGGGGACATGTAATTTGTTATCAAGAGATTAGCAAAGAAATCCCCCCTCCTCCCCCCACCCTTTTTTTGCAATAAGGTCTCAAACTATCAAAACCTTTCCATTGTTACAACTTCAAGTAACACAATCACTTCACATTTCTTAACTAATGAACTGCACCCCTCTCCTTCCTTTTCTCTCCCCCTTCTGAGAAATGCAATGACATCAGGAGATTATGCTTAGTTCAAACAAGTCAGGGAGATACAAACTGAAAATATATTAATTCCTTCCTGCTCAACAGATTAGTAGCATTTGATTTGACATGACTACAAGTTTACACTTCAAAGAATTTTTAAAGTAATACCTTCTAAAAAAAGGAATTAATAAAAAAAATGTTCTTGCACATTCCACATGACTAGATGATGGATGGTTTTTTCAGTATTCACAATCTATTTTCATGCCTTGGTGCTAACAGTCATGAACAAAAATCAACTCCAGTATTGTAACATTAATGGGGAACAGTCTGGCCTCCACCTAACCCTGAAGATAATTATGCTAAAACAATAGTGATGAGCATCCAGCTAACTAGCTGTAACAAGGAAAGACTGCTGCTGCCATTCATCAAAAAGGCCATTGGGATAATGAGGAGAGATGGCTACTGACATATTTCAGCAGGGGAGGCCATCCTGCTGGGAGTTTCTTTCATAACGCCAAATTCTATCCATTTAAAAAGCCAACAGCATGCTCTCTTTGGTCTGTTGGGTGATCTTGGGAGAAGAGACAGAAGTCATACAGTACTGACCAAGTTGGAATAAAGAGCTGGAAGAAACACTGAAGGAGAAAAAAAATGTTGTAGTGTACGTATCATTGTAATCTGCAGTGTCCTGAAAGGACTAATCCTAATTATGAGCAACATGACTGCTGTCAGTCAGGAAGAGCAAATCCCTTGCTTTCTGTTAGAAGCTACTAATCTGATTATTGATGTACAATTCTGGAGATAGTTAAAGAATGTGCATCTCAAGGAATCTGAATATCCTGACTGGACAGACAGTAAAACAGATGTTTAGAAGAAGTGTTTTGCTTTAAATAAATAAAATAGCAGATAAACCATAGTTTCCAAACATATTTAAACATCAAACTATTGAGTGAATAAAACAGAATGAATGTTAACCTATATGTCTGGTCTGGTTTTGTAAGTAGTGTCTAATATGACATCCAGTTCATCATAGCAGAGGTCACAGATGATTTTCTAAAATAACAACAAGAAAGAAGATAAAATAGTGATGGAATTTTCAAGTAAAAATGAGAACAAATGTGTTGTACTGTCTTGTGTTTCCTGTCTGAAGACCACTTTTCCCATTTAAAACTGATATTTGCTGTGATAGTAAAGAAATGTATTTTAATTCGTCTGTGAAAAATATGCTTTAAAAAAAGTGGTTTTCATATATAAAAAGGAAGCAAAGGAAATTTATGTCCTATTTTTCAGTGACTTGTGCGAACAGAGGTGCTTTCCAGAATAACAAGCAAGGACCACATTCAAAATTTCTCCAGTGCCATCCATTTTCAGCTGCTGAAGACAGTGAAAATCTCAGCACAGCTTCAGCCCCTCTGCTTCTAGGATGTCAGGGTCCTCTCTATCACTGGCTCCTCACACAAGGGTGGATTTACTTACTTCCTCAAAAGGTCACTTAGAAATCCATGACTATCAAAGAAGATAGAAAAAGAAAGACACCTGGGGGAGAAGGAAATTCAGTAGGATGTTTCTAAAAGAAAATGTGAGCCCAGTGAACCTAATCTCCATGGGTTTCTTCTACAGTCTTCAGAAGGTAAGAACCTTCTCCACTGAAGTTTTTCAGAGTGGGATTTTGGCAACTTTTTCTGGAAGGACCTATCTTTCTGCACAGGCTCTATGAGACTTATGGAAGTTGGCTTCAGTAGGCTAAAATTCATCTCTTGTCATTCTCTGTACAATGAACCCACCCAAAAATGATTCTATTGAGGAAGCATCTATTCTCTTCCATTTCAAAAGAGAAGCATCTTGGGATGCTAGAACTTATAGCTGAAAATTAGAAATCCTTCCGAGGGCAAAATTGTTTTTTAGATTGTGATGGATCATGGTGTCAAAAAGGGTTTGTATTCCTTCCCTAGAATTCAAATAAGCACATCTTTTTCCAGTACTGTGAGTCATAGAATCATAGAATAGTCTGAATTGGAAGGGACCCAGAGTGATCATCAAAATTCAGCTCCTGATCCTGCCCAGGACCATCCCAAGAAGAAATAGAGTATGACATGTAAACATGTAAACATATAACAAGGAACAAATAATTCTAAAATCTAAAAAACTTTTGTTATATGTAAGGGTGTTCAGTTGCATTAATTGGATTCTGTCACAAAACTGTGTGTTTCTACTGAACTTTGTTCATGCTGAAGCCATTGCAAGAGGCTGATCATAATGTACTTGGTTTCTCTGAGGTGTTGGAAATCAGGAGAGAGCACCGAGCTTGCTGAGTACCATTAGACAGCAGATTAATAATGTTATACCTTGGATAAAAACTGTTTATTGAAACCAGGTACAAACAGACTTCTTTTGGCACAGTGTGGGGTTTGCTATGTTGATCAACATTTCTAAGTTAATGAACTCTGCAAAAGACAAGCTGTTAAAATTGTTTACATTGTGTATTCCTTGTACTGATCTGTGACTTAGTGCTATGTGAAAAATGAAGAAATAGAGAAGGAAAGATTATTTGCCTTTCTTTGTGCAATACATGATCATGACTAATTTGATACTAGAACTGGAATCAAAGGAGCTTAGTAAAAGGTTCCATATCTAATTCTTTCCCACGTTCAGTCTTACCTTGATCTCTGAAATGCATTCATTCTCTCCTTAGGGCATGAATACTTGCTATTTACATGTCTGTATTTTTGTAGGAGAGGCAAATGAGGGCAAAAATTCTCAACAACAAAGTTCCACAGTGAAGATAGACAATTTCGTATTTCTAGCCATAGTGAACTCTGGAAAAATAAAATTCACTGCAGCTATGTATAAGTGGTCACAGAAGTACATATTGTCTCAAAACCCAGCATAATTTTACTATAATAAAGTTAACTGTCCCTAATATTTGGAGCCAGTAACAATAACTTTCCTACCGCAATCATAGTCTTTTGGACTTTATAACATTCAAACAGAAAACTAACAAACCCCTCACATTTCTCTTTGCACTAATGACAAAAGAACAGGGTGGTGCCATTTTGGCAGCACTGCTGGATTGCACTGATCTCTGTCATTTTTGGCAAATAATGAATCAGCTTGGCCCCTCTGAAAATCTCGTGTGAGGTTAGAGATATGCTATTAGTGTAGAGCTAAAAAATACTGCTGTGGTGTTTACAGAAAGCCCTCACTCAGATTATTCTATTTGAAGTCAATTAGAAAACTCCTCTGATCTTACTGGCATGGGTTCTCACAGCAAATACTAGACAGTTGTTATCACCAGCACTGAAGAACGCAGCTATCCTGGGAGAATGCAAAGGCTTGTTTTAGGAGCTATTCACTATCTCAGCTGATGCTCATTGCATATATGTCTGTTTTGCAAAGTCAGATCAAAATCATTGCCTCTAACCATTATGCAGACAAGCAAAGGTTGTCAAGGACCTGCCAGTTTTCACAGTACAGTTCACATATCTGCTGGGCATTGTGGTTCCACACAATGTTATTAATTTCTAGTATACCTTCTGAAGCATTAACAGTGCCCAGCACACCACTGCTTTGAAGAAAGCACCAACTGAAGAACAGAAAGAGAATGTAGATTTTTTTAAAATTATTTTTTATTTTGCTTTTTCCATTTGTTTTCATTGCTCCCAAAACCTCCTTTATGAACTTCTTTCTGTTCACTTTGGCAATATTGAAAAACACCTAACTGTAAAACTTTCACTTATACTAGTCTTCCAAAGCAAAACCAGGTTGCATAAACTTATCTGCATCTCTCTATCACTATATAAACCCAAAGTCACCACATCTGGAACATGCTTGAGAGACAGAAGAGGACAATATTAAGATCTTCCATACCAGAGTGCAGGGAAAATGTATGTGCAAGGGAAATCTGGAAATATTCTGAGGTAGAGGTGTTATCTTCTGATTTGCCTTTTCTGAGTATTTTGTTCAGTGCATTTTCATGCTGCTCCTGTTCAAAGCATTTTCCACCAAATGCTAAAGCCCATCTTGCCCACTCAAGGGAATATCTCCAGCTACAAATCTTCAACAAGAGAAGCACACCTGACGCCACTTCCATTCCTTCTGCAAGTATAATATAACATGACATCAGATTTGCATTCATTTTCTCATTTTCTTTAGCAATATACAGCATGTTCCTTGTATATTGGCTATAGTGCTTTGGTCTTCAAATCAGCAGCTCTGTTGAATATGGCCCTTTCTTTCTACAGCTTTGTCTTCTGATCCTGAACTCAAAAGAGACTTCTCAGTGGGCAGCATCATCCATGTTGTGGAATCCTGCTCTCAAGGCATTTTGCAAAACATGAAGAGCAAACTCAAAGGGATCAGAGGCAGAGGAAAAGGATTTTTAGGTTTTGTAAGGTAGATATTGGGCTCTTACCACTGCCAAGTTTGATTCACATGCATTCTGATTTTATGAAGTGAAAAACAGTGGTTGATTTCAGTCTTAATTCAGTGTTTCCCTTTATAAGTCTAAGATTTATATTCACGATGTTTTCTTTATCTGACTTTTTAAGAACACTCTGTTATGTTTCTTATACAAAACCCCCTCTTTCCTAAATTACTGTGCGCTGAGAGATCAAATAGTATACCATGATGTACAGTTCTTTCTACATACCACCAGATATCTCTGAGGAATTACACTGAGACATCAGCCTGGCATTTGAACATTAAAACAGAAGTAATAAAGTTAGTAACAAGTCCTGTTAGCTAGAGAGCCAAAACTTTTCCACTAATTTTTATGAGCCAAAAATATTGTATAATTCAATTTGTGTCTCAAGTACAGATGCACCACATGCAGTCATCTAGCATACAATTTACTACTTCAGATAATGCATTTGTAAAATAGAATTTTATCTGCTGTTATGTGAAAATTTCAACATCCAATATGATTGCTGATAGATAAACAGTTTGCTTTATTGGTTCATCCTTGAATATACTGAGTGACTTTTGTTAATTTCAGAAAATGTTGTGCATCTGCTTTCCAAAATTATCCCTCTGCCTTGGTTTCCTCTATCACTGATGATTTCTGGGAATATAGACCAGCACTATAATTTGCATCATGAAGCAAGAATGGATTTTTGATTCAAAAATTCAAATGGAATTTTAAACTGATTTAACATTGCACGCAAATTCATTAAGTGTTCCACAGTTTTTGACTGTGCCCATGGCAGTGAGATGGGAAGTAGATAACCTTTAAGATAATTTCCAGTTCAGGCCATTCTGTGATTCCATTCTGTGATTTTCCTACATAACAAACGTTTTAAAATTTTGATTTAATTTTTAGAAGTCTTTCTGGAAACAAGGAAGATCTTTCCATTGTAGACTGTAAGATCTGCTTTCTGAAGTATCATGTTCAGACAGACGTCTTTCCATCAGGCTCTGGAGAGCTGAATGAGATATTTATAATTACTTATTTTGCTGGAGAATTAATTCAACAGAAAAGAAAGCTTTTTATCTTGCAGTGGACTATTTCAACTCTTGACTAAAAATTTAAAACACTGATGTTTTTAAGACTAATGAGGGGTTTGCTTTCACATGTATTCATGCATCTGATTGCTGTTAAACTTACTATGTAATTAACTTTAAATAGTAATGAATAAAAAGCAAATATTTAATTTATGCTTCCATTCATCAGCAAAAATGAAATATAGCTATGGGTAAAACATACTGAACATATCTTCAACAGTTTATTGCAGCACAATAAAACTAATCCTCCTCCCCAGAGAATATCACTTTCTTGATAAATAAAAATATGTTAAACTTCACAAGACAATCCTATGAATTTTTAAGACAATATGTTCAGTGTTCCTCATCAGACTATGTATAACAGATAAATCCTCTATCTCCCAAACCAGAATAGGAAATACTCCACTTATCTATTTTTCCTCTCACTTCTTTTTGTTCCTTTTGAAAAATGAATATATGCTTCGATTTTTAGTCAATAGGAAAGTATTTCATCACCTATCATTCCTTTTACACATTTCTTATATTTGAGAACGCAATTGAGAATTTTTTAAAAAAAGAAAAAGAATAAAAATATGGGTAAAATATTGTGGTTTTTTTAAAAAAAGTAAAATCATGACTGAATGAAATGAATTTCATCAGACCACTGTCTTCCAGAGTCTAAAATGTAAGTTATGGGGAACTTTACTCATAGAATTAACTTTGGAGCTTTGTAACGGAGATTTAAATGCCTCTACTGCTAATTGCTTCACTGATTGTTCCAGAATAAAGAAGCAGAAAGGAAAAAAAGTGTTTGTTTTACAATTCTTAACTATTTATAATTCTTTGCTTGCTGACAAGCTACAAAGCAGCTTTTGCAATGTGTAATTTCAAAGCTTTTATCAGGTCATAATGGCATAGCTAACAGAGTTTTGCTCCTGTTTCTCCATGGGCACTGACGCTCCCAGGCGTGCAGAGAGCTTATGGATCCATCTATGAAACTAGAAAAGTTGCATTAGACTCCTGTGCTGGCTTTGAAAAACTTGTTCTTTCACTAATTGGACTAGGACTTACATCGGACAAGATGTGCATGTCCATTTGGAGACAATTTACAGTCCAGAACTCTCTAGACTGAACACACTATCAAAAAATATATTTGCCCTTTTGCCTTTTCACTGGAAATCACAGTAAATAACTCAAATATCCTGCTCTGGTTTGATCTTTTTGGGTTTGGTTTGGGGTTTTTTTTTGTCTGTTTATTTTTGTTTGTTTGTTTATTTTCTTTCTCTTTATTCATTTCAGTAAACACAGAGGCTACTGTAAAAACAGTAAAAGCTTCATCTCAGAAGGCAAGGCAGCATTTCAACCAGAGAACACACAGGGTCCCTCACACCCCACTGAGATGTCTGACTGCTCCTCTTTTCTGCTGATTTGTATCCAACAGAGAATATAACCAACTTAACCAGTTGATTCCTCTGCTGAGACTGCTTTCCTGAATTGCAAGGAAAAAAAAATTACACATAAAGGAAAAAATTAGATATGCATTGGAAAGAATATAAAAAGTCAAATTTAAAAATAGCTTATAGAATGGCATCCTTTCTAATTGTTTAACCATTTCTCATCTCCTTTAAGTTGATGCGGGTTCTGTTGAGGAATTTAAAAAAGCCTAATTTAACTCCACCACAAATAAATGAAAACAACAAGAAAATTAACTGCAGTTTGTTCTATATTTGATGTAAACCTTTCAAATTCCCATCATGCTCTTTAGGACAGCATTTATTATTTAATTACACATAAAGAGTGGCAAGAGGTACATAATAGTAATGGGGAAAATAGGTACAAAACAAGTGACTCAATGATCTTCAAACTGTTCTTCTAAAGCAGAGAATATTTATTATATATTATTATAGCTATTATGTGATGATTATTATTACATTTATTAGAATATAAAAGTACTATTAAACTATTGCAAAACTGAAATTAATTGCTAATTCTGTGTCTGTGATCTGTCAAGAGTTGAGCTGTTTCAGGATACAAATTCAGGCACTTTTTGCCACTCCTACAAACTCCATGTTAGGGGTATCCATGGGACAAATTTCCCAGACTAAGCTGTGGGGAAGATGGTGGGGCTTCTGCTGGAAAATTCTCTTCAGTTTAACAGAACAGAGTATGGTATGTAGGAAATCAATTCCCCTTCATTCCCTTGCCAAAGAGGGTTTTAAATTTCCATCCTACATGAATCATATGAGATTGATGTTTTGCTTAACAAAGCCACTTCAGTGACTTTTGAAAACTGAGGTATTGTGTACACCCAAGGATAGTAATAACAATTTAATATAATCTTTTATGAGTCTTTACGCTCAATAGTTTAAAAAGTACTTTTTCAAAGATGTTACTTTCTTATTGCTGGACTAAGGACTATGAATATGCCCAGGATGTTTTTCTAGCCAATATCAGGACCAAAAGTAACACCCCAGCTTCCATGCTGACCTGCTGCACTGAGACTGGACAGACAGCCCTTGGAGAACCATCCCCTCTGGGCCATGTGGTGTGCACAAGACGCTGGATAATCACTAATTAAAAGGTTTTCATGAGAGTAGTGAAGATTGAAAATTTTGTTTTGTGTTAGACTTCTGAATTTCAACAATTGTTTTCAAACTCTGAAAATATTTCAGTTTAGTAATGTTTAATGTTTTCTTTTTGTAATGAAAATTTTAAAGTGCACTGTTTGTGTTGAGTAATGTTTTGCTTTTTAAAAGAAACTTAGACATTCCTTAAAAGAAAAAAACCAAAATATTTTATTTCAAGAAGGCTGAAATGCAAATAGATTTAGAGAAGTGATTGTCCATGTTTATTCTTCAATGGAGATGCATGAAAAAGATAATCCCTTATTAACCTGCAGTTTATAATGCTGAAGTTTTGCTACTGCAAACACATGCAGGATTCCTATTGTAGACAATAATCAAGATTTGCAAAGCTGCCTGAAAAATGTAGGCCTACAAATTTAATGGAAGGTCTACAAGTTTGATGGAAGTCATGCAGCCAAATAGCTCAGAACAGCTCTGGGCATTTCAATAAATGTGTGTGTAATATTTTAAAGCCAGAATCTGCCTCATTGAGTTTAACTAAGGATTGGGAAGTGACCCTGGATACAGAATGAGCAGTCAAGAATGACAGAAAAACAGGAAAGCTACTTCAGATCCTGTTTCAAAATAGACCTACAAAGATTTGATTTTTCAGATCTTAATCAATGATCTGAAGAACTGAAAGATTTCTAATCACTCTTGAAAGTCAGAAAAGGAAAACAAAAATTCTCAATCCCCAACCTCCAACAACTACACTTGTAATGACCTTTTAAGTACTAATAGCAAAGTCAAAAAACATGAGAAGGTCTTGAGAAAAAAAAAAATATAATCAAAACATCAAAGAGAGTGTCAATTCTACTTCCTTCAGGAAAAAATTGAGTTGGATCTTCTCTGACCTCCTTTGTCTGTTTGGATTTTTTTTTGCTAGAGTTATGCCAAGTTATCTGAAGGTCTTTTACAGCGTCAGAGACCCTGAAGAGCTGTTAGCCAGAGATGCTGCAGATGTGGCTGGATATTCACTGCTACAAACACAGCTCTCATCAAATTGCATCACACCACCCTGGATTCCCAGTCCCCAGCAGTGCATGAAAAGCACAAAATATTAGAAAAAAAAGCTAACCACAGTATAACAGACAAATTTTTAGCATGTCTGCACTCATGCCTTTAATTTTGTCCTTGGTAAATTTTAGAAAGTCATTATGTACAATGTGGCCAAGTGGTTTTTACTGTCTAAATTATGGCCAAAAGAGGTGAAATTTGATTCATTATTAGGAAGGTGGAGTCACAACATCGCTGGTTGTTCATAAATCCATTAAGCTCCTATACAGTATCCTGCTTTGAAAATGCATTTCCCAAGTGTTACAGTCTGCTTGTTTATACTCTCCCAAGTATCTCTGCCAGGTATATTACTGAGTCAATACATTGAGAAACAGGAAAAGATTTTTAAAGGGTTCCTATCTACGCAAAAGTCTAATATGTCTTAAAGCACCTCATGAAACAACTGCTAAACAAATGATCTCTGAAATGTCAGTGTAGTGTTTGCATAGCAGGTCACTGCATTTTAGTAGAATTCTCACAGCTCTGACGTGCATGCAGCCAGAGAAAGAAGTTCCCATAAGAGATTATCGCAGGAAAAAGACTCATTCATGTATGCAATTGTTTGTTATCAATATACAGCATGTACTCTAATTTATTTTGACTTGTTGGATTTGATTCACTGCTTTTGCATGTTTCCTTTAAACTGGGTAATCAAATCTGGCTGTGTATGAGCTGAACTTTTTGCCTCTATGAAAGTGTGCATTGACCATTTGGTGGCATTTCTCCAAAGGGAAGTACACACCTTTCTCACCAATGTGACCCTTCCACCTTTCTCTTCCTTTCCCAGAGCAACCACTGAAAATTTCTTCAGAAGGCTCAGCAAGTAATGCACCCTTCTCTAGTCAGACTAAAGAAAAAGATATTTATTAGGACATTTGCCTCTTTGCCTAGACAAACATAGTGTATGCAGTCATGCTCAGGGTGTATCTCTCCCTACCTAGGCAGACGATAAAGTTAGTGATACAGTTTGGAGGGTAAAGGTCTGAAGGCAAATTAATTTATTTCAACTATGAAGATAAATGGCTAGGGGAGGCTAAATGGATCAGAACTGCCAATAGGCATGTTTGAGGGAAAGGCTCAGGTGCAAGACAAGAATTAAATACAGCAAAATCTTCATAAATGTCCTAATTGAAGTGTCTGTCCCAGCTGTTAAAGTTGGTGGTCTAAAAGACAGACTTGTAAGAAACCACACTTCATTGCTGCCATTCCTCACAGCATCACTGGAGCTATTGGTTTGGTAACAATTGTAGAAGTAGAGTCTTATTTGTGGAATGGAAAATTATACCCCAGAAGGATGCTCAACATATTAGTTGCAACAGAGAGACAAACTTCTCCTTTTGGCATCCTGATGCAGGGAAAGTGCAGAGGACACCGCCTGGTCTCTGACTGTTGCAAAATATGGCCTCTTGAATGTGCTATTTATTTTCTAAAGCTTTTTCAGGAGGCATTGAGGAAGAATCCTGCCTGCATTCTTTCTGGAGCTCTGGCTGAAGGGTAGCAAGCCTGAGCATAGTCTCTATTATGGCAAGCTTAGTCATTAGGATGGAGTCAGCAGCACAACCCTCTAAGCAGGTTCTGTAACCACATTGCAGGATCTGTATGGAAGTGGCTAAACCTGCTGCATGGGGGAAGAGACTTCCTACCTGCCTCTGTGGGTCACCTTTGTCTTGGCTTTACCTCACCAGGGTGTGAAGTGCACAGACAACACAAATGACCAGCTGCAGGCCAGATGTCACTCAGGCAGTCTTTGATGTGAAAGTGTCACAGGACACAGCACATGCCTGGGAGGAATTAAACCTGCAGGGGCAGCACGGTGAGTCAACTGGAACCATGCAGAGAGACCATCATGGTGGCTGTGATACCAATTCACACTCATTTTAAAGGCACCTTGTCCCACTTTCCCTTCTCTGTAAGACAGGAATACTGGTAAAGGCTTCTGTATTCCTCACAGCACTATTGTTAGAAATGGATCGTTTCTGATATCACAGTGCACAGTAGAATTAACATTGTAAAAGAACTGGGCATAATTTTAAATGCATTTTTTGTGTTATAACCTGCCTACATCCACAAGGCACCATTACTGAGCATGTACATCCACTTGCCAACAAACCAGCTCTAGCAAACATGTACCACATTACCCTGGATGATACAGTGCTCAGAAACCCCATGGAGACAGCAGCTGCATAAATTCTATCAGAAGATGCTGTTGTGTTCCAAGGCATTATCAACTTCCTCTGCAAAGCTGGAAAAACATATGAAATGTAGAATTCCATTATTTTGTGTTACTACATTTTCACTGAAAATAAGATTATTTCAATTCCCATTCCTGCAATAAATTCATATGCAACAAATAAATGCTTTGTTTTATTATCCTTTATAATTCTTGATTATTTATTGCAACTAACCTTAAGAATTTTTCTTGCTGTATTTTAATTTTTTTTTCACTTGTTTGGATAATCCAGAAAGGTGTTGGATTTTTTCCTGTCTGACAGTGGCTGTTATGAAAGTAGGTGGGTGGACTGGGGGTAATTAGTAGCTTATACTCATCAATATTTATTCTCATTTATTCCAGAATTATGCCAAATTTTCTGTTTCTATTTTACATATGAACTAAAATATTTTTGACGACTAAAAGTAGGCAGATAAGTAAATAATGTGTATCCTAAGTATCGTGCAGAATTGTAAGCAGATGAAAAAGAAAACACACCAAAACAATCAAGCCACGCTACAGATATTGCTCACAATTTCATTGACTCACATTTAAAATCTGAGACTTTCAAAAGCGATTTCCTTTGCCATGAAAGAAAACTACTGTTGTTTTTTGCCTGTGATACATTTTTGAGGGAACATCCCCGTGTGTATGACCACCATGGCGCAATTTGAAGGCCTTTGTGCCTCTCAGTCCCAGCCCAAGGAGCTGCTCCGTGTGTGCCTCTGCCAGGGCTGCCTTGGCTGCCCACGCCAGCCCTTACACAACAGCAACACCCATTCTCAGTTTCGTGCTTCTCATTAGACAGCACGGTCCTGTCAGGTGGCACTGTGTTTTGGCTCCTGCACACACAGCTGTTTTTACTACTCAGGGTATTTGAATGCTTACTCCACCCATTTGTTTAATGAGACCTGTAATCAGCTTCAATTCCAATAGGTCATTAACACCTCATCCACAGCAATATGAAGGCGAAATTGGACAGGTTTGTTATGCCTGTTACAGCATGCAGGGGTGATACTTTCTGCAGGTTTTAAAATGTCTTTATTATAACTCATGTTAGTAATAACTATGAGCCATTCTCCTTCCTACAGCAGCAACAAAAAGTAATAACTCTTCTTGTCTTTTTCCTGTGTGATTATGCTTTGAAGTCTACATCTTTTTCCTAACTTTTGAATTTCATTTCATAAATATATCAAGCAAATAAAAGCACTATCATGAATGAGTCTCAATATTTTGGTCCTTATAAGAAAAAAATGCAAAAGATTAATAAATATATAGGAACTACATCTGGCTTAGTGCGGTTTACTAAGCCCCACTTAGTAACTGGTGGAATGAAAGGTGTCATATCTATTCTTGTAATCATTTGACAGTACCCTAATTTCCATGACAAAATACTGGGCTGAATGTAAACTGTGTGGCCTTTCTCTTGTTCTTAAAGGACAGGAAATAGTTGTTGCTTAACATCTGAATTCCACCTGCTAAATGCACCTTACTATAGCACCAGGGAGTTGACATTTTCAGAGTGGAGAGTGGGTATGTGAATGACACACCTTCATTCATGTCTCTTGTTTTCTTTTTCCTTTCTGGGAATAAAGATGAGGCTATTAGTATGGTATCTGCTTACGCCTGAGAGAAAATGGGAGGAACGTGTCAGAGGCAAAAGGGCGGGATGTGGAGAAGGAGAAGATGTATATCCCCAAAAAGTGATTTGTGCAGTAAACTGGGAAACCACTGTTTCTTTACATTGAAAAGTTTTAGTATATTTTCATTAACTTCAGCATTTTGCTATGAACTGCTGCTGTTACATGCTATACAGACAGAGTCTGTAAATAAGGGTGAGAATTAGCAAGTGCTTTGTATTTAACAATGGGCAGAGAATCAGCACTGCACACTCCAAGCCCAGCCCCATGCCCAGGACTTCTCCCTCGCCTGCATGCTGCACCTCTGTATTTTACTGGCAGATTATACAATACCTGTATATAGCTATACTCAGAAAGTGACTAAGATCTATAATTGAGAGAAAAGAATGGGTGCTCTTTCAATGGTTTTTCATCCTGACTTCATATCTGTTCACTTGCCTCATCTGGAATCAGAACTAGCTGAGAGAGCTAGATCCCGCCAGGAAAAAGTGAGCTGATTTCCAGCAACTGAACATGTGGCTCTTTTCCTCTAAGGAAAAAAAAAATATATATTATATAGATTGGCATTCATGGTTTTTTAAAAGTTGGCCCAACATAAGACATTATTGTGCAAAAGTTTGTTGGGTTGTTGGTTTTTTTTTTTTGTTATGTAGGGTGCAGAACAGGAATATAGATAGTCCAATTGGAGTTTGGCAATTGTCAGTATGACAAAATCTAGTATTCATTTTGGTCCTTTTTTTCAGATACCTTAGTGAAAAGGCCAAGGACAGAAAGAGAAGATGGAGCTCCACCTCTCACTCCCAAATATTTCCTCTGTGTCACAGTTCAGCTGGTCTGCAGGGAACATACAGAGCTCTCTGACTTCTCTGGCTAAGCCTGTAATTCACCTAAGTGCTCAGTCTCCATTGCTCTCACACTAATTCTTTTCCCCAAACTCTAAATTTATTTCATAACAGGGACAAAGAATTATTCCTGGAAGTATAAAGAGAAAAGTATGTCAAGACACAGACTTACTTTGACTATCTCCCTTTAGCACTTTTGTGTAGCTATAATTGAACTGTCCTTTTAAAAAGTGTGCCCTGTATTTTTATTTTTAAATTTTTTTGGCGACAATTCAGCTTGGAAATTAAATGCATTTCTGTCACTCAACTTTTCTGCAGATTTGCAACTGTAATTAATTATTTTATTGCACTTCAGGTTCTTTAGAGCCCATAACAAATGGTGTATCCTTGGAAATATAAGGAGGAGGTAAATGGGGTAGAGTTCACTTAATTTCTGCTACATACATTATAAAGACATATATAAACTTTAAGGTAATGACATGGGTAATTTTACCAATGAAACATGAAATTATCTGCCCAGTGGTGCCGGGCAGACTTTTCTATGTTCTTCACATACAAAAGCAAGCAAATAAGTTGGTAAAACTATGGATTTGGAAGAATTGTGAGGATATGGGTCTTGGAACTCCTTCACAATGTTTTCATCTGCAGATTCTAACAAAATGGCTTATGATTTTGACTGAGCTTTATAGGCATGGTTACAGTAGAACTATAATCAGTATAATAAAAAAAGCAGTGGAGAATCCACATCACCTGCAGCATTCTTGCTTCCTTCTTGTAGACCTAAGGCTGTTTAGTGGAATGTTTTTAATTAGAAAAAAAAAAAACCAACTATTTACCAATTTAATTTGTTAATCCTATAATTAAACAAAAAGAGAACATTGTGTTTTTATAGTAATCATGTGAAGTTGGATACAGTTTGTTGTTTCATGACTTTAGCTCTTCCTTCAAGTTCCCAGACGGAACTTCAGAGAGAAAATCCAGGCCTTGGGTTTAGTACTTCAGCTGCCACAAAAATAAGTGTAGGTTATGTGATTCAAAAAGAAGATGTACTTTTTAAATGAAGCAGATACTTTTTGCACTGTTTGAAATGTCCCATTGGCAAGACTAGACTAGTTTAACCATATAGAGTGGCAATGGTCCAAAAATACTAATCAGCAAAGGCAGAAAATTTGCTTAATTTGGGTGCAGATGGCTTGGGTTTACATGATGTTGCCAAGCTATTTTTATCATTGTAGTCTAGGTCTTGGCCAAAAGTTAGGAACAAAATCTAAGCACATATAAACTTTAATGATCTTTTAGATTTGAGCTGAACCCAAGCTTTGTTGACATTTCCACATCTGAGTTCTGAAGCTATCAATTTTATGGTATTTTAAACCATTGCATAAGTTTGTGTCTGTAAATAGCACTAGGGAAAGTAAGCAAAAGGCCAGTCAGCTCTAAGGATAACCTTAACAGATTTTTTTTCCTTTTATATTTCCAGTAGAAAAAAAAAAAAGAAAAAAACAAAAGAAGAAGAAAAAATGAAGCGTAACCATATACCATTATTAATGAACAACAAGGTGTGGTCCTAATTTCAGTGGAAGAATGATGGCTTATTTGTAGTGAAGATCTGTCTCTTAGTTTAAAACTTCCCTTAGAAATTACATTGGTGGTTAGTCAGAAGATGGCCTGGTTTATAACAATGGTTCAGGGTAATCTGTCTATTCATTACTGATTGATTCTGTTCTGTTTTGGTAACTCTTATATTTATCTGTATGAAGAAGCTGAACAGTTGAGTATCAGGTTTGCTTGTTTCCTGTGATACTACTTTGAGTTCATCTTGATCTGAAAAAGTACAGGATTGGCCCCAGGGATAATTAGAAACTTAAATTTTCATGGTTCTCTATGACATGAAACCCTGTGAAAAAAGTGTTCAGTGGGTCAGGACCAGACCTTTGTTTTGAGACAGAGAGGTATCTGAGCAAAACGACATTGACTTTGACAGCTCACCAGGGCTGGGCAGTAGCTATGCCCTGAGAGAACCCCATGCAGTTTTTAGCAGGTAAGGCTACTTTGTGAGAGGGGGAAGAAATGCATTACAAAAAATAGTAAATATTTTTAAATGTCCTGCAAAATTCCTGGTGACCAAAACATTGATGGCGGTTGGACTAGTTGGTCAATGTAGGTCCCCTCCAACTGAAATATTGTATTCTGTTCTATTAAATAACTAAAACCTGACTGTGATCCACAGTGTACACCCATCTTGCTCTGTTAACACATGAGCATATGCATCTTCCATGTATGTGCAATTCTGTGAATGGGTGAAGTGCAACTGTTAAGGGGTTTCTGGACATATAATAGCAAATGGCTTAAAAAAACCATGAAATTGAAAGTCGTAAAATTTTACTTTAGATGCAAAAGTTGGAAGGTCTCATGAGATGGCTATGAATATACAGTATGCATAAATAACAAGTTAAGGTCCAGAACTTGTTCAAATGGGTTTTTATCTCCTTACAGCATCTTATTACATTAATAGGTACTGGAGTCACGAGGGCTATTCTAATCTTTAATGGTTTTATACCATATGGTAATGAAACTACCAGCATGCTTCACAGCACCACTTTCATCTTGTGTTCATTGTCTACATATATATTGTTGTCCAGTACAGATATCAAAGGTATATCACAGGTATGCCTTTTGGCATACCCTTTTTTAAAATGATGAGACACTTCCAGAGGAAAAAGACAACTCACTTTGAGTTAAGATAATAGAATATGACTCCCATTATAGGAATAACCTCTTTCATCCTTCTTGTGATCTTGTGATCACAGGGTACTGTGATGATGACAGGGGAGGGAATGCACAGAGATTGCACTCATGTGGGAGAAATGCAGCACTCTGTGTTGAAACACCTTCTCTAAATAGTGCTCCAGTATCTCTGCAGAGAGCACAGCTCATCCAGAATGCAAATCTAACAGACATATCTGTCAGTACAGCTACTTGTCTGAGAAAGGAGCAGCAGTGTTTACTTTTTTTTTTCTCTATTCTGAGGAGTAATTTATAACAACAATATTCATTCTGTCTAAGCAGTCTCTGGCACCAGAGTATGCATATCAGCAATTGTAATACAGTCATTCACTATTGGCACTTCAGGCCAATAAAGTTTATTTCACTTGGAGTGCTGACATGGCTGTCTGCAAACAAGGCTCTGAGAACTAAGACAGCTGGAATGTCATTAAAGAATATTGACTCTCTCTTCTTTTTTATCTGTTTCCCTTTGGTGGAACTTTAGTGCATTTAAGAATGCTAGTTGCCTCCCACAATATGAAAGCAAAACAGGTAAAATCTATTTTTATATGTTCCTTTATGTGTATTGCAAGTAGCATAAATTAGTGAAGAAGATTAAACCATGAAACAGATTTGGGGAAGAGTGAAAAGATGCCCAGGTGTGCCCAGATGGTTACACCAGAGTTTTCATGAGGGCTTTTTGTGAATTTAAAACTGGCAGAGAAGGGAGGGGCTGATTATAAATAATTTAGCATCTTAGGCAGGATCAATATGACTAATTTGTTATGTCTGCAGAGTTAATTCCTATTCCTTTGTGAACTGAAACACTGAAAAATTGAAGTAACAATTTAAAAGGAAAAGCACTTATAGGGATTAAAGAGAACTGATTGATTCTGGTTTAGTCTTTAAAAGAATTAATAACCTAAAATTAGGGTGTTCTTTTACAGTTATAGTATGTGCAACTTGAAGAACTTGCTAGAAGGGGTTTCTGAAAATCAAGCTTCACAAATGCTGCACATTTCAGTTATTTAAAAAGCATCCTTGCAACAGCTACACCCCTCTGGTTTGGTTCTGGGACAGCTCATAGGAGGAGTTCCAAACACTCCCAAAGCTTAATACAGACTACAGGAATGTAGAAAACTGAGTTCTAGGAAAAAGGGAGGGAGTTTGAAAGAAACTGGTCTTTGTCTCCCTTTCTTGCCTGAACTATTCAAGTAATTAAACAAACTTCATGCCACAGTAATGGTGTGTGTCCTTCATAGAGGTTTCTGTGCTGGCACAGACACCATAGGGAGAACCCTGAAGAATAAATGTCACAAATAAAGTTTCATAAGGGCAGAAAGCCACACCCTCTCACTTAGGGAGAGGTGAAGGGACCAAATCCATGGCTTGGAACTTCCAGATCCTGCTACCAGTGGGGTTCCTATCCATCTGCTCCATCCACTGCCTAAAGCACTCACCTATGCTTGGCTCAGAGTCTTGGGTGAGAACTTTCCCAGCTGACAACCTGTGCATCAGCAGTCCTTTCTCTGGTGACAGCCATCACAGTCACAGGGCAGGCCTGCTGCCCGTGCTCCTTCTCATTGATCCCCATTTCCATGACCTTTGAATTAGCATTTCATACCTCCAGGTCATTCCCTGTGGGACAGAATGCCTGGCTCCCTGCTATTGTTGTGGAGGCATCATCTGCTACATAATAATGGGAAAGCACCTCTCTACAGCATGGATTAAAAGGAAACACAGAAATAGAATGTTTTATGAATAATGAAAACAAAACACAGAAAAAAAAAAAAGACATGGAACAATTGGATCACACTCAAAAGGAAATTTTTAAGAGAAATTAATGGTGAAATTAACCTCTTGTAATGTTTACAGCTATTAAATACAGAACAGAATATTATATTTGGCTCTAGGAAATAGGGAAGAACTATTACCTAAATGACAGTTTAGAGTGTCCTAGAGTGGGTTCTGTTTCACACAAATGAGAAAAAAAAGCTGAAGAATTCTTGAAAAACCTTTAAAGAATTCCACTAAGTAGTTATACTATACAATGCAGGGGAATTAAAACTTAAAACAGCTTGAAGAAATGCCAGTATGGACTTGCACTACTTGGAGCAAAAAACTGCATTACCCTGCCATAATTAAAACACACGAGTAAGATTTAAGTCATCAGGCATTGGTAAAGGACTGTGAAGCACAAAATATTTCAATGTTTCAATGTTAACACCTGAATACTGGAAGGAAGGGTACACTAGGAACAGTTTCTAGTAAAAGGTTCAACAAGTTTTTTGGTTTGTTTTTTTTTTTCCAGAAGGCTGGTTTCTGGGTGGGAGGGAAGGGGTTTGTTGTTTCTTGTTTTAATAATTGGTCAATTAGTAGAGAAGACTGGACATTTGGACCCTTTTCTAATGTTTATCCACTTTATTTGCTCGCAAGTACATCATTAGCACAAACATGTGCATATATACATGTCCTTAAAAGAAGTATAGCCTGTTAAAGCTCAAAATCTCCTGGCTTTGGCTTATGAAATATGCAGACTAATACTCTGTAGATTGGCACAGTTATGTTATTTTTCATGCAAAAGTAGTAAGTATGTAAGTTATTAGAAATACGGGAATAGCCCCTGCAAAATAAAGCCATTTTCATAGTACATGAAGTAATTTCACTTCTAATTGCTGTGACAGTGGGCTTAATAGATTTCCTAAATAAAAGAAAATAAATTAAAATAATTATTTATAATAGTGCAAAATTATCTGGGTTTACACAAGGATAACCATGATCCTTGGTTATATGTGAAAAGCATTCTGCTTTCCACATGCACCTTGAAAATGTATAAAATTGTATAAACAATGACACTGTGCGAGACAATGGAGAACAATGATTTTGATTTTAGGATAAGAGTAAACAAGAAGCCTTTCATTGACAGAAGTAAGGGAACAGATATTGATGGAGAATCCTGTCCAATCTTCTAATGAATAAACCGCAATTATCAGAAATACTAACAGCAATTTTCAGAAATAATAGATTTTTTTTTCTTCAACTTTATAGAGATTTTCTCATATAGTCACTGAATATTCTTTGTCCTTTGCGATTCATATTAAGCAATTATACATTGTTTGTTCAAAATATTAAATTATTAAATAAAGAGATTGACAGCCTTCTAGAAAGGATTAAAATCCTGAGCTAATTTTTTTCAAATTGCTTACCTTCCAGGATCACCCTTACATTTCAAACCGCTAATTCTGAAGTTGCAACATCCTTTCATGGTGTTTCTACCTTTTATTCTGTACTCCATTGCAAAAGTAAAATGTAATAACTTCAGCCTTCAAAATATTTGCCTAGAATTTTTCTTATGTCTGAAGCACCAAGTAGCAAATTAAGACTATGACTGTCAGGCCAACTAAAAAGGCAAATTCCATGCTGAGTTCTTCTCAACAGTACTCCATTAGCAATTTTTTCCTAATCAAAGGGCCTCAGCTGACCTAGTACTTCAAGAATCCCACCATGGAGATTTTTAAATTTTTAGAAAAATTGATTACAGCAAATAAATTTACCAGCAGAAACACATTGATTACTAACAGAACATCCCAAAGCCCTTGTGTTCCAAACAGAGAAAACTAAAAGGCTGAAAAAAACCTACTGGTAAAATTATTTCTGACTACATCTAAACTAAAATACAACATTCAGCATGGTGAAAAGGTCATAAAAAAATCTTCTTCAAGACTTTCCAATGGATGCTGTTTGTCAATATCAAAAAAAAAAAAAAAGCCCAACTGCATGATGTCCCAAATTCCAGGTGAATTCCAGCTTTTGTTTGTTTTTCTATTAAATGTACCAAAATGACCTCTGGATTGTAGTGTTTCTAGAAACTTTGTTTTGAGTGATCTAGTCTACATATATAATTAGGAAAATCAAATTGAGTCCACGGGGGTTTTTATGCAGTGTATTGAAAATGGGCATAACCAAGTTATAAAAGCTGCTGAAAAAATTGTATGTGCATGTACTCAAAAAGGGAGTAAATAATCAGTTACCTATTTTAAATAATTTTTTTTCCTTGAAAGTACATTACTATTTTAATTTGCTCAGGAGTTTTCCTTGAAAGGAAAATTACTGAAAAAAGAGAAACTACAAAGGCAGTAGTAGTAATAAAGAGAATAGCAGTAGAAATAGCAGTAGTAATAAAGAGAATAGTAGCAGTAATAAAGAGAACTACAAAGTTCAGTATGACTTCATTGTATTTTAGTTCTCTTCTGGCAGCTTTTTCGTATCCTTTAGATAAGTAGTATCTAAAGTAGTAGTATCTAAAGTAACTCCCAAGTCTGTCTACAACCTGAAGACAAAGTGCTCCTCTCATGCCTACACCCCATAATATAACAGAAGTGGTGCAGGAAGCTGTGAGAGGCTGGAGAGGCAGCAGAGACAACCCTGTAACCCCTGGAAATAAAGCACCCAGGGCCTTGCAGAGCTGCTGTAATCTCTTACGTGAACTATTTCTGGAGGTCCCATTCCTCTTGGTTGGGGATACACCTCTTGTGACTGAGACACATGAAGAATTTCCTGTGCAGTTCATAAGACCGGTCAGGTTGCACACTCCTCTCAAAAGAATCTCTGTGTAACCCCAATTTTTATTTTTTTTTAAGTTATGTTTCATTTTAGCTCTTAGGAAAGGCCTACAGTAGACTGTTAGCCAATTTTGCTTTGTACTCTGCTGTGTGAGTAACTATGTTGAGGCACAATGTATTTATCCTGGTAGAAAAAAGAAATCACTAATTACCAGAAAGACTTAATTGCAGTTCTTTTAAATCAATATAAAATATTTAAATAATTTCTATTATCTCTACCTCACAGAATCCTTTCTCTTCAGTCTATTTTGTTAGCATTTTCAATTAGCGTAAGAGATCAGATCAATAGATCAGTTTCCATATATAGAATCAGCAAAGCAGGGTCTTCTAAATTACACTGCTGAAGAACAGCCCTTTTCAGCTCATTAGACCAATTATAGAAAATTTTATTTGATTCATGGGCTTTATAACATTTTTCTCAGATGACAGAATTTTCCTCTATCAAATTTAGCTTAATAGTAGGTTATTTAGAGATAAGTAAAGAAACAATCTTCAGCTTTCCACCAGAGACTGATAAGCTATTTTGTCTCACTTAGCTCTGAGAGTGCTGAGAATATCTTCACACTTTCTAAGGCTCTGGATTGTGCCATAAAAGCAAAATCCCATGCTGAGTGAAAGCCCAGCACTGAGCCTTAAGGAAGCACAGAAAACATACTGTAAAAGGGAAAAGGAATTAGTTAGTCTAATCTTCGGCCCGTCATGGCTTTGGATCCACTGTCTCCTGATAAGGAAGGAAGCTGATTACTGTATCCAGGAACACTGGCCAGTCTTTGACCATTCATTCCTCATCCTGTAAATGTGGGTAAGAAATGAGAAGATGTTAGTCCTACACATGGTAGTTAATTTTGCTTTTTGCCCATTGTAGTTTTATTCCCTTACTAACTTGCAAATCATTTCATCTCCTACAGCAATCCCACACATTATGGTATGCAATGCATCCACAAGGAAGGAACATTTTTCACCATAAAATGATTGTTCTCGATAGAAATCTCCACTTGTAAAAATTCTCTGCTCAGGAAGGATACATAATTTGTGAAAGAAGGAAGCCTTTTTCAGTAATAGAACCTTGGAAAATGTCTCTAATTCTCTTGAAGGCAGATCATTTAATCTAACCAACTGTTGCTGCAGAGCTGTAGAAAAGCAAGTATTTCTGGGTAACTTGACCAGAGGGAAAACAATTAGGCTACATTACTGAACTGTAGTAATATGTTTTCTTGGCAGCAGACCTTCCTCTGTGGTTACCGCCACGTATAATGTACCCTCTTGAAGGACTAGAGGCTGGAAAAACAAACAATTCAGAAGTGCACTGCACTAAGTCCCACACACTGAATACATGTTTGAAAACTGTATTTCAGTTGTGGATTCATAAACTTGCTTTACCTCATTTCACATGTACTCAGACCTGCTGGTTCAGACACTATTTTATATTAAGAGAGAATTGGGGTAAATTTTCAAAGCTCAGCTAGATCATTACTGAATTCCCCCTATTCATTGTCAAAATGATGGAAAATTATCAGCGAGGAAGTGTGACAAAAAGATTGGTGAATAAAACAGGTATTATGGTTGTACAAGACACACACACTTGTATCTTATAAGTACTTCTTCTACGCCTAAATGTGCATGAATTGCTGTTAGAACTTTATTAAGACTGAAGCATCTATTGCTCAGAGTTTATAATAAACACCTTTAAGATTACCTACTCAACTCTAATTCAACCTTTTTGTATATTTACATTAAGACATTCATCGTAATTACATGACTATGTGTTACTATTTTTAAGGACATTTTATTGCTTAATGCAAATGAAAGAAGATTGTTAGTCATTTGGGAAAAGGTCTAGAACTGTGGTTTGGCTTAACCAAGTGTAGTTATGAGTGCAAAAGACCAATGGCTCAAGTTTTATCTACTTTGAAGAATCCTTATCCTACATGTAAGCAGAATACTAATTTTAAAGTGAATACTACTTATGCTATTAAATACTAGAGATTAGTACTTGATCATGTCACAAACATTCCTAAATTTGCTTCTACAACACCCCTATTAACCAAGGCCATTTTAACCTCCAATTTGCAAATGCAAGACGGGATGGAGGAAAAGGGATCAAAGGTCAGAACATCCACAGTAGCTTAAGGTGCCAGTTTGCGACACTTATTCCATTTTCCAAGAAGCTGATCTTCATGTTTTTCAAGTTCAGGTTCCAGTAAGTTTAGTTGTAGTTCTGACTGTAGAGAATTTCTCGTAGGTCCTTATGTCTCATGCTGAACATGTAGAACACAAGGACATGCAAGTAGTGATGACCCCAGAAAAGTTTTGGGTTGCATGACTTGCTCAACATCACACAGATGGGAAGAATGAGAGAAGAAATGAAATTCCTCACAACCATATTCAAAGATCTGAATCAGGAAATCCTCACTTTTCTGTTTGATGTTCCATTTTAGTTACTAGCAAACTCTTAGTAATAAGACCTGATTCACTCTTTGAATATGCCTCCTGTACTAAATGCTCAAGGATTCTTGGGGAAATGACCACATCACTAAACACTGTTTCATAGTGCTTATGTACAAGCAGACTGAGTTAATATTACCCTAACAAATTTATCTTGGAATTCTGAAACTTCTGAATATCCTAAGTTTCGGGTTTGTTTTCTTTCTTTTATGCAGACATGTACCATGTATGCATGTCCATGTTTTGTATGTGCATGTGTGACTTTGTGACTCCGTTGCAGCTGCAACCTGAAAACAGAGATGCTCCCTCTCTGGGCATCACAGTGCCCATGTGCCATGTGTCCTGAGCGTGGATTGTGGTCAGGAGCTAAAGGAGTAACTAAGACATGGCAGTTGCAGGTTTTTAGGCTCTGTGCACAAGAAATAAGTGTAAATGTCACCCACAAAAGTGCTTCTACTAGCAGACAGAAGAAGAAATTTGCTAATAGGAGAAATTTGGAATTGAAATCAAGGGTCCATCCTGGACTCTAGCAGGAGCTTCTCCAGCCATAAGTCAGATTTTTGGCCCCCTCCAAGCATCCTATTGCCATTTCACCATCCTGGTTTCTTGTTCCTCCCCGTTTTCCTCTTTACCCTTAGACCCAAATTGGCTCATTTGCTGTTTCCTTGAGTCTTTTGAAACTGCTAAAGAAAACCAACAAAGTCTCTTCTGTTTTACTGTCCCTACAACCTCCTTTTCACAGACTGGTTTTACAGTCAGTTCCCACAATACTTGATCCCTTACATTCTACCTAAGTTTTCTAAGCAATCCTGCTTCCAGCTGCTGTAACATGTGGCAGTTTTATCCTTTGCCTCAGAAAGCTGTCTAATCATTCTGTCCTTGTCATTCTTTTTCAGCAAACCAGATACCATTTTCTCCTCTGCTTCCTTGATTCATGCTATTTTTTCTTGTCAGACCAACCTATATGTTCTCTTCACCAGCTTTTGGATGCAATTGCCCACTCACCAGACTGCAGTCTCATTCTTCATTGCAAACCTCATGTAGCTTTGTTTCCCTCAGGCATCCAGTCTCATGCTTGATTAGTCCAATTTTCTGTTTTCTGACTTTCGATCTCAATTCTCCTCCTTCCCAATCCTATTGTTGGTTGTACTTATTCATTAATGCAATCTTATTCCCCCCTCACTCTCCTGCCTGGCATTTTCCTTTATACTCCTGGAGAAGAGCCTGAGAGAGGGCCAGGGGCAGATAAATCAGACTACACAGGATGGGCAGGTTCTCTGTCTGTGGTTGTGGTGGTAGGCTCAGTGTTCCTGCAAAGACACTCACATAGGTATGATCATACACAGGTACTCTGGATAATAAGTCAAAGCAGATTCTGCCAAACACAGATGCAGGAGGCAGGAGTACTGTCCACACATAAATGTACTTATGTGGTGAAGAGTCTTGCACAAGGTAAACAGTCTTGTAAAAAATAAGATAAAAAAAAGATGTTAAAAAAAGGGAGAAAAAGACAACAAATTTGTAAATAATTGGCTCTTCCTGTGCTGTATGACAGATTAAGTATGTAGAAATTCGGATGAGGATGCAAGTAGAATGTAACATGTAAGCATCTTGACCTCTATAAAAAAGGGGGTAAAAAAGCTTGCAGGTCTCAGAAATGCTTGGTGGTGTTGTGCCAATGCATGGTGAGAGCATCCAAGAGTCAGACCTGTCTGTCAGAGTGCAAGTGTCTAAGAGCTCTGCCCTGCACTCTGGGCTTTGTCCATGGTCATTCTCTGAATAGAAATTGTGCTGGAGCTCCTGAACAGAACATCTGCCAGCACCAAGGTTCCAGAGATTATGGCAGTGAGTGAAGATCAAACTGTCAAATGCTAAACAAACAGGTCCAAAGTCAGATAAAAGCAGCTATTTATGGCTTTTCTGAGTTTTCCCATTTGACCTGTAAAGTCCAGACAGATTTAAAACCTAGACAAATCTGTGCAGCCTTTCCTGTGGGTGGCAGAAGGAATATCCCTGATAGAAAGACCTTTTCCTGTTCCTTCAAATAACTTTTACTTTATTTCAAAGGAAACATTTCTCTTATTTAATATGAACAAAGAAATCTATTTTCTCAAGCTTCATTTTCAGAAATATCCAAATCATTCTGACTTAAAATGTATACAAAAATAATGTAATTTGGCCTAAGAAAGACAATCAGCTTTTGAAATGTCAACTCAATTATTTAAAACGCAACAAAATTATAGGTTGCAGACTGCAATGACTTATAATGGGAATCTTAATAAAAGACAGCGTTACCACTTCCACCTCTAACACTGAAACTAATTTAGTGTGTTATTTTCCTAGAGGGTGTTTTACCTATTTTGCAATTGTTTCTACCTTTTGGTTGGTTTTCTAGCTTTTATCACTACTGATGAAAAAAACAATAAACAAAAACAGAAACAACTCACTGCTTACATTCAGATTTCAGTCACAAACAGGTCCATAGTTACTGAAAGTTGGGCTGTAAAAATATTAAATAGAAACAGTTGCCCATCTGCACGGCCTTTAAAGAACAGATTGATCTCTTTCAGTAAATCAAGACACACAGAAATTCAACAGCAGCAAGAATCTGCAACATCAGCAAATTCATATTTTTTTTCCGTATATGAAATTTTGGGGGATAGAGGAGGTAGTAAATGTTTCAATTTCTTTTTTTCTCTTCTAAAATATTTTAAAATAATTCTAAATGCTTTTGAAATATCTTTCAATAATCTTCCTTTGAAGGTCTTGTCTACAAAGGGATGACACAACTCTAGCCTTTTCATAACTCACCAAAACTTTCCCCCACAGTTCCTCACCCCAGCACAGCTTGTGTTTCAGCAAAACCAGCTGTAAATCTCACATAAAACTTTCCAAAAGACTGTCTTGCCAGCACGCTGTTTCCATTATCATGCTCCTGTTCAAACCTTGACATGGCCTGGGTTGTGGGACCTGGTCAAACTCTAACAGCTGGATGTAAAACAGCAGAGAGTGGAAAATCAAACAGTAGGAAAGATCTGAAGAACTCTGGGAAGATACAGGTGGCAGAGCTCTCACAAGCTGATAACCTTGGAAGGTTCTTTGCTCTCTGTCTGTCTAAAACCTCTTTTATCAGTTTTGCTCAGGGATCAAATACATTGTTTTGGAAAAATGAAGTCAAAATGAGATGGAAAATAAACCAATGACATTTGGAAGATTAGAACACATTTAAATGCTAGACTTTTTGTCTGCCTAATTTAAATACCTGCTTTCCCTCTCAAAATATATGTGTATATATACACATGAACATATATACATATATGTATATGCATGTATTATTTTGTTTATGTAAACCCTCATTTGCACACTGATAGCATAGTCAATTTTTTCCAGTGAAAAACGTTTGAATTTTTTTTCCTCTCAGTTGTACCTATTTGCATGTGATATCAAACCTCACAATATTTAATTTAGTTCCCTCAAAATACTCCTTAAAGGGTGGGAATAGTACTCACAATTCTTAATTTAGTTCCCTCAAAATACTCCTTAAAGGGTGGGAATAGTACTCCTGTGGCTGGAGAACTAAAGAACAGAGAGCTACAGTCTAAGTGATTAGGAGAATGTCTCCAATACAATAGGAACTGAAATAGGCTGAACAAACACTTCAAACAGTTCCTGGCTTTTGATATTACAATAAAGGCACAATGAAATGTCTCTTTTAACTTAAATATGAGTAAATGTAACTTAAAAATTACTATTCCAGAAGTTAAAATCTTATGATTCAAAGTGATTCCTAAGGCTTCACTTTTAAAAGATTTAAATCATAAAAAATAAGTAGACATCTTTGCAAAACCCTCTGAAAAGTATACAAGTCTTTTAAAGAATCCTTTTGTTCTTTTGAAGACAAATTTTTTCCCAGTTGCATCCCCAAATCCTCAAGCTCCTTCAAAATTTGGCTCCTATTCTCTTAAGTGAAAGCTCATTATTTTAAGACTGGATCTAATTGTTGCTGTGTAAGTCCATACCAATAAGACTGTTCAAATTCTATTTTATTGATGCTGAGAACATCAGATAAAGAAATTAAACCTTGTTATTGCTGAAAAGGGCAAACAGCCATAGTAAAAACAGGAATAAAAAGAAAATTAGGATGATAAGGGTTTAAAAATATCTTCCTACCTGTATGCTTGAAATATATATTCTTTCCTGCAATATCCAAATGTTTCAATTACCTTACATAGGAGGTTGTAGATGTTGTCCATTGTTACCTTTTTAAAAACTCCAGAAGCTTGAGAGGTTGTTGTACTTGAGAGGTTTTTGTACTACTAGCTGGTGCCTGTGGGCATTCTCCTGTTCTGTCATAAGGGACTCTGGTCAAATCTGCTGCATCTGAGAACATCTTCAAAACTCTTTTTGTCTGAAAGCTCTTTACCCAGACTTCAAGCTTTTTGCTTTGCTTTTTCACCAGAGGGCAAATGAAGTACAGAGAGTCAATGAGAACCACAGCATTCTCAGAGACTGGGACCTAAATGGCCCCAGAGAGGGACCAGCCTGAAAATTAAATAATCTTTTGCTAACAGATGGTCTTTCATGTGATAGATGAAACAAATGGATAAAGGAAGATGGTAAAGTTAAAAAAGAGGCTTGCTCTCTTAAATAATTTGTAAGGCAGGTAGAGCATTTCTCTTTACATTGCTCTCAAATATATTAAAACACTCATGGAAATAAATTTTTAAAAATACAAAAAAAAAATCACTGTACATTTGTTTTGTTTTTCTTTGACTTGTTTTCTGAATCCAATTTACCTGCATTTTTAATCTGCTATAAAAGTACATTATTATTTCTATGCATATTTTTGGTACTCTTCTCCCAGCATAAGATCTCTACACAGTGTTTATCGCATGCTTTCTATTTACTCTATTCTGAATGAGAAGTTCAGGAGTCCTATTCTTTCATCCTACATGATCACACTAGTTAGCCCCAGCCAGCTTCTCAATAAAAGCCCAAAGTGAGGTTATCCATCCTATGTGAAGTTATGCAGTTATCACTGCTGTCACCTGTCTTGTTCAGTGTGCACATGAGGTTGGGTGGCTAATTAAAATTAAAATCTGTAAAGCATTGACAGAGATCAATGTTCCTTTCTCAGCAAAACAGCAAACCCAGATGGCACAATGTCTTTGCCTTCACAGTGTCTGGGTGCGATTGAAACTTGGCACTCAGATCAGATAAAAGAGAGATAATTGATGGGGACAGGAGGGGAGGAGGTGGGCAGTAAAAAGGAATGTCAGGAATTGTGTTTTCTCCTATAATCACAACCATAGCTCATCTTTCTCAAATAAATTCATAGGATAGAGCTCTGCCATATAACTCATTGTAATTAGTTCTTCCAGTACTTGGGTGTTGAACACTTCTTCCATCTATGGCCAAAATTACTCTTTATAAAGCATAGTTTTTGCAAGATAGAAGAAAATCCTAACCAACCAGCAAACAAGCACAGGTTCATAGGTGCTTCAGCATGTGGCATGCTGATTCAATTCTGTGCATATTTGGGATGTGTCTACCCAAGAGACAACTCTTTAGTGCAGCTGTTAGGGCAGCAGTGAATTCTAAATTTATGGCAAGAGCAATTTCTACACAGCAGACAGACAAATGCTTGGTTAGGAAACATGGAGGTGCTGCACCCATCTCCCAGCACATCTCAAGGGCTGACTTGATAGATGGACAGCAGGCTAGTCACCAGAAAATGTGTGTTCCTCCTTTAACATTGTTCACTATGAATTTCCCAGTGGAAGATTTTACACAGTGTGAGCAATGGAAACATTAGAAATATCTTTATCTCATATGGTTTTAAAGAAGGATGTATTAAAAAATAGTGACCTCGTTATTAAATATTAAATGTTTAAATATATTTAAATATATTTAAATATATTTAAATATAAATTATTAGTGAATTAAAAAATAGTGACCTCATTCCTCGGGCTATTCTGACGTGGCTAAACCCAGAGAACTTCTGCTATCAGGTCAAGGCCTTTGAACAACTAGTCTTTCTTTCCAGCAGCACTTACTCATTCAGACTCAACACTGTTGTAATGCCATCACACAACTTGTATCCTGCTATCTTGGGACTGTCATGAGCAGACAGACTCCTGTCTGCTCCAGCTGTAATGTTTGTAAATACCCTGAGTGAACCCTTAGCCTGTGATACAGCCTGTATTGTCCTCATGCCTGTGAATCAGGGAACAGTTCTCACATGTATCTCAGCATAAAAGGTCTTCAGGGAAAGGAGTCTGAAGCAAGGACTTCCTGAAAAATTCAGCTGACTTCACAAAAACACTTTCTACCACACAAATTATGAATCAACTTCAAACTTCACCAGTTCATATTGTGTCATCATTCATCAGACAAAATTTATGCAGTTGATATTTATAGAGAAGTATAACTGGAAAAGATACAATAAATGTGTTGGTCCTCTATCATTCTGCTCTTGAAATAGTTTAAAAAAATCAGTGTGCACTAACCTAAGATGGAGGGGCAAAATTAAAATATACCAGTAAAAAATACATTCTTTTATACCTACATGTTACTACACCTTTTTTCTACACCACTTTTCAAGTTAATTATCTCTCTCCTAGACCATTAATAAGCAAAAAGGAAGAAACATCTACATCAGCAATATTTTTCTGCTTTCTATGACTTTTAGCTAAATGCATGTTTATTATGTAGAGGCAGTAGAGCATGTTAATTTCTCTTGAACAAAATGACAATCAGCAAAGAAGAAGAGGAAAACATGGATAATGATGTGCATGTATCTGCTTATTAATGCTCTGCATGGAGCGTGCACAAGCAGCATTTCTGGTAGCCCTGTGTGAAAGTTACTGCTGGTGCACACAAATCAGAGGTACAGAGCACTTCAAAGTTCAGTAATTGACTACAAAGTCTACTTCTGCACTCCCTCCTGGGAGCTCATGAGGACATGCATCTGGCACAATGTTAATCATATTTGTTCTGACACACAGCAGTACACCATTTCCCCTGGCAGATTACTTTCTATTACCCAATATAAAAATGGCTGACATCTTCAAAATGCTAATGAGAGATATATCAATTTTTTTAAGAGCTTGGATGGCTTCCAAGTATTTTTAAATGTACTCAACAGATTGTGAAATACATTCAGTATATGGTTATAAATGCAATTTGTTAACTTTCTTTGTTGTTGTATGCCTTGTAATCTACACTGGCAGAGATTAAATATGACTGGATGAGCAAGTACTTCTGAAATATTGGTTTCTTCTTTTGCTTAATTGTTTGTTTTACTTCAGCTATTTCTTATGCTCTAATTGAACAAAATATATCTTTACAGTTACTACATCAGCTTGCATCACAAAGAAGTCTAGTCCATTGCATTTTGAGCTGGAAAATGAAACTATGATTGGATTACAGAAATAAAACTCTAAACCAATTGGAGTGTGGAAATACTTTTTCTTTCTTATTACACTGTGGTGAAAATGTTCTAAATTTATGCCTCTACCTATTCTCTTTTAAACATTTTCCTAATAGCATATCTTCCAATTCAGGGGTAATCTGGTTTTATTGCAAACTTTATCATAACTGAGACACCAATGGCCTCAGCTGAGTATAATGAGACACACTCATGAACAGATTTACCTTCCAAGATAAGTATTTGGGATTAGAGCTGTGATATACCATTCCTTGAACAAAACTATATAGAGATAGATGCAAAAAAAATTGCAGCTGGAGTTTTTTTGTCTACACATTCTAATCTGACTGAAGTTAAATAAATAAAGCAAAGTGAAGCAATGTGGGGAGAGATGGGAAGGAAGGAAGGAAGGAAGGAAGGAAGGAAGGAAGGAAGGAAGGAAGGAAGGAAGGAAGGAAGGAAGGAAGGAAGGAAGGAAGGAAGGAAGGAAGGAAGGAAGGAAGGAAGGAAGGAAGGAAGGAAGGAAGGAAGGAAGGAAGGAAGGAAGGAAGGAAGGAAGGAAGGAAGGAAGGAAGGAAGGAAGGAAGGAAGGAAGGAAGGAAGGAAGGAAGGAAGGAAGGAAGGAAGGAAGGAAGGTGTGATGAAAACATTGTGGTTTATTCTGTTTTGCAGAGGATCTGCAAGACATTGATTTTGCAACATGGCCAAAAATTTGATGCAATATTTCTTGTCGTGACATCAATTCTAGTGAGAAGTGGAACACTCTACAGCAAATTCAATCCTAAGAGCTGCAATATTGTCTTTTCTATGTTTGATGTAATGAACAAAGTAGAACAACATAGTAAAAATAGCTTTTTGTTAGAGATAATTGCATTATTTCCAAGACAGTGAATGTGTTGAGAAAGTGTACATCCTTCAGAATAAGCTTTAATTATCATTATTACAAGTCCAGAAAGTGGTCTGGGGTTTGTTTCTGTTTGTTTGATTGTTTTGGTGATTTTTTGGGGTATTTTGGTTGGTTGGGTTGGGGTTTTGTTGTTGTTGTTTGGTCGGGTTGTTGTTGCTGTTGTTGTTTTTAATAATCTCAACAGTAATGATGAAAGCATCACAAACAGTAGAATAAATGCATAAATGGCAGAAGAAGCATTACTTTTATCATAAGTGAAAGATAGCTGCTAAAAAACCACTAAATGCTTAGCCAAGGCAATAATTTTGAGCTACATCAAAAAGTAATAATTGTGTCCACAAAAGTGTGCAGTAAACTAAAGAATTGGCTCCTGAAATTATCCTGTAGAACATAATAAATAGTTAAATTAGTTTCCTATTGTAATCATAGTGGAACAACAGGTTTTTTGAGTGGTGTAGACTGAATGAAGACTGCATCATGTAATTTCTTAGATTGTATGCATTCATTCTGAAAAAGCACCAGTTATAGGCAAAAATATTTTGCTTTATTTCTAAAGGCTCAGCTGTACATCTCAAGGCCCTGACATACAAACATTGCCTCATTAGGAACAGAGTTTGTTTTTTGTACCCTAAGCCTTTCCCAGTGGTCTCTCAGGGGCTTCTGCATCAGTAACATCCTCAGAGGACCGAAATTAGTGTCAGCACTTCAGCCACCACAGTTTATAACCCAGCATATAAACTCAAATTTACCTTCAGTACGCCTTCAGCTATAGCTCCTGGCTGCACTCCGGCCCTGCTGTGGTGTGGACATATTTTATTGATTCTGATGTGGGAGCAGGAAGTTAGGGCTGGTTAAAGCTTCCTTTGTGTTGATAGGAGTTAGCAAAATTCCCATCAGCACATCAATCTTTTAAATCTGTTGGTTGGTGCAGACTGAAATAACAGTTCTTTGAAACAGCTATTTCCCAGCTAGGCCAGAGATGCTTCAGCAGTTTTATTGAAGCCTTATTTTAATAAACAAAACCCTGTGACTATGTTTTTCCAGAGTTAAGGAGGTGAGGAAGGGCATTTTCCTAAAGCATGCAGATGCTTTAGGTCTCAGTAGCACAAGATCAGTGACTTGTCATGAAGGAAACTGCAGCTGTCACACTGAGAACAACCTCTTTGCCCTTGTGATGTTGGGACAAGAAATCACTTTGCAGCATAAAGAGAAACTTTATCAATGGCCTATAAATAGATTTTGATAAGTAATAAAGAGAAGCTTGGTAATGAAAAACATACAAGATGACTAGAATATGTAAAGCTAAGAACAGTGGTGGGAACACATGCCAAATGCATGACTTCTCTTGGAAATGCATGAAATTTCTGCTATGCCCATGGTATAAATTGGTCGGGGATGTTCCAAACACTTTGCTAGAAACCTCAGTTTAGATTTTTAGTCCAGAAAACTTGAAGCTGAATCCAGACATTAATGGGTTGCGCCATCCCCAGAAAGAGAACAGTGCATGTCCATATTTGAGAAAGACTGATGAAAATACATTGATTTACAGCAGACAAAGGCCAAGACTACTATAAAGATTTTTTAATGTCCTCACATGAAGAGTAAATAATCACAGAAGCAACCCAAGACTGAGAAGTCCTATGACACACATTTTGCTCCTTTCCAATAATATCTAAATTTCAGACAAATATTGATACTCAGCCACTGAATGAATTTTAAAATATCATGCAGAACACCAAGTTCTGTGAGACGCTGAAGAAATCAGAGGTGCAATCAAACAAAATGTTCTTCAAGAAGTGCCGCTATTTTACTTCATAAAGTGTGTTCCTGATTCTGATAAAAATCTTTATGCTATTTTAATATGTGATAACACCAATAAAAATGAGATATAACAATAAAAAACTAATTGATTTTAGTAACAAGATTATAATTTATCCTGTGTATAATTTTCACTAATACAGAGCTGGTGTTTACTGTACAGTTTTTTTTTTTTTAATCAGTTTTATTCTTTTATTTTTCTGGGTGTGTTAGGCCAGATACACAAAGGATTATAAGATATTTATGACAAATATCATTTTGACATTGCGTTGTACAGTTGTGGCCATTGAAGGTTGTCATGGTTTGACCCCAGCCATCAACTCAGGATCACTCAGTGATTCACTCACTTCCTTGCTAATGGGAAAGGAAAGAGTCAGAAGGGTGAAAATAAGAAAATTTATGGGTTGAGATAAAGACATTTTGATAGGTAAAACAAAAGCCATATGTGCAAGAAAAGCAAAACAAGGCATTAATTAATTTGCCATGGGAGGCAGGTGTTCAGCAGGGCCCCATCACATGTAATGGTTACTTGGGAAGATAAACACCATCACTCTGAATATTCCTGCCTCCTCTTCTTCCCACAGCTCTATATTCCGAGCATGATGCCATTTGGTCTGGAATATTCCTTGGGTCAGCTGGGGTCAGCTGTCCTAGCTGTGTCCCCTCCCAACTCCACTTGATGGTAGAGCGGTGTGAGAAACAGAAAAGGCCTTGGCACTCTGCAAGCGCTGCTCAGCAACAATGAAAACATCCCTGTGTTACCAACACTACTTCCAGCACAAATCCAAATCACAATCCCACACCAGCTACTGTGAAGAACGTTTGCTCTGCTCTAATCAAAACCACCACAGGGCTGTAGCACACTTGGTAGAACTGTGCCAGGAGAAGAGCAAATATAAACTGTTGGAAAAGTAACAGGTAGCTGTTGACCCTCTCACTAAGTTCACCTAATTTGCTGATAACTTGTTCTTAAACTCTGTACCTGCTGAGTATAAACCACTGCCTTGTTGCAGCTGTGAGATAGACAAATTGCTGCAGAAAACAAACCAAGTCCGATAAGGGAACTCAGTTGAACCCATGGTCAGCTGATTACCTGTGATGGGACCTCTTCCAGTTCATAGAAGTTTTGGCACCTGGATAAAGTACTGAAGCATGAGAAATGCTTATCTTACAAGCTGGGTGGACATTTTTGCAGTAGATAAATTATTTAGTGAAAGTTGTCTTCTCTGCACTGAATAAATTATGTGAAATAACTTGATTTACATACAAATGTACCAAATCAAATACTGTTCATTAAGTAATGTATTTGAAAAGTAGTAACAAACATTAATTGAACAATCTCCTAAGGATCATTTTTACAGATATTTGAGCAATTTTGGCTCTGGTCATGCAAAAACGGCTTTCTAATGATAGCACCTATATTTATATGGATTCCAACTGAAATTAATAAGACTGAGATTATATCTACTACTACTGTAGTAAAATAAGATTGCATGTCTTCTCTTGCACCAATGTAATTACAAATGAAATGGTCATTTTTAGTACTACCAAACACACTTAGGCTGTGTGGCAAGGAAATCACATGCAAACTACTGTAGTCCTGAATTCTGGTACTTCATTCACCTTGGCCAAGTATGATTTTGACAAGGTACAGTTGCAATATCACATACATCTTCTATATAATTTATGCATTAATGACAGTGAATTCCATGTGTAGATCATGCATTTTTACCATATTTTTGAGTCACTGTTAGGATTTGGGACATCAAGCTGTCAGTAGAAATACATGCTGCTGGAGACAAGCAGTGATATCAGAGCAGTGTCTTCAGTCCTTTGAGTGAGATGCAGGCATCCTAATCTTGTGGGGCTCAGAGCATTCCTTACTGTGTCAGTCATCAAGGCCTCCAAGGAGAAGGAAACTGTGGAAGAATGTTTATAACCATGTGGATGAGCATGTGACACGATGGGAAATGAAGCAGTGGAACAAAACATGAGTTATCAGTGCTTCTTGAATGGGCTTTACTCTTGCTTTTGTGCCTGGGGGTCCCTCCTGGACAGTACAAAATAAATAAATAAATAGAATGCAGAGTTAAGCAAAAGCTTAAACTATAAGTCTGAGCAGAAGTAGGTGTTTATTCACCTGTTTTTTTCTTTTGTTGTCCTCATCTTCAGAGACTTAATATTTTGTGGGGGATATATTTGACCATTGGACAGAGGTGTGGCACACAGTTAACATGACATCAACTTGAGTGCAGAACACCTAAAGTTGAGAGAGGTTCAGTGTGTCAACAGAAAGATAAAAAAATGGAGTATTAATTCAATGACTTCAACACACTCTAGAAAGGATGCTGATATTAATATCTCAGTTTTACAAGTTGAGAAAATGAAACAATATTTGACCAGTTTGACCACCTTATGCAACTATCTTCCATTGTAACATTAGATAAAGATTCAATTTCAAGATTCCTAGCCCCTGATTTCATCAATATATTCCAAAGGAAAATATTGTGGAAATCATATCTTGGAGACCAAAGCTCAAATCCCATCTTTGTTTCACCCTTTGCTTGAGGGAAATGAAAATTTCATTTTGCAAAGTGAGTGATCATTTGAAAAAATTACAGGATATTCTGATTTGCCAAATTTCTTCTATTCAAGTTTCTCCATTCTCCACAGATAATCAAAGTCTTCAGGGAAGTCTTCTACCACTGCAGTTCCTGTGTCCGTAGGAAGTTTTAAGCAAGTTCATATCAGAAGGTTTTTGACACAGTTACTTATAATACATTTCAGGCAGGAACTTCTGGTTCAGTATCCAGTTCAGATCAAACAGACTTTATATTTGAATCTGAATCTCTCATCTGCTAGGTGCATACAAATTTTAATTACCCTGTTTTTTAGAAAGGGTAGTATCCTTGCATGGTATAGAAACTATTGAAAAGATCAGAGAAGAGTGACTTCAACATGCTTGTTTTAAACAGGAAAGAAAGTTGAGTTTTCCTGCTAAAATCAGAAAATGTCAAATTCCACAGAGTTCAAAAATTATTTCAGAATAAAGGAAAATTATGTGCATTCCACAAACTATATAGAGAAAATATCTAAATTCACTAGAGGTTTGTTCCTTTTGAAAAATAACATGAAAACGTCTACTGACACATAAAGGACAATTTTTTTGACAGTACTGACTCCCTACCCAATGCCTATAGATTTCCTAGATTTATCTACATTTGAAAGTAAAAATAGTGACACCTGTTATCCTGAACTGTGGCAAAAGCCACAGAAGAATACAAATTCTGTGAGCATTCACAGAGATTCACTGCTTCATTGCTTTAAAATTATTTACTTCATTTTCATCTGTTAAAGTAAAGACATTAAACTCACCACCAGAGCTAGGTAATACTGGAGAAGGAAGAAAACAAATCTCAGACTTCTCATCTGACCTGCAGAAGCCTTTGCTGCTGCTCCACAGTGTCTGTGCTAGCGTGACTCGCGGGGAGCCATGGCTGATCACTCAATTAACATTTCTTGTTCTTGCTGCTGCACTAGACAGCCCCAGATGTTCCATGAATAAAATAATTGTAGTGTCCCTGAGAGTGTCAATTTTTATTTGTCACTTCTCTTTCAGCTGAGAAGAGGAATCTTCTAGAGCTCATCCCAGCTCTTTTAAAGCTGGTCTGGCCACCTTTTTGCGTGTCGTTTCTGTCCTGTAGGATACCCATAAACAGAAGATACAGCATTCAAAGATTTGTTCATTTCAGGGTCATGCCAATGAAAGAACAGATTTGTATGCAAGAGACTATTTGCAAATTATATTTTAGAGTGGTCAAACCCTAAAAAAAATTTAGTACTTGACTCCATTAATAACTCCCTCATCTTTTCCAGGATTCAGACCCCTGTACCTGCAGTCTAGCCAAATAAATGCACAAACTGCTCTCAAGGGTGTCCTGATCTGAGCTGTAGATTTCATTTCTGTTCTCTGTTTTACTCAATATTTCCCTTTTGTAGCAGACAAACTTGAAATAAATTCAATGCAATCACAGTTAAAATATATTGAAGAAGGCTGGTACTAAGTTCTAAACTGTGTTCTTCCAAATAAATAATACTCATCAGAAGAGACTGATGTTCCAACATTAATTAATGTAATTACTTTTACATTTATAAGAATTCTTTTAGATTTCTATGTTTGAATGGCTGCAAATTCTGTAGAGAGCTGTTATATCATATTATTTAGACATTCCTGATATGATGCCATAGATTTTATTTGGCATGTTATTTTCTCTTTCCAAAGAATGTAAAAGAATCAAAACAGCAATAGCTAGGAAACCGCTTTATTGAATAATAAAAAGGTCTAAGTGGGACAGAAGATAGAAATTCAGAATATATGAAATGTAAGTAGTCAGGATGAACATGAGAAGGAAAGAAAATGAAAAAATGTCTGACGCCATATTTAAAATGGAAAGCTATTATTTTAACAGATTTTTAAAAGAAATTTTAATGTAACCATTTACATAAGGAGGAGTTGTCACTGGTGGTGTGAAAATTTCCTGACTGGAAAAAAATTAAGTGCCTATATGATAAGCCTGTAAGATAAGCTTTACTGTTGTTGTATTTGAGGAGGGTGGAAAGTGTTAGGAAAAGCTTTCCACTTACAGGACTGTTTATTCTCAACTTTGGTTCACTAGTTTAAATGTCACAGTAGAAGGTTTTTATCTCTACCTGTGTGAAAAGTGCAGGCAGGCATTTCACTTAATCTTCAGCTTGTTTCTGTGCAATGATTAACCTGGGTAAAACTTTAAATAGCTATTGATCATTCCATTACCTAAGCACCTAATGGAGCAGGGGTTAAGTTTATGGAAAAGTAACAAAGTTTTGCCTGGTTTTATCCTCTAGATTCTGTTCTCTGAATATGTTGTCTCAGATCTACAAATGAACTTGTATGAACTTGGGTGTAAATTATGTCCCTGAAGCCAAGGATATTATTTACTTACTTAACTTCAAGTATGTATTTAAGAGTTGTGATAGATGAAGGTCATATCTAATATAGCACAATCAGGCTTAAATGAAGTTAGTGTTAAACTTTATACTAATTTATAATTCCTATTATTAGGAATTTATAATTCCTATAGAGGAGTTTAATTTTCATATGACAATTGAGAATATTTTTTTTAGTGTTTTTTGTAGATTGCCGCTTTTTAACTTCTCTGTTTTGATCAGATATATGTTTTAATTTTGGAGTCAGATGGTGTCTGAAGGGCAAAAAGTACACAGGAAACTTAAACCAAAAAGTTACATTAGAAAAGCTTGCAGGCTTCTTCTGCATCATGAAACTGTGAAGTTCACTGTTATAGTGTGAGTGTTCACAGACGTGGTGTGAGGATATTCCTTTTGCTGTAATAGCATTTATTATTCCTAAATATGCCACTGGGAACTCCTAGTTTCCTTTATATTTAGTGAATAAGACCAAGTTTTAGAACCAGACATCTAAGAATATCTGGAAAATATTAGTTTCCTCTCATTTGGTAGTAGTCAAGACAGAATTATTTGCTCATGTTTAATCACCTTTATCACCTTTAAAACTAAACAAGAGGAGTTCAGTTGAGAACATCCCATCATCTTTCTACAGTGATCATTTATTTAATTACAGGTAACAGTGAAAGGGATTAAGCAGTCCTCAGTGTTCATGACTGCAGAAGACTGTATGTTCTTGATGGTATTTTTGAGCCAATAAAACTCAATTCTTATACTACTCAAATAACAAATGGGTCACTCCACTGCTAAAGAAGAGACCTAGAACCTACTGAGATTTAATGTATGATATGTTTTTCCCTGAGAGTAGAATTGCTAACTTGTTAACCTTTTTCAGGGAAAATTGAGAAATGACAATCTAGTTAAATAGGATTTGGTTTTCCACTCTTTTTTATAATCAATGTATTCAAAACACTTTCTCAGCTATTATTCCTAATGTTGCTATACTGTAATCATATTTTACACAGGAATAGATTAAGCTGTAGCTATTAAGGTTCTCTTTCTCTCTGAAACTCCTATCCTATAAAACCTGCTTCATTGAGTAAAGATGAAAGAGTAGGGTACTGGTTTTTCTTCCTAATTTTGGTAATGACCTTTTACACTACAGAAGTAATACCTACAGCACACAGCAGTGGTTTAGATGGGCAGGTTTCAACTTAATGCCTCTTCTTACAAAATGAGCTTGGGAACATCCTAAAATCCAAATCTTTTATACTTCTATCAATGTATATGGCCACAAACTCCCTATATTTTATTTAGTGTAAGAATGGAGGACTTAACTTAAAGAGATCCATTTCATGTTCTATCCAAGAACTTTATTAAAGTTTAATAATACAAAAACTGTGTTTCATTGCATGTATCATTACTTCTACCTTCCATCATTCTGTCTCTCTCCTTTCTTGTCAAGCCAGGACATCACTGGAAGTACAGAGTTTGTAAGATTGATTTGTGCTTGTGTTACATTCCTAAATGGACTACCAATCCTTGATTTAAAAGAAATCTAAAAGTTTTTAACAAGATTTCATTTAAATCAGTATTGAGAATTGAGGAATGAATTCAGATCAGCATTCAGATTATTCACTGTATTGGGAAGATGTGAAGGGGTGTGTTGGAGGGAGAGAAGGAATCCTCACAATAGTATTCTAGAATATGAAATATGTGTATTCCAACCTGCAGGTTATCTGCCATTATTTTTAATCTATATGGATTTTAAATTATAGTTCAACTGTTACTGAAGTTGTTGTTATCAGTGGAGATTCTGTCAGTACTATAATTTGGATTAATCCATTACTCATTGCTTAATTGACTCGCAGGTTTTGAAAATGCTGCAAATAAATTGTAACTGCACTTTCCTAAGTGCAATGTAAGCCATGCCAGCATCTAAATACAGCAATGTTACTGTTAAAATTGCCAGCACTTATACTTTTAGATATGAAGACTTATGTGATAAAATACTGAAAATGCATTTCCCTTTTAATTTTAACTTGATATGAAGAAAAATACTAATTGTCTAAATATACTTTTTTACTAAGCATAAATTATGAAAACAAACAAACATAACTGTTACCTGTTGTTGCTGGGTTTGGGTGTTTGAGTTGTCTTTGGAGTCTTTTTTAGTTTAAGCCACTTATAAATCGTATTATGATTAGCCTAAAAATCCTAAATATGAGAAAAAAATTATAACTGTTCAAATGGCTCCTCTGTACTAAAAGCTCAGGTTTGCTTTCTCCTGCCTGCTGGCTGCATATGCCAGTTATATCTTGTCTCTCAGGCAGTAAAGTCCTTGGAGCAGGAACTCTTGTGCTCTCCTTTAAGGGGGCTATACAATGCAAAACCTATTTGATTTAGCCTCCACATGCTCTGCAGTATATATTGTTTATAGTAATATTCAGCTGTAAGAAATAGGTGATTAAGGTAATTTTTATTTTATACATGGCTTTGGGAAAGACATGAAATTATCCAATTTGTGACAGCTCAACACAGTATTTAGGTGGCATTTGTTTCTCATTTTAAGAAAGGCATCGATACATAAATTGTTAGGGATTTTTGAAAGGATGAAGCAAAATATGTGTGCCAGACAGCCTGACCACTGACCACATGGCAGTTATAATGCTGGTACCATCTCATCAGCCCCAGCTCCAATATTTGCTGTTGTAAGAACCAGCTGAGCTCTAGATCAATAAAGTGATCTAAGCTTTCTTGCACTATGCACTTCTTAGCTTCTAAAAGTCTTCACCTTTCCTGATATAGGAAAACAATTTAGATTTTCTCCTTCTTTATGGACTTGCATTTTAACAAGAGAGTTTTGCTTCTTCCATCGTGGAAACAGTCTTTTTATTCAGTTCTCAACAATGTGGGAAACTTTTATCAGTGAAGCAGGTTTCATGCTTCAGTAATACAACTCATAGGCCTGAAGTACTGATTTTTTTTTGCAGAAGGAAGAAATTATAGTCTTTTCCTTCATCTTTTTTGGACTACAAAAGCTCATCTAGTAAGGAACATCAATTCTTTCAGCTATCAGATCTCTAAATGTTTTCTTCTGTGAACCATTTCCACATACTTGTTTCACTAGACCTGAATGCACTAAATCTTTTGGCATGTGTACATTTACAGTAAATTTGCAAAAGATGTGCTAGTATCTGTGCATAGAGAGAGAGAGACCTTTTAAAGAGAATAGCAATACTTTGAACCCTGTGGAATCAGTCAAGGGTTAATTTCATGTACATGAGTGATGCTACTAGCTGATCAACTTGTACATGTTTATGATCAGATTTCTCTAGAGCATTAATTTGCCGTAGCTCATCCTAATGGGAGATATAAAAATTACCATAAGCACTCAAAAAATTTTAATGGATACAGAAATTACTTTGAAATTTAAACAAACAGTAAGATTTGCATTTCTGTATCTGGTCACACCCAAAGAACTAGCAACTATTCTTCAAAGCCGTTAGCAGAATACCCAAACCAAGGAAAAAAATTGGTACCACCTTTGACATGGATTGTCTTATTTTTGGAAAGTCAGCACAGGACTGCTCATTCAACTCAGAACAAAGTGTAGAACAGATGTAGTACTTGGCTTAGGGAAAACAGCAAAAGTATATGGCTCAAATATTTATTAGTGAATACACATGCATAGGTAATGATGCAGAAAGCCACACATAATCTTCATTAGTAGTCTGCTAGATGTAAAGAACCCATATTCTATGATTCTATACTGAACACCTTTCTTTCCTCAAACTAATGCCAAACTGCTTCCTGTTCATGGTAAGTCTTTGAAAGAAAAAGGAGAGGTGGTAGTCTCCATTTACATACAGCAGCATTGAACTGCAAGCTGTAGACCACAGAGTCAGAATGATTTGAGTTGGAGAGGAACTTAAAGATCATCTTGGTCCAACCTTCCAGTCCTGGGCAGGGACATCTTTCACTAGACCAGGTTGCTCAAGCCCAATCCAGCCTGGCCTTCAGCACTGCAGGAATGCAGAGCACACAACCTCTCTGGGCAACCTGTTCCCAGTGCCTTGCCACCCTCACAGTGAAGAATTTAGTCCTGATATCTAATCTAAACCTCTCCTCTTTTAGCTTGAAGCCATTACTCCTCGTCCTATCACTACATGCCCTTGTAAAAAGTCCTTTTGCACCTTTTTTGATGACTCTTTAGGTACTGGAAGATTATTATTTCTATCATCAGTCTTTATGGATGCTTGTGGCATCTGAGCAGAAGGAAAAGGAAAGGATGTGTTCTCCCTCTGTCTCAGTCCTTCCTACAACACCTCCCAAATCACCTGAGCAGAGCAATGAATTGGATGGAGTGCATTCCTATCAGGTTTGCAGCTGGCAGCAAACTGAGGGGAGCTGCCAATGTACTTGAGGTCATGGCTGCCATCCAGAGGGGCCTTCTGGAGAAATGGGCTCAGAGCAGCCTAATGAATTCAAGGACAAATGCAAATCCTTGTACCTTTTTAGCTGTGAAGAGGCCCTTGGAACAGTACAGACAAGGATGGGGAACAGATTTGTAGAACAGCCCCTGGAGATCCTGGCAGACATTGGGTTGGGTGTGAGACAAGAGAGCCTGCTCTGGCAGTGAAGGCAGCCAACAGCACCCCAGACTTTTGTGACACAGCCTGTCAATTAGGCAAGTGATTATCTCCATGTGCACAGAACTTGTTGGGCTGTCTTGAGCTCCTGCCCAATTTGGCCTTCCAATAAGGAGGACACAAATATACTGGACTGAGTTTGGCACATATTATTAGCAGGGCAACATTTGCCTTGCCAGGAGAGGCTGAGGGAAGCTGCTTCATCCTCCTGGAGCAGAGATGCCTTCAGGAGGAGAAGGCAGCAGCCCTCAACACCTACAGGGAGGGCACCAAGAAGGTGGAGGGCAAAGGATAACAGGCCCTGTCTGAAACAACAAACCTATGGCCAGATATAAGAAAAAAAATGCTTCATGATGAGAACATGTTCATAAAACTTCTATGGTTACTTATTTCCAAGGCCAAATTAACCAAGCCCTGAGTAATCTGTCTGCCCTTTCAGCTCATTCTGCTCTGAACAGGAGACTGAACATGACAGCTCCTGAGTTTCCTTCAACCTGACCCATCCTATGAGCAGCCTGAACCAACAGGGCTTACATGACTGAGAATGGTTTTCACCAAGGAAAGACTTTGTGGTCTTTGGGAGAAATTGGAGTGTATAGTTTTTTTGTTTGTGGGTTTTTGTTTGGTTTTGGGCTTGTTTGGTTTTGGGCTTGTTTTGTTTTTGTTTTTCTGGTTTTTTTTGTTTGTTTTTGTGGGTTTTGTTGTTGTAGGGGTTTATTTTGTTTGTTTCTTTGGGCTTTTTTTTTTATTTTTGGGTTTTTCCCCTGCAACACCTCTTCTCTGCAGAAAACAGAAATTTGCTAAGATAAAGTGGAATACTGTGTCCCAGAGTTTTGGCCCCAGCACAGGGATGACAATTATCCATGCATGTCTCTGGACCCAGCAGCTGGAGAGTGCTTCCCAGTCCAAAAGTTCACACACTCATATAGGAAATAGAAAGGCATGGAAAACAAATTTGTAAATTTGGCTGATGATCTTGGTGCAGTGTGGCACAGTAGCTGCTATTTGAACAATCTTCATTATTAGAAGAGAGACCTGCAAGCTGCACATAAAGGATTTAGGGAGTCCTGTTGCTATATCAAATTGCATACCTATCCACATCATAAACTTATTTTTTTTAATTCTGAGCCATAATTGAACTTGCAATATATTTTCTGAATGTATATTACTTTATTCTTAGTTGTAATATTACAGAATTTTGAACAATGATTTACTAGTCATATGATTTTGGCTTTGAAAAAAAATTTTATTCTCTCACTATCCCTATTTGTCAACAAAATGCATTACAGTATAAACATTTTTCTTATTTAAACACTTAGTTTAGCTACTTTTGATAGGGAAAGCTAATCCACTAATCTATGCCAGGCTATTTGTGTTCAATCTGGGCACACAAGCCTAAAGTAAATTTATTTATTAGTTTGATTACATGGGCAATTTAGTATATATCACTTCTGTTCAGGAAATCACTTAGCTTACAGAATTGGCAGGACATATTTTCAATAAACAAAGATGTCAAGTTGTTTACTATGATGACATTGTATCCACCTGAAACATAAAAAGCAAATTTCTGGAAAGCTGGAAGTGAAGACTGCTTGGGGTTTTTTTCTTTGGTTGGTTTTTTGCAAGTGCAGCAGCACTGAATCACAAAAAGAAACTGATTTGCATGTATAGAGAAGGCAATCAGACGGGTGTATCCTCAAATGACATCAGCATTGGGTAGTGCATCATAAATGGGATGATTAAATGATGGCTGTAAGTAAATGAAGCAATACATAATAGGTTAGCAGAAACATTGTAATGACTGACCTAACAACACTGGCGTAGACATGAAGGTAAGTCAGGATGCATTTAGAGGTGGCATATGACATGATGTTATTATTAATAGTCATTTACAAGCTTTATTAGTCTTTTTTTTCCAGAAACTACTTTTGAGCTTAAACAAAAGTTTGAGTCTGATACAGAAATTTCTGGGCAAATGTATCATCTGTATTTCACAAGTGGTCATATTATTTAGATTGGTCCCTTCTGGCCTGAAAATCTGCAGCTTGACAAATGCATTGTAATTAACCTAATGAGTTGCTTTAGGTATACATGGTAGTACAAAGGCAGGCTACGTGTAAGCACGCAGATAGGTGAATGGTGTGTTACCCTCACAGGTTTCTGACTCTGGACATCACTCTGTTGTGGCATAACAAAGAACAATTTTTGAACTGTGAGGCAAATGTTTCTAATCCATTCGGGTTCTTATCATTTGAACCTAAATGTGTGGTGGTCATTCACAACTTCTAATGAAATTGGGAAATGCAGATACTTAGCAGACATAAAAATCATGCTCATAAAAATCAGTAGGTGTCTATTTCCAGAGATAAAGTTGGATGATAATCTCATAATTAAATTAAGAATCCTATCCAGTGTAGGTCTGGTTTATGGTACACATAAAATTTTAATGGAACATTAAGCAATGGACCTATTTTATTTAGTTCTGCTGGTATCTTATACAAAGAATTTGTGATTTTGAAGGCATTTATGGCCAAGCAAACAGAGCGTAGACAGCATGCAGACTTTAGCTGCTTGGCTGTTCTAATGGCCTCATGCAGTGGGTTAAAAGGACAAATATATTTCATTGCAGTTTATTCACAGGTAAGTTGATCAGATATACATTATCTATCTATCTGTCTTATTCTCAGATAGAAATACTTTGTATGGTCTTAATTATTGAAACAAACTCTACTGAGGGCTAATCAGATGAGAGTAGTCTAGGCCAATGTAATGTTGCTTCCCCGGGCCTTTTAGAAAACATCTGAGATCTTGTGAAATATTTAAACAGCTTAATTAAATAAAGCAACATTTAACTGTGTTAAAATTGGAGCATCCTTTCTTTAAGGAGTTTTTTGCAGAGGATGTTGGAATCATCATTATCATTTTATTTTAACATTTTAAATAGACTGTTTGAAACATGAGTTCACATTTTTTTACAGTTTCAACAGTTTTAAAAATGTTGTATGCCTCAGAACTTATCTGAAGTAAACATGGCTCAAGAAGCATTGAACATATTTATTTATGCTAGTTTACATTGTTTTTACTGTACTGAAACTTATATTATCCTAATGGCTTTTACTGCTTAGTTGTAATTTCTATTATTTATTGCAGCTAGTAACATACTTTGTTACTCATATCACCATGTTCTTCAGTTTGATCTGTGGATTGAAATTTTCCTCATTGTAGAACAGGGTTGCATTTTGATGCTTTGCAGACTGTTGATGTAGGGCAGAGAGTAAGAAGGAAAAGGTTCTGACTTTTCCCAAGCAGAACATTTAAGTAGTTGCTTGAAGTTAATTCCCATTTTAAGTGGCTTACCCAGAAGTTATTAGCTTAAGTATATGATTCAAGATAACCTTTTACATGTGTGATGAACTGAGTCAGTGTTTTGAAAATGTGGAGCTGAATTTATTAATGCATCATATGGACATAACAATGTATTTTTGTAAGATACATTTATCAAATGAGATTAGCTGAATTGTAAGTAAATGGTATTCTGTAGTCTCATATCAAATCTGAAAAGATAGAGCCATAAGTTAGTCACAGAGCAATACAATGTTCCTGAAAGAGACTGAATTTTATAATGTGCTTCTTGAGCTCTCCATTTCGGAAAGCAACTCAATTTCCCATTAAAAATTAGTTAATTTTTCTGGTAGGAATTGTACCTGATAGGTACCCAGGTAGGGAGGACAAGTATCAACCCTAAAGGAAATACTTTTAAGCACTATATACAATCTGATTTGTGACTATGAAGTCCCTTTGGCATTAACATTTTGGGAATTTAAGAGTAGTTCTGAAAGACCATGATTAAGTAACAATGATTAAAGTCTTATTTGTTTTTTAATTGGTAGCCATAATGCAAAACAAGGGTTAGTTCTACCCTTTAGACTTAATTCTCATACTATAACAGATTCATTAAGTGTTGCTCTACTGAAGTCAGATTTATTCTTCATTTACACAAAGAGAGAAGAATTAAGTTCTATAGTGTAGCACAGACCTTTGGTATCTTAAATTTACTATTTTATTTTTACTTTTGAATGCTCAAATGTATTACCACTTCATTCTTATTCCTCTTCAGCACATAATTTCTTTAAGCATAAAAGAAATGTTCTTCCCTCAGGATTCTATCAGAAAGACTATCGTAGCCAAAGACTGAGGAGTTATGCAAGCACAGACAATATGGATGAGTTGATACACATTTTATACTTTCAAGTAAGAATAAATGGGTACCCCTACCACATCGTTGCACAGGTTGCTAATATTGTGCTACAATCTTGATCAGGAAGGCTTGAGAAGCACTTATTGATTTTTACTGCAGGACTGCAATTACTGCTAGTCTGCTTTTTGTATCTTAGAGGATGTTGTGCTAATGATTTCATTGCACACAGCCCATTCATTTCTAATGATGGCGTCATTTGAGATTTGAATGTTTTCCACTACATTCTTTCTTTTTTCACATAGTTATAGAATAACACACAACATAAAGCAAGTAGAATATTTCAATATTTCAAGCCATTATTTTTCTATTTTCACAAACTTGCTAAGTGGAAGCAATCACTTAATATTTTCTTACCAAGAAAAATCAAAAAGGTCAGCACTGACCTCTGCAAATCTGATACAATCTATATTTATTTTAGACTGGATAACTGAAAGTGATTTTTCATGGGGTGCTAATCTTCTGCTACATAATAGTATGTGAAAATCTGCTCCAGACAGTGAACTTGTGTCTGCCTTAACAGATGCCCCACTGAATTCTGTCACATTTAGTATCTCAAGGACATATTGTCTGCTCTTCTCAGGTAAAATAATATCTTGCTCCGTGAGCTGTCCTCTTCATATCTGCAGACTTGCTATTGAATAAAGTAGTAGGTGAATATAGCAGTGAGAATGCTTCATATCCATTGACGATCATTTATTTCTGCGCTAAGTATTTAAAAAAAAACATAAGGCCTTTTTTTTTTACCCCAGGTGTTAGTGCATCTGCATTCCAAACCCAAACAGTATGTGTTATTATAACCATAACAAAATGCTGGATGATAAGAGGTTTCACTGCATCTGGGTAAATCACTGCACAGAGTCCCCCATAATGTCCCTAAAACTAGAAAAGAACAATTACAATTCCATAATTCTACTAATTCTTCGTATCACGGACAATATTATGACTATATTCATCTGAACTTGGCTGCTTGGCCTGAAGACAGAAGTTAAGATGATGAAAAGAGTAATATTCACCCTATCAAAATCTAAGTAAGACTACACTTTGTCCTTTTTGTACCAAGACTTGACTTTTCACTCCTGTTCCAATTTATGTACACCAAACAAATTGGATTAAGCCAGATGAAAAATTCTCAAGTTTCTGATCACAGTATGTGGGGCATAATTTGTTACAGGATTTGTATAGCATAAATGCCAAAGGTTACTTCATAGCATTTTGGACAGCCTTCTGGTCCAGTTAATGTCAGGAGAAGTCAATACTCCCACAAGGTCATAAGTGACCTGCTGGCTAATTTAGGCACCTAAGCCAGAAGCATAAAGTTATACAAATGTAAATATTCCCCCATGCCACTTCAGTCACTTGCATGATCCATAAATTCTACTCTGAACATATGGAGACAGAATAGAAATCTGATGTGGTGTTACCTACAGTCAGAAAAGCTGCGCCATTTTATTCATTTATTTCACTCCTCTTCTTTCTAGTTTTGTCTGGTCTATTCTACTCCATTCTGTTCTAATTATGTTTATTTTATATAGTATATGTGCAAAAAGAATGAATGCAAATCTTATGTACTTTTACATATAAATACTTAGAACCACATATTATACAGTTACTTATATTCTTATGTATTGCAATATATTCTGCATACACACACCCCTCCCCCTAATATGTATTTTGGGTTTAATGTTCCAGCCTTTGAGGACACATCTGTAGAATTAGATTTCAATTTTCTAATTTCACCCCTCCTTCCACTGAGAAGTTATGTTACAGGAGAATGAAGAGGTAGAAAAACACTGTGACTTCAAAATGAAAAGCATCTTTTTCTGCTTATTATCACCTCATATAACACAGAAAACTTTATTAACAGAAAATATACACTATGTATTTCCTTAAAGGAGGTTAAGTCTTTGGTGGATAAAGAAGAGAAGCAGGGTAAAAAAGAAATTATATGTATGAAATGCATGACTCCTTTTAAACTGTACGTATTAAGACCAGATGAGAAAGTAGAAGGCAGCATCCAATTGAGAAATGAATTAGGGAATGACAAAGTGAAATGACTGTATTGCAATAAACAAAGAACAGAGGCAGGAAGTGAATGAAGCATCAATGAAAATAGTGCTAAGGTAAATGGATGCCCCATTACTGAGGATGCTTACAGATGTAATCTCTCAAGATGACATTCTCCAGAGAAATCTTGCCTCCAGTAATAACAGCCAGGCAGTTCTTAGCCGAACTGTTTGGATTAGAACCCCCTTCTCTATCAAGGCCTTAGAGTTTTCCCAGTTTTCCTTGATAGGTAAAGCAGTTGTGGAAAGCCCATATGTAGACAGACCCCTTTTTATTATTATAAAATATTATTTATTATATTAAGGAGATCTTTGTGTTTTGAGGCTGACATTCACAGAGGGAAAACATATAAAAGTGTAAAGAAGACATTGTTGTAAGATTTTCAAGCAGTAGAAGTGTCCCTTATGCCAGGGTAAGAGCAATGGGCCAGGCAAAGAAAATGGAAAAGCCAAATTATTGGTTGGCTAGAGAAACAGCTGTTAAATATAAGGGAGAGCAAATGAGCAAGAAAGTTACTTAGCATAAAACACAAAGGCTTTGTCTGAAATTTCTGAAGAATGTGTTAGCCTGGATGGTGATTGTGAACAGCCTGCTTTACTAGAGTGGCCTTAAATGTACTTTGTAAACAAACATACTCTCCTGAAAAGTGAGTCTTGGCAACACAATAGGTGTTACACCAAGATATTAATTCTTGGCATGTTCAGACCATCAGACAGTAAATGTTGAGAAAATGGATCATGAGTATTCTTGACTGTAGACTGCCAAGTAGCCCCTCAAAGAACAGCTCTTACAAATATGCTTGAAAGAATCAATACAACAAAACACTTATTGCCGTTGTAATGAAGACTATGTTGCACTAACATATCTTTTGAAATATTCCTCTTTTGTTTCTTACATACAGCACAGACTAGAAAGCATGCCCTAATATTCAATTAGTCCAGTGTTTTTATAGGCAGGAATTGAAGGGTTGAAAATGGAAATAAATTATTTTTAAAGGAAGTAAACCTCAGATTCTGAGCAATACTATCTCCAACACAGATTTCATTTCTCTAGTTTCAATTCTTCCTCAGGAAAATCAACAGAGAATTTCTTAGCTGTTAAATTAAGAAATGTAATAAAGAGGCAAACGACCCAGTATGATTTATTAATTTAATTTTTTAAAAAAATATTTGTATTTCCAGAATTCTATGGTACAAGAAGAGAAAAAGCATCTTGTCTGGGTTTTAGAAATGACAACCAGTGTTTCCAGGCTCTAATTTATATTTTATAGGTCAATGTCAAAGCTAAGCTATACTGACAACATTCTACTTCAAGGAAATGTGGATATTTTGCTAATGATGAGACGTTCTTCAGCTCCAGACTCACAAACAGATCTAACCACAATAATGACCTGTGGAAAGCAGAAAGTTGTTGATACTGGCTTCTTGAAAATTTCATATGCCCTCAGGCTTTGCCCGGATGTTAAGCCCTTAGGTGAGATACAATCACTAAAAATCACTTCCTATTCTTCCAATCTGCTTGGTCAAAGCCACGTTTCAGTGTGGTGTTTATCAATTTATGCATCTGATTGGCAAGAACAAGATCTATATTTTTAATGAGATCCGAAATTTATTCTGAATTATATTAAACTGAATCATGGCAGATACGCTGGTGTTGGCTCCAACATGAACAGTGTGAAAAGGGAGCGAAGGATTCCAGCCTTGAGCCATCTGGAAGAGACCTTCTCAGCTGAGCCCTCTGCATGGTGTCAGCCCCACGACAGCTCAGCAAAAGTCAGGATGAGCTCAGAATAAAGTTGCAGAGCCTGACATTGGAAACCTGCACAGTGGGAAGTAGGTTCCACTGCAAAGGAATGTAGGAGCCTGAATTTTTTCCTTGGCATGCTGTTGACTCAGAACAGTCTTGCATCAAAGTAGTGAAGACGTGAAGAAAGTTTGGGCTTGAATCAGGATTCAGCCTTTTTCATGTAGCTTTTTGTGGAGCAGCTAAAGCAGTCTGTATTCCCATAAATCATTTCAGATGTGTTCTCTTCCTAAACATGAAACATTTAGCAGCTGCTGCCACTATTGATGACCTCCTTAAAATAATGCTAAGCAACAATATTAGCCTTATTGTGTGGCAATACTGGATTAGTTTATTCTAAGACAGCATTTTTGCCATATAGGATAAGACCAGGGATTAATATTATTTTCTTTGCTGTAAGGAAATGTGAAAAATTATTATTTCATAATAAAATTTATCTGTTTTCTAATAAACACACTTTTTTGTTTGTTTGTTTAAATGATAACTTCCCATCTGCAAGTTATCAGTCTCTGTGTTTTCCTTTTTTAATGAATTTCATGGTTTATTTCACTTGACAAATATTTAGCTTTTATTAACCACTACAGGCTGAGTCCTTGACAAAATGAGGCATTTCAACAACAATCTTGACCCCCTCGTAAAACAAGGTTCCTCTCAGTATGACGCAAATCTTGGCCTCTTCATCAGCACTTGCAAAACAGTTGACTCATGCACCTGACTCTTCCCATAACTGTTCCTCATAAGATTACAAGTTTCATTCTCCCAAATAAAGGCCAAGGTAAAAGAAAATAAAGCACAAGTCCTAACACTCCAGTGAAAAGAAAAACTGCTAAGAGCAGCGTGAAGGCTGAAGCTTCTCTGTTTTCTCTGTACTGATGATGTACTCCATTTTCCTTCCATTTACTTCACAGAATTACAGAATATTCTGAGTTTGGAGGGACTGGACCTATAAGCATGATCCAGTCCAACTATTAAGTGAATGGCCCATACAGGAATTGAACCCACAATCTTGTGAACTCTGTGCTAACCTGCTATACTAATCTTGAAGGCATTTTTCAGACTTGCTACTTTGTGAAAGTATTACTAACATTTAAACTGATTTCAAGAATTCTGCCAAAGAGAACCTATGTTTTTGGTGAAAATATTTCTGCGATAAATTCTTGACTTTTTCACAAGTATATAACATGCTCTGGGGTGGATTCAGGTTGCCTACATGGGGCCAAGCCTGTAGCCATTTAGTAGCCTTTCTCATAAAAAGAAAGATAATGTCAAAAAACTGATATCACTTTACAAGGGCACCTGGGAAATCCACCTACATTCAAGGAGGTAGTTCCTTATTTTTTCCCATTTGTTTTCACTGTTCAGACTAGCAGAATTTCCTCATGTAACCTCAGGTTGATTTCAGTATTTTATTTTCAGGGTGGAGCACTACTATGATTATTTTCGGTAAACTGCTGTAGAGTGAGATTGTGAAAGAGAGGGTGAGAGTACTCAGCTGTGTAATTCTGGCACAATGAGCAGTTTCAAGGGATCAAAATCTTTGCTGTGATTTAGAGTGAGTCACTTTGGAAATTGTCCCATTTTACATAGAAATCTTCCTTTCCCCCTCTGCCTTCATTCAATTCCTAAGCACTGGGTACAGCCCGTTGAAGTGCAGGCTCTTGCCTGTAAGCCACATTGAAGGCAGGTCAAGAAGCAGGGTCCTACCTGCAACACTTTTCCTTCAAAACAAGAAATATTCATTCCTTCTTATTTCCAGGATATTTGAGGTGGTATGAGTTAATGAACTGACTTCCTTAACATCTGGGACTTTGAAGACTAAACTTATCAAGTATAATCACAAAATATTCTTACTGCACACAGTGGATACTGTGGTGTGATTTATGCCTTAATAGAAATCTACAAAAACTTAACAAGAAAAGTTGTTGGGCAGATATGTTTTCACTTTTTTTTTTTCTCTCAATAAAACATCACGAGTTCCCACTACTTACAAGTTGGGGCAGCTACATATCACTCCATTAAGTTACTCTGGATCATCAGATATTGTCAACAAATATATGTGACCTGGTTGCCTGCAGTATAATTCAAGCAGAAGATGTTAAATCCTAGGAAGAAATTAACATGTGAAGAAAAAATAAAAAAACCCCTAAATATATCAACAACAACAACAACTAAACCAACCAAGCAAGCAAACAAAAAGTCCCAGAGAAAAACAAAGGAAGGGTTTATAGATCAACCATTAAGAAATTCCAGATTATTACTGGCTGGTAGAGTGACCATCATTTTTGAGAAGTCAGACCACTGCCCTACAAAGAAAACTGCTGGGCACATTCTATGGAGAATATTAGAAAAAAATCAAATGACCATTTGATCTAGCAACTTTTAAAGGGAAAGAAAAAACATTGGAACAGATTGTGCTGTCTCAATATACATGAACTTCAATGCTATTATTTGTGGTATCAGTGCAGCAAGGTACCTAAACTGCTGTATAACTAATACTAAGAAAGATTAATATCATGTCTTGGATGTCCTCAGCACTGTGAATTACAAAATCTTGATTTCGAGTGTGCTATTAAACAATATTTCTGAATATTCACTTTCCAATTACATTTACTTTCCATCTTGACTCTTTTTGCAAACTAAGTAGCACTTCATCTTGTAGGAAGTCTTGTCAAAATGGGTTTTTACTTATAAGCCATTGTAATTAAGATAAATAAATGTTGGCTTTCCCTAACAGAGAAAATGTTCCACTCTATGCCGTCCCTTCCTATTTTCTCTTAGAATCACATGCTAATCAAGAGTGCCTACAGTTCAGCACTTGAACTGATTGCAGTCTCAGTATTTAAAACCAGATCTTCCACCTGCCAGCTTGTTTAGCTGAATGATTTGTTCACATTATTGCACTGCTTGTACTTAACTGTTTTGTGGGGAGCTTGCTGTTGATCAACAAAAACTTCATATAATCATCTATCACTGTCATGTTCCAAAGCAATTTAAATAAATGAATGTAGCTATGGGTAGGATTGCATTGTGCACCCAGCCTGGTTGTGGAACAATTAAACTTTGAAAGAAAACCGATAAAGATTTGATTAACTTTTGGTAGCAGATGTCCACCTGTATTTCAACTTGAAGTAGAGAAAAAATAGTTGGAAAAGACTAAATCCATGGTCTCCCGCATCAACCACCTACATTTCTAGTTAAATATATATAAACAAGTGATTTCTAGCTCCTGATGTACAACATTTTCAAAATCATTAAATGGCCCGGGCTTATAATATATTAGTGTAAGTATTACAATTATTTTTTTTTTTCAAAAGCATTTCTATTTGTACAAGCTATAGTAATTTTAAAGGATTGTTTTTATGCTGTTGAGAGTGCATTTTCTTCAATTGCACTGACAAGTAAAAATTTTCTTGCAAAAATGTTACAATTCCACTTTGCAGTGGAGTACTTTTTCCATATGAAAGTGTGCACAATCACTTTCTCTTTCACAAGATCCTACAATACAGATCTTGTCTGGGTTCTGGAATCTGCATCAATTTCTAACATTAGTGATTCTAATCTCCAGGATCCCTTACTTCTTCTTCATAGAGATATGAAATCTGAATTTGTCCTACAGAAAGTAATCTTTGTTCCTCTCCGCATGATTCTCTTGGCTGCAATGCTCGGCTGATGTATTTCTACAAAGAAGGATGATGAACTTTATTCAGGCAATCCGATAGGAAAGTAACCATGATGAAAAGAACATGTAAATTTAAAGGAAATAAAAAAAAAAAACCAATGAACAATTCTGACTGCTTACTTTACAGGTCTGGCAGTCTTTGGTAACCTAAGCAGTTGCTGAAGAGAAGGGGCCGTGATGTCTATTGGACCTGGCCACTGCAGACAGTCTATTTAATTAGCCACTGCAGTGTTTGCATACCTGCTGCTTTCACTTTGTTCCATGTTCCAGATTTCTTAGAGAGATATTTCCCATTGTTTAGCACAGTTAGGAGTAGCCATGGTCCTTTGCAGCAATTCAATAAGAGGTTATCATGGAAGGCTGGGCTGCAAAGGCACTCGAGAAAAAATAGGGTAATAACCCTCTAACTACAACCTGCACAAGTCAGCATGGAATACAAAATCCTTTATTCCCAGCAGAAGACTTTGGAGTTTGTTTGGTTTTTTTCCATATAGCTGCAAATTTTGCTAGGGGAAAAAAATCTGAATTCATAAACTGTCCTAGTGACAGTCAAAAAAAGGAAGAGAATAAAAAGGTGAGGCATTCATAGGGATTTTTCAAAAAGGGAATTTGGACTGGAAAGGGAGTAGTCACAATCTTCCTCATCTCAAGAAGGCTTGATGCTACCAAAAGAGAGAGAAAAAAAAAGTTGCATGCTTCCAGAAAAAAAAAAAAAAAAAAAACCACAACAAACTAAAAATGCACTACTTGTTTAAAAATAATTGGAATATATTGTGATCTTTCAGCAATTTTCTCTCATGTGACACATTTCATGAACATTAATTTTTTTCTTTGACATTTCACAAGCAGAAGTGGATTTCCTTCTTCCTTACCTGTCTCACGTGCACACGCATATATGCATACACATATACACACACACATACATCTGTAGTGAAACGTAATAAACTACCATTGATTGCAGCAGAAATTAGATGTAGTGGGATAAAGCAAAAATAGCATCTGCTAAGGTAGATTTTACCTGTGGTCACTAACAAGGCATTTTCAATATAAGTACTTGATGAGTATCTCTGAAATAACTACAATCAATTGCTATCCAGAAAAAATTAGCAGTGCTGCAATGCTTTACTAAAACAGCCACATGCCTGGTTTTAAATATTTTCATAGACCTGCAGAGTAAAGCCTTGTGTCCCACTTCATACTCCATTTCCCACCGTGAGTGCTCACAGCACTTCATGGCCTCTCACGTTGCTGACGTTAATCGTGCACGTTTGCACATCCAAAGGCCTTTGCTGGGCAGAGCAGTTCACAGGCCAGTTACTTCATTTCATCAGTGTAATCAGTGTTACATAACAAAGCACAGTATAAATGTTAGACAAAGGTTGCCCAAATATACAGAGCTTTAATCCACTGAAATGTTAACCTGATAGAATGCATCAAAAGAAGGCATCCACTGTAGAGAAGGATCAGTGATATTCTACACTGAGGTGATCAATACATAAAGAGCATTAAGTGTGGAGTTGCAAGAAATCCAAATTACTAAATGCCAAGGGGCTTGCAGAGATTCCCAGAAGCTGTCTTTCAGGTCCCCACTGACTGGATCATATCCTGTAAGTATCTGTTCTGCTGTTCCCAGCCAAGGGCCCATGATTTTCAGGTGAATTATAATGTTTACAACCTCCTGCTAAGGGTTTTCACATTCTGTACCCAGTTTCATTTATTCTGACCCAGGAAATGCAGTGAACTGAGAGGAGAACAATTAAAGCATTAATTGCCAAATCAGTTTAAGTTATCACTTAAAGCTGTTCCAGAGGTCAGGTCTAGCAGTGTGCTCTGGCAGTGGTGGAGGCTTAACAGCACACCAGGCTGTATCAACGGGAGGATAGCCAACAGATGAAGGAAAATTATCATCCCACATTACCTGGCACTTGTTAGGCTACATCTGGATCCTTGCATCCAGTTTTAGGCCCCCAGGACAGCAATGATGCTGATAAAGTGGAGTGGGTTCAGCATAGGGGGACCAGGATGGGTGGGCTGGAGCAATTGGCTGGGGAGGGGCTCTGCTTGTCCAGCCTGGGGCAGGATTGGGACTGACCAGCACCCGTGGACACCAAGGAGATGAAGCAGGGATGAAGCCATAATCTGTACAGTGGAAGATGAGAGAAGGACACAGACCAAACCTAGAGGGGTTCCAGACAGATATAAGGAGGTGTTTTCAATTGCAAGGATAGCTAAGCATTGAAACAGGCTGTGCAGAAAGGCCAGGAAATCTCCCCCTTTGTCAGAGCTGGCAAGGTCCTGAGCAGCCTGCTCACTTTCAGTTTTGCCCCTCTGAAGCAAGAGCACTCTAAGGTCCCTTCTAAACTGAATTACTCTGTCATTTGGCAGTCCAAATGAGACAGAGAATACAGTAGGTTAAGTAAGAATGACAGTGCATACAGCAAATGATAGACAGATGGACAGAAACAGGCAGTTTTAAAACAAAACATTATTGCTACGAACAGTGCTTTTATAGTCCTTACCTTATTGTCTTTTTTATTCATTCTGAATGAATGACCACAGAAAATACTTCAGTGCTAGTGTTTCTTAGAGAGATAAATATAGAGAACTAAATATTTGTTATTTTCTTCTTCAAGACAGAGGTCTGGGGACTTGAGGTGAGGGGGTTCTTTGTAGTAGGAGGTTAATATTATTCAGAAATATTAATTTGCCAGGATAACTTTCATTTAAAGCTATTAAAGAAATCCAGTGGAGCCACAGTGTAATACTAAATGAATTCATTTGGTTTTATTTTAAATAGATTAACAAAGACAAGATTAAAACCAGGACAGTTGAGTAAAGATGGAAAACAGGTGGTTACCTGTTATTTTACCTTCCAAGCAAAATCTCTGGTGAAACTACATACAGTCCAAGTTTTAAATTAACTTCTAGTGTTACACTCTGTGTTACACTCTGTCCTTCTTCTGCATGACTGAAAGATGCAATTGTTTTCTGTGGTTTATTTTTCCCTGGTATATTTCTCACTAGCTCATTCCTTCTTAGTTTCAGTAGGTTTCCTGGTTCATAATTCACAAGTCATCTGCATTTATAGAAGACCACCATTTGAAGCATTATATCCTCTGGTCCTCAAGCTGCTAAATTTCCCCTCTCCTCTACCCCAAAGGTAGACAGGAAGATTCATTTATTTTGTTTCCAAAATAATGTTTAGTAACTATGAATATGATGTGCAGGGTGACATGAGGGATTCAGTGACACTGAATTTATATTAACTTAGAAATTACTGAAAAGTCCAGCTTGTCTAGAAAAGGAGGTAAAAGTCATCAGTTTAGCACATAGGTGGGATCCATGCAAATGTGGAGTAAACATAATAGGCTTGTACATAATAAACACTTTTAGAACAAGTTATTTTTTTTAGTGTGTTAATGTTTTGATCCTAGTTAGATGAAGCTATAATGTTTATTTGGTACCAAATTCAAAAACTCTTCTAATTACAATCTGAATCCTGTGGCCAGGTCATGAAGCAACAAACAGCACAAAAGCAGCAACAAGGGTGTATGAGCACATCAAAATAAAGGTGCAATAAGCATTGTCACCTTAGGTGCAATGGCCAAATAACATAAAAATAGACCTGGCAGCACCATTGCATAAATGCCTGCATGGGATAGAAATTTAAGCATGTAACTATGAAACTCTCGTTGTAGAGTTTCATAATATGCTAACATTCTGCACCTTCAGCCTGATCAGAAACCAGTGGCAACACCTCCCAGCTGCTATTGTTATCTTATTTCAGCAATATTCAAGAACGCATAGTCAGACTCTGGCTTGGGTAAAATAGCCATACCCTGTTTCAGTTTCATTAGAGAAACAGGGTAGTTTGCTCAGGGGAAACTGTTCTCACCTGCTGAGACTGGAATAGAGGAAGTCTGGCAAACAGAACTGGAGGAGGGAAGCACTTGCACAATACTAGAAGCAGGGGAGGTGGGGACCTCACTGGGCTATTTTGGCTTTGAAATTTGTACTTGTATAAATATGCAGTATATGGTATAAGCTACAACTCCATTCTGACTAAGCCATCTGGCAGACAAACCAACAATTTTTCTGAATACTAAATTCAAAGAAAACTAAGAGGTCGCATATTTGTTGGAATTTTTTCTTACAACTAATGAAAAAACAGAAGTTACAAAATATTTAAAAATAAAGGAAACCACACCCACAAATCATTTTAAAGGGAGAAACTAGTATTTTGGGGATATTACTGAAAAAGAAATGCCAACCTGTGTTTCTGCATATCAGGAATGCACAGAATATTCACTTGCAACAGCTAGTGTTGCTTCTCTGATTTGAAACATGTGCAGAAGGGTGAGAATTTTTAAATCTGGCATGTTTTGTTGTTAGGTTTTTTTTCCTTTTTCCCTGCAGTGAGTTTTATTACTAGGTGAGTTCTTCTGTCAGGATCTCTCAGCTCCATTTAGCAGGTTTCTACACGTTTCAGAACTTGAAAGACTCACCCAACGTATCATCAGCGTTCCCATCATCAGTCACGTTTACACTGGCTTAGTCCCAAATCAAACGTGAATGTCTTTTTTCCTTCTCACGTTTTTTTTAAAGTTTCTGTAAAAGAGATTAGTCAATAAAGTAAATAAAGAACAAAAGAAAACAAAGAACAAACAAACAAACAAACCCAAAAAAACCAAAAAACCCCAAAAAAGCCTCAAACCCAAAAACAAAACAAAAAAAACACTCAAAAAACCCCCAAAACAACAAAAGCCCAAAACCCAAAAAACATAAAGCTGCAAAAGCTCCATAAACTTAAAACAAAACAAAACAACAAAACAAAACAACACCAAAAGTCAAAACAGAACCAAAACCAATCCACAAAAACCCCACTCACTTCACTTTAAAATAGTATGTAAATTCATTATTTCCATCTTAACTCTTTAAAGTGCAGAAAGGAATAAACATCTAAAAGAAGCAAGTAAGAGATGCATCAGAAGCAGAACAATGTGGAGTTTTTGGATAACAGTTTAAACCAAATAAAGGCATGTAGTTCAGATCACTGTTACTGATTAAATGTATTGGGGTTACTCACCAATATCTTCTTACTGGCCCCAATTCAGCAAAGCACTACACATGACTAATTAGGAATATGAGCATGGAAATAGGATTTAAACTTTAGAACAACCATATTGGGGGGTTAGAGCATTTTACTAAATAAGGGCTTGGAGCCTTAGCCAGCAGCTTTATTCATGTAGTGTTTTACTCTCTGTTTGTGGGAAATGTCATCCCTTCAGTCTTTTGTTTCTCTTGCGCTCTTGTATTCCACATGGCAGAGTTTTTATTTCCTCCTACATGCTGGGGAAGAATTTGAAGGAAGAAGACAGTCAAGATGTATTTGGGTAATTTCTATGCTTATATTTTACACATATAGCAATACGCTACATCATTGTTTACACAATTCAGTTATTTCTCACAGAGTTTGGTACAGTGTTGTGAAAGCACGCATTTTTTTGTGAGTGCCTCACTACCAGATTTGAGGGCTAGAAATGAGAGGAACAATACTGTACAACCACAGACTTCTGAGAAAAAAAATACACTGCATTAAAATGGCATTGTATAGCTGCTTATTGTTTCTAAACAATTTCCAGATGAAATCTGAAAACAGGGTTTTCCTAACTGCCAACTCTGCAGACACAATGTGGGAGAGTCAAGCAAGAGTTATATAACTAATTAAAACCAAATTAATTTAATCAAAACCATTAGACACTCATTACTCATGCAGCTGCATCATCTTTTCAGTTTACCTTTATCCTCTCCCCCCAGCTGTATTGGTTACACCCACCTCTTGTTTCTCATCTGAAAACAGACATTTTTTTAGGAAAGGAAATGCATCTGTCTGTGTACCAGCACATTACCTGTCTTGATCTAGATCAGGCACGACTGTAATGCAAATAAAAACATCAGTGGAAAAAGACAAATATAAACAAACTACACTGGTAACTTGCTATTTTTGGACATTATTCAAGACAACTAATTTGAATCTTCTCAGCCACTCATTTGGTAGAGAAATATTTTCTTAGAACTTGTGGTCAATCATAGTTTCTCTCCATACAAAAAAAAGAACCTTTTAAGATGACATAAATTTACAACTTGAACAGGTGGATAAAGATGTTTTATTCAGCCAAGAAGTCAACTTCTGAAATCAGACACCTTCGAAACTGGGTGAGGTTTTTTTACAGAGCATTGAGAAACTTCATATTGCTTCAGAACTTTGAAGATTAGTTTTATTGCAATGAAAGCCAGAGGGTTTACAAGTGAACATTAAGAACAGACAACATTTATTATAAAGAATAAATTTTGCAGACGCTGTACATAATTTCTACTTTGGGAGTATTATTTAATGACATGACGGAAAGAAAGACTTTGCTTTTATTTGTGTGGTGTTCTCTCTTAGAATGGATGCTCAAGGCAAAAATCTCACTTGTAATGCAAGGTGTGCCAAGTAGGGAAAAGAACACAGGCAGCTTCTTCTTTTTCCTCATGCAACCATACAGGTTTGGGGCAGGATGGTGCCCCATGTACTGAGAGACTTGAGGAGCAAAGGGGTGACCCACAGCACCCAAGTGAAATGAAAAATGTGGGTCACTGTACTGGTTTGCTGGAAAGGACCCCTCTCTCTCCCCCTCCCTCCTTCCCTCTCTAAATGCCTTTGGGCATCTGCCCAAGGCTGTGTCTATGCCACACAACAGAGGGACATGATGGAAACCTCAGGAAGGGAGACTTAACTGAAAGCACACTAGGACATTCCCAGGTTTGTGGCCGTGGAGACACTACAGGTGCAATAGTTTATGCTGAATCCGGAGCGCTAAAGATTGCCAGAAAAAGATTTCAAAAGAAATGGCTAATACTATCAAAAAGAAATGCCCATGCTAACCCTAGAACAGGAAATGAGGGACTGGGAAATATGGAGCAAGGGTGCCTGGCTTTGTAGTGTACAAACTTGCAAATTGGGAAGAGTCAACATCTGAGAACTGAGAAGATCAGGTTCTAGTTGTGGCTTGGCCACCTCCAGACACAAACACCTCCAGTTTGCCTTTATGAAGCCAGCTCAGAAGTCTTTGCATGATATTCCCAGAAAGCTTCAGGAAACTTTGGAAAGGATGGAGATATATTTGTCAGTGCAAACTCATTTGCATGTGGCACTTGGGGATATATTTTACTGGTGAATGTCAATGCTGGTTTAATGGTAGGCCTCAATGAGCTTAGAGGTCTTTCTCAACCTTAACGATTCTATGGTCGTATAAAGAACATGTTGACCGTTGTTCTAAGTACTTATGTCATGAAAATTAAACTTAAAATCTGGATTCATTGCACTTTAAAAAATCATTATGATCAAAAACGGTTGTGTTTGTTCTGTGAAGAACAAACACAATTATTTGACAGAAAGAGCAACCTGAACTTCTGCTGTATTTACTTAACTTTTTCTGCAACACTTTTCTGCACCTTTTGATAGACACAAACCTTAACCCTGCTGTGTTCACAATTACTCAAATGACTATTTTGTCTGAGATATAACACAATTCCTCCTCTCTGTCAGAAAACCTCCAAATCAGAAAACTCTCATGTCAAAGTCTGAAAAATTGTATAAAAATTAAGTTACTAAGTGAAAGCTGAGACTTATTTGTGTAATAAAGATCTGCATAACAAAGCATTCAAAGCCATCAGGGATATTCTGACAAGGTATGGAATTGGTATAGAGGCATGAATAGCAGAACATCCTTACTCACCTCAGTGCCCAAAAGGAATGGGGAAACATAAGGACTGCATTTGCCAACAAATTTTGTAGCCAAAAAGCCAAAGTGAAAAGTCTCATTGGGCTGTTGGAACAAGACTTCTATAAGGCCAGTAATGTCTCTCATTTGAAAAGGAATCCTGAAAAGAGGAAATAGTTTCCTAAGTATGTTATCCACATTCACCTAAATTTTCATCTTTGTGGAAAATACAGGAAAGATACAAAAAAGATCATAGGGTCTTTCAGAAGTTATGAAAGAAGCTGCTGTTACTGAAATATGACCCCAATTGTCATATTCAAGAAAAAAGAAACTGAAAATCATAACATATAAAAAATTAAGAACTACCTTCTTAATCTGTTTGCAATTTCTTCATAACAAAATGTTATAAGTCTGCTCTTGTAAAAAAATTTATTAAAAATAGGAAGAGGGGAAAGAACATAAGAGACAACTCATAGTTCTTTCTTTTCATTGGTAAGAGGGGAAATCGATCATTTCACAGAAAGAAATCAGTTCATGTTAATATGACTATACAAATGTACAACTGTTGTGAGCAAAACCACAATCTGGCCCTGTAAATCAAGTTGAGACTGTTTATATTTACCCTATTTGCTCGAAACATTTCTCTTTCAGAGTTCATAACTCCCTTAGTATTTAAGGCACTCCAGAAAAATGGGCTTGTCCGTAAGAAGTATACAAAAAAATTGTCTAAAAGTGAGATTTGAGGAATAGCAAATGTCCAGATGAGAAGTTTGAACTTATGAAGCCTTTGCCCAGATTTTATTTGACAATTTTGATGCTAGTGAGTAGTAGGAAAATACCAAAGATAGTAAACTCATGTGGTGTTATTCCCTAGGCAGCTCAGAGGGGAGATGAGCCCTTACCAAAATTATTGTCACTGACACAGCTGGTGGATCTCTAAATCAAAGACAAAAATAGGGCCTTGTGCAAAAAATATTGCTCTCTTTCTTAGTTTTCATTTTTGTTGTGGAAGCACTGTAAACATCAAAATGGATCAAATAAAGACATGGAATGGAAGGTTATTGTTCCTAACAACCAATCTCAGCCAAAGAGTGAGAATAACTGGTCAATGATACTTCTCTGATTTTTGATATGTCACCATTCATGCACAATGTTTTATGCTTCCCATATGCTTTACTGTATCCACATTGTAATAGTACTGTAATGTTCTTTTTTGGAGGGAAAAAAGAAAGATAAATTTGGGGTAAAAATATCCCTTGTGCAGGAGCAGTGAGACCAACAGAAGGAAATGCCATCAGGGCCTAGGACTTCATGGATCACCTCTCTAAACACATAACCATCTTAAGGAAATAGGAAAAGTGGAACAGGGCAGAAAACTCCCTGCACTCATGGAACAGAACTTCCTGAATTTCAGCCATCAACTTAGCTTTAGGATCTGCAAGCCAAATAACACCACTCAAGATTTGACTCATGGAATGATATCCCTATATGACCATGGAAACATATTTTATACTGTTTGTGATAGGTATGAATTGCTACAGTTTATGAGTTTCTACCCCTTTTACTCCACAATTTCTATTTATTCTATCATTCCCTTACTCTGTCATGTGTATTATACAACAGATAGAAAAATAATTGGAAAATTTGGAGTTTGTCTGTGCGCATTATGTTGGATGACATCAAGAAGCAATTTTCAGTATAACTGAGTCGTAATTCTATTAACCTCTCTGTGTTTTAGGATTTTGAAAATGACAGATCTGTAAGAACTTCATAGCCACTTTTACACATGTAAATTACAGCTGTTTCTTCAGGTTGTTTTTACCTGGTTTAAATATCATAAACTTTCAAAGTTGCTATCTCCCTCTGCTACTAGTTCCTCCAGAAAACCATAAGTAATTTTACTTTCATTTGTGGGTATGAAAACTAAACATGATAAACTAATTTGAGGTCTTTGCTGCACTGTATTTATAAGTCCATATTTATTTTTTTCTTATGTGATGAGACTGTTCATTTAATCCAAATCCCCTTGAGGGCCCCAAGCCAAACTTTTAAGTGCTGATGAGAACATTTCCTGACTATAGGTAAGGATTTTGTTCTCTAGGCTCTTTTTGCTGCCAGTTCAGAGACCTGACAGCGGTTCTTCTCCTTTTAACATTTTAACATGTCTCTATGTTTTAATTATCATAGAAGAAACAGAAAACCCCAAAATAAATCAGGTTGTATACAATTAAGCCATAGGGAGGAACTCCAATTAAACCTTAATGGGCAGTAATTGTTTTCCTCAATATTTCAAAAATAATCATCATCCAGACACCAACATACGGAACATCTAACTTATAAAATCTCTCATTTTTCATCTTCTTAAAAGCTATTACAGAGGATGTCTTTCCTCAGAATACCTAACACCAGTTTGTGACTGATTGTGTTTAATATATGAGGGGTCTTTTTCATATCTAGGACAAGAAAGCTTGGATGATCTTCAACAAACTATATGGAATATAGAGATATATAGAATTTATTTACATTATGGAAGAATTAAATAATATATACATAAGCCTTTATGCACTGAACTTTTTGTGTAACAGAGACACATGTATTGGCCTGAGTCTTTAAAATCAGAGTTGAGCTAGATGCAGTTGGACACCTTCTGTCAGGAATTATGATGGCTAAACAAGTCTCCTATGACAAGACAAAGGACAGAAGCTACATGGAACAGAGGGAATACTTATTTGGAAATCATAATGTGGAAATTTACTTGAAGCACACTTAAAACAAATACGTCTGAGAAGCTGCAGTGCTCAGGCTTTGCTTAAATGCAAAATTTTGCAGGGAATAAAGGGACAGAGAAAGATGTGCTTGGTAAGTGCTGCCTCTTCACGCTGGGTTGGTTTGCCAACAGCCCCGACACTGATCTGATGCTGGGGCCATTGCACAAAGGCTTCCTTTGCTCCTGCACACTGAACAGACCAGGCTTACAAACCCTTATTCAGCACCACAGCCGCGACAGCTGCCTTGGCCAGCTCTTCTGGGCATGGGCTACTGAGGCACAGGGAGCTGAGCATCCCTGAGGGGAATGCTTCTAGGACAGCCTCGTGACTTCTCGCTGCCTGTGCTTCTCAGGCTTCCTGCAGCGCTTATTGTAACCAAGCCACATGTTTAATGTGAGCCCATCCACCATAACAGCCACTTTTCAAAATTGTTTATACCTCTGGTTTACACAGCATTCTGCATCAGTGTGCTGCACCATTTAGTCAAGCATTGTGTGGGGGAAAAAAAAGTTTATTTTTATGTTTTGTTCTTGCTCATTTAATCCTGGTTATAAAGGACTAAAATACAGATCTGAAACTAATGTTTAATGGGAGGCCAGCAACCTCTTTGAGAAATAGAGGAGTGAAGGTGGTCGTCATCGCAATTTCAGTAAGATTTCCAAAGGTCTGTTTGTGGTCTTACATTTATTTGAATCAATTTCAAACACTTAATTAGAGAATCTGATAGCCTATCCATACTGAAAACACAAACCAGAAAACTTAAGAAAATGTTTACACCAATTTCCATTTACTCCAATGTCCACTTTGGAAATTTCTTTGCATTTATATAAACATCATGATTTTTCAGAGATTGTACCTGAATGAAATAAACAATTAAGTGAGGACACTTCTGTTGGCATATTTATGCTACCATTATTCAGCTAGGATAGGGATGTTGCTTAGTGCAGTGATTTTTAATGTGCCAAATTTACTTAGCTATGCTGGCATAAATTTAGCATATAGACTAGGCTTTGCTTTTATTTCTTTCCTTTTTTGTTTTGCTTCATTTAGCTCACATTTCCTCTTAATTTACCTAAACCAAACTAAAATAAGCCTCATGTACACTGGGAAAAAAAAAGTATTTCTACTCATTTAATTAACTTGTTTTGAAAACAAATGCTAAATTAAACAAGGATACCTCTTTTTAAAGCACACAGCATAACATCAAAAAATAATTACAACAGGGATAACTTTGTAAATTATGCCATGAACACAGTATAGTAGAACTGCTAAGCTTTGAAAAAATGTGTGGAACTCAATTTTGTGGGAGGCTGTTTGTTCTCATTAGATGTTAAGCGCATGAAAGAAATCTAAATCTTGAAGCAGTGCAGTGAGCCAGGTCTGGAGAGATGCTGACATGAGACATGAGGAGTGCAGGCCATACAGAGAGGGCGCTGCCACAGACAGGATCAGGGGAACAGGACGGCGAAGGGCTGAGCCTTGACAAACTCATATTCCTCTTCTTGCATATCTATCAGCGGCAGCCTTTGAACTCGTTTTTGCTGAGTGCAAAGATATTCCCTGTCAGGCGTTAACACTGTACCATTATCTGTTTTAAAGACTCATCTCCACTCCCACTGTTTTCTTCTACAATGCTGGACTTGCTGCTGTAATTACTGTAACAGCTGTCTGTGTCACAAGTGGTTTCTGTAAGTTTGCATAGCATTTATCCAAAGTGAGGCTTTGATACTTCTCGGGGTCATTATTATATCACAAGCAAAGAACATAATCAAATATTTATGTGGCTATTCCTTTCCATGTTAAATCACATTTTACTTTATTTTTAATGAAATTTTTGAGCCTCAGTTTATAGCTTTAGTAAGATCACTCCAACATCTTTCTGGAGGGTAGCAGCTTTTTGGTCACTTGTGAAAGGCAGCTAGGGACAAAACAGTGTTTGACCCAGAAAACTCTGAGTATGACTGTAGACCAGAGAGATACGTGAAGAACTTAGGTTAACTCTAAGTATTGACAAAATTAGATAAAATTTCTATTTATGTACCCTAAGATTTTTTTCCATAGCACATGTTATTTCAGCATGACAAAACAAACTCTGCAGTACTGTAGGGCAGCCAAATAATAAGGAAAATTTTATTGGTTTTTGTTCTTCAAGAATGGTTGTTCAGACATCCTTCACAGGCTGCTTCTTTCATATCTGTCCAGTAAAAATGCAGGGCTTTTCGAGAGTGTCAGACAATTAGGAAGTTTCTATGAACATTAGGGATTATATTTCTATAGCAAAATTGCCTGTGTCTATAATTAACAAAACTCATTTAATACAAATGTGTGCACTTTTGCCTTGCAAAATCAAGTACTTCTTTATTTCTTTCTTTACTCTCCAAGCTAGCTGAGATATTTCCATGAGATAATGACTTACTTTTGCTGTTACAAAAACTGAATTGCTTGCCCTTCAACCACCTTGAAGTACACAAACAGCTATTAGCTTGCATTAGCCATTAGCAGCACACAGGTCTAGGCCTTTTGTGCTGCACTGAAATAGATATATTGGGACATTATTATGTGCTTTGAATTCTACTGATTTATCTAATTCTGTGGAAATTGGAGATTACTTGTCATACCACGTATATTTGGTAACACTTGGCTTCCAAGAATAAATGAAAAAAGAAAAAAGAAAAACTCTATTTTTTCTTCAAACATAAGAAATCTCTTCTCTCTGCCCACAATATTAGGCACACATGCAGCATGCAAAATACCTGTACCATTATTTATGACCTTCAGAAATGCTGATACAACACCATATATACAGAGTCGAGTACAAAACCACCTCACTTCTATTGGACTCCTTTGACAGAAGAATTATAAACATAATGACTATGTACACACTTGATAAGGACACCATTATGCCATTTATACTAATATATGATTATATCAGCATAAACACTGCTTTCAACATATACAGAGCACAAGACACACCTACAAAAATGCTGCAAATAAGACTTTTGTCAATGCACAGCTGCCAGCACTGTGGGGTTTGCAGGGTATGTGCTTTGCTGTTCCCTGTCCTTCCCTGTCCTTCCCTGTTCCATGTCATTGATCCAAGACGTACCGAGGCACAGAGTGTGTCGTAGGTCCATACCTCAGTGTTAAACACCTACTTTAAAGTACAGATGGGTCCCAGACTTGTTCTCACACCTGAAAGCAAATACAGGGAAGGGGCTTTCGCTTCTCACAGTTTCCTTCCTTCTTCCTTTGAAGTTTTGAAGTACCTTTTTGATAGTCATAGCTCATTTTTCCTCTGCTATGCTTTTGTTGTCAGAAACACGGAACTGTGTGATTAATACTATGCAATTCCTTTTAGAGAAGGAGTTCATATCTTAAATATTTGCAGAATACCAATGTCCATCCTACTGATCTTCAGTATTACAAAAAAGATTAACAAACTAAAGAAAAAAAACAAGGAAAATCTGCACATGCTATAGGCATTCAAAGCTAGTTACTTATATCTACCTGGTTATCATGGCCTGAGATGAGGAAATGGGCTTATACCATGGGGTACATCCGAATAAAACACCTGCTAGTGCAATTTTTTGTAGTTGTTCTTGTGACTAATATTTCACTATGTACTAGTTCTATAATACTTTCACTGACTAACATGATCTTCAGGACTTGCATTGCCTTTCTCAGCTGTAAAGATTTATTTCTAAATCTATAGTGGGTGTGCCAATTTGCTTCATTATAATTTATTTTATTTAGCTACATCTAGTAAATATATAACAAATGTATAACATTCTTTATTGGATAGCAAAATAATGAGCAACTAAATTTAAACTGATGCATTTTGACATGTATCAGCACTTACAAAAGCATTTTTATTGAACTTCAATTAAGTTAATTTAAAAGGTTTAGCAGCTCTTTCTAGTACTGATTATACACCATAATATTTATTGTCATAGTCCTTGTGCTTCTCCACATTCATGTTTAGTATGGTAGGGATAAGAATGCAAGTGACTGGCATCTCAGGGGAAGCAAGGTGCTGTGTAGGTTCATGTTCTTATATACACAGAAGTGCTCATAGTGTGAAAAGTATCTCAAGGTTTTACTTTACTTTCTGGACATGGCCATTGACCTCCTTTGTCTTCTATTAAGCAATCCCTCTTATCCCCTCTCTCCTCACCAGCAGCCTCTTCAGAATGGAAAATCTATGGAACCTTGTTCTCCTTTGCCTGGTCCTAATGATCACCGTCAGCAATGATGGGTTTGTGAAGAACATGTAAAGCCATTTATTTATTGCTTTATGTATATACTTTCAAGAATAGTAAGAAACTGCCTAAATCCTTTCTAATGGAGCATGCAACCTGCTAAGGTTGCTTCAAATCTTAAATTAGCTTAAGCTAATCAAAACTTACCTTTGCATTGTCTAGTTTAGAGAACAGCACATGACTACTGTGAAAGCCCTCAGACATAAATAGGGAAAACTGGCTTGTTGGAACTCCCATAGAATAGATGTAATTAGATGCATTGCTGAAATGATTGGAACCTATGGTATTTACAGATGATATATTTTCTCAGCTCAGTGACTAAACACAGAAGGACATGAGACAGAGCTGTTTAACTTAAGTTTTTATGCTATTCCTCACCATGAATTATTATGATAAAATATATTTTCTAAGGGAATGAAAAATAGTCATTCCTTCCTATAAAGGTATCAGGAAAGTATGAGAAGCATCTATAAATTTTTTTCAATAAATTGTCAAGGACAAATAAGACATTTGCCGCACTGGGGGTGGAAGAATAAATAAATAAATAAATAAATAAATAAATAAATAAATAAATAAACAAATAAACAAACCCTCAGTAAAAAAGATTTGTTACCAAATCCTGATTCTGAAAGTTGGAGAAAAATACAATAACCCAAGCAAGCACATATTTTTACTTCTGTCTAAGCCTAGAGGTCATACTAAACAGAGTAGCATTTTTTAAAAAAATATTTTACAGTACATGGAAAGAAATGTTTCAGTGTGAGGAAACATTTTAACTAATGTCATTCCAGCCAAAAAACTCAAGAAATTAGAGAAATTTTTGAACTCTAGTTTCCCTTTTAGGATTACTAAAGGTTTTCTGAGCCAAAAGCTTGTATGTTTTTGAAGAAGTATCTGTTGCAATGAGAAAAGACTTTATGTCTTCATAAAAGATATGCTCGATGGTAAGTTGGAAACAACTTGGCAACAATCTTTCTCTTATAACTTGCCTATGGAGTTACTCCTTAAAATCTAGAAGCTTCAGCAGTCTCAGGGGTTCTCTGTAAGATAATATTTTAAGTGTTGTATGTTTCTGTTTAAACATTGGATTCAATATTTCTTCATTAATATTTACCATGAAGTGATTTTTCTTAATATGTTGTTGGTTTAAGTTAGATTTAAAAAAAAGAAAAAGAAAAATCAGTCTTTCTGCCACAAAACTGTGAAAACTAAATTATTCTAATATATTCTTGTTTTCACTTAAGATTAATTTCACTTGTGTGTTTTTCTTATCAAAATTGAAGAATTTTGTTTGTTACTCTAATTCTTCAAAGTATTCTAGTGTTGGAATGTATTTTAGTTGTAAAATGTGCCCTGATCATCCTCCATCTATTTCAATATTTATTTTTGCTCCTACTTTCTTGACACATGCTCCTGAAACATTTGACTGCGAGAACACCTGTGTTGATAGTATTAGGAAAAGGAAGGTATTCCACTTCTCATATCTGAACCAAAAGGTCTGCAAATTTCTAGTGAAAAAATAAAATTAGTAGCTGAAAATCTCCAGACATTTGTTTGCTTCAGTTCATGTCTATAGTTGTGAGAAGGGATAGACTGGCGGTCACTGTTCCATGGAAATAGTGACATTGCACTCACCAAAGTGAGTTGACTCAGCCAAATCCAGTCCAAAGGAATCATCTGCTCTGATAAAGCATATTTTCCTAATATATTCAGAATTACAAATTCTAGGACTGAATACTTTGTCTCTATGAATTTCTGGATACAGCCACTTGAAAAAATAGGTTTTGGTCCATTGAAACTCAAAGTCTTAAATGGGTGGAATAAGGAAATATTTGGGGTTTTTTTTCTTATTTTAATTTTGGTGATTTTAAACGGATAAATGAGCAATTTATTTTTCCCAATTGCTTTCATTTTAAGAATACTTTGAGCATATTTGAAAGCAAATTATTGTTTCAAATTACTGAAATAAAGTATATGGAATTACCCTTTTTTTCCTGGAAAAATTGTCTCAAAATGCCCTGTTGGTTCTGATCAATCATCATGTGTCCATTTGGGTGAGAAAAAAAAACCAAAAAAAGGTAGAAAAAAAAAAGATTTTTAAGTTAAACATTAGTCAAGAATACTAGTAGAATCTGTGAGCTTACAAGAAATCTAGACATCTGCTCCAGGTATTCATCTGCTAAGATCTTGGGCATTAGGATTGAGAATTGACTGGGTCAAAATACATTCTTCCTCTTCCCTTGATTGGTTCCCAATAGAAGTGCTTGCATTATTTATTATTAAAATATAGAAAAAATGCAAGGTAATACAGGACTTTTGTTGGTGTAGTTATAGGCCATATTTACCTGGGACTATGAAGTTATAGCAATGTCAGCTTTGATAAATGAGAATTGAAATAAGATGAGGATGTGGATTTTTTCTTCTTAGTCATCTACAGTTACATAAATATCTCTGTGTTTTTGGAAGAAACAACAAACTCACTACACCCCTCTCTCTGGATACAGAGGAGAAACCTTCACCATGTGGAAAACATCCCATTCACACCAGAAAGGATGTTCTCACAGAAAATTCCAACCAGTTCCATATGTTTCCTCATAAGAAAGAGTTATGTTTACAAAACCATTTTTCATGTATTTCTAAAATCAGTGTGTAAGTAATATTTCGCTGCAGCTAGGACACATGCAGAGCAAAGTTCATAAGCAAACCAACGAGCGTTATATTTCATTAGATCAACAAGTACTGACGAAAAGTTTTCACAAGGCTTCAGATACAATTCATACTTCAAGCTCAAAAAAATACCTGCAGGAAGAGGATAACCACAGTATAATCTTTTATAACCATAGTTTTACTTTATTTTGCTTCTATTATGCTAAGTAGCCTTATATAAAATGTTATTTCTATTTATAAGTTTTTCTGTGTTTTATCTCTCAGTGAGACAACTTGTGTTAGTACTTCATAATGAAAACGTGCTCTTAATCATTAATTCTGGGAGAAAATAATAATAATTCACATCATGTATTTCTTCTACAGAATTAAGTACAGTTTGAATAAATTAATCATTTTGTTTATGAAATTCTCTTTATGATGACAATTCTTCATGCTTCTGCTCAGAAACAAAGCAAAAAACCCCCAACCAAACAATAAAAAAAACTCATTTTAGTGTCTTAGTAAATAAATAGAATATTTGTTTACTTCATTTTCTTATTCCAGGGTCTTTTTGGTAACTGCCTACCAAAAAAACTGTCATTCAAGAATGAAAAAAAGATATAGAAATCTATATTTCATTACTTTACAATTTCACTCAATATTTTTGTCCTTTTTTACATAGTTATCATTTTCTCATTTTCTAAACATAACAAAACTTTGTATGTGCATTACATTTTATGTTACAGAACTTGGTACAATGTTTATTTTTAAATATGACTTGTGTCAAAGTTGCATACAAGCATTTTGACAGGTTATTTTTTTCCTGCTTCATTCCATTTTCTCAAAGGTGGTATATAACAGTATGTTGGTAGCTGCATTTATGATTAGAACTATAGTGAAGTTCTTGTTTATGTGATTATATTAGCAGCAATGGCAAAAATAACTGACTATTTATTGGTAATTGTCACCCTGGCCCGTATTGGACTTCATATTGGGAATAATTTTTTTTTTTTACTATTTATTTAATATTTAACTCTGGTTAAGAGCAGCCCTCCTCTTCTACCCTGGGTATTTACATAGGTTTATGGAATGTGGCTAGGGTGCTCAGTGCCTTACAACATTGAATCCAAATATTCTGCAGCAGTCACAGCTCCCTGAGGTTCACAGAGCCAGACTCTTTCCTAATATGCAATGTACATGACTAGTAACAGAAAATTATGGACAAAATAGGGGTAGCATTTTTGAGAGTGTGCACAGGGCCAAAGGGCTGCAGGCTGTTGGTATCCTCTTCAAGCAAACAACACTCAGTTAAACTCTAAACATAACCAGACTCATATCCTAACCTGGACTACGGGATTCAGATCTCAAAATATACAAAAAATAATTTAGTTCTCTTGGGGAAGTCCTTCAAGCAGGCACAAACTAAATCCAGTTCCCAAATATCACAGTGGGAAATAGAACTAAGACAACACTCTATGAGTCCTACAGGATTTGTGTCCAAAATCCTGATAACCTCTTGTGATTGGACACTTCCTTTGCAGTGTAAGGGAGTTTGTCTCTCTAGAAATTGTCCACAAGGAAAACATCTTCCATCTCTGACAATTACTATCAATTCACTGAAATAATTGCGGTTACGCTGTTTTGCAGCAGTCAAGGTTTTGGCTATTTATACCTGATATAAAATAGTGCATATATTTATGCAGCTCTCTTAGGGCCTTATGAAATGCATTCTTTTGTATTTTGCATCCACAGGGACAAAGAAAATTTGTTAATTGCTTCTATTTTAATCGGGCTGTCTCACTGAGGGATACAAAGAGATGGGTTTCCTGCCACAGGAGAAAGCTGAGCAGTAACACTGACACTGATGGCAAAGCCAGGTGGATGTAGTGACTGTGGTGCTGAGCAGCTGTAAGTGTTTGCCACCATCCCAGCACCCCTCTAGACTGAATGACTAAATGGGGGTTAACAGCAATTGGGATAAACAGGAATAATGGAATGATTGCAGAATTTCTGCTCCCTGCTTTGTAAATAAGTGTCTTGGCTTCCCTTCTGTCTGCCACAAGAGGCAAGTGGCTTTCTTTGTTATCACGAGTCTATTTCCATACTGACAGGGTACTTTTACAGCTCCCTCAATAATGTTCAGAGAATTTAAATTGTTGATAAACAAATTCCCTCATGCCTTTTGTAATAGCTTCTGAGACAGTTTTTTTTATGTGATGGAGGTAAACAATTAAGAGCAGTTCTCTGATATCAGAATATCTCCATGGTTTTGGAAAGTTACAGCAATTTCTTCAAAGTTCCCAATTTTCCTATGCAGGGTGTGTATTGAATTCAGCAACTCTTTTACGGGCCAGGACTGAAGCACCTTAATCCTATGCAATACTTAAAAAGTGCTGTTGCTTTGGGTTTTGTTGGTTCTTTTGTTTGAGTTGGGGTTTTTGGTGGGTTTTTTGGTTGGTTTATTTTTGTGTTGTTTTATTCTCAATGCACCTTCAATTCTCTTTCTAGATACCTGAATGGTTATTGTATTCTTTACATTTTACAGTTCTGTGATCTGAGTGCTCATTCAATGTGATCAAGGTGACCATCATATTAGGTAATGATTTTCATTGATTGATCTAGGTAGGGAAGAGCAAAGAATTTAGCAGACTTTTCTATTTGGCATTACTCAGTGAAGCATAAATACATTCTTCTCCTATGATACAGCAAAAGTTCAGGGCTACGCAGGATCTCTTCCTTCTCTCTCCCAGTGTGACAGATGTCATAAACTGTCACCTAAATCTTATTAAGCATAAGATATATGGTGTTATTATTTCTTTGGGTATTTATCTTTAGATAGAACTTGTACTTGTTTTTATATTTTTGATTTGTTTTTTTTTGATGGTAAAAAAGTGAAAACTTCTAGAGATTTAAATATATCAATATTTCCACTATAAATAGAAAATCCATTAGATTTAACTTCAGGCTGTGGAGTTCATTTTCTGCTGCGAAACTTCACTGGTTTTGGAAAATGTCTCTAATGTTAAAAAGAAAAGTGCAGCTTGTGACACTAATACTCAAATAAAATTGTTTAAATAGTAAGATGATTTTCATCATGAAAACGTATTTTTACCATCGTCACAATTAGTATCTTGCCATTTTGTACAATAAATTGGAGAAAAAACAGGATGAGCTAGCCCTGTTCAAGTTCCAAAAGCATACAGAAACAGAAAATGTAGATCAACTTATTATCATTTTATATCCATAGCTGTCATGTTAAGTTGCCCCACTGCAAAGTAGTAAATAAACAAAACATATTATGTCAGAACTTGAAAACTGTAATACATTGCTCTTGATACTCTAGAGCCCTAAGGCAATATGACAATCTGCAGTTTCTAGCACAGATATTTACTCTGCAATAAAGTGGTAATAGAAAAAGCTCACAAAGTCTTTTGCTCTTTGGCTTCTTGGAGTTTGGCAGGCTGTTCATCCACCTGACACAATTAATCCCAACAGCTAGACAATGGAACAACAGCAACACATGAACTTTTTCTGAGAACCACTTTATCATATGTTGCATAAAAATATTTGAGGGCTGGGGAATGGTTGGACTGAAAGTTCAGTTCATGATTGTTTACAATACAGCAAACTTTAGTCTAAACGGAGACTGTGAATAGCTTTGCCATCTGTTGTTTAAAAAAACAGAAAGAAAGAAAGAAGAGAAAAATGAGTTCCATTTGCTTCAAACAGCTACGGGGTGGTCAAGTTAGAATACTTGGCACAGGAGATGTTTAGAATTGAAAAGGAGTTTACATCTGGTCCCTGCTCACAGCTTATTTAACGCATCTGTAGCTGCCTTTGTTATCCCAAGCTCTGAAATCTGTTTCTGCCATTCCTCTTTGGGCGTGCTGCAGCCAGTCCTGCTACCAAGAGCAGGGCTGTGAGGCTGCCCTGCACTGTCTGTGGCTGTGGCAGGCACTCCAGGCCAGGAGCTTCTGCAAGTGCAGCTTCCCCTGAAGACACAGGCTGCCAGAGCTCGCCCAGCTGCTGAGGCAGACACCCCTGCTCCCAGGAAAAACAGTGCAGGGAGCAGGACCCCTGCATGCTAAGCAGGAACCAAGCTCTTAAATCAAAGTCTCTTTTTTATGGCTACATTGGCATTTTAGGCTGTGGATGGTGTTTGGATTCTCAATGGAAGCAATTTTGGGCACCAATGACCTAGAAGAAGGTGACCTGTAGTTGCCACTGCCATCAGGAGTCCTCAGCTTGGCAGTGTGAACCCACCTGACCTCACAGCTGGAGAGGTTTCAGTGGTGGCAGAACCCTGCACACAGAGTCACAGCTTGGCCTTAGGAGGGTTGATAGCACATCATTTGTTTCTGCACTGGAAGAAATCCCAGGACTGGAAGACATAAGTAGAACCAAGGTAGATATTTTAGGCTCTTGAAAAGCCTCCTGTGGACTCTTGTCTGAAACCAACAGTTTGAAAATCTCCTTGCAAAAGGTCTGAATATTTTCACAGATTTTCAGATGCATATGTGTTGGTGAGTCATACCCCACACTTGAGAAAAGCCAATGCTGCTTGTCTTCCATTGTACTTCATTATTATTACACTATCAGGAGAACATGGTGAGCATTCAATATCATATAAATTTACTAGAATACATAATACACAAACCTTGCAAAGTTAGCTATCTTTAAATTTATCTGGCTTTCAGGTAATTTTGAAGAGTAAAAAAATTAAAAATTCAATCAGGCAAAATATGTTGCAGATACTTTCTGTAAACTTTTTAATGTAAATAACCAGACTATTCTAAACAGACCTTTTCCCCAGGTGATAGATAAAATAAAGACAAGTCTTCATTTTTCAAATAATTCAAGCATAATATAATAAATCTACAACTTAAAGTTTAAACTTTTCATCATATTTTAGAGACCTAAGAAAACAGGATACTTATAAAAAATAGCAAGTTATTTTTACTTTGACCAAATATTGAATTTTTGATATATAGAAGTTTCCAGAGATTAAAACTAGGTTTAGTATTTGCCTACCAAGAACTTTTTCCATCCCTACTCCCCTCCTTTTTTCATTCACTTACTAGCCTGCTTGGCTGTGGTCTAGACTGAAAATGAAATCAAATTATACATGAAGAAATAGGTCAACATTTCTAGCTCATTCTTTTTCACGAAGGATTCTTATGTTTAATTCAGATAAGGTTTGGCAAAGTTTCTCTGTATCTCAGCTGAAATAAATAAACTGTCAAATTTGTCAAGGCTAGACCAAAACTAACAATCCTGGGCAACAAATACTGAAGAAGTTGAGGGTGTTGTGTTTGTGCTGCTGTTCCTGGGAAGTCAGATCATGCTATTGTAGTTCCTTCCCCCCACATCTCTGGCAGGGTACATCCATGCCTGCTGTGTAGATAATATATGTGATTGTGTGAGAACCTCATAAATGTGATGCAATTCATGCCTGGCTAAAATCCCCCACTTTGCTGTAATTCTCTTGTAACTGTTGAACATTAAATTGAATGGAGCTGCAGCTACTTTCATCATGTCTTAGTTTAAAATATTTTGATCTTGAGAATGGACCATTCCACCGTGCCACACATTCATGGGATCATTTAGATTGGAAAAGACCTTTAAGATCATTGAGTCCAACTGCAAACATAACACTGCCAAGGAGGAACTAAACAGAAACCCTGCAAGAGATTGCCAGTGCAAAGAGCAAAGTACAATAGGATTGCTGCAGATGTCCAGGCTCTGGAGTAAGTCTGTGAGCCAAGAAAATAGAGGGACTGCCTCCTTTGCCTTTTGTCCCTTTAAGGCAAAACCAGAATTAGGTCCCAGATAGGGCCTTAAAGTAAAATTCAACTCTCATATATGACAAGGAATCTGAAGGCATCGAGTGAAACACCCTTACATGCAAACTTGACCCATAAATTATAATAGGCTTGTCTTTTTATTTTATTAGTAAAATATATTATTCTGCAATTACTGATTAGCAACACTCTAATCCACTATTTGGTGTTGCTAGAACCTGGAATTAAAATATATCTGAAACCCAGTTGAGCCAAGGATTTTCTTGTTGCACTCTTTTGCTGCGTAAGGTCTCTGACTATGTAAAGTGTTACACAAACTTTTAATGATGATCCTGTTTATTTAAAACATTTTATTCTTTTCTTATAAAATTTCTACGTTATACGAGAAAACAATAATAATCTCACCCTTTTCTACGCCTTTTTGACAGTTTGAGTAGGACTTGAGGGATATCTTAGCCTCAAATGGAAAATATTTGCTGAAAAATCTGTTGAATTATTAGGAGATACATAGCATTTTACTTATCAGCTGGTGTAAAAAATCATTAATCCTTTACTATCATTTCAGATATCTGGTGTTAAGAGTAAACTAAAAAATTGCCCTAATTTAAAAAAAAAAAAAAAAGTAAAATGTTGCTTGATTTTAAAACTTGCTGTTCTTTTGAAGTTGTTATAGATGCCTCTACTAAAAAGAGAAAAATTTAAATACCTGGAACTTTCTTCCTATTTTCATGTGTCTTGTTCAGGAAGACAAATTCCTCAAGTCATTGTGTAAACTATGTAGCATCTATTGCATGTAATCACTACCTGCAACAATGCTTTGGCTGGAGCACAAAAAGTTCTTACCCTTGGGATGAGGGGTCAGCCCTTTACACACAGACTGTGAGTAGATTTGCCAACCCTGAACCTCACCCAAGATCTCCAACATAGGTTGGATTTCCTGGTCAGATTGAGAATTGTGTTGTTGGGTGCCTTATATTTTGCTTTCCAACTGGAACAGACAGTCACAGGATAAGAGATGCCTTGGAATATTATTAACCTCTATCTGTCACTGCCTAGCAAGTGATTGTTCTTAAAACACTTTTTTGAAAACTCTTTTTCAACTTTCATCTCATTATAGAATTCATGTCAGATTATGGAATTCATACATGTGAGAAGGTGTTCCTATTGCTTTTACAGGGATTTTTTTCTACTGCCTGATATTTATTTGATCTTGAAATTTATTTTTACATTGAAAACTGTTTTTTCTATATAACCACCTAATTTTGAATTGTTATTCTGTAATCACATGTGCTCATGCAGCTCAACCAGCTCTATTTTTAATGCTTACTAAGAGAAATCAAACATAGATCTTTTCAGATGACATTTTGCTTCAGAGCTTTCCTAGCTTTTTGGGGAATTTGAAGTCAATGCATTTCTGGCAACAGCTCTATCATTGGATGAATTTATGAAATAATTCAGGCTGTGGTCCCAGTGAGAGAAAATGATGCTATACTATGATATGAAATCAGTGCTTCTGCAGAAGCATGTTATGTTTTGCAGAATCATGAAAAAAATGTATGAAGGTCATCTAGTCCATCTGCTTGGTTTGATCTGCTTTTTCTTATGGCAATCCTGGAAGATGTTTGTCTAACCTTTTTGTAAAGGTATCCATTGTCATCCACAGTAAATGGTTCTTTATTTCTCCAAGGGAAGTGTATGTCCATTTTTATGCATGAGCACACACAAAGGTGTGTTGGGTGAAACTTTGAGCCTCTGTATCCCTCATATGTCAAAGCTAATTTTTAGAAATTTTTTTCTATGAAAGCAACACTTTAAAAACCAAAATTCTGACAGATGGTCATTTTATCTGTGTGACAAAAGCAATGGTCAATAGCTGTATGTTCATGGAAGAATTAATAAAACAAAATAGAAAAAGAAAATAATTCTCCAAAAGGAAATAATAATAGAAAACAAGACTGGCATAAAATGCTCTCTTTTTTTTCATTAGTTTATTAGTGATGTCTGTGTTGACCAGACATATTGGGACAGATTCTCATTTAGGTCTACATATAAAGAGAAAAATTTGGTTGATATATTATGTTTCACAGATCTCGTTTTGAAATATTTTTCATTGAAATTCAACATATTCATTTATAAAGATGAGCAGTATACATATTAGTAGTGAGTACTGTGTTCTTTAGATTATCTCTTTAGAAACAATTTCATGTCATGGATGACTGATAGAGAAATACCAGGCAAACTAAGCAGAGGAAGAGCACCAATAAAAGCAATTATACCTGTCAAAGCAAGTGGGATTGTTTCCAGTTATTCATAGTTTAGATTCAATCAGTGCATGTCTAATTTAAAGTCAGACCTTACCATCCTGTGTTGTGCTTCTGGACTTTGATTCCCTTTATCAGTTGTGATCACGACAGTGTAAAGACATTGAAGATCATGCCTTACTTAAAACAGACATTTAGTTCTGATTTGTGTTTGCTTGCTACTCTGCAAAAGTGACCACTCACAGAAGTCTCTTGAGGGAATGAAATACAGTTGTAGCTTGCATGCTAGTCTCACATTAAGCCAAGAGACTTAAATAAAAAAAAATTAATGAAAGACAAGTACAACAAGCCTAATGGGTTATAGAAAATTTATCTACTACCCTATCTAGAAAAACCCTACTTTTTATTCCTGTGTATCGCAAATCCAGTTGATTGAAACCTACAGCAAGTTCCTGTTAATTTGGAAATGTATTTAACCAGAATATAATTGTGGGTAATGCAAAGCTGGGTCGCTGTGGCTGGCCTGAAATTTGTTGTCAGCAGGAAGAAGATTAATTTCATTTACTGTCTTTGTCATGTCTCACTGGCTTCCTGTCTTTTTAGCTTGTTACCCCCAGTGGGCTGCTGCTGTCGCTCTCAATTCACTTTCTACTCAGTTATTTGTTATCTGATGGATCTGTCTACACATTTTCCCAATACGACATTTTTCCCATCCTGAACTGGAACTGTTATCACAAAGTCTACACTATGAGAGAAAACTTACGCTGAACTTAAAAATATTAAGAAAAAAGTAAAGAATTACATTTTTATGACTCTACAACAATGCTCCTGTCCAAGTACTCTGGCTGCCTGAGGAAAATTGCCTTTTTCCCTGTATTTTTTTCCATGTAAATGAAAGAAGCAGTGATAAAGTATGAAAGCATGTATTTATAGGCTCCAGACCTTACGTCTCAGTCCCTGCATCTGTGAGGAGGCCCAAGAATAACAGGAGTGCTCCACAGTGTTCAGAATAATATGGTACATAGACGAGGAATTGTTAAGAGTATGTTTGGAGTATTTTAGTTCATTTGCAAAGTGTTCTGGAATCAGAAAACATGGAGTGTTCTGCCAGCAGTGCTGAGTTTTAACAGGATTTCCCTGTAAGGGGACATCCATATTTCAAAATGTTTATCATATGTGTGTGTACATGTGTCTGTGGACATGCAGTTTCTGTTACATCAGGTCAGGCAGCGACATTATCTCTGCCTGACCTGATGTAACAGACCTCTCTTTAATGCAGCTCTGCAGATGCTTAGGGACAAAATGGGAGGACCAGGGTCAGACTGCCTTGCTCCTTCCCAGGGGACCAAAGGAAAATCTATTCTACCATTTTATACCCTCTGGCTGCAGATAGGGTATGTTTAAGTACTTTGCTAAATTGTCCTTAACAACTGGGCTAAATGAGTGCTGTACCACGCCAAGTGAGTGACAAAAGGCTAGCCTCAGTGGCTATTCTTACAATAGGGGTCTTAACCCTATAGTTTCTCCTAAGGCTAAGAAAATTTTACAACAGAGAATGACCTTTTAATGTGCTTAGAAAGCATACATGTTTTGTTATAAAAGTAACTTCCCTAAAGTACACAGGAACAAAAGTTGTGTAATCAGAGATGTCCCTGCCTTGTCATACCCTGCTTTGGTGTAGGACAGAGGCTGTTCACCAAGGCCAGTTTTGGTGAAAGGCTCCAACACTATCGGCTGCTCTTATTGCCAGAAGAGACAGACATCCTAAGCAGGCAAGCCTGAGAAATCTTGAAATTGCCTCCAGGAGAGGTCTACCTCTTACTGTTGACAATAGCATCATTCTGTTAATTCTTTACAGTTTTATGTACCTCCAATGCTGATCAGCTATGTGACATTAATTTCAGGTGTGTTTGTGATTATATTTATTTCAGATTGTCAGAAGATTAGAAACAGTTGAATTATTAAACATAACAGTGAGAGAAAATGAGAAATGGGTAAGGGTACAATTATGTTTTCCCATGACCTTCCAATTTTCAAGTAATTTGTGTCTCAGAGAAATACAAAATTATCAACAGTTTAAACTTCTTTAAAATCAGCCCTGAAAAACACTGTAGTGTGAGCCCATTTTCTGATTTTCCTTCTAACAGTATAAAGTTCTCATTTGGGGATGTGCCCACAGATATATCCTGGCAGAAGTAAAAGAAAAAACTTTGATTATCATAGAACAGTTGGATGGGACCTTAGACATCACCTAGTTCCAAACTCCCTTCCATGGCTAGGAACATCTTCCACTAGACCTTGTTGCTCAAAATCCCATCACAGCTGTCCAGTGTCCCACTGGATGGCATCTCTTCCCTCCTTTGCAAAAGTCCAGGTAGATGACATACGTTGCTTTTCTCTTTTCCGCCAACACTGTAACCACATTGAAAAAGGCCAACAAAATTTGTCAGGCACAATTTGCCCTTCATGAAGCCATGTTGCTGTCACAAATCACATCCTTCTTTCCAGGAGCCTGACCATAATTTCCAGGGTGATCTACTGTTGTCGGGCTTGCAAGGGTTCCTCAGGGTGAAGAGATAGACGAGAATCTTGACTCCATGATCAGAAGGCTGGATTTATTATTTCAATATATATAATACATTAAGACTATACTAAAAGGAATAGAGAGAAAAGTTCAGAAGCTGCTAAGCTAAGAATAGAAAAGGAATGAATCAACACAGGAGCTCTCTCTGATTCTGTCCCAGAGAGAGCTTGGTCTTTGATTGGCCCTTAATTGTAAACATGGAACATGAGCCAATCACAGGTGCACCTGTTGCATTTCACAGCAGTAGATAACCATTGTTTGCATTCCCCTTCTGGGGCCTCAGCTTCCCAGAAGAGGGAAAAATCCTAAAGAAAGGATTTTTCACAAAAGATGTCTGTGACAATCTACTCTGGCTTGCCAGGCAGAGACATGAATCTCACTGGCCTGAAGTTCCCCAGGTCTTCCTGTTTTGTTAGTTTTTATTTGTTTTTTGGGTTTTTTTAATGGGATTTATGTTTCCCCTTTTCTAGAAAGGAACATCTTTCCTGGATTGCCACAACTTCTCAAATACAATGGATGTTGGTTTAACCACTTAATATGGCAGTTCCCTTAGGATCCGCAGATGTATCTTATCAGGTCCCATGCATTATGATGGATGCAAACTCAGTGAATCATTTGCTTTGTGGGAAGAAATAAAAAACATACAGTCCAAGTGGAGAGTTCAGATCATGCCTTGGCTGTTGCATGGGAGGATCAGTCTCCAAACTTAGTCATTACCTACAGTAAGCAGAGTGCTATGTCTGGAACATTTCTAAAGAGAAAGTAACTCAGCACTGCTTAAATGCAAAGGAAATTCTCTCCCCACTCCTGGAGTGAGGGAATAGGAGTGAGGAAAGCCCTTGCACTAATTCTGGAATGTGAGCTTGCAATACACAGCCATTTACAGACAGCTGTGGCAAAAACCCTCTAGCACTACTCTCATAAATTTTTGCTGTTGCCCAAGTCAGCTGGAAATTTTCTGCCTGAAAGTTGAGTTTTACTGTTCTGTAAAAACAAACAAATGAACCTCTGGTACCTCTTCAAATAAAAGACAGATGTTTTCTATTACATCAAAGTGGTAGCTTTACTACCGTGAAAAAAATGCTAGCTTACTTTTTCAAAAACATCAGATACATTTATCAAAGAGAAACAGATGCTACAACTAATTTGCTTTGTAGGTGAGGTATGGTCCATGCAGTGCCTTTTTCAACATGCATCAAGTTCATAAGTACATTCTCAAAGTATCTTGGACGGTGACGGTAGCTAACAACACCAAACAAATGGAAAAAGAGATCATTTTTCAGGCAAAAAGAATATAGAAGGAGCTATAAAAACCAAAGCATTAGTTTTTAAATTAAAGCAGGGAAACTTAAAGTACAGAAAGAGCATAGTTTGAAATTATTTGACAAATCTGGAGACCGTAATAAATTGTGAAATTGGGTTGTGCCCTTTTATTTCCATTGCTTAATACAAAAGAGTCGATGTTGATAATATTACAGAATATTGCCCTGTGACCAGAACTAACAGTTATGAGCTTTAATGCACTATTCAGTTTCACTTTTGTAATCTCTGTAATAACTTTAGGTGCCATTCATGCTGTTAACCCACACACAAACCAACCACAATGTTTTTCCAAATTATGGTTTACAGACTGTCTTTGTTTTGCAAAGTTTGGGCAACCAAGCAAACTCATATCTTTCCAGTATTTTTCAACAACTGTCTATTAATTTGTTTGTCACTTTCAGTTACCATCCACAACATCATTGTTCAGCCGAGTAGATGAGTAGATGAGGTGGTAGCTATTTCCTGAAGTTGTATTTTCACCACACTTGATGCAAACATGTACAGGAATCTCTGATCCTATACGGATGAAGGTTTCATGCTGGACAATCACCTAATTCCAATTTAGGTCACCCCATAATAGTTTGTTGTTGTTTTTCTTTTTCCTGCTGTATTACTACAGGCAAGAAGAAATGAAATAAAATTTTGTTGTAGAAAACTTTTGTTAAATCTGTGTTGTTTGACATATGACAAAAATGTATCTTGTAGTAACAGATATTTTTAAAAAAACTGTCAGGGGATAGAAAGGAAAAATCTACAATATCCACAATGACATCTAAAGAGTGAATTTAATTTATTACACATACATTTCCCAAATGAAAATCAGGCTCTTTCATAGCAGCCAAGTTCTGAGAAGGACTTATGAAAGGACTGATCTCAGCTGAATAGCTAGAGTTATTTTCATACAAGGAGTCCCACAATATATTTATATATATGTGTTTATAAATCATTTTGGGCAGGCTTCATTACCTTCCAACTGGAAAACCAAATTACTAGCAATAAAACATTACACTAGACTAAAATATTATATTATATGGGTGGCAAACACACCTTTATTACAAAATGACATTTTAGAATACTTTAAAGCATTTGCATTTTTATTGTGAGTGCTTGTTGTAGCCTTTCATCTATAAAACCAATTTCCTCAGACACCATCAGACCTTTTTCTAGAAGTTTCATCACATATTACAAAACCTATTAAATTTTTTTGATTTTAATTCTTGAACTGCAAAATTTTGTGGTTTACAAATCTGATATTGCTGGGAAATTCCAAGGCTAGATGTGAATATAAAATCCCAATGGAAAACTGGAAATGCTTTCTTTCCCAGAATGGGAACCTGCACTGGCAGAGTAAAGAAACAAGACATGAATTTTCTGTCTTGCACCTTAGGAAGGTATATCACTAACATGTGGTTTGAGGCTGCTACTATTTGTGGAAGTAAGGGGAAGACATTTTTACCAACACAGTTAAATATATATATGTCTAATTAGGAATTTGGGAATTTATTTACAACCACATAAAAGAATAATAAAGATTATGGATGTAGTAAGTAATGCATAGAATAACAAGAAAAGTATATCTAGCACAATACCAAGATTTATCTTTTTTAAATTCTTAACATAAAATTGTACAAAGGTGATACTACTATCCTGTCTTTTCTCAAATCAAAGACATCTCAATTTATTGTAAAAAAACACATTCTAGGTTGTTTGGGTTTGTTTGGTTGGTTGGATTTTCTTCTTATTAAAAAGTACAGGCAATATTTTGCTAATAACAATGTAAATTGAAAAGTCCAGTGCAAGAGAATTCACAGATAACAAAATAATATTTTCTGAATCTCTTCTTTTTCCATTTTCATATCATGAGTGCAATGGCATTGGAAACTAGGAAAACATTTATCATCATGATGTTGCTTGGCCCTGGGCAAGTCAGTCAACATCTCCACTTCTGTATGCTCAACAGTGGAACAGAGATAATAAAGCTGTATATATACTGTAAATCCCTGAGAACTGGATTACAGCATCCTGCAGAAATACTTTTAGAAGGGATTAAAAAGCTTTGCAACGTGGCCCTGACACTTCTCAAGTATTGCAAGAAGCTCTGTGCCTCAGAGTTGGCTGTAACACCTGCGTTAAAAATCTGCAGTGCCTGGTAGTAAGGTTTACCAATTGTGAATGGTATCAAGGAAAAAAGTCAAGACCTTCCCACTCATCTATAAAAAGGGTAACTACACATCTGAATTAAGGTCATACAGTTGACCCTGGTTCCCCTTTTGTTCAATTTCTGTACCTGTCCTCCCACGAGAACCTTGGCATCAAGTGCATGTGCTGTAACCTTGGGAACCTTTACCCAGTGCTTTCCCCCAGAATTCCTATACCTCACTCCATTCTTCCTCACCTCACCTCTCCTTTTTCTTTTTCTTTCTATCAGGCTTTTGAGACTGGTAAAAGAGCAGTGCAGAGCCATCATGCCAAGGATAAGGCTCATCTTCTTACATGTGTCTTAGAATATGCTGATTTCCTTTATGAATTTTGCATGAAGAACTTAATGTAAATGGAAAATACAATTACCTTCTCTCATAAAAGTGTTGTGAGTATTAAATAGTTAATGACCATTGGGCTTTATTAAGTATCATTTTACAATTTTGATTTCTCAATTCTAAAGTGTTATTCTAGTAGGTATTGCATCTAATTATCTGTCACCCCTGTCTGGAGCAAAGGTCATGTATTTTGGCTGGACTACTATTGCAGAATCTCCTTTGTCTCACAGCAACTGTGTTACTTAATTTGGGATGAAACAATTAAACACTAAATGTTCTTTTCAGATCCCTTTTCAGACTTCAAGATTTGAAGCCAAGCTTTGTTATTGCATGGGATTCTTTTAAAATAAATCATTTGAACTTCTAATGAAATTCTGGAATTTATGTGACCAATAACTGGTAATATTATGTGACCAATACTGGTAGTAATACCAGACTGGTATTACTACCACCATGACATCTGTACACTTTTTTTCTGTAGGAACTTAAGATTTCTTTTTAGGAACAGCAAACTGTTTAATAAAGCAGGTGTGTTCATTAAAGATGCTTAAGAGCAGGAGCAGGAAAGAAAATGCTTGGATTATGTCAAGGAGCACAACATCACAATATCATTATCTTCTTTAATTGGGTTAAAACTTCGTTCCCTCATTAGACCTTGCTTGGACATTTTGCACCACTAAAATCTTTGTTATTAAAAGCAATGGCACTACTTGGCACTACTTGCATAATATAAATTAAGACCAAATTCGATCTTGAGAATATCTTGAAAAGAACAAGTGTCCATTTCTCAGAATTATGAAAATAGAGAATCTATTTACAAACCTATAAATTTCAAATTAAAAGTCTGGATTCCTTGCATCTTAGTGTATTACAAGAATTATATTATTAAATTACATGCTGAGGAATGTATTTAAGAAGTTACTTAAGAAAAAAAGTAGAGGAAAACAGAATGAATATGAGAAGAAACAGTATCCTAACAATCAACTTCCTGTAATCTAATTGTAAAATAATCTGACATAAGAAAACTGGAATAAGATGTACAACAGCTTTTTATTAATGTATAATTAGTTAAAAAATTATTTCTTTCTTAGTCTACACTACGAATATGTTTTTTTCTCTTTAATTTAAGAAACAGAAGGGTTTTTGATGTATGAATCACATGTACTCAATCTTTAATTTCAGATTTTTCATGGGCACTGTTTTAAAATTCTATTTGTAAATATAATCAAAATTCAATACATTATTCTGTAGAAGAATGATCAAGAGTGAACACCCAGGAGCCTGGAGAGTGAAACCACTGAACGGCAGAAACCAAGAAGGGCTTGAATTAATCTGCAGTAAGAATCCTCCTTCTCCTGTGAAGAAAACCAGTTCCAAATCAGAACCTGGCTTCTAAAATCATCTCTCACTTTTATACTGAGCAAAATAAATTATAAAAAATTGGATGAGTACTATCGCTAAGCATTGATAGCAAGGACATGTGGCTTCCTTACTGGGGCACAGCAGTGGTCTAACCCCACCTTATTGGCATCAAGACTCCATGTGAGGGTGCTGAGCTGTGAGGTTTGGGTGGAAGGGTCCCTCTGGACCTAACAGAGCAATCTTGGCCCTTTGTTGCTCCAGAGTGGTATAGACATGCTCTCACACATTTCATGTGTGGATTGTTTTGGGCCCTCTCCTTTAAACACATCATTGCACCTGGATCTTGGATTGTAGTCTGATCTGCAATTTTTAAAAAGTGCAATTGAAAGACAGGAATGCTGTGCCTCACTTCCATTTGTTCTCCAGATTTCCAGAAATCCCAGGCAGATGTTTTCATTTAATATAAGAAAGACATGGAAAAAGTAAAAATCAGTGTTTTTTCAAGAAGAATGTAGAACACTGTGTTGATTGAATGTTTTGAGCTTCCTTTCATACAATGTTGAGTTGCCATTTCACCAATAATTTATTTTAAAACAGTCATCACACAGAACTCTTCAAATCAAGTCGACAACACTACCCATAGTATTAATGACTAATATGTGGTATTTAAACAATGCTTGTACTCTTGAAAGCATTTTACAAATATTGTTTAATGGTTTACTGGAGAATAGGAAAATTTTGGGTGGACTATGTTAATGTATAATATTTGAATTAATTAAGATTTATAGTGTCAGTCTTGATCTTGGCACAATTCTGAGTATTTTTGTTGGAATTTTCCTAGGATGATTTTCACCCACCTCATTTGTCCATCTTCCTGGAAGGTAGTAGTTTTAATCTGAAATGTTAATGTCTGGAGTAGCATAACTTCAGACTTATTCCATGTTTTTTGTTTTTATCTCTTAGATACAGATCTGCTTTGCAGGTTTTGGACACACAAGTGAAAGCAAAAACACACAATTCATCTTGGGCAATTTAAAAATTGTCCTTCACATAGCTGATTAGCAATAGCAATGGTGATGGGGCCTCAGCCTCTGCAGCTGTCTGGGGTCAACAACAGCTCCAAACTGGGAACACCAGTAAGGGCTGAGGGCAGAAGTGGGAAGAAGTATGTGTGCAAAGAGTTCACATGGAAAATTTCCAGATTACAAATACTGCAGAAGAGCCAGGAAAATCACAGAGCTATAAGAATGAACTGTGCTCCTCAATTATCACCTGGAAACACAGTGGAATAAAATATTACCCGAAAGCTTTTACCACCTGCTGTAGCCATTCTCAAGCTATTCTTGAGACAGAGAATGGCTGTAGAGAGGCCTCAGGAAAAGCTCTTTGGTGTGAATAACCGCCAAGGACACTGTTCTTTCAGAAGTTCCCAGAAATTCCCAGAAGAATAAACCAAGTAGGCCAATTTTTAGGTTTTGGGGTGAGTTTTTTCTGTGTCTGATCTTTATCCATCTTAACCCTGATAAAATGTCTAAAGCTTCTGCTCTGAGGCAGGCTGAATGCTCCTACAGCTGACTTAAATTTCCTTTCTTATATTTGATTTTTGGAAGATAGATTGATTAGATGGGAAAATGCTCTCATCTATTTCCTATCCACTCACAGATCCTCTCTTCTCTTTGGCATTCCCTTCTGTCATTGAACATGTGTCACTTTAAGTGTAGACAGTGATCTGAGGAAACATTGCTTTACTGCAATCCCCGCTTGCATGTGCTAAGATAGACAATCTTATTTCTACCTCTTTGTACTTCTTTTACCTATGTGTAAAGAGCCTTTATCTGCCTTTTTTTTAATTTCATAGACTAAATGAACTCAGTTGACTGATAACTTTAGAATAGCCACCACTAATGGCCCAAGAAGAAGTGGTTTTTCTTTTCATAGTAGTGCTACACTGCACCTCAAATCTTTTGTAGTAATTTTTCAAAATCTAGATAAATTACTCTTATAAATAGAAGTTGTTATCCTAGGCTTATTGTTCTGAAAAAAAATCCAGTATTTTAATACAGAATTTTCACTTAGGTAGTGTACCTCTGGCTTTCTATGTGGTGGATTGATATTGCAGTGCATCATCTAAAATATTTTGCTATTCCCAGTGATGAAAACGAAACAGTCACCTGGCAATTGAAAGAACTTAAAAATGAGATACCAGGTAGGAGGCAATAGTACCTTTATCAACATATGTAGGCAGAATACAGGTTCCCTTAAGAATAAACATAGATTATATCCTTTCTTTTGCATTCCCTTTTGTCACAGATACTGTCCTTATAAAGATACACAGCAATATAAGGAAATTTAATTTCTGCCTGACCATTTCAGAATTCAACTCATTACTGCAGGTTTGTTGAAAAAAATATGGGACATGTTAGCTCAAAAGAATAAAAAGATTTTAAAAAATTTTCTAAGCATTAGTCTACATTTTTTTATCACTATATTAAACAGTTGGTGTTTTTTCCTAAATTTTACAAGCATTTGCTTTAACACATAATATAAAACAGTCAGTTTGTAAGGAAATACTGGTTTTCAGTGTCATACTATGTCATTTTCCTTCAGACAGAGAATTGCCTGTTTAATGCTTCTGCAGATTCTGGTATACATTAATTTTTCCAGCTTCTGTCCTTCTGCCCTTCATGATCACAAAATCATGAGATTTTTTTAACTCGTGCTTCAGAAAGTTAAAAAAAAAACCAGGCATAGTCTTTTCCTGAAATCTTCCCATCACAGCTGAACACCAAACAAGTGACAGGCAGCCATTAGAGCAGCCCTCTTTTCCTGACTCTTTGAGTGAACCTGTTGGAAATTTCACAATGGCATTCACTTGCCAAATAAAAGCATGGACATTCTTTTTCTTTGTGGTTGTTACAAGGTTTTGTAATCATTGCAAAAGATTTATACCTGTACTTATCCTGAAACAATCTGTTGCTCCACTCCAAACATGCAACACATATGCTGTTTCTTATACTAATATTCTTTATCTCCTGCTAATCAATCTAACCAAATCAACTAATCAACTAATCTAATTAATCAATCTAACCAAATAGATTGAAGATTTTTTTTCTTGCATCAGTTGAGTTTCTTTCTTCCCAGTCTTCCACATAAACTGAGACAACAGGTAATTATAAGCAACCTTCAAATATCTTTTAACTAACAAAATTTTTATATACCTGCCAGCTACTGTTAGTTCCAACAAAGGCAATTATTCTTTTCTAGCACAGAAAAAAAAAAAAAAAAGAAAAATATTCATTATGCTGCAGTGTAGTTCAAAAGTCCGAATGAATTTTCAAAGTTTTGTGCTTAACATTTAATTGAAGTTTAGCTGACAGCTTTGTGGTCTGATCTGAGTACTTGTTCTAGCATGATGAGTCTTCATCATGATATGCATGATGAAGATGATGATGTTTAGGAGATACCAGGCAAATAAATATGTAAAGGCTTTGTGCTCTTTCTTCATTGCTACTTCTTGGCATTAGTCCCATTCCTGTGGCAAGATCCTACACCTAGTCCTCTCATCAATGGACCTACAACACTTTAGACATAACATAGTTTCTTTTCCATCACACCTTTGATGGTACAAAAATGTCAGAAGTCCATCTGTGGAATGAAATAAAGAAGATAGTAGAGAGAAGGGAAAGAACTTGTATGCAGATTTGACTGAAATTTAAATAAAGCACCTACAGAGAGTAAGGTTTTCCTGTTGGAAGTTACTACCTTACTACCTGGAGTGCTTCTTACTCTCAGTACTCTGTGTAGAGAGAGCTGATATTACAATATTAGTTCTAATTTACATATTTCATTCAGATGGGTAAAATCAAGATGAATCAGGGCTTTGGAACTGATATTTTCTATCACTTATGTTGTAAAGCAAGCTTTGGAAACACTATTGGAGTTGTCTCCTCTGACATGCTCCACCTTCAAAAGAACGTGGGCCTCAGCTTCTAATAGCTCCAAACCACTATTTTCCAGGTTTTTCAAAGATTTTCCAAGTGTGGATTTTCAATACATCCACCAGTTAATACACTGAAGTTTTCTCAAAAAAAAAAATTAATCCCTCCAGTTTATGAACATAATCTGAGTTTCTCTGAAGGTATGGTCTTCAGTCTAAGTACTAAATGTATGACCTTTTGTTGCCAAGTTGATTTGTTTGTAATAACAACAAATTCTTATAAGACAACTGGATACAAGACAGAAGTCTGTGAATGTATATAAAGTTTCATTTAGGTAACAAAATTCTGAATTTTTTCTATCTGTGCTAGTCTTTAAAATAAAAACGTTAAGCTTGGAATGTTTTCCTTGGAAAGAAACCAACCCACCAAACAACCAAAGAGTTTCCCCCACTTCTTTCCCCCAGTGGGCTGTCTGCAGATATTATTATAATGTCTACAGATACTGTTATAATTCAGCCTAACCTTTCAGATCACTGAAAGGCGGGAGCAGCCGTGGGGAAGATGGCGGTGCTCCCTGCCCCGAGCGCCTTGGCAGCGCTGCGGGCCCCGCTCTGTGCGCGGCTCTGCGCGGGGGAGCTTCCATCACCCAGCGCTGGGCACGCCGAGCCGCAGCACCTGCCTGGCCACAAACAATAGCTCCCAGCCCTGCTCACTGCTCCCTTCGTGTACACACACACGCGCCGAAGAAATAGAAACTCTGGCTTCGGTGCCAGCCCAGACGTGTATTTCTAAAGGTCAGTTTAATTCATCAGAAATAGTTGAAAATATGCCAGTTGAAAAGATGCCTTTCCACTGGGTCTTTTTGCTCTTGTGAACAAATGTTTCCTAATGTTAAATACCTACATAAAGGGCAAGTTCTCTCTGCAGAACTGCACAGTGCCTATATGACTGATAGTGGGCTCTCACCTCTCACCTAGACTTTTCTGCTGCACTGAAGTAATAGTTCAAATATCAAGCTCAATACACTTCATGAGGGACTGGGGAGATATGTCTCTTTTCTCACCAACAGGAACTTGGAAATAAATGGTGGTATTATCTCCTTTTTCACAATATAAAGGTAGTGTTTTAGCAACATCCATAATATCAACAGTCTGTCACACTGTCTGGCACATACGTGCCACGGCAGTACAGAGGGGATTTGGAGATCTAAGATGAGCACTGGCTGGTGAGGTGCTATGTACTGGAGGACACAGGCTGGAGCACCTTATTTTGACTCAAGGTTCACACCAATGCACTAAAACTCTGTCTCTGTGTGAGAAAAAGGTAATACACCAAAGGCATGGGGGGACAATAACCACAAACTAGTTAGGAGTTAGAAATGTCGTCTGCTTGGCATCCTGCCCAAGACTCTGGTTAACTCAGAAAAGGGAAGAAGCCAGAGGGACTTCAAATTTGTTTCTGGGAAAAACATAGCAATGATGGCAAACACAGTAATATGAACAGGAACTACATATTTATTTGCACATACTTGTATATATTATATAACAGTGCATTACAAACACATTAATTTGTAAAGACAAAGGAATTGCTTAATTTTTAATCATTTACTTAATGGAATGTTTCTGACAAATCAATAGTATCTGCATGATTTTCCTGTAGATTTGTTTGTTGGGGTGTTTTTTTTCAGGAAGGTAGAGCAGCAACTGAAAGAAAAAGAAAGAAAAATTTATCTTTAATAAAAAATGGCTATTATTTGTTATCATTGTATTGTTAATTTTTTCTGCAATTACCAGAGTTTTAAAACAAGTAGATATACATAAGAGATGTAAAGACAAGCAGCAGAACACAGGAAATAACTTTGGTAATAAGAGTACATCTAAATCTTATGGTTAGGTCTGAAAGGGATCAAAAGAAAAGGTCACAGTACCATTTTTCTAATAAGTAAATATGCTAGAATATAAACTAAAGAAAACCATTAGATTTAGGTGCCATTAGATTTAATTACACAGGGCCTCATATCAAAAGCTAAAATGGGTTACACATTGCTTAAGATTTCTGTATTTTTGTTAGCGAACAGGGCAGTTAAAAAAAAAAATTCTTCCTGAGCAATAGAAATACCTGAAGATAGTACACAGAAGGAATCGCAGATTCAACTCCTGAAAACAACTTTTTGTATCCACCAAAGTAACCACTTTGGGAAAGGTGGTGCAGGATGGTTCAGCCAGTCCTCAGGTGACTCTAATGGTGCAACCAAAGACCAGTTCTCCTCCCAGCTCTTTCCAGCTGCTCACCTCTGTGCCTCCAGGCCTTGCCCTGCTCTGCAGGACAGTCATGCCTTGCAGACACTGCTTCTCCTGAGCTCCAGCACTACTGCACACAGCACCTCTGGGACCAGCAGCGTGACAGCAAACACACCACACAGGGACCCTGCCTCTGTTAAGAGCACTCAAAGGAATTTTGGCATACCTACAGCTTTCACAAGGATAATGTTTGGTATATCACCACAACTTTTCAAAGTATTTAGATAATTAGCTATTCATAAAGGCCATTTCATGAGCAGAAATAGAGGATGGTCCTTGCCTGTCTGGGATACCAACATCCTTTAGTGATGAGTTGGCCATAGGACTCCAAATAGAGCAATTCAAAACCTAGACTGAAAATTATTATGAGCAGGTTTTAGTTTCATTGCCTTCTATGATTCTTTAGCATAACTATTCATATGTCTATTTATATTCGTGAACATGTCCTGGAATAACTTTGCCACTATACTACAACATCCCCATTGTAAATACTTTCCAGCAGGAACAAGAGAAGCCAGTTTCCCAGCCAAGAAACCAGACTTCAGCAGGAAGTGATCTCAGTAGGCATATCCTTCATTTCTGGAGTTATTTGCTTGAGCCAAAAGTCGAATGAGGACACATCTAAGCACATAAAGTAGTGTAAAGAAAATGTGCTAGAAATTAAAAGGAAATCAGTCAACAGAGGATATACAAAGTACATTAAGCTCTCATTCTTTTGTCAACAATACACACTTTTGCAATTAAAATAGCAATATTTTCTAATTAACATATTGAAATGATAAAGGATTATTTACCTCTAAAATTCTTTCAGATATTCTACTGTGATCTAAACACATATGTGGATTAAGGAGTGTGTTTAAAAAAAAAGTGTGTCTTCAGATGAAGTTTGGAAAATCTTGTACAATAGTGTGAAGCACAGTAACTTACACACTGAATTCCTGTCAGGATGCAAAGGTCTTTCCTTTGCATGTTCTTTATGCCCCAGACAGTATGCAAAAGGTAAGTTACAAAGACATTTGACAGTGATGACTGCAAACCTCAGAACATATAAATATCTTACTGATTTGTGACTGATACTTTTCCTTTTTTGCTAAGATTAGATGACAGTTTATGAATCAGAGCTTCATAAGTATCTGACAGTTTTTAAGGTATTTTTTTTAAACACCAGGATTACAATTATTTTTCCATAGGATATCTACTTACTTAGTAGTTATGATGGGAAAATACTTCAAATACTGCAATTGATACTTTGTGGTTTCTATCACTCAATATGGAGCCCTGTATTTCCTGTACATCATGCACCTTGTAATACATTATATCTATTTATTTGTGATTTTTTTTTTTGTTCTGTGTATAATGCATGAATATACTAGAGAGGGTCATGAGCACACTTGACAGCACCTCTGTGAGATTTACTGGCATTATTATTTCCACACCTCAGGGACAAGAGTACTATTGTTAAGAGTCCAATATATGCCTAAGGAAAGTGTTTATCTTCATCTATCTTTCACCTTGTCCTTCACCCTAATCTCCCTGTCATTTCTACACTTCCTTTAGATTTTCACAGCTGTTGATTCCACACATTGGTGCATCCTCCCTTTCTAGGCAGCAATACCGGAAACAAAGGGCAAGTTCATATCTATTTTCCAGTGGCTAATATGACAATAGTTCCTGAGAGCTGAAAGAGGCAACTCTAAGGAAAATTCTGCTCACACCTTCCAGTCCTGGATTTTAACATGCCCAATTCAAATTAAATATTCAGAGAGTTTCAGAACACCAACAGTCCCTATTGTGAATGTAGCTCTTATGAGACACTTGAGATTTAAGAAGGTTCACAGTTTGGCCAAATATCCACAAGTGTCACATCAAGGGTATTTCTGACATCAGAATGACCTCACTGCATTTTTTGAGAGAAGCTATTACTCAGTGCAATACTTACTGACATTGGCAATTAGATGAGATTTACCCATCCTCAAAAAGCCCCAGACAAATCACATTTGACTGAAACTTGTTTCCCCTTCCATCACCAGTGTAATTACAGGGGAGACAACATTTTAGTTCAAACAGTTAAAGTTTGCAGACTTACAAGCAAATGAAATTCTAGAGTTGAAATTATAGAACAACTTTATATGGCTTCTGTGTGCATTCTCCATAAGAAAGTGGCTAAAACAAAAAAGCTAGAAAAAGCATAAAAAGTGCCGAAATAAAAAAATTAATTTGTCTGATAATTGTAGAGGAAATAAGTCAGAAGAGAGTGAAGAAGTTAATAAATACCTTTTACTGAAGTCTTTAAAGAGAATAGAATTCCAGTTGGAACATTTTGATTTTAAATTTTATTTTCTATCTAAATTTTCCTATATTATTGTAATATAATACTTCACTCTTAGAGACTTGTATGAAACATGTATGTCCTTTTTTGAACACATTTCATGCTTTATAGATTAGACATAATTGTGTGAATACATTTAATCATTAAAACTCTTAAATGAACAAAGATTCATTCTAAATAATAGCATATTTATAACTAACTTTCCAATACAGGAATAGGAACTTTCCTAAGAAATACAAAAAAAACCAAAAATGTATTGTACTAATTTTCAACATAACTTTCTTTTTCTATATATATTTAAGGAGCAGCAAATAATTTATAAAAAATCAGCAAAGAAGGTTGGTAGAGTGTATCACAATACTGAGTTGTGACATCAGAACTTGTTTCCTGCTGAGGAACAAACATTTCCTGAGTGTTAAAATTTATACAAATGAATTTCTTTTGACTTTATTAATTTAATCCATGTTCTTATTGATGGTGAAATAATATGTTAAATTATTTATTCCTCTAGAACTTCCAGTCCAAAACATTTAAAGGGTTACTCAAATCTTACAAGAATCAATTGAGAGCAGAAACCAAAAGGGTATTTTGATCCCTCATGCAATATTTCTGATAGCTTTTTTTACCCATAATCCATATTGAGCAGCTGTGCACATCAGTAGTGAGAAATCTATTAGTTTATTATATCAATCCCATAACAGTATTTCCTCCTGGCATTTAGTTCCAATGATTAGAATTAAGCAGCAAAAAACGGGAAAGGGGTAGGGAAAGTGGAGAAAATACTTTCCAGAAAGCAAGAAATAATGCTTTGAGATTTGTACCTATTCTGGAAGATTAAAATAAAATAAGAAAAAGATAAAGAAAACAAAGCTAAATGCTCTTGCAATCCTTCTTGTTATTCAAATGGCTCTTCATGGAAATTTAATTCTGTCCATTTTTGCCCATTCAAGTGCTTAGGGCTTGACTACACTGCAAACTAAGACATTTTTACATTATCAGGAGTCATAGCTGTACTAGTTGAAGCTGGTTAGTACAGATAGCAACAGGAATGAAGACGAGACATTCATTTCAGAAAAGTCTATATAGAACTGCCAAGAGCTATAAGAAAATATCCATGTATTTTTCTACTGCTGAAGTTTGTGGCTTTTATTATTACTAAGTAAATTAAAACCAGCACAGATATCACTCTCGTCTGTTCACTGCACAGATGTACAAAAGCAGGAGTACAGAACCTGTCCCTGAGTGTGACAACTCATTTCAGCTGCAGTGCTTCCATCTATCTCCCCTCGTCCTCAAAGGCTCACCAGATACCAACCAGGAGCAACAGCACATTTAATGCTCTGGCTCTGGCAAGCTGCTTTCTAATGCCGCCTTTCCTGGGAAACTATGGTCTCCATTCCAGGACACAACCAAATTGTAAGTGTAACTCTCACATGGCATTCAGCAGTTCCAGCAGTCTCACAGGGCCCAAGAGAACAACAGGCTGCAGAAAGATGGTGTCCAAAATCAAGCTGCTATTCCCAGAATAATTAATCTTTCACACTGCCGCTTGATTTTCAGTGATAAAAATTCTGTTGAGAAAGAAAGTGGTCAGGAAAAAAGTCAAAATACTGTTCAAATAGCAACATGCCACCTCTGGCTGCTCTTTTTTCCAGAAACCGTACAAATGGCAAGATGTGTTGCTTTCACATAAATATAGGCACATGTATAGGCAGTAGATCAAAATCCAGTGTTTCCATATGTGACATATCCAATCAAGAGGAAATAAAAGTATCATCATGGACTTCAGAAGCCTCCACTGGAATTAAGGAGGTCTGCTCTGGCAACAGATTTGGCCTACTGTGCCCTCAGTCTGCCCAGAGATTGTTGCCTTGAAGAGTTTGAAGGCTGTTCATAGAGCATAACATTTTGGAAGGAAATCAACACTTCATTCTCTATTTAGCTATTACTATATATAATGATATATTTTCACTTCACAACATATATACTTATTATTTTCATTAAATAAAATCATATCATTCAGAAATCTGTTTGTACAGTTTTAAATTTTCCTATCAACTTCTGATGTAAAAAAAAAAGTCTATCTTCACTATGTTATTATATAGTAAAGTCTGCCTTTTCTACATATAGTAACTCGCTAAACAACAGAGGAATTATTTAGTATTTGAATGAAACATATGCACAGGCAGAAAAGGATATTAGAGAGAAAAACAGGATTAGAATCTGGAAGAAATCAGTAATCTGAACTAACTAAAATCTAAATACATAAGAATAAGAAAATGTCAGAAACAAATATCCAACAGCACAAAAAATTTATTCTCAAAAATTAGATTTCTGGTAGCTAAATAAAAATTTGTCGGGGGGGGGGGGGGGGGTAAATGGGAAAAAACCACCCAAATTTACTTCCTATGGAAATGCATATGAGATCCCTTAAAGTCTAAGTATACATATGGGATAAATTTATTGAAAAGATTTTGAAACTAAAATAAACAAAGACATAGGGTATGGATGAGACCCTTGTAGAAGAATGCCTGACTTTTAACTCTTCTCCAAGGAATTTTGGGATGTTGATACTAACACTCAGATCTTAGAATGAGGTCATATGTTTCTATACAAGTGACTAGTCTTTCTGCAGATTTAACTGGAACATCAGAGCACTGTCTCTGCAGAGGTTTACATTTGCTCTAAATTAGATGTGGCACCACTAAGAATCATGACACGTTTGTAACCAGCAATAAATTTGCAGCAGTTATAGAGTCTCTCTTTCCCCAGTCGCACTTGTAAATATTTCCTTTGGCAGTAGACTGTGAAAGAACCCATACTCAGTATTCAAGATCATGATGAAGTCATACCATACAGAAAAATTTCATAGGAGAAAAAGTGAATAAATCATCATACCTGTAAAAATAAATAAATAAATAGATATATTCACAATGATATACAAAGCAGGTTGCATCTAAAACAAGTAAATATTTATGTGAATCTTGTAGACAAAGATTGAAATTTAAACTTGTGAGAGCAAGATTGTCCCCATAATTTATGGTTTTCCCAGATAAAGATCTAATTTTTAGCAAAAACAGGTCACTCATTGTTTGGATGGAAACAAGTTGTTACTCATTATTATGCTGGTTATGACTCAAAGAGGAAAAACGTACCCCAGACAAAATTCAATGATATGGGTGGAGCTCTCCTTTGAATTCTTGGTTTGTTTGAACTCACTACTCAAAGTTAAACTTGGGGGATATGAATCCACATGAAATTAAAATGTTCATCTGTACTTCTTTTGAACCAATTTGCTATGATTACATAGGCTTTCCTATAAAGCCCCAAAACAGAAAACTATTTCAAAAATGTCCAAAATTCAGAATAGAGATGAGACATCTGCAATAAAATTTCTGGAATGCTCAAAAGTAATTTCACAAGTCAGAGAATACTGTAATCCAATAAGAGGCATTAATTTGCTCTGAAAGGCAGCATGTCTCTAGCTTCTCTCAATTCACTTAATGCTTACAGAAGAAATGCTTTACTGAACTGGGAGTGAAGCTAAGTAAAACCCTAGCTTTAGGAAGATATTTTGGAAGCTGAAGCCATTGTCCAGGTGAAACTGAAAGCTGTGTCCAAGCAATCCTGCGCCATGTTCTCTTCAAAAATACAGCCCTTGCAATTCCTTTATGAACCTGAGTGTATATTAGTAAATCAATCACACTATGGTTTATAGCAATAATATAATTTTAAACCCACCTGAAATGTATGAAAGATTACATTTTAGTTAAGATTTTAACTGAACTGTGGTTAAGCACATTAAATATTCTCAGATGTGAGAACTGGCTTCCCTATGGGATTTATGAACAAGAGGGTTCAAATTTGCCCACCTGGCCCTTGGAGCTCTCATGGGCTTTCCAAGGGCCAGGTGAGCATGAAGGGTTTCTAAGTGCAGTTGTGGAAATCATGTCACCAGCACAAGCTGGCTTGCTCTGCATGGCTTGTTCTGTTCAGTTATGTAAGTCATATAAATTCAGTTATATAAGTTGCTAATGTCACTTTAATGTACTTGATTTCATGTATTAGGCCTAGACATTTTTTTCTTTTTTTTTTTTAATCCAGTAAGGAAAAGATTTTAATTGCAACAATCTAATATTTTTTCCTAATCACTTCAAGCAATAAGTTCTGAAGACTTTTTGTCTAAGTCTACATAAAGCTAACCTTTCTGTTCCTTAGCAGATGCCTGGAATTACTGAATGCAGCACATAAATTACTTGAATTATTCTATGCAACATGTTTAAATACCACCAGTGGTACACAAGTAACAGAACACATTCTGTGCCTGGAGCAAGCATCTCAAGAAGTTTCAGAGTGCAACTGCTCTATGTCTTTCCATGATGATGACAAGCATAACCATTTGTCAGAGAAGTGAAAATGTACATCAAGCCATTGCCAATTTGTGAAGATAGCTTAGAAGCAAATAACCTTCAGACTTTTAGGTTTTAATGTGAATGGATAGATGAGAGTTAAGCAGATGTCATAAATATGAATTTTCATATAAAGTAATCTCCAATTCAGGAAAATTCCTAAAAAGCAGTGGATTTGGGAGATTTTTAAGATTGAGCAGCACAGTTGTGTGAGAAACAGTGGATTATTTTGATTGCATAAATTGACTTCTAATGATCTTTACATGAAAAGAATATGATTCACATGAGCTGATCTTCACATAAAAAAAATATAATTAGAAGACACCATTGATCTATAGTATTTTTCTGTCTTCATTCTCCCTTTATTTCATATGAGAAATAGATATATGTACATCATTACTTATTTTGCATAATTACCTGTATATTTATATTTATATTAACATATAGAACTTATTTGGCTTTAACTTTATTTAATTTCACTTAATTTTCCTCCTTCCCACTGTATCTGTATCTTGCCTTTTGCTATTCGTTGTGACTTCTGCATTTCTGACCATTTTCTCCTCTCTTCTGGCTACTCATTTCATAGATTTGTTCAGTCATTATCAGTCTTTTTTTTCCACATGCAGATACATCTGGGTGTCTTCTGTTTCAGCATCTGGATCCAGTAAACTTTTCACTGCGCATTTTCCTTCTCTCCGTGTGAGATCAGAGACAGCCCCCGATGGCAGTAAAAAAAATAAAAAGAAAAACAAAACCCAAGAATGCTCCAGGCTACTAGGCATCATTTTTGATTGTCTTTCCTCAGAAGGTGTCTATTCATTTGAGTGTGATTTAAAAAAAAAGATTGGTTCTCCTGGGCAGTAATGACAGATCCTGGTATAGGGTCTGGCATTCTCAGTGGCAGCTAACTGTAATGGTTTATGTAGAGATCATTACACACAGGTCTTCTGAGTGAATAATGATGAATATTTCCAAATTTTACTGCATTTAAGTCGCAGGTGTTTACATGATTACATTAGTCTGAGGAAGCTAATTTCACCAGCATTGTCCACTGGAAAGATACATTACTCCAAAGGGAGTTGAATGTCTAAGCAGAGCAATATTTTCACAACACTGTGTATTTAATCTAACAGTGAGCTACAACTGGTGATCAAAAGGCAAAGATATTTTTGCTCCTCCTCATCTATACCTCACAAAACTCTGTGATGGGTCAGTTTTGTGGTACTGAACTAACTAAAAAAACTTTTTCTTGGTTTTTTTTTGGAGTACCAGTTTCCAGATGCACCAGAGATCTGATTGATCGTACTCCCAATTGTTCAGCCTGGCAAATGGATTGAGCCACTACAGAGAGGAAGGTTCAGCCACAGGCAAGATGATGAGTGACTGTGGTCACATCCTGATGGTTGCTGATAGTTAAGTCATTGAGGAAGGCATTTCTAAGTCATGCAAATAATGGCAAAAATATTTACTATGGAAGTATTCATTAAATATCCCAAATTTCGCCAACATAAAACTCTAGCAAGTAAAATATCTAACACTGAAGATGTTATACATTACATGTATTATACCTTTTATACAGAACTGGAAAGTGTAGGATATTTCATCAAACAATTAATGATATTTCATCAAAAATAGCATATTTGTCTAAATGAACACAGTTCAACCAGTGTCAATATATTAATTTGTAAAGTAAATTATTAATTTTGTCTTGCTTTAGAATACTAACAAAACCTAGTTGAAATAAAAATTTGGTTTATGTTTACTTTTACTTTATTAGTCTGAGTAATTTCAACCTCTACCTTTCTCACTCTACCTTTATTCATGTTCACGTCTCAAGCTATAAACTCCAGGCACAAAACCAGATTCAATAGAGAAGAGACCTGGCATTATTATTCAAATTTTATAACAAAGCAATTAAAAAGGGATGACAAAGAAAAGCAATTTGTTATTTGGGCAGCTTGGTCCTGGTGTCCTTTGTTATTTTTCACATTCACTTAGCAAAAAAAACTGACAAAATATTAAAGTAACAGTTGTTATTAAAGATTAAACTCCTTTACCATTTGGGCAAGACCTTAGATCCCAAACTGCAAACATGTAATATTTTTACTAAAATCAGAAGATACAATCAAGGGATATTCAAGTATTGCAAACTGAGTATGGTTATAACCATTTGAAAACTGGATCCAAAAGAGGTCATGAACATCACTAGATATTCCATCCAAGCATTAAACAAAAAAAGAAATTAAAATACAGCATTCTTGCTATTTTCCAAGTATAAGAACAAGGGCAAGAAAAACGATTTCGAACAGACCTTACAAATAATTTCCATCAAATATTTTAGGTCAAAAAGAAAAGGGGGAAAATAGAATCATCTATCATTTTTTAGCAAGTCAGTTACTCAGTGAATATAAACTTTACAGAGCTTACAATCTCTCAAAGATTTTTTTAATTTTCTTTTTACCCAGGTAAGTAATGCTAAAACTTTAATTTTTTTATTTAAAGGAATAATTTTCCTTATTCTGTAACCAAAGAAGGGAAGAATAGCACAGAAGCTCTTCTTATAAATATTTTCTATTTGTTTTATTTATTGGTAAAGTTTCATTCTCTTGTGAAAAACACGTGCATTCCCATTAAACTCATATCCAGCTTAGGAAAGGTACTTCAGCTGAAATTATGTTGAAACCAGGAAATTGTATCTTCCTTGTTAAAAGCAATTTAAAAATATTATTTGTCTACAGGACACAGTGACTGCACAAAAGCCAAGAGTCTACTAACATTGCTCAAGAGTGAAGTTCCCAAGAGTTAATAAAAGTCTTGCACAGGTTTGGTTTTCAAAATACAACAAATACTAAAGGTCATCTTCTCAGGTAACAGCATGATTATGAATGACAAATGACATGAATGAAGCAGAAAGTTCTTCCTCAGTTGGAAAAATTCCCTGTCGTATTTACATTTTGTGTTACCAAACTTTGTGTGACCAACTGAGTTGCAATCCAAATGTTCCCTTTAAAAGCAGAAAGCACTAAAGCTTTGCTATTTATGCACTACAAGAGAGCAAGAATCATAGAAACAATGTCTCTTAGGTTGGAAAAAACCTTTAAGACTATCAAAACCTACCCTTAACCCAGCACTGCCAAGGCCACTGCTAAACCATGTCCCTAAATGCCACATCTGCATGGCTCTCAAATACCTCCAGGATCTGTCTGGTAAGCATTTGACTCTCTACAGGTCTTACCCATTTATAGTTACACTCAATTCTATTGTCTTCAACAAATGTTTGACTGCAACACATTTCTTAACCTAGGCTTTGAAAGTTTTAGTACAACTCTTTTATTATAACTTTTCCTACTGATTTTAATAAAGTTTCAGATGACTTCTGTCTTCATAACCATATCCTTTTCTACAATATTTTAACCATTATCAGCCAATTACTACAAATTAAAGGATGTAATATGAGATCAGGCATTCTAAATTAGTCAGTACCAAAACCAGTTTGTAGTACAGAACCTTAGCCAGTTTCACCATTTGTCAAATCATTTTGTGGTTCTCAGTAAGGTCACCTACTCCATGTGGAAAAATATGTATTTTAACAGAAAATCTTGCCAACTGTAAATATACTTCAAAGCAAGGAGGTCGGAAGATGGCTCTATTAAATTATAAAATTAGAACATAATCATATTTTAAAGGTTTTTAAACATTTTCATTTTTAATAAGCAGTGACATTTTCTACTTATGACCTTAAGTATCAGTGTGCAGGAGAAGCTGGGGGCTGGGTAAGGGGCAAGGGGTTTAAAACAGAAGTTCAGCATTAACTTTGCATAACCCAGGGACAATGGCTGAAGCACATGTTAATCACCTTTTTTTCCATATTATTGCTCTCAAAGTGATGAACTTCCATAGCACCCCATAGATCACTGAATTTGTGTAATCCTCCCACTTCCAAAACACCACAGGAGTTTTTCTTGGCACTTAATGAAGGCTTTTTCAAAACTAACACCACTTTTCTGGGGGCCATAGGTGAAAATTTTCACTCTTGCAAGCCATAACATAGTACAAAACAGCTGAACGGAAAAACAGCTTGATGAACAGAAAAAATAGACAAACAATAAAAACCCATAAAAAATCTAAAAGGAGAACAGCTGCCTAAAGTTAGTAATGTACACATATTCTAACAGTTAATCAGACAAATTAATGATGTGTTAAAATGTGTTTAAAATTATAGATCAAAAAAATAGATCAGCCTCTTCTAACCCTGTTGAGTAGTCATATTCTATCAAATAATACATTACACAGTTCAATTTGTGATAGAATAATTGGTCTGAATAACTATTCATGCATGAAAACATAAGAGGAAAAAGAATCCCCTTTCACTTAATGAATGCATCACTAGGTGCTGCATATCATAATTTACCCCTTCATTCATCACTATACCTACCACTTATTGAAAGAATTGGGCAGAGAAGTAAAAATTGTCCTAAGGAATTTATGTAAAGAATTTGAATACAGCCACATGCATGGCAAAAGTTAGGAAAAAGAATACACTTGCAATAGCTGCTGGATAAAGGGGATGCTGCAGGAGCACAGTAAGATCAGCAGCAGGGAACACCTACACCTGCAGAAACAGACCCAGGGTTCAGTGCAACCCTCCCACAACCCCTTTGGTCAGTGTGGCTGCAATTCTGGGGTTTAACCAGTCTCTCTTACATGCAATGGCTTCTTTATAAACCACAAACAGTCAGTTTTGCCCTGTCTGAAAAACAGGATTTCTGGCATCTGCTAGGCAGTGCTGTCGGAAAGAGCCCTTTCTGCAGGCCAGATCACCAGTGCCATCCACCAGCTCTGTAAAGTCTGGGTGTTTCCTAACTCCTATATGCCCCAACCCTTCATTTCATTTCAGCCCAACCACCTTCCAGAAGGCATTTGTCTGTGCTAGAGTCAAAACCAAACTGTGGTTTCAACCTTATGCTCAAACTAACAAGAAAAGGATTTATATTAAAAATTACTTTTACTGAGGGGTTTTTAAAAATAACAATGTGGGGTGAGAGTTAAGAAATATGATGAAGGGATTCTATAGCTAAATGGATGTTAATATAGTTATTTATGAGATTTCTGACACCAGTTCCAGGTAGGCTGATGAAAGATAAGTCTGAGAGGTAGTGGTGAACATCAGCTTTTGACTCCATTGTGTGATAAAGGTTCATATGGGCAGCAAATGGGCAAAAGTACTGGAAGTCTCTAAATAGTGGATCTGAAAAGGAGATCAGAGAGAGTGGGTGAAAGGCAAAGGAGTTTGCCAGGTTAACTTAGAGTGAGGGCATTCCTGCACTGGAACATAAGCAGCAGAGCTGCAGAATCCTACATAGCCAATATTTACTTTAGCCACCGCAGGTGACATGGTGCTGGGCAGTGTCACACCACGACTGTCTGCTCTTTCTGAAGATGTCACTTAGGCAACTTCATCACAGGAACCTCATAACTAAGTGCCATAGTAAATAGTGTCAGGTTAGTTTATATAATACACACAGCAATGGGTGCCTGCTAAGAAGTCAGATAGAAAAATCTGCCGACTGTCATAGCTCTCTCTTCATGTTCAAACACCCCCTGCACACACAAAAGTTTTCACAATTTGTTACAGTACTGACTCTGGAAGGATTTTCACATTAGAAAATTGTGGAATGTTCAAACAATCAATCAAGCAATCAAACAGAAATATTGAGCCTTTTTACACAGCTCAGACACAGAATAAAAAAGCCAAAAATCTGATACTTTCTGGAAGTCAGGAATCAGATATATGTCATGTTTCATGGAGATTCTGCACCCAAGTACATGTTATTACCCATATAAAGAGAACATTAACACACAGAACTGAGCTCAAAGCATATTGGCATTTTAGGCACGTTGCCAATGACCAGGAAGTTAAGAAAACAGAAGGAAAAAATCACATTAATAATATTTTACTAGAATTCTATGAAAGAAAAGATACTGAAAGCAGTGAATCCACAATGACAAAGGCTCTCAGAAATCAAGAAGGAAGCTACAAAGCCAATAATGTACAAATGAAAAATAATGACTTAGCTGTGTAAATTATTGAAATCCTTTTAGCAAGCCAGATGAACAATCAATGGCACACTACAGAAAGTCTCTCTCGTAATACACATGGTTGCTTAAAGATCAGTCAAAAAGAGCAGAGCAAAAGCAGGTCAAAGCAATTACCTGCTGAAAGAATTATCTCTCTGCTGTCGCATACTATAAGTTCATCTACACTCAGGATCTTAAAAGAAGTACAGAATCCTAAGGACATGGTGAGAGAATTGTTTGCATGTTACAGTGGTATTTAAGTACTGATTATGCCTATTAAAATCTACTAAAGGTAAGGTAAAGCTATAAATCTAATACATTATGAGAATGTATTTCCTGAAAACATAACACAAGTGAGGGAACAATTAATTTGATAGAAGCTACTCTCTAAAACTTCCTAAAATCTCAGATTCCTTCTGTTTGGTTCCTTGAGGGGCCAACCACTGCCCACGGTTTCACCATACTTCTATGGAGTGGGATGACAAACATGGTCACTGCTCTGCAGAATTCTACACAGCCTGGCTCACAAGCAGCCCTCAAGCTGCAGAACATGATTCCCTTTTGTGTTGATTTTGATGAACACTCTCACCTATATATAATTTTTAATATATTTTTTTTCTCTTTTCATGATGATTATAAATGGCTGTAAAGGTGTGTAGGTGTTCTTTGAAGTACTCTGTCACTGCACTATTCTTTTTGACTTATTACTACATTTACTATCATTTTTTACACATTGAATGAATCCTGATAGAAAATTAGGTGTGTTGAAAGGTACATACAACCAGCCATACCTGGAAGCAGCACTTGCCTGAGCTTTATATTGCTACTTCTGAGCACAGAGAATGTTTCTAGATAGGGGTAAAGCTCAAAATATTGGTACTGTGAGGAAATCCTTACTGCTTATTTCTCTCTTAAAATGTTTGCTTTTACACTATTACACCTACTTTGAGGCAATTTCTTCTGTATTAAATACAAACAGAGTCAAAGCAGATAAAATTATTCAGGAAGATATCAGGCATAGGATAGATTTTAACTTTGCCATTGAATTAGGGATCACCTCTATATTTTCTCATACAGAATTTTACACTGAGATAGATAACTCATATCTCAATGCACTTTCATGGGCTAGTTGGTTGTTGATATCTCAATACCCCTTGTATCTCAATACCTATTTATGCCTAAATATTTACTTGAATTCTACACCCACTATCTATTCTGGAAAGGATAAAGAGCAAATGGTGAGATTGAAGACCTATTAATGAAGTTAATCACATAATAATCATTAAAAAAATCATTAGCACTCCCAAAAATCACAAAATATTAGACATTACCTTCAAAAATCAAACCTTTTGGAATGAGAAGGCATCTGAATTTATACAGATAAAACTGTGGGTAGTGAAATCATTAGCATTCCCAGATTTCTCCTTTTACTTGTCCCAAACAATTCTCAGTGTGCCACCTTCACTCATCTATTTTCTTCAGTTGCAAGTTGATTACTATCCTACCAGTAAAATCTGCTTATGTCTTGAATTAATAAACACTCATCATTTGTGAAGGCAAAGTCTTGATCTGTCCAGCTGATGCCTCCCTTCTTCAATATGCTACTTTTCATTTACAGCTGGTCTTCCTGCTAAATCTGTTGATGACTGTTCAATCAACAGAGAGGAAAAACTGTGGTGTTATAATCATATGCAATATATGAGTGGCAATGCATTTCACAGGGTAAGATAGGATAAGCAAAGTAGCATTTCTATCAGAGCTTGTTATCACTTAAAAGAAGAAGAAAATTTCAACATAAAATGTTGTATCTTGAAACTCCTTTTCAATGAATCATGCGTTATCACAGTTTGAGAATTTATGTTAAATATATTTAAATTAAGAAAATTAGTATTGGCAGAAGCTTAGTCCCAGTGATTTTGTGAAACTTTAAGGTCCTGAAAGTACTCTTCACTGTTATAAATATTGGCTACAAAAGCTTTCAGGTTTTCTCTCAATGTATTTTTTGCTTGTTTTTTTCCATTCTGCTATATCTGAATTATGACTATTTTAGCAGCTTCTCACCTGTGAAACTTCCAGAGGTTTGTTCAGTGGTGTACCCCAAGTAATGATTTTTCTGACATTGAAAAACTCCTACTTCTGTCATTCCCCAGTATGACATTAGTTTATGTTGCTCTTGAGCCTGTTCTGTCATGCCTGGGGGTATGCAGAACTAGCAGCAATAATATGATTTAAGCATGGATAATATAAATCTTGATGTGTTACAGTAAATGAATATTTTTAATGCTTATTGCTGTATCTTTTCCCAATGTAACCTTTACCCTTCCAAATCAAAAATAGCTCATCCATAACCACAGAAGACAAGCTGAACTTTCCCACTGAGAGAGAGTTTTCAGTTCAGCCTGCAAAGAACGTACCATATATTCCAAGAATGCATTCCCTTGCCTCTGCTATTTTAAGTGCACCTTAGGAAGCTATAATAATTACTGTGCTCATCAGCTGTAGTAATTGTAGGGAAGAATGCTCATATCAAACAGAGTTTACACTGCTATAGCAACACAGCCAGTAATAACAGTGTGGACCATTTTAGAATGGGGATCCCCAGTCAGAGATCTGAAGCACTTGCAGGTGCAAAAGATTTTTACATGTGCCAGAAGTCCTCCTCTAACAGCAAAAAATACAACAATCTGCGGGGAAAGAAACAAATACAAACCAAAATCAATGAAACACCAAACCATGCAGCCTGTAAGGGCCTATACTAAACTGCCCTGGTTTGCTGTTTGAACATGACTTGTGAAATCAGAATAATTGACAAATAAAATAGCCTGTAACTGATAGAAATACCTCTTTCCACCTTTCTTGCTGTGTACTGCAGCCTAAAAAGCAGTGTAAATTATAATGAGATGTGGATGCTAAATTTAATCACATTCACACTGTCTTTAAGGATACTTCAATGTTACAAGAGCTACAAAAGAAACTTAGACTTATCTACTTGTAGAAATTATTTCAAAATAAAACAGAGTGCCACTGTTAATGTGCAATGACTACTCTGAAGTAGATTCCTATGTGGGAACTCTTATTCTGCAGAAAATTTCCTTTGTTCTTCTTCAAAATTTACCTTAATCCACTAGAGATAACCAGAAAAAGTCTCTCTTTGCAAGATATTCCAATCAATTTCCCAACACAGCTTTTTACTGTAAGTGCAATCAAATCTAGTGACTGAAAGTACTGGTTTTAATGGTCTATTCTAATGCTAGGACTTCCAGGAATAATGAAAACTTGCATTATTAGAAATAGCATAGAAATAACAAAAGACAGTTTTCAGAAACAGGCAGCCAGTTTTTGCTCATTTGGCAATGAAGTCCACAGCATGACTTCATTTTGAAAGTGTTATCCCTTGATGCAAATTTTCAATCATAGATATTTTCACAGAGCATAAAAAGTGTGGCTATGTGTTGGAATCCTTCCACAGCAGCCCATTAACTAGCCAGCCTTGCCTGCACCTGGACTTTTACTTCCCCTCTTGTCCTACAGCTACTGTTTCCTCAGTCGTGACAATCACAGGCACACTCTTTAACAGAACTGTGTGATTAAATTTCCACATATCCCCGTTAGTCTCTTTTTTACTTTAGTGAATTATTTGAATGGTCTGGTTTTGATCACAACCTAAAAACAGGCTGAATTTGTAAAACAAGGTAACTGGTAACCTTGGCCAAGATGAATGTGTTAAGGCCATGGGAACTAACTACTGTTGACAGGATCCTCCTCAGACTTCCCCAAGGAAAACTTTACTGTTAGTGAGGAGCCAATTACAAAGTATAAGCAGAAAAATTGATCCAACAGACAACAGATTGAGACTAGAAGGTTTTGCCTTTTATGTTTGCACCTAAATGCCATTCTGTCACCCCAGCCTAAACAAGGAAGGTGATCACAGTGCCCTTAGGAAATGGGCACAAACCCAAAGTATTGCAAAGACAGCCTGCTCTCTCTTTCTTTAATTTCAAGTTTTAGTTCATCCGAATTTCATGAATGTGAAGTTAGGGCCAAAAGCACTCAGGGCATTTTGGATATGAGCTGCACTGCTGGCTGTTCACTCCAGCAGAGCTCTGGGAAAGCCCCAGCACCAGCAGAGCTTCTGAACATTATTTCAGAGCTGTAGGCTTCACTCAGAAACCTGTAACAGCCCAATTCTTTCTTCTCATATTGCAACTTACAAACAAGTGGGATTTTTACTCACTGCTTTTTGGTGGCCATCTCTTGCTATACATGCCATGGACCACAGGAAATTCGCCATATTTCCATGTTCCTCACATTCTGACAATAATATGGACAAGGACAGTATTATGGATAAGGA